>NC_087124.1:6250000-7500000 GCF_030705265.1 Helicoverpa armigera | reverse complement strand
GTTACGTAATCAAAAATCAAATTCGTCCAACATTTCTCTCTACCGTCAGTAAAATAAACGTTAGCTTTCAGAAAAGGGAACATGAGCGTGAATTCATTCGATTTACGCGGCCATTGCATCTATCTTGTGGAAAGTAACCGTTTTGATAGTAGAGTTAACAAATTGTTACAAATGGTGGCGTGGGCCGGGGTTCGTTCGACGGGCGGAACCGGAGCACAATAACATCTGCCGGCGCTATTCACCTAAGAGGCTGCGGATGCGGCCCGGCCGGCCTACGTCACGCCACGCCACGCCACGCTACGCCACGCCACGCCACGCCACGCCGCGCCACGCCACGCTACGCCGCAGCCGCGACCGTAGCGCTACGGATTCACGCGTAGCAACATTTTTCTTTTTTCAAATCCAATATCGCTGTAGAGTATTTTAAAAATAATGACTTCCTCGCATGCAGTATTTCTACGCACATTTATAGCTGGGTCATACAATGTTTCGAATAACAATGCAAGTGACATTGTTTGTACATTTTAACTGGGTATTGTGTAGATACGTAAAAAATATGAAACTAATCGATGCTATTTAAAATTATAGTACATCAAGAGTAATATTATCGACGTGTTTGGGTAGCAACGTTTCCAAAAAGTCTATTTATAAAATCAATATCAATGACTAACTAATGCTGTTCATTTGATACTCTGGAGAACCGGCACATTTAATGTCAAACTCAGTTCATTAATTTTAAGAAAGAAAAACTTTCCTCAAATAATAAAACGAGGCCTTTTCTTTAACCCAAGGCCATTTGTTTTCTATTGGAGAGAGGAAAACATTCGTGAGACAACTCCATTTTGGGTTGCGGTTTGAGAAAACATTTTAAATGTATTTTGACTCGTTTATCTAGTTGTTGAAAAAGCGATTGCTAAGTTAGATACGAGTTTTAACATCGTATGGTTTTAGAAGATATTTTTTTGTTATTTAGCTTTCATGCCCAGTTGATAGCAATGAACTCATCCGGGATATTTGGGAACTTAGTAGATGACGCGATTTGTATCGCAACATAATTTTTGATCCACGAACTAATTCCAATACTTTAACATTTTAACTTTCCTCAAACACAAATCTCAGTCCCATAAAACTAAATTTAAAAGACATAGAACAACAAAACACGTTGGATATCCTCCAAGAACAAGTAATAGTTGTTACCGCGCCCGATAAAGGACGGATACAAATACATGTTTTGTTTTAAACGGCTTATCTTAGTTCCGAGTACTTCCGAGTTCTCCCGAGTGCTTCCGAGGCGGTGCGGCGCAGGTAACGGGATAACGCGATAAGAGGATTACTCCATGCCAGGAGCTGGTGTTTGTTTGCTGTCTGTTTATTTTGTTAATTTAGCTCTTTATACTGAAATGCCGGCTATTACTTTACGTCTGTTTCATTCATTTCATTTCAAGTGTTTTGTCTTTTCGGTTGTGCGGACCGTTTCATGATTTGGGGATCGGTTTTTGGTTTCTTATGTCTCTTAAAACCAAGACAAGTGTGTATCCATCTCCATCATCTATGTAAATACTCCCATCATCATCATCAGATTATTTACTGTTGTCTTTAACAAGGAAGGAATGTGCGTTTTACCTCCCACGACTGCCTCTAGTCGCATTGAAAATTTGAAACTTTTAAGCCCCGGAGTCTTAAGCAACGTTTTATTTCACCACTAGCCCGTAAAAGTTACATTGATCCTTGTCTGGCATGGAATCGAACCCATTCAGGTGCTTTAAATGAGTTATAAAAATAACAAATATTTAAGTTATTTATAACAATAATAACGACCATTAATTAAAACCACCATACTGTACACGTAATGTTCCACAACCGCATGAAAAAATAAGTAGCCACCTACTTAATTAGGAGCAGGAAAATGTCCTCATAAATATAAAATTATGAATTGATACGTTTGTCGGAGGGGCGGGTATTTAGTTGTTTGGCGGCACCGTTAATGGCAGGCCACATTATAAGGGGAGCATGATTTGATAACCGTGAGTCGACACTTGTCCAGCGAACTCATCCATCAAGCGCCGTGTCTGCTGTAATTCCCACTAATACATTACAACATACCTCTAGCTATGCTTATGTACTAATATTTTTGACTTTCCTAGCTTAGTTTATGGACCTAATTCAGCTGGCTAGACTGAAAAGACGTGTATTAATATAACCCTAATTTCCATCGTCGTGATTTCTATGTTTTTAATCGTTAACTTATAATACCATCTTTCGTTTCTCAAGTTTTTATCCTCCTTCGAGTAATTTTCCAAGAAGAACATCACTTATTTTTATCCATCAATTAATTAATAAAAAATACAAAATCCCCTTTCTTATAGCACTATTGATTTTCCATAGTTAAGCTCTCGATAGTCTACATGGCAACAATACTTTGCGAGTCGATGGCAATGACATTGAACATAATAGGCCCAATATTTTACCACGCTTACGGCCTTGTCAGGGCGGTGAATAGGCCACAATACAACACTACTGAACTGTAATTAATTGCAGATTAAATCATTATTGTAACCACCAAGGAGGATGTAAGGCTTAAAAGGTTTTTGGCGAGAATAATATAATATGCTAAGTAAATTTCTGGGCGGCTATTGTACGTTTAACTTTTCTTATTACCGTCTTATTTAACTGCTTCGTTGGTTCAGTGTCCTAGATTTCATTTTGCCCTAGATATTTCGGTTATTCGTGAATTTCTCAGTATCAGCTCGGAGTTTTGATTTCTTCCGGTCAAATTCTATCTATTTATTCCCTTTGGGTTTGTCCTATTTCAATTTAAGTTGTACACCTAATTGACAACGCATAGGTACCGACAATAAGAAAAGTTAGATTTATATTATCACATTATCATTGCAACCGTTAAAATGCATGTATCAGTTTTTTTGTTAAATAAATAAATAATTCTTCGACTATATTATAATATCTTAAATCTCGGAAAAGTCAAGAAAATATGTTGCTCAAGACATACATACTCAGTACCTACTGCTCCAAACTAAGATCCAAAACTAAGATTCCCCACAGGTATCGTAAATATCCGAAACTCAGACCTCGATATTTTTATATTATTATCATTTCCCACATCCAGTCTAGCTGTTTATTATTTCTAGCTTTGTAGTCTATTCACGGAAGAAATTAAAGTCCCAGCTATTAGTTTAACAACACTGATTATTCTCGGCAAAGCGTAAAACTTGCAAGTTTTTGCATAACTTAGTGTAAGGTTAAGTTCTGCATAATTTCTTTCGGAGAACTGTGCAATTTTCATATAAACAACATTTTGTGGCGAATGTTCTGAAAACTAAGGGCACTAGCCTACATTGTGAGTGTTTTCGAAATGTTTGAGTTATTATATTTATGTGCCTGTTGTAAAAAGACAATGTTACATTTCTGTGCATAGCTGAAGAAAATAAGTATCTATTCATAACCTATAGGTAAATACATTCCACTTTTAAGTGAAGGGTAACGTTAACACGTGTAAGCTAATTCTCTAATGTGACTATTACTTACATTTGCGTTTCCAAATGACCGAATATTCGGCGGTGACAATACATTCGAACCCCCCTTACTCATCAGAATATACCGACGTGAGGGATGTGTGTGCAGACAGAGAAACTATTAGTACGTAATGTATTTATCATAGCGAGTGAGTCATCCGGCGGTATTGGCCATACATTGTACAATATAGATGCGGTTGTTAATCGGCTTACGAGGTCACTGGGCCGATAACCGACCTAACTCGCACAGAAATTAATGGCTCAATTCTTTCCTAATAGAATAATTTAGAAAATAATTAACGTAAACCTTTCATATTACCTATGTCATTTACATAATATAGCTAGACTTTAAAAAGCGTAAACATATTATTTTTACTTGAAAGTCGGTGATTATTTCAAGACCCCTTTTATCGTAATGATCATTACTTTTACAGGCAAATGAAAAAAAGATGCTTATGTACCATAACGAATTTTCCGGTTGTTAAACAGTTCTTAGGATGAAAAAATTGTCTTTTTGAAACATTAAAACCAATAACCTACTATGGTTTTCAACCAATTAACAACACATACTTTGAAGTTCATAAACTTCAAGTTGAGTCTCTTTTAAAGCATTCTCCTCATCGATTAGCTATCCCACCTAACTGATTTACCACTATACGCTATTTCCGACAATTCTACTGACGTCACAGGTTTATAAGTGTATCGGAAGGTTCCACTTAAATGTCACAGGAATTTCACGAAACCTTTTATTTTAGAAGGAAAATGTACATAAGAAAATTCTCATTTATCTTGCAGATGATTTTTCTTTGGTCATCAAAAATCGAAGGCTTTTGCGCGATGAACTGTCAGTTGTTCAATCAGTCGCCATAGTTGAACTTTAACCTGTACAACTGTTTTGTGCCTTTTGTTTTATGTACATGTGTGACCTCTAGTAGTATTACAGTTTATCTTATTTTTTACAACATTAACGGCTCCACTCTAAGATTAAAAGCCAAAAAGAACGAATTTTGACACCGTTTGTAATCTTACGAGAGTGCTGGTTTTCTTACAAACTAAAAAAAGAAAACCTCCTAAATTATAAAACTGAAAATCCAATAATAACTAATGACATGAAATGTAACGGTCCGTTTAGTCTTGGCTTATTTAAAGGTAATAGTATAAACAGAAAGCACACATGGATGCGGTTATCGAGCGACACATCGCGCCCACTCTATGATTGATTGGATATAGGGTTGGAGGCGGTCACCCTCCCCGGCCCCTCACCCCGCGGCGTTGGATCGAGGCACCGGCGCCCGCTGAGACGACGTTGCTTGACATGATGTTCATTTGTTCTGATTTGTTAGACGCCCGGGCACACCGCGCGCCGCAACACCCAACATTACGTGATTAGAAAATATTATTATGATGTACCTCCTGGGAGACGTAGAGGATAGTGCGCTACGTATTCTTCTACCTATATCATACCCACTTCTTTTATTTTAGGGCAAACAAATTACAAAATAGGTACAGGCAATTTATAGCCCCTTCTATTCTGTAATGATATCCAAAGCGTGACTGAAGTTACTCGAGCTGAATATAGAACACGCAACCATCTACGGATATTGGTAACGGTTGCGTGATACGCAGAGGTTCACAAATCTGTTTTACATAAAATTATGTAAAGCGTCTTCTGCTTAATTAAGGCAAAAAGTACTTAGGATAACAGTCGGTCTAAATCCGACTGTACTTACTTAGCACTGAGTAGGTAGTATAAATACATTGTTCTTTTAACATTTGGAGATTGTGGGTTACAAATGAAATGGGTTGATTGCAATTTGCCAAAAACGTTTCGTGAATGTTTATAGGCTGACTGCAGTGTCAACGAGGTGTTTGATGAACGAATGGTCGTAAAAGGGCATTGTATTGGATATTAAGCGATCGGGGTGCGTTAATTGGGGCATCCCCGACTAACGTGCAGCATCAATTATGCGATACAACGACGACATTACACCTTTATGTCGGCCGCTAACGGTTACACAATATTTGTATTACATAATACGTAATGTCATTAGTGTTTTGTGTATTCATTACGCTAATTAAGGGACGTTAATTAAGGTTTCAGGACAAATTGTTGTTATATTTTAATTTGAAACTTCTGTATGGATTGTGGGTTTTCTCGCATGTAGGTTACAAGCCTACATGAAAATATTTGTTTTAGCGATAGAACTAACAAACATGCACAATGCACATGCATGATTTAAAGAGCATCAATAATATTAACTATGAATAATTTTGAACAGTATTAGCTCTTCGCTGTCATAGACTGTATCCAACATATCATGGTAGTATGTAGTTGTTCCATTGTCATCAGCCGCGCCTGTAAGCTCACTTGATTTACGATGACTGTTTGTTCCACGTACTAGGGGGAGGTTTTCGCAATAACACTGCATCCTACCTTTCATACATGCGCCATGAATACCACTTAGGCTTGATAACTAATTAATCACTAGCTTAGTGAGCGAGATTTCCTGCGGGAATGAAAAATGCTGTCATGATAAAAGTGATAAGGGTCCTGCGGCCGCCGCTGTCACCGTGCGCCCGAGACCGTCCAACTATAAGTTTAGGAGCACTAGCGATTGTTATCTAAAATACGAATAAAATCAGGCTTCTTTTTCAAAAATAGAAAAATTCGTGTGTGAATTGCATGCGGTTCTACGTTTTATTTTTAACTTTTGTGTATTTTATGCACATTTTGGTTTTTGTCTATGGGATTAAAAAAGGCAGATCCTCATATTGTCAAGCGTTTTTTACTCTACGAATGGTTTATTTATGACAGGTTTGACACTGCTTAAAACACATTTTCCTGAAAATTTGACTAGATGTAAATCACATTGTGATCTGCCTTTGATTTTCGGGTAGGGTCGAAATCACTTCGAGGGTACTAAGAAAACTTGAGAATGACTGAACGTAGTAGAGTGAAAGAATAGAGCGTGCAACTGTGTTTGCTGGTTGGTTTCCTTCGAGAAAAGCCGCCCAGGCTGATAATCCGATTTTTAAGAATTTCATACACACAACTTACTTACTAAATCTTGGAATCTGAATTCCCTATGTTTGAAAACACAAACCGATATTTCTCTTCTTATATCAATTCCCGTTAAATACGTTTTGTAAAAGTTACCTTTTAAATGATTGTAAAGAACATATTTTCTTTCGCTTTAAATCATTTCCTAAAGCATTAAAACGGCTTCGTGTAGATGACATCGTCATAGATTACTCAGATGGGAGTCGCTTGGCGCTGCTACTCGCGGAGCCCGTATCTCTTCATCTATTGATCGGCGATTACCGCTCCGCCTTCCGATCCGTTATCGCCTACTGGATCTCTGTGCCCGCAGTTCTATGTCACGGATCAGAATAAACTACTTGCTTATATCCACTTGCTTTGTTATATTTTTTACAAGATATCGATGATAATCAAATTTCTATTGAATTTTCTGGGCAGTTGTGAAAAAAATGTTTGTTATATTTCAGGAGACTTATCGACGTTGGGCGTGCAGTACAATGGTGCCACTGTGGGTGGAAGAAGGGGCGGAGGAAGGCAGCGAGGAGGGCGGCAGGTCGCGGCGCGCGCCCGCCGAGCACGCGGCGCGGTGGCACGCGCGCCACCTGGAGCGCGTGGGGCACCTGGACCGGCGGCGCGGCGGCGCGGGCGGCGTCGTGGGCCGCTGGGCGCGCCGCCGCCGCGGGCCCGGCCGGCCCATCGTCCGCCTCAAGCCTTGCCTTTCCGTCTGCCAGCTCGTCGAGCAACACTGCCCCTACTTCCTGCCGGCGGATCGCGCGCCCGCATACCCCACAATACGCCGGCGAGCCAACGTTCCTATGTCTCGGTGAGTTAGCATCCTGTCACACCTACCACTTCTAAGGTCGACAGCAGACTGTGTTTGACAACGCAAATGATTTACTACTTCCGCGTCACCTTAAACTGTTCATTAGTGACCTTTACAGATATTCATTTCAGGGCTTGAATAAGTTTTTCTGTGTAGGAATTCAAGGCTAATATTTGCCAATATACGTGATATGCAGAAGAGGTATGTCTAAAACGACTGTTTAACAAAATCCTGGAACAATAATCCAAGAAATCTAGACCAAGAGGCTGAAATAGAAGGCTTCTTCTACTGTAGATACTTCTTTACAAAGCCATTAAAAAAGACTTATCATTGAATATAAGCTGTTTACTGAATATAACCCATTACGTGATTAGATAATGTAACCTTAATAAGACTACTTTGCGTCAGGATATTTATATGAAATTCATGAGCAGTATTCTGCACACTCAAATAATATGTGGAATGATCAACGGGGTTCCAGATTAGATGCAATTAGCCTTCCGCTATGGCTTGGCCGCAGTTCAAAACGATAGAGCACAAAGCAAACACTACCTCTGGCGAGTTGCAAGCTACTTTATTTTTCTTTGTGTTCGTAGAAGTCTTTGTCTCTGACCAATTGTTGCTTTGCACTTTTCAGTTTAACTTTCCTTCCACTTTATATTCTGGCAACTGTTCTAGAATCGTATGAGCTGCTCGAGTGTTAGTCTGCTTTTTACAGAATTCAGTTTGGTTTTAATTCACAATTAATTGGTTACAATGCATAGTTTAGTACAATTGATTTGATGCAGTGTGACGACTGATTTCAGACCCGCGCATCCCGGAGACGGGTGCGCAGGCGAACAAGTCCAACTACGGGTGGGACGAGTGCTGCTACTGGTACTGCGAGGGGCGGCTGTGCTACCGGTGCGAGGCGCGGCTGAGCGAGGCGGCGCGGCCGGACGCGGAGCGCTGTCCGCCGGTGGAGGAGCGCGGCGCGGGCTGCGCGGTGCCGTACCAGGCGGCCGCCGCGCCGCGCCCGCGCGCGCCGCTGGCGCTGCTGCTGCTCGGCCTGGCCGCGCACGCACGGACCCACTGGACCGACCCCACGCGTTTAGTGAAAGTGCGCGATTCGAGGTTATAGTTTTACGTTAACGTGCGTCGCATCCGCGCGTCCCGCGATCGCCGACCTGCGATCAGAACCTCTGTTAGTGCAGAACTTATTATAATAAATAGCGTGCGGTTACGAGGCCGACGAGGGACGGGTCCGCGGCGGCGGAGCGCGCGCCGCCGCACCTCCGGACCTCATACACACTCTAAGTTCATATTTGTGTCCGCTCGTTGGTTACACCCGAAACATGGAAACACCAAATGTTCACTCATCAGTTACTTTATGCATTTATCTCGTAAGCGCTGTTTGCCGATGTTCCGGCCAATATGTTAATATTTTTGGCACGATTTGTAAACAAAGATTACATGTTTTGCGTTAAGCGAAGATGTTGCGTATATTTTACATAGTGTTTTACAGTTACATTGTTCATAAGGCACACAGTTTGAGTTCTATACGCTGATCTAGTTTTGTGTACCTTCATGAAGAAAAGCAATATTTTACACGAAATCGTTAAGAAGCAAAACTCCATAAAGGTCGCTAAAAAGTTTGAATCAATGTACATACATAGGTACATATATGTACGAAGCGTATTTTGTGTTAGGGATCGTGTGATGATACTTTTTTACTACATTATTATGTAGACCAGACACCTGATGCAATAAAATACTTATACATAATATATTACATGCGCGCCAAAATCACAAGCTTTGACAGGTTTGGATTCTCAGCATCCTCATTCGCCGTGGGATAAAGAGTAGACCTCGCGTCTGGAATAACTTACCGTACCTTAGTCTGTACCACTGACGCACAAAGTTGAGGCGACAAGTTTCGGAACACGGCCCGGACGAGAGCACTCTACTCTTTTGAACATGTGACAATAGGTAGGTATACTCGTAAAGGAGGATGGTTTCTTAGAGAGTTATTTTTGTAATGTTGCACTAGTGCAGCGAGGTGGGCGCCGCGGCGACAGCACGGGGCGCACAGCCCGGCGGCTGCTGGCGTCGCGGCGCGGTCCCGCACGCACGTCAACGCCTAATTAATAGTGATTACATGATTATGTATAAATGAAATAATATAGGATTAATAAAGTAGTTGTTGTTTTGTAAGAAGTAAAATATTATGAATAATGCATATAATGAAAGTTATATGTAATATATTCCGTCTTATGATCTAACATTTTGGTAATACAGAATGGTTGAAAATGATTTTTATATGAATTGATTTTTAATATATATTATTGTATATGTATATCGTGTCGACTATTGATAATGGTAAAATGACCTTCATCGTATTGTTGTTTCAACATTTATAGGTAACAACATTTGTTAGTTTTGTTTTATTTTTGAAGAATATTAGAAGAGTATCGTTAAATATTATGTGATGAGAACATAATTTAATGGTTATTAAGACTTTATTGAATGAACATTTGTTGAGAATATTGCCGTCGGAAGGCATGTAGTTGTTGTATTCAAATAAATGATAATAATATTAAGTAAGTTATTTTTTACGTTTTTATCGTGTGTACATATGTCAAAACGGTTTGTTGTTTCCACTCCCATACTTAATCGTCGTCACCGAAGGTGCTAAAGGTCTATTAACGCTTCTTAAGACTTGGTTTGTGTCAACTTCCAATATAAGCTGATCTGTTTGTCTGTCTGTGCGATGTTCGCGGGCAGCCACGCGCTACTCCCCGTAGTCCTGTAATACTGATGCCTCCACACTCATATCACTCGACGTTTACAAAACTTCGTGTACAAAATCTGTAATACTTTGATAGCATTTCTAAATAATCGCCCCTTCAGTAAGGAGTTTACTATATAGACTAAGAGTATGCCAGAAAGAGTGAGCAGAGTCGTGACAATAGATCAGTGAGTCGTTATTGTTTCAGTCGAGCACGTGGTTCGTGCTCCTCAGTGCCTTCACTCGCAAGTGAACGCGCCGTGGCGCGCGCGGCCCCGCTCGGCGCACCGCATCACTGAACCCGTTTGTTTAGCTAGGCGCGTCGCCCTCATCCCTCGCATTGCCTTCATCACGTGTAACGCTCGCACTCGAAGGGTAGAGTAGTATCGCCATTGCATTCTCATCACATTTTGGTAACCGCAGTTGAAAGTAAAATGTTGAAAATCATAGTGTTAGTCTCTTCAAGAGAGTTTATAGTAGGTATTAGAGTTCGAGAGATGTTAACAATAAAAAGTTTGAGATCGATTATTTGCAATAAATTGACTGCAGATATTGCAACACTTAAATTGAAGTTCATGTCGAAAATTCATATTGTTTGATAAATTTCAAAACGATAAGTAAATATTTGATTTCATAATTAATCTAAGAATCTAATTAGAATATCTTAATAGGGAAAATTTCTGGTAAATTCATTTCAGTGAGTCAGGTCTTTATGCACATCAATTTTATAAAGTAAACAGCAACATTTTGCGAGTTGATCGTTGCCCTACTACGTAGGTGCTCTTTCACGATATCTACGTGTATCTATAAATAAATTATCAAAATGTCTAAAATTTAGTAATAGAAAATGAATTACTAGAACATAATTAATTGGATCAATTTCGAGCACTCGTTAAAACTTACACATTGACCGTGCATTTCTTCTTGTGAGTGTTGCCACTCTCCACTATCGATATCTTCACTCGTTCACTTTATTAGAGTAGATAGTGAAAAGACCAAACGAGAGGAGTTCGGTTCGGATGTTAAGTGCTGTTACCTTTGATTGTCCACTGTTCAATAACGACGTTCAACCAACAGCCCCGCAACGTACGTCGACAACTTAGCTACAGGTTTAAGTGACGCATGTTTTGTAGCAAGTATACTTTACCCACTACACGATACACGAGCGTGACGAATAACAATCCGTTGTAATGGTCACCGTCTGTCCTGGACACAGTTTGAGCGCAGACACAGGATCAGCATTAGTTCGAAGATGTCGGAGCAAAGCCCGAGACGTGAGACTAGCGGTGACGATCGGTACACACGCGGCGCACGCATCACTGCATGCACACACACATGCACACTCGCACGCAGACACACACAACACGTGCCATTCTCTCTAGGTTTAGTGTAACGGGTGTATTCTTAATATTTCGTTAAACGTTTGGTGATAGTGTATACATTATGTTTTGAAATAATATACGTATGTTTTGATGTACATAAATAAAGTGTAAATGTTTAACGCACAAATAATATGACGAAAAGCTGATGTAAAGCAGTGTACGAAAACGTATGTATTTAGCTGTAAAATGTAACTGGAAAGTAAAGATTAGGAAATAATGAAGTAGGAAGTTCCATGCTCCGTCTGCTGCCGAGATCTCGTTCGTTTGTCCGCCATGTCATGGTCCTCTCGCCGACGTTCCGTTGTACTCCCACCCTGTGCTCGACGCGGGCGCCTTACCTCAAGTCCATTCAATGTAAATTATTCGTAATCAGGAATTAACTAGTTGTACTGTTCTATATTTTAAGTCCCTCACGTTAGGTTGCGCGGCAACTCAGTTGACTGTCACACACACGCACAAAACAAACAGAAGTATAGGCTTTCGGGGTCGTCCATCGATGATTAAGCGTTTTAAATGTGTATTTACGTACATTATTATTCACAAAAGTACATATAGTGTAATATGTAAGCAAAACACCAAATCGTAGCCTTTACATTCACAACAGTTATCCACGACATAGTAAGTAATAAACAAACCAGTGTGCGGTACGTTCTACATTGTCTCAAGCGCTGTGATATGTACTCGAACACATTACGATGTTGTATTCACTCAGTACCAATAAGTATGTACTCGTTGACGTTCGGTCAAGTGTTTCCGTAATCGTGATGTTCATATATTTTGTACGACTTATTATTATTTCCGATGACTGCCAGTAGATGTCACTATGCTTAGGGGTATAAAATGTAAGATGTGGTTCGGCTGTGGTATTAAAATCACTCAATAAATTAGATCTCTTTTAAGAAACAGTGTTTTTAATTAATACCCAACACAAAAATCAATTGATTATGAAGTTATAAATATAATATTCGAGTCAAAAGACCTGTGAACATAACGTCACATTGTCAAAGTATCTGGATGTCGCGAGAGTCTTGGTATATATTTTAATGGCACAACCGAATCTTAAGAAACAACGAATATGATTCACGATTGAAGTTTTGTAATGCATATAATCGATTTCATTTCATTGATCTAGTACAGTGAAATAGCACAGAAGTATGCGGACGTTTCAGTTAATGTATTGTAAACAAGCATTGGGCATCAAAGTACCGATCACAATGATATAATGGCTGAGGTTTCAGTTTGCGCGGTCGCTCTCATGTTGTGCGGATCCTCTGATGATTATGATGTTCTCGGGTAATGTTACGCTTACCTACTACAAGTAACACGATACGATATGGCCTTCCATTGTCTAGGCTGGACTTAAGTAAATTAAGACACATTTGAAAATGTATCAAGTCTTATGAAGTTATAGTGTATCAATACATAATACATATAAATAGATTTAACAATTTGTACGTTATTTTAAACTAAAATTTCATAAGTAAGCGATTCATATTTCAAACCCCGAAAGTTTCTCTTTAGAGTACACGTCTAAATTTAACTCGTTGGGTAAAGTTACTTTTTTATTTGATTTGGATAAGTTTGTTTACTGAATAAATAAGTAGATAAATCAAAGTCATTTCTTGTAATATATGTATTACCTAATTATGCAGCTTATGAAGTACACGAGTGGACGGTTGCGTATTCAGAAGAGATTTATTCTGTGATTGTAGGCAGCTCAAATATTTATACTGAACATACGGACTTATTGCAGAAGTCTGTTGTCAGTACAATATAATTAACTAGATTCACATTTAGATCACTTAAGATTATAAGATCATGCTGTATATAAGGGAGTTGGTGCTAGTTCGTAACTCTATACTTGTCTCAGTAAGTTCGCCGCAATACTTTGACAAGCAACATGTAGTTACCGACGAACTTCGATCCCTTTAGTTTACCAGTCCGATTAATTAATGTACTTTCAAGTAATATTGAAGGCATTAAACCGTATGTATTATATTTAATGATTATTTCATGTCAACTGTCGACTCGTGTACTCTCAAATTGTTGTAAGAGATGTGACCAGTCTGTAAAAGTATTTAATACATGTTTGAAAACAGATGTCTAACATTTTCGAAGTAACCAAGATGGCTGCGATCTATCTACTTATTTGTTTGTTTGAAAGATCTGTTCATAAATTAGTATAAATATAATGAATGTCATTAGTGTTATTTCCATTAAAAGTGAATGTTTTGTGTTAATTTGATAGCGTTACGTTGGCTCTAGGTGAGGAGTTGTAGCCGTTCATCTGATATTGTTTAGTTACACTTCCTTGTACATTTTGTACTGTTTACACTGAACGTGTGATTGCGTGTTCGTATTTAGTTTTAACTGTACAGAATCGCATCGGTCTCATTTATTCTTGATGAGTTCTAGATCATATAAATATATGTATGATTATGAGGACTTTAAAACATCATATACCGAAGTTGAACGTGTTTATGTTAAATATCGTTTTGATAAAATATGTAGTTAGGATTGCACTGTTGATGAAAAGTACATTAAAATAAATAATTGTCGATCTGTCATCAGGACTGCTTAAACATAATTTTAATCTCTATAAATAATATCATTAAATTGCCTAATTCATAGTGAGAGAGGTAGTGTAGAATAAAATCTTAACTCATAATGATTACAAGGGTAAGCACTTGCGGGCGGCTGCGGCGCGCAGCGCGGGCGCGGCGCGGCGCCCGCGCACCGCCAGCACGCGGGCTCTGATATATTGATATGATCTAGGATGTGTTTGTAGGTGTTTCTCGAGTAGTGATCGTGTAATAAGTCTTATGTTACGCCTTCTAAATGATTATAAACTGTTAGTGTGCGACGAGGGCTCGCGGGTGGCTGCGGCACGCCCGGCCGCTACGCCCGCCTACGCCGTAGCGCGGCGTAGCGGCCGCGTAGTCCGTCGTGGGCCGCGCCACCGTCGCATGTAGACATCGTTCGACACTCGAAGTAAGATTAATCACGTTCGAATAATCGTAGACAGATTTTGAAATTTAATATTATTTGCATTTTCCTAAGAGTTAGAACGATTGAGACAGTAGGTCGCACGACCGTGTTATGATGAATTGTGAAGATGTTTATTAAAAAAATGCGTTTATGAAAATGGAATAAAAACGAAAAATATTGTCATATTTAAAACTGTAATTAATAACTTAAGAAGAATTATTGGGAAAACAGAAAAACGTTAAATAAACCGATTAAAAATACAAACGCGAGTATTATTTTCCCCCCATGAGTAACAGGTATAATCAAATAAAATGCAAGAATATGATCACTTTAAATATTTAATATAAAAATCGTCGCTTACGTCAATATCACACACGAGCTTACATCATCTATTTATCTTAAGTATAAAAACTATGACTTCGCATTAAATTATCGTTCTCGCAGTATAAAAAAGGCGCACTCGTCATCACAGCAGCGCATTCGCTATACACAATATACCGAACGCGTATACACCAGGCACACTGCACACATCACAGTCAGTGCCGCGGCGGCGCGGCGGGGGGCGGGGCCCGGGGGGCGGGGGGCGGGGCTAGGCGCGCGGGCGCAGCGCCTGCGTCACCAGCGCCACGAGCGCCGCCAGCGCCGACAGCGACAGCGGCGTCAGCGAGCGCGCGCCGCTGTGCCCGCTGTTGTCGCCAGAATCCGACCCATCTGTACATACAACACTCTATGCTTACTTGAACTATTACAGCAATCGTGGACGACCACTCTTTCCAACCATTTCGCTATAAAGACAGAATCCGTTTCTAAAACACTTTATATAGTTTCAAATGTAATGTTAGCCTCATTAAATTATAGTGACAATTGCTTTAAAATGCAACGAATTCTGCTTCATACATTCTTAACTGGTTAGGACGAGTGGCACACGACAACATGCTGTAGTGTATAGTGCGCTGTGAGGTTTTAAAACCTTACAAATAATAAGTAATTATCAACTCAAAAGGACAAAGTGCATTAGGACATTGGACACAACAGTAACACAAATGTAAAATGTGCGAATGTACAGATACTGTGAATTCCATTTCTGCATTGCATAAGGTGTCAACCACGGTTGAGTATATAGAAGATAGAAGAAATGGAATTAACTGTATCTGAAAATTATAATGAAATTAAAATAAACCTACAGATGCGGATGAGTGAAGACGCGGCGGAGTGAAAACCCTCCTAATATATGAAGCGGCTCGGGGCCACGAGTGAACCTCAAGTTACAGTCTAGCGCCTGAAGACTGAACGCTCACCACTGAAACATCAAGTTGCCTTTAGCAACAATACTTTAGTTCCCCGCAACCGGTACCACTACGTGCTACTAACTACTTTTATACCAATACTATTTACATCGTTTACTTGTAGGCTTTCGTTTCACTTCTCATGTTGGTCGATATTATACAACAGATACATTGTAGCATAAACAGTTACTTATTCAACCCAAACATTTTTCAAAATGGGAGGCTATTCAGTTAGCGTTAGTGAAAAACTTCGTAGTTAAATTGCATAAAAATATAATTAAAAGAAAAAGAGTAATCTTGAATTATATTTTTTATCCTTTCACCTTTATTAATCGATAAATATTTTTCACCTCAAAATCGTGTACGTTGTGTACCTATTTTTACGATTGAGGCAATGTTGTGAATAAATTCTTAAAAATATTGATTTGATGGAATATTATTTAACATTTCAGTGAAACGAAAAACACATCTAATACTTGATCAAATTCAAGCATGCATTATTATATTTCAAAGAAACTGTTCTCAAATATTCAATTTGACACAAAAACAGTTTCAGTTAATATCATACTGTATAATTTCTACAGATATTCTACAAACGTTTGATTAATAAATTCTACTTGGTTGTTAAAATAATATCACCTCTCTGAGTATCAGTGAGTCAGAGTCATGCTTCACGCTCATGTTAGTCACAAAACTATTACAATATATAAATATGGACATAGACATTCATGTCAACAATAATAATTATAATCAATCCATGCATACAGCATACAGTTTTACACTATGACGTGTTTCAGATTCGCTAGGAATCACTGATTTATCATGATAGGATTTTTTCCGTAATTCCTAGTATGTTCATTAATGCAATAAATTGCAAGGTTCATCGGAATTTAATTTAAATAAATTAGTACAATTCGTGATGTTAATAAGTTATAAGTCTAATTGTATCATACACCATGTGTTTTTGTGTTACACAGTGCTAGTAATCCAAATCAAACGTGCTATCTGCATCAAGTGGGTCAAAAACTTTATCTTACACTGATACACATCTTCGTCGATTGGACGAAAATAATCGTCCACGGCTGAACTCATTAAATGTTCAATACAACTACGTTTATTTTACGCTTGGAAACTCCTGGAAACCGACGAGGTTTTCAATAAATATATTGTTTTTTCTAATATACTCTATCACCTTTTCCGTGTACAAAAACGAACTCTGTGCTCAAACAATCACTAAACTACTACCTCAGTATAGTTTATACTAACTACAAAGTTAATACTCAGAAACCAAAAGACCAAGATCTCCGATCACCCGATAGCAAGACGAGGTAACGTCATTGCATGGAACGAAACCATTATTTCTTAGGTAAATACAATTCAGAAAACAAAACATTTCGTTTTGTAAAACTTTTGACACCTGACTATACAGTGTGGCTTATAATTGTATGTACCTAAGAAATTTGATGAGTTAAAAGTAATGTTAATATGAGTAAGCAAAGCGTTATGAAGCTACTTACAAACCAGCGTGGTTGCTTCCACCTCAAGCATAGAACTAACTACCATGCAGAAACATGCAAGTGAAATGAAATAAACGTACAGGCAGCGCGCGACAAGCTCGCCGGTACTAAAATCACCGCTTATTTTCTATAATCTCACTGGTATTCTTATATTGTATGTAACTAATTGAGTCTTTGTTCTTTATGCAATTTTTCTATGTACAATATTCAGGAACACTCCACCGAGGCTATTTCCTGAACCAGAAGAATGATCTGGGAGCGGATGATTTTACACCTAGAAAAAAACACACACACATCGAAACGTGAACACGCCCAGCCACCGATATTATTGCTATGACAACACGGTGACTGTTTGTTGTTTGTGACATTAACATAGTGATTAAAACCAATAAAAATGTTGGTGCAAACACTGAACTAAAATGTGAAAACTGAATCAACATAAAACGAATCCTATATTTACCGGATCGACGCACGTTATTTTCATTAATACAGTTTTCCTCCTTAGATTGAAAACATCGTAATTTTTCCAGTTTGAATACTCTTAATTTATAAGTTTAACACTAGGTGAGTTTCTTTGTGTTTTAACCATAATCGATTCGGCAAATATTTATTTCTTTATCAAAGTGTTTAAAAAATCTTGGACAATTAAACTGATTGGTGCTTGTGCTAATCTGTGCTTGCATTGCAAAGTGAATCTAAATTGTTCTTTTTTTTCACCGAAAACATCGCAAAATTCGACTGTGTTGACAAAACTGTGGCCAAGTTACATATAAACTTTTCATTTTCATAAGGATTTGCAGTATACGAGTATGTTTGGTTTTTTGGGAGTATTTATGCCACAGTTTTGACAACGGCAGGTAGGATCGGAGGCGCCCAGAAGCCGCGCAGTCGTCGATGTCGAACCGGCCACCGTCTCAGCCACTGCACTCATTCAATAAGCACACAGGCAACAGCTCTCAGTATTAGTTAGTAGCGGCCATTATAAGCAGAACGCTTATTTATATTAGTAAGAAACAAAGCGAATTAATTTTCGCAATAAAGGGTTAGTTGCTTTCCAACAAGTTATCCGTTAATAAAGCTGAAAATTAGTTAGTATATATTTTTTTTTATCAGTTAGTAAATGAAAAAAACCTATGTTAAGTTATTTTGTTAGTACACGAAAACTATTACCGTAGTTCACTACGGATATTACAACAAGATTGTAATTGTACTGATTAACAGTTCAATTGGTTCTATAACAACATATAGTACAACAAATATTGGACAACAGACTTACGAGAAGGGTTTACAAAACAACTAATAGATAGACATCCACATAGACACAAGAGCAAACATGGAACAGTGGAGTCGACGAGGAGGTGTCTCGTCCCTAAGGTCACATCATAAGGTAGTCAAGTATTTATCATAGTCAAGGGAGTTATAAACCAATGTCGTTGTAAGTGAGGTCAATGTGCAGTTCCCATCTGGGGAGCTCTTTTAAATGAATAAAGAGGTTTTATAGCACGTTATGACAAAATATGTTGAAAAAAAAGTCAATTAAGTAGTCTGTTAAAGTCACATCCATAATGCTTTCTTTATCAACAAAGTATTATTCAAACTTTTTTTCACATCGAGTAGTTTAATTGAAGACTTCGGGACTAGAAAATTCTCATTGGCTTTTTAGACAAAATCTATCAAGTAAACAGTCAAAAAAGTCAGTCTGTACTGTGACGTCATAGTCGCGCGGTCCTGGGTGTCCGCCTACCTGCGTCGAACAGTATGTCTCCGACGTCGTCTTCGCCGACGGGAGCGTCGGAGAGGCGCGCGTTGTTACCTCCCACGGTGCCCCGCGGCGCGCTGCTGCAGCCGAGCCACCAGAACGCCGTCGACCGAGGGAACGCGGGATTGTCTGAGTCCACCTGAATATTGATAAAGAATAAATTAGATTTTATAATATAACGCGACGTCAATTAACTTCTATACAAGGAATAAATATAGCGGTTTGACATATTTTCTATACAAAAGCAAGATAAAAGCTATTAAAACGTCAAACATATTCTTCAGAAAAAAAAATCTCTAGTGATTGAAAATCGGCCCTATAAGATTTACACTGTAAATCACTGTATGTATCGAGGTTTTTAGAATAATACACTGTTATGGTGTTCAAACTTACACTGAAAGTTCTATCATTAAACCGCCAATAGGATCCACCCTTGAAGAAGTACGTGTATCCATTGGTATACTGCAGGGCTGCGTCAATGCTATCAGGAATGCCTTCCCAGTTGGACAGCGGTTTGGGGTATGTGGCCTTGACGGGCGGGCGTTGTGAAGGATCGAAGCGCCAAAACTTGGTGCCCTTGTAGAAGTAGATCTTGCCGTTGCCTGACCAGACTAAAGCAGCGTCCAGGTTGTCTGGGATGCCGGTGAAACCTGCGTCAAATAATTTTGGATTAGTTTATGAGGACTTTAAACAATTAGAGTGTATCATTGGTTTTAGTTATGATGTGATAAAATTCGGCATACAGTTAAGTTTGCTCCGTACGTAAAAACCAGCTCACCTTCACTAATGTCTTTAGGATAATCTCCGTCCATCTTCTGTCCATTATACCTCCAGTATTTGGATCCCTTAAAGAAGTAGGTCTTGCCGTTCTTGTAAGTGAAGGCAGCATCGATGTTGCCAGGCAGGCCGGGCCATGCTCGGGCGATCAGACGCGGGTAGCCTGACGCGACACCGTCCTCCGTCAGACGCCAGTAGTGCTCGCCTGGAAAAGTTGGGGAAAATCCACAATTAGCGAGATCAATATTTTTTTGGGGCTTAATGTATTTCCTTGATACTTTTGGGGTTTTGTTCGCAAGCAGACGCAACTCGACAGTACATAAGCTGTAAAGAATTACAAACCATGACGATACTGTATAACTTAGGTATCATTAAAGTTACATTTGGCTGACAAGGACCCCGCGAACAACGCTTCGGTCACATAAAAGTAGTGCCTGCCTACAATAAATCTTCGAACTGATTTCCATACCTTTGAATATAAAAGTGCCACCGTCAGCCGAGTTGAAGATGGTGTCGAACTTAGGGTCTCCGCAGAGCGCTGGGTCCTCGGCTGAGGGTTGCTGCGTTGTGGCACGAGGTACGGACGGTGGGGCGGCCGCTCCGGGAAGGCCGGGTAGGCCTCCGATGTCTGTCTGCGTCTTGTGACCGTACAGAGCCTAGAAAACGTGGAAATAAAGGATTTATTATTCACATAAAAGACATAATTTATTAACTGACATCGCTGTGTATCTTAAAAGAAACTTAGTGTGAGCCAATAAATTAATAATGCAAACACATTATCTATGCGAGTTAAACGCCAATAAATCAGTATTTACCTGAATGCCTTGGATGTCATCTTGGTCAAGTTGGAAGGCAGGGTCGTATCCTCGGTAGAAGGGAGCCATGAGAGCTGAACGAACATCGCTGTGAGACAGCCCTAGGGAATGACCGAACTCGTGAGCTGCGACCTGTGAACATTGCATTTTATATTTAGAATGGACACAGTTTTCAATTTTGAATACGAACTCTCATAACTGAAAATGACAAAAAAAAATTAAGTATGTATTTACGAACTTTAAAAAATTCAATGAATTACCTGGAAGAGATTGGTTCCCCTCCTCGAGTTAATGGACCACATCTCAGCGTCATCGAAGTGAGCGTCGCCGCCGTATACCTGCACAAACGAGACACAATTGAGGAAAATCAACAACACTAAGTACTGATGAATCAATAATTGTCATATTGTTGTAAAACCTCAGCTAGGCGCACGTACAATTCTCAGTAAGTAATTAAAATGACTGATTCTGCAATAACTCATTTTAATAAAGGCGTTTTCTAAAGTATAAGTACCTACTACAATCTTCAATTATTTCACTTGATCGCCGTGAAAGGCAATGTCAATCATTAGGTGTTTTGTTATGTTTATGTTTAACAATATTAATTATTTTTTGCATATAAACAAACACACTTAGGTGTATGATACTTTCGTACCTATGTGAAATATAAACCCCCAGATTAAACTATAGGAACTACTTATTAACCCCTCTGTATTAAAAAATTAAGCTTTACTTTATTTGCTACTTGTCGATTACCGATCCTAATGAGGATATATTTTGTCCTATTCCCATAACACAGATTAATCCCTCAGCAACAGACTCATATAATTGCTTGTGTCAACTGTGCTTGCCCAGAAAATGGATAAGAAAAGATATCGTTTACATTTCATATTAGGGCAGTCGTTGGTAAATCAGCCAGTAGGTAAGCTACAAAAGTATTTAGCAAGTATTTTCTAACTGTAAAATACTTTCTTATCTCCTTAATACTTGCAAAAAGTCTTGTTTGTCTAGCTCACGTTCCGTGAACACAATGTTTAGTTCGTCTATTGTGCATAGTGTAACAATAATGGTTACAGCACATAGTAGCAAAGCGAATAAATATTATAATTTGTTTTGCACAATAAACCGTTTTATTATCCCATTACCACCACAAAAGAACTTTCACTATTTAGGCGTCAATCTGTTACATCCGTTATTTTTATTTGTTACGCTTTAACATAATGGGACATTCCTTTTTGTTCGAAATTCACGCGTTTGTTCAGTTTGAAACAAAACTTATTGGCGAGTTCAAAATCTAATCGATTTCCCAAAATAATAATCATGAAACAAATTACTTGTTTTTGTAAACTCATAGTCTAGTAATCAATCTGGAAGGTGGTAAAAAGCGATATGAAAAAAGGCGAGATCGATAGCAGACATTTCGTCAGGTACTAAACGATTAACATCGTCACTTACAGCGAAACCTATTATAATTCCAATTGTTCATTGCGACACGGCCTGAATAGTAAAATTATTTGAATATCATTTGCCTAAATGCTATTGAATGCAGTCACAAATAGTTCTTTACACGTTTAAATGGAACTATGCGTGAAACTTTTTCAAAATGATCACAAATAGTCAGTTGTATTTATGTAACAAAAAATCGAGTTCAATGAAACACAGTTGTTAATAAATAATGCAAATGAAATATTGATATACCTACCTACTACCAAATGGATATTGAAATTTTTATTTCAAAAAACATAATTCGTACTTTCGTACTCGTTCATTTAGTTAGATCATTACTAAACGAAAACTCTTGTCTGATAGTAATGTTTGGTTTAATCCCTCGGACAAATCTCACTAAATGTCGCCTTGCTAGTCCAATAAGCTTTGTGTGTATTTCTGTATAAATATACCGTATAAAATACCTAGTAGAATCGTATATTTTCAACACTTACGGGGAAGTAGGCGTGGGCAAGGGTGCCACCAGGACCATCGAAGGGGTCGCCGTCTCCGTGCTCTCCCTTCTCGAACCTACACGAAAATCATCTCAAGTTAATACATGATGTAAGCTGTTATAACATTGTTAGAATACATAACCTTTCGTAATACAGAAGAAATAAAAGCTTAAAAAATTACTACGTATGTTTTTGCGATGAGCCATAAAATGGAAGTAACAATCGATCGATAGTAATAAAATTTCTATATCCTATCCAATCAATGATGATCGCGGATCAACGCAGTGACAAGCATTACTACGTAAATAGTTACGCGTCCACCGCTCAATGACAACCATTCACGTAGTTACGCAACAGAGATTACCGCGGATTGTGACCAAAAACCTATTATGAGTGATTCAAATAACCCTACGTACAATACAGAATGGCCACTGGCACGATTTCAATATCAGTGCGATCTAAACGATGCACGGCCGTGCTACCACGAAACACTCATTTTATTTCAACTTCGTTTCGCACGAACAGTACTCTAATTTTTGAATAAACTTTCAATTAAGCACGTTACAATACGAAATTAAATTGAAAGCCGTAGAACCAAAATGTTGGATTACTTAAGTATTGACTTTAGAAATATTGTTTGTAGTAGTTTTCCGATTTCACCTGTTGAAATGTTCGTAACTTGCTAGTTGTAGTACAAACCTTACAGCTAGGTGAAATAATTCTAAACACACGAAATACATTTCAAGCGAGTATTTTTTTCTGTTGAGCAATTTTCAACATCAATGTCAAAAACATTGCTAACTTTCTGAATTGTTTCTTTTCTATATTGACTTTTCAATAGAATAGTGCGTAATTTAAATTATTTCAAAACTTGCCTGATTTCAATGTGGACTTGTCCGGACCGCTTCTGCGTAAAGGTAAGGTCTGTGTAGTCGGACCACACTGAGAAGGCTTTGGCAAGTTCATTGTCGACTTCAGCTCGGTTCAGCTTAGATGGGTACTTAGAGATCTTGTAAGTTAAGTTCTTGACGCGCCATCTTGAGCCTGGATAAAACATTTGCATAAATATTTACAAGCTTAAGGTTCACAAATAAATAATATTTATTAAGGACGGTCATGGTCTTATGCAAATAGTAATTTGATATAAACAAAGCGTGATAATTAATAATATTTAGCAGAAGGGTCACTCACCCTGCAGCGCGTATCTCTTGGCGCGGCTCTCCGAAGCCCACCTTGTCTCGCACGCCGCACCTCGGCAATGACATTACTTTTGTTGTTTCCTCGTCTAATTCGCCTGTAAACAAATCATTGAAAATATGTTTATACATTTTGCGGTTTCTAATCGGCATGACTAATGTTTATAGGAAATAAACGTAACTACATAACTTTACGGATGTCAACAATGCGTAAGATCAGTTGAATTTCAATTATTATCCCATTAACATTGTAAAACATTGCGGAGTGTCAAAGGACAAACATAGATTTTTTGTAAAGACCGATGACAAGGAAGTAATTACAGAATCACATCGACCAAAACCGCACACGGAAAACGATGAATAATGAGGAACCATGGTCGCACCAACCGCTGATCAGCTGCCAGTTGGAAGTTGTTAGCGATGCGATCGATTTACATTCGTAGTTACGGGGAATAACAATGTAGTTGTTAAATTCATACGCCATAAGGAAAACTACTTCATCTTTAATATCTCTATTGTAGGAAAAAGAATTAATGAACCCATGAACGCGTCTGAATAACAAAAACATTACATCACTCTGTCGCAGCGGCTCCTAATTTTCAGGAAGGTGACAAAACAATTCCTAACGTTTATCGTTCCAAATAACGTCAGCATGAAACCTTTAAAGGCATCATAACGTAGTGTTGGTGACAAGCGCGTCCGAACTCGTGCACTGACCGATAATGAATTATTTATTTGTATGTATCGTCTGTGCGTTATTTGCTTACATAACAACACTGCCTTCAGTCATAGTCAAGACCAATAAACCACTTCTCGTGTCAAGGCACGTACGTGTACGAAGACGAGCGAAGCACTGCCCACATAATTCTAGCGTGTTTAAATAGTCGGTTGTGGAGATCACAGACTTATAAATTGCTTCGTGGATGTGTGTGATTGTAATAACTGTGATGAGAACGACCAAGGCTGCCCGACCAACTGTATAGAACTAACTACCTACTTTAAGGGTTACCGTTAAAATGTTAATACCTATTGCAAATTTTATATTCAAAGCAAGTGTGGCCTGTTATAGTTTTAAGTGATCAACAAGGTTTTTGATCTTTATTGGTAGATACAATTTGAAATATCTGTGATGAGAGGTATTTGTTGGCGTCGGGCCAAGTGGCAGCCCTGAAGAAATGATATTCTCGATGATAGTGTAAGTAAGTATTACTTCGTTGCAAGGTCAAAGAGGCCCGGATGTGATCCAACATCTCATTAATTATGTCAACCTGCGCAATTTATGAAACTCGCGCATTAGTCTCATAACTTCAGTGATACAATGAATTCTCACTATGACTATTACATAAACGATGCAAGTTAATATACTCACATGATTGATAGTCTTTTAATTCAATTATGATAATTGATTGTAAGTAGTTTTCAGAATTAGATGGAATCATAAATAATACTGATGATAATTAATTACTCTTAACATTTATCATCAATCTGTTGACAAATGGAAGTGTTTTTACAGGTACCTACTTTTTATAATTATGATAAATTGTTCAACCTGTCTTACGCGAACTCTACTCAATACAAAACTGCAATACAATTCTAAGTTAATCAAAGTAAGCAGTCGTAATATCGGATTACGCAAATTGTTCTACATAAAATTACAACCAGGTAAAATAACTGCAACTTTCACAGACCACAGCTGATTGTCTCTTAATCAAAGAGTAATGGTCCGTGAATATTTGTTGGTTGGAGCACCTTCCAGTAACATTTACTCGACTGAATCATGCAGCTTAGTGCTTACTATTTACTTAGGACACTATTTTGAACAAATTAGGTTCGTAATTATTCACTAGATAAACATATCAATCACTATAACACCTACAATCATCCCAGCCGTTGACAAACATTAGCATTGATTTATTTAAACAAGTGTGTTTTCAACCATGCATGTTTTTGTTTAGATAATATTAAATTGGGCTAGGCACACAAAGGAAAAAGTGTGATAAAGTAGTTATATTAATAGATGTTAGATTATAAAGTGTTCACCCTTTTCAAACTGCATTACTGTTTTATCATTTCCTAACCTACTATAGTTGATAAATGGAACAGTTGGCAGTAAATTGCAGAATAATGACAGGGTTGCCAGCGATTGGCCGATAGTCGTAGATAACCTCACCTGTCGCGTTTAGCCCGGCGAAGCTCTGGAACTCGGCAATAGCTCGGCGCCACGAACTCTCGTCCATGATGTGCCCGCTCGAAGGATTCCTCACAGAGGGGCTTAGGTACCCGTACTGCGCTAAGTACATCTGAAAGTAGGCATCATGTTCAACCTGCCGCATCCAATTAAGGAGTAGGCCTCTGTTCTCAAACGAAAGATGTCTAGCTACTGGTTAAATTGTGATCAAAATACTGCTGGTGCATAAGCTTTCGTTTCTAAAGTGCTTGTCTAAATGTGAATTAAGTTCTATGTGCAGTTCTAAACTTCAATCGAATGAAAACAGAGTTTCAATACAATTTGGTGCATATTTTCGGTTTACAAAAATCTCCAGAAATATATGTAAATACATATATTAGGCGTAGAAATGGATTTTCATTACAATTACCTGACAAGAAGTGCATACTTAGTTAATATTGAAGTTAATTTCTTGTTAAAGAGGTCTCGTTTATCTGGTACAAGTAGTTGGTGACGTTATATTATCTCACATGATCGCAAGGCTACCCACCCATTGTTTACTGTCAACGCGCTTGATAACACGAAACACGTCGTTACGGCAAATACATGGATAAGAAGATTATTTCTTATCCGACGTGTAACTCAGTTCATTCTATTCATTTCACAAGATAATCTTAATTACTGAACGTACAATTAACTTGTTATTCCTACCTTCGGACCTGATAGATATACATAGGTAGGCTGTTGAGTGTCATCTTAGACGTTCAGAAATATACAAGTTATCGAAGGTTTCGTTATATGTTTGTGCTGCGTTCGGTAGTCGTGGATGGTATACGGAGACATTGCGACCTTGGCCAGTGGCAGTGGCGGAGTGCGTGCGCTGCATCGCAATGCGCGGGCGCACATATCTCGGCGCAGCAGCGCCTGCAGGCTCTTTGTTCCCTCACGCCGGGGAATACTCGCAACAATGTCACTGTTAATCCTGCAGTCAATACCCCAAAGCCCGTGTTTACTATTGTCTGTCCAATGCCACGAGAATACTAAACATATTTTCAAAGATTTCTACTATTTGTTAAGCAAATCAAACGTACGTTTTACAGATATCATCACGAATGAGTGATTGACCTCTGGATGAAAAATACATTCCTAGAGGTACTCGTGTTCAATATTTTATGGCCGAGTATTTCTATTGTTCGTAACTGCTATTTCTACATGTTATACAGTTTCAATGACTATTAATCATCTCTTGAAAAAAAATTACATGGTATTAAAACCTGCGCATGCAGCTTTTATATTGCAAATAAATCAATGTTTATATCGATGACTAAACGCGAGAGAATGGGTCAATTTTGGGTGTGTTGGGCAGGACATTGACACTGAGCAGCACAAAGTTGCACACCATTGTTTGTGACACAAACCAAACCGCATGACTTGTGCGTCTCGTACCGATGTAAATATTGTAACCTGCTTGGTCTACATAACGTATGGTAACAATGTTCCTGAGCAAACTATTGTTCATTACATGTAACAATTCTATGGAAACCCGCGGAGGTTTCAAGATACACAACGAGTATTGTCGAGCAACTGCAAAAAGTAGCGTCTCACCGGCAAACCATATTTAACTTGGGCTTTTAAGTGAAAGGAATAAGAACCGAGTCGTGTTACAGACGAAGGATTATTGATGGAGGCGTTTAAAGAATGGATTGGTATGAGCATATCGGGGTCAGTATGTCTCCATGAGTAACGGGTACTGTCGGAGCCTGCGCCCGCGCTGATCTCACGGCGGTGCCTGCGGCGTGCCTGCTCCACAGACCCACTTAAGTCATGCAAATTTGTATAGCCCGGGGGGGCGTCAAACGGCACGTATCACGCATCATCGCTGTGTACCAATGTTAATTGGAAAAAATAACATGCTCCGGACATGTATTTTGACAAACATAATGCAGGCAAAGCTCGGTAATGCCTTTCAAACCATCATTTAAGGCGATTTTAAGTTTTAAGAACCACTGTGTTAAAGCGATTTAATTTAAACCGTTACTCAATTTTAACAGGAATTTTGGTCCGTTTTATATTACTTACACCGTTAATGTAATGATGTTTAAGCACCAGTTTTATGATTAAATTGATTGAACATACTTTTTGATATAATATCTTCGTCTTTTCTCAGAAGGATAAGGCAGAGACGTATGTACGTTTATACGAACGTAGAGTGTACACATTTCATCAATAAACAGTTATGAAAAACCTGTTTTAATTGAAATTAAAACTTGTGTGCTCTCTTAAAATGCCTGCTTGAAAATACGTATGAACTGTAAATCCTAAACGATTGGACGTGACTATATTTTGTGGTAATAAATACTAATATCTCTAGGATCTTAAGTATTTGAACAAAGCACGACTATATACCGGTCCGGACGCTAGTAATTTTCAACAGAAAGAACTAACGGTTCGGCTAACATTACGGAATTTCAATAGAAAGGATTACGTGTCGAGTGAATTAAAATGTCCAAAACCACGTGGTCGTAGTGAATCATCAGGTCAAATATTATAGTAGTGACAAGCTTTGTAATGCCAAACACTCATAAATAAGTAATTAGTTTAACGATAGTAATAATATTTAAGTCTTCTCATCTGATTTTTTAACCCAATCGCGGAAAACCGTAAGGAAAAGTGTTTTTATTTATTTTAAAAATTACATCTAGAAACTATTTTTTTTAATTTTACCAAAATATGGACATCAATTTGATCACATCAGTATCAATTTGAACAGAGTCAATTTGTAGGAAATGTGCTAATCGATAAAGTAAATAAATGTCCACTTGAAAAAACACCTGTGTCATTGACCTATTTATTTTTATATTGTGATTCACACACTCCTCTGTTTGTAAAAATATGTGTTTTTGCTCATTATTCAGCCCTAAACTTAGTCATAACTTCATGACTATTTTGCAGTTCCGGTCCCGACCTACCTTTTGTGTACTCTGTATGTCATTGTTTGAAGGTAATGTGTATTTTGTGATAAAGGTAATTTTATCAGACAGGAAAGAAGGAATCTGTCCTTCTGATTTCATGTTCAAATTGAAGGCCTTACTGATACTACAAAACAAAAATATTTCTCTATGATTTACATTTATCGCTCACTTGAACATGTTCACATATGAACATAGGTCTAAACGTTATTCGTATTAACATCACATGCAGCACACAATAAAGTCAATCAATAAAACAAATATAATAATGGCATTAGCATACGTTGTTACGTAACATAATTGTTGTATTATATTCGTTATTAGTATTCAGAGAGGCACGACAAAAAAGGCGCAATACGTACACATGTGCAGGACTCTGGTATGGGACGATTATCTACTGAACCGATTACAATGTAAACCATGCGGGCATTTAATGACACCTATGTATGATTGCGTACCTCGCTCATTGTTGGATAACTGCTGACATTGGCTCGGATTCACGTGGAGCCATCATTAAATTGCCCTCCGGTATTATGGTAAAATCGAGAGCCATCCATACACAGTCATAAACTATTGTGTAACAATAAATCACCTTTAATTTGCATTAGAATTGCTTTTTATCGTGTTTAAACAAGAATTTGCAATTACTTAACGCTGATAATGATCGTCATTTAAAATTATATTGTGTGCGTAGTTGAATTTATAATCCTCGGACTACTATAGTAAGTTAAACGCACAGTAAGTAGTGTTATTTCTTTTTTTTTTAAATAATTATCTATTATTAAAAAATCGTCTGAAAACATTTTTACCGCCATAAATCTAGTTTGAAAGTACAGCCAGACAACTTTAACCCTACCATATTAGGTGACTAGACTCATGCAGTGCACATGTCAGAAAGACAAACAAAACAGGTTGCTCATAAATAGCTATCACAATGGCTCGCCAATCATAATCACTAGTCTGAAGTGCTTAATAGGAATTGTTGTAAATATGCTTCGGTGGTCACGCGACGACGTTCCGGGAAGTACATCTGTTCTGCTAGATCGAGATATGCCGTACCGGGAGTATGTGACACGTGTAAATATTCGTCAACACATCTCTTCCGTGTGACTAATGGTCCCACTCTTGAATGTGAAGATAGCGGTTCTATTTTGACAGTTCCTAATGATCGAACACGCCGTGCACTAACGGTGTTATGATTGTTTTTTTTCTGTGCCACTAAGTTGAGCTAGACAACCGGTATTACTGAGAAACTGCAAACTAAAATATATATTTATTTATACATTTGTTAGATTTCTATGTCTTTTACGTAAGAGGTTCATATCTCAAAAAAGAAAACCGAACTGAGCTTAGCTTATCTGTGTGTCAAAAATATGAAATTTTCTAGAAATAGAGACATCTACTAGCATTTTATTTCGAAACATTTTTCATTGTTTGTATTGCGGATCAAAAACAAGCACTAGATAAGATAGGTTTGCTTTGCATTAATCCTGAGAAGTGTAAGTTGGCAGTAAATATAGTGCATTTATCTTGTTACGATGCTAACGACCAGCGCCGCCCACGCCACTTATTGCAGCATCTCTGGACTACGTACTTATGTACAATCTGTTATTACCATTGTGTGTTTATAGTACCTTAGCCATGAACTTACATATATAGGATGAAAACAAATAATCTTGAAAAAAAACTTTGATCCTACCATACCTACACACATTAATTGAGCATAGTTTAAATAGCTCTCCTAAAATTTTAAACCATGTTTTTCATCACTCACTACGTAATTTTTGAAGCATCTAATGAGAACAATTTGTAAACTATTTTTGACAAGGTTAAATAAATTATTGTTGTATGTGGTTGTTCATTACAATACATTAAGTGAACTATCGGCGGTCGTAAATAACAAAATAAATATTAATTTTATTTATGAGTCGTTAAATCTAAATAATGGAAAGTATAACTGCTGGATTTGTCATACATTTGCATACTGTATAAGCAGTTTAGCATCTTGATTTGTCATTACATCCAGTGAACATGTAATTAAATTAAAGTATGTATTTGTATCACGCAGTTGCATACATTTGTACGAATTAGTGTATGATCGCGTTTTATATACCACGTGGTCCTCAGTGACATGTTTTCACCACTGCGCCACCAACTACTCGTGGACTATATTAATTTTATTATAATATCCAACCACATAATTAAGGTGTTAAGATAGTTATTAATTTCTAACTACGTATCAAAGTGTTGCACTTGTCATAAAACACATGCGTAATATTTAAACTAAAGAATCCCCTTTAAAGAATAATGTATAAGACTCAATAATTGCAAATGCAAAGACGTAAACGACAGATATTAATTATGTAATTACACTCCATGCTCGTTAATTCTTTCACAATGTTTACAACAACACTGAGTGCGCGTCGTGTGCGGTGGTGGGGATGAATTTTCCGACGATAATAAAGTTACCATTCAATTCAAATCCACACACCTGTTTACGTTTTTTACGCGTAAATATCAATATTATGTAAACTATTTTTTTTATGTTTACATGCATATCATAAAAGGGCGGTGAGCTTTGTACACGTGTCATCGCCACGATAATTACTAATATATATTTTCCTGCGAACGTGAGTCGTTTCAGGTATGTCCGTATAAAAACGCCACAGAAAAACAAACACAAAGGGCCTTCCATGCATTTCCAATTTAAAAATACACATGTTGAAGATAAATTGCTTCCATACAAACATTAGATGAATATTTAATTTAGACTGGCGTCTATTATGTAAGTCAAAACAACATGTTTGTTTGTCCATCCATCTCATCAGTTTATGTTAATAAATCTCATTGAAATGTAACTTAATTGCTCTGAACATGATATTTTGATTTATTCTTGAATATTACTTCTATGTTTGTTGCAAGCATCGTGTAGCTTTGTGATGTTTTTTCTAATATTTAATTAATAATGATTGACAGATAAATAACATTCGTTGTGATATAACCTACCTATAAGTAACTTCTGTGTTGTTTGTTGTATGTTGACTTTAAAGGAAAGCTCTCCTACATGAAAATCAGTGACTCAACTTAGTAAAACTATTAGTAACTTATTTAACGCTGGCCTAATATGCGGTTGCTGAATTATTAACCGATTTCCTGCGGTTAGATAGGTAGGCTGCGCTCACACACCGCCAACCGCACTTATTTCACCGCACGCGCAGGATAGATAATTGCCCGCGTAATTAATTTCAATTACACTGCGATTGACGAAAGATTAAAATAGAATTTATCGCGTGTGAAACCCCACTTTTCCGTAGTAGAATGTAGAAAATGTTTTTTGCGTTAAGGTAAGCCGCCCTTTGTCCGTGTATCCTCACGTTTGTCACGTGGCCCGCGGCACATTGTCTTACTTTTCAAATATAATCGACTTTGATCTGATGATTGCTTGCCAATCATCCGCAACCCTACACGTGTAGCATCTCTTTTAAGTGTATCGGGTCACCCATTCGAATGCACGGTATTTTTAATATAATCAATGTGCAATGTAGGTACTAACTAGTCCGTTCCAATTAGTTCTTAGAATAGATTGATTATGACTGACTAGTTAAATGGTCTATCTTACTCGTATGATAGCTTGTTATACCTATGGAATTATTGTGGTATGCAATAAAAAATATGCGATAGAAATACAAACGATCATGCAAACATTTTTCGTTAATAAACTTTTTTTTATATAACTTGACATCATTTTTTCTGCTTGCCACTTCATTATATTTTTATATAAAATAGGAAAATTACAACTTCACGCTTGTAAATAATAGAACCTACACATTACACGGTATCAGAGCAGTGCAATCAAATAAATGTTAGCAATCAGATGTTAGTGACGACGCCGTGGTGAACAATAAGCAGTAGCGATCAGAGGACGGCGGCCGTGGCGCGCGTGTTGAAGGTCGCCGCGCGCTTCCTGCGTGCGTGACGCGCATGCGCGCCGACCAACACCACCAGCCACTCACCACTCATCACTCACTCATCTCCACGTATGCGACACAAGCAGGAAGCTCACAACAATCCCGTTACAGGCAACAAGTCCGCCAGATTACCGTAACACACAGGTGACCCGGTCGCTTTTTGTCTCCGCTGGACACAACCCATTGTCCAAGCTCTACACAACAGCCTAATTTATGTCAACGGCACGCTTTACTGTGTTGAGCAAACATGTCACAAACGCTTCATTTTATCTCCCGAGATAATAATTTATCATTCCATGTTCCGCACGAAATCTTAAAAATAGGCTAGTTAAGTAATATCTTTTCAGAGATCTGGAGACATCTCACTGTTCGTCATCGCATTTTTTGCCAACATATTCTGCGAAATCCTAAAAAAATATTTAATTCTCAGGATCATGAATCGTGACCAGGGTTAAAAGACTTTGGGTCGGTGGCATTGTACGTTAAAAATATTTTGTTTTTCATCACGTTGATCTCGTAAGGCTGCCGGTCGCCGCAAGCTCTGGTAGGATTGAGATACAAGATAGCATTCTCAAAACGCATAACAAGTAGGCGGATGACACCTTGTTGACAGTTAGATATGCACGCACCATAAAAACTAGCACAAAATACTTTAAATAGACTACTGCGGAGACGCCATAAAACTGAATGAGGCTTTATAATCCTTTTAATAAATATTGAAACATCAATAAAAGTAAAATGAACACGTCGAAGATTATGTTTCACCGGTTCATTGTTCTAAACATTCAAAGGAAATTTTCCGAGAGATGGTCCCTCGTCGTGCCTATGGGACACGCATCGAATTTTTATATCGCATTAATCGCGGCAGGTAGGAATGTTAAAAACAAAGAACATCACAGGTTCTTGGCACTTTCTGGCTCGGCTATTGTTCTCCAGCGCGGAGCCTTAGACAGGAGAATGACCCTCTCTATATGGATACGTTTATCACAACAGTACCTGTTTCAAATGACAGGAAATGCCTGGCCCATGACAATGTGCCGACCTTTAAAATCTTGGTTCATCACGTGAGTTAAGTACAACGACCTATAAATTGTGGCCGAAATACCCTGCATAGATACTGCCTCTTTACTGAAATACCTTATCGTGACTCTATCCGATGTTCAACGCACGACATTTGTCCGCCGGAATCCGTATCCTAGTAACGACTTCAGAATTTCAATATTTTGCGTGGCGATGCAGCGGAACATTTGCTTGTTTCATGTCGTTTTAAAATAAGCGTTTTGTCTGATATTCCATACATGGAATTAGATACGGAACTATTATGACGAATGACATTTTTATTGGCGTTATTAAAAATGTAAACAACACTGGCGTGACAACAACTTGATAATACTGTATAATATTTTATGGTTTTTCCCTGTCAGAAAATGTCGTATACTGTCAATTAATTAAGAATGGACTTGGCTATCGGATAATCACATGAATTGAACAGGTCTTCATGGAAACAGATTACAGAAACCACAGATTGATCCTGACTAAGCAGTTACAGCCTCGAAGACTTTGTTCTCATGAATTAAACAATATGTACTTAGAACTTGTTTTACGACTTCAGTAAAATGTTACGCCACTGTGGTGTAGCTCACCTTCGACATTATTATGAATCCCGTATCAATAAAACTCCATGCTGTATTCTTCACAAGCATGGTTTCGCAATTCATGTTATCGGAACATCGTTCATTGATAAATGCTCGAACGTAAGTATCATGTGTATGTTAGTTACTGAAACGCAGTTTTTCCTGTAAAAAGTTCCTGAGTTCAGGAGTGGAGCAATAACTATGCAACAAATATTTGATTTTTATAAATATTCTTCAGAAACGAAGCCTACCCTTCGTCATATTAAAAAAAATATATAAAATGCAAAAAATACTTGAACTTTATAAAAAAATACCCGCAAAGGCTGAAACATAGAAAGCGACCGCATATTGTAGCGTATTTAAATATGAATTATAATTAGCAATTGCCTTAAGTTCGCCATACTAGTTTCAACCGGGTCAGTGGGACACATAACCTTGACATAACCACGGTTTTTACACGGTATTTAGGACCTAATGAAATGTTTGATTGATTAGATTGAAACGTTAGTAATGCGTTTAACCCCGAATAAATATGGCTGGCTGTTATCAGTGTTATCTTTGCTTTATTTAATCAGATTAATATATTTTGCAAACAGTATTTGATAAAAGTTTTCTTTTATTATAAACTCTTAAAAACTTATGTATCTACTGCAGGTATATATTTTCACCGAGGTATGTATGTATAATTCTGTGGCTTTTCATGAGAATCCATACATAAATGCGACGGTTTTCCAAATACAAAGTCTACGTTTTTGTACCTATGGGTTATTACGTAAAATGCAGCTATTTTCCTTTTCATGAGTGAAACATTTATGAAGGTGACTCATAAATAATTATATAAAAGGTAAGCTCTATATTAGGGAATTAAAAACCCGTTTTTACCGATGACTGTGAGGCAGCAATGTGTACAAAATTATTATTTTGAGTAATTCATTTAATACTAGCTGTCTCCCGCAGTTTAACCGCGTTCCATGAAAATAACTTCCCGCATCCGAATAAAATATAGCCTAAATCACCAGGGATGGTGTAACTTCCCAACAGAGGAAGAATTTTTGAATCTCTTTATAGCTTTGTTTAGGGAAAACTTTAGGGAAAAACAAATAAAAAATCTTTCCTGTTAATAATATTAGTATGAGTATTGATTGATATTGAATTCAAGACAGCTTGTTAGAAACTATTTGCAATATATGACTGTAATAGGAATGGCCGCTTATGCGACATTAGGTTGTGGCTACATTGCGAAGAGCGGAGCGGGTTGTGAACAAAATCTGGCTACCCAATTTCAGTTAATTCTTTGCGAACAAATGTAATATTAAGGCAAAATAATATGCTCGATTATATGGTATCTGATTGAATTATTGCACATAAATCGTATAATATAAATATCACTTTATTATGATGGTTTTTCCTAATCGCCTCAACATACGCTCCGCTTATACATAAGTTGAGGCTGAATTTAGTAGCGGCTGGTACCTACTTATTGCGTTGTCGTGCGGTCGCTGTGCTCTATGACCTAGAACTTGACGGCGAGCGAGCTCAACAACTCGTCGTATGACTCAGGCGATTCCGAGAAACGATGAGATTTCTTTATATACACGTATCCTCTACAATCCCGTAGAAGTCATAATTCTTGTTGCACCAACTGTGACTCAACCGACAACAGTGTACACTGTCCCTTTTCAGAACCTTTTTTAAGGTACAAGTGATGGCATGTGTGATTGGTTTCATCATCGAGCAGCATATCAAATCCCTTTCATATTTTTGCATGCTGAATATGAAGAAACATAATTGTATTTTAAGACCTACTTATAATTGTAACCATATTTCAATCTAATAAATAAATTCTAATTCTAATTCATAGCTTTGATACAATTCCGTAGAAGTCATAATTCTTGTTGCACTGTGACTCAGTCGAAAACACTGTCCCTTTTGAGAACGTTTTTGAAGGTACATAGTAATGCCATGAAGCTGTGATTGGTATCGTCGAAGCTTTGTAGTTATCCAATTTTAATATTTAAATATTTTTCTAATGGTGTTGCTAAAAGTGAACATTCTTTTTATATAGGTATAAGCAGGAAGGTATTAGAAGTTATAAAGTGTTATACGTGTTTAAACCTTGTGAAAAACTTGTTTACTTAATTTATCTAACGGTGTACAAGTTCCAAGGACTTTTATCTCTACTTTTAAAACTTATTTCTTGTTCTATAAAAGTGTGTTATTAATAGCTAGTGAATTTATGTCCTTTATATACTGTTCTTATTTATTTTAAAAGTAATGTTAAGTCATGTAAAGCTTAACATCCGATCCACTGTGTATTTAATTTGTCACATCAGCTGTTCTCATTTAAGACAGTACACAATGCAATGTAAGCACGACTTTATCAATCATAAAAAACCTTATCATAAAAACGTCACAACGACACAGACATCTTGATAACTTCTTATTTAAAACAGCGCAACAGGACAAACAAAGTCAATAAACATCTCTTGTTCAATCCGAGATAAACCACTTCAAAATAATCAAATGATATCTCCTAACCGGTATCTCACCGGTACCGGATTCGGAAGAAGGATGTAAATTCCACGATTAGTTTAGTCATTGATTCATACACAACTTAGCGTATCTTAAAATACTATGTGTATGACGTCATGCCCATTGAAAAGTATAATGACCAATATCTTGCTACACCAATACACACACATATCATGTATGTGTCGCGAATGAGTCACGGCCCGTGTTAAACAAACGATATAAGAAGACAAACAAAATGTTCTGTGTCGAAGCGAAAGGTGAGCCACTTATCTCGGCTGGACTACCTCGTTTTATGAATGAACAGTTTACTATAACGCCTACGAGTGTGTTACTCTACCTAGTATGGGGCTCAGATACATTTTAATTCAGTAGCGCCGTGAACTGTGTTCCGAGAAAAGTTGACTCAGCGACCGCTGTGCGCACCTACGTATCATTTCCGATTCCAATGATAATAATTATCGATTATATACAGGATGTGAAGGAAACCAGTAATAAAATAAATTCCTTACTAATAAATACCTTCTTTGTGAGCGAGGTGCAATCAAGTCAGTACTATCGAGATAATAAATATGCAGCTACAATTACAACGTAAAATCCATTTCAACGCCAATATTTCCTAATTATTGCAGCAAAAGAGGCAAAAACGGACCAATTGAGGAACGTTTTTGTTTGAATGCAAAAAGAAATCGACTTACCATCGCCTTATCTGCTCCACCGAAGGTCGGCGCGGCGCTGCTCCTCGTGAGGAACACGAGCGCCGTGGTCGCCGTCCACAGTATCCTCAGACTACTCCTCAGGCTCACGCACGCCATGCTTGCCGGAGATATTCTTAATCTATTACTCCTAGATATGCTCATTTGATTTCTCCTTATAATATAGTTTTGTAAAAATTATCTAAAGGACGGTATAATTGTCATTACTCTTATGTCTTTACTAAATCTAATTGGTTTGTATTGTATAGTAAAGTTGTCGATATCTTCGAGCACCACGTTGATATGTTATCTGAAACAAGAAATTTGTAGCCATTATTATCGGGACACATGGCCAATCTCTTATGTAAAGTCTTCATAATACAGGTGCTTAGTTGCATTCCTAATTTGGTATATTACTGATAATGAATGTCTCACACATTTGGGCAAATAAAAAAACTGTTATCGGAATATTTTGTGTACATTACTTAAAGTCCATTATATTTTTTGTTTTATTTATGGTATGATGTTTAGGTTAGAGGTTTTTGCAGAGATCAGACACGTCATATCCGCGACACTGTTAATTGCTGTGAGTCAGTGGTCATCATCTGTTCACTTATGTAAGATGTTTCTGGATTATCAACGCGTACGACTTACATACATAATAATTATCATTATTGTTTTGTAAATAATTGGAATGAATCAGACAAGACTAATGACTATAGACATAAAATGCTCTGTTGATACATTTATTGATGACACTAATACGCATGTTTTTATAAAATTAAAACATCGCAATAACCTTTGTAAAATGCAGATTATAAGTTATAATCAATAGTATTTACTTGAACACTATTTAAAGCATTCATAGAAATGGGTTTGTAAGTCATTCGCTACTAAATGACCTACATATTTGCTAGGTGAGTTGCCGAGGGCTTGTCATCAAACGTTTGATATTGATATTATCGTCGTACTTATATGATAAAGTGTGAACAAGCAACTCAGAACACTCGGTAACACAATGTGGGGAACTGATTAGATATTCAGCTGTATTGCATGTCCGTGCCCAAGAGATTTGTGAATCACTACTGGTTTTATTGCTGGCGTAACTAAACAGATCTTACTGAGAGCTCATAAATTAACAATACTGCTCAATTGATTCGATATTGTGGATCGTCAAATGTTTAATTATTCATTTGTTTGACTTTGTTTTAAATAGTCACAGGATTTTATCTTATCGCTCTCATGTTATGACATAGGTTTGCTGCAGCGTTCCAAGACCGAAATTCCTATAATGGTTTAATTTAGTTAGCAGTACCTATTTATATTCTTTGTAATGAGAAATTTTAAAATACTTAAACAATAGACGTATGATTTTAAGTATGCAGGCTTGTTGTTTTCAAGACTTTTGGGAAGTGTTTAAAGTGCATTTAAGTAGAACTGTGCAACCGGTCGGCAAAGTACCGTCATTGCTAACCGGTTAATTCCTTACTGCACGGTCAATTTTATAATGATTTGCAGACCTTCATAAATTATGTTTCTTGCAATAAGCCGACGTAAACGTAGGTATGCGTTATAGTGCTCATGATAGATCCATTCACAGTCGGATAAGTATAAGCGTTACTAATATTATAAATGTGACGATGCGACTTTTCCGGAAAAGCGCGACACTTCCTTATAATAATCATTATATACCTATACATAATATACCTAAGTAAATTATTATACAGTAACTTTGTATGTGAGAAGGCCTGTTCCAGTAGTAGGACGATAAAAAGTCTGATGATAATAAAATATCTGTATAATAAAAACGTGATATACGCGATATCCCACGGGTCAATCTGTGCAAATGAAACCGAAAGCGCGGATCAAAGGTGTCGCCAGCAATGTTCCGCTCGCCGAAGCGTGTCGGCTCGGAGGTGACGCTGCGCCCGCGCCGGTTTCACCGACATTGGATTCGAATCTCTTACCTAACGTCATTAACTTTAACATTTTTTTTCAATAGCATCCAAACGATTGCAGACAAATAAAACCTAAATATTTTCAGTTATCTTAGTGTAACTGATTATATTTAATTACTGCTTAATCGATTTGACCCCGACAGTAGAATTGCAATAGATAACCCTAACTGATAAACATAATGACAAGATAAATAGTAAAATAATTGATTAATTCTAAGCGGTTCAGCAAGTGCTTGCTAAACTTTGACTTTGCTATGTGTTCAGCGTTCCGTCAACAAAAATTATGAAAAGTTCCTTATGTAGGTATCCTTCTTGCTAATATATTAACTTCTTTTTTTTCAAAACTGATGAATAAATTTTAAAAATATCGAATACAAATCTTTTATACCTACACAATAAATTCATGGAATCAATAACATATTTTCGGTTATTTAAGTAATGTATGCATAGGCACTAAGTAAATTTTTCATTAGTATGAATTGGTAATTCCAACAAACTCGTTTTAATACAGAGATGATTCATAATAAAAACATAACTCTAACCAGTTCGGTATTACTAAGAATTGATGGTTTTATGATAATTACCGACGTTTCGATAAATATCTCATATTATTTAATTTCACAGGAATTTTAATAACGTAAAGTATATTCTTTATATTTAAAGTTGAAACATATAAGGTGCCACGTCATCAGTAAGCCGTTCTACTCTCTCATAACACTGAGCTTAAACTTTAGCTCTTCCATCGTACAGAAATGAATATACCTTACTGGATCGAAAGCCAAGACTAATCATAAGTATTTTACGTTTAACCAGGTATTATTCAAGATCACCTGAATAGTCTTTCTCACAACATGGAATAAATATATCAGTACTATATCGACGCAGAACGATTGATTAATGGAACTACTAAATAAAACCTCTGACCAAATTATATCATACATTTTATGTGCTACCTTATAGGATACGCGGAATTTCGCAAGTAAGCCAGCCTTTAAAGTTCGCGATTGACATCATCGGTTCATCGTACATGAGTGGACTCCTGATGTCAACTTCTACTGAGATGCATCTCAATGAGTATGTATGCTGCGCCGTGTGGTCCCGGCTGACGTGCGCCCGCGTCGCTTCGCATTGACACGGCCGTGGATCGCTTCCTGCTTCCGGATCCTCGCGGGCAATACTAATAACTTATCATTATCGAGATATCATAGTGCAGTGTCGTTTATTTGCAATATTGTAGACATGTTAAGTTGTCCTGCAATATGGATGCCATTTATTATATTACCGGCAATGGTTTAGTCGATAGAGATGAGTTTGTTGTCTTATTATGAATTACATAGGTATTACTTATTTTATTGCAGTTGTTGTAGCCAATGTTGTATCATTGGATACAATTATTGAAATGTATTGAACTAAACTACACAACATATTGAATTCATATTGAAATACAGTCTTTCTGATCTAAAACTTTATACGTAGTTCTTCTTCTCTTATAATTATCGAAGTAGGTATCTTCCATCGCTATTGCCTATCCAACTATTCCTTGTCATCCATTCGTAGACTTACAAAGCAGTATAACAAATGGTGGAAACTGCCGAGGCGTGAGTCATTCAATGTTTTGGTTGAATACACGCCAGGGTCAGCAGTGAGTCCACATCACCCTTACGTACGTCAATTATTACGAATAAACAACAATATAGGTACAGAACATTACTAATGTACAGCTTAGCTCATAATTATACGTGAATGTTTAACAAATCTGCGGTTTCCTATGCATTTGCATATTACCTATTCGTATATATTTTTCCAATAGTATGTAAGAATTAAGGAAATGATTCCTCGGCGATTCGAATCTGTGCATTTGTATTCATCGCCTTCCTTTATTGTATAATGATTGAGTATTAATCACTGTACAAATAGGTGGGCACTGACTTGTGATAAAGACTATCGATGCACACATTTGCAATAAAGCTCTGAATCATGACTCGGAGCTTCACTTCAACAAAGAACCTTTTTACAAAAACTTGATCATCAATTAGCTTTTGCGTAAATTGATTCAGTGATACGCACTACATGATCTATAATAATTAATTAAAGTGACATCTCTATTAATCAAAACAATAACATTATTTATGGATAGACACAACAGCTATAGACATAATATAGTTAAGAGCTATATACATAATATACATAGTTATATCTCATTTATTCTAAAAAAATCTGCCTGTGGGATGGAGGTCTCTTTCCAAAAAAATAAAACAAATGTCAACCTTCGAACTCAGTGCGGATTTTGAGTAACTCATCTACATATTTCCAATATACCTACAAACTGAGATTATCATGATGCTCGTGTTAAAAAAACTATGACGCACCACGAAAGAAAGCTGCGAACTCGATACTAAAGTTTATGCGATCGAGCGGAGAAAGGTTCTTTCTGTACATAATTTGACATTGAATGTAAGTAGCGGCCACTTCATATGTATAATTAATGTGGCCGTGCTTTTACTTCAACGTTTCGTGTCAAGTTCGGCGGCCTGTGACTCACTGCGGTCACAGCACAAACTAAACGGACTTGTTTGTTTACTATATTACTTTGAGCACCCTTGTTATCTACTATATTGGGAGGCTCTAATCGGTCTAATTGAGGCCCTTGTTTAAACGGGGTTTTAGGCAATTTTTAGGTCAATGAAGCTATGGCATTAAATGGAATATCAGTGCAGCTACCAATTATTTAAAAAGTATCGGCGAAAGTTTTAAAAGTTGCTTGATCGTTGCTGTAAATGGTCTACTAACAGAGTTTTTTTATGAGAGAAGGTTAAATAAGAAAAGTATGAATAAAGCTCTTGGGTACTCTTGCTATTCCACTACATGTCATACATATATGTATATAGGCAGATATACTAAACGTATAATCAAGACACCTTGCATAGATTAAGCCTAAGTAAACTACTGCATCAGGGTCATTCAATTGGAAATATTTCTTTACTAAAAACTGAAAGTTTTCAGCCCAGTAAAGTACTACAATGTAATCAATACTTCAAATATATAAATGCATTCTTTATAAACAAGTACCTACTGTACACTAAAGGAATGTTTGAAGAATGAGTTCATACAGATCTTAGTGTTATCAGCTAGATAATGTTTACGTCCTTATCCACGAAAATTATCTGATAAGGCACCGCACGCACGCTTGGTTTCTTTCTTTCGAACACAAGTGCCAATCTTTTAATGTTTTGTGTGGATTGTATATGTTGCAACAACAAATATTTCAAAAAGAAAGTAAGTTTTCATAGATAAAAAGCATGCTGACAGATGCCACTTGAGAACTCAACAGTATCTCATCAAAAGACGACTTTATGATAAGTCGTTTTATTGCAGACACCATTATATTTCGAAAATGGGAGTCATATTTTCAGGAAAAACAGGTTAGCTTAACATAGCGCGTGTTTGAGTTATTTTCGTAAAGTGTTATCAGTTCACATGCGCGAAGATACGGAGGTCAGCGTGGTAGTAAGAAATAGTAGACCTATGACCCAGTATTGGGATAGACTGATAGTTTACTACGTCGGGCCTACTGTACCGTGGCAAGTTACGACAATGTCAGCTGTATGACCGTGACACCAAACCGGCAATACACCAGATTACAGATTTCAAATATTGCACAGATTTCATAGACATAGTGAATTAACTTTGCAAAAAGGAGAAGGGTCCATGATCAACAGTTAAGTCTTTAGCCTCTATTAATAACATCTAAGTCAAACAAATCATCATAATTATAATGACGAGCAATAGAATTAACATTAGAGATAATTACGGCGTGCGGTAATCAATGTATCAAGCGATCTGTCCTTTGTCTCTAATCACACGTGCAGTACAAACAAACACGGAAATTTAATGAACTAACCTGTTGGACTGGTCCAGTGCGAAGTTCACGCAATCCTCACTACTTGAAACGTTGATGTGCTCGTTTCACTAGTGCGATCCGTCTCGAACCTCTATTACTACCGAAATTTGTAAAATATCGATAAAAAATAGAGTCTATTCATGTATAAACAACAATCACAGAGCACTCTTAAGTCACCGAATGTCCCGCTTTGTTCACTTTTTTCTTTGCAATTGCACGAAATTTCAAAGAAAATGTGTTCGTCAGTGTGGCGGGAACGGCTGCGATCGTTGCGCCACCGCGTGACACGACCTATCGCAGTCCGCGAGTTTGGCTGAGTGCGCGCCGCGGCGCCGCGCAGCGCTTATATCGCGGCCGCCTCACCCGCCCGCCACGAAGCCTCCGCCCGCCCCTGCACGCGCTGCAACTTTACAGGAAAACTTTATGCGCTTTCGTTGAATACATTTACTTGTTTTTTATTACACTTACTTCCAGTTTCCTCAAATTTTACATGATATGCATGCATTATCAAGATGCATCGCAGGAATTTACAAAGTTCGATAACTTCTACTTAGTTGGTATTACTCAGAATAAATGCGTAAGTCTAAAACAGTAATGTTTTCGATACGTTTCATGCATAAAAATTAGCATTAACTATTTTCATCGCTTACGATAAAAAATATTTAAGGAAGAATCGAACATGCCATTGTGAGTACGAAATAATTTTCCATTCAAAATTAAGTTCACAAAAATAAAATTAAAATCTTAATTTTCCTGAAGAAAACTATTAGAAAAACAATCGAATTATAATTGAATTATCACCTAATTGAAAACAATGGGAAGAGAAAATGTTAGACCATAGATATAATTACATGTCGTTACATGCGACGTAGGATAAAAGGAAAATCACTGCTAAGGACTTAGACGAGTTCAATTACATAAGCAACAGTCGTGTAACAATTTTGCCATGACTCTCGATAATAATTCATTGGAAATAACATATTTTCCGTCAGCAAATATTTTGATTGTCCAATTAAAATTTTAAAAAATCATTATAACCTTAGGGCTAGTTCATACTCCCAGAATTCAGGCAACTGTACGCCTATGTATTTATTAATTCTCAAAAAATACGCAACAAGTGTACGTTACTTCCTTATAGAACATTACTTCTATGGGGAAATCCCATTCACATTCATACTAGATCAATTTGAGGTCGCTGAAGATTTTCCGTGAAAAATGATTTCCCATTAATATGTCAAACGAACGATGAAATATACTGGCTACCGCAATTATTATAATATTAAGTTCAGTAATTACATACATTATAGATGAATACATAAGTGGAACAGCTGTTTCTTGGTAGCAAACATTTGATGGTTTCTTGTGATACTACAGAACTGTTGAAATACCCGAGCTTCAACACGTGGGCTGGTTTAATAGTACAGTGCTGTGTATGAGTAATTGCTTCCAGTGACTACTGATATCTGAATACTCGTATAATATGACAATTTTATATTATTTTGATTTGAAACTAAACCATAAATGGTAAATATAAGATGAGCTTTTCAGAATTTTCATACGGCAAATTTTGAAAAACCCTAAGTTTATTCTATAAGTCACCTTCAATAAAGTCACATTGGTGAAAACTTCTAAAAGGTATAACCTACCTAGTCTCGAAATAATATGTTACCTAATAGACTTATATCGTGTTAGGTTGTAGCAACTAAACAAGAACCAAACAGGTTAAAATACAGGTATGTATGTGAACACACATGTTACACAGATAGATACCTATATTTAACAAATGCATGACGAGGGTGTTGCAACGTGTCGCTGCACTTATAAAAATACACTCTGATAAGAGAAAATTAAATCAACAGTCGCAATAACATAAATACATTGCACCATATGTGGATGAATATTCAACAACAATACTACTCGTGCAGTGATCGAGTGATCGCGACTGTACCACGGCGTACTACCCTTTATCGCATGATCTCCTTCCTACGGAACCTTGGTGGTTTTACTCCAACGACTTATCCTACCTTGAACATGTCTTCTACAAGTATTTTTTTTTTAATTTTAAAGCTAGAATTATTCAAAGAAAACCCCTATCTAGATTTTCTTTCTAACCACTAACCACAATTTTTCGTTATGGCTCATACTACACAGGTAAAAGCACTGGTCAAACCTGATTCATGGATATAAAACAATCAAATGTCCATATAAATGTATTGTGCAACAAACATATTCTAAGTAATATTGGCCATTGTGCCCCTTTCCCGGTAATCAGTCAGCTATCGATACTTCAGGCAATAAGGTATCGGCGGAGTTACCTCATGGGCATGACAATAGCGACCTTGGGAAGACCTGATGACAAAGCCATTGTGTGCGGTGACTAAAGCTCGAGGGTGGTGAGTTGGTGGTAGCTTCCCTCAGCCGGTCGAGTCGAGGTGAAGGTCACGGTTACCGTATTGTGGCAGCGTGGAGTCATGACTATGTGCACGCCGCCTTTGATGCCGTGCCAACTTTCTTTGTTATAATGTGGCAGTATTGTTTATTGTGTCACCTAGCTCTGCGAAGGTTCAGATAATTTACATTATGTTCGTAGTGTTTTGCTCACGGACGGTTCTGCAGTTCTTATCTAGGAGCCTTTGTAGGGAAATAAGGAAGCGACATGTGGTCTGAAATGTCATTCAGTTTTATAATAGTCACGATATATCATTGTAGTTTTCTGCTATTGCATTATTTTATTTAAGTTATAAAACCTAGTTTCACCCTTAAAAATGATATGTTTACTTTAGCTGAATAAGCAAGAATTCCTAAGATTGACAGAATTTACAATTCTGAAATTATGTCTTGACAACATTTCGTCGAAAATCTTCATTCCCTGTCCTTGTTATAGAAACGACTGAGAGTTCGTAAATTTTCCTTCGAAATTCTTAAAAGAACATTCTAATATTCGTGCGTAATGTACTGCAGACATTCGTGACATTCAAGGAAACATTCTAATTCCTATGAAAAACTGAAATTCCTCAAGGCAAGCACAATAAAGCTGTCATGAGTTTGTTCTAGGAAACTTTTGCCGAATAAACGGGGCTCCGATCGAGCCTGATTACCATGGAGGTCGGTGATTCAATACCACTGAGCTCACTCACACACTCACCCGGTTTTACGACCCTATGTTTGAGGTTTTCCTAATAACAGTATTGATTCCTTACCTAAACGCATAAACCTTTCCCATTGTATGTCATACCTTAACGAGAACGCTTTTATTATTTTACGGGTTCGATTATGCAAATTGTTCCAAAATTCTGACAAGTTACTTATAATTACGAGAAAATAAATAAAGAAAGCTTTGTTGTACTATGCAGCGCTGTTTACTAACATACACTACACATATATACAACAGGTTATGCCGACATATGCAGGTTGTGCCGACTTTGTACCCTATATCATGAAACTTACGATAAACTTAAAATCCTAACAGTTTTTCTTTTTAATTTCCTTGTATTTGTCAAGAGAGTTTTCACACAAACATTTTTTGCGAAATACAATGCAGGCAAAATTAATGCAATACATATTCGTACATACTCGTTGAAGTACCTATTCCTAATTTTAGTAGATAACAGTTCGTGGTTAACAATAAATTGAGTCTGAAATTAATACAGGTACCTACGATTTATTTTCAGAACGGTAAAGTTTTCCTGTATCTATCTTAAATCCTGAGATTTAGAAGGTCTGAACGGGTAGACAGGAAAATTTTACAATAAACCTGTAAGCTTACTTAGATAAGAATGCTAATTATTGTCTCTTCTTCGAGTGACATAATAAACAACTTAACAATAGGGTAAACTTCAGTTCCCAGATATCCATTAAAGAAATATTTATTGTGAGCATAAACATACACTAATTAAATTTTATGACTCTTTGTATCTTTTAATTCCCTACATAGTTTGGAAAATTATTATTTCCAGTCGATCGCTTACTACTGCGGTATGTACCTAAGGTATTAGGATTATTCCAGCTAGGCCCACCAGCCCAGCGGGGCCATTAGGACCGAGGCCTACCGGGGCTGCGGAACTGTCCGAAAGAGTTACCGTGGCCCTGGTACATAAAAGGCCTAAGGAGGAGCATAATGGGTTTCAGTCAGTAAGAGACTGATACTCCCTTTTTTTCATATGCCTAGTATATTGCCGCAAACCTTGGCGACGCACTACAACAGACGTAAGACCACAAAAACCTGCGTCACACAGTAATTGTTTTGTATCATAATTGTGATTTCAATAAAGGCGATAATTACTCAGTTCCTGTGTTTCTCAATCGCATGTCCCATCGAAGATAACACTCTAGCGGGCCCTCTCACTGATTGAATTGAATGGTTCACTCTGACAGTGATTGATTTGTACTACTTACATCTTCTGTTACCTACGTTTTATTGTTTCTAATTATCAATCTTCAAACAAACGGAATACCCTAAATATAATTATATTTAATACGTCATTACCATTATTTAATTTCTCGTCCTCATATTGCCACTTTCTTTTTTAGACTCTATTGATACTCTCCTTTCAATTTCGTCGTTTTGTCAGTCGTGGTATAACAAGTGTTGGGGAAATGTATTAATTCCGTATAACTATCCGCAGTCAGACTACATTTAACATTCCAACGTCATAAATCTCCTTAGTAGCGATGCGGTGAAAAATATGCACATACGTTACTCTATATAATGTGTAAGGTAAATAAATGCAGTCTTCGTGAAGTTCTCATTCGTCTTTTTAACGACTGCTCCTCAGACTGCGGTTAACAGCGTGGGACACATTCCGAACGTGTGTAGTTTCGTAGACAGATAGTTTACTTACCTACTATGCTGTTCAACCAAAGTATTCACTGTAAACCCACAATTTTTTTAATAAAAACAAAAGACACCGATGGTTCGTTTCTGAGTAGGTATGTACTTTATAAAAGTAAATAATTTTGTGATAAATATTTATCACAACTTCCTTTCCTTCTCTGTATAGACAAATATTTGATTAGGTTGCGAGCAAAATGCTGAGTAAGTATAATTTCTCTAATTTTCACGAATAGGTACTTAATATAATATGTAGTTAAAATATATTCTGGAAGCTATAATATACTTATACTTACTTACTAATACTTATACTCTAAACCAAATCTACGAAATCGAATAACATCTACGTAAAAATAGGTATATATAATGAATTCACTCTCGATGTTTTTATCACAGGTTACCTTATGACGTTGAGGGCAATACCCAACAAATAAATTAATAAAATTATCATCAGAATCTGTAGCTGTTTAAAGTTTTTGTCCCAGTGACCTTTGAAACAAGTTAAATATTAACTGTATCGAGTTTTATTAATGTAAAGATTTGTTTGGCAAGAGATCGTTAAATGCTATTGCCAAGTTAGTCCAGCGTACGGAACTGATGCGTTTCACGGCACTCGTGACAATTGCCAACCACCTTCCACTGCCAACTCTACGAACTTGAAATTAAATCGATTTAATTTGTAACGGTTCCTTTTATAAGTAGTTATAGGTTATCGCCTGATCTCTCTCCGGTCGTGTCGGATTGCCGTCCCATCGGGTTATAAGAGTGAAGGAATAGGGAGTGCACCTGTGTCTGCGCAAATGCTCGTGCACTATAATATGTCCTGCGCAGCTGGCTGATCTCCTTAAATGAGAACGCCGCCGTATCCGAAATTGGCCGTGGAAGCCATTTTTTTAGTTAGAGGCTGATCGAATCATCTAATTTCATCAATTAATTGTTCATTTTGAAAAGTTCTGTGTCACCAAATAAGTTCTTCAATGTATATTTGTCGTACACGTCATTCCCGAGTGCAAAAAAATAAAAAATGCAATACTTAGATTTTAAATTCCGATCGATCGCAAAAGCCAACGGTCGAGTAAAAACATAAATGCATTCACCGAATTCTTGCACGAATTAAGGTTTTTCAACTCGAAGCTCCTGCCCTCATTAGGTCTTCGCTACTTCAACTTAAATTCACACAAATTATACTATCCTAAATCGTGAGCTACCACGCCTTACAAATAACAATTAACAATCTAAGTGTTTTTAAACTTAAGCTAAAATAACATATATTAGAAAATTCCATTGTTTTTAACCCGCTTCCCAGAAAGTAGATGATTTTTATTTCGTCTCTACTTTTTGGCTTTTCAGTATTTTTGAAGTCCATTTTTATTTCAATATAAGAATGGGTCTCATTATAATATTGTGAGCACAGTGATCGTAAAGCTAACGATAGTAGTAAAAGCCTGACGCTACGAATTCAAATCGACGTGTGCTTTGCATGCTTGAGACTATAAGATGTTTTATAACTTGAAAATTATATTAAATGGTTTTCTCAAAGACCGTAAATCCAGTAGTCAAATAAAATAAGTCTTATAGGTTAAATGTTGAGTCATAAAATAGACAAAATACCAGCTCAGAAAGTAAATATACATATGTATGTATGTGTATTTTTAAAAAATCTACAAAAAAGTTAAAATCCGTTGTAAACTTGAAAGCATTGTCTAACAGATTTAAATGATTTTAAGAAAAAAAGCTACCATTTTTGATAGCAGAGGCTTATTATTCAATTTTAGAATATTTAACAGTAGTTTTGATTATATTTAGTATTTTATAAATTAATGTTACTACACATAGATTTTCCCTTTAAATTGTACAATATCTCTGTACACTTTACGAACTGGGCATAGCGATTCTTAAAATTATGTAGTTGCACCTTTGTAACCTATGACCATAGAAAAAAGAACTTTGACTTTGTCAAATCAATTAACATTGTTTTCTCCTAATTGGCAGCATACACGTGACATGAATATATGATGTATAGGTTTTCTATCAGAGAATGAGAGTAAGTGATAACTAAGTAACTAGCGTTCGCGTGCGCACTATAGCGCACATTAATCAAAGGTTCCATTAAGATTATTAAGTTAACGCAAGCTGTTAGCGCGATGAGATGTGCAACAATGTAAGCAACCACGTGTACCAGGACAGATTTATTGGTGTCGTGGTTAATCCTGACTGACCTGAACATCACTGACCTCGAAACCTGCATACAGTAACGTCTGTATGGTTGTTTTCAGTGCTAAACAAAGAAAGCTGAAAATATTACGCTTAAAACTGTAACTGTACATTTTGTAACAGTTTTGTTACATAAAGGCTTGAACAGTTGTTCTTCGGAGCGGCCGTGAATCATACCGAGCCGTTAGAGAATGTTACAGGAACATCTATGAGCATAGTATAAGAAGGATATTGGGGCACTTATATTCAGACGTTCTTTTTAGCGGTAGTGAATCTTGAGAGGCTTTTATGAAGTTTATTACAGGATAGGATAAAGACCGTTTCCTACCTATCCTAAATATTCAGTACAGCAGAAAAAATGCACTAATTATTCCATAGCATTGACATATATTCGATGTTCCATAGAATATTCTAATGACACAGTCCAAACTCCTTTTTCTAATCGCACGCATAAATAAACACGAGAGCAAACTTTAAAAAATGTATGACTCATCTAACCGCAGCCCGGAACAGATGTCAACACCAGTCAACACAGTTGTCAAAGAGGTAAAAAATAGTAACTTAATATAAATATTATATTCTAAACCGGGTTTATGTAAAACCCCTTGTCATCATGTTTCTGGAATGGTTTTGATACTCGCTTCTGTAAACTGTCGTTCTATTTGGGCCATCCGACGGTGAGTCACGGCCCGGCCGACATTTCTAAGTGACTGTTCTCAAAGTGAGCGTGGACTCCAAATTGAATAGATTGTTCTCACCACAACACGCGTTGATTGATGCATCATCGTTTTGACTGGCGCCTAGTTTAATATAAAGATTATTGAAAATAGACACACCTTCCTGCCCAAAATGTAGTAAGAATAGTGAGTCATCTTAAGAAAAAGATTGAAAACCAATGTATCTTCATTCACATAATAAAACGGATTCATTCTTAATAAATATTTAGCGATAACACAGATGCTACTAGTTTTGGCATTCTCTAATCGTCTTTATGGCTACAAAAAATAAACATTGTAGTGAAAGCATTAATGAAAGTAAGAGGTAACAATTTGAAGAAAAATCATAAAAGTAAATCAACTCTATTGCCTATAAAATTTTAATAGGTACAAACTAGTTAGGTAGAAGGAACAAGTCATTCTTCTGGTAAATCCACATTCCGGTTTTGCCAACGTAACTAAGCGCTGTGACATAATTGTACGTTTCGATCTAATGATGAATTGGCTATTTTTAATTCGGAACATTCTTAATTAATGGGGAAATACATTAATTAGTTCCTTTTATGTATGAGTATCCTCAAATTAAGTTAGGTGACAGTCAAGCGTCAAGCGGGATTTTTTTTTTCATTTCCAGTTACTTTCCTACGTGTATCATATACAAGAAAAAAGAGTAGCTCATAGCATTTTATAACCAGCTTTTCATTCCTGGAATGATAACCTCATCAAACAAATTGAAACTGACGCATTTGATATTAATCTCTACTGCAAGTTGAACTAGATATGATTCATGGTGGATCGTTTTTGGATTAAGTCAGCAGGCCCTACAGGTTTATTGAAGTTTTTGAAGATATCGTTAATGGCTTAAAAGATTTTGTTAGTTAATTTCTAGTCTTTATATGACACCCAAATCGAAATAACCTTGGATATCTTGTAAAGGTTCACCGTGCTAGCGCACATTCATCATAATGCAATTAGTAAATCTCATTTGACAAAATGCGAGATTATGGTGGTAAAGACTAGTGTATCTCAAGAAGGATTTTTGACGGCCAATTTGATTCCAAAAACTCGTTTAAAGTACGCTAGTAAGTAACCATCTTCCTCTTTAAAATTGACCCATTTACCAACTTTACTCACCAGTGTGAATTTCCTATTTACTAAGGATACATACACAAAGTAGCTTATGGGAGTTGTGGTTTCAATTTGCGAGAATTGAAATGACGGTAAAGCTGCCCTATAAAATCAAATCCTAAGTTTTAATAGAGATCAATTAATGAACTAAATGGTTCTCGTGCGTCAATACGAGCTTGTAGTACACCTAAAAGTTATTAAATTACAAGTGATTCAGTTCATATGAATCATTGTTAACCCAATTAGTGAACATTTTGGTTTTGTATTCTACGGGTCTACGTGTAAACCGCGGAAGGTACAGGATAAATGCATATGTCCTCATAGTCATTCAAAAGTAATAATTGATTTCCCAATTAATACACTAATTCCATAGATACCACCTTTGCCCTTCGTTAAGGACAAAAGTGACAAATAGAGGTACTAAGTACACCACCACACTACCTAATAATGAAGTGAAAAATATCGATTCCTTTAGTGGTTTTAATGAAGCTGACGCATAATTTCATGTCCATAAGTTGATTATTTATTATGAGATGCACATGTCGCAGGTATAACAAAGCTTTGAAACCTTCACATGTTGCCAAGGGCACGCTCAGTACTTAGTCTTACCTCTTATACATTATTATAATTAATGACACTTCCTCTGCTTATATTACAGCCTGCAGCTCTGTACCGGTGTTTAGCCAAATGTTCCAATAAATCTTCATTTGAAACAATGCAGTTATTATGTTTGTTTATTCTTATATCCTAGTAAAATTAGCGAGTCATCATTACAACCGGTCCACGTTTTTATGGAAGATTGACATATCATTAGATAAAAAGGCAGGGACAAAAGTCATTCAATAACAAAACGCAGTGAGTCACCGGTAAACATAGTAATAACGGTGAAATGGACCGGTTCTCCGACGGAGATCCTCGATAATGGAGCTCGCATTTCTGGGAACATCCTCACAGAAAGACTCGCCGATTAGCTGTGAATAATGGCACTTTCAAATACAAAGAATACGTAAGATTATTTTGAACAAATAACATTGTAGCGTACTGCATGCCAGGTATGCAAGTTATCACATTAAGTAAACAAATTGTGTAGATGTATGTTATTGAGCACATGAATACAACTGGTATTCGCTATTGCTGGACGGTGGCCAGTGCTAGGGTGTACTAGGCACATCTCCAGCGCTTCCTAGTACACTGACAGCATTACCTTCATATGTTTACGGAATACCTAGTGCCTTAGTGCAGCTGGGATGTATCACATTAGCACTCATTGCAGCGGCCGAACACTTCATGTACTATTCTACGAAATTCTCAGAGGCAATGACCTAAGACACAGAAGGCCACAAGCATGCAGTGTCAAAGTACAATGCACGAGGAAAATAAATTCCGCTAAACATCGTTGTAATTAAAGTATGCAAGCTTCTGCCCATTATATGCTCATTATTAAAATGTCCGGTATTTGGTACAAAAGTGCGTGGAATATAAACATGGTAATTACAAATCGCTTAAGATTCATGAGTTGTAGTTCGCGGACTTTGTCCGAATCGATGGAGATGAACAACGAAGGAGGAAGCGGTGTGCCGTGACCGGAGCGCGGGGCTGCGACACGCGCGGTACATAAAATGTTTGACGGACGATAACTGACCGATCAACGTCAGCGCAGTCGATATTGTTGTGATATGTCGTTCGTTGCACCGTCTGGTCATTTGTGCGCTGTGTGCTGATCATACCAATTGGGTGCACGAGGGGTCATCATAGTACCTGCGAGCCGGCCGGTACCGAATCGCCGGCAGGGCAAGGTTGCTGGAAGTTTGCTCGTGCGAGGTGCGTTTGCCTGGTATCTCGGACATGGCGCGCTAATTCCGCGCGCTCACACTGAATAACTAATGAAGAAGAGGCATCGCGCACCATCAGTATTCCGGCAGCACCCGCTGCCCGGGCCGCACGCTAGCAAATCGCTAAAAATACAAGATGGACAAGGGCACTTCATGGCCGACATGACCTTACCTGAATCACATAAAACTACTTTATGAATTACATATTTACTTCCTGAAATATCAAAGTGTACATCAATCTATTCTGATACAGTTGACTTCCCTAATCCTTCTTTCGTCCTCACTGAAACCGCACAAGTAAAGAAGACAAGACGTTTTAAGTTATGCGTCTATTAACAAAAATATGCTACTTACTTTATACATAATCTATCCAAAAAGGCAAACCAAAGTTTTAGCTTAATGGCCTAATCAATTAATGCCAGTAAGTTATTATTCATAGGTATCTGGAAAATGGAAATAGAAAATACAACAAATGCACAAAGTTTATTGTGTCAATTCATGTAATGTTTCATGATCATTTACATTTTTTTTACATTTGTAAAAAGGGATCTTTAAATAGTTATTTTCTTTCACAGTTTATTATTTTTCACACAGTAGGTATGCTAAAATATAAAACGATTTCTATTTACTTTGCATTTTCTGTAGAAACTTAAAATAGCACAAAAAACAAGATCATAAAACAACAACAATACGAATCAAAATAAATTCACAGTTAGCCTGCTCATTATTTAATCATCTCGCTTATTACAAGAAGCTTACAAGATAAAATTATTCTATAACACGATTTGTCAAATTAATTTTACCTTTATACCAATAAATTGCAACTAGCTAATTACGTCGATCCATAAATAAATGTGACTTAGCAATCCGATCCAAAAACGTAGCATGTACTTATACAGAATTTATAATTTACCTACAGGAAGACATTTAATTTCATAATTAAGTATAGTTATGACGAATATTCAGTTATATCTCACACGTATACCTAAAATGTATGTAAAATAATTTCCTTCTACATATTTAAGTACCTAGTCCAATGTCTTTCAATTCTTTATAAAAAAAATCTTAGCCTCTATTGTCACACTGCTGGTCAAAGGCCTCCCGATCTCGTCTCCACACCTCTCCATTCTTAGAGTGCTTTTTGTTTTTATATTTACTTCAATGAAATTAAGACACCATTCATTCAATTCCGTTAATGAATAATTCCTTCTTCTTAATTAAATTGCAGGACAAATAACAACGTAAGCTCAATTAGAATTCAACAACAAAACACAACACAAAGCAATTCGTTACAGGCATAATTAAATAGCACATATCGACACGCAGTCATTAATATTGTCAATTAATTCAAAACAACGCTTGGGATGGGTTGTTCAAATAACCTATTAATAAAACTTTGTTGAATCTGTGTTGTTAAGGTTTGTTTACTCAATAGATTACAGGGTAAGACGTTTTCCTATAATCGCTTTTCTTAATCCTTATACGAAGAAAATGAATGAATAATGAAGTTTTCATGTCTGCTACGGTACAGAGCAAAAGTTTGATGTCTGGTCTAAGTTTTATTTCTAAACTTTGGCACTTATTATCATCCCATTTGATTAATATCGATTTTCTGGCAATATTGAAGACACTGGTACAAAGAAACATATTTTTGTTTGAAAGTCGCTAACTCTTGAATGGAAGACTTACTCCGCTTAGTACTCCTTTTGGCAACATTGAAACCGAGATTGAAACCTGAACAGTACCTTAATTAAGGACAAGTAATACTACGAAATCCAGGTACATCAATGACTCCTTTCTGAAAGACTTGAATATCATCGTTATCACGCATGCGTTCTGGGAGGGTTTTCTCATGGGCTAGTGTATGACCTATACCATCGCCTTATACACATTTTGACAACATTAAAACCGAGATTGAAACCTGAACAGCACCTTAATTAAGGGCAAGTAATACTACGAAATCCAGGTACATCAATCACTCCTTTCTGAAAGACTTGTATATCGTCGTTATCACGCACGGTCTCTGCGAGGGTTTTCTCATGGGCTAGCGCGTGACTTACTCCTTCAGTTTATACACATTTTGGCAACATTGAAATCGAAAACTAAACCTGAATAGCATAACACTTAAGGACAACTAATGCTACGAAATCCAGGCACATCAATAACTCCTTTCTGAAAGACTTGTATATCATCATTATCACGCATGCGTTCTGCGAGGGTTTTCTCATGGGCTAGAGGGTGACTTACTCCTTCGCCTTATACACATTTTGGCAACATTGAAACCAAGATTGAAACCTGAACAGCACCTTAATTAAGGGCAAACAATACTACGAAATCCAGGTACATCAATAACTCCCTTCTGAAAGACTTGTATATCATCGTTATCACGCATGGTCTCTGCGAGGGTTTTCTCATGGGCTAGTGGGTGCCAGGCGCCGAGCGTGCAGGCGGCGTCGGCGTGCGGCGCGTGGTAGTGGCACCGGCGCGTCGCGCGCGCAGACGGCACGTACTCGAGCATGCGCACGCGCGCGCAGCGGTGCAGCGCGAACCATAGACCTGGGTGAATTGGAGCTTCATAGTGAAAAATAGTTCTGATTGACTGGCAGATTCTGTAGTTACTATACAAAAAGTAACTAGGAAACATGATTTTCTTTTCATGAAAATGGTCTTTAATGAGAGTATTTTATATGAAAACTTGCGACCCGCTAAGGCATCGCACGGGATAACAGATAACAGTATTTCCCCACTGTTTAATGGATGTAATTATACATAACCTTCCTCTTGCAACACTCTATCTGATAAAAAAACGCATGAAAATCGGTTTTATACTACATAGTAAAAATAAACAAAAGGCATAGATAATTCTTATTTTATGTTACGGGCTTTCCCAAAGGTATATCTATGGGTTATATCTCTATGGTTTTTCCTGTTCAACAGCTTTTCAAAAAGCACGAAGTTAACGTAGATATTTACATCGACACTTGAATAGGTACTCTGATTGTGGTCAGATCAATCAACTGCTAATTATACGCGAGATAAACTATGTTAATGTACAATGTGTAATCAGTTTATTTGTGGATATCCCACTCACCTATGAAACCTGATGACGGTGGGTTTCTACGCAGGCGGTACGGCGATGTGTCTTGGAGTACCGACCACAATGCCCATAGCACTTGTGGGTTCAATAAATGGACATCTGCGTTCGGATTTTGGTCAAGTAACCTTTAAAAACGAAATAAAAGTTACCTATATACAGTTTATACATAAGCATGATATTATAAGTTAAGAATAACATTAGGTGTGATGAATCATTACCTGTTCTAAAGACAAAAAAATATTTCAAAAATCGTCTCAATCGGCGATGTAATGTATTACTAGACAAATGCAGTTTTCCATCATCCAAGCAGAGAATATTAAACTGACCTCTTATAAACAGGAAATAGAGGATAATCTGGATTGTGGTACCAGTCATCCAATGTCGCAGTATAGTTTGCAGGGTCCCATATTATAATGGAAATATTGCGATACAGCGGGTCCTCCAAAAAGTTGAATTCAGGCTTAGATACTACCTGAAAACAAAATTACATGTATTTTCTTAAGAACTCAAAATGTTCGAATTCCCACTAAAAACAAGTGTATCCAGATGTGTACTCAGATATACCGTTCAATAATTAAGTTCTAATCAGGAACGAAAGATTGCACCTTCAGAAAAAATGGCGTAACGGCCGAGAAAATTAACGAAAAAAAGTTCATAGTAATAAAACAAAACAAACATACAGACCTGCGAATTGAGAACTCGGAAAGTGGTCTTGGAGCCGACACTTTCTGTATAATTTTCCGTGGGCGCGTTGTTGAATCTCAATACCATATCGTGAGAATCTGCCAACATAAATATGTTTGTTTTTATCCTCCGCGTAATATAAAACTCAATTTAAGTAGCATCGTTGATCTAAAGGTCACAAATTCGGTCACTTTATGACGCTGCAATCTTACCTCTATAATATTTTAGCATAACTTGGTTTCAGCAGAAGTGATTAGTTACTTCGAACAGTACCTGGTTTTAAGTTCAAAAATAATTTAAGGACTTTTGTATTTCAGCTGTAGTTACTCGTTATCGAGTAAGTTATTACGTCAAACTTAATTAAGTAGGATAGGTACTGTATTATGTATTTCCCTGCTCAAAAGTATGATTAAACTTTAAACCGAAATACACTTAAAATTCCTTTTCCAATTAAGTCAATTTACATGAAATGTGTCCAATAATTAATTTGATAAATATGACTAGGTATCGATCCACTGAGTAACGCATAACAAGGTAAGTTCGTAATATTCAGTTGTATAGGCTACATGCGCTTATTCACAGTATGAAACACGAAAAGTTACATTTAAAAATACATCATATACCTAAGTAAGTGGTATTCCCCCTAAAAATCACGCAGGCCTCAGTGTCTTCTCTAAATAAAAAAATTGATCGACAAATATTTTTTACCGCCAATCGTGACCATAGACATTGTCATAATTGTTATAATTCGCTCAAGGCCTTGGCTCTCGTAAGGCACACAATAATAGTCTTAACGTTCATAAAATAATGTTATCAGACCTTGTGGACTAGTTTCCGCTCCATTTCACCAATTTTGAAACATTCATAGACAACAAATTAGTGAAATCTTTTTTCATTGTGTTTATTCTGTTTTGTTATCCTATTTGTAGTTCTAATTCTCATAGAATGGATCAACAATGCGGCTATTTACTGTAAAAACGGTTCCTAACCTGTAAGAATTTATACAATTAATTTATTACATTTTTATATACCTATCCAATTTCAATGGGCATGTTCCTATTTTCCATGTTGTTTTATATGTTTTAAGAGGACATACACCTAATCTGTGTTCAAGGCGCCCTACGGTCGCGGTCATCTCCACATGTAGGTAAGAAAGCAGAACAATAGAAGTAAACAACGTGATTGATAATAAAAGAATTAATAATTACACCTACTTATTGTACCGCTGTAATTAAGTAAACGGTCACTTTTTTCTGTAATTTTACTGTCATTTACTGAGTTATGTTATGAGGCAGTACCTATGTATATAGGAACGCACCTAATAGTAGCTACCTAAGTCCACGTGCAGTGGTTTACGTACATAAAATAATAAATTCTTATTAATAATTAATAAATTACCTTACTAATAATTAAAAAATGCAGAAAACCTAATTAAAGTCTTTGCGAATAAAACAATTGAGTAATAAAAATATTGTTTTATTGAGTCTAGGGTCAAAAACGTATCTATTCCCTATTTTTGTTCAATAATATTCATCGAGGGACATTAAAAAAAAATTGCTTATAAGTACTTAGGCAGATTCCATAGTTCCTTATAATACTTATTCGTTTCCATTTGAGAAGGGCGTTTGACGTGTGCACAGACTTGGATAAACCACTTAATAGAATTAAATGGAATATTTACCATTTAATGGAAAATAAAACTGTTCCATAATGTATTTTGCACAAACGGACCTGTTACAATACATCGGATTACCATAGTTTTTCCATATAAGAAGTTAGGTCTAATTTTTAAGGACACCTTTTGACGTACCTACCTAATTATCTTCCAGGTCACAAACAAAAATATGGCGTATGTAACTTCATAACTTCATATCCTTCCCCAAGTAATAAAACGACGGAGTACAGCACCTACTATTTAAACGATTCTCAAAAAAGGAGCATCTTCACAAATAAGAAGTATGGTATACCTATACCTCATAATTCTATCTATGAAAGGATAAAGTAAACATTCCCTAGCACCGTTAGCGTGAACATTACAATATAATACCGCAGAGGAGCGCGGGAAGCTCCTTATTGCCGGCGTATTGTATGTTTGGAGCGCACAATGGTACAACATGAATTATGCACGCCCTTTTGCGCCTGGGTTGATGACACCAAGCGAACAATACCACACGTCTGTTGCACAGCTTTTCTTTCATTGCTACACCAAAATACCTATAACGACCAAGACAACCTTGCTTGCGAACTTACGGTACCTTTACCCTTTTATTTGAATTGCTAGTTAGTTTCAACTAGATATATAAAGTAACTTTTTTTTCGATGGTAAAATTATCAAATGACTCCTCGCGCTATGGGTTAACAGCGGTGAGTGCCCTAATTTAAACCCATAGTGTTCCTTCGTAGGCCTTTTATGCACCAGGGCTGCGGTAACTCTTTCGAACAATCCTGCAGCCCATCATATAAAGTAACTTACGTAAGTGAATTTCCTCAACAATACATAAACCGCCCACTAAATTCTGCACTTTCTTTAGTGCCCGCCATCAAAATTACAAAGAACAATTAGATGGTCCGATTACTTAGTAAACATAAACAAGTTATTACTGCAGTTACGATTTGTACTTTGATAGCCTCTGCTTGTCTCAAATAATTCAACGAAATCGTAGCTTTGGCTCTGTGTATCTATCTATCAGAGATGGGAAGATGTGCAGACTTATTTTTCCTTTCCATGTAACCAAATAATAAAACTCTATTGAAAATTAGATGGCCTGAATTTGACTATCCTGTTTCTCCAATAACTGTAGATAACCTATTGAGTCTTGAATTCGATTTTGCGATCAAAGGTTTCAGTACCCACGTACACTAACGAATTAGCGATTAGGTATATCTGTATGTGCATAAGTAATATAAAATAAATACAAAAAACATCAGCTCGAACTATAGCGAAGCAGTGAGTAGGCGTGGCACCATACATTTCCATGTCACTTGCCGCTCCATCCTTGAGTACAGCCTACTGATAAGATGCGATATGAAAACAAAATTCGAGTAAGTCGTCAAAAACATAAACAAGACAATGTTTTTAGATTCCTTAGAAATAAACTGTTTCATTTCATATTATTTCCACTTGTTATTATAAAGCTTCTTTGAAATGCAATTCAGCTTTGTGGTCGAGTTGCCATTTTACACCGTCGTCATCATACTTCCGACATCTTTTCCGATAGTTATTTTCCTGCATAGGTAAAGGTATAGGTAAATAAATTACACTGACTGTCAATAAACACTTTAGTATGAATATTTGCTGGCGGAGCTATTTTAACATGTCTACTTACCTGTACTTAGATATGTTATTCAATATCAACTTGACTTGGACCTTGAAGAGAAAATATGTATCTATGAAAGTTACTCGTCTTCAACCAGCATTCATTACGCCTAGAAGGGCAATTTATGCGGTAACATGCTAGTATATGAATCATAATAAATAACTTTAATTGATAGGCATTTCGCAGTTTAGTTACCATTGGTCGTTAAGTGAGTGACACATGAAAGTTATAGTACCCAATGTAATAGTTTCCAAATACCTGAGTTCCTTTGAAACAAGCCAGCTTGTAAATTATGAGACCGAATCCACTGGGTAGGGGTTACGAATACGTACTAACCGCGTGACGAGAGATTTTTTGGGGAATCCAACGTGAAGTTGTAAAGCCTGGCTGATTGATTTACAGGCACCTAACCGAGGAAAATTGTATGCAATTCATTTAATAAACAATAAGTAAACGATGTCCTTACACGTGTCAACCGACTCGGAAGCATGTGTCATTGTCTGTCCCGCGTCTGGGCTATAAAGTTATCAGCAGATTTTCGAGAAAGGACAAAGACATGTGGTTACTTGGTGACTAACGCAATTGCAATAAAATAATAATATTCTAAGTTGTTAAAGTGAATCATATATTTTTTACCTTCGATATTTAAGCTTACACTTGTGAATAAGAAAATACTATGAATGAATGTGCGTGGCATTATGCACCTCTAGGTAGGTATTACCTTCATGCATTAGTTTGAAGTATTTGTACATGGTTGCGAAAATTATCATATACATACCTTCTCACTATGCATAGATAAACAATACACCTATTATGCGACTATTATCATATCTGATACAAATTGGATTTTCCGATGTGGACGCGTAGGTTTTACAAAACTGCGGCACAGGCGCCGGCGCCTAACTGCAATCATATCAGCATATCTAACCAAGTGTTCTGTGTAAAACATTTTGTAACAATCGGTTTAAATTGTTAAGGATAGGCTAAGATTCAGTACGGACTTAGGCTAGATTCGTTGGAATTCTAGTTTATTTCGGGAGACACGTTAATTTAACGATGTATCTAATCAAGCAGCCAACTCTATATTCTGTCTCTATTGACCATACAGTTCTATAGATATCTACAAAAATCCTGTTATTCTTTTCATAATGTAGGATCTACGCATCTAGATAAATGCTGTCGGCTTGAGCCTTGCGATCTTTAAATTGCAATTTCTCCAATAAGATCTCAGTACAGATGTAATAACTGTGTCTAACCCGATAGAACATTGTGTAAAATATGCAAAAAAATATTGAATTTAAATACTTAGTGAACACCTGCATCGTTATATTACCATACATATTGGCAGCAGCATACATACAGCCACAGTAATGTAGTACCTAATTTAATCTGTTTCACTGAGTAATCAGTGAAGTCCCATGGACAATATGTACCTAATTCGTGTAATTCGCATATGATTTGGGCCGTTCGCCGAAGAGGCCGAACTATGCATGTCAATACGTTTCACAAAGCGAAGATCCGATGCGATAAGTGGCACAATACACGGTCGATCACCTACCCATCGTGACCATAGTACCTATATACATTATTGTAAGTATGTGTAAACTAAACGCGATGACGATGCCACATTTAAAACAAAAGAGAAATGGCTCTATTTTTATGTAATACTTTTCGGTTTTTCATGTTTATTCCCGATTTTTGGGTTATTTTTTACATATATTTAAGTAGGCTTGACTGACGAACTTATCTCTCAAATTGAGAATCTCAATCAATCAAAAGCCCTTGACTCACTCAACCGCGAATGATTCAAATATCGGTAAAGTTAAGGAGCTCATTACAGGTTGTTGTCCTAGTTAATTGAGTAGGCAAAACAAATAATAAGTTTAGTAACTTAAAGCACATTTGGGGCGATAACTGTAAACAGAGTACGGACTAAGTGCGCTCGTGCGGTCACATCGCTGCCGACTCATGTGCACTGTGAATCATACATAGCGTAGGCTTAGAGATTTGAAAAGCACTTTGGTAAAGCCACATAAGGAGCATATTGATTCTTGTTGGAATTTACCTGACTTGCTTACCTATAAATTCTCCTAAATCGGAGCCAAGCAGCGCCCCAGCACTTGTGACAACTGCACAAGTATTATAGTGACGTTCCTCTTGTAATGGTGCCCTTGGTATTCTAAACCCAAGTCGCGCAAATGGTTCGTCATCAGCTGTAACTGTCCGCACCTTCACACCTTTAAGAGCACACATCACCTGCTCTCTTGAACTTTCTTTACGATTACTGTTGTCATATTTAACATCATACGTGTTATGAGCGTCTAACCCTGATTTAAAAACTTTGCTTTCACCCATAAGGACCCTGTGAAACTCCTTAAGCAGTAGCTTCTTAAATTCTGCGGTTTTCTCTTCACATTCTGCTGATAATAAGTCATTGCAAATGTATTTGTCGCTGTCGAACTCTAACAGCGGCCTGTGAATGTTGGGGAACCTGGGACTGCCGTTGCTCTTTCTTATTATGTTATTGGACGGCTGGATGTAGGAACCAGAAGTCTTGTTAGAAGTTCGAATAGACACGCCACTACTCCAGAAGCCGCCGACAGCTGACCTCCGATTTTTCCGAAGAAAATCGATTTTCAAAGTAGAATTAAACAATAATTCAGATGGTTTCCTTTCAGCTGTATACCGATCTTGGTAACTAAGGCTAGTCCTTTGTGGACCTTCTGACGTTTTGCCAAATAACTTCTGCTTTTCTATATACATCCAGTATTGATACCATATTAAATACAAGTAGCCGCACATACCAAAGCAGAGGATGTTAATAAATATCCAAACCGACATCGCAGCAGCTTTCATGATTGTTGTCACGCCGATGTGCACGCACTGAATTACTTAATGAAATCTCGCGACACTTTACGCTGCAAAACGACGGTTTAAGAAAACGTTTAACTGTTTTCTAACCTTGAATATAAAAATCACAACCGTAAAAATAGAAGAGAACTGTTTCGGGTGAATCTGTATTCGTTGGGCGGAGTGCGATCAGCTGATAACGCGTGTAGTGCGCGTGCGTGAAATCGCCAAAATTGCCTGCGAACGCCGCAGCGCCCTTTGTCTTGTTATTGCTAGTTCACTGGCTTCTACTGAACAAGAGTTTAAACCACCAACTGATTAGGATTCTCGACATAACACCCTACCATACCACCATAACACCATAACACCATAACATTCAGCGGCGGCCCTAGCCATTGCGAGGCTACGTGCGGCAGATCTATGCGAGGCCCTCCTACGTGAAAAGTCTGTGTTGCGAGCTAGGAGTTATTTTCTTGTTAATAAAAGGACTTACAAGCGACGCTACCTTCTAGGTTTGGCTAAAAAAGGATGAAAAAAAAAATAGAAGTGTAAAATAAAGCACCCGCGAGCGAATCGAGCGCAAAATGTTTTGAGCTTTGGGTCACTAAAGTACCTAAACTTGAATAGTAAACAACAGTGAAAGGTGAAGTCGCGAGCGCGAAAATTTTTGAGTTTTGGGACATACAAGTACTCTAATCATGTTAGAATGAATTGTACCGACAAGTGAACAGCCGCGAGCGCAGCGAGTGCGACAATTTTTGAGTTTTGGGACACACAAGTACTCTAATCATGTTAGAATGAACGGTAGATACTGACAAGTGAACAGCCGCGAGCGTAGCGAGCTCGAAAATTTTTGAGTTTTGGGACATACAAGTACTCTAATCATGTTAGAATGACAAGTGAACAGCCGCGAGCGTAGCGAGCGCGAATTTTTTTAAATTATTGTTTAAGGACTCTCAAAATAAACTCGGAACTAAGCACAAATAAAAAAAATACGTGACTGGATCGAGAGCCAGTTGTTTTTGTTACTTTGGTTTTCCAACTTTTTGTTAAATTGAGAACTCAAAAAGTAAACGCAGAATGAATTAGAAATAAAGAAAAAATGCATATTTTTTTTCTTGGACCAGATATATATTTTTTAATTATATTTTTTTTATATTAGTGTGGGTTGTAGCGCGAGGCCCTCCCAGGCGCGAGGCCCTGTGCGAAGGCACAGTTCGCACACCCCTAGGGCCGCCACTGTTAAGGATTAAATAACACTTATATCAAACAATAGTTCGGACGAAGAAGTTCAACTATTACTATTACTGTTGTGTCAATTATCGCCACGAATATTTGTTGTACTTTTTTGAGTTCTTTTTTGTTACCTACTTAATTATCTTATAAGCTTCTGTTGGTCTATCTTTTGATATGCAAGATTCGAATTCAATAAAACATGAAAGGCCTAACATTCAATACCTAAGTAGAGTAAGATACTTTCAGTGTTATGTACCTAAGTACCCACTCGCTATAAATCATAGAAAATAAGTATATGACCACCAAACAGGGATTAAAAAAACACAGATATAAAAGTTTATGAGATGTTTATTTTTTCAAAATAGTATTCCATACAAAGAAGATTAGCGGCAGTCAGAGAGACAGAACTTTAAAATGCAATTATTACATATTCACAACCCGGGGTATCCAATATACTTGAATTATTTGGAAGCATGTATGTGCTTTAGTAAAATAGGAAGGACACTGAAGCGATAAAGTGTACTACTATTATACTTCTGTGTTGCCAACTACATAAATACCCATAAAGGTAAAAACTTTAAAAGCTAGACTTATTTTAGTAATTGGTTCACCTATGTACCTTGTACAGGATATGAAATAGTTATATTCGAGTAAAATTTATTAAATTACGTTGTTAATTCTATCTATGCCTGTGCTGAAAATGTAGGAAATAAATGCTATATACTATTATTAATTGAATTAATACAGTTTTTAACTGCTTAAATATTGCTATGATTATAAATCAGATCATTGTAAGTTAAAGTGCACTCAAAGCAAAATTACGAATTCAAATGTATCGACACGAAACGTCTACCATAGTTTATTTTTGATAGTTTATTTACCCACTAAAGTACAATTCGCAAACCGACCGAGCGTTTTCTGTCACAATAGGAATTGCTTTCGCGAGCCAGGCCTCTCGGAAGACAGGCTATAGAAAATTATTTTTAAGAAATAAAAACCTGTCACCACTATATCACATTATCGTGCGTTTGGCAAAGTTCCTTAACTTATATTATACCTGTGTCCCATATATTTTTAAAGTTACAAAAACCACGTAAATTAACACTTATTTATGTTTATTTGGTAGATATTATTATCAATAGTTTAAATGTGTTTTCAGAGTATAAAATTAATAATTAATATTAATATGATTTTATGTACTTACATTTGTGTCTTCTTAGGTATTACGCAAAAATCTTAGCAATATAGGATGATCATTATTATATTTGGACAGGGTCTCTATTTTGTACGGTTGTTATATTAATTTTACGATAAGTACAATCAGTCTACTTAATCTATAATCTATTATTACAATATTAACTAACGACATTCAGACTAGATAATAGATGTGGATTACAAATCCATTACTTATTAATATCCTCAAAAATATAATAAATAAATAATATAGATTATGATTTTCTAATAAAATACAATATTCCAGTTGTAATGTGAACAAAGCACAAAAATGAATATCTATCAGACAAATTAAGTATATGTCACTAGGAAAACAGGGATTTTACTTTGTACTGGTACAAAATTATAGATCACATAATATTCATGGAGAATATGAATAATAAATAAATTGATGATGAATGAATAAATCTTTGAATGTACCCCTTCAAAGATTTACGACCTCATCTTAATCATGGCACCAACAACATCATAAATGCATACCTACATACATAGATATAATTCAATACAAAAACAGAATCTCAAATAATAGTGAATTAGCTGATTACCATGAAAGCTTGAATAAGCTGTTCTCCCAAAAATGGTCTTATCCTTACACCACATATGTAGTTTCATTGCTCCAGCTCCCTTTAAAGCGGGTTGTTCAATTCAAATGTGTGTTGTTGTTAATCCTGCTATATGGTGGGGGCTCGGGCGTGGCGTCTCGTCGCGTTAGTATAGTTGAATAGTGCAGTAGAGGGACCATTGCGGCTCCTAGCACTATGGCACCGTATGTCGGTTTGTGGACCAACCTGGAACAAATAAATAAAGTTTTAAGGCAATTTTAAGGATTTGCTTTTGAAATTTTATGCCTATTTTTATTATGCTCATACATTTTTCGATCATTCCTGTCGGAATGAAAATATATTCTTATTATTATTTAAAGATAAATCAAACTTATTCAAGTTAATATTAAGGTCTCATTCAAACTTACCAAGGAATAGCAATGATGAATAATGTGTAGGAAAAAGACAGGACTAAGTTCACCCAAAACCTTGTGCACCTCCTTAGACTGCTTGATATCCACTGGCATTGTAAAACTGAAATATTAAAAAATATATAACTGATTTCCCCAACCACAACATAAGTTCTGTGGGCACACATTTTACTATGATGAATAAAAAGAAACTGAAGAATTGAGGACCTCCAACTTTTTAAATTATAACAAATAGGATGCTACTACAAAACTTACATAATGTCACCCAATCAGGGTGTAAAGTCATCGCAGAAGCGACCACCTGAACAAATCCCACCAGCCGATACTTCCATGTGTGCACATTGACATCCCTTCTCTCCAAGTCATGCAGTTGCTTCAGACTGTAGGAGCCTTTACGCAGGAGGCAGATGGGATCAGCCGTCGGGAATCTTGTAGGACTATATGCCTGAAGGTTGCCACCTTCTACCACTCCCACTGCTGTATACTGAAATTGATTTGAGCAAAGTTGAATATATGGAGTATAGACATTTTATTTTGTTAAATTATATAATCAGGCGTAACCTTACGGAATTACATGACCAGCCTAAAATTCGGACCATAGGGGTCGACAAGTCAACTCAATAAATCAACTCAATCTAATGAGGAAATCCCGTGGAGGGGCGAAAGACGTATTGAGTAACGTTTTGTCTCACGGCGTTAAAGCTACATATTTTTTGTATTTTTTATTTTGTACTTAATTTCTTTAAAATATGTAAATGCAAAAGTAAATTATTCGCTCTTGAATTTACTATACTTGTGCGTTTAAGCAATATTTACCTGTCATCTTTTTATGTTTTTTACAAATATATTGTGCAATCCAACATTGACTATGTCAATATGTACTTACAATATCATCCTCACGTCCAGCATAAGAGAAATGGATGCGAAGATCACCTATTTCATGTTCCAAAGCACTTTCACCATGGTAGTAGAAACCAGAGTGAAGTTTGATATCACTGCGCTCTGGTCTAGAGTCAGACCAAATCTCATAGTAGTCATTCACTTTGCGCTTTGCATCCATACCTGTAAACATAAAACCTTTCCCATAGTATTAAATTAGCATTAGACACCTCTTAGTTTATTATCCATCATCATCATATCAGCCTATTGGCAACCACTGCTAAACATAGGCCTCTACTTAATTTTATTATTTACAATTTTTTATAGTAATAGTCTCACTATCAGGAGCATGAGAAAAAAATTCAAAGGAATGTTTCTAGTGGGCTTCATGGATAAAACGTGGACCACAGAGATGTTATAAATTCTAATATAATTTAAACCTTTACCTAAATAAAGCCATCCAATCTTAACATTTTCAGCAATATGCGTCTCACTGAACATTGGCATGGAAGGAGGATTGTGGTGGCCCGGTCTGATGTAGAACAGAGATGACTCAACCACATAGTCCCGCCAGTCTTTGTGGTACCAGTAGGTCTTACGAGACTCGTCCGCAGGTTCACTTAAGAAGTTTTCTTGTTCTCTAGAAATTAATGTTTTTCATTTTAATTATCTAAGAATGGTACAATCTGCTGCCTAGGTTTAACAAGACAGACAGCAGGCATAGACTATGTTTATTATGTAGTGATAGTTGTATATATATTACTTAAGAGAAACTTACGTAGTCTCTTCAATCCATTGATACATTTGTACTCTCTTTCTCAGTTTAACTGCTTGTACTTGTATATTATAGTCTGGCTCAGATATTGGCTCCAATATTCTGAGGGGGCCAACTATGTGGACCACTCGACCTTCGTAACGCGCCGCTTCATCTCCCGTGTGGACGTCGATACTCTCAGCAGCTGATACTAATTCCTCAAGCATTAAATTACTTTGGATTGTTTGATTCTGCAAATACAAAAAAATTTATGTAGCCTTAATTTTTTTAATGATCTGTTATGGTGAGACTGTGAGACCGGGCTCAATATTTACTTACCTCTGCCCATAACAGGAAATATGTAACACCACAAAATAAAATTAGACTTAGAAAAGAAGTTATCCAAGTTTGTTTAAATTGATGTCTGACCGCTGCCCAGTCCGCCATCTGAAAGAGGTATTCAATCAATAAATGTAACTAGATTATTGATAAATAATATGAATCGGTTTATCACAGGAGAAAAAGTAAATAAGAAGCACTTACAAAATAAGCACTTTACTAACCTTCAAATTCACACAATCAATGATATAATCCAAAATAACTATAGAATTTTATATCGCTCATCGATATAGTTCTCAGACAAACACGGAATACATATTATTCGAATATAAATTAAGCATTAAGCGATAAAAACTGAAACAACGGGCACAGTACCAAGTTTGTAAATTGACATAATATTTATGACATTTACATCATCATTTATAAACACCGGGGATGATTATTGTATGTGAATCTACCATACTTTACTTACGTAATATATAATTTACTTTTGCATATTGAGAATAAACAAATATTTAAATATTATTATTTGGATATAAATAAGTAAAAAACTATTTATTTATAAATCACTTTTTCGGAACGGATCATATCGTTCAAAAACTTGCTGACCTCTGCTGACCTGTTGCTGAACCAGCTGCTTTATGTAAGAAGTTTTTTGAGTAAGTTGTTAGTTAATGTACAAAGTGTACAAATTCGGAAAAATCTAATGACTAAAGTTATCAATTCCAAATAAAAAAATATTGTGTATCACGATTTAGACTTCATTTAATGCTGTTTGTTTCCGAACTAATCACGTCAGTGTCAGATGTCATTGACAGAAGCTTTGGCATGTGTTTGTTTATATTTACATTTTGTGAAAACTTTAATAATTAAAATAAAATAGTGCGAAAAATACAGCCACACCCACCAATATGCGGTCGCTAATCAAAAGTTTGAAATATAGAAGCGGAGGTTTACAAGTATCGTATTTTTGTCAACTTGCATCAAGAAAATACTATCACAACATACCGTTTTTTGATTTCTTTAAGAAAACTACAGGTAATTTAACTAATAACTTTTCGGCAGCAAGTCTTGCATGGCTAGTTCTATTACAATGATGTGAAATTGTATATTTATGTGAAAAGTGAGAGTTATATGAACGATTTTTCGCATAACCTCTGCTCGAATATTTCAGGTGAATCGGTATCTAAAGACTACATTACCTTAATAAAGAAGAGGCACCCACAGATTGAGGAGGTCACTCACGATGGGTTGCAATGCACTCTACAGATTTTACAGAAGTTTGGCATCACACCCGAGGAGGCCTGCCAAGACCCCCATGTATTTGTCATGAACCCAATCACTATGGACAACTATGCAGAAATACTCAAAGAGTGTGGTTTTATCCATATTTCTGCTAAAAATATTATAAAGTGAGTTTTGAGTATGAATTGAGATTTATCAATAATATACACAATTGAATTGTGATCCTCTGTTTGGGAAATTGGTTAAAAAGGTTACAAGAAGAAAATTGAAATTATATTTACTTTCAAAATAATAATCTTTGATAGATCATTGATATTGTCCTTTACATCAAACTTACCAACCTTCTCAGTTCTCATGTAAGAACTAGAAGTATTAGCTCATGCAAAAGTGTAAAAATTCTGTTTTCAGGTACCACACACTGATAAGGTTGAGAAAGATAGCTTGGCTAAAAAAGGAAGGTTACCTTCCAACTGACCTTCAACTAGAACAGAGAATATTGGACAAGTTCCAAGAGTGGCCTGACAGCAGTAAGGATTTACAGAAATTCTCTGATAGTGATACATGTATATGTAAGTTAAATTCTACCACTCTATTAAATACGTACATATTTATTAACCAAGACATGACCATTTTTTTACCTATAACTAATTATTTAATTTTCTTTCAGTAACAATACGCATGAACATATTAGAAAGATATCTTCATTGGAAGTTGTCAGTCACACGAGAAGAATTCCAGAAATATTGTAAAAACTATTTGCCGCTCAGACACAAGCCTATGAGTGACATCCAAGAAGCAATAAACATAGCACAGAATGATATAAAGTTCGATATCCCAGGCATTAGAAGAAATGGCTTCATCATATCTGCAGATCCTTTGCATACTAAACTCATTTTAGAAAATTGTCCCACACTGGCCGGCATGGACATAAGGGATGTTTTGAAAATAGAACCTGCCATATTAAAAAATAATTATAATTCTATAGCAAAAGTTAGAGATGTTTTAGAGGTACTGTCTTCAAACATACAAACTTAATATTAAATTGTTTACTGTTCTGTGAAAAACTGTTCTATTCAAATTTTTTCCCAGGAATTTAGGATATCCCTTGAAGCACAAAGGCGGTGTTTGAAAATTTTCTGCATGAAACCTGAGACTGTTCGTGAGCGTCTAGAAGAACTAAGAAATTTAAAGGAGTACAAAGTCTTGTCAACAAACCCTAGAGTAAGAACCTGTTTGAACAATTACACACGAAACTGTTCTCTATCAAAGGGTATTAGGGTTCATTGTCAATTTGTAATTTTTATATTTTAACTTCCAGATTCTTCTACTCGTCATACACAAGAAGAAAATGTTAAATCGACTTAGTAAAATAGAATCTGCAAAGAAACAATGCTTTAGCTTAAATCACCTAGTCTCATCTTCGCAAGTCTTTAATAAGTAAGTTGAATCTTTATTATTTTGCCCTGTGTTTACAAATGCCCAATCTCAGGACAGTTGAAATAAATAAGAAATGTGTAAAATGATACAATAAGCAATATGTCCAAAAATTGCATTTCAAAACATCCATATTTATTTACCATCAGCACACTTATACGCTTTAAACAATACTTAAATATTAACTTACTTTTCACAGTTACATAAGCAATTTCGGCGACAAAGTGTGCGGCCGAGATATAGCAATACTCATATCTTCGTCGCTAAAGAGTTTGCCTAGGCGCAATATAACTACCAACGAACCTTTAACCAATAGCATTTTGAAGGAACTGAGGCGACATAAGTACTGGCTACATGTTGCTATGAACGTTATCGACGAAAACATACAGTTTCTCAGGAAGACGTTTGACGATCAAATCATTTTTAATAACTGTTTGATTGTTCTTTACCCCGTGTGAGTATTAGAAAGTAAATGGTTTATCCTAAAAAATAACACTAACACGAGTTTTGAAGCCTGTATGACAGGAGAAAAGTTCTTTGGGTCAACTGAGCACTAGTTCAGGCTAAGGTTCTACATAGTAATTCCAAATGTAACTTTTTTCCTCGACTATTAAATTGTTTAGGATATAAAAAATCGGTAAAAAAACTTTTAAGTTAAACGGTTTTATCTTATGTGTACTGAAAACTAGAAAATAAAAAAATAGTTACTTACCTGTCAACCTAAGTAGGTGGTCCCGGTCATATTAGACTAAAATAAAAACGTGGGGCCCATTAACTATTGCTGTAGTACTTTCTTCTAGAGGTATAATAGGTGTGGATTGCATCGAGTTACTACAATCGTAACTGGAGATTTTGATAATCAATAATCAGCCGTAGCGGCTTCACCAACGAACGCCGAGCTCACGATCTACCAAAGTATAAAGATATGCTTTGCCATAGGTAGGATTTCACAGGGGCCCCACGTTTTTATTTTAGTTTAATATGACCGGGACCACCTACGTAGGTTGACAGGTAAGTAACTATTTTTTTATTTTCTAGTTTTCAGTACACATAAGATAAAACCGTTTAACTTAAAAGTTTTTTTACCGATTTTTTATTTTCTAGTTTTTAGTATTTAATGAAAATGCCTACCGAATATTCCTCATTCTATCTAATTCATTTAGTGCATCATTATTACACGGTCTCTTACCTGACAATTTATTACAATCTAATTCCTCAATACATAGCCCTTCCAGAAACTTTTTTTTGTAACAACCCCAAAAATCATCACATGACCTCTCCTGCTGTGGGTCAGCAGCGGTGAGGGAGTGCCAGACTCTTGACTAGAAACCGTTTTGTTCCGTCGTAGGCCTTTTATGTACCAGGGCCGCGGTAACTCTTCCGAAGGCCTTGGCCCTGTTGGGCCCCGCTGGAGTTACTGACAGTATATACACTGACAGATACCTACGTTATCCGCCATTTTGTAGCGGCCGCCATCTTGGATTTCATTTTTTATAGTATATTGTATTCTGCTTGTTGAGCCCTCTCATTTGATACCCATATTGATGGGATTGATAAAATCTTAGTTATCCGCCATTTTGTAGAGGCCGCCATCTTGGATTTTAATTGTATATAGTACATTGTATTCTACTGGTTGAGAACTTTCATTTGATACCCATATTGATGGGATTGATAAAACCTAAGTTATCCGCCATTTTGTAGCGGCCGCCATCTTGGATTTAAATTTTTTATAGTATATTGTATTCTGCTTGTTGAGCCCTTTCATTTGATACCCATATTGATGGGATTGATAAAATCTACGTTATCCGCCATTTTGTGCCGGCGGCCATATTGGATTTACAATGTTATTGATATTACTATATTGTATTGTCATCGGAATTAAAGGTGTATACAAAATTTCAGATTAATCGGTTGACAGGAAGAGGGTGAAATTTGAATTACTAAATTTGACCCAAGAATGAATAAAACAAACGGGGTGAGCTAAATAAAACCGTTTAAAAAGACTGAAATAAGCCCAGAGATAATGCTGTTCTGGGGCCTGGGGACCATCTTTTCGGGTTGTTGGTTGAGAATTGAGATCAAGTATTTATTAGGCCAAACTTACAGCCACATTTTACCCTTAATGTTTGAATCCCATTTAATTTATTATCATTTCTTTCCAGTGCCGAAGTACAATACTACATAAACAACTTACTATGTTTACGTACGGGCCAGGAACCAAGTGGAGCATTGAAGGACGAACTGAATTACACTCACATGCATTTAGACAGACTCAGTGATGACCAAATCCTAAGCCTAGTGTTGTACAGTATTGAGAAAAAATACCACTTTAGTGGAGACGGTATATGGGCCAGACAGGACGGTGTGAGAGTAGCTGCTCAGAAAATATGACATCAGCGTGAATCGCGGATGATAGTGACGCGATAAGGATATATGGTCAGTATTTATTAAAATGTTAAAGTTTTTGAATATTTAGTTGTGTCGGTGTTCTGACTGAATATGGCAACACCAATGCGACGTGTTAAATAAAATCAAACTCAAATACGTATAACTAAAAAAATATCAAGCAAAACCTAGATTTGTAAAAAAAATATTTCTTAGTGCCTTTTTAAAATAGTTCTAAAAGTGTAAAAATAAATGAGCCGAAGATTTTTTATTTTGTTTTCTTTAAAGTTTAACTTTTTTCATCCTTGTTCTCATTTTTATTGCCATTAAAAAATTCAGCGCTAAAAATCTAACTGTGAGAGTGTAAATACATTTACTTTGATTTGTCTTTGAGTAGTGTCTAAGGTTAATATTGTAAAAAAAATGTACGTAACTTTATTAACGTGTTAATTGAAAATTGTATATAAATGTTTGTAAACGTACATATTTAACTGTTAGCAAAAGGTACTCGGTACTCGAATGATAAAATAAAAAACTCACTTTAAGCACATTTGTATTATAATTTCTCGTCTTCCTTACAATTAAATATTACAAAATATCCAGCTTATTGCTCTTTTAACTTAACATTAACTTAATATAAATGCTTTATTAAAGTAAACACACGAATGGGAAATAACTCTTACTTAATTATTTTTCTAATTAGTTTTATAGTTACCCTGCTAAATATTCGTTGTTAGCAGACCTGTCTTTCAAATGAATTATATTACATTGGTCCCTTAATAGATTTTGCATCTTATTCCTACAAACCTATTGAAAAGATGACGTATCTTATTATAACAAACTTGAAGTTGGCGGTTTAGTTGCGCAGTAGACAATTTTATTTCTAAAAGATATCTAACTCAACAAAAGAGCCTTCAACCCCGTCCAGACATAAGCATCATTTCTTGCTGTTCTTATTTTGCATATTTTTCAAAATTTTGATCTATCTTCTTGATATCTTGATATCTACCTTCTGATTCGATAAATGGGAATGAAACATAATATTATCCCCTTCTGTTTTCTCTTATGTCTTAATTGATTTATAATTTATTTACTCAGGTATATCCTACAAATATAACCTGGCTATTCATACATAAAATAGTATCTAAAATTTAAAAGCTAGTTGCAACAAAACGTAGGTATGTTCAGCAACAATAGTTATGCTTTTTAATTATTATTTTTTATTTGTCTCAAAATGTGCACATTTAATGTAACGAGCTTCGTTCATGTATGTATATCTTGATTTAGATACAATAAACTATTAGTATTTTTATGTTGATATTTCGTTGCTGATTATTCCTAAGAAGATATTAATTAAAGCATTCACCACAAAACAGACACTTGTACGAGAATCACATGATTATAAAATGTGAATTTCTTAGAAATACCTATGCGAATTCTAAATAACGACGTCTCTGATTCAGAAGACTGCAGATTGGGAAACAAAGAATTAAATATATATTTTTAATAAAATAAATAAAAATGAGAATTATTACTAATCTAATATCTAATTGTCGATGTCTAAAGTATAAGCACCTATTGGATGCTGACCCATTTTCTGGGTTTTCCTACTTAATTTTTGGCACGAACTGTTCACGTTTTCAAAATATATTTACACACTACTATCTAAATTATTTCTTCTTTTGGAAAAAATAGAATTTATACGAGGACTTATCTAACTTATACGTACAAAGGATGCTGTATCATATATGTAATATCATATTGGTGGAACAATATTGATAACGAGCATTATCAAGATAAGGCACAAGGAATGCACGAGAAGCGAAGTCTACGAGTACTTTACTCAATGAATAGAGACTACCCGTAAAGTTGCTAATGAGATCGAACCACGGCCTTCAAAGCGACGTATATGCGAGCAGTAGTTATTCCATAGAAGATCCCCTCACTAGCACCCTAACGGATGGTACACACTATTCGTAGCTTATAAATTACACAAAACCTACAAACAAAATTAACTGTAAAGAGGCACATTTGTTTACATCTAATATTAATATTAAATTAAAACATTATTTACAGTTATTGCGACAGATAACTTTAAAACGCAGCAAAATTTTATAACTACAAAAATACAAAAATTAAACTACTTTGGCATACCAATTACGTGGAATTTATGAATCAATACCTAGTCTAATAATATTATTTTTCTACTTTATATGAACTCATTCCTGAATTGATATAGGTATATTCAGTGAATTAATTCATATAAAATGTAGATAACATGCACTAATTTAAAAAAATGAGAACAAAACAGAAGATATATTTATATACGTTCATATCTACTTATCTGCTACTTGAGATACTTGCTAATACTCCCTTTCGAAATTACACTCGCTAACTAACGCTAGGATAATTTCGAAAAGGAGTATTTCAATTCAAAAAAGGAGGCAGCGTGGTGTATGCCTGTCCGGTGCTGGGCTCCATCTTGACGACGACGGGTTGTGTGAGGTCGGAGTGGCGCTCCATCTCGTAGTGCTTGTCGTGCGACACGAGCGCGCACTTGTCGTAGTCCTCGGGCGGCGCGGCGTACCGCGGCTCGTCCTGCAGCGCGCACGCCGAGTACTTGTCCTCGTGCTCGTGCGCCCGGTACTCCAGCTTCTCGTCGTGCGCGTGCGGCTCCATCTGCGGCGAGTGCGCCGCCATCATCGGGTAGTCGCGCACGCCCAGCGGCGGCGGACTGCCTTCCCCGTACTCGTATGAGTGCCGCGGCGCGAACATCTGCCCGTCGTGCCCGTTGAGGACGGTCGTATACGAGTATGGAGCTGGTTGGGCATTGAAGCCCGGGTATCCGCCACTACTAGACGACAACAAATGATGCGAGGATAGTTCGTAGGAGTGCTGGTACGACCAGGAGTCGGCCGGTGCGGGCAGGCCGTTCTGCGGGAAGGCGGGCAAGTTGCCGCCGATGCCGGAGAATCCGCCGCCTAACGTCGTAGAGCTCGGTGAACTGGAACCGATGTACCCTGTTTTGCGTGGAGGCTCTCTTTTACGCCATTTTGCTCTTCGGTTTTGGAACCAAACCTATTGAAATACAAAACGATTATAGAATATAAACATCGACTAATTATGTAAAAGGGATCTTAATGTTAAGGCTCTACTGTAATTACACTTGATATAAAATAATGTACTAACCTGTACTCGTGATTCAGACAAGTTAAGTTTAAGAGCCAGCTCTTCTCGTGCGAACACGTCAGGATACGGCGCGCGCTCGAACGCTCGCTCTAGCTCCTCAAGCTGATATGCCGTGAAAGTGGTCCTGTGGAAGAAAGCACCAATATTAGGAACTAGAACTAATTCTTTAGAATAAGTAGATAGAATTGAGAAGAACGTAGTAGGTATAGATGGTTACTCTGTGATAAAAATTGTACTCCCTTTTAGGGAGAACTCGTGATAGTTTTCAAACAATAAGCTACCCCAACTTGAACAGCAACTTGTTATGCTCTCAATTATGCATTCACAAATAAATGTATTCTTATCATTCCGGAGCGCATCTACCATCTGACGCGTGCAATATGGCTGCGGGCCGCGCACGCGCAGAAATTGATTGAGCGTGAAACGAAATTCACCCCCGTTGCGCGCCAGCACCTCTAATTGCCTGCCAATTGACTTTAAACTTATAGTGGCTTCGTGTTATTAATTGTTACACCACATTTTTATTTGATAGTTATTACAACACATCATTGTGCCTGTCATCACAGGATTCTGATACATCGGGATGTTGATGAGCACCAAATATTTTACCTATAAATAGCCACCTTTTGCTTAGTGAGTTAGATTGAATCAAAATGCTACAAAATTATTTTGGGATCTTCCTTAAAACCATAGCAACAACGCCCACCCAAAGCTGGTTCACCATTTAATAACGCAGTTGTAAATATTTAGAGATGAGCTACATAATTGTTGTACGCTATCAACGCAGCGATCATTGAGAGTTGTTGCAACTACATTCATTAAGCGTTGTACCCTCCATTCACGAGATGGTGAGATAAGGCAATTGACTCCCCGCGGCCATACGGGTAATTAATCTGAACGATACATGTCGCCTCCGTGGTTATTACAGCAGTTATTGCAAGACGCCTGCATCAAGTGCGCTGTTGCTAAGAAGGGTGCTTGACGCTTTGTCTCGATCATAAGGGTGTCGATCCGTTATGAAGTATACTATTCAAGCATAAATGGCCAGATAATATCTCAAGATTCTTGGTTGAAAGTCTAGTTACTAATTTTATTATTCAGTCCCGTATGTATTATTATTTCCTATCGCGAAAGGGTCGTTGTTATCAGAAGGATAACTTTCGGCATCAGCAAATTAAGTGTCAAATAGAAACGATGGCAACTAACCTACCTAACCGGTACCTACTTACCACAGTGCCACCCTATTTGGTACCTACCATACTTTCTGTGTCATTTCAAAGATCAGATCTTGTCAGATAGCGAGTACTGAATTAGCTACTTATCTGTTTAAACGGTTAACTATTTACTTATCATGTCTTATAAATTCGCTATCACAGCAAATCAAATAAGATTCTTTAAGTAGTTACGGTATACGACATATCTTTATTCTAATCCACATGTAACACTCTTTTATCAATCTTCTTTAGTTTTAATAAGAACAGACAACCAGATCACCATGTCCGGTGTCTGTTTTTCAGATAGTTCCAAGATAGCAGTCACGGTCCATTCCAAGATAGTAGTAATAGAACCTCCTTTTATTAAAAATCGATTACAAAAAACTTTTATTCCAAAAACAATTGAAAACATCTAACATGCCTTCATCCAACCATATGTTTTTTATCAGGTATTAAAAATCATCGTATTAGTAATGCAAATAATTAATAAAACTGGGGTGGTTTGGCGACTATACAATAGAATTTATTCAGAGAGGGTGCGCGCGCGCCGGTCACCTGTGACAGCGGCGCGTGCCGACACACGTCACACGATTATTATAGGAACCACTTCATCATTTGTTATTTGATATGTTGCACTCTAGTTGATAGATAGCCTTAAATAACGCAAGTATCGTTTTGTAGCCGTTGTCTATGTTTTTTTCAATAGTGTGAGTAAGTAGGTATGAGTTCATTTATGTACTGATTTTTAAGACACAAGAAATTTCGTGCATTATTTACTTGATCTGACAGCTTACTTAAGGCTGATTTACATTGAGTCAGTAACTGTCGTCAGTGTAGGCGCCGAAAACTGACGCGTGCTATTTACACGAACTATTACAGTCACTGTACTGACTTCAAATAAGTGCCGGATCAGCACTGACTTGTCAGTGGACTGACGTCAGTTACTGACTCAATGTTGAGTAAACCAGCCATTATTCGGATTGTACGTCGATTCTTTAACGAATCAATAGGAGTATGTATAGTTTGATACTAATTTCCTTAACAAATAGAAAAGTATCGAATATTTGGTGGTCAGCATGATTTTATTATCAACAAGGCACAAAGATCATTCGGCAGCAAAATATAACGAGATGTCTAATTTGTAGTACCGTTTATAGTCGATTTTTTAATAGTGGAATTAGTAGTATTAGAAAATAATTGATAGTGAAATTCGCCGTTAATTTACTTTTCTGCTAAATATAGGCATTTTACGCAGCGTTTACACGTTTACGTACACTTTTCCATATAAAAAATACCGAACCTCCTACTGTTGCCCGATTTTTATTTTTCCAAGTAGTAGGTAGGTACCTACTCTATAACTACATCTACCTGTCACTTTTTAAAACGAAATATGCACAATTTAGAAATTCACGTAGCTTACGCCTACGAAACTACTACGAAGATCGTAGCCACCTTGCTACGTATAAACGGCGACTCCTACAAATTATCTTCGTAGCAAATAGAAAATACGTAGCAGCGTAGTCGTAGCCAACTTTTTATCACATTTTTTAATATTCTTTATGGTGTACACCAAACATTAAAATTATTGTTCAATAAAAATAAATATTATAGAGTATTTATGAGTTTGACAAGACAAGATTGTTAGGTAGAATTTACCTCGTTTTCTTTTTCTTGATTCCGTTGTTGTCGCTCTTCTTCTTGTCACTCTTCTTGGAAGCTGGCGGGGGCGGCGGCGGCGGCGCGTGCGGCACGGGGCTGGACTCCACGGCCTGCAGCAGCATGGGCTCCTCCTTGCGCTTGTGGTCGGCGGCGGGCGCGAACACAGGCAGCTCGTCGCGGTACAGCTCGCCGATCTCGCCCACCACCACCTGCACCTGACGCTCCTTGGGGAACTCGGCGAACATGTGGTCGTCGAAGGGCGGCTGCTCCATGTGGTGGCCGGGCTCGAAGCACTCGTAGCGCGAGCCGGCTCCGGCGCCCTCGCACACGTACATGTAGCCGTCGGCGGCGGGCGGCGGCGGGCCCGCTACCTCGGCGCGCACCTCGCTCGGCTCCGTCGCGGCGCAGCTCGCTCCACCGACCGAACGCGACACTCAGATTTATCTACTCCGATATTAAACAATTTGACTTCATTTAACCAAACCCCCGGGATCGACGAACGCTCGCGCCGTTCGTATCCTCGTGTCCGTCCCGGTTAAATGGCTTTAATCAACTTTAACGAACTAACCGAATTTGCTCTACGGTTGGTCAATTTATATTACCATAATACGTCGCTCGATGTAGGTTTTGAGCCAATGAGTAGCGCGTCCGAGAGAGACGAGAGCGCGAGTGCGAGTGCAATTGTGGGTCGTAGCGTGCCGCCGTAGGAGACAGATTTGAGTACGTGGAGCGGGCGCTTACGACAGCGGCGCGAGCTCGGCGGGACACCAATGGTAGCGCCGCGCAGCCACACCCCCGGGCACCGCGGGCCGCGAGCGCTGCGGGCTCCCCTCGCGTCGGCTGCTGCGGGCTGCGCACCGCACTGCCATCGTCGGCGCACTATGCGGGCTTCCCACAAACTCTCGCAATATTTGTTTGTTTCGGTGCTATTGTAGGGCCGAACGCCCACATCATTATTTTGAAAGTCCATACACTTTATTGTAAATCCGTATCAACACCACTGATATGTCTCTCGCATGATTTATAGCCGTGGGAAAATATTCACAGCTTCGGAAAATAATAATTGTGTAATCATTTTCACAGTAGTTTCCAGTTTTATCTTTATCTACACATCTTACATGTAATAATTGTCTTCACCATTTCATTATCAACAAACTTCTAAGTACCAACCTGTTTGATGCTATTTGTATATTCACCAGTACAGCCCAATCACACTTGTTACTATATTATTGGATTAAAATGTAAATACGAAAGCACTGGTAACTGTATCTCTGGTAGAACACTGGCTGGCACGGGATGCAGCTGATCTGAATGCGCGCTGCGCCGAGCCGGCGACGCACGCGCACTGATGCCGATCAACGACACCATCGCTTAATTATTAATTAACAGTTATTGCTGGCTATTATTAATAAAACATTCGCCCTGACTATTGGCACTTAGATTAGCGCCGAGGGAGTAATGGCGCATTTCAACAATTTCGGTTGTTATTTAATTGAAGTCAATTTAGATGATCAGAGTCTATTTAGGTTGGTGCTGGCGCTCGCCAGCGGGATCTCTGCTTCATTGGGCTTATTGGTGACTTTCAGACAACACGAATTGCACTCGCTGATGCACTTCTCGTCGCATTTGCAGTTGGTGTGGCTTGAAACAAATGGGTCACGGTCGAACGCACCGGCCGTCTGAGACGCGTGTGTCGATATCTTTGTGTTATAATTCATTAGTCAGCTAAAGTCATTTACTGTAGGATAGATTGTGCTTTGCGCCACGAAATGGTGTAAATTGTGAAGTGTGGAAAGCCAAGTGGGAAGTGCTGGATATGGCGTAGTTGCGTGTTCTGTACAAGGACTCCGTGTCCGAACTCTTCGTGTTGACCGAAATAGTGCGCGCGCTGCTGACGAAATATGGCTGCAAGAATGACGTGCAGTTTTAAATGTTCAGTTTTATTTTACTGGGAACAAAAGGTAAGCTTTTTGTAGTACAATTTATCATCCGTACATTCACGGCAGTCTTTTTATTAAATGTGTTCGATTATAGATTCTTACTTATATCAAAGGGGTGTGGCACGAATCATATTTTTAACCATAGTATCTACGTAATAGGAAGACATACATTCATAGATTGACACAAACCAAATATCTCACATCCTTCTCCGTGTGAATGGAGGCCTGTGCTCAGCAGTGGGACGATAAAAAAAGACTGTAACAGTAACCGTAAATATTCCATCCAAAATTTTATATCGAAATATCTGATTGTGAAGTTTTGTTATAACAATGACTAATATAGTTGAAAAAATAAATAAAAAATAAGTGAATATGTTTTCCACCTTACGTTTTTGACGTTAGCCTCAAAGATAGGCATATATTTTCTGTTCGCATGTCCCCGACACAGTATGATGTCACCGTCGCATCGGCGTCGCCCGCGTGGGCCATCTTCTTGTTAAATTCAGTCTGTTCTTGTGTGATAGTATGATATTTTATAAATAATATTCGTAGATGACGTAGAAAATGGTTAATCTTCAGATTTTAGTCCTATACGGTTTATCCAACTCTACTCTTTTGTAAAACTGTTTACCCTTAAACTGTGCAGAAGGCACGGACAGATTTTAAGGAATATACTCTGCACGCACGTATATTGGAGGAACCCGTATTTCCACAAGCATTGTTCCACAGATCCGTTATTTATCTAAAATCTCTTCGTAGCATTTTACATTATTTTGACGTAGCACAAATACTTATTTGCCTCAATTTAGCGGTCACTCCAATAGCCACCAAAGTTATGCACTATTGATGTAAATAACTCTGTGATCTTCCCCACATTTCACAATTTAAAGGAATATTTATTTTTATCTTTATGCTTAATTCTTATTTATCCACTAAATCGAGTCTATTTCTAGCGCCACAGCATAGCTATCTGCTGCGGTTGACTGTTTCCTGAAAAATCAGCTTTCTCGATGAAGATATAATGGTATATCCTATAACCTAAATACTATCAGGTTCAAGCAGTCAAACATTTCCTTCCTTTGACTAAAAACTAATGTATCCCATGAAAATAGCGTCTTCAGGTATATTGATTTATGCTTGTCGTTACTTGACACACAAAACGTGAAAAACATGACTATCGATTCCTTTTAGCGTGGTCTGCTGTAAAAAAAACTTAAATATTTAAATATTGAAGTCAATAAAATATTAAAAATAACTGAAACCGAACTATATAGATAACATACTTATATACAATTTTATATTTTATAAGCCCGTGCTAATCCCCCTTGTGTAGAATCATTGTGTTTTTATTTTTACTGCAGAAGGCCTGGCATCAAAGTCAACTTACTTTATTTCTCTACACCATCATAACAGACGCCATAAGTGGTACCAAACTAAAATACTGCATAGAATGTGAATTTCTACTCTATAAAATATTGAAATAATATTAGTCTAGAAGTTCAATAACACCGCATACAAGCTATGGTAATCATGGGCGATACTCCAGGGCCGCTCACTTTAAAACCTTCCATATAATAATAAATAAATATAAAATATTATCATATCAGCTTGTGTCATGAAGTTCTGAAACTCACTAGCTACTCAGATGTGTTCGAAATGAAAAAAAAATATCGAAGTCTCTGCAATGTTTTGTCTTCAAGTTTCCATCGATACAAATAAAAAACGCCCTATCTATACAGTTATGTAATACGAGATAGCAGATTCCACAGTTATACATTCCTCGACTCTCTGACCATTCCATCATTAGGTCAGTACCTAAGGCAATATTTACATGAACACGTACGTAAGTATGTTATAAGTATTTCATGACTTCCCATCAACGAACCTGACTTAGTATATATTTAAAATAACTACTTATCCTCTTCCCTCTTGGAAGTGTAATCATCAAATATGCGGTCCTGCACCTGATCTCTCCGGTCGTGTCAGTTAGTAAGAAATTAAAACCCCAGCTTCAATTTCAATTGCATTTCAGCTTTTGAAGTTGTGTATCAGCTTTTCATCAATCACAAACAATAGTCATACCTACCGACCGGTTGAAACAGCTATCAATAAAAACCCTTAATGTAACATTGGGGTTTACTATTATAATATACTAGCCGCTTTCTCGCGGTTTCACCCGCGTCCATTTGGAATATAGTCTATTTTACTTGCATTAAATCGATCCAGTAGTTTTGGAATGTATCCATTGCAATCAAACAAACAAAATAAAAACCGGCCAAGTGCGAGTCGGACTCGCGCACGGGATTCCGTACCGATTTATAAAACGGACAAAAAAATCACGTTTGTTGTATGTGAGACCCCCAAAATATTTTTTCAATTCTAGTCTTCAGTATTTGTTGTTATAGCGGCAACAATGATACATTATCTTTGAAAATTTCATGAGATACATGAGAGGAGCGAAAACAATACCCGTTTTACCGTTTGGATACGGAACCCTAAAAATGTTTTCTCTTTATATTATTTCATTCACATCCTAAATTGTTGTTAGACTTTATTGTCGAGTTTTGAAATATTGGGATTCATATTTCCAATTGCGTAAAAAAAATCCCATGTGAGTATCGTTGGATATTTTTTCTCTCATAACGACGCATTTCCACGTTTTTTCCCGCTACATTGCCGTGTCGATGGCTGACTGACGGACGCGACATGTATCAAATCGGTCCATGATATTCAAAATTTTCCATGGCAAAAGCCCACATGTTTAATATACCTAATAATTTACATATCGCTCATTTAACTTCGTGTGTACATAGTTTATGTATTCAATCACTATGTAAATATTCCTGTTAAATAGGATCATAACAACAAAAGGTCAGGATGATGTTCAGTGAGTCATGTGACGGCGCGTAGGCGCTTCACATAAAATCTCTCTGGCGACGGAGCGCGACGCAGAATCTGCCGCTGCTGGCTCAATTGGACTCAATTGCTTTAATTGGCTCAATTGAAATGACCTCGCGCACCGGCTCTCGGCTCCCGCTCCTAGTCTGACACTTTTACATCTATCTTTTTTGGAACTGACATAAAAGCTCTAAGATAAATTTCATTGCCCCCAATAAAACGAGCCGTTTGTTTGTCACTAATATCCTCTGAAGTTTAATGTTTGCTGTCTATGTATTGCAGTTATAATAGACTATTGTGTGGCTATAAAAGACGTACCATTTCGTAGATTGCCGGTATTCATAATTCACTTGTTGTTGAAGTTTTTAGAATCTGAATGTAATTATTTACATTGCAAGGAATACAAGAGAAACATTAGAAAACGTCTCCAAAATAAATCTTTTTTTGTATCATTCAACATGTCTACATTTTATTTCCCCGGCAACTCATAGGTATTTACTACAGAGTTTGGAGAAACATTCCTCTGAAAAATTAACTTAACATTCCGGGCTAAGTATTACAAATTCTGGTTTCCACGATATCATTGGATGCTTTCCGGGACTGCAGGCACCTTCTCATAATTTAAGGATGTAACTTATGACGTTGTGATTCATACGATACGGAGATCACAACTTGTACTCTGCCTTTTGCTTCTATGCTTATAAAGGTTGATTTAAGCTCAAGTTTCCATGCAATAACATTAAGATATATATGGCTACTCACATTTTATTTTGAGCCTCTAAATTGAAATTCAGTAACAAAAAAAAACGAAATAAAAACTATAGTATGTTTTACGAAAATTAAATAAATTTGAAACGGATTAACAATCTAGACCATACAAGTAATGTCCAAATATTACCTACACCAAAAAAAAAACATTCAAAAATAATACCGGTAGGTATAAACGATGACGGAATGACATTAAAAAGACATCACACATTTTGGCACGTGTTCTATCCGGTGCACAATTGGTCTTAATTAGGAAATAGCGGCGCGGGCGCAGACGCCGCTGTGCCGACCATCTTCAAGCGATGCGCGACAATATAAATAATTATACAAACTATGTTATATCAAAAATATATTTATCTAAGAAATTATTTCATAAAGCCACCTGAACATTCAACTATACGTATAAAATTATAAAAATACATAATTGTAGAGATAAAACATGTTATCTGAGTTTTAACGTAGAGGAAGCTGTTGCGACTTCTTTTTAGTGGGTTTCTTATTTTTGTTTTTACTCCAAAAATAAGATTTAAATTCCTTGTTAGCATTACTAGTAGTTGGCTCATTGCTGTCACTATCACTGTCAGCTAAATGTTTACCGCCGAACATGACACTTCGCCGACGTTTTTCAGGAATGACCTCCTCTTCTTGGGCATTATCTTCATCAGGATCTGCAGCCTTCGTTTCTCCTTCAAATCTTAATTTTTTTCGAACAATTCCTTGTCCTGGTTTCTTTTCAGGCACTTCGTCAATTACTGACAGGAGACTGGCAGTCACAAATTCCTCATAAAATTCAACACTTTGAGTTTCCTTGTCCTCTGTATCGGGTTGCTGTCTTGCTGCTATGTCACTGATATCTCTAGAAGACATTTGCATTGAAATCGATCGTGATTTTCTGAAGAACTTTAACATGTTTAACTCCTCTGAAGGTTGGTTTGCTAGCATATTGTCATCAAACATTTTACCATTATCCGATGGTATACTTTTTAGCTCGGGGTAGGCTTCGAAATCATAATCTGAATTAATTATATCTAATGATTCGCTTACTAGGACTCTTTCTATTCCTTCAATTTCTAAACTTGATCCTGTTTGCACAGCGACATCGGCCGTCAAAGCAGATTCTAGTTTACCTAACTCTATTTCGCCAAAAGAGTCAATTACGTCTAATCCATCGTAATCAGCTTCAGCAATGCCTCGTAAACTTCCTGAAAATCTTTTTGTGCGTTTTAATCTGAAAATTCTTTGAAATCTATCCATTAAATAACTACAAACTGTTTTATGTCTTCTTTGCATTCCTGGGTGTTCCATATAATCATGCATGCCCCTTGGTTGGTAAAAGAATTTTGAGAATCCGGTATCGTTGGGCGATCGCATAATGGGGTCCAAATACAAACTGAAATAAGTACAATAATAGTTAAATGCAAAGTTGCTTTTTAACCACATGCCTAATATTGAAGACCGAGCAAGGGAAGGATTCTAAAATTAGAATCCTGACAGGACTCCTTTCCCTTCTAGGAGTACGAGGTGAATATTTTTTACACTCAAGTGCAACACGTAACTTTTCATCAAAAAAGATACTGGCGCGCTGAGCAAATTAACAATAATTATTAATGTATGGTGATAGAATTCACAAACGTATACCTACTCTATTGAGGGTTTTCTAAAATGGCGTCCACCAGGTGGCAGCACCGAGTCGTCAGGTCCAGGTAACTGTCAAAGTGCTTACTATGAATAGTGAACGATTTTAGTGTTTTTTTTTATTTTATAATTAAAGCACTGCAATTGTTTTACTATTAAGGTTGAGTAAATAAAAAAAACTAAATCATATTGTGTTAACAAATTTTTCAACAAGCTTTTCCTTAGTACCAGTGACTTTTGCACCCTCTCTCTTAGCTCAATTTTTAGTTCGGAAACCTTATTCTGACCGTAGTCCATAAAAAAATCAATAACACTTCCAATATAACAGAATTTCAATAAACAATAAGTTCGGACCCTACAATTCCATACTATTTGACAGCTGTTTGGACCTGACGCATACCAAGCGCCGCCTGGCGGCAGAAAAAATATCGAAAACCCTCTTTGAGTAGGCACGAACATTTACTTTGTTGCTTTAAGGGACAAAAACGGCTTTTGACTCAGATAAGTATCAAGGAGGAAAAATGCTATTTCCGAGATAGGGGTTGAAAAATATATAGGATTAAATACATAGTAGCTACAGCACAAGAAACAACTGCCTACATTTTTCGCATGTTATAGCTATACATTAGCTAATATTACAAATGTATGTTATTACAAATGTTGTCAGGAATTTAAACTTACACATTCTCAGCAGCATCAGTGTATATGAAGAATGCGTCAGACACTTTGGGCACGCATCGCTTGAGCCAATAGTGCACTGTGTATAGTATAGTGAGAAGCACGGCCAGGAACGTAATGGCGGCGAGGCATACATTGTGTTGCAATCCTGCCGCCCCGCCGCAGGTTAGCCGATCCTCATCATAGATATCTGAGAAGCAGAAATAAGTAGGTACATGTAAAAGACATCAGATCATGTTCATGTCGGACCGCAATAGTGAAAGCCCACTAATAATAAAACGTCAGATCGGACCGTTCCAATACAGACTAGCTTCTGACAACGGTTTCTCCCGCATCCCGTTGGAACCTCAGCACGAACCCGGATAAAAAGTAGCCTATAGCCTTCTTCGATAAATAGGCTATCTAACACTGAAAGAATTTTTCAAATCGGACCAGCAGAACTTCCTGAGATTAACGCGTTCAAACAAACAATCAAAAAAACTTTATAATATAAGTATAGAAGTAGGTACAGATTTTTACTGCCTCCTACACTTGTATACGGTTCTTCAAACCATACATACAGAATTGTGTTGCCGGGGAGTTTGTTCCACCACTTCTTCCCAGCAAAAACCCATAATTAGTGGTGAAGGGCGGGCGTTTTGGGGGCTGTCTTTTGAAAATTTGACCTTCAAAAAGTGCTGATTTTCAGCCAACTTTGAATAAATGACTTTTGATTTAGATTTTGATCTTGCGGATTTCGAGTTCTTCACAAAGATCAAGTCACTACAGCTTTTTGTCATGATTGGTTATGATTTATGTTTGTATTATGTACCGTAGGAGCCGCAGTTGGGCACGCCGTCGCAGGCGCTGAGCGAGTCGATGCAGACGCGCGCTCCGGACACCTGGCACTCGAGGTTGGCGACACCGCAGCGCGCCTCGGTCGTCAGCAACGTGCGCGCAGGCGTCATCACCACGGTCATGCGCTCTAACTGCAGTCACAACGACTTACACGTATAATCATCGTATTTAGGTGACAATGAAGGGGTTTGAATAATAGAGATTTCAATTGCTTTTAATGAACTTAATCAAAATAAAACACTGGTACTCAGCTGAATCCGGTTAGACTGGAAGCCGACCCCAACGTAGTTGGGAAAAGGCTCGGAGGATGATGATGAGGGCATTCAAAATCTTATTTGTTAAGTTTCACCATCATCGTCATCAAACACTCTCTATCTTTTAAAACCATATTTTTTCTATGTTATATTACGTAGGAACCTCGCAAAGACTAAAAGATGAAATATATTAAAGAAAGGATGGTTAACTAACAGTAAAGTTGCCAATAGCAAGTACAAGGCGAGAGGAGTTGAAGAGGTAGACGTGTCTCGAAGTAGCCTCGCTGAAGTCGCAGATGTTGAACAGCGCGGGGCCCACGTACTGTCCCAGGTAGCGCAGAGCCACGCGGTCTTGCGCCTGACAACACATTTGGTAAGCTATTGTCATGTAGTCTATGAACGTTTGACTGATACAACAATTTGATGAATAATTACTTGAGTCAGGCATCAAGCTTAGAAGCTGTGACGAACAGCCCATAGAAGTGATTACCTTGTCACTACATAGTATAAAATAAAGACGCTTTTTCTGTGGTATGCTTAAATCTTTAAAACTACTACTTGATGACATTTTTTTTAATAGATAGGGTGATTTAAGAGGAAGTTATATATATGTATATGTTACGGGTAATGCTAGAAGGTGGAGTAAACCTAGGTTTACCCGGGTTGACTTAGTATTACCCAAGCTTCTTGGGTAAAGTCCGAATAATAAGTAAAATAAATTTTAATTCGGGGTTTACCCATGCTCACCTAGGTCTACCCAACTCTGTCTGGGTAATGTTAAAAATTTGTCTAATTAATTAGTAAAATGAATAACCAAGATCATTTTAAACATTTATTATTAACTAGCTTTTGCCCGCGACTTTGTTCGCGTGGAATAGTGACTTTCGGCAGATTTTAGGTTTGACCAATAGATGGCGCTATACCTCCGGAATAAAATTTATTTTTCTATTTTTTGTAATAAAAACTATCCTATGTCCTTTCTCAAGTTCCAAACTATGTCTGTACCAAATTTCAAACAAATTAGTTCTGTAGTTTAGGCGTGAAGAAAAGACAGACAGACAGAGTTACTTTCGTATTTATAATATTAGTTAGGATTAAAAAACATATAAAGGCGATCGTAATTGCTTGAAGAGCATAAAATTAATAGCGTTAATAGAAAAAACTAATAACGGTCGTTGTTGTTCAAATTGAAATTATTTATTTGAGCAAGATAAACTGCTGTGACATTTAGAATTGCACAATTTTCCTGCAGCTTTGCATGAACACTTCTTTGTGGCAAATTTTGTTTTGCAATTACACCTTTTATAAGCCTGGCCTCCTGAAAATGACTGTTCATTTGCAAGCTCTCGTAAGCTTTTTTTCTGGTTATATATTTTCAATATCAATCAGTTTATGACACACAGAAAACTGATTCCTTGAGAACATTTCCTCAATAGTAGCACGTTCGTTTCCTAGCCTATACAGATCATCAGCTTTTTCTATAACTGCCATAAATAAGCACATAGCTGGGGCTTCCTAGAATTACGCCACGGGCTCGAAAATTACGCAACACCTAACATTACCCAGTCAGAGTTGGGTAGACCTAGGTGAGCATGGGTAAACCCCGAATTAAAATTTATTTCACTTATTATTCGGACTTTACCCAAGAAGCTTGGGTGATACTAAGTCAACCCGGGTAAACCTAGGTTTACTCCACCTTCTAGCATTACCCGTAACATATATATATAACTAGCGAGCCGCTCCGGCTTCACACAGATGCATATCAGCATTACACTTGTGCAAAGTCGGGGCGGGTCGCTAGTATTCGTATATTTTTTTGTATTTCAACCCGTGTAAACTTATATGTACCTATATATCTCTTACAGAACTCATAGCTTATGGATACCTCGTCGTCCTGCACTTCTATGAGTCGTTGAAACTCCTGGGCGTCGGAGACGCTGTCGACGGGCTCAGTGGACGGGGGCACCTCGTGATTGACGGGAATTCGACGCGGCTTCGCGTGCTCGATCGGGATCGCGTGGATAAACCGCTTCTTACGCCTCGCTGTATTCCTGGTACTAGGTATGTAAGACAAAAACTTAAAGTCAAAGTCAACTCATTTATTTCATTTAGGCCTTTAGAAGCACTTATGAACGTCAAAAATATAAACAAGTTTGATTGTAGTTATAATATAACTTAAGTGACTACAAGCTAAAGTTAATTCTGTTGGAAACATTTTTACTTTACTGGAACCATCTACATATAGCCTTGATTATAGCATATAACTATTCTATAGTTTTAGAATCTAGCTTGTATGCATTAATGTCCCATCCCACTAAATCTACTATAATTACTTTGGTTCCGATAGTGTTCCATTGGTTTCTTGTTTCGTGTTAACCTCGCTGGAGGTAACGGAGTTCAGCATCACAGCCATACGAGGAGCGGCATGCACCATGTTCTCCCACGATTCATGGTCCAATAGAGTCACGGGTTTCATGCTATAACATAATAGTGAATTGGCCATGTGAATAGCATTAGAATGCATAAGTAGTGCATTTCTTTTCTTTCTCTAGCAAAAAAAAACAACGAGAATAAGACATATATTTTCCAGTTTGTTTTATGCATATAAAGCTTCCTCGGTATAACTGCCTCGTTGGTCTAGCTGTCGCAAGTGCGGCTGCTGAGCACGAGGTCTCGGGTTCGATTCCCGAGTCGGGCCGAAATCGCTTTGTGGGTTTTAGAAGACTTTCACAAAGCAGCCCGGAGCCTGGAAGCTGGTGATGGATACACCCGTGCATCGGAGAGCACGTAAATGTCGGTCCTGCGCCTGATCTCTCTCCGGTCGTGTCGGATTACCGTCCCATCGGGCTATGAGAGTTAAGGAATAGTGAGTGCACCTGTGTCTGCGCAAATGCTCGTGCACTATAATATGTCCTGCGCAGTTGGCTAATCTCCTTACATGAGAACAGCCGCCGTGGCCGATAATCGGTTAGGAGGACATCATCATCATCATCATCATCATCATAAAGCTTCAAGTTATGGTGGTAAAAATGTTAGGTCTATTATAATTACGTAATATAAAAATAACATATAGGTATTACTAGGTATGTTTAATCAGAGTTTTAGAATCTAAAGATCCATGCAGTAGGTATGTATCGGTGTAAAGGAAATACACGATTACCTACAAGAGTAGGCGATCGCCTACCAATTTGTGTTCTAGCTTGCAATGTAACAATTTAGCTGTATAGGCTAACAAATCATCTGTTAATGTCCGTGATTGTAAGCGATTCTGTGTCATTCCCTGTGGGCGTAGAATTAGTTGACGCAACCTGTTATTATTGAGGAAAACAATTGAAAAACTATATCTACTTGTAACGGCTTGTGTTTTATACACCTACAATTTCAGTTTCAAAGTTGCTAATGAGATATATCCTTTTTAATTTAATAAACACATCATTATTATAGGTATCTATTTGTTATTAGTCGTTTTCCCGCGGTTTCACCCGTGTCCCACGGTAATTACTGCCCGTACCGGGAGAGTAGCTTTCCAACTTTGAAAGAAAATATATTATGTTTTCTCAAAACCGTTTCTTGAGGCTTTGAGACCTAATTTTTTAAACATTCGAGCTAATATTTAAGAATGTACATTCTTACAAACTTTCGCGTTTATAATATTAGTATGACATTAGTGGGTACGTGACATACGTTTCAGGTGTAGTTGTGGTAGTGCCACTAACTTCTGAAATTATTTCTGGGAAGCCACTTGTGTTACGATATGCATTCCTCTGCTCCGTAGCTGTTAACACAGAAAAGACGATTTTGACTTTCGTCACAATGTTTTGAGAATGATACAATACTCTGGTACGATGAATACCGTTAAGGATGATTTGGTCCACATCTAAAACAGGGGACAGTAAAGTTACATAATCATTGATACTCGTAGTCATATCTAAAGTGATCGATTTATTATCGTCGTGCGTCATTCTCCCGAATGGTGATGTGTCTTCAATCTCTTCGAAATAATTTGTCCTGGAAAATTAGTTTTATTTTTAAATACATATTAACAGTTATATGAGTACAGAAATAAGTGGTAATGATTATTAATAAAGAATGTTTAATTTTTTCTGCTTTTTATTTCATAAATGCCTGTAAAATTACCCTACCAAGCAGAAGAAGATCTAACAGTTACTAACAGAAACATGTCTTCAGAAACATTCTATTTGGCACAATAAGAATTAATAAGAGTGCCAACTTAACAAAGTAGAACCAAAAGGCTTTCCGAAGGACACATATCTACTTAATTATATTAAAAGGAAGATAGTTTTTGTAACGTAGGTATCGGAAAATACCTGTAACTGGCTGATGGTTGCCTCCATGTTATGGAGCCTGTTTGGTACATGATGGTGGCAGGCCGAGGCGTGCTGGCGACTCGTCGAGTGTACCATGAAGCATTTGGCACTAAGTGAACTAAACAATATAAAGTTATACTTCCATGATACATATTTTCAGTCTCAAAGATGGTGCTGATGAACTGGGTATAAAAGGTAAGCGTGTTCGTTGTTGACACCTTCTGTTTCTAGAAGTTTATGTTTTATTTAGATAAATTTCCATGTAGTGCCTAATTAATTAACAGTTAAGGGATAGGAACTGCCACAGAGCCAGATGAGTAAGGTGTCTGTGAATCTTACAAGTCGAGACTGACTGTATCAATTAAAAAAACATTCGACTTATGAATGAATCCTGCATGCTGTATGTATCATGAACTTCATGTCAATGAACAGACTCAAGTATATGTACCTACCTATATGTAATTATCCCTTCAACAAAAAAGTAAGGGGATTGATAAGTTTATTGCATGTCGTCAGCTATTTCTAATAATAAATAATCATCACCAAAATAATTGACTGATACAATTAATTAGCAACTAACCATTTTCATTATGCCCAATCTTAGCAAGTCCCTGCAGTAGATTCGCCAGATTTTCATCAACTTTCTTATTTACAACATCGTCTTTAGTTCTGCTAAGATTTTTCAAGATGGCGTTCACTTCATCCCAAGAATGTGTAGTAAGTTTTGTCTGTATGTCATTTGATGTAGAGAATATGTCGCTTTGTCCCTGCGAGTGCATTGGAAATCGGACATACGGTGGACTGAAATTATAAAGCATCTTATTGTAAAGGCCTAACCTATGCCTAGGGGAGATGTTCCTAAAACGGGTACCCCTCCTAAAACGGGTAGGCCTTGCCCTTTGAATATTATAGATCTTAGTGTGAACCTGTGACTGTAGAGCGGCGCACTACCACCCCGCCGATCACGGTCAGTTGGCTCGCGCGCCTAGAGTGAGCGTTTTCGAGATTAGACGTAAAAAAAGTTTTTTGCTGAACTTATTAAAAAAAATCGAATAATGCTAGTGCTAACTACTCAAATATGGTGTAAGATATGGTTTTCGTAGTTTTGTATTATCATTTTGCATGTTATATGCTCATTAATTATGAATAATTAGTGGTCTCCTTGTTTACTATTTTATGGTTAAGGTAGTTGAAATTTAAAACGTGCTTTTGGGCAAAACGGGTAGGGGCATAACGGGTGACTATCCGAATTGCCCTGGAATAATTTGTGTTATGTATTTAGCTGACCAGTGCCGTTATTTATCTGACTCAAATGTAAAGAATAAGTAAATAATTTGTTTTTTTTAATTGGGTGAATAAATATAAAATAAAAAACTTCAAATGCTTCATGGGATGTGTAAGTTATGAAACTGGACCGCAACCTCTTGACAAAGCTATACCTAAGTCCACCTCATACTCCAACACCAGTAGGCCAGTATATTGAAGAACTTTCAACACCATGCAAAAATATAACGGCAGAAGCACAAATTCTTAACGATTTTATAACACCATGCAAGACTCCATCACAAACTACAATCCTTCTTCAACCTGAGGATCATCATGTAACACCAATAAAATATGGGGCACTTCCTCAATTGATCCCACAGAAAGCTAATCGAAGACAAAGGAAACCACAGAGAGCTGAAGAAGAACAGGAACAGCGAGAAAAAGAAATTTAAATATTTTTTCTTTGATTTTTAACAAAATTATCTGTTGGTAGTATTATAATTTCAAATGTAACATTTAATGACGTAAAAGAGTAATCTAGACTGATCAAAATAAGAAAACTGTTTAACATAATTAAGGAGACTAATTAACAATAAAGATTTCCTGGATAATAGGAGGCTAAGATATTTTTCAAAAAGGTTTTTTAATTCATTTATCACATATTTTCATTCATTACCTGCTTTGCCCAAAGGCGTTACCCGTTTTAGGACCCCCACTAGGGCAAAGCGGGTATTTCGAAGGGGTTTATTTATTTTGATTTTTTTCAGAATATTGAAGAAGATTACTAAGACTGTCTTATGTTTTCCAAAGTTTATTATATAAACAACCCTATGAGTACAAATACAAGTCGCATGTAATGTTCTTGGTTATTTTATTTAACATCTTTCGTTAGCTTACCCGTTTTAGGAACATCTCCCCTAGTACAGACCTAGTAGGACATTTGTATTGTGACGTTCTCGTAACAGCTATGCTAGAGGTTTCAAATGTTTTCTGTTTTCTGCTCCCATCGATTTGAACCTAATCTTCATTTTAAATAAAATATAGATACTAACTATCTGTGTACAATCCCTTTAAAATTCCCAAGACAGCTACGAAACAAACATATAGGTAGCACAGCTACGTAACAATTTTGGAATTATAATAATTACGTTTCATAGAATTTTTTTACTTCCTTTTCACGTAGCAAATTCTTGTTTTTCTTGAAATCGAGTCTGCTGTTAACATTGTATTTATAGTGGTTAAGTGGTTTACTCTTGACAGGTAACTGCAGTAGCGGAAATTTCATGCTGAAATAATAAAAGTGAAAGTGATTCTTTATGGGCGAAAGTAGGTAGGTACCTAACTGCAGGGCGTAATGAAGTCCTTAAAATATGTTTTGAGAACCATCCATCCTCCGAACCTTTTCCCAAACTATGTTGGGGTCGGCTTCCAGTCTAACCGGATTCAGCTGAGTACCAGTGCTTTACAAGAAGCGACTGCCTATCTGACCTCCTCAACCCAGTTACCCGGGCAACCCGATACCACTTGGTTAGACTGGTGTCAGACTTACTGGCTTCTGACTACCCGTAACGACTGCCAAAGATATACTTAGAAAGTACATACAAACTTAGAAAAGTTGCATTGGTAGGTACTTGCCTGACCTGGAATCGAACCCGCGCCTTCATACTCGAGAGGTTGGTTCTTTGCCAACTAGGCCACCACGACTAAACTACTAAATATGTTTTGGGAACATCCATCTGATAAGGCAAATAATTTTAAAAATCACATACCTACATTTACATAGATTATATTCAAGTACATGAGGGAGTAGGTACATAGGGATCTACCTACATGAAGGAGTATATTTGGAAGTATTCAAGGGAATACATGACATTTTAGTTAGGGTTGTGGGCATATCACATTGCCAACTATGGTATATCCGCCGATATATATCTTTTTAAAAAGGTTTAGATTAAGTCACTAAGCACCTAGGATCTGGTGTATACAGCAGGTCAGCATTGAAGTCCACCTCGTACCGAGGAGCGGCTGCGTCCTCCGTCGTGCGCCGAGCGTTCACCACGTCTGCCAACGAGAATTGAACTAGCGGCAGAATTTTGGTCTTGTAACTCACGCCAGGCCTAAAAAATCAATTAGTGGATTAATCAATGACAAGGATCACTTGGTTTCGATTCTGATATGGTTCACTAAAACTACCTGTAGAAATGAGTATGGGTTTTTCATGAATAATAATTCTTAGAGCAATTTACAGCAACACATAAAAACAAGGTTTGGCAAAAATTACCATGTTTTGACAGCAACGCCTCCGTCAAAAGCTTCCAGGGGTTCGAAATTGCTATCTACGGAAATCCTTCCCGGCACCACTGTCGCAGACACATTAAGTATGGGAAACTCAAAGACTATGGTGTCTTGCTGGCTGGTAGATTTCTTCAACGCATCCTTAGAACTCCGGGTAGTGGACCAAGTCCGTCGTTTTGTAGTGCTTTGAGGAGGAAATACATGAGATTAATGTAATCTTTTCGTTAGATTTTTGGTAGGTACCTTAGAAATCTTAAAACTTTCACCTAAACAACAGCGACAAATAATAAAATTATTTAGCAAAAAAACAAATAACTGAAAACTTCTGGAAAAATGTTCAAAACATTCTGTAAAGATCCCGCGAAAGATTTATATGTATATTCTGACGTAAATAACAATACATCCTATCTAAATACAATATTTAAGATTAATTAGGCTGTAGTATTCACTAGAGTATTTCTTTACCGTTTTGTAGTAGGTTTGGTTGTAGTAGTTTGAGTAGTTTTCAATGTATACGGAATTTCGTCACTGGTTGGTTCCATCTTCATCACACTATCCGGCAACGCCCCCCAGTACCCACCGAATGTCTCTCCTAACTCGTACACCAGCAGCTGATTACTACTTTCGCGACAAGAATCAATCAAGCTCTGGTCGGACATGAGTTGAATTACCAAAATTATATTACTCCCTGATTCTGTCCTGCCAATGAATTATGCAATGTTTAAGTTAAGTTTTGTGTTGGTAGGAATTAAAATTCCGATGATGCTGAAAACTTCATACAAACCTAATACTAACGAAGCAACTATAAGGCAGTTCCAATCGTGAAAAGTGTAGAATTTGTGAGTAGGCTTCGATAACTTGTCTGCCCAGGAACACTGAAGGCATGACACGCCTCCGGCAGTACTCCGACATATCCTTCTGATAGACGAACTTTCGGAACGCTATAGCTAACTCCGCCTCTTGTTTTACACATATTATCAAAACCAACAACAGTCTTAAGCAGTAAGACATAGTAACGTCTGCTATGTTATTCTATTTCGCCTTTTTGTAGCTGGCGCCGTAGCCCTGTAGATGTTCGTTTTATTGACACGCTTTTTTTGAAAAGCAAATCGTTGATAAAGTCAAGTAGCTACAAGGGTCAAGTTACTTATTGTACCACTATGAGAACAGTGGAGTATGTCGATCATTCACTTCTATCTAAGTGCTTATTTATTTCTGGCATAAAAAACTCAAATGTTCAAAGTTTTAAACTACTTAGGTAATAAAGCAACTGAATCAAAGTAGGTAAGAATTGTCCTACTAAATAAGGTGAATGGGTTGTCCTAGGCTGTTCTTTCGTTAAGAAAAAGTTTGGAGATACAATAAATATCCTTCAATGGAGGCTTTTCTAAAGTTTGGTGAACTTAGCATTTAATATGTAAACTTATAATCATACCTATACCTAATATCTGTTTTATAAAGTTGTGGTACCTACTTAATTGAAAGTGTATATTATATAATGGGTAGTCGTCTCCCATGCGCTTTTAAACTACTTTGATGTGGTGCGGTGCGGGTCACGCGACCCCTATCATTGTACCAGCCGACGCACGGCGGCGTCACGCTACTTGGTTTTTTATAACAAATATTGGTGAGGGCAATCGGGTAATCTATAGATTCGCGTGTGATGTACGTAGTAACTACCACGTTGGTCTTACTCTCACAAGCGCTGCTGCTGTGCACGAGGTCTCAGTTTCGATTCCCGGGTCGGGTCGAAATCGCTTTGTGGGTTTTAGAAACTCTCATAAAGCAGCCCAGAGCCTGGGGCGCGATTCTCCTAATTTTACTTAAGCGACATACGATTCACGTTCGACTCGATTCGACTGAGATCCGATTCCGACTCGATTACGATTCAAGCGTATGTGGCATTCCGCTATTTTTTCTTTGAAATAAACGTTTTTATCCTTTTCTGTCATTCAATAATGAATCATTTTGTCTGCAAATGATTTACGATTGCAAAATGATTGTATAGCAAACTACCGTATAGCAGACCAATCGCACACCAATCAAATGTCAATCGAATACGATTGGTCTTTTATTAGTAGCAGAATGCCCGATATGGTTAAAACTGCTATTGCGATCATATTGCGATTAGATTTCTATTCGATTTTGACATTATTAACTTAGGAGAATCGGGCCCCTGGAAGTTGGTAATTGATTCGCCGTGCGTCGGAGAGCACGTAAATGGTAACGTAAATAACGGTCCTGCGCCTGATCTCTCACCGGTCGTGTCGGATTACCTTCCCATCGGGCCTCGGGCTACATAAAGGGATAGTGAGTTCACCTGTGTCTGCGCAAATGCTAGAGTCCTGCGCAGGTGGCTAATCGCCTTATGTGAGAACAGAATCCGTGACCGAGAATAAGTGCCTACGCACTTCCACGTAGATCATCCCAGTTTATAGTGTAATGCGTATAAAAACTATGTTTGAATATATGCAATATTAGAATTGCAGATACAAAATACTGTACCAAGGAATAAATATTTTTAATTCATTCAATTATTAATGATAGCAACATATTTCAAACAGCTGATTGTCAATGTCAAAATCAACAAATAGTTGTCAGCGTCAGAAAAGGGCATTGATGAATTAGTGTTAATGTGAAAAATCGAAAGATTTAATTTAAATGAAACTTGCTTCTTTATTTATGATAAACCTGTAATAAAGGAAATATGGCGATCGCGGATTATATCGCTTCATTGTCACAAAATCCATATTTTGGTGCTGGATTTGGTTTGTTTGGTATCGGCGCCGGTGCAGCGTTACTACGAAGAGGTGTGCAGACGTCTATGATACTGTTTCGGAGGCATTGTATGATCACACTTGAAGTCCCGTGTAGAGACAAGTCCTACCAGTGGTTGTTGCAATGGATAACCCACAAGGGTGCTAGACAGACTCAACACTTGAGTGTAGAAACGTCTTTCCAACAAAAAGACACTGGCCAAATAAAAACCAAATACAATTTTATTCCTAGCGTTGGTCAACATTTCTTTAAGTAAGTCGTCGAGATTTCACTTAATACAGAGCAATTTGGTCTCCACCCAAATTTTATCATATAGTTATTTTCAGGTATGGTGGCACATGGATAAAAGTTGACCGTACCAGAGAACAGCACACATTAGATCTCCATATGGGAGTGCCATGGGAAACGGTTACCTTAACAGCATTTGGAAGAAATAAGGAGTTATATTACAACATCTTAGAAGAAGGTAATGGTATTGCATACCTGTTACATAATAATTGAGGTAGAATTTATGACTTCATTATTTCAAAACTTACATCAGTACCATTATTCCTGTTACAGCTAGAACAATGGCTCTAAAACAGCATGAAGGTATGACAGTTATGTACACAGCTATGGGCTCCGAATGGCGTCCATTTGGACATCCTAGAAGAAGACGCCCACTTCACAGCGTAGTGCTACGGGCTGGCTTAGCAGATAAAATTCTAAATGACTGTTTGGACTTCATCAACAACCCAAATTGGTATACTGACAGAGGAATACCATATAGAAGAGGTAAATAGTAAATCTTTCGAGATTTCAGTAAATTAAAATATACACTTGCAAGCTGGGCTAACCGCTTCTCATACCAAGATATCGGTTGTATATCTGTCATGAGCAGGTGTATATAATGTAGCATTTTTCTGATTCTGTTTATCAATTTCCAGGTTACTTGCTGTATGGTCCACCTGGATGTGGGAAATCATCATACATTATGGCTTTAGCAGGAGAATTAGAATACAATATTTGTGTACTTAATTTGTCTGAAAGAGGACTCACTGATGACAGGCTAAACCATCTTTTGAGGTATGTAACCACTAAATACCTTTTATAAAATAATTTATTTTTCATACCAAACCAGCACCAGTTACCGTCATGCATGTTATTGAAAGAAGGAATATAAAATAAAGGCTGCTATAAATATTGCCAGTTTATGCTGAGCGGCGTGCTATAAAAGCATGAAAATAGCGGCCCACTACCACAAATACTGTCAGCCTACAATACTAATAATATCCACCATCGGCCTTGTGCCTTGACTTAGTATTATAGAGTTCATACTGGCTCTGCAGCATTATACCAAGGTTACAAAAATAATGTTTCTTAAGTACAATTGAATTTCAGTGTTGCACCACAGCAGTCAATAATATTATTAGAAGATGTTGATGCTGCCTTTGTTTCTCGAGAAGATACAGCTGCACAAAAGTCTGCATATGAAGGTCTCAATCGCGTAACATTTAGTGGGCTTCTCAATTGTCTTGATGGTGTTGCCTCTACTGAAGCCAGAATAGTGTTCATGACTACAAATTATTTAGAGAGGTAGGTAACAGAAGGCAAGCAATTCTGTTGTGATAATAAGCGAAGCATATTGAACATCCACAGTCATAATCCAGATTTTTTTCAGGCTGGATCCTGCTTTGATTAGACCAGGCAGAGTTGATATGAAGGAGTTTGTAGGCTATTGTGATCAAGACCAAATAGAGCTCATGTTTTTAAGATTTTATAAAGGAGAAGAAGCACCAGAACACGCAAAAACTTTTGCAAGAAAGTAAGGACTAGCTTCTTTATGTATTTCAATTTAACTTTTTTATATATAGTGGACAAAAGTTCAAAGAAATTTCTACGCAAAACATTAAAATATGTTTTGTATATTGACTCTATAAGAGGCTTGTTAACCCACGAAGGCATTTTTGTAACATCCTATGTAAATACCCTTGGTTGTAGAAAGTTTTGAGTACCTAACTTTTTATTTTTTTAGGGTGTTGGAGCATAAGAAAGTGGTGAGCCCTGCCCAAATTCAAGGATACTTTATGTTCCACAAGCATTCACCACCACAAGACGTTTTGTTAGACGTTCCATCCATTTGGACACTGGGATAAAAAAAACTTTAATAAACAAATTAGACTTAGGCAATAAAATCCAAAAAACATTGTGTTGTTATTTTTTGTATACCTTACCAAGTACATGAACATTCTGAATACATGTGTATTTCTCATGGTTTGTGTGCATGAGAATACGTCTTTTATTATGTTGCATTTTCATTCAACTGGTATTCCAACATATACCCAACCTAGCTTACTGTAAAAAAAAACGCATTTTAAAACTTTTCTGAATTTATTAGGTACCTTTTGACAATATTGTAAATATGTAACTAATTACATTTAGAGATATAGAACAGATAACATAAAACTTAAAGTACCTACTTGTATAACAAGTAACGTATCATAAACATTTAGTTATCACTAATTGTTGCTTCAGCCAAAGGTTACAATCTATTTTTACAAAACTAAGGCTGTCACACAATACAAAGAAAACTATAACTTAGTTCTACTGAAAAATAAAAAATGAAAATTTAGTAAGGGTCTCCCCACATTTATCGCCGCGGAATGGGCTAACACCGGTCAAAAAAGCCCCATGTCTACGTAACAAGGAACAATGCTACTAATACCTACCATTCGCATCGGCTCGGCTCTAAAACGACGCCAACCGACGGCGAAAGTCGAGTAGATCTTCGATAATTGTGGGGACACCTTAAAACAGATTGCTCAGTCACAAACATGTAAAAAGTAGTTATGCAACAAGAAGTAGAATTTAAAACTACACAACAAGAGCAATGTCCGACATAACAGTTAAAATACTGTTCTTTTAGTACACCCCCATTTGAATTCTCACCAACTTAATCATCAAGAAAACTCAGCCCCAAGTTTGAATAATTTTGGCAACTGTAAAAAGACTTATTTACTTGCAGTTAGACTTGCTTCTGATAAACCGTAACAACCATCAACTAAGGATATGAAATTGCCTATCGTCACAAGTCGAGTAGATATATACAACTTATAATAACCAAGTTTCTTTTATCAATAAGGGTACCGACTAGCATTCGCTGTTTCATCATTTCGTCCCGAGATAACTGCTTACCCTAGCTGGATGGTGATAAAAAACTCATATGTTGTTCTGCCAGGTCTAAGCTATCTTCCTTCTTATTTTCAGCTCTCAACCATTCTTGAGTTATATGTAGCGTAACTAACACGACTTTCTTTTCTATAATCATAGATATCTTATTGTTTCTCCCAATTGCTTATCAAGATATTATGACACATTAAACTAAGACTACTACACTGGTTTATTTCTTAGAGACAATATGTATATGAAATAAAAAAAAAACATACATATTAAACTTAACCTATCTAAATAGGTATTATATATGGTATTCAACTTTAGACTGTTTACGAAAAGGACGAAGGCATCTGTTAAAATGTCTGTACTCTGCGCTCGTGCGATCACTTAGCAAGATTATATTTGTAGTTTCACTACCAACGAAGAACATCAATGGCCTCTCGACAAATGTTCTTGAGCTTGAGGAAGTGATAAAAAACAAAAACACTAAATAGAGTCCTACTCTCCGAATTTCACGCCAAAAGCTGTAATGATCACGTTTTTCCCTTTGGGTACGGAACTCTGAAAGGAGGTTTAGTCGTAAAATTGCTGGAAAAACCTTGCTCGCTTCGCTCTCGCCTTTTTGTCAATTTTGGCCTTTTTACCGAAGCCAAGGGCCCTTGGCTGAAATTGTTACATGCCTACTTGATCCGGCACTGATATTCCCCCAAATGATCCTCATAGACATTATAGCCTAGGCTTCACATCGATAGAACATGGAAACCACATGTCAAGAATAAGAGATATCTTTACAAAAACCAATAGGAAATGAACTAGGATCCATCCGTTGATAACAAGCCGGGTACCTACTCATAAACAATTCATTGCTTAAAATACGGGGCAACATAACACTATAAGACTCCGTCAGCAAAAGTAGAACAATGTGCGTGCAACGAACCCTAAATAATGGCTCCTGAAACGGAGGAGATCCACCAACACACTTGTTGCCAAGACATAGTGGGATATAAAAACCTACGCTGGAAGGTCAACCGAACCCTCTAGTGACTGAGCTTAGAGCTCGCAGTTATCAAAAGACTAAAAATAAGATGTCTTGGTGGCTCACAAAAACGTAGTACAGGCAAAGGACTTTCTACGCTTCTATTTTGCATAACCGCACCATGTTTAAATTTAAATAAAGTCTCGCATTTTCAACTGACTAGACCAGGAAACCTAACATTTATTGTATTTTAGGTTTTTTTAATACAAAAAAGAGCAATCATGCCAAAACAAATTAATTATTTGAATGAACCTTATGACACTTAATCGAATTGAGCAAACAAAAGAAATTGTAAGTATAATCGTACGTTTCTTTACCGAATTTCCTAGCATTTTGTAAAACTTTTTTGCTAACATCTCCACGATATATTTGAAGAAGCTCCCATTGCCAATTTGCGGATATATTATTTATATCCAGGCTATGCTGATTTCTGTCTTTAAACTTCAAACAAAAACTATTCTTAAGACATAAAAACGAGAGACAAAGCATAACCGGTTCTTCTTTTTTATGGTCTTGTTTAAATACAACTTTGAATTTGATAATACTAATAAATTCTTTGGGTAATAATTGACATGAATCCCATAAAATCAAACTGTGCATCTGCAACAAATCTTTGAAATATCTAAAAGGCGAGTCTGTTTTAGTGTTCGGTAAATCTGTGGAATCCAATATAACATAATCATCATTACTGTTTGATTGTGTAGAAGTAGGTATAACTTGATATAGAGATGGAGAGCCCGTATTATGAGCTGGCATTTCAACTATTGGTAAGGGTTGGCTGGTGACGTGCAGCGACGGTCCCATGTTCGGAACAAAAACATTTACAGAGTGGTTGTGCGGCCACACATTATCAATTTGACTTACCATCATGGTGCTTGTAACAGGCGGTGATTGCTCTTTCATGAGACAATTTAAAGTTCTTTCAGACATCAACTCAGAAGCTGGCTTCACTTTAATTCTTGGTGCGGGTGTATCTGTACTCTTTTGAAGGCCAGACTGTTCCTGGTCCTTATTAGGAACCACAGCTAAAGACGTCGTAGAAGTTATGATAGGCATACAATAATTATCAACATCATTACTAATAGACGATGAATGTGGTTTACTATTTGTTTTATTAGATCTGGATTCATTGCCAGGTCCTAATTTCTTAGGTAATTGTTTAGGATTAGCAACAGGGTTGGCATTCAAAAGTTTTTTCAAATCTGAACAACTTGCTTTGCTATCAATACTGTATAAAGCTGCTGGTATTGCATCCAATTTTGCTTGGATATCTTTATCTGGCAGATTCGTGTTGTGATTGGCAACCGCGCTAGCAGCTTCTTTTGATGTTGAAGTATCAATAACAGGATATTGATTAGTTTCCACAGTGGTTAAAGATTCATTGGGGTCATGAGCACTTTTTCTACTTGTTGGTACAGACATAGATTCACATGTTTCCGATATCTTAGTCCATCCAGCGTTCTCATCTTTGTTTTTCGGATCACGTAGTTTTGTCAATATGCGAATGTAATTTGTGTCTTTAGAGGATGATGACTGTGGTTTCGCTATCCATACAATTTCAAGGTTTTTGTGTTCCAAATACCTGAGGAGACCAGTACAATTGAAACCCTGTTTATTTATAATCTTTCTTCCAATACTTAACACTTTATGTTTGAGTTGAGATTCTGTATTTGTTTGAGTTTCATTTTTTTTGTTGTAGCTTCCATTCGTATGTAACATATCAACATTAGCCGTTTCGTTTTTCTTGTGATATGAATTAACACACATGGATATAATACCTTGTACAATTTTATAATCGCCTAATTTAGCTTCCATTGGTTGTTTAGAGTTTTTGCTGTTGTGTAAGTTGCTATCAGACTCATTATCAGATGAGTCGTCAATACTTATGCATTGATCATTGCATGATGGCCCTTCATTATCATTTGGAGTTGATGCTCGAGAATCATCTTCACAATCAGATAACACTCTGTTGCTGTTACTTTCTATAACAACAGTGTCAATGGAACTTCTAGATATAAAACGCCTTTTTCTGGATGCTGGATTTAATATAATTTCATCATCATCTGAAGATTCTTTACTCTCTACACTGTCTTTTATGATTGGTTCAGATTCATTACTGAAATTGTTAACATCTGGATCACCCTTTGAATAAATTACATAAGAGTATGGACTACCAGGTTCTATAATCCTGTTGCTGTTATAAACGACCATGTTAGCCAGCCCAGTTAAATTGAGTTGATTGTCAATTTTTTTCATTTTCACAGTACATTGTCTGTTGAAAATGTTTCTATACTTTTCCTTTAGAAGAGTATGACAACGCATGTGACTTGACATAGATTGGCTACTTGGCCAAGAAGTATTACATAACTTACACATTACCCACTTTTTGTAGTCCATCTTCCATGGCATTGGAATTTTAGTTTTATGTGGTAACACATGCTTCTTTTTCTTTGATTTTGTAGTATGGGATAATTTCTCAGATTCTTCATCACTAGATGAAGATATTGTTCTTTTCCTTTTTGGTTTTTTCTTTGTAGAATCATTGGCATGTCCAGGAGCTTGACTTGAACTGACAGTGTCTTGTTGGGGCTGAAGGCCAGTCGTGATTTCCTAAAAAAGAAAGAAAACATCCTTACTATAGTTAAATATAGAAGAGGTTATGAGTTTCTTACCTTATACTTTCGGAGACATAAGTGTATGAGTCGAGGGCCATAATGTTTAAGGATGTTTCAATAGCATTTTACGATACCGCATAAATAACTATCTAACAAGAAACAAATATTCTTGTAAATAAGTATTTTATTCTAGCTAAACATGATATAGGTATAATGAGAACTTACTTCCTTTTTCAACACCTTCTTTATCAAGTTTGCTTGCTTCTCACAAAACAAGTTTTTTATTGCATGGAAGTTTTTTAATATTTCCTTACATTTTATACATATTAGTTGTGGGAGTCCATCAAATGGCTCAACCTGAAATAATACAAAGTAATAAATAGTTATATACAATGTGTCCCGGGGATAAGTGACCGCCTGAAATTTTTTGAATATTTGTACAAAATTAAGGATCAATCAATCCTCCGAGCCTTTTCCCAATCATAAAATTAAGGATAATTTCTTTTATATTTTTGAAAAAAAATCATTAAAAAAAAATTATTGTCAGGCCTGTTAATTTGCTCTTTTTTTACCGAGTAGGAGTCAAATTTTAACTGACTGTATTTCTGCACTTGTTTGAAATAGCAGCAAACATTGTTCTGAGCTATTGTAGGAAATATCATGTAGTTTATTAATAAATTAAAATAAAGTGATTTTAAGGGGGCATTTATTGGACTTATTTTGAAAAAACTGAAAAAAAGGCGTTATTTTCTTTGAATTTTTATTTTCTTTTTTTTCTAATAAATGTTTTATTACATTTTTGTTATGTTTGATAATTTTAATTGATAAACTATGATGTCGGCTAGTCAATAAAGAAAAAGAATTTAAAAGATGTAAAACTTAGGAAATATCTTAAAAAAACTGCAGCACGTCACAGTATTTACTAAAAAAATTAAAAAAATCATTAAAAAAAAACCAAAGGCGGTAAGTCCCAAATATAAAGGAAATTATCCTTAATTTTGTACAAATATTCAAAAAATTTCGGTCGCTCGAAAGTTACTATGAGTCATAAGTTTGAAGTTGCAGTAGCCTAGTGCTCAAAGCCTCAGCCTCGTGAGTGTGTGGGTTTGTTTCCAGGACAGGCAAGAACCAATGTCCCCAATAAGACCCAGCAGGGCCCAGACCAATGCTGGTGATCATCCAGCTGTGAGGATTTAAAAAAAATAAAGCAAGAACCCATGTTACTTTTCAAGTTGTATGTACTTCCTAAGCATATCTTGGATTACTAAGGAGTAAGTAAAAGGTGGAAAACCATCTTGAGGAATATATGGACTGTAAAGTCTGAAATCAACAATCTGCCTTGGAACAAGCGTGGTACATTCATTCAGACCTGTGCCCTGCAGCGGGACCATAAAAAAGGCTGATGAAGAAGCTTACCTCTATGCCAAAGCAATACTTGATCTGCTGTTGCACACTGGGTACTATCTGGAATTGTCCTAGATCTTCAAGACATAGCCGACAAGTGACAAACAGCTTTGGATCAACTTCTATTGCATCCATCCCTAAAGTGTCCCTGGAAAATATTAAATAAATAAAAATACAGTAGAAAGTTCAGTCACATAATATCTCTAATCAAGACCTCTTTGGTAGAATCAACAGGTACAAACAAGCACATCATTCTATCTTTTAGGTACCTAAATCCAATCTAACCAAAAAAAAAACATGTTTGGGATATCTCTCTATTACTTCTTAGAACAATGAGTATGCAATAAGAAAGCATAAAAAATCAACGAAACAGTAAAAGCAAGGGTTGTATCTGAGAAAGTTGTTTAATACCAGAAAAAATCATATTAAATAAAATAACCGCCGAAATAATTTACACAGATTTTGTACAACATTTCAACCTATGTTTACTTACCCTTCTCTCAATTCTTGTACAATTGCAATTATTGAAAAATATTTAATTCATGCCGTTTTAGTAATGTTTCATTACACCTTTCTGCTGTGTAGGTACGTTTAAGCAACTAGGCTAGGCTGGCGGTCCATATAAATTCTACCATTCAAATATTATTATTAACACATGGTTTTAAAAGTTGCAAATACAAAACAAACAATCCACTGCTGTTACTTTAAAAACGGTCCATTTAAATAACCACACAAAACTGCACAGACCTCACTAAACAGTTTTACATGAACGAAAGCAAATGAAAGTCACGTCATGGGTACCATAGATAATACACTATATAGAGAATGGGTACCTTTACTCAACTAACTAGTTTTGTAGATAGAACACAGACAGGATGCAGCTAGGTTCTGAGCGGCATCTGTTGTGGAATAGCGACACTACCTCAAGATTCCTACTGCCATCTTGCGTAATATAGCAACACTAAAATGGTACGTATCGAATGAGGGTTTTCTCTCCTTTTCTGCCACCAGGTAGCGCCACGTATACGTCTGGTCCAGCTGTTAAATAGTATGGAACTAGCTTCCGCCCGCGGCTTCGTCCGCGTACAGTTCGGTTATATCGCGTTTCCAAGAGAATCCTTCAAAAGTCCGAGATAAAAACTATCCTATGATCTTTCTCAAGGTCAAATCTATCTCTGTACCAAATTTTACTAAAATCAGTTCAATGGTTTAGACGTGAAAGCGTAACAGACAGACAGACAGAGTTACTTTCGCATTTATAATATTAGTAGGGATTGTAGGTACTTGTATTGTAGGGCTTATTGTTTAATGAAATTCTGTTGTATTGGAAATGTTGTTGATTTTATGGACTACGGTCAGAAAAAGGGTTTCCGAACTAAAAATTGAGCTCAGAAAGGGTGCAAAAGTCACTGGTACTAAGGAAAAGCTCATTGAAAGGTAAGTAACGTAATGTACTAGATTTTTTTACACAGTATGACTTAGTTTTTATCTACTCAACCGCAGTTATTTGTGTTTTAGTGAGTTGTAGATGATTAATGTATTTATTCATAGTAGAGATCAGCACTTTGACATGTACCTGGACCTGACGCCTCGGTGCTGCCACCTCGTGGACGCCATTTTAGAAAACCCTCATTCACACGAATTGCGCTTTCATCTGTCATTTCAAGCAGTTTCATTTCCGGAAATGTAACTAGATGGAGCTGTTATAAATGTGGTAATCAGACTTCGTTGTACTGAACTACTTACTGTAACAACCCTATCATCCTCACTCGCCGATCGCGGCGCAACTCCAATGGTGGCGAAGGTGGCATCGCGGTCTGTGATGAGGCAGTGACCATAGAGCAGCATCTCAGCATCTCTATGCGCAACCGATCAAGTGCGGCATCGTCCAGTCTGCGATTACTCTTCTGGATAACCCGCACTCGATCCGAAAAACGTTAGGGCGAGACGTTGATGGCTGGTTCAAGAACCTGGAACAGAGACAGCATCCTATCACGGTACGCATAGAGGACATTCCGCCCTCCGCATATTACGGGTCTACCGTAATATGCGTGCATGACGATCTCGTTCATTTTTGAGTCCATTTCATGCGGTGTTTTTTGTTATTTTACTTAAACATAGTTTATGTAGAGAATAAAATGTATGTGTGAGTAAATGTGTAATCTAGATATACAATAAAGTTAGTGGTTTTTCTTTTCAACAATACTATCTAGGACGTAAAAGGGAATTTCAAGTTTATTGCCAACCGTGCCGTACCATAAAAGGGCGACGAACTACACACAACTACACGAGGAAACAAATTATGATCGTCTGATCACAATTTTTGGTGTGTCTGTTTCTCAAAACGGATGTAAGCAAGAGTGTCCCGTGCTACTAAGGAGCTGCTTCTCACTGATTTGTTCATAAGGCAACGGGTTCGAAGATCCCGAAAGAGTTTTTCGAGATGTTGGATAGACTATGATAAGGCCTTCGACTCGGTCCTCCATGCAGGGCTCAAGAGGTTACTGGAGTTATGAAAATAAATACAAATCTGCGTAGGACGGTCGGAATGGAGAACGGTTCTTCACCATTCAGAAAGTCGACAAATTGCAGGGACCGGAGATGCTATCAAGATCGAGCGGGGAATATTCCAGGGTGACAGATTGAGTCCACTTTGGTTTTGTTTACCTTTGAACCCTTTCAGCACAATGCTAGAGGGTTCGGGGCTGGGCTAACCTTTGCGGAACCTTTGCGATTCAGGTCATGTCGCATTTGGTTCTTTGCTTTTTACATGGACGGTTTAAAACTGTTTGCCACCACTGATGCTACTGCTATATCTGATAAAGCTACTGAAGGTCACTGAAACTTACAGTAGTTCTATCAGGATAGAATTTGGTGTAGACAAATGTGCAGTCACGCATGCAGAGTGAATTATGGAATCTGAGAGATTACAACTCTCAGATCCTGAGATCACTCTTTGCAAACGATACCTGCAATTATGGATTTCATGCCATCATCCGGAAGCGCATTGCCTCGATTTTTCGCAGGTTGCGTGACTGCTCCCACCGCATGCTGAGCACATTGTCCGGTAGGTGGAATTACCCATGGCTGCGGCACTGGATCGGGCAGCACACTTCTGTGGACATGTCTTACATACTCCGTGCATGCATAGTGTGATGCCCGATTTCAGTGTGGATTTAATTTAGTTTTATTTTATAGAATTATAGTTTACAATATTAAGATATTATGGATCCAAGGTCTGATATAAATAAGGATAATAATTACCTGGGTATGGCATAAGGGTTAGGCATAAAACACGAAACAATCATTATTAGGTCATTTCTTTGGCCTCCTAAACGAAGTCCTAAAAAGTTTTTTTATCGGGTGGCATCTTTAATATTTGGTGGGATTATGCCAGTTCCTCTGTACACCTTCGGCCTACTCAAATGGACTCAAATCGAATCGGACCCCCTTAAAAGGAGAACCGCAGAACGAGTGCATCGCCCACGATCGTCGGTGATGAGATTGACATCCTACAGAAATATAGAGGTCGAGCCTGTAAAGCGCTCCGCAAGCTTCAGGTGTACAATCTCGAAGAGTATTTTTTCAAATTATCTGTGGTGGCAGTGGACTAAGGACTCACCCCGTTGTCGTTGGCGAATGAAAACTGGCGCTTACCTGTGACCAATGAATGCTAGGAGGTATGGCTGAGCAAATGAGCAGCTACATGGACGCTTTTTCGGGGCTAGACTAGCTTGGAGTCTAACGACTTCAATCAATCGTCCGAATATTGGCTGCGCTTCGGTGACCTATTTGGGGACGGGACACCGAAGGGTTTGTGAGGAGGTTTCTGACTCTGGGGCCAACGATACCTTGGACCCTGTCTGTACCCGATATTTTTGGGCAATATTATTGAATTGGCCGGCGCTGATGCTGCAATTACCATAATATTTTTTTATTTATTTATAGGCATATGATATACATTTCTAAATATTAAATATAAAAAAACATTTAAAAATATAAAAAATAGGTGGTCACGGAAATCGGGCACAGGGTCCAAGGTACCGATGGTTAGGGTCCCAAAGACAGAAACCTCCTCACAATAAGAATTAGTCCCTTGATCCAGCCGCCTAACGAGTCCCTCATGAGGTGTTCGTCGAGGCTCTTGGCTTACTCAGGTATTGTAAGGTATTGTTAGACCATTGGCCGTAACGACACCCTGACTACCCGGCCAATAGCCAAAGAGAAGATGTATGACTCCCTAGATAGCCCAGCCGGTCAAAATGACCTCTACCGATTGGTTATATCTAGGGAGGAAATGGAAAGAGATGTATACCAGATAAAGTGTGTAAAGAATGGAGAAGGAGCGGTCCTCTCGAATGATGCGGAGATTAAAGGTAGGTGGAAGGAATATTTTGAAAGACTGATGAATGAAGAAAATGAGTGGACTGGTATGTTCTATCATAAAGTGGTGAACGAGGGCCTGGTAAGATATGTATGTGAGGATGAGGTCAGAATAGCATTAAATGGAATGAAGAATGGAAAAGCGATAGGGCCAGATTACTCCATATCACTATAATACCAGTGGACGTGTGGAAACTATTAAAGATGGATGGATGGAAATGGCTGGCTTTATTCTTCAATAAGTTGTTGCAAGAGGAAACAATACCAGACGAGTGGTGCAATAGTTTCCTGGTGCCCATTTTTAAGAACAAGGGTGATGTTCTGGATTGCAACAACTATAGAGGGATAAAGATTGTGTCACATAGTATGAAAGTGTGGAAGAAAGTTATAGAAAGGAGGCTGAGAGAAGAGAGTGATATCTCACAAAATCAATTCGGTTTTATTCCGGGTCGGGGAACAACGTCGGGCCATTTTTTGAATTCGCCAGCTGTGCAAAAAGTTCAGAATTGCACACATAAACTTGCATATGGTGTTTGTTGACCTCGAGAAGGCATATGACCAGGGGCCCGATTCTCCTAATTTTACTTAAGCGACATACGATTCACGTTCGAATCGATTCGACTGAGATCCAATCCCGAATCAATTACGATTGAAGCGTATGTGGCATTCCGCTATTTTTTCTTTGAAATAAACGTTTTTATTCTTTTCTGTCATTCAATAATGAATCATTTTGTCTACAAATGATTTACGATTGCAAAATGATTGTACAGCAAACTACCGTATAGACCAAAATCACCAAAATAGCAGACCAATCGCACACCAATCAAATGTCAATCGAATACGATTGGTCTTTTATTAGTAGCAGAATGCCCGATATGGTTAAAACTGCTATTGCAACCATATTGCGATTCGATTTCTATTAGATTTTGACATTATTAACTTAGGAGAATCGGGCCTCAGGTGCCTCGTGAGGTTTTGTGGTGGGCCCTTGAGGAGAAAAGTATACCAGGGAAGTATGTGCAGTTGATTCGAGCGATGTACGGCAGATGCAGTACACAAGTCCGGTCCGCAGCGGGCACTACCGCCAGTTTCAGTGTAGGTGGTGTATGACCATAACATTAGCCGGCATGCCCCTATCAGTCTGCTGCGACTTCCGGTACCTTGGTTCACTCGTCCAAAGTGACGATGAGGTGAACAGGGACGTTAAGCATTTGATCAATTCTGGATGGATGAAGTGGCGATAGGTAACTAGCACTATCTGTGACCCGCGGATGCCCCTCAAACTGAAGGGCAAAGTCTACAAATCCGTCATAAGACCTGTCGTCCTGTATGGATCGGAGTGTTGGGCATTGAAAAAGAGGGATGAGAAGAGAGTGCATGTCGCAGAAATGAGAGTGCTGAGAAGAATGGTGTTACAAGAATGGATAAAGTGAGGAATTATTACATTAGAGGAAGTCTGAAATAGTAATAGGAAGTCTGCGCCAGTTACGGAAAAGATGAAAAGTAGAAGATTGTCATGATATGGGCATGTAATGAGGAGGAACGATACGCATGCAACAAAGTGTGTGCTAAGTATGAATGTAGATGGATGGAGAGGAAGACGAAGACCTAAGAAAAGATAGTTGGATTGCCTGAAAGATGACATGAATAGGAAGGGAGAGAGTGTCAGTATGACGAGTGACAGGGGAAAATGAAATTGGGATCAGGGCAGGAGGAAGAAGTTCCGAGATATTTTGAAAACAATTTGTCCAGAAATCTGTCTTTCTTAAACCAAGACACATACAGGGCTCGGCGCAATGTTTTATTCTTTACCTGGGCATCTTAGCAAAAGCCCAGTGACGTAGTTGGTACAACGCCATCTATAATTTTCTTGGGAACTATTTTTTTTAATATGCAAAAAGAAAGCCTCCCATATCAAAAAAAAACATAAAAGAAGCTAGTTCTTTATTAGAATGTCCCGAGATAATTTGAAAAAGAAGGGGAGTCTTTGCATAGTCTTTGGCGTTTTACGAGCGTTGACTATAACATCGTCTCGTCACGTGATAACAACGCGACATTAACGTTGTGCAAACGCGACGTTGACGTCTCGTTTAGCAGACGTTAAACGTAGGCCTGAAAAGCAAGCACAAATCCACGGCGCAATCGTGGTTTTGTGCTTGTTTTTTTATAGATAGCTTGGCGTAATGTGTTTTATCCTAGACTTAGCATTTTGGCAAAGCCCCAGTAATGCAGTTCATATCACGCCATCTACCGAATTCTTGGAAACAATTTTTTTATCATCATAAATAAAACTTACCTTTGAGCTTGCGGTTTTGTAAACAACGCCATCTCTTTTCACATAAAGGTATATTTTACTCGACAAAAGAGGGCAATCTTTTAAAAATAGGTATGTTTGCAGTAAAATAGCATGAAATTCACCAATTCTCCAACTAATTCGATTTTCTAATTAAGTTGTAGTGTACAGCATCTTAATAAACTTATTAGGTATATGCTTTAATAGGATTCGATTGTTTTGATGTCATTTAATGTAACAGCTATAGGTATGTGTGTCTGCATATTCATATTTATATCACGTACAATACCCCAGTTTTAATCTAACTTATTAGGTACCTATATAATAGATACCTAGTGTCCCGGAAACTACTAGCGCTACGACAATGTAACGATAGGTAAAGTACCTAATGAGTGGAAGATTCTAGAACGTGTCATAAAATAACGCCATCTTACGGGCAATAGCATAACCTCACAAGTAACAATGAATGCTAATAGATGCCGCTACCAATAGGGATTTGAGCTGAATAAGACCTACCACCCACTATAATTTTCAATAAATTGGGCGATAACTTTTTCGTAAATACGAAGTATACTATGACTTTATTATTATACGCCACTGTAATCATAATTTGGATAGGCCTAAGGGGCAGCCCGGACGATCAATAAAATTGTATTGTGGTGGGATTGGCAATTTCATCACTCCATTAACCTCTTGAATGCCGCTAATTAGAGAACAATAGAAAATTAATTGTCTCGCGTGGATCCACGTCTAAAACACACGATAGGTTTGTACCAATGTTTTCAATTCGGTTGGCTTTTCTATTGGTAAGTTATGAAGGGTAGGTCAAAAATAAAAATGGCAGGTGAATGTTTTTAATTACATCTATTTTCTGTCTAGATGATTATAATTAATGTAATTAATAAAATAGTAACGATAGTCCTACAACAAATTCATGATTACATATAGGATTAAAACAAGCACATTCGTCAATTATTATTTAAACACTATTCAAATCGATATTCTTGAAATATCATAGTCAAAATTATTTCACAAAATGCATTTCATTAACTGAAATTAACTTACAACAATTTATCCTAATGGGTATCTGTTTAAATCACAAAATACTCTGGGGATACTTCAATTAATGAAAATATTAAGTATTTAACCATTTATATTGCATGAACTTGCAACATGTTATCACAGCACTCGCAAAAATTGCAGTTGTCAAAAGACGAAATATTTACAACATGGAGTCATTTACAATACGATAGCCCCAGAGGAAAACTTATGAGACTCAAAGAGCAGTCAATTGATAACATACACCATTAATAATAATAGTAAACTTATTACTTTGTTTACGAATTCGTTAATAATAGAAACCTAACTAAAACAAACGCTACAGTAATTTATCTGCGTTGACGTCGCTTCTTCTTATTCTGACGGCCGTTACCGTTTTCATTAGACACCCCGCTAGACGTCTGTGGAGCGACGGGCGGCGGTACGGGGGGCGGCGGTACGGGGCGTGGAGCCACCGGCAGTGAGACAGGCAGATGCTGCATCGGCGGTACGGGGCGCGGAGCCACCGGCAGTGAGACAGGCAGATGCTGCATCGGCGGTACGGGACGCGGAGCCACCGGCGGCAGTGAGACAGGCAGATGCTGCACCAGGGCGAGCCCAGTCATAACATGGTGTGGCATGTTATTATTGTGCATTAAGGGACCATTCGGTCTTGGCGGGCCATTCGATCTTGGCGGGCCATTCGGTCTTGGCGGGCCATTCGGTCTTGGTGGACCATTCATGATCCGAGGTGCTGGCACAGGTGGCGGCGTAGCGTTGAGTGCAGCCCTCAGACGCTGTCGCATGCGTCTGCGGGCACTACGCGAAGGTTGCATACGTTCGGCATTGTCTAGGAGATTTTCTATCATCTGTGGGGATTCCCCATCAGAGGAGTTGCTCGTGCGTTCGTTATTGTGCCTGATTCCGATTCTAGCTCGCATTTCTGCTTCGGAACGTACTAATGCGTTAGCTTCACGTCCGAGCGTAGCAAATGCTCGTGAAAGCCTAGCTACGTCGTTTTGTAAATCTTGCAGGAATGGCTCCAAGTCATGAGCATGGGTGTGAGAGTTGTCAAGATTGTTGACACGGTTGGCAACTCGTAGGACGGCTCGTGGTTGAGTCTGAGCTGTTAGTTGGTCAGCGGGTGTACGACGGACAGACAGCTTGCCGCTGATTGATGCAGGTGCAATCAATGCTCTTGCATCTTGTCCATTCACCACGAGGCAATGCCCACGTTTCTTAAGAGATCCTTCACAAGATCTTACAGACCACACCTGAAAATAGAATGTTTTTGTCATAAACCATAGGAAACATATAATTAGGTTTAACTGTTTCTATGATCTTTAACCGTATATATTATACTTACACAATCAGAGAAAATTGCTTCACGATCATTTCCAGAAATAGTAACTGTGTAGGAAAATTCATGCGCTACCCAAGGAGATGCAGCCATGGACAACCATGCACACACCTGATCATCTGAAATGAAATTGAGTTTTTGTTGGTCATGGTTGTACATCTATACATACTGCTATTACAGAAAAGAAACGTTTTTTTTTGGTTGTTTGTACCCACCCTAAAGACAAACCTAACTACTAAATAGATTTAAAAAATCTTTCACTTTTGGAAAACTACACTTTTCCTGAGTAACATACAACATCTTGGTATGGGCAGTAGTTCCCAGGGGACATGGGTGAAACTGTGGGGAATCAGCTAGTTATTAATAAAATAATGTAAATGTTTACTTACTGCTAATTTCAATTATCAGAAAGAATATTCCCATGTCTGCTACTCGTACTGCAGTAACAATTCTTCCAGGTGCAGTAGAAAATTGCCAAGCTTGAATATATTCGCCATTGTCAGATTTGCCCTAAAATATTTTTTCAATTTATTTAAAATTGATGGTAAGTCTTAGAATGAACTAATACTAAAAATATAAATTCAAAGGCAGAGGATGAAATATTTGGATCTAGCTGAGCCTATGTTATGAGCACATCAATTGTCCGATGGTACTTTTCACAGTATATAAGCATTTATTGGATTATACCTGGAATAAAATTTCTTACCTCAATAAGTTCTGGGGAGTGGAAATAGCGTAGGTGATTGAGCAAGCGAGCTGCGGGGAGCCTAACTCCATTTCCATTCTTACAAGAGAGACAACGAAAGAGACCCTTGCAAGCTGGTGGAGGTCTCAGTGCAGATTGCTGAAAAGATTCAATATAATAAGTGTAACAAAAAAGCAAAAGAAATCTTTTACATTCTCCACATAATGGGCTAATATATAATATTTATGGTTATTTATAGGGCAAATCGGTAGTGCCATGATATTATTTTTTTGGTAAATGATGGTTTATTAAAGCATATATACTTACACTTGACTGCTCGCTAACATCATCACCTACACTTTCATTTTCAGGTACTTCAGTGGTATCCTCTTTGGGTGGTGTATTATTTTCAGAGCAAGTATCTGTAGTGACTTTTCCACCAAGCTTCTGAAATATAAATAAAAAAAGATTTAAGCATGATTATACTTAACAAAAGGTAAACAATAGGTATACTCAGTTACCCTTTTGGGAAACTAAAGAGAGGAATACTTACAAAAGCTCGTAGTTTTTTAACATTAGCAATGAGTTCTTCCATTGCATAATTTCGAGTACCAAAAAATAATGCTCTGCAAACAGGACACACATCAAGACGCATTTTGCATCGTCCACATACATGGTGCCCCTCGTTACATTGAAATATCTGTCCTGAAGGGATCTCATAGCAAACAGGACATTGAAGCAGATCATCTAAGTCCGGCAATGCATCCGGCTGCAAAAAAAAACATAAGTTTAGTTTGTTAAAATAAGAGAAGTAGAATATAACAAAGCTGTGTCTTGTAAAATAAATGTTGAAAAGCATGCACATTGTATGTTTACAAATGTACCTTAATATTGCAACAGAAAACTGATAAAATTATTAGAATAATTTATATTTCATAATATTGAACATTGTTTATTTATGTACAGTATAGTATACATTGACAAAATCAACCATACTATTAACAAAATTCAATTTTATAGAGAGGAAGTGGGTCAATGCTGTCTAACATAACACATACTAAAATATTTAGGTTCTAGAATACATGTATTTTTACACATGGAAAGGTATTTCGATTACCTAGAAAAACAAATAAGCAAATAGTAAACTAGTACCCTTTAAACCGACAACCTTCAATTAAGACAACACTGATGCAGGTAGGTAGGTATTTCAAGAACAAATTGAGAAGGTTGAATTAAGAAATTTAAAAATATATATTTTTTCTACGCAACCGTTCTGTAAAATTACGTTACTAATAAAAATTGCTTTTAAATGTTGTAATATATTGTTAAGTAAAATGAATACAGTGAAGAAAAGTAATGTAGACAATCCAAAAAATCACACGTGTAAAAAATGATGACGTTTTTTTCAAATGTAACGAGCCGTAGTTCTCGCAACTAAAATATATTAAATAAGATTATAGAAGTCACAGTTCTTCCGATGTTTACTTCCCTTTACAACAAAATAATAAAATGAATTGCGAAACATAAAATGGTGGAGCAATAATTTAATGTGAACATCGTATACAACGTTGTTGAGCTTGAAATTAATTAATTAAAATATGAAGTTAAATTGTAATAAGTAATATTAAATTGCAGTTCAATCGAGTAAAGTAATGCAGGTTTAAAATGAAAATCGGTTTAAATATAAAAATATCGACCAACGGACAAGGTTGAACAATGGAAGCTTTTATTGTTCGTTATAGACTGGTAATTTATTTTATACATACCTTAACTTCCACCTGCTCGGACATAGCGAATATATTTTCTTCTGCAAGAAGAAAATAAAACTTATGTTAGCTTGCGATCGTCGTGAGCAGCGAAATCTTGAATAGTTTTATATGCTTTTAGACCCAGCTGTCGTTTCACAAATGGCGTCCATTCGTACAATATAAACCAAAGACAATTTGTTAAAGTTTTGGTATGGTAAGTGTTGTCATAACTTTATTTATTTAATCGATTGCAATGTTTACGCACAATGCTCAAGATAGAAATTGACAAATTGTGGTAAGAAAGGCTAGGAATATCTGAAAACATTTGTGGACTCATTCCAGAAGGTAATAATAAGGATGACGACTTTACAAGACTTTACAGACGTGTAATCAAACAAAACACCATTTTAAGAGCTTGGGCTCTGTTCACTCTGACTATAGTTAATTAGGAATATTTAATTTTTGTAATATCCACGTATTTTTCTTCTTTTCTTGCATGGTTAATACCACACCCCTGCTAAATTACAAAAATTAGGGATCTTCAAACTTTGGATGTTTGTATAGTATTGTCTTGGCCTCTTGGCCATAGACTAGAAGTTCGTAATAGCTCTCTATGGATGCTCTATGGTCATGGTTGACAAATGACGTGCAATCAAAGAGTAAAGTAATTTATAGGGAAAAGAGAGCCCTCTTGCGTGATAATCATGCAAACCTATTTGTCAATGCGCCATCTCTCTCTAAATTGGCCCCGAACTACCTACATAGCTATAGCTATAAAAATATATATGCATCATATTCATAACATTTTCTATTAGGGTAAATAGCACCATGTAACTATAACATTGGTTATCGTTATAGTTACATTATGCTACTTACCCTAATAGAAAATGTCATCGTTAATATAGTAAAAGGTCGAAGGAAAACAAATAATTATTATGAATTATTACTTTTTATACGCGTGTACGCAGAATGCAAAAACCGCCATATTGATATTTTGTTATGATCGATGATCGGTTTTGTTAAGTTACTTGGAATACTGACACCAGGCCTTTTTAGATTAAAATTGATATTTGTGCTTTTTCAAACCGTATTTAATTTATTCGCCTATTTTATCTTTTTTTTAAGTGTCTAATATTTTCCTCATACTTTTCTCTAATTAATATTGCATAAATAATTTTATATTGACAAACAAAAACGATTATAGTGTAGTACCATCTGTTGGTAATTTAAAGTATCTTTTAGATAGTAAATAGTTTCCGGGCCAAATAAAAGGTGGCGACTCTTCATTCACTTAGCTGTCAAAATGTACGGAGTGTCTCCCCCCTGCGTGCAATCGTCATTGTCGAATTTATTGAATTGTATGTGTCATCCTGGGGTTTCGCGAGAAACAGATTTTAGTGTTGTAGAAAACTGAAAATGTTCCTCGTTTACTATTAAATTAAACAAATAGACTCTTTGATATAATTCTAACAAGGGATTTACATTGCCTAAGAAGTCCTAGGACGGGATAAGAGGAATGAGAATACGATGGCACCTTCGAATTTTCTTGTTTTGATATTGATTTTATGTGTTTGCAGTTGTGAGTATTGAATGTTTTTGATATTATATTTACTTGTACTTACATAAATAAACACCCAAAAATAATCTCATATATACTTGTACTTATATAGTTTTGGACATTGTCATAAATTATTTCTAGTAAAGTAGTTGACGTCCAACCACAATATTTTCAGCTATTTTTTGGAATGTAATATTGATTAATATTTCATTTTGTAGATGGAGACTCTCAGAGGTTACATGAGAGAATATATTCGTCTATCGAGGGAGGAGCTGCTTGCTTCAGACGGTTGAATGGAACACATCAAACAGGATGTTCATGTATGTATTTTAAGACTTAGTTATCATTACAAGGAAAACAATTCTTAAACCTACACAGTAATGGAACTAACATGTGTAATTTATAATTTATAATGTCGCTGTTTTTTAATTAATTCTAAAATAAATAAAATAGTTGCCTCTTCAAATGGATGATGCCCTTCAATCATTAGTAGTTATGTTAAGTAAGATTGTCTGATAAAATAAAAAAAATAATTTAGTTTGTTCCATGCTTCATTTATTGATTTTTAATTTGTAATAATTGCTTGCTAGATAGTGCCATTACATTTTGTATGATAATATAATTACAGAATATTTTAATGCTTACATGTTTTTTTACTAGGAAGTTCCTTCATATAGTAACTTTAATACAAAATGTAATCTTTTATGATTTGCATTGTCCTGTTTATTTTTAGCTGCTGATAACGGTGCTGTGGGTGTGGTCCATATGATAAAAGATATCAGTGATGCCCAGTGGTTGATGCAGAATGCCTCAGCGGGGCCTTACATGGCGGTTGTTAGCACTGCAATGTTCTACGATGTTTATGAACTACTTATGTCACAACCTGCGTTAATTGCAGGCGTTTTATTACATGACAATGTTACTAGAAGGTAATTTCTATCTATAGATTTAATTGTAACATTTATAACCTCACCGATGACATAGCTGGGATTGCAGGGCCCAGTTGGCAGACTGTTGCCCTCAACAGAGAAAAATGGAAGAAAATGGAGGAGGCCTATACCCATATGGGATCCATTTTTTAAATAAAAAATTAAAACAAAATTAACATACTATTGTAAAGAAATGGAAATAATAAGGCTTTAAATAAAATAAACCTCATCTGTCAAAATGTAGTCTAGTTTTGTCAAAGTAGTGTAACGTCGAATTAAGTTGTTCTTGAATATTAATACATAGTACATTTTTCAGTGCACCTTCATTCAGCCAAGAGTCAAGGTGTCCTAATGAGTACTCATCAGCAGATGGCAGTACTTGCTCTACTGACATAACTGGTGGTATTGTGTGGAATGAAAGAGGCACAGGTCTATTACGAGCAGATATCCCATTCCCTATATTTTACTTGCCAGAGTCAAGATCGGTAGAGGTTGAAAAAATTGATCAATGCTATAGAAGGTATGTTATGATTGTAATGAATAATGTAGTAGTTTGTTATTCAAATGTTTTTGTTACACTTTTCTTGGAGTAATATGTATACTTACATTTTAACATTTTCAGATATAATGCAGACAGGGATAATCAAAAGGGCATGCCACTTTGCTCCTTACAATTACATTCATTTATGTTTGCAGCAGTTGACTCTGAAGTATGTTTAAGGAGGTTAGTAGTTTACACATTGAGTATGTTGTGTTTAATTTACATTGAATATTATAAATGGAATATTCGAATTGTTTACAATATTTATCCAGACTTAAAATATAGAATAAAATCTTTGCATGGAATAATAGGCTTTTTTATATATATTTATTCATTTATTTTTTTGTATACTAAGTGTACATGTAGAATGATATTTAATATTTGATGTTACAGGTCAGCAACTTCAGCTCTGTTGACTCCCACTAAAGTATGTGATCCTTTGGGTGATCATAATATTTATGCATCTCTATTCCCTAGGACCAAGGTCAGTGCTATTATAAATTAGACTACCGAAAAACTACTTCCCTGAATCGAAAACAAAGTAGCCTTAGCTCCTTCTCAGGCTCTGGTTCTAGATTATCTGTGTCTACCTTCAGTAGCTTTGACGGGAAAGCGCGGCAGACATAGTTACTTTCACATTTAGTTATAGTATTAGATTAGAATAAATGGTAAATTTAATATTGTTATTTTGTTGCAGGACAGTAAGAAATCTAAAGTAACACTAGTAACAGCAAGAATTGATTCAGCTTCCATGTTTGATGGTAAGTTAATACAATATTATTTATCAATCTATTTTAAATTCACATATACCACGGTTTTGTGATGATGCCTATAAAATTATATATTTTGTTTATAGGAGTGTCCCCTGGCGCTGCGAGTTCTGTTGTCGGCATGGTGACGCTTCTCACGGCGGCTACGGCCCTCTCAAAAATGATTCCCGCTAAAGATGCAGAATTATATGGTAAGCATTAAAATATAACACTTATTATGAAAAGGTTACTAACAGCTGCAAGAAATTGTATCGCCTTAAAGTGATTAAGAAATAGATTTAGAAAAACAGAGAAGTTAGCTACTTGCTCGATTAGTTCTTACAAAAATATTAAATACTTATCCCAGCACCATAATAATGCAGTCGTCGTTTTATTTTATATTTAGTGTGTGCTGCATGCCAACATTTAAAACTATCAACAATATCAACCATGCCAAATATCTGTTATTTGATGCAACTTACTTGCAAGACATGAATCTATTAAACAACTTTAGGGTGCATCTACACAGTGCAAGTAGCTTGCGCATGTTGAGACACATGCGCAGGTTACATGCATTTTAAAAACGTGCGGGTGCAGCGACTCGAGCATGTTCCAAAGTTAAATACCCACCCGCGTGCTCTTGTCACTTGCTCATGTTAACTTGCTCCAGCTACATGCACCGTGTAGACGCACCCTCAAACAAACAAGTAGAGATTTAAAATTCGAATCAACGTTTTAGATCAAAACATACTATGGACGTTATTCAACGGTGAAGCATTTGACTACATCGGGTCGCAGAGAGTCGCTTACGACATCAGCAAGGGGGCGTGGCCTGCCGCCGCTCCGTTGGCTCCCAGTGACATCAGTCTGCACGTGGAGTTGGGGCAGATCGGAGGTGCCCTCGACAGCAGCGAGACGACCTGGCCCCTGCATGCCTTCGTGCCTTATACCACCGACGTGCCTGAGGTGACATACTTTTTCTATTCTATAAGGATGGTTAATTTAAGATTGAAATTGTTTTGTTTTTGTTCCCTTCACAATGAAATATCTTACTGAACTGCAGAAAAAACAACTGTATCTAAATAAAAAAATATATACCCTTTACTTGCAGATTGCGGAGTTCCTCAACATATTATCGAGCAACATTAATTACAACTTATCAGTGTCGACTGAGTTCACAACTAGTTTCCCGCCATCTTCACTGCATTCCTTCCGAAGAATTCTCAAAAATGAAACCGAAAGTGGGGCTTTGCCCGAGCTGTTGCTCACAGACCACAAGACAACGTTTGCGAATTTGTTCTACCATTCCGTGTTAGATGATTATAAAAATGTTTATTATAGCTATCATAATATCTCTGTTGATGGCGATGGCAATTGTAAGTACATAATATATTGTAATTTTAACACGCTTATATTAGCTTCTCTTGTAACTAACTATTAATGTATGTAAGAAAATCTTGGAATCTTAATTTGATCCACTTCCCGGTCTGCTCTCTTGCACACGCTCTGAGTTCTAATGACGATACATGACTAGCGTGCTTTTTAGTTTTTAAAACTATATTTTTTTATATTGTACCTTTTAAATTATTTAGCTTAGGATCTTGACGTATAATTTATTTGCAGTTATACCTACCGACACACTTGTAGCGAATGGAACTATGAGGGAATCTGACTCTCAAGTGAAAATAGCGCGGCTTGCAACAGTCGTGGCGCGAACACTGTATCAACGAGTTGCAGGGAAGGCCTACGCCGGCAATATCAGTGTGTCAGCGCACATGGTGAGTCTAGCTTTATTTTGAGGGAATTTCGTTTAACCCGATAAAGCCCAGATAAATCGTAGTATTTTTTCATGATTTTCCACAAAAGGATAAATCATAGCTTATGTACGGTTTTTCATGGTTTCCACAAAAATGTGTAGTATCTTTATGTGAAAATGACAGACAGAAATAGTTTCTTTTAACCAACAACTGATAAATTCATACTTACCTACATAATTAGTATTTATCCATTTTTTTTTATTTTTTTTTCTTCCAAATAGGAGGGGGTTCAAAGCAAATTCAATATGAGAACTGATTTGGAGTTTTTATTTACTAATCCCTTTTTGTTATTTACTGCTTAATCTTAACATAATGAATTTATCCCAGGTAGACGAGTTGCTGTACTGCTTCCTACGCAATCAGAACTGTCGCATGATAATGGCCGCGGACTACGTGTCGAGCGGCGGCGGCGAGTGGCCGGCGGAACGGGCCGCGCCGCTGTATGTCGGCGTGGCCGCGTGGGCTTCTAGCGCACCGGTGTATGCTGCTCATTTACTTGCTCTGCTGACTGGGACCCGGCTCGGTGTTAATCGTACTGCTTGCGATGCTATGTCTGTTCCGGTGAGTGATGCTTTATCATGTGTAAACTCCTATTTTATAAAACACTAGCTTCCGCCCGCGACCTGAGATAACTGCTGACGGGTTCTTCCGTGTTGCAGTAAATTGGTGAGCCTTGGTTATCATTTAAACATCTTTGACAGTCGTTTTTGTATTAGGAAGCCACTAAGTCTGACAACCAGTCTTACCAAAGAATTCAGTCGTTCCATGTTAAACACTGTTACTCAGCCGAATCTAGTTGGGAAAAGGCTAGGCAGATTATGATAAGTCTGGCATATTTTTTGACCATCGCTGCGCAGAAACCACTTTAAATTATCTACAGTTGCCGGAGGAGGACATACCCGTACTTGTGCTTGCAATTACGTTGCAACCGTCATCGATCATCACTTTGCGAGAACCATAGATAATTAATACCATGTTATAACTAAAATAACTGTATATTCCAGGGTTACTCGCATTACTGGCTCCGAGGTTGGATGCACATGGGCGTTTGTATGCAGACGACAATGAATATCAGTGCTGCTGTCAGCCCTGCTTTTATCATCGCAGGTAAGTTATTATTGCTTTTAAATGTAACTACCGACCGTGCTCGTTAGTCCTATATTGTATTTTAAACCGCCCTTTGACCGCCCTTTAGATGCATGGAGACGTACTTATTTAGCTAATTCAGTAGTGCATAACCCTTGTAAAACACTGGTACTCAGCTGCATCCGGTTAGACTGGAAGCCGACATAGTTGGGAAGAAGGCTCGGAAGAAGAAGAGAAGAGAGTAGTGTATTCCCCATCTGCGATAAGATAGTTTGATTTCAATGATATAACGATCTTAAAATTTACCGACTGACCCGACCGTAGAAATATTTTAGGCCTCACACTGCTGATACGTATAATGATTGAAGTCGTCACACGGCATGCTCTGACGTAAAGTGGCGTGATCTTCATGCTGCGTTTAATCGTGTGTTTTACTCGCCACAATAATATTCAAGAACTCGATATACATGTTGACAGATTACGACCTAAAATCGGGCGTGTACTCAACGTGGACGGAGTCAGTATGGCAGGCGATGTGGGCGCGCGTGTTCGTGTCATCAAGCGGCGCCGGGGCCCGCGCGGCCGCCATCGCCGGCGCCGTCGCCACGCTGCTGGCCGCACTCGCGACGTACTGGCTACAAGCACATGCACACCGCATCTTCACCGACAACCGACCCGAGTCCATAGTCAACGATGATGCTGCGTCAGGGTAAATACTCTTTTTATAAACCTTCGTATTCATTCTTTTGTTTTTTTTTTCTGTTTATTTGACGTATGTGTGTTCTTAAATTAAAAATAAAATAATTTAGATGTAGGTACTTTGCAGTTTCGATTGGGTTTCGTAGCATAATGTTTGCAGTGTTTTTTTCTCGTCGTTTCTGGCTTTATTTAATATGAAAGCTGCAATAAATATACCGATAGATCGCTTCGGTTGCAGTGTAGTTCTTAACCTTTTGTTTTGTTACAGCATACTGAGGACTGTCAATTGTTGAGGACAATCTAAAACAAGTATTAGAAAAGACTGGTATGTTAGGGTGTCGTGTGATGCAGTAGAAGATCTCCTGAGATTGAAAATAGGAAACATTCCACAATTATTGTGTAGTGAAACAAACACTACCGAATTTATGATCAAGCATCATTATTAGAATAAGTGCGCTAATGTTAATTCAAATAAGTGTCTTCAGGTTTTGCTTTGTACCATTATCAACCTGTGAGTACCAAGTCATCAGTCAATCAATTCGAAACTAATATAATAATAATACAGTTTAATCGCCATGTTTGCTCAGATTGTAAGAGCACTTTCATACTAAGGCATCGTGCGGGAGCTATCGCGCGTATAGGCGCAAACAATTGACACTAATAGGTTCGAAACCCCTGGAATCGCATGACAGATTTTTTGCCGCATGTATACGCGCGAGATAATCCGCTAGTGTGAAAGCCCTCTAGAGTCACATTACTTACTGTTTCAGGAAATATTTAGATAATTTAACTTACTCATTAATAATATTTATGTATTGACATCGTATCGTTTTCATGTTTTATAATGACTAAGTAAAAAATAATTAAAATAAAACTTGTTTGTAAAACGCAATATTTTTTATTTATAGTGTATAAGTAAAAAGTGTGTGAAATAAAGATTGCGTAAGATCTTTCAAAATATCAATGTAAAGCTCTTGACATGTTATCTGTTTCCAACATTTTTCCATGAATTTAATATAGAAACCAGCTGTCGCCGACTCAAACATAGTTTCGTTAATGTAATCATCTCGGTCAACATGCATGTAAAGGCAGTTTATCATAAAGCCTCTCAATACTTTTGTGAGGAACAATTTGCTTTGCCCAAACAACGAATGATTGGATCTAAGTTTAATGTTGCACAATGTGCTTGCACTTTTCTTCTGAAGTTCTCTGTATTGGTCAGTCACAATGTAGTAGTCAGTGGGAAAAATAAAAGATGTTGCCGCAGATCTGTTCACAGTCAGATTTATAGTGACGTCTGATTGGTTGTCAAATATTGTATCAGAATAAGGTACAGACGTGTCGTCACCGAAGTCAGCCTCGTAGCCGTCCTCACTGTGTGATGCTTCGTATGACGCAGTGTGTAATGTGTGTGTGAGCTGGTAGTCACTCTCAGCTGATTGAACATCTTTTATTGCGCCGCGAAGCTCTTGCTTTTTGTTCAATTTATTCAAAATGCTGTCTAATGAGTTAGATTTTCGTAAAATGTTTTTGTGTACAGAGGTCCAATTAATTGATCCAGGCAAAAATGTTTTCATGGAGTCTACATTGTATAACATGAGTATTGTTTGTTTCAATATTAAGTTAATTTGCATGTGTAAATTAGGATCTTTCCCTGTAATAAGTACAAAATAAAGATTTCTCATAACATTTAAAGTTATAACGTTAATATTTCTCAAAACTATACTTAATAAAATTCCATAAGAAATATTCCAGAAATACCAGTTCCTTGTGCATAGAGCTGGAACTTTCAATTCATAAGCTGGGTAAAAATATTGAGATAAATTACAAACAGCCAACAGAGTTTCTAAGAGGTTTCTGCATGAGTTTTTGTAAATTTGTATTTTAAATCCACATCGCTTCTCTATTGTTATATCGAAGTGGTTGCTTGTCACATTACTGAATAATAGGGCCGTGTCTCTAGGTTTGTAATTAAAATTGCCGCTTTTCAGATTTCGTCTCCTCATGTACTTATCAATATTGAATATATTTTTTAACTTTTTTGAATCAATTACTAATATAATTGCACTCAAGTCAGGTGTTCCTGGTATTTTACTTTTTTTCAAATCTTTTAACAATCTGTGCATGGTATTGTTAGTATATTCCATGAATATTAGTAATCGATTTTCATCGGAATGAATATCGTTTTGGTAGCTATTTTTAGCAGACGTTATATTGCTGCCGCCATAATAACATTTCTTTTTAACATCATAGAAGTATATGTTATTTGTTTCAGGCATACAGGTGTGAAAGGTTTTGTTTCTTTGATAAACATCAATAATTGTATCGTCTTGAAATGCAACTATTTTTGGATAGTCATTATCTAAAGAGCGTTTGTTTTTTGTGTTATCTTGTTTCCGTCTGAACTCCTTCGACTTAGTATACTCGTCATCGCGTGGGACAAAATATTCTCCAGTCTTCGGAAGCACGTTAATCTCCGAATATATCTTAAGCCTTTTCCGTTTCATGATGGACATATATTTGCCATGATCTTGTTTTAATTCCATTATAGTCTGTTTTTGTGGGTGTTGTTAAAGTATATGTTCGTAAATATTGTTTCTTTGAACTGAAATTAATAAAAATATTGTGATATTTTCAGAAACTTATTTGACGAAAGCTAATAGTAGATAATGAGTAAAGGTGTACTAAGATGAATTTTTAAAGCCTAATCATGACCCTAGAACACTAGAAATTTTTAATTACAGCGCTTCCAGTCTTAAAAAAGTTAAGAAAACTCTGGAGATAAAGTATGAGATTCAATATATGAAATACAAATCAGTATAGAAAACGAAATACCCACAGATTTTAAATGTTTCCATTTGAGGGTTTTTCTTGCAGAGAACTTCATCAAATAGATATGAACATATACATTATTTTAAAAGTATTGTATTTATTTTTTACGTTTACATTTCGGCGAGTGTAACGGAAAATTGAAATTTATTTGGCATTTGACACAAATGCTTTCAGCAGTATAAAAATGATAGGATTCAAAGAAGGATCTATAATACCATAAACGCATTTCCAAGAAACATCAAAGCCGTACTCCAGCAAACTCCTCCAGCTCTTGTGAAAGCGCTCTGCACTTGAGCTGTGTCAACCATTTAAAGTTGTCGTTATTAAAATAACATCACAACAAAGATGTTGGGTTCGTTCCCGGGTCACGCTGAAATAGGCTTGTCTTGGTCTAGGAGTAGGTAGCTACACCCGTGTTTCAGAGAGTATAGCAAGCCGGTCGGTTCTGCGCGGTGCGTGTGGCGGTGCGCCTGATCTCTCTTTCCGGCTGTTCTGTGTCAGTTCACCACGGTTCTACCAATCGCTGTAGCCGAATATAGGTTTTTATCTCTGGGACTTCAAAAAACATGAATAGTATTATATTATCGCGTCGTAAAACATAAACATTGCCTTCGTACGTATTTGTATTTCATCTTTGCTCAGTTTCAGTTAGTTATTTTTAATTCTATAGCTTTACAGCCGGGAGAACTCAGTGAAGATTTCTCAGAAAACTCAACGAAAATAAAGAAGCTTATTATTTACTATCTACGTTTCGTTTCACACTCTACATCACATGTTTGACTTAAATGTCATAATGACAGCTGTCAATTTCTTCATACCATCATCATGACTTCGTGTTTGATTAGAACGGCAAAATGCATTTGTAATGTTAAAAGGTTCCCAGCTGCAAGAGCGTCGTGTATAGCGAACAATTTTATTAATCGGCCTTTATATCGAGATTATTCAGTTACACCCAAGCAAAACCCGACACATAAAATGGATAGGACTTTGCCACATGTATTTAAGTACGTAGATGAGAATGTGGCTAGTTACAAGCAACTTTTAAAGGAGGCGGTTGCTATTCCGTCGGTGTCCTGTGATATCAAGTACCGCAAAGACTGCGTGCGAATGGTGGAATGGATGCAGGAGAAGTTAAAGGCTGTTGGCGCAACCACTGAGCTCAGGGATGTTGGTTATCAGACTACTGATGGCAAACAAGTAAAACTGCCTCCAGTTCTGGTAGGCGTTTTGGGAAAAGTACGTACACATCCTCTACTATTTTTTTTCTATTTTTACTTTAACCAGTCAAACTTGCTTTTTGTAGATTTAAGTGCTCATCTCTAAAATTAGCAAAAGATGAATATAATACTGCTCTAAGATTTTAATGCTTTACTTTTAAAAATATAAAAAGAGCAGAGACTATAAAGCAGAAAATATAAAGATAAAAATATGTACCCTGGTGTTAAAATTAAATCAAGTACACTAAGTACTTAAATTATTAAAAGACAACAATTTATTAATCAACAATTTATTAGCTTTAGGCTTATCTTCAAAAACTAATCATTGTTCTAAAAAAATCTTATTTTACATCATCTAATACGGGTCTCACCACAACAGTCCACATTTATATATCTTGTACTTAAAAACAAAATACTTTTAGGATGTTATGAAAAACACCATATGCATTTATGGTCATCTGGATGTTCAACCTGCATTGAAGTCTGACGGATGGGCCACTGAGCCCTTCGAGCTTGTGGAAAAGGATGGCAAACTCTATGGCCGTGGTTCAACTGATGACAAGGGACCAGTCCTGGGCTGGGTACACGCCATTAATGCTTACAAAGGCGTTGGTGAAGAGGTTTGTTACTACTTTGTGTATTTGACTTGTGCTTTAATCATTTTTATTGTTGAATCAAGCTTTGTTGATACAGAGTATTTGTTTTATAACATACCTACTTACTGTGTAATAAGGTTTATCAGTATTAGGTATTTTATAATTGTCAGTACAGTTTGCAAGGAAAATCTAAATGTTACTATACTGATTTACAGCTTCCAGTCAATTTGAAGTTCATATTTGAATGTATGGAAGAGTCTGGATCTGAAGGATTGGATGCTTTACTCTTAGAGAATTTGAAACCAGAGGGATTCTTCAAAGATGTAGACTATGTGTGTATATCAGATAACTACTGGCTGGGCACCACTAAACCTTGCATTACATACGGCCTGCGTGGTATCAGTTACTATTTCTTAGAAATTGAGTGCGCCAAAATGGATTTACACAGTGGTGTCTATGGTGGAACTGTTCATGAAGGTATTATATGCTAAGTTTCTATTTACTTTTGACTTTTAATATTTAAATATTAAGTTTTCATTTGCTCACATCCATATCATAACCAGTCTAGACTGGCTGTCTATTCAGGTCAATAATATTTGTTTAGCATAGGTTCCTGTGTATTAAACTGAACATTCCAATAATTATTATTCAATAGGTTGTAACAATCAATGCAATGCCATTATTTTTCATAGTCATAACTGTAAAGCATTATTCTGTATTACAGAACAATAGAACCTGATATCCATCAATTGAAATTATTAGATTTTGAAAATGAAAACAATAATGCATTCAGTTATAACTGTAATCTATACTTCTATACTAATATAATAGAGAGCAAACGTTTCTTTGTTTGTTTGTACTAAGGCTCTGAAATTAATAAACGGATTTGAAAACATTTTTCATTGTTGGAAAGCTACACTCTTCTTGGGTAACATAGGATATATGTTTTCCTGGCACAGGCAGTAGTTCTCACGGGATGGGGGTGAAACCGTGGGAAATCAGCGACTAAATTATATATTGAATTATAGATTTATTTGTTATGTATGAAAGGCATGTGTAATTCAGTCACAACTATCAATATGTACACTAAATGTTAGCTACAAAGTAAAGTTACATAAAGCTGATAAACATTTAATTATCCTTTCACAATATTTTATCAGCATAGATAAATGCATACCTTGCCTCATTACAAAAGGTAGTTACTAAGCAAATCGACAACATTATAATATCAAGATTTTGTTATCAGTTAATCAGGAAAGCCACAATTTTTTTTTAATAAACCCAGAATTATGGACTTCACAGGAACCATATTAATTGTTAGTCATGTCTCTAACTAAGGCCATATAGATTAAAAGGTTTACAATTCTGTTCTTCTATTTTCCGAAGCGACCAACAATAATTTAACGACACAAAGAAATAATGCCGATGTCTTCAATTGACAATGATTGTTCAATTTACAGCTATGACGGATCTTATTTGGTTGATGAATGAGCTCGTGGACAAAGATGGCAAGATTCGTGTGACCGGTATCTACGATTCAGTTGCGCCGTTAACTGAAAATGAGAAGAAACTGTACACGAACATCGATTTTGATACTGATGCTTACAGGTAAAGGCAGTTATACTCTTAGAAATGTTATTCGTAATTTATTATAGTATGTTTCATAGGGATATGATCTTATTACGTTGTAGTGTTTGAACAACAAATGAAATGAAATCGTTTATTTTGCAAGTTGGACATTACATCACTTTTACACGTCATTTTAAGAACGCTGAGGTCGGCATTTCCTAACTGACTGATCCCTGAGAAGAAACGCCGAAACAAACTCAAGGGTCATAGTCTCTTTTAAAGTCCAAACATGTTATAAATCAAGTAATATTATGTGTGAGTGTCACCATGTAAGCGGTCTGGAATGGCCTTTTGAGGAAAGAGCCACATCAGGCTGGAGCTGACCAGTCCCAACAGACGGCACGCATGCATCAGTCGTCGTGTAGCTCAAACCATATCTTAGGGAGCTCAACGACCTGTCACACGACGATACCAGATCTGCAGAACATTTGCGTAGGCCATTTAAAAATACTCAAAGCCGCCAGACAGTATTTATGTTATAAAAATATATAACGTTGCTCGCATACACGATACTCACATTCACAATAATAATAATAGAAAAAAATACAATTAGGTATAATATATAAATGTCAATAAACAATGTCATTAATAAAATGTTATCTGATGATAATATATATTTAAATGTCAAAAGTAACAATACACAGGCATTTGAAAAGATATCACTCACTAAGCGACTAAAGCAGAATGCTAAGTCCATATCATAAAGGACTAAAGGTTGGAACACATTCGATATGGGTGTAATATGCAAAGTAAACAAGGCTGTCAACAGATCATATGTTAATTGCACTATATTTGGTGTGACATCGAGTTTCCTACTAGGTCATCTCCACGTACTTTATCCATACACGGTATGCTCCGGCCTTTAATTTAAACAAACAGTTGCCTACTCGTCTGAAGTCGCATCTAAATAATATCATCGCATATGAATAAATTATTATGCAGTAGAATTGATAAGACCCAGATTGAAATATCATAGTTCAGTTGTCTTGCCAATCTACATAATGTACGAATTAGGTATATTTTGTCATTAAGTCCCCTGTTTTCCTTGAATAGTAAACCTAAATCAAGAAAATACACGTTTCTTGACACACTTGACCTACGTTACGTAGTTTAACTCGACGGAAAGACAAGATTTCTTAATGTAGTTGCGTCTAAAAATAAACTAAAAAATACATGTGTGAAGAGAAAACGAGTGCCACGTGAATGGCCGATATCCACTTCCCGTCCAAGATATTTCCCGTTACGTATGCCTTCACATTCCCATATATACTAAGAAACAATATCTAAAGCAGCTTGTTCTATATGAAAATTGATAATATCGAACGCTGTTTGTTTTATGACTCAATATAGTTATCGCTTTGTTTGTGCTGTTTCGGTCTTTGAACTCCAGATGGTATTTGATGCGTGTAATATGAGTACATAATTGTACATGCCTTCTACGTTACGCTTCGTTATTGAATCATTAAATTTTCTCTTATACAGACCATAAGGAAGGATTCGATGATTTCCGTGACTTTTGCCAAAAATAAATGAACTTTTATTTTGAGCAAGTTTTTGGTTCATTTATTTTGTGCCCAGAACTCTAGTCCATTAATATACACCGCTATGAGTATGCAGAAATTCGAAATTTCGATTGAAACAAGTCCGCTAAGTTAGCTAGAACAATCGAGGCGATCGGGTTCCTTGTCAAATCAAAACCAGTCTGTCGGAAGAATGCTCTCTATTGATTAGAAATGTTATTTTGAAAATAGTTGGCTAGTTCCAAAGAATGCACGTACGTAAGGCCATCATTTTGTTCTCCATGCAAACATAGTTTTCAATACAAGGGTACAACCAAAAATAAATAATGTGATGTCAGTTTTCAAGGAAGTGTATTGAAAAATTAATTCCATAACGCCTGAAATTCTTCTACTTACTGAGCGACTACCAAAAATAATTTATTTTTCTTTATTCTTTCTAGGAAATCAATTGGTGCTCCGAAATTAGCTCAGAACGGCAACAAGGAACAGCTGCTCATGCATCGTTGGAGATACCCCAGCCTTTCACTTCACGGCATTGAAGGTACATTTTTACTTATACATGGTTTATACTAGGTATACTTGTCTGTCTTAACATTTTCATAGTAGTCTAATGAAAAAAATTGACTGACAAGTAATTGTTAACAAATGTAACAATGTATGTCCAGATTAATGGAAGCGTATCAGACTATTTGATATTGAGTGGCAGGCACATAAATATACCAATGATGGATAATATAATATGTATATGAACTCGTTCTTATAAAAGTAGCCCATACATAACCGTCTATGCAAAATCTGTTTAGCTGATAAACCGCAAAATCCCATAAATCAAAAAATCTTTCAAATCAATCATAGTAAGGATAATCATTGTATTAAGATTTGGTTTCACTTACTTTCTAGGTGCTGCCTTCCAACCGGGCGCGAAGACTGTTATTCCCGGCAAAGTTATTGGCAAGTTCTCGATAAGAATCGTACCCAACCAGGAGCCCGAAGAAGTAGAGAAACTAGTGTTTGACTTCATCAACAAGAAGGTTTGTTTCTAATTTTAAAATATAAAGTGTACCTGCTGATTATTGCGACTAAACTACTTCCCGTACCTACTATAGTAAAATACCTGTAACGCTCACAAATAACGTAGCTTTCTGTTGGTACTTTTTTTCAAAATTTGGACCGACTTGGTCCAGATTTTGAATATGGTCCAGAGACACACTGCAAAGTCACTAACACAAAAACTTTACCCACTTTACAATATTAGTACAGATATGGTACGGGATTTCCCTATTTGCCTGTCGACATAGTTTCATAACTTTTCGAAATAATATTATTTACAGCGAGAAAACAATGGGGAGACGTATGACATGTATTTTGAAGGATGAATCAGTATTTAACTGCACTGTAACAAAGGGCTTTTGTTGCTGTTTATACCTACAAAAACCTAGGATGTGCAAAACAGAATATTATTTTTCGATCCACTGATGTAACTCTCATACGCCTACTTACATCATCGCATTACTTACATGTGGTTTATAGATTTATTACCTGCCAAATCCCTTCAGACTTCTGAAGTCCTCTCGACGTACATAATCTTTTCTTTTTTTGAACCTTTTTCCAACTATGTTGGGGTCGGTTACCAGTTGCAGCCAGCAGTCGCAGCAGTCGTAGCAGTCGAGTACCAGTGTTTTACAAAGAGCGACTGCCTATCTGACCACCTTAACCAGTTAACCGGCAACCCAATACCCCTTGGTAAGACTGGTTTCAGACTTACTGGCTTCTGACTACCCGTAAAGACTGCAATGGTGTTAAATAACAGCCGGGACCTACAGTTTAACTTGCTCTCAGTCAGGTGTCCAAGATAGATTCTAATAAGTCCTCTCGACGTACAGTCTATTGTCTATTGTCTATTATTGGTAGTGGATGTAAGTATGACAGAGAGGAGTGGAAGAAATATACATGTTGCGCCGACCCCAAATGACTTGGGAACAGGGCATGAAGATGATGATGACGACGTACAGTCTATTCACATGGATTAATAAATTGTTTGTTAACAGTGGGCTGACAGGGGTTCGCCTAACAAGATGCGTATTACGGCTCAGAGTGGCCGTGCATGGACAGAAAACCCCGACCACCCTCACTACCAGGCTGCGGCGCGCGCTACCAGACTTATCTATTTAGTAAGTACTCATCTGATATTCTGGGTAGTGTGGGAAAGATAAAGATAAGATAAAAGATAAGTAGGCTGAAAATCAGCTCTTTTTAAAGGTCAAATTTATAAAAGACAGCCCCCAAAACTCCCGTCCTTCTCCACTTCCTTTGTGTATTTGCTGGAGAAATATATTTTGATACATTAGCTACTAACTAATTTAGAAGAAATATTTTTAATATTATGTAGTTGATGCTAGTTTAAATGTAAAGGTGTATACTTTCATTCAACTTTATATTTTATGGTCCCACAAAGACCGCGATTATTTTTGTACACTATCACTGTTTTGGGAGAATTAGGTATTTGTATATAGCTATTTTTCACTCGCGGTACTACTGCCCCCGTACCCGGGCAAAATATTGCCTAGGATCGTCTAGCTTAATGACAGTGCATTTCTTTCAAATCGATCCAGTAGTTTCGAAGCCTTTAATTTAGGTAGAGGTATTGACAAGAAATCTATTTTAATTTTTTCTTACGATATGTAACCTCGATTGTATTACCATAGACGGAGCCGGACATGTCCCGCGAAGGAGGTTCGATCCCGGTGACGATCACGCTGCAGGAAGCCAGCGGACGCAACGTGCTGCTGCTGCCGATGGGCGCCGGCGACGACATGGCGCACTCGCAGAACGAGAAGATCAACGTGCGCAACTATATTGAAGGAGTGAGTTGCTGTTTCTTTCTTTATATAAGGTGTTATAAAAGTAACCGTACAACCTGTAGTGGTACAACATATGGAGGCATCCGGATTCCCGATATTTATTTATTTACTTACCGTCTTAACAGGATATACACAATGTATCGCATTGTGCATCTAGTATATAAACAAACAAATTAATGTGCATTACAAGACGGAAAGGCTGTATATGTAACAGCATGTAATTGTTAAGTTATAATACCAGCTGTTTTCTTCCAGATTCGACCGCCTCCCGGGGACTCCTTCCCTAATCTGGGATAGTATGCTTCCCAATACTGAAATAAAATTTGAAGTAGTTTCGGAACCTTTAGGGTACACATAAACAAAATTTGTTAGTGGAGAAAACCCACTTAAATCATAAACATCGAAGCGTTATTTTTATATGATTTCAAGATTCTGTGAATTTGTAAATATCAATAAAAACACACGTGATATTGTAAAAAAATGACGTGCGTGTTTTTACACTAAACATCGCATACTGCGTAAAAACCTAATTGTTTTCCCGTAACCAAGGGTAGCTGATTCGTGAAACTTATCACGTAGGAACTAGCATAAAATATAAATAAATTCCCCTTTCCTTTATAAATGACAACTACATATTGAAATGATCTGCCAAATAAAAATAGCTTTCCTGTACATATTCGAAAATTCAGTAACAGGTTCTTTACCTCCGAGAAATGATGTCACAATGAGGTGTTATTTTGTGCTCTGGTGATGCGGGTGGAATTCATATAATCGGTACTACCCGTGCCAATAAAGAATGGGATTAGAAATGGCGGCGCATCTATTCACTTCTCGCTCGCACATTATTTCCGTCTATACTCACAATCTTTGGTACCGACTGACAAAAAAATAACGACTTTCATTATGCGTTCCCCGCCCCCCCTTTAGTGATATTGATGTGAAATTTTACTGGAAATAAACTAAATTATAATATTTATTACATCCTTTTATTTCAAAACTAGCCTTTGCCCACGTGAATGTTGCGCATGCGTAGAAAGTCGAAGAAGAATAAAAAGTAGCATATATGTAGTAGTAAATTAGCCTAAGCCCAAGGAAGGCCTTGGGATTCAAGCTATCTCCATACCAAATTTCATCAAAATCGGTTCAGTTTTAGCCGTGAAAGCATAACAGACAGACAGAGAGACAGAGTTACTTACACATTTATAATATTAGTATGGATATTTAAGATTATTTAAAGTTATGAAGCGAAACTAGTTTATATCCAACCTTACCCTCTCCGCGATTCAGGTAATGGTTTTGTTGACAATTTGTGTACCTACGTAATGTAGTCTCAAAACGATCACAAATTTAACTAACATAAGCTTTATTTTAATTCATGAAATAACGAAACACTTTCAACGGTAACGATATTTTTTAACGTTATTCAGTTATTAGTTTTTATTGTTATTGCATTGTTGTGCTGACGTTCCCAGCTCAATGAGCCGCCATTTCTAATCCCATTCTTTATCGGCACGGGTTGTACATTAAAACAGTTTGCAGCAATTAGTGCTTTTTCAAATGTTTTGACATTATGAAGTTTACTGTCAATGCCAACTTTGCATAGGCCGAACTTTTTGGCATGATCTGTAAGCTAACTTTAGATATGCCAAGTTATTTAGCACAAACTTTACAGTATACTTACTTATGTGTTTCGTTTTATTGCCTGTCACTTATTAATAATATAGGCCATAAGTGCTTTTAAATGCATTCGTTAAATTAGTGAATTGACTTGAAATTAGGTTATTATAAAACTGAACATTTCCAGCTAAAATCATTTCTCTATTGTTACAGATAAAGTTGTTCGCAGCTTACATGTTCGAAGTGAGCAAGCTGTCTAAGTCAGAGAAGTAAAGTTTAAGCTGAGGGCAAGGACGTTTCGTGTAAGCAGTATGTTCAAAGGATTGCCTTCATTCCAACCTTAAAGTACATACACATTGCATAATGTATGTTTTATCTTGCATAATATGTCTCGGTGCCTTATTCTTACATTTGGACAGTGTAACTTATTGGGCCTTACTACAAAAACTTTAAACCCTGTTTTACACTTGTCTAATAAAATTTTGGCTGCAAAATGAACCATATGTCGACGTCATAATTTGACATTTTTTTAGACAAGGCATAAACTGACGTTTAAAAGTTTTTGTGGTAAGACGGATTATGTTTAACATTTTCTTTAACGTATCAAAATGCACTCTGGAACAGGGCCAACAAGTTTAAGTGTTGATTTAAGCATTTGATTTTCTTTTTTTTCTGTATTATATAAAAGATTTGCATAATAAATATTTTCTTTTATTTACTTTTCATGTGAGTTTTATTTAATTTCTCCTGGATTGCAGCTGTAGGTAAGCTTCTCTCAATGTCTCCGCGTTTTGTGGGTCGGCCGCTGTTGTTGTCTGATGATTGAACGTTTGGTCCTCAATCACGCTTTAAAGCTGAACGAAATAAGCTGTTTAGCTCACATATTGGAGTTCGATTTAAACCATAGGATAGGTACTTTTATAATCAATCATCAATCATTTCAAGCTGCTCTGTTTCACAAAAGTTTGATAGCAAGAGGAAACTAACCAGTTGTTCATTTTATTATATGAGCTAAGAGACACTGCCAATTATTGATTATACTTATCATCTGCATTTCACAATAGATAAAAGGTCAAGTGAGCAAGTTCGTATCAAGGAAAATATAAATATTGTTCTGGGTATTACCAAGTTGTGTTTATTTATCTCATTGTTTTGATGAATTTACCGACCTTTCTCAAATTATTTATCGTACAGACCGAAAATACCACGGAGAACATAGAGACGAGCTGAGATGTCATAACTGAAACTCTCTTTCTGAACGCCTCGTTTGTTAACTCGTAACTGATCGTTTTAGTACGTAGGTACTAGACCAAGAAGATGTAGCCTGACATACCTACTATGTGGTAGCTCTGGTGGAAAATACTAGATTATACAATTACAAAAGAAATTCATACATTTAATTTGAACAAAAACAAATATGCCTAATTCTTACCCGTCAGAAGTCAGCGAATCAGTCTCGCCAAGGAGTATCGGGTAGCCCGGGTATCTATATTTCGGGTTGAGGAGGTCAGATAGGCGGTCGCTCCGACGATATCGTCGTGACAGCTTACATACTTAAAACATCCACTTCTGGACATAGGTCCTGTCCAAGCTGGGTTGATTTGCTCAAACGGCCTACACTCACCGAATTGGGCATACGTTTTGGTTAGCGCAGTACCGGTTGAACTAGAAGACGACACCTCCTTACTTAGATAATGGTAAGGTAGAAGATGAATTGTTTACTCGCCATGACGATAAGTCGGTTCTCCTCCAGGGGCACTTGCACCTATGTCCTGCTATGGTCCAACCATCCTTGCGGTTGTTACTTATAGAAAAAAAATACTTAAAAAAAAAGTGAAATATCTAATTTTCTGCAAAGAAAGCGTTGGTACCTAAATATAAAATGACCTATACCTAAGTATAAATTCGTGACTTGCCTTAAATTTCATTCAACCTATTTATTACTTTCAAAGATTTCTGCATAAAAGAGAGTGAAGATTAGACAACAGATATTCTAATAGAAAGTCCCGGCTATTTGACATTTCTTCCATCATTGTATTGTCCGATCTCATCTAAAGGAGGCGTGGATGACCGTCCGAAAGTAAGTAACACGATGAATTCTAGTAGGTTAATAGCACGGTCTCACAATACCTACTTATCTAGTACTTTTAGCAAAGTCAAATCTGAACTTACCTACATAGAAAACTGTAGTGATTGATGACCTCTACAGATTTAAGTAGGTGCTTGCTTACTATAGGTATACAGGTAGGTACTTCGTAGTAAATTTTCTCTGAATTTATGTATACTCTAGTCGCTCTACAATTAGTGTCAAAGGACAATCGAAACTGTCTAGGTGTTTTGTTATTTAATATCTGAAACATTTCCTAATCCGACAACTCAAGGGTCCTTCTTCTCGAAGGGACGAGGACTGTCCGTATTGCGGTCTTTGTTGACACTCTTACAGTTATGTTAACGGTTTCGTCCAACGATTAATTGATCAGAGATTATATCTCATTTAACACACTTCTGATCCAATATGTATTGTGTGGGCGATTTAATAAAAAGTATTCTTTTAAATTTACCTCCCGTTGACATCGGCTGGTGAGCAAACGCATACCAGTTCTACAATACTAACATAAAAGAGGATAGCGACCGGCCCTCATTCACTCAGTCTGTCTCCGAGTCTCGCTACAGTGCAACGTTACGCTCCGCATGGTATTTTATATACCAATCATAAAGATTATATTAACACATAACCACGCAAGCATAATACTGTGAAACGCTTTACATATAAAGATAAATAAATCAGTTCAAAAATTCTTTAATAAATCTTGGTGCACAAGAAGGACACATTTCGGTGAGTTATTTACTTTGTATTCTTTTTAGTCTGTACCTGTTGTTTGTGTTGGATGACGGCAGTAGTTTAAGAAAATCAGTGTTTATGTTTGCTCTACGAAGGGTTAAGACCTAAAGTATCTGTACCTGCGTATTTATGTACATAGTTACATTAATTTCTATAATTACCTTCATAGCAATTGTTTTCCAGTAATCAAAGAGACAGGTTCTCACAAAAACTTGTGTAACTGTGCTTGTTGAGTATCAACACAACACAGGGCCGTCACCGCCTGGCAGATTATCATGCACGCTTTCTAATTTACTGTGACGAATTTTCGCAACAGTACGCGCACATAACATCCATGTCGCTTTGATTCGTTGCACATTACTAGATACCGCCCTGTTTAAGGCTGCTTAATTAAAATTACGTTTTCACGAAGTATATTAACGTCTAGAACTACGAAGTCTTTGTGAACCTTTTATATAAGAGATGTTAAAGAGTTAAGTTGACTGAACCTTGTATGTTTGTAACTGTTCAAAAAGTATCTTCTCAAAATACTTTAATTAAGTAAACCAAACAAATGAAATAAACTCGTCGTTAAGGTATATAGATACACAGGATAACATTGTATTCACGTATCTACCTTATCTAGACAGATAAACTCATAACGTGCCCTATTTCTGTACATTTCAAATATAACATTTCCTAATTCTGTTGTCAGTTTAAATAATTAATTTTAATTTTTAAATATTTTTATATATTTTTATTACTATCGTTTACGAATATAACTAACGTTGACTATGGGCTGGATGGCTTACGCAGAAATGGCTAATAAAAAAAATACATGGCTTGTGTTGCAGTAGTTACCAAAGACCTAGAGAAAACCAAAACATTGATTAAAACCAAGAATGATGAAATCATCATCCTCCGAGCCTTTTTCCCAACCATGTTGGGGTCGGCTTCCAGAAATGATGAAATACTCGTGCTAATTATTATAAGCCATATATGACGAATAAGCCATTTATGACTAAACCTATCATACGACTGCTCGACTGCTACAATCAAGCATTTTTACAAAAACATTGATCGATAACAACTACCTATGTCACACATATCGCTTTTATCTGAATTGCCTACTTATTATATCAATTGGGTCTAGATATTCAGAGGATTTGTATGTAGCCCTAAGGTTAAAGAGTTCGCTTTTAATTTTCATAACAATTGACTTGAATTCACAAGGAGCTTTCCTTAACTGAAATTTAAACTAATCTGAAATACCGGCATTAAAAAACTGGCAGGTATAGGTATAAGTGACCTACCTAACCAACTATTAAAGGAAAATCACGCGAAAATCGGAACAATTAAGTGAATCAAATAACACCTGACTCAAGTCGTGTTTTCCATGTTTCCACATATGGAAAGAAGAGATATAATTAAAAGGAGTAGGCAGTTGTCATAATATACCTACGCAATTAATTTTGATATTTTCTCGGAAAATTGTGGAATACATTTAAATATTAAATAGGGGTAAACGGTTGTATTACTATGCACATATAATAATGTCATTTATCGTCTTGTTTATGGGCACTTAAACCATAATATTTGTCATCAATTCAATTTAATTACCATCTTTATCTTTAGGATTTCCTTCATCTATATTTTCTATAGAGATATAGGAAGATAGGTAGAGGTTTGTTATACACTTTCTGCTCAGTGCTTATCTACAACTATCTCCAAATAACGGAAAGGTGAAGATTTGATTTGTTTGTCGGACACGCCAATCACAGGAACCATCAGGTCTCAGGTCTCATTTTAAAAATTCCTACGGCGTTTTTACTTAGCCTATTTATGAAGAAAGAAAATCTTTTGATCTTCGTCTTGTATTTACTTACATATAGCTTTTGACATCCTCAACCTGGATTTTTCTTCTAATTTTTTCAATGGGGTGAATGAAATAAATATTGTTTCAAGTAAAACAACTAGTGGTTTATATTAATTAGTGAGAGTGAATATCTACTATCGACCTATATCTGAACGAGTGTCATGAATGTGATAAGCATCTGACATTGGAGATTAAAAGTGGTGTATAAGTATAAAGTGCAAGACCTTCGTTGAATATTTCATTTTTTCTCGAGGTTTTTTAGACACAGTTAATAGTAAAAATTTTGTAGAGTTGATTTTATCATAGGTGTAGTTTTTTGTTTTTCGCCTAGTTCCGTTTAGGTAGCTAAATTATTTTGGCTTAACTATTCCGTAAAGTAAAATACAAAAATCTATTTCCCTCTAATGTAGGCTCACAATATAAAAGGAAATTAGACCTAACAAAGCTTTCAAAGATGAATAGACGTAGAGCTACATCCAACATCAGTTGAAAAGCGACCGTGAAACTGAATAGAAAGTTAGTGTCATATCTACACAATGGCGTCAACCATTAATGATCATCATCATTGAATGGCAAATATGGAAACTTGGTTTCTTCATTTTTGTTAGATTTCATTTTCTTTCTCGTAACTCTACTGGGTTGCGAAATTCAAGTTCCCAAAATATCATATTCATATCCATTTATTTGCATTCCATAATGTGTGTTACAGGTGGTAAGCAATGCTTAAAGCTTCAGTACAATTATGGACCCGGTAAGGGCAGTAAGGGCACAGTAACATAGTAAAAAAATACAACATAGGTATCTAGTAATGAAAATGTTATTAAAATACCTACGTCTATTTTTTGTTGGTTTTAAGTTTCTTTCCTCATTGACTAGGTACGCAGTAGGCAAACAACTACCGCATTCAAATAGGCTAGTTTCCTAAAAAATAATAATTAGTCCGTCTTGTAGATTGTCCAAAATTAAGCGATACGTATTTTTTCTTTTTTAAATTGGATCAGAACTTGTTAAGATATAGCGTGTTAAAGTTGAGTGTGACGTCACAAGTTGCTACAATTTTCAGGACACTGTGACGTAAAAGGCCCCCACTCCTAATTTTTGAAGCGTATTATCTTTGTCATTTTATGTTAAATTAGAAAAAGAAAAAATACGTATCCAATATTTTTTGATTATCTAAAAAGCGGACTAAATATTATTTCATTATTTCGACCCTGGAAACTACCCTATTATTTTCGACGTTCCCTAGCTGTACCTATAAGGTCATAAGTTTAATACCAACTGAGTATTACCTATGTCAAGAAGATAAAACATAGTTTCTTCGATAACACGACTGCATATACAGTTACCTAGTCGGTATGGGTAGTTCATTGTTATTCCGGCAGCGCGCCGGTTCTGTTCGAGGATCTTATGCAAACGTTACGTGTGCGTTGTATGGCCTTAATGTTTCCGAAAAATGGACCAAACCAGCCGAGGTCAACATGAACACTTGCCGTATTATTGTTTGAACAGAAACCGGTTATTTTGGAGGACAAAGCCCCTCAATGTTGGGTTTTCAATTTCACCAAAGTTTTAACCAAGAAAGCTTATATTTCTCAGATGAAATTACTGCCTACAACAAAGAAAATAACTTAATTGATTTTTCGCATTTTTTGCAGTTAATTTAAACTTCGCATCGAAATCAAGTGTCTTAAGTTGTTATGAATGTTCATAAGATATTCGATTAAAATTTTGCTGTTCGTCAAATAAACCGTTAGCAAGTAGGTACATTCAGCAATACGCGGTGCGCATTCGACGCAGGCTGTAGCGGTCGGCTACTCAACTGTCTCGACGCCAATGACAATTCAAATCGAACCCGTTCCAATAAAGCAACGATCACGAGTTTTTTTCCTGAATACTACACGTAGGTACATAAATATAAATACTGCCTAAAGGATAATTGATATAACTGGCCAGCTGCGGATAAATATCTGCATTGGAGATATTCATGAGATGATGGATGCTGAGAGTTATTGAACGGTGGGAGAAACCATAATAATTTTAATGTCTTATGGGAATCCCGAACCTTCACAATAAGAAGAATGACAATACTCGAAGTTCTGAGATGATTGGTAACTCACCAACATCAATACAAAGTAGTTTGTTTTCTGTCTCTCTTCAAATCGTTTAAGATGAATGCATTGTGTGCAGCTAAATTGTAGTTGTTTTGAAATGTCATTTCTTGCTGATCATTTTGTATAACATCGTCAATTGTTTTGCAGTGAATACTAACACTGCAGTGGATGTTTTAGATATGGTTTGAGTTTCATTTAGATGCGAGTAAATGATAAAGCTCATTGCATTTTTAACCTTGTTCGTGCAAAACTCTAGTAAGCAATCGATAGACTGACAGCGAAGTTTCAAGGGTTGTTCTACCCTGTACCTACAGAATATCTGCATAGTTCACACTTATGTGTTTTGAATGTAACTAATGGTTAGTAATTAACAGTCATTATCTTCAATTATAGTTATGCTGGTAACTATACTAGTGACTATGCAAGTCCCAATTAAGCCGTCTCTTTTATACAAGACACAATGATTTCATTCAGTGAAAAGTCATTGATATTATTGCATTGTGTTCCAGACGATCACAGTTTTTGAAGTATATATCTTCAAATATGACATGCCGTGGCGACACGGTTTTGTTCTGTTGTGTAACAAATGTGTCGAGGATGACGTGTGCTTAACTTTCGCTGCAGCATTGATTTCAAAGGGAAATCCAAGCATTGCACGGAACAGTGTCGCTGGCGCAGCGGTTGCCGTGAGCATGACCTACTCGCGGGAGGCTGGGATTCCCTCTGACGTCAGGCACACCTCTGATCTTTCAAACTTACTGCATAAAAGCATTCCAACCAAATTACTGGTAAAATGTAACTGCATTATTGTGTTAACCTTTCCCATAGTTTTAAGAAACGCCACAATGTAGACCTTGTATCGAAATATGCTTTGTTCAGCTGAATGTCCTGAGAAAAGAACCTGCTGCTTAAACAAACAGCAAAAAATTTGGAACCACGCATGTTACGCGTTTGGGTATTTTAAGTAGGTAGAGCCTTTAATTGTACTACAATCGTAAATTAAGGTGAATAGCGGATGTGCACCGGGTGATACCCAGTAACCCAAGAAGAACTAATATTAAATCATATTTGCTGACTCACAACTCAGAGACGGAACACTACGACCCACTTTCGTTTACACAAGGCAATGTTATTTCTTTTAAATACACATCCTTCTTGATGAGTCACACTACAGAGGTTAAATCTGTATGAAGGTAATCAGTCTCGGAACACAAGAGGAAAAACCAGTTTAGACGCCACTATAATTAAATATTTCCAGTTTTCTAAATATCAGATAGTGAATCAGTTAAATTATGTCACTGGCCGGACATATGCAGGCATAACATTGAATTTGCTCGTAATGTGTGAAACGAACGGTAAACATATTAATGTATAATTGTGTAAAATGTTTGCGTTTACAGTGTGTACGAGTGTCGGTTATCAGGTCAAGCTTTACGATTACATACAATACAATATGGCTGGGGTTTTCCCATCCGTGTAATAAATATGTTCGTTCCGGAATATAGCGGGGACAGATGTAACGAGCTGTCGTGCGAGGCTGAGTGTGGTGGATGCGAGGCATTAATCAATCACACGCCATGTCCGGACATGATTGAGCGGCTAACAGATATGACCCTCATTTTTGAACCTAGATCATTTAATTAGGTATAGAGATCGGACACACGATAATTAACTAGCTTTCTCAATTTAATGCACATTGCGGCCGAGCTATTACCCGCACCCATCAGTCACGTTTATACCATTTAGTGAGATGCATTAGGCAACCTAAGTGTATTTAAAATGCTGATATATTGTAGGCTATTTTTAATAAGTGGTACATGTTTAATTGATCGTAAGCGATCCAATCTAACTAATCATTAATAAAAACATAAGGTTTAGAGTTCGATATCTTAGAATCCATTTAAATATGCTCCTATTAAAAATAAAATATTACGTAGGAGACGAATGCTAGTGGCATATTATGGCATGCTGTCCGAGTCGTGGGTGGCTGACCGCTCCACCCCACCTCGGCTTCAAGGAGAAAGCGAGTGAAATGCCCATAGATAAAATAAACTCTGTCTGGTTCAAGTTTTGCTCTTTTTATTACATCAAGAACTATTCAACCATACGCTTATTACGTGTTGTTTGACAATACCTACCTATTGCGAATAGAGTGGTTTGGTAAACAAACGTTAGGCCCAAGCGTAACCCAAGCGTGCCGTAGTAGCTGTAGCAATGCAGTCTGGATTATTTTATGCATAGGTATACTGTTTTAATAACGAGTAAAAGTATCTAGAGGTAGATTTTAACTACGTTTATAACTAAATAATTTACTAGCTAGGTACTTTCAAAATATTGCAAAATAAAAAATGTTGTTCTGTCATTAATTCTATTAAATCTCTACGTCAAACATTGTTTACCCAAAAAACCCAATTGTTCCATTCCGCCTATATTTATGTATACCTATTACAAACTATCCCTAACGTGATTCGTGTATATTAGAAAATAGCATTGCTATCCTTGGCGCAATTATTTTAAATATGGTTCAATAACAATGTTTTGTAAATTAAAACATCTGAGTAAAAAACCTTTTTCCTGTACAAAATATTGTTTCTTGAAAACAAGAGCTTGTTAAACTCATAATTTTCCAATAGGTTGTTATGAGTAATTGCCTTTAGATAGGGATAATCACATATAATGACACATGGATGGTAGTATAAAAATCTGCGTAAACAAAAGACATACGCAAACCGTATTGAGATAGTAGGCATACTACATGTTCAGGTATTTTCAGCATCGATTTTAAAAATATGTGAAGTTTTTAAACAGATTAATGAAATAGTTTTTAATATTGTTGTTCCAGTGTCATCATGTTTAAAGTAGTGGCAGTGGGCCTGCTGGTCATAGCGACCGTCAACAGCCAGTGTTTCTACAAGGATGACTCCTCGAAGAAGTTGGACCCCGAGGCTCGCACCTCCTTATACCGAGGGCAGCTGGAGTTCACGCTCAACTTGTTCGACGCCATCAACAAGGCGGTTCCTGATGACAACATCTTCTTCTCACCATTCTCCGTGTACCACGCTTTAGTTCTGGCGTACTTCTCATCCGGGGAACAAACTGAGCACGCGCTGAAGGAATCCTTGCGAATTGCTGAGAAAATGGTGAGTGGGATAAAGGCTTTCATATTTGAAAACCAACCCCAAATCTTTCGATGACTACCTGCCAACCTATCACATAGCTTCTTATATACTTACAAAAATATCGGCCGATAAAAAGTCACAGTGTGCGCGCGATCTAAGAGAATATAGTAATATGGTCACAAAGAGAGTTAAATCAACCCTCCTCTAATAAGACAATACCATAGTATACATATTACGAATACGGTATTACAATAACAAAAATAAATCATATTGTTTATGAAATTCTAGGACAAGATCAACCTGATGACGGCCTACAAGGTGGACCAGCGCTCCAGGATTGCGAACAACAACAGCGACAGCTACGAGTTCACCAGCGCCAACAAGCTGTTCGCGGACACCGGGCTGCGCGTGCGACAGTGCATGCTCGACCTGTTCGGTGAAGAGGTGGAGACGCTGGTAAGTACTTTATTTAATAATTAAATTGTCGTAACATACAACATAGTCGGGAAAAGGCTCGGGAGATGACGACGATTATTGCAACATACAAGTAAATAACATGTTTGTATGTACTTTCTAAGTATATCTTAGACGCCAATGACTGTGTTTCGGATGGCACGTTAAACTGTAGGTCCCGGCTGTCATTGAACATCCTTGGCAATCGTTACGGGTAGTCAGAAGCCAGTAAATCTGACACCAGTCTAACCAAGGGGTATTGGGTTGCCCGGGTAACTGGGTTGAGGGGGTCAGATAAGGCAGTCGCTCCTTGTAAAGCACTGGTACTCAGCTACATCCGGTTAGACTGGAAGCCGACCCCAACGTAGTTTGGGAAAAAGGCTCGGAGGATGATGACAAGTAAATAACATACGACACATGTACCTACCTTATGTGATGTGCACAAGATATCGGGTTTAATTCCTGCTGTTTTGGCCCAACAAAATTGTTATGAAGGTTTAAAGAAAATTAAATAATAGACCAGAGTCTAGAGTCCAGAGTTACGGTGATGGTAGTTTACATCTAGATTCATGTTAAGTTATTGTGGGCTATCTACTACATATAGTGTCGCATTACCATCCCATAGTACTATTAGAGTAAGGAGATAAATGTTGAAGAAAATATGTTCTCACAGTATTTTTTTTACAAAATATAGATATTATAATCTATGTATATATCTTGGAGTCTAGCAATGTGCATAATCAATTATACCGTAATTCTTCGCCGAGATCATTCATTCCTGCAGGGCTAAAGTACAAAACGGTTAGATACCGTAATTTCTGGCACATATACTTAGCTTTTCATTTTCTGAAACTGCGGCCGACCGCTCCATAAACATTTTTACTCGTGTAAAAAGAAATGCCTAATACTCATCAAGTCATCAATTAAATTATCAATGTCATTTTATTTACAGAACTTCAGAGACAACCCCGAGGCTTCTCGCCTATACATCAACGATTGGGTGTCCCGTATCACCAAGAACAACATCAAGGACTTGCTCCCCGAAGACGGTATCACCCAGGCCACTAAGTTGGTGCTCGCGAATGCTGCTTACTTCAAGGGCGTGTGGGCTTCCAAGTTCCCCGCGGAAAGGACAAAGAAGGAAGCCTTTTTTGTATCGGAGACGCGCCAGACGCTCGTACCGTTCATGAAGCAGAAGGGAACTTTCCACTACAGTACGTGATTGTTTTACTTATACCTATAGAATAATATATGTAATTAAAGGGTTACTCAAATAATAATCATGTCTCGTTTTTCTAAAAGAAAATGAGAAAGAATATGGCCTAAATAGCCTAGTGTTGATTTCATTTTCTGTAAAATTTGCAATAGATTTTTTTAATGTAATTATGGAATTTTAGAAGAACCCTCTTAGACTTAGGTACACTACAAAAAAGTACAGTATTTTATAAACGATTAGTATAAAACACATGAGTAATCTAGTGTACATTTTTATATGAAACTTATAATAACGTTTATTCTCCTTTCCAGTGGTAAACGATGACCTCGGAGCACAAATCCTGGAGCTGCCATACAAGGGCAACGACATCAGCATGTATATCCTGCTGCCACCTTACTCCATGAAGGAAGGTTAGTTAACTTATGGACAGTCAACAACAGTTTAAAATATTCTGGTGAATATAATAAAAACACTGGTGCTCAGCTGCAATATAGTTGGGAAAAAGCTAGGCTGAGTTTTCTAGTACGATGTCCAACTTATGTCTTGAGCATAACTAATTGAATTATAACCGTATTTGAAATAATTAGTTTGATCAACCATCAAAATTTCCATCAAATTAAATATGCCACATATTTAATTGTCATCGGTCGATTTCGACGGTTCATCTACTTAATTTTATGTGTTGGAGTGCCTCGTAAGGTTCTTTATACTTACGGCCTAACACTTCGACTGCAAGCTTCATCAAAGCGCTCATGACTTCTATTCCATTTTATCACGATTTGTGAATTATTCAAATCCTTTTTATCTTAATGGGATTTGCATAGCTGTCACACCTGCATAAGAAAATATACACACAATTGAAACACTTATGGAGTCTGTTTGAAAACACTTTCGATGTTATCGCCCTCGCTTCGTTTTCGTCCGATACAGATCTGAGCACTTAATCTGATATGAATGATGGAGCATACTGTTACCTGTGGTTTCTAGTTCAGTCGGTTGCTAACGGTACATACCAATTTAAGTCTTATGGATTATTTGTTGCTTTATTTGACCCGTTGGTTGCAAGTTGCCATCAATCAAATTTTATTTACCTAATTGCTACTATGGCAGTAGCGATTTGAACTCCTGAAATTTATTTTCGATAAATAAAATGTTTGTGGCAATTATTTTTTATTATATTTTCACTTTTGATATTTCTCACGACCTGTTTCTTGCGGTTTCGCCCGTGTTCTGGGGAACTTCTTTCTGTACCCGGATACCAATACCGCATCATCCTCCGAGCCTTTTTCCCAAACTATGTTGGGGTCTTCTTCCAGTCTAACCGGATTCAGCTGAGTACCAGTGCGTTACAAGAAGCGACTGCCTATCTGACCTCCTCAACCCAGTTACCCGGGCAACCCGAAACCCCCTGGTTAGACTGGTGTCAGACTTACTGGCTTCTGACTACCCGTAACGACTGCCAAGGATGTTCAATGACAGCCGGGACCTACAGTTTAACGTGCCATCCGAAACACAGTCATTGGTGTCTAAGATATACCGGATACCACCAATACCTAATTAATACATAATTGTTCTTGTACAGGAGTAAGCAACATTATTGCTAACCTGACCCCTGAACGTCTGGCGGCCGTTGTAGAAGAAGGCTACATGGGTCGTGAGGTCATCGTCGAAATACCCAAGTTCACCATGGAGAGGAGCCTGCCTTTGAGAGACGTAAGTTCATCCTACTTGTTACGCTATGTGTTTTATTCCTTACTGATATCAATTACAATTTCTCTCCCATATCTGAACAGTTTAATTAGGAATTCTTACTACATATCTATATCATGAGCACAGATTTTATGCAAAAAAAAAAGCAAACACGCATGGACGCAGTTTTATTATTTATTTATAGAATTAATTTAGAATCTATGAAAAGGGTTGTCATTGCAAAGTGCGAGGAACATTGTAAAATAAATAATTGAAACATTATCTCTCAATATCTTTCAATTCAGCTTTTTGATTTGTATAAGCAATCGCAGCAAGTGGCCCACTTTCCACCTAGAGCCATTTGAGATCTTGATAGACATCTCAGATAGACAGACCGAAAGTAAGAAATCTGAAATCTAACAGAGCACTTCATTATTATGATTGTGAATGTAATCTAGTCTTCGTGTTATAAAATAAGGAAAAGTCTTAATAATATTTCACTACATTTTGATTCCGTGATTATTTTGTAAGCTATTGTGTTCTAAATTACTAGAGAACTAACGTTTTATTTTTTCAGGTGCTCGAGAGACTAGGAGTGGGAGATTTGTTCAACGCTACAGCTGACTTCAGCACGCTGTCAGAACAACGCGGCATCCTATTCGATGACGCTGTCCACAAGGCGAAGATTCAAATCGATGAAGAAGGTACGTAACCGCAAATCAATTACAGTTGCAAATGAGCGAGTCATTTGCAGCCAAAATGTTAGTCATAACTCATCATTACAGTCACGTTATTGCACTATAGAACGCTCACTTAGGCCAAATTATAGATAACTTTCATATTTTAGATAACCACAAGGAAAAATATAGCGAAAACTATGTAGGAAGGTACACGATTTCTTTATGTCAATATTAATTCGCTTGTTAACCTGCAGACAAAAGTTATGAATCATGAGAAGTACACACATTAGAAAGGGCTATTCCTCTTGTATAATTGACATCAACGTGCTGTGTATCCGATAACACAGCAGACGTGTCGGCTTGTGCCTGCGGCGCTGTACCATGTGGGCTCCATTTATGTACGAAATATTTAGTTGTACTGTATGATATACTTTATGTAAGGGCTCTGGGGATCAGGTAATTAAGAGTTAATGTTTTAAAATTTGTATTGTTCCATAGGTACCGTGGCTGCAGCAGCAACAGCCATCTTCGGATTCCGGTCGTCCAGACCCGCGGAGCCCAGCCGGTTCATTGCCAACTTCCCCTTCGTATACCTCATCTACGAACGTCCTACCAACTCCATTCTCTTCATGGGTGTCTACAGAGACCCTAAGAAATAAATCACCTCAAGCACCATAATTAGTTTTAAAGCAATTTTTATAGTTGACTTAATATAAATTGGGTAAATTTCAGATCTGATCGACAAAAAAGACATGACTTCTTAAGATTGTAAAATGACGGCTTCATCAAAGTCATCTAATAATAAGTTACCTTTTAATTGTGACTTCAATATCAAAGAACCTTACGTGTAGAATAAGTTGACCTCATAACTGCACTTTGGGCATATTTTATGAAATTAAGTAACTGTGATTACCAAATTTTAACTTCGTTGTGAAGGTATAATGATAATAAAGTGTGATATCAACCAGTAGCAAAACCGTCAAGGTGTGTCAGTTAGACACCAGTTCACAGTTAAGTTTAGTTTATTTAGGAGTAGTTTTGTATTTATTTATTTTTACCCTAAGACATTTTAATGCAAGAGATTTTCATTTAAATTTTTAAAATTATTGTTCGATAAGTTAGATTAAGTCTTTTTGTAATTAGGTAACTATTATTTTATAGTTTTTTTTATTACCATTATATATTTGTGATTAAGTACATTAAACTGAGCTATGCCTCAATGGCATAATCCAAAAAATCGTATTTTATTCACACCCACAAATTCGTGATACACACATATACGTGATAATATTATTTGATTTTTTACGAACAAATATTTTGTCATTCAACGCTATTATAATATTTTTTGGGCCTTGGTTTATATAGAGAACCATATACTATAAACTAACCATAAAGCTAATTTTCTATTAGAACTCTTAGGAAACAAATGCATAATTGATCGCTGCAAATCGTTAAATGTCACTTTGGAGGACTCAGAATTTGCCATTTTGCTTGGTTTACGTCTGCCAAACATAGAAATCACTCTTGATAACCAAGGAGTCTGTTGTAAATATTAGAATTCAATATAAATATGTTGTAAGTTGTGAAGAATGTGCGGTGTAAACAATTTAATACCCTGTTAAGTACGTGTTTAACATGATGCAGCTTTGTAAGCTCAGTCTTAGTTTTAATGACTTCCTGTATTCACTATCAAAACAATACATTCTACATTCCTTCTTATAAAATGACAATAAAAATGCAATGCGCATTTCGCACGGATGACCAACTTTGCACAAACTACTTTGATTAAATGTCTCGATCAATTAATGACTCAACATTATGTAAATTAAAATGTACACGGACTAATAATGACTAATTTGTTCTAAATATTTTCTGCGAAAAAAAATCATTCAATGTCTAGACAACAAGGTATTGTTGTAAGATTCAAATTTTGAAATAAAACATCGTGCTTCCAATGTCGATGTGAACGTGGGTTGAACGCAAAGTAATGGAATTAGAATACCATATTAGGTTTATTTTTGATAGTGGCGTCAACTGCAGTGGCATTTGTCGCGTAATTCTTCAAGAAACTCATAAAAGTCAAGTCAAAGTAGAATTAAATGAGTGTGCATTTTCCCATTGTGAATAAAGTGCAGTGTAGGTATTTACGTACCGATCATTGACCATGTCGTGTTCGACGATGAGTCTTGCATTCCAGGCAGATCGCTTACCTTGACTCATTTTCTTAGAGATTATGCAAAAGAAAAGCTGCTACTTCCTAAATCCCTAATGTAGTTTCAATGCGCTGTGAAAACGTTTCCACTTGACTGTCTAAGCTGGGGAAATACTCGTGTTTAGTTTACCGTCACAGCTGTCTTCTTAGAAGGCTTAGTGCATAAAAGAGAACTACTTTCAGAAAAACCAAATATAGTCGTACTTAAAACTAATAAACTGCAAAATTATTTAAAAAATCACCTATATTGTCTTTGTTGTACAAAGATGTTTGATCTTTGGACGGGAGTTTTACTACGCTGGTGTGTAGCTCTAGACTCAAGCATGCACTATGCAACGGTTTAGTGTTAAATTAGCTATTTCATTACTTTGTCAGCTAAGTTTAGTGTTCGTGAGACTCTTGTAACGACAGTAAATAAGCGTTGTTATGGAGTCCGCATCGGGCCGATGTTATCGCGCACTGTCCACTTATCTCTGCTCCATGTAACTTCCGTGTAAGATCTATAGTAGAAAGTTAGTTCGGTTAATGAAAGCTTCATTTTGGTAGTCGATTTTTTACAAATCGGCTTTAGCGGTTTTCTAATCGCGGTGAAAAGGTTAACCCTTTTGATTGAGGATGACGTGTGGGTTCATATCAGATGTTTCTGCCAACTTACACTTGTCTGACCCGTTGTTTGTGGCAGGAATGTGGGTAACAAGCGGATTAAAAAGTGAATTAGAGATCGCTAGCTTGTTACTGAAGTCAACGCGTCTAATAACGATGTTAAACCGCTAGACGTATAAGAAATATTCCATAAGAAGAAATTCTGTATATAAGCATCGGAATTAAGTACTTTTGTTTTTCGTTAAGTCCAAGACACACTTTGATTTGCTTTACTATATGAAAACAGTGATAAATAATATAGAGTATCCTTTAATTTATAAACTCACAGTTGATTGACATTGGAAACGTTACACTGGATAACAATTAAAAACAAGGTCCTGTCCAATGTAAATTAGGTAAAAAAATATCGATGGATTTTAGGGACCTTAAGAAAATAATCGTTTGACAATAGTGGGATGAGGGTGAATAACGGATGTACGGTGATTACGAACAACACAGCTGCCTCCCAAATGCCCCGCTGCCGGCCGGGCAGCTCTTGTGTCGCCGAGAAAATATTGACTATTACTCATCTATAACTACTTACTGCTTATGTGAGCCGACATGAGTATCCTCACCGTTCAGTTGAAATGCAGAATGCTCAGTTTTCACTCATAATGTACGATTTCCTGTAACCGCGCCAACTAATGATCTCTGGTTACGTTGCATACTTCGACTGTTGTTTTCTCTTCGACTATCATTTATCATTTCTTAAGTTTCGACGATTTTTTACTGTGCTTTCAATATTATATTTCAGTAAGTAAACAGTGATAGCTTTAATGGCGGTTTGGCTACATGGCTGCTGTGTTGACCGGATGGTTGCGGTCAAAGAATTACCGATTTATACGCGAATCATTTTATTCAATTACTTAGACATACAAACTGTACAGTTTGTGAGATTTTTTCCCACATCTTGTATAGAAATGCGAATAGAAAAAGTATTAATAGTAAGCATTACCTACTTACGTAGGAATATGCAGCATAATATTTTAAATAAAAAGTCTACCTATGGGATATGTAAACCAATTAGAAAACTTCCCACTGATTGGCTAAAAATGCAATAAAGATTTGGCAACAAGTACTCGGTCGTGATACAAGTATGTGCGCTTAATTGCCAATACCCACACATTAAGGCTACGTGAACCTAAATACCTATAAAGTTATATCAAAGTGATAACTGGAAAATCGTCTCTAATTTATGATGATTGACGGCCCATCACTGGGAGAAAGTTGAAGTGCCTCACAATATTCACAAGTCTGTTTACATTAAGTATGCTACAGCATTTGTATATTTTCCTTTCATGCGATATCATACGGGCACGACCGACGTTGGACTTTATATGAGCTTGTTTTTTTATTAGTTGGGTCGTTTTCAAAAAAATTGTAAAAAACAGATATGAAACAGATAGGAAAGCTATATTGTTATAACGGAAAAGTAACAGAGACGAATTATTAGGGTCAGTATATAACGACGCACTTTTAAAAGAAAATAAGTAGATAGTAGTATTCGAATTGTTCTCTATAATTTCGCTGTCGTCCACCTGGTGTTAGTGGCATATTGCCTGTGAAGAAAAGAAAACCTTAACACATAAATTTTAAATATTCTAAAACAAACCCCACAGCAATTCTTATACCCGAACTAAAGCCATTCGTAGGTAGGTAACTATCCCAAACTTATCCCATTATAATACATGATGTTACCTGCAAATATCAATTGTAAAAATGTATATCGATAGAAAACATTTTTGAGTTTTATATTTTATTAGTGGATTGATTTTTATTTACTCTGTTCATGTCGACTTTTCGTAAAGATACCTTTATAAAATTATAAAATAAAAAGAAAAGTGGTAGGTTTGATTAAATACGTTTTTATCTCGGTACGTACACTGTGAACAAACCTTAACCGTTCATATCTGTTACGTCACAGAAAAAAGTAATCGATATGATAACCGATATGAATAAATTGCTTGTGTCTAATCTAAAAAAATCTCTTTTTCAATGCTAATTCTTACTTTATACGAAACTTGTATAGTACAGTGATAGTGTCAATATACATTTATTCTAAGCTGAGTTATAAAACAGTAAAAGTACTTACCGATACTTTAAAAGTCTCACAGTAATAAGTAACTTTTAACTGTCGAATAATCACTGCACCACAATATTTCGTGCTTGTTGCGCTTAACAAAATTACCGAACATTTTGATTCGTCGATTCTTTTGACAGTTCAGTTGCTAATGTTTTAGGTAAAATAATTTTGATAACTACTACAAAAATATTAAAATTACTAATGTAACAGACAGGAATAACAGAAATGAAGTGAAATCAAGACTTGCTTTAATTAATTATTCCTGAATTCTGCGTGTTATATTTCATGATAATTTTAGCAAATTCCTTCAGGTTCCACAATGCTCTGCTAAGAAATCAATTATTTGTCAGTTAAAATACTAATATTGAATAATAAAATGTTTTCTAAATGTCGCGCCAAGAATGTGGACACGCATTGCTTACATGAAAACAAATGTTCTACGTTGTAGTTTTCTTTTAAAATTAATCATTCATTGAGGATTATGGGGCGTTATTTTTGTTTTTCATAATGCTGAAATAAATGTTTATTCTGTTTTAAGAGTAATTAGCTAGTAGCTATTCTTTAAAAAAGAATAACTCTGTTGGACGTTTTAATATACAATTTTTTTGAATATGGCCCAGTTGTCGGAGTGCATGTCGCCGTCGACACATAGGTACTTGTACTTATGTTTATACGAAGGAAGGTCGTTCGCTACACTTCCGTTTTGCTGTCCGCTTTCTTGAGCTCATAACTTAGTTATTTTGAATTCGTACGATCGCTCTGTTTACTTTATAAGGATTGTTGTCTGCCCATAAGTATCGCTTTTCCCTGTTGCTATTGATACGAATCCAGTTTTTTTCCATTTTAATGGCACATTTGTTCTGTATATGAATAAGGGAGGTGTTTATCTACAACATTTATCTAAAATTGTTTCTTCACCTTATTTATAATTTAATATGCTTTAATAGCCTTTTAAGGAAGTTGTTTCTTACTTTCTTGTTTAACATCGCATTAAATACTGGCACAATGGAATGGTTGGACTAAAATTAATTGTAGTCGATGTTCTTTGTCCTGGGCGGAGGTGCGGGCGGTGGGACCGACGATTAATAAAGACCACATAAGTAAACAATGAGTGGAAAGCAGGTACGTAAATCCATCGGAAGTATTTGTGGCGTCGATAACATCGGTCCGTCCACAATAGAACTAATTACCGCCTTCGGTCGGTGCGTGTGCGCCGGAACCGCGGGAAACAATGCCCCTCGGCTACCCGGCGACTATTTATATATGCCTTTTGTTCACTCATCTTAACCTTATCACAATGGCTTCGGCGGTGAGGCCCCAAACTTGATAAACTGTTTGAAATTAACAAAACACAATCAAAGTGGGTCATTGTTCATTCCTTCATTATCTAATGATTTAATATGACGATGGCTATCAGAATTTTAATTGAACTGTTCATGTAAGTAATCAGAAAATATATCTCAATTATATGCAATAGTTTAACTTATATCAATTAAACATATTTTTTTTCAATGGGTACCTTTCCTCTAAGAAGAACCTACTGAGTTTCCATTGGAAATCATGCTTATTATTTGAAAGTTAAAGGAACTTGTAATTCAAACCTATCATACTTATGAGCAGATGAACTTCTTCTCTTATTGTTCTGAGTCCAAAGAAGGCAAAGAGAAGATGCGTATTCTGATAAGCTTCCATTTCATCAGGAAGAATCTTTATTATGTCTCATTCTGCCTGTATATAAGAGCCTTATATTTCCTCTAGCTAGAGGTAGACCAATATTTGATAAATTCCTGTAGCACTTGTTATTTGTAACCCCACTAGGAAATCACGTTCTTATTTTAATTGAATTCCTTCAGTCACATAATATTTTGGTATAATATCTTACCCGGAAAACCCTAAAAATAACTGGCTGTTTTTCCTTGTTAGTGCAAAACATAATACGTCATTACTTGTTATTTTAAAAGTAGTCGATCTTGAGTGTACTTCTTTAGCTAAGAGAAAAGCCCGGAAACGAAGCTGTTTTTTCCACGTAGTTACAGATTTGTGCGATATCTTGAATATTTATTATTCTGTCGCAGTTTTAAGAACGGTATTTAATATTGTACATACCTTTTTAATTATACTTACTAGATTTGTCACTGCTTTGATTCCTTCTTTCATCAGCATGTGCCATGAGCAGTTTATCGCATTCCGGGTTATCATAGCTTTTATTTATCCACAAGTTGTATGAGCAAGGATTATATGAGTCAATCCACAGTAATTAAGTGTTAAATCTATATTAATTATTTATTTAAAGTTTTCGTGGCTGAAATCATACTAATGAGTTTCAAAAGCTGGCTGGGATATTAAGATTAAAACCAGGTTTCGGTCGTAAATGTTGCAGCGGTCGCCAGCTCATCGCTTACAAATGTTTATAGTTAATGTTACAATTAAGTTGACTCAGTTTATGTCAAGCAGTCGAAAGTACTAAGGAAATCAGGGAAAAAAACAAAAGGTCATATTATATCAAAAAAACATTTTATTAGCAAACTAACATAGGAAAGTAAAAATATAAGAAATTCATTATAAAACTGTAAATGTTGTAAAAAATTATGGTAGCTACATTTATTATATTACACGTACCTTACGGTGTGATACTGATTTAACGTGACCAGATCTAATCTGACATTATGTCTGACACTAGGCTTCCACGAGCAATGTTTCTCTTTGTTTTAAAAACATTAAACTATCTACGAGTATTATGTCTGTGAAATAATCATTTAATTAGGATTATGTTTCATTTAATATTGGGTTGTTAGGTACTCCTTGAAATTAGGACTTTCAAATGTAAAAAATCTTTCGAGTATTTTGTTGCAAGGAAAAACACAACACATAGTCAATTACCAAGTGCCAAATTGGCTTATTGCCAATTTACGATATACTTTTGAATCTATTTGCAATATTTATTCTGGATGTAAGGCTCCAAAATTGTCTGCTTTATAGAGATCAGGGGAAGAAGAAACATTGCTCGTGTGACGTAGGGTTTGGAAGACCTCAGTGATTGAGTCAGCGCGGCGCCTCGCCCGCTGTCGAGCTCGGCACGCGCACCGTCTAATAGATATACAGATAAGCAAAAAATCACAGCTCCGGTTAATCAAAATACAATTATGTTTTTGTTTTCATATTTTCTTCACCTTAAAATATAATTCTAAAAATAAATAATGAAGTATTGTACAGGACGGCTCAGCTTAAGGGCGACGTAGATAAACCTTATGAAAGTTTAACTGGATAACACTTACTTTATAGAGCAATTAAAAAGAATAATTTCAGTAAAAAGAATATAAACAAAGTTAATTCGAAAGTGGAGTAATTAAAATGAATGAAGATAATGTTAATTTCAATGATATAAGAACCGACATCGACGCCCTCATCAATTGCGGGGCGACCTTAAATAAATAAACAGTATTTACAAAGTGTTCAACAGCACATGTCGTTGGCAGCGACTCATCCACGTCTCCCTTACAACAATTCCGATACTATATAAAATTAAATTACTCATGCAATAATTACTCATAGAACCTTATAAACAAGACATAATTATCAATAAAATCTAATAATCAACTCAGGAACAAATGCAATAAAAATCGATCAATATAATCCTTTTCAATAATAAACCTTTTCAAAATAATGTACTCAAAAACCAACATAGTTTAATATATTACATGAATATATTAACAACCATTTATGCACTCACATAATTTATGAAGGTAGCCTTAGTATCTTAAAGTAATCTGGTAAATCTCTCAATGTTTCTTATTTAGGTACTTATTAAAACTATAAATTCGCTAGTAATTCAAATACCATCTAATGAGATACAAGTGGTAGAGTATAAAATTTACTTCCAAAGTCAACTTTTCTATAAAATTCATTCATGATACATATTTACAAGATAATGAGTATTGTTAAAGAGTTTCCTCTGGCTTTACAACTATACTTTTATAAAAATATTCACGACAATCTCAACAGAGCTTCATAGTGCCTCAACCCGGAGACATAACAGAGTAGGTACGAAATTCAGTCTGAAATCATTTCAAAAGATGCGCCGCGTTTAAACTGGTAAGTGTTTTGCAGTAAACATATAATGGTATTTAATGGCATGAATTCAATAAAAGCTGTATTTAGGTAGACCGCACTTTTTTCTCATTAATCATTTATATCAACTACATATAAGGCATTCATATAAAGTTATATTGTAAAAATAAAACCGAAATACTTAAAGGGTTGAGATTGAAACTCATTACTATAGTAACATAAGTATTAAGTTACTTCCACGCAAACATTTATACTATTCTAAGAGCATTCTCAATTCAGCATCTTTTAAAGCACCTCCATAGTGCCAGAGAGCACCCGAGATTTATTCAAAAATGAAAGGTGCTGTAAAGCGTTGTGCTGAAACGAGAATACTCCACGTCAAACAGTCAAACAGGAGCGTCAAGGGGCAGTGTTCGTTTACAAATAGTTAAATACTGAACATTCCTCTTTCATCAGTATTGCTTCTGGCAAGATGCATATTTATATCGGCAACTTAACATTTATAAGTAAATAGAGAAGCTCAAACCAGCAGTTTCCCAACAGTGAATGTGAGAGATGTCGTTAAAATTATATTTAGACCAATGCAACCGGCGGATACCAAGAAATATAATATTAAATTAATGTACAGACTGCAAGGTGTAATTTTGAGATATAAATAAATTTACTTTTCTTATCTCTATCTGAAAATCTTTAGCAAACAAGAGTTTAATTAATTTGTTGATTTACAGTTTGGTTGATTGTATGTGTTGCTACGTAATAATAGGGTTTTACAATTTATTTATTTCAAAGGTCTATTTAATTTTCTAGTATCCGGGCGAATAATAATAATTATTATGTTGACGTTATCAAAGCTCCAAAAGCTGTTACTTAAATTAACAAATCGGTATATACGTAGGTAGATATAAGAAGTGCTATTATCCACTTAGCTTGCGGGCGGAAGGATCCTTCTATTCAAAAATTGACATGTAAGTTAAAGCTCATTTAATTTAAATAGGTCCAGTCATATAGTTTGACAGAAAAAAAGAATAAGTCGTGCTGCAATGACATTGTGTGTGATACCACGCGCCTGACGTGCGGAGGCCGAAATGTTATAACTTGACCTTAATTCCGGTGGTTTAATTTCAATCACGGTACATAATTGAACTATTGTAATAGACACTGCATGATATAACCTATTAACGTGTTTATTGTGCTCCACTGGTACATTCATCGGTGGCCGCGACATTGTCTAAATATGCTCTAAAAACATTTGACTAATTCTTTTACTATGACATGAAATGCTTTCCTATTGTATTTGCAAAGGCCTGCACCTTATGACGCGTATTAAATTTATTAAAACATGTGCAATGCAAATGAGAGTGCTTTCACAAACTTTCTGGCAATAGTTATAATATTGTTGTTATATCCGATGTGAGATGTTTAATGAAAATAAAAAGTAAACTAGGTATACTCAACTACACTTCTTAATAAATATAACTTTGTGTACGTAAAAGTAATTTCTGTAAGATAAACGGAGCACAAAGCACCTGAGTGTATAGAAAGGCATCTGAAAATGTCAGTGAAACAGATTAGAATGATGTCTATACTCGTATTAGGTAATTACTTTCACTGAGTGGAAGGTAAGCATGCACAGTACTTTCATGCACTTTCATACTCAAGATTACTGTTTCATGGCTAATAACTGGTAAGTAATAATGGGAAGACATAAAATGATTACTTACATAGGTGTCCGACGGTAAACAATGTCTATCTATCTAGGCACGTATATAAATAATGACAGGGCGAGGCCCTGTGTTATAAACACACAGACGGAACAAAGAAAGGCCAATTTGTTAGACGAGAAAGGGAGCACATTTTAAAGACCGCGATTGAAACACCACTTGTATTTATAATTTATAGCAATCTGAGGGCAATCAGGCCTCTCCCAGTATGAGGCGAAAGATGTAATATTGGGAATGAGAAACCGTTCACTGCGTCGCGTCGGCCGATATGGACACTCGAATAATGGTCCCTCCCGTCCCGAACAAGCTATTACGTTCCAATTTCCGACGAGCACATTATAATAATAGCGCAACTATTCAACTTTTTGTTCAATGCCTTATCTTAAACATCGCAGTTACTCTAAGTCAGTGGTTCTTAACCTTTTTGACACGAGGGACCACTTTAACCAAAATTTGTCTTGCCGGGGACCACCTCTCGGTTTACCTAAATTAGCTTTCATTTTTTTATTATTGATCAAAAAAAAAACTTAATTTTTGGGTCAGTTCTATTCAAAGCTAAACGCATGTCAGCAGTTGTGTAGGGAAGCAAATGCAAATAAAGAAAAACTTGCCTATGTAGTTTCAAATGCGCGAGCGAAGCGAGCGCGAAATTTTTATCGGACTTACACCAAATATTACGTAAAATTTAGCCCAAACATACTTAACTTTTTGTTTGTTGACAAATGCAAAAATAAGGGCATATAGTTTCTGAATACGCGAGCGAAGCGAGCGCGAAATTTTTATGGGACTTAAAACAAAAATTACCTACGTAAAATTTAGCCCAAACGTATTTAACGTTTTGTTTGTTGACAAATGCAAAAATAAGGGCCATAATATAGTTTCTGAATACGCGAGCGAAGCGAGCGCGAAATTTTATCTGACTTAAACCAAATATTACGTGAAATTTAGCTCAAACGTACTTAACTTTTTGTTTGTTGACAAATGCCAAAATAAGGGCATATAGTTTCTGAATACGCGAGCTAAGCGATAGCGAAATTTTTATCGGACTTCAGCCAAATATTACGTAAAATGTAGCCCAAACATACATTTTCACGACTAGGTACAATACACCCGATATACGTCCATGCGAAAACCCCCGCTCATAATTATTATTCGATAAAAATTAAGTTAGATAACGTATAGCAACGTCGCGAACCTGAGCTTCGCGGACCACTTGGAATGCCTCCAGGGACCACCAGTGGTCCGCGGACCACCGGTTAAGAACCACTGCTCTAAGTAAATAGAAATGTCGAAAAATGATAGTGTAGCCATACTCGAAAAAGAAAAATCACTGTTCAAACCGAGAGGAGCACAGTACAGAGATGCGATAGTTGAGCGGTGAAAGATGTTGGGTTCCGAATACTCGTTCTTTTAGTCTTTTTTTATTTTTATTTTTAGAAAGTTCAGTCGGTCGCACAGCGGGAGAAATTACTACGGCGCTGCGACGACCACTAACACCAGCGGTGCTCATCATTGTTCACTATTTATCTGATGTTACTGCAGAATACATTGTCGATAATCCACAATTTATACAAATATTGTTTGATGTACAGTCCGGCGCCATATGGACTGGGTCGGGGTGCCTTGAGCATCAAGGAACCTATCTACCTACTTATACCAAAATGCATAAAACGTTGTCTACAAATATGACTTCTAACGTAAACTAGTATTTATGACTAATAAATATGCAATGTAAGTCGATTTTATATTATCTTGTAAAACACTTAAAAGTATCTGTTCTTAGCTAAAGCTAACATGTATACGGTAACGGGCGGAATTACATACAAATTAACAAATAAGATTAACGGCCGAGAACTTCACATCTCTCTTTCGTAACTGTCTTATTTCTCTATAAATTATTACTTTATTAGCACCTTACCAAATTCATCTGTGATATTTTCAGCCTTTAAGTATCGATTATAAGAAAATACATTTGTTATGATATCACCATGATAAAGTTCAATTGACTATCAATGGGGTGTGAGCGGCGGCGGCGGCGTGCGGGGCGTTGTTACCTCTGCTTGTTGGGCTTGACGGCGCCGTTGGCGGCGGCGCTCTTCTGCGCGATGTGCGTCTGGTAGTGCTTGGCGAGGTGCGCCTTCTGCCGGAAGCTCTTGCCGCACAGCGAGCACGTGAACGGCTTCTCGCCCGTGTGCGTCCGCACGTGCACGTTCACCGAGTACTTGTCCTTGAAGCCTTTCGAGCAGATGGAGCAGTAGTGAAGAGATCTCTCCTTCCTTACTCCATTAGACGTAGAGGTTGCCGCTTGTATGGCCGTGCCTGACTGCGCCTGCGTCGTCGGCGTCGGGTTCTTGTTCTGCGGTTTCTTGTATCTCCTGTTGCCAGGTTTCGTGCTCGTCACGGTAGGTGATGCTGTTACTATTTGTAAGTGTTGGTTTAGCTGGACCTCCCCGGCGGGGATCATGGTAACCAGTTCACCATTGACGTGATGTATGTTATAGACGCTACGCGTCGGGTCAATAGGTTCTACAGTACAAAACGGTTGCATCGATTCTCCGAGCTCCGTTGCTATCCTCTTCAACTTTTCGTAGTCTTCTGGGTAATTTGTATCAAGCCGTGATAGTAGAATGTCATCTACACTTTGCGTTGATGAAGGGTTTTCACCATTTGAAACGACGCTGTTGTTTGGGTCTTCTAATAATATCGATATGTTTAAACGACTTTGTGGTGGAATCGCCATTAACAGTTGATCCTTGGATTGGTACATCGATGGTACATCAGGTTTGTTGTTATTAGTAGTGATGTCTCGTTTCAGATCACTACTTACATCGACTTTTGCAGGATTTTTTTGTATAGTACTATATCTAATAAAGGCTTTTCCCTGTAATGCACTTCTGAGCAAAGATTCATTCGATTCCGTATTTTGATCCGTAATTTTCCAATCATTATTATTGTTATTGAATTCTACTTGACTTTCTAATAGGGCAGGTGTAACAAGAAGGGATGAACTATGTGAGTCATCTTTTTTATCACTAGTCTGAAACTCACCTTCTTCGTAACTGTAAGGTTCCACTTTAACTAAATCACTAGTACTTAAATCCGCATGTTGGCTTTCTGAGTCACCATCTTCATAAGTGAAACCTTCTACTTTTGGTAAATCTTGGTTGAAGTCATTGGGAAATCCGTTCATATTTAAAATGGATTCGAGATCTAATGAGTTATGCGTCTCTATATCAGTTGGACTAGACATAGACACGTCTTCTTCCTTCGCCCAGTACCGGTTGGAACTGGTTTCTGTCATGTCATGATTTAGTACAGTCAGTGTGTAAATTTGTCCGTCCGTGTTGTTTATTAATTTATTGGAAATTGCAGTGTCTGCGCAGGGATGCGTGCCATTAATGTCGCTTTCCTGATTCCAATAAAACTTGTTGAGATCCTCCAGCATGGTGCTGTCCAAGCGATCACGCTCGCGGTCCACGTTCCAGATAGAGTCGAAGCTCTGCAGTGTGGTGGACGTGGTGGCCGTGGCCATGCCACTGCTGGCGCCAATCTGCGCGCCACTCACGCTCAATAAACTATTATTGTTCTGTTCTTTGGGCTCCTCTGAGAGCAGTGGGTTCGACCTCGAGTCGGGCGATTCCATGAACACATTAACAGAACGCATCTGTTGTTTGTACTGGGCATCAGTAACCTCGTTGGATGTCACGAAATCAAAGAAATCCGACTTTGACAGTTCTGGGGCAGTGGCCGTCATGACTACCGTTTCATTTACAACCGAGGACGACTACTCGGTTCGTTCTCCTGTCAGGTTTGCTACATCAATGTTGAATGCTCGCAATGTTTGTGTTCAGTTTATCTTTGTACTACAATAAATATATCTAAATTTAAATAAGTGAATAACCCGGTATGACTTGTACTTTATTGGCAGTCGCTAGAGCGTCGGTAACTGAGAGTGCGGTAGTGCGGGGCGCGGGCTGGGGTGCTACTCGGACGTGCCCAACGTGCTCGAGTCAATCGGCGGACCAATCGAGTGTGCGAACTTGATCCGTACGTTCCTTTTTCCCATTATTCACCCCAACCCTAATCCTTGTTGGTCGAGAACTTAATTAGCCAGACTTTTGGCAAAGTAAATGAAATCGACCAAAATATCCATGATGTTGTGACTGTGGTTGAAGCTCAGGAGTGAAGACAATCTGAAAAGAACAGAAAAAAATGGTTAAAAATCACAAGGCTTGAGAAACAAAGACAACTTAGGTAAATACATATAGGTACTGGCGAGGAATTCGTAGTGACGCAAAGTTATAACTGGAAGGTAACGAAACTATAGTGCACTGGCATCGCATTCGCATAGCAGGAGGCAGAATATATCCGTGTCTGAATGTTTAATTAATAAGCTCGCTCCGAGTCTTTAGATCCTGCACAAAACCAGGGCGAGCAAGTCACGCGTCGCGCCTATCAGGCATCACGTAGTGGCCGCGCCGGGCCCGCGCCGCCTGCCAGATTCTTTCTGAACCGAGGTGGCTTTCAGTGCGAAAACCAAACAATAAAACTGAACATTAAACTTTACTAAAATAAAAGGTAAATGAGATCTTCACACAGTGTATAATTTTACTGGTCGTCTTCATATCTTTGTTAATTTCCACATCCTTCACCGTTTGCATTATATTTGAAATGTAAAAAAAATATATTATTGTTATTCGGCTACACGATGGAGGTTTCCGTATATGTTCGATATACGTGTCGTAAAATGAGAAAGGTCTGTCAAACGACACGATGAATTGGAGCAAGCGCGAGGGACCGAAACACTCGATATTAAGTTTCATCTGACAGCTGATACAATTGTAACTCGTTGATATTTGACGAAATATTATTTACTTCATGTATACTTTACATACACCAGTAATACTATTTGGTTATGTATAACTTACATTATGCTTCATTTATACGATAACTGGGTAAAATCAAATGTAATTTTATAAATATAGTTTTGTAGTATCTTCGTGAATTTATCAATTGATGTATAAAACAAAACAAAACAAAACATCGTGACGTCTTCGGAGATGCTTTAACAGTTAGCTTTAAAACGGAATGTAATACTTGTGAGCAATAAAAACTTCTGGAACGAATCTTTAATTAAGAACAATGACGCTATTTTTTGTTTGAATGTTTGTAGTTGTTTAGATTCGTGTATTTTGCTTCAATATCTAATGGAGTACGGCATTATAAATTATATTGTATGCAACTAAAACTATGCAAGCTTTGTAATCTACATTTATAGAAAATTGTTATATTAGCGGTATAGGTACGTTCCAGATTTAGTCTTTGATGATATTGATTTCTGACACTTACACGAATATTAGACATTAAAATAAAACTAATACATTAATAATGTTATATAGCCGCGATAAAATCCGTAAAAGTAGTTTTATTTATTCGTTGATGATGTCCTATTGTGTAGTTGTCCAACACACTACAATGAAGCAAGTTCTGAGCTTGAAGATGGTTATAAATTAATGAGTTTACTTGCGAGTCGCTCGTAAAATTCTAAATTCAATCAGTACTTTACGTCATTGCCTCACAAACATATTTTAACTGTACTAAATTGTGTACAGCCTGTCATTACTCTAAACGAAACACTAAGTTAACATGCGAAATTGTTGTGCAACTAAAACTGTTAAAAATAGTGCTTTTGACATTACTTAAACCCTATTTCACAATTGTGGAACGTTCGGAGCCGTAGATTAACTTTAAATTGCTTATAGGAAACATTGTCGACGGCTCTTGAGACATAAGTATCGATCATAAAGGTAAAAATATTGGGTTACGTTGTCCGGTACGTGTGTAAGCTCCGTAGTGGGTAATCCCAGGCTTGAGGTAGGTAGAGGTGCAGGCAGCCATTATAGTTGCCTGCGCTAAGGTCGCTGCAGTGGTTTTTCTGAGAATCTGGTCTCGTAATAGCTTTGTAAGCTATTAACTTAACCGATAAGCGTCGATTATTGCAATCGGTTCGGGTTTGTATTCGCAACACGGCTACAAATAATTTTAGTGGATATTTGTAGGCTTAATAATTGTACATTTAAATAATAGGTTCTTAAAAATTGGGCCATTTTTTTAATTCTGAGCTGGGGCTTTGCTTTAAAGTTGGCATGTTATATTCACTATATTTAAAGAAAAGATATCAAGAAAACTTCCTTTAGGTTGCACAAATACTTTACTTGACCTACATTGTTTTATGGTTACTTGTATCAAAGTTATGTTCGGCTTCGGAGGCCACAGTTAGAAGCAAATTCAGCCCGATTGGTACATAACAATTACAATAAAATTGTGTATTTATCTAATTGAGTAATTAACTAATACATGTATTAATCGACAAGCAAGGATGTGAATTTGATGACTTTGTATTGAGCAGTGGCAGTGGCGGCGCGCTGCATGTGGGTTAACGAGCGCGGTTGCGCCACGAGCGCTGCGCCCGAGTCGACGCCGACACACCGATGCCTTCAAACATTTGCTGTATACGTTATTTCACATGTCATTGTTATTCTAATGTACTTTTTCAGGCTATCAACTTGTAAAAGAATTACAAAAAATCAAACGACTCTTCCGGTAGAAAATGTCTTGACCAAATTGTCCTTTATTGGTTTTCCAGGAACTTAGTGATTAGGAATGTGGTTGGTAGTGAGAAGATTCACCGCGCGTACTTAAGTTCCTAATAACATTTCTATTACCTATTGATGCGACTTATAAGGCGGAGCTACGGAGAAACCTTACCTCTCTTATATTATATCTAGAAATCTCAAATTGCAATGTTCGTTAGTGCGAATACTCATTACATTTTATACCCATTTGTATTATTTCTACCTTTATGCCATCTCAGGCAAGTAATTAATGCCTTAAATAGATTTATGAACCGATATCTATTAATAGCGTTCTTAAATTAATTAAAGAATAGATAATAGTTTATAATTAAGAGACACTCGAGTAATAATGGCGTTGCTTTTGTTATGTTATGTATTACTACACTTATACAATAGGTCGACCATTTCTGGAATAAGTTTGTATTCAATATGTATGAAAATAATGTCGTATTATAAAATAGCCCAGCATATCGATACCGGAGATCTAGTTCGATATCTTTAATTAACACGAATAAGCGGCCTCGATATCGCAACTACAATGGGCGACTTTATCTCGGCGAGCTATCGGACGATGTCTACAAATTGCGTCGTATTTACAACAAAAATACGCGGACAATTAACTGTGAAGTTCCGATGTGACGATAGTGGCTAGTCGGAGAGTCGGGACTGATCCAGAGCATGATCCAAGTGTTACGCGGAGCCCCGAGCGCCCGCGACCGACTCAGATCGGGCCGCGATAGCCGAGACCACATTGTGACGGTTTTAATTGGACGTTTTACATAGAATTGATTCGAAATAAACCTGAACATGCCTCTGGTCATTCTCCGGTATTCAAGGCGACGTTCGACGTGCAGCACGATGTTATGATTGTGTGTGACTGCCAATTGATTACCTTGCTATTTTTACAATTAAGTTTCAATACAAAGGAACATTCAAGTAATGAGTTTTAGGCATATCTTATTTTGAAGGCAACTATTCAGACTAGATTCAAGGCGGAAAATTAATTTAAAATACATAGTTTTAAGTTGGTATATTATTTGAAATTGGATAAACTTATGTAGGTTATTTTAATTACAATTACTAAAACTCAACAATAAAAGATACAACAGAGCTTTTATTATGACAACAATTATTTCTAACAAATATCGCTAATGATTGATTTTCAACCTGTTCATGACATAAAGTATCGACAGAGCTGCGATGGTGATGGCGCGAATGGTTTTACAATTAGTGTAATTGTCGCTATGTTTCATATCAATTGGTATTAGCTAGGCAGCCGTAAATGGGAGCTGGTTGCAGCTCGCATACCAGAGCGCGCGTCGCCGCCGGCCCGAGCCCGACCTCTGACATTTCAACAGAAGATGACCGCTTGCTGCGTACAGCCTTTGATCTCTCATACTGTTGCAATTTTATGCCAGATTATTATAACGAGTCGGGTACTAGTAAAAGTGAAATTAACGTTGCGTGCTGATCTGTTGGCGGGCGTTACTATAAACTCGAATGACACGCGGTTAATTGCGGTTCATGCAATTAAAGGGCTCGTCTCCGAGTGTGTGAGTTCCGTACATTCTCATCTCCACCTGTGTCCATATTTCAAAGGTGATCGTTATTAGCTCCAAATGAATAAAAAAATGGCAAACCCGACGATTTTCACATGCGATTGAACACTAATTTAAATCGGCAACTTTGTAATGATGAAATATTTTAGCAATTCAATTACACCGGTGCTAATTATGCTCGAATTCTAGTTGAATAATTAATTTGGTGGATAATAAACGTAATAGTGCTGCGTACGTGTACTGTAAGGCGGTTGTAAATGCCAATATAGGTCGATTGCGGTTTAAACTCTGATTTATGGCAACTGGGAGACCGGTGGCTACGCAAGGATGCACAATCTAGTCGTGACATTAATGGCGGAGATTACTTGCTTACGCGCAACTAGAGTGCGTCCAATTCTGACGTAAAATATGGTTAGTATTTATATCGGATAGTGGTTGCTCGAGTTCCCACGCAGTTCGAACGCTGCGCCCGCGCCGACACCGGCTCGCAAATGATTGGACACATGCTAATGTTGTAAAGATAGATTTCAACGATTGGCAATATTTAATGTACCGTGATGTCACGTGCACTCGTACTTACATATCACTCGGTGACAGGTTCGACTAGCTTGATTTCAATTCAATAAATCTTTTCGAAAAATAAAATCTCTAGTTCCGTTTGTAATACAAAATGAATACAATAAAACAATCTGCTTTATTCTTCACTTTCTATAAGTTGGGGTCATTATTTATGTGTTACCAAATAAAAGATGTTTTATTGATGTCTATAATCGCTGGGATCTTTAATGAGCAGACGGTTAGACTGTGCATTTCTATGAGCGGGTGTGCCGACCTGTCGTTCAGGTTTAGCTCGATTTGGAACCAAAATTATACTGAGATGACCGCTTTGTCCTAGAGAAGTGCTCAGCGGCTTCAGCTAATTGGCTACGTGATTAGACAAGATTACGTAATTCAGCTGATCCGTCAATTCGATTCACGAGCTTAATCGCTCTCAAGTTTTATGATCGTAAAGTTAGGTATACCTAAGTATATTCCACTTATATAGCGTCTATTGGGTTAGAAAACGTAGGTATATTTAATTACCTTATCTTAGAAATCAAACGTGATAATGTAAACAGACTTTATATTCATCTGCATAGGACAATAACGTGTGGGATAAGCGTCACTCGCGAGTTCGTGTTGAAATAAGCCATGATTGGCCTACATCACAGGTGCACTCACAAAAAAGAGAAACTGCAGTATTGCGGCGTACGAAAGAAAATCTTATTATCGACATAAGGGGCGATATTCGAGACGGCCGTCTGCTCCAGTTACAGAAAACGCTCCCTCCGATTTGGATCCGGTTCGATCTGGTTTCGTGCGAACCTACGTTCTCTCTCTTATGGTGTTTTAATCACTGTTATTTACGTGAGTAGTCCTTCAGATAATATCGGCGCAGCATCGATATTGTTAAGTAAATAAAACGAAACCGCTTCCGTGCAATTTAAGCTTCCTCTTCGTAAACTATTTTGGTATGCACCCACTTTTTGTTAAATCTCTCACAGTAAAAAAATTACAGTTAAGCTTTAAAACACGTCGTTGTGTATTATGTTTCAATAATATTAAGATTAGTTAAAGTCAAACACGTCTCGTTGAATTTTAAAGTTAGTTAGGTAGTTCACCAAAAATATAATACAGTTGATTTAAAATTATAAACAAGGAAACAATCGCCTAGACATTCAATACAACCAATTAACTTCAAGTAGATATGATCTATAGATAACTTTTATAAATATTCTTTTTAAATTATATAAATGTTACAGTCCGACTTCACTATACGAATCAATTTAGAACAAAAAAAAGTTTTGAGAAGAAAAGGTCACGTTGAAAATATTTTATGCGACGACAGTTGACGTCCGGACAAAAAAGTCAGTTAGCATTTGTCAGAGGCCGCATCCCGCATCTGTTGTGTGGTGAAAATAAATGAAGATCTGACTAATTGGTAGTTAGCATGCATGTTCGATTATGTGCAAAGCGTGCTAATATAATACAGAGGCAAATTGCCGTTAAGCTTTTGACGGGCGGGTCAATAAGTGGCTGGAAAACGAAAGTAGCACCTGGTGCAGTTTTGGTTTGTTATTTTTATCGGATAGTTTTACGAATATTAAATTACCCGCCCAGCTTGGGTGTCACGGTTCACTTTGATACTTTTTTGCACGTCAGTAAGCATTCTTTTATGCTTAAAATTTTTAACAGTACATATACCTACCACAGTATAGGTAGGTTTTGATTTTTTACACGCAATACAGTTAGTTTAAGAAAGTGTGAAGTACTACCTAACCGGATATTGTCTGGATTTCTATTTTCAAATACAACAACAGTGAAATAAAAATCACAAACCTGTGATAATCACATCATATATAACGTATGAGTAATCAAACCGCAAAAGCTTGCAATTTAATAAAATATGTGAACGCTAAAGTATTGACGTCATTTTATAAAGTAAAGCAGTTAACTGATCATGTAAATAGATATTATCTTTTATTATCGGTCCGACGATAGCCAAATAAGTTATTAAAATTGAAATATCGAAACAGGCCGCAAAGATAAAAATATATGAGTATCGAAACGCTCAAGAACATGCAATAAGTTATTCCGGATTTTGTTATTATAAAATAACCGAGAGCAAAAGTCAATGTAATTATTCGTCCACGTATTGATCTCGGTATAAATAAACGAGTTGTTGCAACCTGTATCTTGCCATTCGGGAAGTAAAATTATAGCGTGCATAAACGCTAATGTTTATACGAACTCCGTACACATATAATTTTAATGTATAATGTCTAGATTGGTACTTACAGTATGTGCGTATGTGCCGTATACGTATTTGCAAACATGAAACTTTGTATAAGGGATTTCCCAGTCGCATTCATTTTCTATAAACATTTAAATAATAAAATAGTTAATTGTACAGCATTAAGGAACTTTTTAATATACAGGACATTTCCAGTAATTATCGTTTTTTAAGTATCCATGTTGGTTATTCCAAGATTTCAGAAACTCAAACTTTATGTGACCGTATAAAAAATGATATGCATTAATAAAACATGCAGTTTCTTTTCGTTCGATATTAGCATGTCGCTGAATCGAATGCAATCGCTGCATGAATTCCATTTAATAACATAATAAATTCAGATCGGAGCCCACGCCGATCACCGCGGCCGCAATATTTAAATCACTATTCGTATCTATTTGACTTAGTATAAATCATCTTAATTCTTTTGCAAACTTGTGAATCGGATACGAATTAACACGCTCTTATTTACATACTAATTTTAGCATTCCGTAACGAATTCATTAATTATTGAAACTTGCTAAGTATTCTTCTTCCAAATTGACGTAGATCTGCTTACAAACCTATTATCATGCATTACTTATTTTAACAAGACACGTTACGTATACCAGGGGACTCTTCACATACATAGTAATAGACAATTATACACCGACAACAGTCGTGTAATAAGTTGTATCGCGGCTCGCAATTACTAACGGGTATAATATTTCACATCGCGCCTAGCAATATGTCTAGTACGAATCTTAATGAAGCTCATCTATATACCTGCAATCACAAGAGGCTACTTCGTTATGTGCACTGAAAACATCTGAGCGTGATTGCAATGGTATCTCACCTGCGTAATCCAATCAGCAAGTAATCAATCAATGTTAAACCATTTTTATGTGTGCAAATGCTAATATTTTGCAGATGCAATGCGAATAAATTAATGGCTTGTCAGATTACAAAACTGTAGTGACATCAACTAAAAGATAGCCACTCTTACTGGGCGTTGTCTAGCCAGTTTTGACAACAATGAAATATTTATCGTAGTCGTAAATTAAATATCTGATTAATTTTCAAAAAAAAACATAAAAGCTTTTTTGGATTTTCTAAATACGTTTTCGAGATAAAGACTTGAAAGTGGGTTTGATGAAATCATTTGAATATATCTACATTTCCCTGAATACAACGCTGGATATTAAAATAAGGAGAATTGTTTGGAATTTCACGCGAACCCCAACTTTGGCATGTTACTTGGACATGTTCAGAAACAGCTTCCAAGTTACCAAGTTTGTCTACAGAAGCAGTGGTCGTGTCGCATAAGTAGGTAAGTATGCATATAACAGCGCGCAGATCGCTTTCCACGGTGTAAATGACTTCAGGTTAATAATTTTCAAATCGTGATCTCACATCAATTTATTTCACCATTAATAGTTTGTCCTTATTTATAGGTATTATCACGTCTATCGGCCGCAGCCGGAGCAGTTTCGTAAGGCTGCAGTTTAACATCATTTGCATATTCCACGGCGGTGTCGATGTGGCCCCGTGTTGTACATCGAGCGAACCACTAATAATTACTATTCACAGGCTCCATGTATTTCCAGTGAACCAATTTTCGGCTAACGATAACTATTCGATTTTGGCGATATTCATGAAATGTCATCTTATGGAAATGTCGCCATAAAATAATTGACAATTATTCTAGCGCAGCGAAGTTAGTACATGGATAACATTAGTCTACTCTTACTTACTGCCTTCATGTAGCGCTACATTAGAAATTACAGTCCATTTACTATTTAATGGCCGGAAAGGACAATTACTTTTATATCAAAAATGTTTCCGTCGAAGAATAAAGAACAGTTTGAATTATTATCATGTGTATAGCTGTGTTGACGTCTGGTCCAAATTAGCGCAACCGGTGTTGGTGCTATTCGGCGAGCCGGGCGCGTAGGCAGAGGCACGGCTCGCGGATGTCGCTGTCGGGATGATCCAGATTCACGACGAATCCTTTCACCGAGCGCAGCCTTGAGTCCCAGGACTGACCATTACCGACGCACCGTTGTTAATGTCCTATCGATTAACATAGATCGGTACTAAAAGATTTAGTGCGCTTAGACTATCAACGTTTATAGACTACACTATTGTGTTCGACTTCTCGCATTTACGATATGTACAGCTAGTGAATTGGGTTAGCAAATGTTAGGCCGGTCCCAGGCCATCCAAATGGATGACGAAAAATACCGGACATGTCCGCCAATTAAAGCTCGAGACGAAGACGGTGCCCGAGCAGTGCGCCTGCGCCGCACCGTGGCGACCACGTGACGCGCTCTTTTGCAATTTAAATCAATAAACAAGAGATCGTTATTCTTGTTGTTAATGGCTTTTTTAATTGGTTCCACCAACTTTTTTTCTTTCTTTGTCCTGTTTCTTGCGCTAGGTGAGGTCCGATGACAGAGGTCAGTCGGCAACATAAACATTTTAGTCATTCATGCCAAGTGAGAGTTCAACAATGAATGTACAACCTCATACTTATTTAGGTATTACTAATCGAATTTCGTACACTATAATTTGTGGTTATTATGTTGCTCTTTAATGTTCTCTCACAAAGAAAGTAGGTGTTGTCTAAACGCAATACTTCACGTCTGTTGATTTACATGAAATATTTGAAATTATTTTCCTGTTGCCAAATTGGGAACGTGAGTCATTTTTGGTTACATTAACATTCAAGTGAATAATTTCATTAAAAAGCCTAAGTATCCACATTAAAATCTTAAAATATCACTTCCTTGAATATATAGTTTAATTGCATGTCTTCTTCTACATTAATACGCCCGTACATGGTTTCCTGGTCCGTCTTCTACATAAACTGATGTAAAAAATGGTATGTCAATTGCTATGCGCCCGTGACACTTTACAATGGAACTTTCGTAATGAATATAGCCAAATTACAATTCGTAAGAAAAAGCATGCGCCCTGCCGACATGTGAGCCTGCCAAACCAGAATGGTACTTTTTAATTGAAGGGTTCATACTTTGTGGCGGTTTATCAAGGTAATTGCGGCTGGTTTAAAGTGAAAACTTATTTTATTTAATATTCTTTCTTAAAGTGCTCTACTTATTGACATTTAAAGACTGTGAACCGCAATGTTGAATAATTTATTACAAAATGCAGTATTACTACTTACTTTATGAGATAAGAATTTAACCAGTTACCTACCTACACGTACTTACTTACGTTGATACTTACATCATTCTAGTGTATTGTGGTCTACAAGCATTAAATTAATAGGAATCTGTTTAAGAATCAACGTGTTCAACTTGGTGCGTTTTATAAAACAAAAACAAGTTGTGAAGTTGTAACTGTTTGTGAACTGTAACCAGAAACAAATGCAACTTGTTTTGAGTCTATTTTCGTAGTTTGTGTATCAGTAGTATTCGAGAACCTTGAAGTCCCCAGGTTCCTCCTGTCTCTTAGCGAAGTATTTGGATTTTGTTTACATTTCCTGTTTACCTAGAAACTTTAAAATAGCAGCAAAATACTCCTTTCAAATTAAACATTTTCATGGCTGCTGGATCGAGTTGAACGATCTCCGAGATTTACCGTTTGAGACTTCAAGAAAATTGAGTTGACGGAAATATGGGTATGGCAACTGAAACCCTGAAACTACTTGTATGTTTCAAGCGTATCAATGCTTCCTTGTATAAGAAGAGCACTTTGCATAGCAGAGTGACAGGTCAATTGTAACGATGAGTCTGTATCAGTTCCTGGTAAGTTTTGTGCTGTTTTGCCTCTTCAAAACTTTTTGAATCGTCTCCCAACACATATTATTATAGGCAACTAAGAATGCGACCTACAGTGCAATGTTATATGACTAATGTGAGAGAATATACTACGATCGCACAATTTATCATAATGTGCACTCTCACTTAACTAGCTGTCGTGTTGTGCGGCCGCGTCGCCGTCGCTGGCGCACGTTGTTCTGCCGAGCCGGCCGCCTGGGCCCGGCGTACGCGCAGCGCTTGTAGCACTCAGTGAAAATATTTGTAAGCCAAAACGACACACTACACGGATAACGACTAGATTTATTGTAACACAACACAGATTTATTATAGCACCTTCACTTTTGCTGGAATATGACAGCATTGGCTGCAAATGATTTATTGTAATCGCTACACAAGATAATCTAGATCTGCGACAGATTTTCGGAAATAAAAATGTGCATTAATACCCTCTCTGGTACAAAATGCAAGTAAACTATGTCTCGAATTTTGGAATTAAGATATTTTTGAAGGAGTAATTTAGAATTGTATGCTTCAAGTATTGCTACAAAAAATACATAGAAAATATATAAATCTAGCAAATTGCACAATCGGCTTTACATTCAAAGTCTGAGAGCACGTCTTAAACTACTTTAAGCGTAACGTAACTGTATAACACCGAGAGTTACAGCGTTCACTATTTATTTGTAGTTACTAACTTCAACATTGACATATACCATTTTGATATATTTTATTTGTTGGACAAATAGAAATTAATACCGAGTATTGTTCACTGGATAACTTGTTGCCTATTGAGGCAATTTCAATTGTGAACACTTGAAATTTTATGATTTATTAGCCATTCTTAGTTGCAAGCATAGAAAGTTCAGAACTCTGAAATACGTATACAAAGGGCCTTTAAGATGTTTAAACCAATCACAGATGCATTTCGTTTGGGAAATAATGTTCATGGAATAAAATTTTACATTAAGTGGGATAACATAAAGTTGTCGAGTACATTCTGCGCATAATGTAAAACCATTAAGTGAACTTTCCAACAGTAATCTTGGTTCAATAACAGAACTATTGGCTATCAGACATTAGCACAGCAATGTGTCGAAACCTAAAAATTTTGAATTACAAATGTGCGTGAGTATTTACTAGGTGTACGAGACATAATTCAGTGGAAAGCGGGAAGTTTATCCGCATTATTTATGCGACAGGATTGACACCTGCAACCCGGTGGCGTACGAGACTGCGAGCGCGACGCGATCCGCGCCGATCCGCGCCTGCTGCACTGATGCACATTTGTGATAAATTAGACACGCCACATTCGAGAACCAATCTCAACGGTTTGTAATCAGTTTTGCGAAATGCTCGTTTCCTCGTAAATTGTTGAGACCTAAGTACTGCGCGAAATATTGCCGCGGACAGTGTGACGTTGTGTGGACATGCTGTTTAGAACTGAAGATTTCAGATTGCTTCACCTATGATCTTTGTATACACCGCCTGATAAAGAGAACAGCTAGGGTTGGTCTCTGAGGAGATTAGGCTCAGAATTAATTTATAAAGGAAGTGATCATTAATGATAATAATTAATTATTACACTGTTACAGTTATATCAGTCAATATCCATCTGTTTAAAAAGAAATGCTACTTCAAATGATTGCTATATCCACCGCGATCATTAAATAGACAGATTTATGAATGCAAATTAATTTCTTTAAGACGTTGTAATTCAATGCACTGGAAGAGAACTGGTACTAGCTAAGGATATTAATAAGTGGTCAGATTAGATTATAATCTTTTAATAACTCTGACCAGACAAGAAGGTTTAATTTCCAAATTAAATTGAGCATAACGCATGAGTTGTGTCGTGTTCTGTTTTACTGATCTATTTAAGTGCTGTTGCACTTATTGAATATCATAATATACCTACTGTAAGAAATATCCATTCAAAGCGTAGGCAGAGGTTTCGTACATTAGCACACTTAGCAGTTTTTTTGTTCCATATAAATGAGGCGAGGTTATAAATATAGACAGGGCCCATATTTTAGGCTGTACAGATAAAACCACAAGGAAAACCCCACAGAAACCCGATCTTGGGGATTTAATCTGAGAGCACATTCTATGTAGTCGCGTTAACGACCACGAGACCAATAAGACCAGTGAGGCAGTTCACTTGACAATTTTTTTTTTATGTTCACAAATGTTTGATCTAGGTCAGTACACAAAAGCTTCTCTCTGTAACATAATTTCGATTGTTCGATCAACACGTACGAGCACCCGTGAACTAGTTTTTTTCTAGAACAAATTATTATTTAACGAATTGCTATACAGAATATATTACAATGCTAATCTACATAAAAAAACTTGTTTGTCCATCACAGATACAAACAAAACTGTGTATTTGATTACTAGCCAAAAGAGCGAACTGAAACATTGAATCGAGACTATAATGTTTGTAAAAAATCTATTATAACGCCAGACAGTGGTTCGCAAGTTAGTCCGAAAGCGCAATTTCACTTATGATTAATTTGCTAGAATAATGACAAAGATTGAGCGCCGCTGTTTGGACGCTCTCTATTCAAATACCAACATACTTTTATTTTACGTGAATGCGTTCGTTTTCATGTCTTATTTCTCATTTTATGATCATTCGCTTTTATTAGAGTGTTCTTAAATATCTAATTTTAAGTGGGAAGTTAAATCCACATTCAATTTCCATAAGTTCTTCGTATAATAAATAAATAACTTATTATGTTATTAGTTTGCATTTTGACACGGCTTTCCAATTTTAAGATTTTAATCCAAGAAACTATGTTTCTTGTGGTTAACATGTTTGTGACAAGATAAGTCCATATTCATATAGTTTAGGAATTTCATTATTAAAATATTTTTATATATCATGATTATAAAACTTCTTCTTTATTAATAAAAAAACAGAAGCACCTTCTAATCCAAATTTTTAAATACAAATATATTTATCTGTAACAGGTAACGTGTACCAATTCATTTATACAATCAAGCTGAAACTGACTACAATGACTGTTTCATTTGAGTCCCTTTTGATAAATAAACAAAAGTTTCTTTGTAAAGTTACATTACAAATTCGAATTCTCTATTTTTTTTTCAGGAAATATCGAGAAACATCGAAGCAGCCTAAACAATTCGTCATAGGTTTTACCAAAAGGTCACACAAAACTCTGAGAATTCTACTTAGCCAAAATAGAGTTCAAAGAAACGAGGTTTGATAAAAAATCTAAATAAAAAAGGCGCGAAATATAACTTGTACCAGAATAAAAAAAGTCAACACAAAGTCCTGTCAACCAGGATGTGGGTGGGAGATGGTAATTAATAACGAGACTGAACTAATTTCGCTGGAACTTTCTCCGTAATCTTATCTTTTATGACGTCATATTAAGAATCGTAAGAAAACTTTACAACACTGAAAAAACTCGAGCACTCGAACCGAAAACAGCACTTAATCAATACTGTAATAAAATTGCAATCAACAGTTTATTGGAGCAGGAGTTATTGGTCAGTTTTTGATGAACTTTAAAAACTTCCATGAATATAAAATTTGAGAGGAAGAAGTATATTGCTATAGAAAAGACAAAATTAATAACGAAGTCTAGTCTTTATATACGGCCTTCAATGTCATTTTGGTTTTGCCTGAATTTTAAAATACTTCTTATATTTCCTTAAAATCAGTGGAGTTTATCTTAAAAGTATGATTTTATATCAAGTTTGAGTTTTGGGACTACAAGAAAACGTGTTTAGCGTTTATGTTCGCATTATTCAAAAATAAAGAATTTATTACGTATTTCACGTATGTGCGGAGTTACAACTAAACTTAAGTTTGGAATGCTAAACGTTTAACATTCCAAGCTAAAGAAAAACAACTTAAAAATTTACAAAACAATGCAGAGATAGGCATCAGAATTTCAAAATTAGGGCGCAACAAGACCAACTTTCTAATGTCATACATTTATGTATATTAGTGTAATATCGACATATTGTATTTGAGTGGTCTGTACAATCGTGATCCTTTTGCTAAAGTGCTCGATATAAACAAATTGATTGAACAAGACGTGGTCTAAAACGTGCGAGCGAGTGACCCCGACCCGATGCGAGAAATTGAAAACACGCCCCACTTAACCTGGATACTGATGATACAACTAGACCAGCACCATCAATAACTTACTCTATTAATTAAATACGTACTCAATGACATAATTTACTTATTTACTGTCATGGATATTAATTTGATTTATTTATCACTATAATTAAAAAATACGGAACGAATTATTTTTTCACAAACACAATTCGTAGTATACCCGTATAAAGTCATTTTAAGAATAAATAATTCTAAAAATACGCAATCAGTCGATTTAAGAGAATATAAACAAGAAATGCTTCCTCCGTTACATCAAAGCTACGTATGAATTTAATGTGTTTTGTAAATTGGCAACCGCAACGTTCTTACGACAAGAAACTTTATAGCAATATGGTTATTTACCATAATTATTAAGTAAAACATATAAATTATATGTGCTTTCACATGTGAGATGAATCGCTTCGCCACGTAGAAGTAAACATTATCTTAGGTTAGGTCCTCGAGCCCGCCTCATGCAATATTGATGTTTAAGCTTATTTGAAATGTTAATTTGTGACGACGGTGAAGATAAAATAGAACTTACCGTGTCGATGTCGTTAGAAAAATTAACATTACAAAATAAGTGGAATTCATCAATATTACATGAGATATTGGAAGTCATATCGAACTGTTCTTCTCCTAAACACCATAGGTTAGTTGACGACGCGCCATTATGTCATTATAATAGATGTTTTTTTTTACCGCAAGTTATATTCTAATTGGATTCCGACTTTAATTTCACCTAAAGTGTTATTTGATGAAAAGAAACGCGGTAGTATCGCGATGGTAAAAAAGTGACCTACAATGGAGCCATGGGTTTTCCTGCTTGTGTCTTGTTATTAAAAAAATATAAATGGCCGACCATCCAATCTTGCCGGTAATTAAAGAAGCGTTATTGAATAGCTCTAGATCGGCTGAACATAGCTTTATAACTCCAAAATGACAGAGATATAGATTTACTACAAATTGTTTATCACAGGTTTAGAGAGCATTGTTAAATATAAATGACTTAATTAACACTTCGACTAGTAAAAAAAAAGATATTAACATATCGTTATTATAAGATAACGTTAATAAAAACCGTGCTATGTGTAGAATGTTGAGAGAAATTAGTAAAAAAAACGATTAGTCCATAACATTAATCGATTGCTCTAGAATGCATCTCAGCCAAAATAATAATAACTATGTGTGGGAAACAGTTCAAAAGGATTCCTATAGGTTAATTTATTTTGACATCTAAACTAAAGATTCAAGTTTCCTACAGATTAATTTATCTGTTTTTTTACGCCATTTTAACATATATAATTTAGACTGTCATAAAAAATGTCAACGTTTTATTAATTACTTCGATTCTAATCAGCATAAATTGTACTAATTATAAAACTATAATGACCTGAGTGACATTTAAATATTATAATAATTAATCGTGTTTTTTATCAGCATAATTGCTTGGTAATGTGAAGTATAAGCGTCGCGTGCGCATCGATCGCATTCAGTGCGTGTAAACAAAAACGGAGCCATTCAGAAGCCGATCAATTAAGTGAAGCTACTTCATTTTACTAACGTTACATTGAAACGTTATGTTAATTACTACAGATTATTTTCATGCTGAAAATTATGCTCTTTGTAGGTTTTAATTGGGATAGTTTAATTTTTCTTGTAAATATATTGGCAGTTCTGTAGATAAAGACTAGAATAAATTTGATCCATTTATTGATTAGAATATGTAAAAAAAATCTTTGCGATAGCTGTTAACAAGAGGGTAATGTTATGTCAAATATGAATTTACAACAGCGAAACACGCACACAGTGCTTCTGTATTCAGTAAATAAAACATTTAATAGTTTAAAAAAATGGTGTAAGCAAATATGAGTTGCCTTGAAAAATATATTTTCATGTTTAAAATTAAATTATATTTCAACATATATGTAATTGTTCCGAGTGTAATGTCCAGTGCAAAGAGGTCAAATACCCTTCGACCTCCACGAGACAAACCTTTTGAATTCGTTGACAGTGAACACGCTGTAATGTTGTTTTTTAAGTTTCCTTAAAAAGTAGGTATGATTTGTTATTTTTAATTTTGCTAATCAACTCTGAATCATTTGTCAAAGCAAAGGTTAATTTTGTCTAATTTCCATGTTGAAAAAGATTCTTGTAAGCACAAGTTTCAAACGTTAGTGTTTTTTTTAAGCTATTTATACAACAGATACTCCTATATTATGTTGTATAAAGGGTGATAAAAAAATATATTAATGGAAAAATTAAAACTTGTATCGCTAAACTGTATGGTGATGAGATGTACGGTCCACGTGGCACGTGGCACGCTATCTCTATCGTATCGCAGCGTGCCACGCTAGCGGTCAAACTGGAACCACAACAATATCCACAAAAACTCGAACAGGATTCTAGCATAATCCGTGACATGATTAAATGCGGAAAATATCAATGACAAGAGATATATGTACTTTAGTATACACGTGTACAAAGCTTTGTATATTTATAGTGAGGTGTCAAGTTGTCGGCGTGACGCCGGCGCTTACCGAATATACATACGCTGAATATAGTAGCATATGCAAATATTGCTCTTAAATATATTTGGACAGTCGATCACTTAACGAAATTATGGCTCGGCAATTAACTTTATGATAATTTGTATCTTTAGGCGCGGAAAAAATGTGCATATTTTATTTGTAATTGTTTGTGTCACTCTCATCAAATATGTAGAGACTACTTCTGTTTGCACAGCCTATTCAAATGAACAGACATAATAGTACTTAAATGAAAACACTACCGAGAATTGTTGCACGCATAATTTTCCAGTAAAGGCTCATAGCGCGTTGATGTCTTTTATATTGTCGGCCGACAAACGACATTGCTATCGACGCAGTGCACAGTGGCATTATAATGTTGTAATTTGGAATGACTTGTAGATAACACTCTGCTTTATTCAGTAATGCAGCTCTATTAAGCTACTAAACATTGTAGTCGAGCACTCTTTCGCAGCGCATAAATCTATCGGTGCTCTAGATAGATAAAATTAAAATGATACCTGGAAACACGCTCAAGCTGAAGGTAGTTCCGTGTCTGTTGACGTCCGGCAAACCTTCGACATTTCCGAACAAACACAGTTGAATCACCGGCTCGGGAGCCGCGGCTCGCGGAGGCTGCGGCGCGGGCGCGGCCGGGGGCGGCGCGCGGGCCGGGGGAGGGAGGGGGGGCAGCGTGCGAACATACGCCCGCGAGGTCGCTGTCTTTTTACTCGCATTACCTCCTGACATTCGAACTTAATGGAGTTGCCTTATTGAAATTTAAGCAGAACGACTACCGACGTAATGGAATAAAATTAGGTTATCGTAACGAGAAAACGGTCTTCGAGTGGCCATCTTTAAGCTCTCGGCGGCCCAATAGGAATTCGAAACATTTAGCAGAGGCTGCACGCTTCAGAAAGCTAGTCGTCTCGCTCGCCCCGGGCCCGCCGCTCGTGTGTCGGAAAAGAATAGATATAAGAACACAGTCCTATCGACGAATAGTCATTGTTCTTGGCCGTAATGGAACAAAATAAAGACAGAACAGCGGTTTTCGTGACTGTGAGACGCAACTATCGGAGTAAACGAGGGTGAGCGGGAAAGAAAATAAGGTTTTTAGGGTCGATGGCCGAGCGAAGGAACTTAAAATTGGATTTTCTTAAGAAATATGCTTCATTTAGGACACGTCTATCATAATCTCAAATGTTGTGTCAAGCCAGCATGTTTATTGATGTTAACAAATTATTATCGATGTTTAGAGACATTAATCAGAGAAGCGCCATTGCAGCAATGTAAATGCTAATATTTTTTCTAACAGGAATCTTGTAAGAAGACAGTATGGTTATTAATTAACCTGAAGTATTTCATTTGACCTTATTTGAATCAAACAGTTGTTACATAATTAGTTTATAATTAATTAGAGACACAGTTATGGAGTGATGACGTAACGTGAGCATGAATCAGTGACCGGCGGGTCCCGTGCGTCCCGCGGGCACGAGGCGCGCGTAGCGGGACCGCCCCCCCCCTCGCCCCGCCTCGCCCCGCACGCCCCGCACGCCCCGCACGCCCCGCCCCCCGCGCCCCGCACGGACCGTTACGCCGGCGTCCTTGGCTGAGTTCTTTCTTGCGCGGGCGCAGCAGGTCGGTGTGAACTCGTTCCGCGCTGCCACCGCTGTGCACGTGTGCTTCCCTGTGTATGTGTGCACCGCACACGTGTGTGAGTGCATTAGATTAGTCCTAACGGATATTACGGAATTTCTAAGATAAATATACCTCAAATATGAACTAGCGATATTAACACATACCTTTATATAGAGCAAATTAGTTTTAGTAGTTATTTATAAAAACTTAGACCGATTAACATTCAAGTAAAGCAACGTTGTACTTGCAGTGAGCCGACGCCTGCATGTCTATTATGAATCCTATTAGAAATATCTGGCCTATTTGGAATTCTTCGATACTAATAGATTGATTGCATTGTATAGGTATCATGTTCTCTGTCTACAAGATAAAACTAAGCTTTACACTGATACGAAAATGTATTAGAATAAATAAATCGTCGGATGTAATGGTTCAAAATATACTTGTGCCTCGGGGCTTCGTGGACCTCATTTGTGTAATGTTATATCGAAGTATAGTAATGTACGATTATAGTTGGTCTAAATACGAATGTACTTACTGTACTTTATTTGTTTTACTTTTGTTATGGACGAACATCGATTTAACTGAAAAATTTTAGATTACAATACGAAAGTGCAATAACAAAGCTGCTGAAAAAAAACTAAGATTTTTTTATTGAATTGAGAATCTCCTCCTTTTTGGAAAGTCGGTTATAAAAATGCCTTTTTTACTGTTGACACTAGCCGACTTATAAGCAGACTTTTATTCAGCCTTACAAATTGAATGGTATTGAAAGCAAATGCTATTGAACTTGTAATTAAGAGACGAGTATGGATAATGAATAACTGAATGAAACGGAATGAGCACGAGACCCGAGCGACCCCCGCTATTGTAACATTACGGTACGTTTTATCACGTAACTTACTACTGGCAGGCTAGAATATTCCTCACTGTATTGAGCAGTGACGACCATAAATCGTACTTCGTATTTTTCTTTGACATAATTCTCTTTTTAAACATATATACGGACTACGGATAAGGACCCAAGCTCACCGACCATACTAACGTCAGTTTACTCAAAACAACTGTTTTTATATGTTCCATTTTCAAATTAAACAGTTGCTTTAAGAAAAACGGACATTTATACTATCTGTGTAAATGGGCCTTAGTATTATTGTCTTCAACTAGCAGTTCCCTCGTTTTACTGGGGGTGATTTGTATGGGGCATGTGTTAGGAGATGTGGGCACTTTTGAACTAACATAATAGGGTAATTACTGCGATTACTGCGATAAAAAGATGTTCCCTACAGCTTAGCTCTACGGTGCTCCCAACTACATCTCAATCTTTTCTCAGAACAGAAAGAATAATAGTAATACAATTAGCTCTTCTAACAATACTGTTAACTATGATGTATACGAATTGCTATTCTTATAAAACATGTTACCTTGGTTAAGTGGCAATGGAATCGAAATTTAATTTCAATTCAATTGCACTAATTACGAGTACATTCTTTGCTTTATAACTATAGTGCAACACTGTTCGACTACAGTCAATGACAAATCACTGAACTGTACTAGCAAATTAAGTTACCGATTTCTACCCTAAGTTAATTACTTAATCAACATGTACAAACCAAACTGATTTGTACTCTAGTGAGCCTTTTCTGGTATAAGGAACAACGAAAAAACTGGAGTGAGTCGCAGGTTATAGGTATCTGCGCAAGTCAAACGTTTTGTATGATTGATATTTCACCCTACAAGTGATACCACGTCACTGACGTCACAGATGACATTTATCAATAAATAGCAATGCGGCCTTACGCAACATCCTTTGTTACTCACAATCCTATTTGCCGCAGACACCACACGACACAATTATATAGACGACCTACATTGCACACGGAGACACGGAGACTCGGCCTCACAGAAATAAAACCGATTCCATGAAAAACAACAATAGTCGCCGACCATAATGGATTTTGATATTGGAAAAGATAGGCTTTTTTACTTCTTATTATTCTTATTACAATTGGGGTTTTCCAGCATTTAGCATGAAAGAACTTACAAAAGAAAAAATGGTGGAATCAAAAAACAGTCTGAATAGGCAACAAAAATATTGCGACAATTTTCTAATATTCATTGAATTTATTAGTGCATTAATACTTGTGTTAGGAATTTCAGATCAGGTTAACCAACACGCCATTAAAAATAGGCAGCACTTAGAAAATCCGTGCAACTTGTGTAGGCTATTTTTAGAACCTTTAGTAGTACAAGTTTCGAAACCCCAACCAGTAAAGGTCGGTTGAACTAGAGGCGTTCTCGGCGGCCAGCACTAAAACATTAACAACCTCTTTAATTATTGTTCTTATTACGAATTTTATTTTGTCAGTGGAAAGCTTTTAAGATGGCGCTAATATCGTGCAGTTATCGAGCGTTGAGCAACGAGCAAGGACGATCACGCGGCTGATCGTGCGGCTGTCGCAATCGCCTGCGACTTGCGAGCAGCGAACATGCTCTACTAGTTTACTGCCACTCCGGTGCGAACGCGAGACTTCACTTTGCCGACACACGACACTTGTTCCCTGGTTGAATACTCCGCTGCCACTACAATGTACTGCTGCAGTTTGGTACATACATATTTTATGTAATTTACATACCATGTCTAAATTGTAGTCTATGTACTGGGATGTCTATTAGAATAGTTTATTTTCAATTTTACATTATTTAAACAGGTTACAGGTGCTAGTAGGGCTGCACAGGACAGTGATATGTTGACGTGTGAGCAACACGTGGTACAAGGAAGTTGCACAAGCTCTATAAAGTTCATAATGACACAAATATGCATGCATTACTAGTCACCACTTCATCTCAGAACCATTATACCATTATTAGAGGCCATAAAACATTTAACTGCAAAATTAAGTCCAGTAAAGCCTACTGCATCAAATAATCATAAATGAAAACAAATTAAGGAAGTAAGAACCGAGATATTGGATAAATCGTTGAAGGGACATTAGATAAGAGATTCTTATACGCTAATGCGGTATTAATAATAGAAAATTATTGCAGTCCTAAGTCAGAACATGCTTCCCTTTAATAAATATGCGAGTTGGGAGTTACAGCGACGTAAATCTTGTTTATGCGTCGACGAAGTACAAGTGAGTGCCTTCAGGCGGCGGTGTGCGCATGCATGCGCCGAGTCCTCCCATACACATTACCTTAGATACCGATACCGCGAGTATTTGTAACAACTTAATCATTCCTATACAGATCATGCGAGAATTTGTTTTCTGTGAAATAACATGTACGCGAACCGAACCGTTGCCTGTCATTGTAATGTGAACTTTATGAGTATCGGCATAAATTAGGAAATTATAAAACGTAACGCGTGCTGCTAAAACATCATGCGCCTTACCTACGTATCGCGCCATGAATCAGATTAAAGTACTTACACACGTTTGTTAGACGCACACAGACGCACGTTGCCGACGTGTGTACACTGTCGGGCGGCGTGTGTGCACGCGGCGCGGGCGTGTGCGTGCACTCACACACGCGCGGGGAGGTTCAACGTACCAGTCGCCACTACGAGAGTTCCTTGTTCCACTTTACCACTGACACTATATTATTATTGTTCCAATGGAGTTTCCGATTCGGCCGACGCTTTTTTAGAGTCCTTATTTTTATTCTTTTTAATTGCTCGATTGAATTATAGGTAGTATTCAATGCTTCCTTATCTTTTCTATATATGTATAGCGCATGTAGTTCTCAATATTAAGTAAGGATACACAAATATAAGTGAGGCACTTAGTTTAATTTCAACAAAGCATACAGTAATGGTCGTAAAAATCGCTGGAACTGATCACAGCTACTCCACGACGCTCATTTAAATAAAAACATTCCATATTAATTGGTCTTGCATACCGAGCTCCAATCACTTGAGCATTTTCATTTCAAAGCTTTAATAATTCGACCTAGGTACATACAATATTTTTGATTTCCCTGTATCTGTTAGCCTTGGATTTTATCAAGTCAATTAATTTATCCAAAAGTACATTAAAAGTAAGCTTTCAAATAATTTAGGCCACTAACACCCTTGCCAAATTACGCACATTGAAATTGCGTAAGCAATTTTGAAAACATGTAATTGTGTAAGCAATTACTGATCTAAAGTGCTACAGTATAAAAGTTTAGCAGTGTAATAAGTACCGGAGTTGTAAATGATTCAAAGGTACAACACGATCATTATATCTTGTTATTAAAATAAATGTCAGTTAACGAGCTACAAAGGATAAATGTACATTGAAGATAAATGCATAGCTATTTACGAAGTTCCATTAAAAGCTGCGCCATAGAAAAGACATCAACGCGCGGCCAGCTCACAAAGCTTACGAGCTGCATTTACGTAACAATATTTTATACTACGAGTAAAATTAAATATTAAACAAAAAAATAAATAATGTTAAAATGTAATGCAATGACACTGCACTTTGTCTAATGACGTCAGATGCCGTGTAAAAGTAATTGCTTCACAATGCAGTTAATTTATACAATAGTTCTGCTGACTGTGCCGGCTATTGGTCTCTTATTAACCAGAGTCAGGTGTAGTTTGTCGGCAATTGAATAAACAACAATATGATTCATCACGAAAGTGAAAATGTACCATATTCAGCTGTGAATAGAAGTTTTCTTGGAAGCAATAAAGGTAGATAAGTGTCTTGATGTTGGCTAAAATTACATTTATATCTGGGCCACTAGATTTTTTACAGATTGGTATCGTTAACGTTCCAACAATTAGAGAATTAGATTCCAGTTAACTTGGTTCTTTTAGATTATAACTGTACCGTGCAGGGATTTGTCGGCACGAGATTTCGCGAACTACATAATACGTATAAATAGTAGGTAGCTGTGCGCAATACCGCCTCATAAAATATATAAACTGGTTTTGCAACATGCCAACTGTTGTTTTTTTAAGTCAGACAAAGTTTTATTTCTTTTTTATTAGCGTTATTAATAGTTGTGCTAAACGCATGCTAACGTGTTTGTTCCCGACTCCAAATGTTCTTACGACATTCTGCTTTATTATAATATTATTACTATTAGACGAGGCGCATGTATATATTATATTTGTTTGTGCATATTCGCTGATAAAATTAATTATCTTCGGTTGCTGTGCAAGCCTGTTCTAAGCGGAACGATGAACTTTTTGAACAAGTGGGTCAAAAAACATAACTACAAACACAATCTCATCTACTATGTATTAATATGAAATTCTTGTAACATTTTTTATACGATAGATTATTTATTTCGTATTAGATTTTTTTTTTATAGAATTATAATTTTATTATAAGTTAGTAAGTAGAAATAACATAATGTGCACAATGAAAGTAATTGATGATCTACAGCCGCAGCGCCGCGAGATTAATTCTTACAATCAATAAACATGACACGTTCACAATACAAAGCATTTGTTAACAACAATTAAATATACATGATTTCTCTATAAGCTTTTAAACAACAATGAAAGTTGTCATAAAGAATTAATCAAAATAGAGTTATTCAGTATTTTATGAGTATTTTATACACAAAATTTCCAAACTTATCAATTTTTAGAAACTCCAGTGAATTTCAAAATTACTTACTTTATTGCATCCCAAAGGTAATAAATTAATTTAATATGCATGCCACTTAAATAATGCTTGATCGCGTCAAATATGAACTTATAGTCACATTACGTCAGCTGCTCAGTAATCGAACATAAAATACTTGCTATATAAATGATCGAAGCGCCTGCAAACCACGGCAAAGGTTTTTTGTTACAAACCATCTAACGGGTTAATGAGTCTTCGGACCCCATTTATGAGGAAAAAACTCGCACAAGAAAAGTCTGCCGAAGTATTAGATGAGTAGGCGTCTTACAGTTGTAAAAATGTTTGAAAAAGCAATGTATAATCGTCATTAATCATGAAGTAAGGAGGCAATAATTGAGCAATTAGAACCAAAGCTTTTAAGAGCCTTATTAAGTAAATTGAGAGTTCTTTTTTGTTAGGTAAAATTAAATACTAGTTATATTTATATTTTAATCGCCCGTACAAGTTAGAGAAATAATTTATATGAATCTAGAAATCAGGGTTTAATCTTATCTAGGCTGAGGGTAGATGGGAGTCGGAGCTATGGATTCAAGGCACGTACAATAGCTTGGTTGCAATCCTCGTGAAAACGGAAATTACCCAACCTATGAAAAGGAATATTTCTCAGCAGAGTTTGAAGCAAGACAGAGCTTTAGAAGACGTTATGATCGATTGAGTGAAAATAATGTCTTGGTGATTCTTTAACATAGATGCCCATGCACTAATTAAAGAACATTCTAGGCGGCTGTTTGATACTTAGGGTGACCAAGATGGTAGAGACGAAGGATAAGCATGCTATCCAACGGCTTGGTGAATGTGATGTGATACATCTAGTTGACAGCGATAGAGAATAAACTGATATATTTTTTTTAAATAAATATAGAGTTACTCCAAATTAACAAGTATTTATAATAGGTACCCATATCTTGATTGACACGAAGAAAAGAGCAAAACGAAAATATGATCAGATAAACTTGCCATTACCATATTAAGCAAAAGGATGTGAGCATCATCATCATTACGATCGAGATGAAATTTTAATAAAAAAAGTGATTGATTGAAGTCTGAGTCTTATTCCTATTTCAATAAGATTAAAAATATAGTATAGTGCGGTTTCAAACCAAACACTATGGCGAAAGCTGCCAGCACTAATGAAAGCAAACGTGTTTTAGTGTTAGGTACGTAAAATACTTTTGGAGCTAACTTTTGAAATTTTGAGATGCTTGAGATGCTTCGAATTGACGTCAATTACTACACACGTAGGTAAAAAACTACTTAAGAGGACGAATTGGAATTTTTGGCGCCAAGGATCTCAATTTTTCTCAGTAAATACAAAACGGATCAAAATACAACTTGGTTACCTGAAAGTTCATGATATAAACCTTATTTTGTTAGAAGTGAAAACATGATTAGGTAACTTTTATAACAGAAAAAAATATATCAAACATACCTCTTTTTAAACAGAGATTCACATATTATGGGCAAACGGGACCGATTTAATTTTTTAGTAGTTGAGTATATACATACTCTTTAAAATTGTAGAAGGAATTTTTATTAAATTATCATTTCTAAATATTAAAATTACAAAACCATTTTGCCGCTTACGACTTTTAGTTATAAGCTAGCGCGCGTATTGTTATCCTCGCCCCGCTCAGACGCTCCGACCCCTTTTGGCGCCTTAGATGCGCGTGCCGGTTATGGAATTATTGTTGACCAATTCCTCGCCTTAAATAGGATTACTGTATGTTAATAATTCAGATTTATAGATTCTGCTTAAATGTTAATAGGCTTTTTGAGTTCTATATTAACCAAATTAATATTTAATATATTTTTTACTAGCTTTTGCCCGCAACTTCGTTCGCGTGGAATAGTGACTACCAGCAGATTTTTGATTTGACCAATAGATGGCGCTATATGTCCGGAATAATTTTATTTTTATTTTTTTTTTGTAATAAAAACTATCCTATGTCCTTTCTCAAGTTTCAAACTATGTCTGTACCAAATTTCACACAAATCGGTTCAGTAGTTTAGGCGTGAAGAAAAGACAGACAGACAGACAGACAGACAGACAGACAGACAGACAGAGTTACTTTCGCATTTATAATATTAGTTTGGATATAGGTTAAAATTTCAATATTCAATAGAAATATTGATATGAATTCAACAATTAAAATATGCGTGTATTATTATTTTTATATTAAAATATTTAATGTATTTTTAATGCTAATTTTGTAATTGTGCGTTTCCAAAAAACATATTAAAATTAAATAGGCCAAGTTTTTAAGAGCATAAATAATGTTAGTTTAAGGAAAAATCTAGTCTTATGATTATTCTGAATTATATTAACGAGAACCGCGCCTATATACGTGATATAGGTACGCAGAAACAATGTTTGTTCCTTGTAAAGGTTAACGCAGGTTGTCCGTCTGGTTACTGTCGGCTGAAGATTTAGCAGAGCGCCCGCTGCCCTGCCCTTGACTCTTGCCCTACGTTAACGGCATACAATCATGGCCACTACAGCATCTTTAGCATCCTCGAACACGTCTGGCGGTTACAGTTATGACCTCAACAAAAACATAAGTGTAGCTAAAAAATAATCTCTCTCTGGCGCAGTCGGGTAAAATAAATTACTGGCATACAATCTTAATAAAGCGGTTTGGAGATGAAGTGATGTGGAAATTAGCGACCATAAATCGAACCAATTTATGCCATTTTTTGTGGTAATAAAATCCGCGAAGCCTTAATAAATCCCGCTCAAGCCATACTTGAACAAAAGCATTGTCGTCCAGCGGTTGAACTGATATGCCTTGTAGAACATTAACATATCGCAAAGGTATGAGGTCGCCTTCAGGCACCAGGAACTGTACCTCGATATAATGTGTTTTAATAAAAAATAAGAGTCTTGCAACGTCAATAAATCATTTTACGTGCGCAGTGTTGACGGACAATGTCCCGCTTGACTGCGACTTAAGTGTAGCTCGATATACTTATTGTCCATCATTCATAGGATTCTATTCATTAATTCAGTTGGTTGCAGATTCAATGAGCAGCGGCGGCGGAGGTGCATACAGACGAGATGACTTGCGATTGACTTTCACCTTCATTGTACAGTCATGTAATATTCACATCACTGACGTTCTATGTTATTCCTGATACAAGTTTGTCGATTACAGCCTTTTCTCACTAGCGAATTTTCTAAAAAGATTTTTCGCTCGGATTTTAAATATTTTTTTATGCCGACAGTTGTCCAATGTTTGCTGTCATACAGATACGTGCGACGACGCCTGTACACAGAGCGATGTCACAAAGTTTTTCCGCTCGGAAAATCCGCTAATATGAAAAGGCTGTTAGTTCGCGACAATGTGTCACTTAGTCACAAAGACTATATAATTTTATGATGCTTACCTTTAAGTTTGATGCGACACCTGACGATTTTATATCTGTAATAAATAAAATACCATTAATATACAGCTTAACATCGATGATAAATTAGAAGACTAACTTTTCCCAAAGAAAAATATTACTCCTATAACATGTTGTCTGCGCAATTCTGACATACTTATTTTACTCAAAAAAAATACCATAGAGAGCTCATACAATCATTTTTATCAGAATAATGAAAAAGGGATCACAATAAAATTACTTTAAACTTAATATAGTTGGCAAAATTGGTCTTTAGTGAAGTCTTCGCGAACATTTTGGAAAACATAAAGCAATGATTTGTTGCAGGACGCAGAGTAAATGGGTTTTCATACACAAAAAGTTTGTAGTTATTTCAAGGAGATACCTCCAACTGACGATAACAAACGATAAATTGGCCATCACTGTTACAGGTATTCAATATGTTCTCTAATTTAGTACAGCGCAAATTGGAAGGGTCAAAAAGTTCAGAAGACGAAGAGAATTTTTAAATTCAAGAATAAAATATCGACATTAAACATTTCATGAACTCATTCAGAATGAATATTACAATGATTTTCCGGCAAGATCACTGTTGTCAAAACTGAGGAGTAAAAAAGTATCTCCGAACAATTTAAAATTAAGTACTCACAATATAATGTCAATGCGCAAACATACTTATAGATAGTGTGTAATAATAGTAATTATGTTTGTGCAAAACGAAAGAAATTACTCATAAGTAGCCAACCATTTAGGTACCGTATGTACACAAGCATAAGTGCATACACGCATAAATTGGTGCATTAAACGTGAAAAGGTTGTTTGTTTAGTTGGAAACTGGTGCAAAACAAAAGTGGTGCAAACCGCAGAACCAGTCCTGCGACAGGAAGCGGCCTCGAGGTCCCCCCTCCCGCCCCGTCCCGCGCCCCGCCGCCCCCCGCCCGCCCCACCTGCTGCGCGACTCGACCACCTGATCCAGACAAAGCGTGTCCTTCGCGTAGTGACGCATACAAGTGCATTGCACTAATAATACCGACCGAGTCCTTTCCATGTCCGGTAGGCAACAAGCCCTCAGCACGACCAATAACTGCACTATCATATGATACTCGCCACTTCTTGCATAAAACCGTATGACCGTATCGATGGTTAAATCCCTTACATAATCGTCAGATCGCCTCACATGTTCTAATTTATGTTTGAATATTATAGTTGTGCGTTTCCTTATTCTCTTTCGATATTAAAATATTTCAATATAGGAAAATGGTTATTGTAATAAAGATCCACATTTGTTCATGATAATCAATAATACTGAAATGCTAATTTTCTATACATTAATGTGTAACAATCATATACAAGGCATGGATTACATAATTCTGGTTTGTTATAAAGTCTAAGTCTATGATTTTTATTTATTAGTTACTGAACTGAACATACACGGTAAGTGAAAAGTACATTGTCTACTAAGTATTCAGATTTAAGCAAGTGGGGACGCCATTTATCGTAGATTAAATAATTATGATGATATTCAACTGACAATACAGAGGCTTTAGCACCAATGTGGGAGGTGTCTCGCTTTATGAATATAATAACAAATCTTGCAGTGTAAAGATGTTCTGTTCCGCAGTAAACGTTGCATTTAAACGCCTTTATGTCATTTGCACAAGATTTATGAATGGAAAACAGGATTAAGTGCACAAACAAATAGTCGCTTTCGTAGAGAAAATGGCTATAATTCTGCGTGTAACAGTTCTATCTATTCTGAGTGCTAATTCATTAATTTTAAAGCCTTACATTGTGTCACTAGTGACATAATAGGGATGGATGGTTGTAGCATAAATAGTAACCTAACTTTTCTAGTTATGATTACTAGTTGACCCGGCGCACTTCTTTGTTAAGTGTCAAATTTCTGATGTTTATGTTTAATTTTCCAATTATGTTCAAGACTTTCTTAAGTTTAGTTCAGAACCTTCTCATGGCAATAATGACCTCAACAAATATAAATTGCAAAATCACAACAAAAGGAACAAAGATTTTTATATATTTTTTTAACTGAGTCTGTAGTTGGTACATAAAGATGATCAGTGAGTACACAGTACGTACCACTAATCCCTTGTGGCGAATTAGCTTTAAAGAATCCTTCCACTCCAGTTTAATATCTTTGTAAATGTAGAGCAATTGGAATTTTCTGACAAAGAAATCAGTTGCCAGCTATATAAATCGTGACTGAAACTTATCTCAAAATAGAATTGTTGTTGTGTAGAGAGTAAAAGAGCAATGTTGTTGATGCGCACGCGGCGGCGGCGCGGCGCGGCGGCGGCGGTGCGGCGGCGGCGCGGCCGGCACGAGCGCGCACAAAGCCGCTCTGCGTAACCGCCGAGTCTCATCGGACCGCCCAAAGAAACGATCTCATAGAAAGTAGAGCAAGTCATTTATTTATTCAGTGCAGCGGCGGGTGCGAGCGAGATGCCACACCGAAACTGGCTCATTAAAATAAAAATCAGATTTTCGAGTGCAACTCGCGCGAAGTTAAATAAAAGTTTCCGACGAAATTTGCTCGAGTTATTCCAAAAAAGGCGCGCGAAACGCCTCTGCGACGAGATCACAAGATACAAGTGCGAGGTGAAACCGACCGCGATAGTGTCCGACACACGCGCGCCGCGCAGCCTCACGCGTTTACTTTCATTCGGCCAAGCATACGACGCGACGCTATTGTGGCTGCTTTACTAATACATCTTAATGAATTTTGATCGCCTAAAGCACCCTTTTTGTCGAGAACAAGCATTTCTATTCTGCATTTATACAAGTGTTTTCACTGTAAGAAGCAAACCATTGTGTGAACATTACGCGGCCCGGCGGCGTTGCATTAAGCGCACGATATAATGCAGCTCTATAATCATAGTCACGAGTCACGTTATCCGCACCCGCATTCACTATGTAAATAACACCATACACGACATTCCGCCATTCGACAAAATATAAATCGTTTCTCATTTTGCATCTACCGGCTCGAGCGAGTTCCAGTTTAATTAATAAAAATGTATATAAGTTTATATCGATTGCAACAACATTACGCAGGTTTGTGTGGGCAAGTGCTCTCGATTTGCATTCCGCCGATGGAGTTGGCCGGGCTGCCCGGCCGACACGCTGTCATTATTTAATGTTATTTTCACGTACAATTTTCTTCATTAATGTTCGGGTATGATCGTGTTCGCTTGACTGATATTTTCAGAGCAGTTCATGTCAATTATATGCACGGAATTAACGAAAATCAAAAAGAGACAACGATTGTGAAAGCGCAGTCGTATCCTTCTAGTTTTTAATGCATGCATTTTTATGATTTGAAAGTCGCGGACATTTCATCTTATAATGGACAGTAAAATTATTTCCGAGAGCGATTTCATTTGAGCCAATTATATTTTGGAATATCTTTTTATTGACAACAATAAATATAAACCGCATTAACTTTAGTTATTTGGTCTCTTAAATATGAAGAAATTAAAGGATATTTCATGCTTGAGACACTATTTTATTATACATAATCGATCCAATGGTTCAATTGGTTCCGGAGCTAACTTGTAATTAATGTAGAACTTTGAACTCTTCATAAGTAGTTACATTAAACTTTCACAAGCACGTGTGTCTATTAACCATTCATTAACCATTAAGGGTGCAAAATATCTTATGTTTAATTCTATAGAAGTAATAAAGTTAAACACCTTTAAACTCACAAGTTATCAGGGTAATTCCTTTGGCTCTGACTATAAAATATTCATCAGGTACACATAAGCTGGTAAAGGTTGTCTGGAAGAGACGCCATAATGATATAGTACTATTATGTGGAACTGTTTTCAAAAATAATATCACATAAAATCACCTCTTTTTTTCCTATACTTTTATGTAATTTTAGATCATGAGAAAATAAAACTTTAGTTTGAAACATTGGGCGTGTGTGATGGGTCTGCGGACTGGCGAGCGCCGGCCGCGTCAGATCAAGTTGTCACGTCAATCATGAGGAGAAACGGACCTGCACTCGACTTACTTTTTAATTTACTTACACACTTTTTACTTTGGAACATATCATTCGATTTATGTACCCATCTATAAGTATCGAAGCTTGCTTTTATCAAGCAAGGGCTTTCACATCGCCTCGATTTGTATTTCGAGTATTTAAATGCGCCTGTGTAGCTTTAATCTTTATGAGCATCGAGACTGATATCACCATAACGGCACGTTTTTATTAGACAGTAAAGTATAAGTAGCATATTTCTGCCAGATGCATTATGTGTAGGTAAAAAGCTAACATTTTATAGTGTATTCACCTATTTATTCATCAAAAATAAACAAATTCACAAAAATATTTCATTAAAATTGACTTAAACAGTAGTTAAACAAATATTTGTCGCCGGTTCATAGTGTGAGCTGGCAGTGTGAAGTCTCTCGCGGCTGAGTGAGCAATCATGCGCCAATGTTTACAAAAGCTGCCACCGTGCGACGCACACGTATACTTACATTATGGCTGTTAATGCACAATTTTATACCTATTTTATGTTTTTAGAAAGCGTATGTATTAATCAAGTTAGTAATGTGTGAAAATATGACCAGTACAAGTGTCTGTGTATATGTATGTATCTATACAACTAACGGAGCATGCTTCCTAGAGGCAGTAGACCTGCATGGGTACTACACTATCATATTATTAAGCCGTAAAATTAGCGAGCAAAGAACTGCGCATGACCCGCGTGTCAAATTAAGCAACCTACCACACAGATAGATTGCTGCAAACACTTCGTACACAATGTTGCTTACTTCAATATGTTTAATGAAAATTAATGACTAATAAAACTGTATTAAGTATATGCTTCTCCTATAAATCTGTCTCAACCAGGCTTATAGTTTCTAAAGAGAGACCCACGACCATTGATCCTCTTTACGGAAAACCCGGCAGCGGAAAATGCAATATTAGTAAATCAAGACAACTATTGCTCACCGATATGACACGTCAATATACAAATGAAATGATAAAACATTAATATGCTCGGATAAGTTGCAATAATTTACATTTCTTGTATCGCTGTACGCTATACATTGTCATACAGGAGCTCGTTTCATCGTTTAGCTTATTCACCAGTCGTAGCTCAATTGTTTCTTGAATGAATCATGCTTCAAACGTTTGTTGTTTCTTTAAAGCCAAAAACCGGCGCGCTATATTTTGAGCAGCGCGCGTGATACCTATGAAAGAGAAACGCCTCGCATGTTAATATTTGTAGATAATATGTGTGTTATGTTGCACAGATTGCGTAACAAGGCCGTCTGCAACAATGTGTAGAAATTTATAATAGTTAATTAAGTTGGAATACATTAGCATCTTATCGTTGGCTAATCATCTAATTATAAGCTTATAATATTGACCGCACAGGTTTGCGTTTGTTTTTTGGCGCCACGCGTGATCATGTTACTACTTTCATATTTCTTGGAACAATGACACAAAAGCTCTAGGAGCAATCTGACAAACTTAAGCGAAAACAAAGGCGCATCATTATTATCAATAAAACAGGTACTTTCTACAATCTGACAATTGACAGTGCATTCCTATTGTTTCACGTTCAGACTGTAAATTAATAATTTATCTTGATTTCTATCGCAGTACAATACTCGCAAATATTTTGTTCATAGAAAATTGAATGACTACCTAGTCGATAAGTACAAATAGTTCGATGGCAGATTTTATTTAAGATAAGAAAAAAAGTTCTTTCTCTTTTAAAGCAACCACACAAAATAATCAAATTATTAAAAATATGTACGCTTTTCGTACTCTCTCGACGATATTTTTAGTCTTCAGGTCTTTAGCGTAGCGAACAATATTAGAATCTACGCGGCTACTCTCGGGGTCCGTACGTAGCGTCTAAGAGGTATCTGCTACGCCGATAATCCAGAAACCCCTTAACGCTCATTGATTTTGCCGACGAAACTACTCAAGAATGTTATGATTGTAAATCAGTATAAAGTATAAACTAACCGCTTTGCCTGAGTAATTAGACTAGTCGTCAGAATCAACGTCATAATTTAAATTAAATCCAAACGAATACGATTTCACAAATTAAACCACGAGGTGTGTCGATTTATTTATGGATTCATTAAGCCAACAAATAAAACATCATATTTATCTCTTAAGATACCACCGTTCAAAATAATATTATGTGTGCAAGATTGTAAATGTGCCATTCTTAATGATCTCGTCTATCTCTGAAAAGGTCCTATTAAAAAAAAACTCATAATGGTGCCTTTAAATAGAATCCAAGATTAGGTAAGTAAGTCGTTAGATCGATAAAAAATATAGGAACAAGATTGTAATTATTTCTTGAATACAAGAAATAATAATTTTATCACGTTTATATATGTACGTTCAACCTGGTGCAATGTTAGTTGCAGTACGTACAGAGACGGCTGTGATGAGCGCTCACATACGCTGATCTGCCTCCGGCTGATGTCTTCCTAGTACTCTCCACTTTATTATTGTCAAAGCTATCAAGGCACCTTCCAAGACGCAGTAATGTCTGCAATATAGGTGTTTACCGCGAACGCTGTATAAATGCCGGCGCACACTTTTATAATTCATGATATATCATGACATTGCGGACACGTCCGCCATCGCTCGCGATCAGGATCGGGCGAGTCACGAAGCGCGGCCTATCATATAGATATAATGCACTTAACATTGTGTTGCGTCCGGCTCGTTGCATAATATCTACCGGTAGCTAGGTACTACCTGTCACAGCGCGGGAGTTACGTCGGCTACCTACAGCCGTAATATTAAACAATAATTACTACAGCATAAAGGTCGAGACCGCAAGCAGAGCGCTCACTCTATTATGGACGTAATAAACGCTCACGGCATGAAGTTTAGGGCTCTATTAACTACGACGCCTATTAAACCTCTGCGTAATAAGATAACATTACTTCATATCGGCCATTCGATATACTACCTCATTAACAAAAGTCTTTCCATATAAGTATCAGTCCATATAAGCTAAAGATTTACTTATTACAAGACCCATTTACATGATCTCGAGATCTCGTTTGTTTTAAATTCCGATAGCAGGTTGAAAATTAATTAAGCCCAGAGAAATATTCCCCGCGCATAATGAAGAGGGATAAGTCACAATTTTTACTTACCATTTATTTATATAACGCCACAAATGTTAATATATTTCAATAGAAGTTCAAGTATAAAAAAACCCGATACCTATCCAAAATTACAGATGGCAATAGTTTGTATCCGGCAATGTAACGGTAATGCAGCGAGTCACCGACAGTGTTAGTATTTTTGTACCATAATCGTAAAAAGCTTTACATTGCGAATCACGACCATGTACGTACTAGGCATGTACCTAGGTACCGTCGCCGTGGGCGGCAGGTCGGCTGCCCCGATTCTGCATAATATCTAGGTGGATCGTAATGGCAAATTCCAGTATAAGTGAGAGTGCTCGATTTAAGATTAGATTATAGACTTTACATGTAGAATTTGCAACGTTTATTTAAATTGTTGAAACATTAGTCTCTATATAATCAAACCAACATAATTAGTTTTGAATCAAAAGTTATGTAGCAAGCTTTTCACTTTATGCATACCTACTTAGTTTAGATACAATCATGCCTTATATTACATTACATCGCATCAAGAATAACTGGACTGCAAGTTAATACCTATGCAACGATAATAGTAGACTGCAGGAAAAATCCATTAATCAACTAGACAATCTAACCATAGATTTATTGGCATATCGAGATAGAATGTAATAAAACGTGGCCACTAAAGTAGAAATTCAACTACGAGTTATCATATCATAATGTTCTTTTGAAGCGACATCACGTAGCAATTCGTTTTGAATAGATTTGATAATATAAGACGGAAATAATGACTAAAAAAATTATAATTTTCATTTGAAGATGCAAATTAAAACTATTTTTACAGGTTTGGTGACGTGATTAAACGAATTTAACTATGCATAAAATCTTAACGTTATTGCTCTTTATTAAGTTTATTAAGTTATTTATTATTAAGTTTTAAAGAAGTGGAAGTCACAATATTGATTTGAACTCAATATTAGCACGAAGGTTATTAAGTAATTAACCTTTTGACCCCCAACTTTAAATTCACAAAGCAATTTCACTTTCAACTTGACGAGATAATTGTATTAGATTTACCAACATTTTCCTTAATAGCTGTCAAAACCACAAATGGTAATTAACGATTAAGACTACAAGACATTAATTAATGGGCTACTATTAATGGGCTATAAAAGCAATTAATAAAGTATCATCACTAATACACATTATCATAAGAAAGTTCAACGCAGCTGAACTGATGCATATTACACGACGGTAAATGTCACCGTCATCGTTGCAACCGTATAATGCGCTGTTACTATGCATAACAACACTCATAAACATTGGATATTATCATTTAAATCGTGATATCCTGCAACAGTAACTAAACATTTTGATAAACTTGCTAGTTTCTTTACGAAAAGATTCGTTTTGTTTTACTTTTAAATTAGTGAAAATAATTTTTCGCATACCGCTATCAATTATAAATTACTAGAAACTTTAGTTTCGAGAATCTTGGTTATAATTTATGACTGTTAGAGAAAAATCTTCTACGACACTACTTCGACTCTAGTGCACGTACTATTTAAGTATTTTTACTTAATGGAGGATCATCTCTAATGGGACATGCCTTTTGATCGCTTCAATATATTCGCAAATGGTGAATCGCTCCCAATTAAGTGCCTATCTCCATGTACGAAGCACTGAGCATCGTTGGTGGGTTGCCGAGGCTTGTTCAAGCCCTTAATAGGTAACAGTAACACCGTTTTTGGAATTTTTGTTAGTCTGCTCGTAAACTTATGGGGCATCAATTAGAATATGTATCATGACACACTAAGGCATCGGGCACCCTTGTACATACTTTGTACGAGTATATCTGATGCGACGCTAATGGATTTGTTGCGTTTTTATTCTCGAAAAGTCGATATTTTAATCAACTTTGAACATCGGAAAATGCATCCTCGCATTGCATGTATAGCGATTATCGTGAATCAATGAATGATGTGATCAAGTAGGTACATAACGATCTTTACAATTAATTACGTACATATGATGTCGATGGTTTTCTGTATATTCATGAGACCGCAGAGCGCCACAACCGGATGTTCCTCACCAAATGCACAATCACACTAACACAAACTCTCACGAATTTTTCTCCCAACGCTTTCACGTCTTCCACTAATTATTATCCACTTTATCGGGCATCTTCAATTTGATTTACGTCTAGCTCTTACACAGCTCAATTGGTACACTTTTTCTTTTCGTCGATATAATTTAGCTATAATTTAGTTGCGAGCGGTGGCGATACCGGCGCGGCCGCTTTCCGGCCGCGAGTCGCCGTCACTCGCACTGCCATGTCCGCTAATTACTCACAGCCACTAATATTACATTATTACCCATAACCTAATGAGTTGCTGAGCTTAATTGCATTTGTTGGACGCGGTATTATTTGGCCGTTATTGGCTCTACTAAGAAACTTAACCTTACTTTAGGTACACCACATAGAAAGTTATGTTTAATTAAAGCTTTAACACTTTATGACGTAGTTCACACGATTAAATATTTAATTGTTTTCCGCACATTTATAGTATTGCTGAATTCTCGTTAAAATCTATAGTGCAGAAGGTACCATTATACTCCGAGAAAATCTCGTTACAAACTTGATTGTTTATGAGAGCATTAAATTTTATTAATATGGTATCACGTTCAAATATAATTATACTTCGGAAATAATAATATAATATGGTAATATCAAATAAAACTTATATTACGAGTTATTGTAATTATAGATTTACCTTTATTTAGAGATTCCGTTTCCTAATGAAGGTGATGCTTAAGTTTCCACTTTCTGAATAGTACTTGACCAGCCATTAAAATATTCCAATAGTACCTAATTAATAATAGGAAAGCCCATTACCTGTTGAGGTGTACTCTGTCATTGTTGTTAAGCTATTTTATAATGAAGAATGCTTATAACAAACTGCTTTCAAGTCGAACCATAGAGAAGTACCTCACAATGGAGAGGCTAATTAAAATATCAATGGTCTTTGAGATCATCAAACATGTCTTTATGGGTATTGTGTGTTAAGAGTCTTGTCCATATTATGTAAACTGACACGGAATTTAATTAATTTCATTACTATTGCATATCACGAGCACCACGTGATGTGGCACTTGGCCACTTTATGTGATTCTGGTTTTTAACGACTCATTAATTTAAGTGAGTAATAGATAAGTTATTAGTGTGTGAATATTTTAAGCTAAAATATTGGTAAGTTTTACATATTGTAATATAAACATTAAGTACAGCTACCATACATCTTTACTCCCAAAACTGTGGGTTTAAATTTTTACGTTATGAATAGCATGTGCCAAATATGGGCGTATTTAGTCCTTTGTTAGCTTTACAATAAAGCGCCATTTTAGCAACATGTCTAGCAATTATTTCTGTCACAACACAAATTTCAAACAAATAATGAGACGTTCGAGTTCAATTGGTCAATCAATAACGATGACAGGCGTAACGTGCGCATGCGCAGGCGGCGTACACTGTGAAACATTGCCTCGCCGAACAAAGAAGCAACAGTAAAAAATACTCATACAACTTTCTTTGTTAATGAACTACTGAATACCATATAAGAATCGCGAAATTAAATTTTCAATAATAAACCTTTTATTGAAGTAGTCTTAATTTTGTAATTATAGTAATGGCGAGTTGAACGCTAATGTAAGGTTTTCATCACGACTTTCCTTCGTTGTCTCTTTCGGCGTCATCGTCCGCGCTGCGTGTGATGCAAGCTAACATTAACCGTAACACGAAGTCAGCAGTGCGCGCACGCACGCCACACACACGCCACACGCACGCCACGTGCGCTCCACGCCGCACTGCTGGCACCCAGTGACTCATTACATTGCAGGCCACTGCCAGTGGCGTGAGAATCGCATTAAAACAAATTATGATTTGTCTAGGTAATATAAAAGAAGCGAAGTCTTCATTTGAAATAAGTGTTAGCCATCATATCTGTATGCCATGCACTGATGGTTAACTTTTACCCTTCACTAAGTGACCCAGTGAATTTCAGTTCACATTTAAACCACAATAATAAGCCAAACATTAAATAAAGAGATAGTGATTATCTGCATCTTTAACTGAATGGCTTTTGAAGAAGTTTCAGTATTCTCACGCTCAAGGAAAACCGGCAAATAAAAGACGCATGGCTAGTATTTTACGTAAAGCGAACTCGAGTCGTGGTGTTACAAAACGCGGGGTATGGCGTGACGGTATGTCGCCGTGCAGTGCCGCCACGCGAACCCGGGCATCATGCTCAGCTGCCTAATGATATCACTGCACTGCACCCGGAACATATCAACCACACCGATTGTACTAAATATCGGAATAAAAAGCAAACACTTGCGAAAATCAGATCACAGTCAACATTAAACAGCAGTTTAGTCACTAATCTTACTTTGTCTATCGTAATCGACATGCCTAATTAAAACGTAACCAAGCATTTTGGACGTCAAAGACGTAACGACACAGACAATGAAATTGCATCTACAGCATCTACATTATTATTCAGTAGAATAAATTTATAGAAATAGAAAGCTACTCATTTGGAACTAACTTATTCAGAAATAAATAAATCAAACATCTTATTGCAGCATTGTTTTCGGCAATAACTTTCAGGAAATGCCAAAGTACTTTCGATTCATCTAAGCCGCCAGCCACACCCCACTATTTCTATATATGTATAAAAGAACAAAAATACAAATGATCTCACATACATCTAATGTGAAAAATGTCTACAGTTATTTACATTTCATCTAATACACCAATTCTCAGATTTGAAGAAAGTACTCAAAGAGATGCTTGACCAACATACGCGGTTTTTGTACCGTTTAATGTATTATCATTACCAGACTTCAAACTTTAGAGTACTTATCTATAAAATTTTGGAACCTGCAATGAATGTTTATTTTCCTCTATCAGCAACTTGAGTATAAATTCAATTACTATTCAGAAAAAATATATTCAAATGTTCAATTAATCAGAGCTTTCTTAAACGAAAGTGTTTGGTTGGTCTCTGAATTTGCTTAAAAAAACGTGGTTGTTCGCAGCTAGTATAGGCAAGCGAATAATATAATTGTAGCGAGCTCAAAGTGATCATTTTGGCGTGATAATGGAGCAAGGCGTGGGCAGCGGTGGTGGCTGCGCGAACCGGATCTAAGCTCGCGATAAATCATGTTGCGCGCGAGTCACACTTCGCCCCGCGCCGACCACTTCATAGACCCTTGTGCTGGCTAAAAAAATACACCAAACCTTAATGCCCTCAATTACCCTGAAAAATATAAAAAATCTAATTTTTTTTCCAAAAAAAGCCCAATCCACATTTTTAGTTTTCAGAACTCCATAACCAACAATGGTAACCTTGTCCAATTATTATTATTCTCCATTATCCTCTCATAAAGTATACATATGTAGATTGTAAATGTTACACTAATTAGAACATATAAGAGTTAACGTTTTATTTGTGTTGTTATTTGTAGAGACGAAAACCAACATGTCTAGTTTTATTCGGGACTAGTCGTTTACTCGCGTCCCATGGGAACTAGTGGATGTACCGAGATAAAATACATGCCAATATATGCTTCTCGGGACGAGAGTAGTTTCCAGCTATAAAATATTCTCTTAGTATAGCATAACTTCGATTTAGGTTCGATGAATGCGAGTAACACGAGACAATTGTTAATAAGATAGGACGTTACGATTAAATTGCTACTATTCATAAAGACCAAGAATTTACTATGCACCTCATTATGTTACTATATTTAGTTTACATAACTTTAAGTAAATTGTCATTTTACAAAGTAAATAAAAACTGATCATCATATTTACATATGCAGGTGTTTTTCTGTCTAAGAAAGTTTTTAACCACTTAATGTAATTAGTAGTCGTCATTAATTATCAAATATTCTAGTATCTATACTTGCCTCTGTATACGCTTGGCAATTCTATCTAATATCAAAGAAGCCGCTAGGGATCATAATCTAACTAATTGTTAATTTATTCCGTAAAAGTGCATTAAATAAAAACTAATTTTGTACTCACTTATGTTCAAAATAGAAAAGAATAACTAACTTCGTCTTTTTTAAATTATTATTCATGCCTCATGCGAGATCGCTTAACAGTAGGTGCTGACTTGTTGGCAAAACACAACAGAAAACTATTAAAACAAAGAAACAAGGTGGTTACACCTAACCTTTTCTGCTAGTGGGGATTTTTTTAATACCAATGTTATGGGACGGATTATATTGCCGGTTTAGTAGCTCTGCCCACACGAATTCATAAGAATAGATTCGAAACCCGTTCGTGATCATAAAAATACTTTCAAGTGATCACGAAAGTGTTATTTGTTTGAATGGCCCAAGGTTTTGGAATTTGGCACAGAATCCGAATGCAATGTGTATAAAAGAATAAAAGTGCACGTTGAGAACAAACGTTGAGACAGTACGATAAGTGTGTAGCGACGCCGGCGACTCAGCGTGCGCCGCGCCGCGCGCCGTGCGGCCACTGCACTCGCTTCGATTTCACTTTTATTAGCAATCCACTTAATTGGATACCACAGTTGCGGTTTTATTCATTTTGCAGATTCATCTGGGACGCATTTTTAGTATTGTAATAATGACAAAGCCGGATAAGACGGTTCTCACTGCCAGTGAACAAACGGAGGCAGCTAACGTAACCGGCCGCGTAATGCGAATAACACGAAATGATTTACATCAAACTTTATAATATAAGAATTGTGAAGAGTCATTCCATGATATTACGGTAGATTCCAGTAACCTTGGAACTTGCTTCAGTAAAAGGATCTTTTTATAGAACTACCTATAAAACTGCGCGGTTTCTTAAAATATTTTACAGGTAGAACTGTTTTGCTGATCAAGTCATATGTTATTTATCCATGTAAATAATAATTTAAATGTTTAAATGGTCAACAATAAATTTTAACATGTCATGTTATTTTCGGATCATTATATTGGGCTACGAATTTGCCAGACTATTCTTTATTTACCCGCCGTAATTATACAAAAACAAATATACAAAAATGCACAAGTCATAAAGATTAAGAACCTAAATTCTCAAAAGGTAAAAAAAACAAAAACTGTAGGTATATTTAGGTAAACTTCCTTGAAATGCTCCGGTTTGTCGTTAAAACATGAAGGTCAGTCGAACCGCTGGAAAAGTACAATGCGAATTAAAATTTAATTTATACCTAAAACTACGCTCGTAATCCCACGGTCGACAGCACGGATTAAATGACATTAGTGGAGTTTTTGTTTCCCGGCGCGCAATGATACACACCAGGCAACTGCGAACCTGAACAAGCCACCCTCTGCCCTCCCCACGACAAACATCGTCTACGTGACTACAACTGCACTGAGTTCCTTAATTCATGTATTTTTGCGCAAAATTTGAACATTTTAGACCAAAATTATTATACAGGAAATAACCCACAAGGACGTCTGAGATGCTGCCTGCATGATTTAATACTTCCTAATGTCTAATTCGAATCACGTACTAGAGCTAGGCCCCAAGTCGGAATTGTAGAACAAAAATAGACTTGAGCTCATACACCGACGCTTAGAAAATTCAGTTTAGCAAATTGAATTAGGCCACAGTGTCCAGCGTATACAATGGTACAATATTCATTGGCTGCTGATGTGTATTGTGCTATTGTACTACTGTTAGTTCGGTTCTGCACTCGAATGTAGGTAGTAATTTAGCTGTTTAATTTCCGCGTCCAAGTGTCACTGAAGGACGTTTGAAATGTCATTATCTCAATCGACGCGTGCTTTTGTAGTCTTATTATTATTTCTTGCTGAGATCGATTTGTAGCACGACAGATGAATCATTGTGCTTTTTATGATGTTAATCAAAATCTTAATTAATATTATAGTTCCATACATAGAATCAAATAACTGTATTACGAATAAAAATCAAATGATATCATTTGAACTTAATTTTATGCTGAACTATTATATTTTTATCGTGTACAAAGTTCAGAAAAGATTCATGGAAATACATAATGGGAAGCAATAGGAAACTTATCACATCTGGGATTGCTACGCGCTACGGGTCTACGACGCTACGAGCTGCTACGCTAGTCGACACCAGGGAGCTTGGGAATCACGAATGAGGATTTGACACTATTAAGACATGAACATTTACGGTCTAAGTACATAATTGTTGGCTGCAAGCACGACTTACTAATTAATGTTAAAAACTAAGATAAACCGGAACTGTTTATATGTACGATCATGACTTTCACTTGCACTCTATCATAGAATATTCCAACAACAAACCAGTTTCTGATTTTGTGACTACTTAGTTAGAATTTTAGCTAGCTTTAGATTTTTTTACGCTGCATATTAATTTGCTTATCGTAAGACGATATACTAATGGAATTTTATTCGGATTTCATTATAATATTGAACAGGTTTAAAATAAATTATGGTTTAGAAAATGAAATTGCCAAATTAATTGCTTATATTATGAGCATCATTTTAAAATAATTTTGTGTTAAAAAATAAGATAATGCAGTCTAGTGCATCGTTTCGCTTGCTTGTTTTAGCATTTGTGAGGTCTGTTACACAAGCTACTCTCACTCGGAGTAAGCATTTCAGCCACGCCGTGAGGGAACCCGTGGCTACCTCTACATCAGAATGTAAAATATCTAGACAGTATGTCGGAACACAGTCGACAACGACACCCAACCAACATAAATTATGCATTGTTTGTACGTATAGCAACAAGTGACAAGCGCTCAGGACATAATGTTTAGTGCCAACATGACTTATCATTGAGGAAAAACTCGTAATATATTGGTAAAAGTGCGAGTAGGATGTTAAAAAAGCAGCCTACGCGGGCTTGTCTTCACTCTAACTCTAATAGGAGGACCTACTTCCTAACGGCTAAATAAACAAACAAAGTAAGTTAGTGCAAAATGCTAAACGGCGCGTCCTCATTCGCGTCTCACAAACACGCGGCAGCCTGATTGACGACATACATACTAAGAATAATAGCCTCTCTTAACTCATATTGATAAAAGAGCATTCAAATAATTCATTGAGATAAGCGATAAGTGCATATTTGTTTCCACCTAAAAAAATACTTCTCAAAATTTTCCACGTAGTTAAAAAGCGTATTTAAAGTAAAATTACTAGGTATAAAATGTAGACGTACCGAATACATGTTAATTTGTTGCGGAATCCGAGAGCAATAACCGACGGCACCGCTAGCGGTATTCGGCGGTTTCTTCGACTTTAATATTCGACAAAAACCTCCGTCTCGTGTGTATGTGTGCCTGTATTTATGCACTACTACGAAAAACTTCTATGTATGTTTGATTTGAGTGTATTTCAACATATTAAGCTTAATGTGAAGATTAGTCACGCTACGGCCTTTGAAAGACGCGAGACTGAGTATTTCGTATCGTATTATGAATTCGGAAACAATGACGTTGTTATACAGAGACGTGTTGTATGTATGTTAGCTTGCATGTTTGGCATTTTAGACAAGTCATAAAATTTTAGCTAGCTTCATTTTAATTATTGTAAGATTACAGTTCGCTTTACAGGATTATATAAACAACATTTTTTATATTTTTAACTTACTTAACTTAACAACTGCGTAGGTATGTACCTAATATAGATTCTAAATATAATTTTAAGATGCTTTGTATTGATTTTTATTGTAAATTTTGTAAGAAAAACATTAATTCAGTTCCCCACAAAGAATTGGTCAATCGTGCATGAGTATACTTCTATACCTTATCCTAAAAGTTTTACAACAGTCATAAATAATCTTAGCAGACGATTTCTTAATTTCTCAAAGAACATTAATTTCGTAGTTACAAAATGATTAATTTAATCATGCAATACGTAGGACTCTCTTACTTCCCCTATAATTGCTTGTCCAAAAATCTTTATCCATAAGAGGTTTGCTATAAACATCAGTAACGATAATGTTCTACTGATATTTTGCTTCATCTAGTATATTTAGTTCTAAAAGCCTAACTTAATGCATCTACTTACATCCAGAGATGTGCAAGAGTAATGTTAAAATATATGTAGACACATTGTAACACTTTCTTCAACTGCATTTGTTTTAAATTCATGCAAACGATTCTTTTCCTCCAAATGTTCGTCTTTTTTATTCACATTGCATTCATAAAAGACAGATTCTGCAACAAATTATCATAATAAACTTTTTATGAAAATTCAAACTAGATGTTAAAATGTCTGGGTTTCCTGTCAATGGAGTTATAAACTACCTTTAGGAAACCATTAAGATAAGTTTTTTTTAATAACTGAAGACCTAAGACCTGGTAAGAGAAATGTCTATAAGTCAACTATACGGAAGTAGCTGACAAATTCAACAAAGTAGGTGGTCAAACTTCCAAAGGCTGTTTTTCCCACACTTCACTTTCGCATTTAAGAGGATTTATTTGTTTGAATTAATTAATGTTTGATTAAACAATTAAATTAATACCTAATTAATGAACCAAAACTCTCATACCTAAAAAGTTTTATCAATCATTTACATTCACTACTATTTGTTTATTTTGAACTTTATTAATTTCTCCGTATTGGTTTTCGGCATCCTTTTCGGAAGTAAAATCATCTCTACTCATTACTAAGTTGAAATTAATTACCGAAAGGTTTATAAACACAGAAGATAGACCAGATATGTAGAACTTTTCTTATACATTTTATTTAGTTAGAAATCTGGCAATTCCTTCTTCTTTTAACGATGATGATGTCTAAGAGCGAAACATGGAAGAACCTCAGTACCATTTGTCAAAAAAGTAACAGTGTTTTTGTGGCCGCCATGCTTTTATTGGCATGCAACCTTTCCTCATTGCGTACCAAAAGTTATCAATTAGCTAGAATCTAATGAATCGATCGTCTGTTTTTGTTTCAGGGGCAAAGGTTACGCGTCGTACGACAAGGACAAACACTTTCTGCGCAGGAGTGCACGTCGCGGTCGGCCGCGCACCAACCTTCCGCGTCGCGCCGGGCCTGCGCTCCACACGCGAGGGGTCAAGGCTCCAACACTGCCCATTTTGCTCTAATTTACTCAACTAAATACTTTTTATAGTAATTTGCATTTTAATTAGGTCTTTGAGAATTTTTAATTGAGTTTTTGTTGTCGTTAAGGTAGAATAAAGTTGTAAATTCACTTCTTTGATTCACAAATCGATAGCTGTTTATTTAATTAACAAGATCTATCACTATGTGGAAGTGAAATTACAATACATGAATATTCTTATACAAATAATTTGTTTTGGAAAACACCAAACTCGGTAATAATTACATCGTTAACTATAGAAAACAGAATTAAAGTTCAGTACTTAATAACTGAAGAGTGGGCGTTACCTTTAAGACAATTATCGGAATCGCATGAAACTCCACAATAAACATTTACAATAAAAGTTTTTGAATTATAATTATTAATTATATAAATAATAAACAATTAACCGAGAGAGATTTGTATGCTGTCATTATCGCACTTTCTCCGAAAATCATAACAGACCGGACAGCGGCGTCGATTTACTGCTGGGTATTTTACACCTTCGAATTGGCGAGAGTTATAGATTGTTATTATTATGCTAGCTATGTAGCATCAAGTTACGTGGCCATCGTCCCACGGTTTTGATCTTTGATTGGCACTTATGGAAATTCAATTGGTACTGTTATTTTTTTATTTATCAAATAATCATAACTTTATTCGTAAGAACTTCAACCCACATTCTCAATGAGTATTTTCCTTGTTTTTATTTGAGATTCTTCAATTCAATCAGTCTAAACGCCTTATACGTGCATCGTACTTGGTTAGATCAATGCTCAGGCATGTTAGTAGAAAACTTGTCAAGTTGTAAGGCTTATCGAAGGAAAGGGTTGCTCAACACAGTAGTTCAAAGTATCGATAAAATAAGCGAAACTCCCTTGAGAGCATGTTGTTGATTCCCAGCAAACGATATCAGACATTACGTTAGGCCGGCTTATTCCACAGAAAGGTTACCGTTTTCACATTACGTCGTACACAGCCTTAAGAATGCTATTGTTTAACCAACTAGCAAACAGCACTCCGTGTAACTATTTTCATTCGCAAGGCTCTCTAATTAATCAATTACAATGTGCGTAATAAATATTGAAATTCCTCAAGTACGCTACATTTATTGGACAACGCCAACGGACACAACTTAATCATTTTATGGTATTTAATTATATTCAAATGCATATATCTGCTGATATCTAAATAAACATCGTATCTTTGTAATTATCAACGAACTATTAAGTATTCACTTTCCATCGGTTTTCTCGTTTCTATAAATGTATGGATGCGTACTTAGAAATCTTATTCATAAGACCCTTGTGAATAAGATATTCTATTGTTCTTATCTTAAGCCAACATAGTAGTCAACGTAGTATGTTGGTAAATATGTACTATGTAGCTTAGTTTCCGTGGTCGGTACTAACTATTCCAGAGACTGTATAATATAGTGATATGATAAGAGGTAATAAGAATACTAAAACTGAAGTATACATCGTTAACTAGCTTTGATATATTTATTTTTGACATAATTCCATTACCTTGGATTAAGTCTTTTGATTCACAAATTAAGTACCTACTTTAGAATCCAATTAGAAAACATCTTTCTCTGTTTGAAATCCCTGTCAGTTAATCCTATATCGGCACACAAGACGTGTTAACTTGCTAAGCAATAAATCTCTAACCTATCGACGGAAGAAATAGTATTTATAAATCAGCGAGCACTATCTCACGCTTACACCTATAATTCAATTGATGATACCTAGATAAAAAACTTTCTACAGGTCATCCTCATCATTCTCCTGTCTTTATTGAGATGAATTTGTGGTTAGCGTAGCGTGATCTTTCTTTATTATTAATCTCTGGCCGTCATCTCAGCCGTCATATTCATACTCCTATCTTTGGACGTATCATGTTTCACGCACTTATCAAATGTTTACTAAAATTCTTGCATCTCAGAAAACAAATGTCCTTCATTTCTGGGCTAATATAGTAGTATAAACTAAGTGCGGATTTCCACACAATTTTTCAGTCATTACCAAAATCTTCAGACTTCTTCATTAATTTAAAATATGTAATATATATTCGTTTTAGTTAAATTTCAATTATGTAAGTTGATATTTTCTTAAGATCAATCAATTTAAAATATTTATTAGTTCAACAAAAATAAAAAAATTAGATTACCAAATTAACGCGACGTTTAATTTTTTTTTAATTACATAGCCTAATCAACCATTTATTAAAGTTGCGTGTATCATCCGCCCATCAAAAACTTCTTAGCTATAAAATGAGAGCGACCCGCCCCACCGATTTCCAACGTTTGGAATTGGAACACAATTAAAAGGACAAGTCGTGACGCATTATAAGGTATAGGAGTATCTGTGGTGGCTCCGAGCCGTCGTGTGGAGCATTTTGATTGCGTAACGCGATCATGCGCCGACGAGCCACGACGAGGCTCAGGCTCAGCATCCACGGAGCTATTTCTATTCATTGCTCCAACAATACGTACGACAATACACATAAAGTAATGAACGTGCATTAAACATTTTGAATTGGTGCATGCAATGTCCTCTTACTTATACGGAGGAAGTTTTCCATTCTCAATATTTTTCATTAAGCAGAGCCTTACACCACTTTTGATTAATAAACAATAATCTTTTCTATAAGTTACCAAGCATATCGAAATCCTTTGTACACCAATTAATAAATATGAGGTTAACATTCCATTTATGTTCTTTTGCACTGAAACAGCTTAAAACTTTTAGTGTGAATTTTGTAATAGGCTTAAAGACCCCAAGGGTGTGTAAATGCGGATAATAAACCACTGGCTTCGGAGAACAGAATATTTAACAATCACGATACTTGTAGTGGTGGATATAATAGAATATGAAAAGAAACAAAATTATATTTTTCAAAAAAAAAGAAATACCAAAAAGTAAAAACGAAAAATTTTACCCAACACGAGCTTTTGTTTTACAGAAATGAGAGACATCTGAAGGCTTGAAAACGTCAATTAACTTTGCAAAAAAACTGAATCATCAATTAAGTATAGAAGATTTCTTTTCAGTGGAGTCGAAGCTAGGTGAAGCAACACGCAGTGATGTCACGAAGTCGACGCTATTCGGCTTCGACGAAGGCAGTGCTGCGAACAATACACGCTCCCCTTGCCGGCTAACAAGCTCCATCACCTTCATGCCATCTCATTGTACTATCGCCACGGGCTAATTCGTACTGTGACGTTATATCCTTTGTCCAATTCAATACTACTCTCAAGGTAACCGCGGCCCGCTATAAAATTCTTAAGACAATAAAACACTTATCGTCGAGATATCTTTAAATGCTATAATAACTGCAGATCGGCGCACAAGCGGTATGAAAGTTTCTTTTCGAGATTGTTACAATAACGAGCTCCTTTTTGGAAAATTTCAGTTCTCCATCGCAGTTTTATATCAGTTACGAATATAAAAGTTATTCGAAAAGGCAGAAGCTTTTCATATTGAAAGTTTAATACGCATTTATGTTTAACATTTGGTGACGCATGCAAAAAAGTACCTACTGAATATAAATATTGACTAATTGTCTATGAAAATATGCAAACTGCTTATACAAAGTTTTTATTATAATCTATTCTAATAACAGCTTATAGAGTTAATATCGAACCGGATATTTAGACAACTGTGGCTATAAACGTAAGTACTTGCAGACCCCGGTTTATAAGTCAGCAAGTTTTTCTTCCGTTCATACCTGACTGTAATTTAGCTTAAGCGTTTTTATGTTTTTATTAGTACGGACATGTAATGAGTGACACAGAATCAGATCAACTTGAAGCCACACTAAGTGGGAGAAAATGAATAATGAAACTGCCTGTGATTGTTGCATCCGTATTGTTAATTATGGTTTTAATATGGTTTATTATATGTTGCAAAAATTAAATACTTTTACGGAATATAATCACCTGCCCACGGCTACGCTATTTAAACATATTTACAGCGTCCTTTATAATAAAGTGCATTAAAAGTTTAAACTGTTTCTTTAAATGCTCCTGTTAAGTTCGTGTTTTATGAATTATGTTTTAATTTTATTATTTTAGTCTTACTAAAAGTAGTTTAAAGCTTAATTCTGTATGTCACGCTTAAATAAGATACTTTTTATAAAATTGTTTTTTAACAAGCGGAAAATTTTGCTTTGTTAACCTCTTCTGTTGTTAAAAATTAATTAAGAGAGCCAGTCTTGCAGATTCACAATCTGTTATCTAAATTCATCTTCCACTGATTGCTGCACGTGGCACATCGATTTATTTTTCCATATGTACAGTTATTTTGATGGTTTTCCTTATTCTAATAAACATCAGACAGGCTTTATTTGACTTCTCTCACGAAATCTATGCATGTGTCCGTTACCTACATTCCGTGTGGTCAATCGTGAGAAAAATATAGAGAAAATTTGACGAATAGATACATAGTGTATGTTATATTGTATGTATGTAGTGCGCAATGTTCTCACGAGTTCAATAGGTGCTACTGCGCGTTGAAATCTTTTGAACAAAGTGACACCGCGCTCAATACAATGCGGTGCAGCCGATATGTCGTGATGATAGCCGGCCCTGATACCTCCACAACGTGGTTATTTTGTTTTATTACACTATACCATTACTTCTACGATTGTAACCATGTCTGTCTATAAAAGCTATGCTTTAAACAATATTTGAATGTCTAGTAGTAACTGATTTCTTTTAGATTTTCCTTAAAAATGAGTACTGGTTAGCTACAGTTAGCTTTATGTTATGAAATGGTTAGCTCAAACACCAAACTGCACTCACAAATTACCTTCTTGTTATGGTAAGCTCCAGACGTGATAATAAGCAATGCAACGTATAAGGTAAACTATACAACAATTGCCTCACCGCCCACACTTAATCTCTCTGACTGTTTCATTAAAAATTACATATACTTTACTTCATCCGCGTTTATAAATGTCAATCATATTATCAAGTACGTAAATGATAATTTCTTCACGCGTGGAAACATTAATTTAGCAATAGGCAATTAACGCAACTGTCGTACTGGATTAAAGGAAACTTAAATAATATTTCTTATAAGATATTTCTATGAATCCTCTGTAAATGAAAACATATAAGCAAGTTCTATGACTACATTAACTACTAAGATAATAATAGTATTCAAAGAAATGCAAAACTCACCTTCGCCTATGATGAAGCGATCCAATAAATATTCTGAAATCGGATTAACACTCCAGTGAAATAAGCACGAGTCGTAGCACTTAGTCTGTAAGTTAGGAAGGCGACGCGGGTCGTGTTCGACAAAGCGTCCGCGTGGGAGCACAGGGTGGTTGTCCCGAGACAGTCCGGGGTGGTCGTGTCGGCTGCGGAGAGCTTCGGGGTGCCGGCGGCGCGCGGGTGGCGGTCCAGCGTCCGGCCGCACTACGCGCCTCGCAACGGTAAACTGGCTGGCAGCGCCGACACAGCCTCTCCCTCGCTTGTATGAGTGCCTCCAACCTCCCTCCCGAACAAATAGTACCGTACGCCGCGCTTGTGTCTCGCTAACATTTATTATACTTTTATTAGTGTTCGCGTGCACGCGTGCATGTGTGCGCCACGCCGACACGCCGCTACGTGACGCGCCGTGCACCTGTGTGGGTGTTGGAGTAGGTAAAGTAACTACCTATGCGTGCTTTGATCTTACGATTCGGTATGCACGGCCGCGCGGGCGCACGTAGCACCGCGGCTATACTTTACTTCTATAATATCTAGTCAATAATTTTAGTTTGGGTTTGTGCAACACCACACGTCGTGTCGAGCCAACTATCTAGGCTAGAAACCGGTATGCACAACCATAAGTATCTTCATTTAAGACATTTATTTTTACGTAATCAGAACTCATCAATAACAGTGTAATATTTATAATTATACGTTCACATAAAACTTTATGTAGGTATTTACTCATTAAAAGTTTCAAAACTATGCACTCAAAGGCTTACTATAAAATTACCCACGACTGCAATGACAAAATACATAATTATCAGAAAAACGAGTAGGTATTACCTATTTTATAAACCTTCGAATGAAGAATCTTCTGCTTTCCGTGATGACTTTATGAATGTTTTGTTAGAAACAAAGCTAGTTCCGTGTGCGTTTTGGTTCGCCTAAGACAAAGACACTTTTATCCCCGATGTAATACACAAAAATCCACATTTCGCAATATGATTTGATATAAAATGCAATGGCCTTCGAACCAAAATGCTCTGCACACAATTTTTTTGATCGGTTTTTGTTTTATTTTCAAAATCATGTTCGATTTCTGTTTAGTTTATGCTTATCAAAATAAATACGATAGAAGAGTTTATTTCTGAATGGAGGTTCTGTATTGGCTTTCAACCACAAATATTGAGAAAGGAGTCTAAAATATTGAAACCTTTTTCGTATACCAAGTTCATACTTGGAGTTTCAGGCTCATATACAGGTACTTTGACAAGAACCGCGTAAATTAGGGCTATGCCTTTCATAAACGACAATCACCAAATAACATAATTGCAATAAAATCTAGATTTAAGTAGGTAGATACTTCTACGTGCCACAAACAAACAGAGCTTGTTTGTTTTTTCTGGCACTCCAGGTTTTGTGATAGACAATGAGGAGAAACATAGAATTTGGATAGTTATCTGGATACAGTATCGGTATAAAGGAAAAGGAAATATTATATAGAAAAATGATGGAAATGTACATTTTCAATGTTCATTTATATTTTTAAGATAAATGTAGCTATAATTTTATAAGCACTAATGTCATTGTTATGAAGAAAGGAGCTACACAGTTAAGTCTACTTTATTTTTCAGATTCCTTTTCCTTGTCTGAAATTTGAGACTGAGGAACATTTCAATAATTTCGTAGTCACCTGAATAAAAAAATACATAAGTAGGTCTAGGTGTTTGCTTACTTTGCGGCACGAATAAATGCCAAGTACCAAGCAACGTGATATTTAAAATCACTCGACCTAATCTAGCGTTCAAATGCCCGCCTACAACATGTAATATCTTAACTTTTTATGAGTATTATACCAGCATGAGCATTTTACCCAAGTGAAACTGTAACATCTGGGCGGGAAATCCTCGATTAAAGCGATAGTGATTATATTTTAGATAAAGTACGCAAACTTGAAGAAGATGGGAGGAGCTTTTTATTGTTTTCGCAAACTCTTTGTCACGTAAAGGATACAACAAGATGATCACTGAAGATTAGAATAAAAAGAGACAAAAAAGAAAAGGATAAAAACCTTTAAAAATAAGAGATATGAACTTTGACAGTTACATATTATGTTTACAAATCGGACATTATTAATGTCCTCACCATTTTTGCTCACACTTTCATCACACAGAGATAATCCTAATGCAGAAACTAGGTAGATACGTCATTTTCTTTTTAGGATCCCCAAAGAGTCTGAAAACCACGCTATCCCCCTTTAAGATGATGCCACACAACAAGATGCCACAAAACAAGTAAGCCTTTTCCGAGTGGGTATAACTACGTGATGCCTCCATCACTTGAAGCAGCAGATCAGTCGACATAGTTTTGATTGTTTCAGTAGGTACAGGATTCAATCGATGTGATCACTAATTGAATCTTAGTTGGATATCAATCGTATTTACTGACTGAAAAACTCGTAGATAGGTATGGATATAGCACACCAAGTAGGTACTTACCTACAAGTATTGTTTTTGTATATCTAAGGGTTTCTCAAATTGGACGTTGCATGTTGGTGCTGCAGCGTACGAATTAGTATTGTAGGTACAAACAAAGGGGGAAAGGGAAAATAACAAGGAATACAAAAGAAAAACTTAGTGCCCTTCTTCATTTTCCAAACCATCATGCGAGCTAATTCGGTGGAACACCTACACTTGAGAGTTGGGCTACAATGGTTCAAATCTTCGCAATTTTGACTACTTGTACTATAGTGGAAGTAGCCACTGAATATTTTTCGGCATTACGACTTTACGAAAACAATAAACTGAAAAGGAATGAACAGAATGAACTCTGCAGAGATAAACGGTCGATGATTTAACTAAAGTCCAACAGATGTCGCTTACACCAGTTAAAATTTAATTTAAAAAGATGAAAGGTTCTGTCATATTTACTGCCTTCCAAATTATTACACAAAATTATGATAGTAAAATCAAATATGTTAAATTAATTTAACATTTTGACTAATGATTTTAGTATAATCTGTTATTCACGATTAATAAATTGATATGGCAGCACATTTTTTAACTAATCTGTGCTGGCATCCCTGCCGGGTGTGTGAGCGACGAATTGTGTATCTGTAATTTACTTAATTTTAAGTGTAAACAATGAATTTTATAAATTGTTTAATCGTGCGACATTAAAAAATATATAATCTTAATGCCAATGTCGTAATTTAGGTGTTTTATACGCTTTTTATATTGATGTGAGGTTCTCGTGCTTTGTCTTCGTGTGTGACAATATAGTCAAAATGGCGCATCAACTGGCACCGTCTGTAAATTGTTCATTGGACGACATTGACCTCAGCGCTCTAAAGGTAAACTTTTAAAGTTAACTATTATTAAAAACAACAAATACTTTATACCTAGAACCCGGAGGCCCCCTAAACTTGCAGAAAAAAGTAATCAAAGGGCAATGATCTCACAGGGCGTGAATCATAAGTGAAGGTTTACTTGAAACGGCATAATAATCTTTTTATGCTATTTCATGTCATTTATGTATCATTTCAGGATCCTGCTGGTATATTTGAACTCATAGAAGTGGTCGGAAATGGCACCTATGGACAAGTATACAAGGTATGTATTATTTTATCAAAGACAGTTCATTAATAAGCTATACACACATAACTACGCCTATTAGTAATTAAATTGATTGCTTATATTGGACTTACTCATGTTCTACATACACTGTGGTAATACATGACGCAGGGTTACAAAAATTAACTTAATAGGCTCCAATGAAAGCATTACAATTAAAGAGTACTGTCTATTAATGTCAATGAACTTCATTAGTTCCCATCAATGGAGTCAAGATCCAGTAAATTAAAGTGAAGCATTTTTTGACTATTGTCTTCATCACATTTGTACTATTGTCTTTTTATCAATTACATTATATAAATTCCAAGTATATAAGAAAATGGATAATTAGTTTTCCAGAATTGAATGATAACCACTTGCCCGTATGTTGTAATGATAAAAGCCTGTCCAAGAAACATGACCTATAAAACAATCTGTAACAATCATTTTTAGGGTTCCGTAGCCAAAATGGCAAAAACGGAACCCTTATAGTTTCGTCATGTCCGTCTGTCCGTCTGTCCGTCTGTCCGTCTGTCCGTCTGTCACAGCCGATTTACTCGGAAACTATAAGTACTACAGTGATGAAATTTGATGGGAATATGTGTTGTATGAACCGCTACAAAAATATGACACTAAATAGTAAAAAAAAGAATTGGGGGTGGGGCCCCCCATACATGTAACTGAGGGATGAAATTTTTTTTTTCGATGTACATACCCGTGTGGGGTATCAATGGAAAGGTCTTTTAAAATGATATAAAGTTTTCTAAAAAACATTTTTCTTAAAGTGAACGGTTTTTGAGATATCAGCTCTCAAAGTCGTAAAAGTATGTCCCCTCTATTTTTATAACTACGGGTATAAAATTCTAAAAAAAATAGAGGTGATGCATGCTAATTAACTCTTTCAACGATTTTTGGTTTGATCAAAGTATCTCTTATAGTTTTTGAGATAGGTTGATTTAACTGTAATTTACGGAACCCTTCGTGCACGAGTCCGACTCGCACTTGGCCGGTTTTATTATTGTCTTATATTAAAAAAGTCAAGCAAAACAAAAAGTATCATTTTGGACAGATTTATTTTACTATTGCATATTAAAAACAGAGTCATTTCATCAAGGTAACAAACATGTTTTGAAATGCATTTGTGAACTCATTGGTCAATCAAATGAACAGTGGTACCAATTATTATTTTAACACAAACATGACAAACTGTTTTAGTATTTTTACTGCAACAATGTTTTGACTTGTATGATTGTACTTTCTTCATCAGACACAGGCATTTTCTAGTTTTGCACTGGCTGGTAAAAGTCCTCAACATTTGTAGGATCTTTAACTGTAATGAAATGAATAGTCATTGGAAACATTGAAGTTATTACAATAGTTATCCAGTCACAATTGTTGGTAGATAAGAAGGTTACTGCTCCCATTTGTGTACTCACAATTTTTTATACAGTACATATGTACTAAAGTGTAAACAATCTATGCTCATCATTTGTGTTTATATAGAAATGTGTTTAAACAGAGCACATCATGTTTTTAAAATTACATATGAAAGGAATGATGAGTGTTTTTCTCAAGGCTAGCTGTGTTAGCTGCATTATTGTTATCAAATATTATGCTTTAAGATGCAAAACCCAATCTGCCTGCACATTAAAAGTACAATGGTAGAAACAGACAAACAAATAAATAAATACCAAATAGTTTTAATAAAAATTGTCTCTTTGAAAGTTTGAAACCTGGGGACTGTGAAGAGTTTGCATTATTTAGCTTGAAGAAGTTAGTGTCCATAATGTGTGGGAACCTTTAATTTGATCTCTGTAATAGAATGAGAATACCTACACAAATGGATATAATAATAGGACTAAATATTAATATTGCACAGTTTTCATCAAGATACAGCTTTTAATAATTATTTTCTTGTTATACAATTATCGTCTTATTAGTACATTTTCATAAACGTTTTGATTTGATTTGATTTTGATTATAAATAAACTTAAATTTGTCTAAAATATAAAAGCAATATCAAAACAACAAAGTAGAACAATACAAGGTGTATATAATAAAGAGTATATCTATCTATCTACAAGCCACAATATAATAAATTGCATATTTTAGGGGCGCCACACCAAAACAGGGCAACTTGCTGCCATCAAAGTTATGGACGTCACACAAGATGAGGAGGAAGAGATAAAGCTTGAGATAAATGTGCTGAAAAAGTATTCTAATCATCGCAATATTGCCACATACTATGGTGCTTTTATCAAAAAGAGCCCGCCTGGAAAGGATGACCAACTGTGGTTGGTCATGGAGTACTGTGGTGCTGGTATGTCTTTCTTGTGTCAAAACTTGCACATTGTATAATGTTAATGATACAAAACAAATCTTTACTATGCTTTGTATTTTTAGGATCTGTGACTGACTTAGTGAAGTCCACTAAGGGGCAGTCATTAAAAGAAGAATGGATTTCATACATCTGTAGAGAAATCCTAAGAGGTCTCAGTTATTTACACTCCAATAAAGTTATTCACCGTGACATAAAGGGACAAAATGTCTTGCTTACAGACAATGCTGAAGTTAAACTTGGTATGTATATGAACAAACGTGACTACTATTTCTGATTTCATGTTCTATAACTAAAACTTACCTTAATTAGCTACATACCTATATTTAATTTCATAACTATTTATGTCATCAGTGGATTTTGGAGTGTCAGCACAACTGGATAGGACTATAGGAAGAAGAAACACTTTCATTGGTACTCCATACTGGATGGCACCCGAAGTTATCGCGTGCGATGAAAACCCCGATGCAACTTACGATAATCGTTCTGACCTTTGGTCGCTCGGAATAACTGCACTTGAAATGGCAGAAAGTCAACCGCCACTTTGTGATCTCCACCCTATGAGGGCTCTTTTCCTCATTCCAAGGTATAAATTCATTGTATACTGCCATAGCTGCATATTTACTTTCTAGACGGGATCTAATAACTTTTGTAATTATTGTAGAAACCCGCCGCCTCGTCTTAAGTCCAAGAAATGGGCTAAAAAGTTCCACAGTTTCATTGAAACTGTACTGGTGAAAGACTACCATCAACGGCCGTACACTGAACAGCTGTTGAAACATGCATTTATAAGGTAAATCATTATTAATAAGGACTTATCGTAACCGTAACTCCTAGATTTTTATAGACAATCAAAATAAATCGTGTATTTAAATTCTTTTTTTAGAGACCAACCCACAGAGAGACAGGTAAGAATACAACTGAAGGATCATATAGACCGATGTAAGAAACGGAAGCAGGACAACTCGGTGCGCGAGGACTACAAGTACTCTGGCTCGGAGGGAGAGGAAGAAGAGAACGCGGTCGCCGGCGAGCCCTCGTCCATCGTGCACAACGCGGCCGCGCACCAGGGCGGCGACACTCTGCGCAGGAACTTCCAACAAATCCAGGAAGGCCCAAGGTTAGTCATCGCTCTAGCTCAACTGGTTTAGCGTTTAAACTAATATATGATATTAAAATTCTGTAATAAACCAGACCTGCTGAAGCTCCGCAACCTCAGCCTCCACCGAAACGCAACAGCAAGCGAGAGGAACGCGAGGAGATTCCAGGTAATATAACATGCTAACCTTTTAATTTTTTTCAATAACTTTGTGATGTTGATTAACCCAGCTTTTGTTGACGCCACAGAGCCAGGTCCGCCGGCGAGGCCGACTATACCTCAAAGACTGATTGTTGTACCAGACCCACAGGCACAGCAGCCTAACAGATATAGGTAAATATTATTCATGTTTAATTTTGCCGTCTAGTTTTGTAACTACTAAACGACATTTGGGATATTTAACAATGATCGTGCTTAGCTTTTTGCTAATATAGAAGTGGAACTTGCAGGCCTCTTCCACCAACACCAAAGTCTTCGGGCTCATCGAACAGTTCAGGCTCTAACAACGGCACGCCGCCGGCCAGCGGCCCGCAGCCTCCGCAACGCGGCTCACATCACATGTTCAAACCTATGGTACGTTTTGCTATGCAAATTTTATTGGTACCAATCAGATTCTTGCTTCTCTACGGCTATGTGTGTACTTTTTGACAAGTTCACTATATCAGTCAGAGTTATTGAAAGCTAGAGGTGTTTATTTGTAATTATGTGTTTGTTGGCATTAGTCTGTATTTAGCAAACTTTGTGTCAGTTTCACTAATTCTGAATAGAACTTTTTAATATTATAAGGTTTTGTTTAAACTTATCCAGAGGTAGTGAAACTGTCCTGGGTAATGTCTCATTGCTACATTCTACTGAATATAACTACAACGTGGTTTATTCTGTTAAATTAGAAGTTGGCAGATTTCGTTATCACATGTATTTATTTGTTCCTTTAATTTTATTAGCTTTTTGTTTTTATTTTCATGTCACGCTGTTAACTTTCTTTGCACATCCGATTTAATCTGCAACTGCAGCTTCCACCGAGAAGGCCAGAGGTAGGTAGTACGAGTGGCGTTTATTATTATCATTTTTGTGTTGCTATACTGTTTGGGTCTGCGCCTAGATGTTTTTAATGTTTTTATTCAAATCTTCAGGATTTGGACAAGTTGGCTGCTCAGCTTAACGAACTTGGCGTCGTGTCTGGTAACGAGCCGCCGAACAGGCCACCTCGCGCTCCCACTAATGGTCAAGGTATTTTTTCACCATTTGAACACAAGTAGTGTGATTGCTTATTTGGTATTTTTAAAAATTTTATGTAATTTAGGACCACCAGTAGAGAGAAACCAACCAGAACCGGCGTTTGAGGACTCTGATAGCGATTCTGACGCCGAAGAGAGTGGTGGAAGGGTACGCAATGATGGCACCCTCCTGGCTAGCGACCCGCCCAAGCCACTGTAAGTAGGAGACAACTACAACCTTTATGACTCAAAGATCAGTACGAGCATTTAGTAGAATCTCTATTAGCCGAACATAGACTTAGTTTATTCGAATATTTGGCGATTATCCCTACGAATTTTTTGCTTGCCTACTGTGTAAATGTAACTAACCATTGAATTCTTTTATTTAATTTTTTATTTGCATTTATTTTTGTGGACCACATTTTGTTTGCCCCTCCCCTCCTGCGTCGTTGCGTTTGTCTGGCAGTCCCGAGTTCTGTTACAGGCCAGGTCTGAGCGCGGTGTCGGAGGACGGCGGCGGCGGCGCGGGCGGCGGCGCCCCCACGCGCCCGCTGCCGCCCACGCCCGACGACGACGACACGCACGCCGACCGCACGCTCGTCATGAAGAGGGTGAGTAGCCTACACTATTACACAACATCACACCAGCATAATAGACGAAACAGCCAACACAAAAAATACTCCATTCAATTCTATCATTGTTCTGCTGACATCACACAGTGTCACATGTAAACAAAGCTCAAGTCATGGCCCCTTCTCTGTGTACACATGAGCAAAATATTGCTTAAGATATCTAACGCATACAATAATATCGATTACTCTTGCTACATCTGTAACATATTAATTTATCACCACATTTGTTTTACGGATAAATATTTATCAGGTGCAATGAATTTATACTACTTACCTATAATAGAAATATCTTGTCATTATTGTTGTATTAATTGCATATTGTTTTATTTTACTTGTCATCGACATTTTCATTGCAACTGGGATTTATTTGTGTGGCATTTGTGATAAGTATTTTGTGTGTGGCTTATCAACGCTACAACTGACAGCGTGGGGGTTCCATGTAAAACCAATGCACTAATTTATATTTCGAATGGTTTTCACGCCAAAGTAAGATCAGTGAGCATTAATTATTGCTGTTACGTTATTTTTGTCACTTTGGTTTTTATCATTCATATGTACTTTTTGTATCGGGCATGTTTGACAAACATCAGAGAGAGAATACCGACAACGATAAAAGGCAGTCTGATGTTGATGAAGCAGTATTACTCAAGGATTGGGACTTCGCCCGATTTTTCCCTTCAAAGAATTCTGAGAAAGAAGAAAAGCATGACTCATCGAAAGATGCGGAACAAAAGCGAGCTCAGCTACAACGTCAGTCGCGATTAGAAATGGAAGATGCGTGGTCTAAATACAAAGCTATAGCTACTCCTCCTTCTCGACACAAGCAGCTTTTGCAGAAACCCGCCGACAAGTCCACGCAGGAAAAGTTAGCTGATATTCTGAAATACAAGAAAGAGCCTGATTCCGAAGTCAACTCTCCCAACCGATTCTTCCGCGGCTTCAGAAGAGAAAATTCCGATCTCTTTCCACTGCCTAGTACACGTCACTCCGCTATATACTTTCCAAAAAATGAAAGCCAAGTAGGAGTCAATAAACAACTTCGATCAAGTGGAATCTTTAACAATTCTCGCAAACAAGTTATAAAACCTTCAGCTGGAGAGCCCATATTAACAGACTTCATAAAAACGAATGATAGTTTAAAGATGGCTCAAGCCGAGGGTAGAAAAAGTGAAAAGAAAAGAACTCCCGATCGAAAAATTGCAGCCAGCAACCCTATCGATGCCCTCAAAAATGTTGCTGCCCTTATCCGACAAGATAGCGAGAGCAACGGACCGAGTCGGCAGAGCAGCGTGAACAGTGACTCGCCAGCAACGAGCATTTGCTTCACGAGTAGCGCCTCATTCGAAAAAGCCGGCACGCCCGACCTAACCGCAAATACACATGAGAAATCAAATATAGATCATGTGAACGAAGACAACGTGGTGAAGCCACGCAGAGAAAAGACTGAATCGGATATAGTATTCCGGAGAAACTCTCAATATAACCGGCATACAGAACTTATGTCAAGTTGTGGGCAGGAAGCGGTACTCGCTCAGGATCAGGTAAATTGCTCCCAGCTCAGGATAGTTTGATTAATAATATTATATACTTACATTTGGTATGTGGGTTTGGTTTTCTAACATGGTTTTCACTAACTACATAATATATCATATGTATGGACGCTTTTATAAAGGATCTGTCTGTTTTGTATTTAGTTTGTAGTGGTTTTGGTTCCTATAACAATAATAATTACCTAAATGTATGGGAATGGTATTCAGCTCTTGTTTGTTATACTTATACTAAAATGACCCACTTTGTCTATGTATCACTTAAGGAAAACATTGGTTTTAGATATTGCTCACACGTCTTACATTTTGGCGTGATAATTCTTTTCTTTATTAGAATTATACTAGTATTAGTTGAGTTGCTATTTGGGAAGACAAAAGGTACAAATAGGTAGTGAGTAAGAATTTAACAAAGTAGAAAAAATATGACGTTAGTTTTAACAACCTCTTAACAGCTTCATCACCTAACATGTGTATTAATGCAACCCATTATTAATTCTCTAACTAACCCGTTCATTGAATTCATTGTCTAAACGCGAATACCGTCTTCCTGCCACGAAATCAACAACTGCAAAATATATGCGATACGTACTTATGCCATCCACACTTGAAAATTAACCATTTAGGAATGCTGCCTAACGACATATCACAGAAGCTGGCAAGAAACAATCATCAATTTGTGAATGTGTTTTACTACTTGCATGTTGGCTGCCGTTGTATGTCGAGCTCTGTTATTGTCCAATATATTAATATTGCTATACATTATATTAAACGTTTGTCTAAGTTTGGAGTTAAGTTACACGTAACATAGGTTTATTAGTATGATTTTTGTGTAAAATACTTTGTAAAACTTGTGTTATTTGGATATTATTACACTTAATTGACTAAATGATTTTTGGAATGCTGTTCTTTGGTATTTAAAGTATCTGCAACTCATAAGAATTATGGAATTGTTACACTTGACTTTTGGCTTATTATTACAAAAAAAAATAGGCTTCATATAGGAATAACCATTGATTAAAATAATAATTAAAAGTTGTGAACTTCCAGAATATTATAAAATATTGTATTGGATGTAGGGTCGATCAAGCGGCACCAACGAAGGAAGTGGATCTCGCACTAGCTCCGTACTACCCGATCTGCTGAGCCAAGCTGGACAGCCGACCACTCCTCCACGACATGACAAGTCCACGAGCGAAGAGGTATGTTTATATGCTTTTACATGTCAACCCAAATGTCCTATCGAATCATACGCAAGTAACTGTTGGGAAACAATTTAATTTCTTAAATTTTATATAACATCATACGCATACTCGAACTATAATACATAATAAAAACGTACTTATTAGAGCAATCCTAGGATGAATTTTGACAAGACTAAAGTGAGCTTGATTCCAGAGCAAAAGCGTTGGTACGTTCAAAACCTGTGTAGCTTTTATTCTCTTTGGAATCTTGATCACTATAATTGTCATGATATTCCCTGGTTTGCATTTAGTTACACTGGTTGCTATTGTCATCAAACATACCAGTAAAATCGTATGTGTTGTCTTTTATGTTGATTTTGTTATTGAGTGGCATTTCACCGTACACAGCTTCGAGGGTTATTTTAACGGGATCTCTAGTAACATGCCATGATTTGTATTCATAATTAAATATAACGACGGTGCTTCCAACGCTAGCTGCTTCATAATATATTCATCTATGCAAAATGTATTCACATACTTTTAATTTGCAATGTAACCGTAACCATTATTGCAAAGTCAGATAAACCAACGAAATATTCAACGAAACCGTGTTTAATGTATAACCCGTGAGGTTGTCACATATGATGGAGTGTCAAGCTATTCGTTGGAAGCTCCTGTTCCGGATCATGACTGTGTGGTGTCTCAAGCTTTTGGTTTATCGTATTAATGTGATAATGGTTGTCAATCATGCAAACTTCCTGGAGCCACTGCGCGACCGGTTTGCAGACACCTGTTAACACTGCGTAAGTACGAAACGAATTGATGCAAGAGGAAATGCTTAAGGTTCTCATAGATTGTTGTTTGTTGAAAGTTAGATCTGTATTTCACTTCTTCCTTATATTTATGCATTTTCTAGATATGCTTTCATTATGTTCGAATTGTTTTGTTGATCATCGAATGCAGATCGATACATTATTAATAGCTTTCAAGGTAGTCCAGTTAATATAAGGGCTGCTTAATAACAGTTGTAACTACGGCAGAGGTATTACGGGTGATTAATGAATTGCTAATATACATAGCTCATATACGGCTGCAGTTTATACAATAAAAACTGTGTTACGTTATCAACAGAAAAACTTGTTTAGTAAACATAAAAAAACGCAGTTGATGAAAGTACTAAAAATAATTGATTTTATGTTTTGAATAAGTCAAAGTCAGAGTTCATAATCAAGTCTTCATCGAATGCATACTTATCTACCAGCATACATTGCGAGTTCATGCCTGCTGCAATATCATGTCCATTATCACATTTTTTTAGTCATGAATAGTAGATAATAGCCATCAAGCTAATAACTTTCCAACTGTATTTGAAATGATAACTAATCAATGGGAGATGGACTTATTTGACTAACCATCACTTATTTAATGTACACGGTTAATGCTGCGGCTGAATGTGCTGCATATTTATTTGATTGATATATTCCTTATATCATATAAGTGCTTATAATAATATTCTGTGTTTTCTCTGTTCCAGTATAGGCAAGCCATTGCCGGAGGCACGCCTCTGTCCCATCACCATCACCATCCTCCCCCATCCTCAGTTCAATCGACGCCGTCCAAATCGTTCGTGGTTGGCGCGGCTTCCCCACATCCCTTACAGCAATCCCCTTCGAACTCGTCTGTGGGATCCCAACAACAGTTCCTTCCCTTGCAACAGAAGCAGCGTTCGTTCCTCACGTTCGGGTTCGGCGCGGGCTCCACTGGCAGCGGAGGCACCGGCGGCTCCGGCGGCAATGCTTCGCGACGTGAGAGCCACGTCAACGTCAATGTCACTCCGACAGGCCATGACCTCTCTTCCGATACCCCCGAAATCCGGAAATATAAGAAGAGGTTTAACTCGGAGATACTCTGCGCAGCATTGTGGGGTAAGCAAATATATGTATACGCCTGATAAATCGTCGAGTTTTCCTATATATTAATTTAGGTTATTACTAAATTAAATTCTAATGTTACAGGAGTCAATTTACTTATTGGCACCGAGAATGGTTTAATGCTTTTGGACCGATCAGGTCAAGGAAAAGTTTACCAATTGATCTCACGACGCCGCTTCCAACAAATGGAAGTGTTAGAAGGACAAAATATACTTGTGACTGTATCTGGAAAGAAGAATCGTGTGCGTGTATACTATCTCAGCTGGCTCAAGTCCAAAATTCTGCGCACCGACGGCCTTAGTGACGTAAGATTCGATTTTTATTTATTGCAAAAGAATAACAAATAAGTTAAGCAACCAATTTTTAACCAAAACTAACAAATAACAATATAAAAATAATATATATAAAGATATATACAAAAATCAAACTCCCTGTAAGTCTTTTTAAAGAACATTAAAAATAAAGTCCAACGTACATATGTTTAATAACAAATAGGTATGTAATTTTACAGCAAGCCGAAAGGAGGAATGGCTGGATAAACGTCGGTGAACTTCAAGGCGCAGTACATTTCCGCATCGTCAAATACGAAAGAATCAAGTTTCTTGTTATTGCTTTGAAAGACTCCATCGAGATTTACGCGTGGGCGCCCAAACCATATCACAAATTCATGGCCTTTAAGAACTTTGGGGAACTGCAACATAGGTATGATTTTTTTACTAATGACACCTGCCATACCATAGTTGACAATGTTTATTAATAACACAGGTCAACAGCATTTTTGGTGCAAAGGTGAAATATACAATTTCTTGTAGGATATTAGATACGTAATCGAAGTCCAGAACATAGAGTTGCACTAGCACGTAGGGATTTAGAGATATACCCCTCCTAAAGTACCAAAAACGCGATTTTAACGATATTTGACGATTTTTTTGAAGTACAGCAAAATAGTTTTTTTTGTTTCTATCTATAGCATTATATAGTACCACTCTTCCCGATTGAAATTCATTTTTATTTCCAACGTTAAGAGTTTAAATTTTCATGAAATATGTATACAGCTACGATAGTTCGATCTTCCCTATATTTCATTTGGCCTGTTAGTATGAAAAAACTCCACTTTAGTTATAAAATGGTATATATCGGGAAATAAAACTCGCAAAAATATAAATTAAAATGGGGTTAATGCGGGGAAAGTAGTACTATATGATGCTTTAGTTAGAAATTCCTATAAAATTCTGCTGTCCCCAAAAAATGACATCAAATTTCATAAAAAAACGCGTTTTTGGTACTTTAGGAGGGGTATATCTCTAAATCCCTGCGTGCTAGTGCAACTTTATGTTCTGGACTTCGATTACGTATCTAATATCCTACAAGAAATTGTATATTTCACCTTTGCACCAAAAAAAAAATTATAATTTGTTGACCAGTGTAATACCTGGCAGTGTAAGCATTATAGAGTCGGTCAACTTTTTTTTTGCTGGAAAATCTTAGGATTAAAATAAATAAAATTGTAGTTTCTGATTTAGGTTTTTTAGTTATTTTTTGTATTTTTATGGTTGTATAAATTTGTGTAATGAATTCTTCGGTTTTATTTTTCTTGTTTCATAAAACGCATACAGTAGCATGAAATTATCAAACTATAAATATTGATAGCTTATTTTTTATTTCCAGGCCTCTTTTAGTTGATTTGACTATAGAAGACAGCACAAGACTGAAAGTAATTTACGGATCAGCAGATGGTTTTCATGCTGTGGACTTGGATACTGCCACAGTTTACGATATATATATTCCAAAGCATGTAAGTAACCATGTAAGTAAATAAACAAGTATGTATTAGAATAAAGGTCCCACTTTAAACATAATCAGTCTTACTTATAAACTAATAAGTTATACTTAAGGGGTGTTTAAGAAAAAATCTTACTTATAAATGTGGCTGAACTAAATCATTTTCTTAGCAATGTCTTAAATGAGCTGTCAAATTAAGTAGCCTCACACCCTTGTTTAACCCACTAATTAGCAAAATGGCTGGATTCTTATCAGCTGATTTTTCATTTCCGGTTTATTGACAGCTCAACTTTTTAATTTTATATTTTACGGATGCCATTGTTGCCACTACACAACGTTTTCATGACAAATATTTTTTTAAGCTACCAACATTCCGGTAGTGTTGAGAAATTAGTATGTTTTTATGTCATTATCTGTTCATTACTTAAGACATGCTTAAGCAACGTTTATAGGTCAAAATAATTTAATCACTACTTAAAGCTTTAAGTAGTAATTAGTTAAAACAATGACCAGAAGATGATTTGTTGATTTTTATAAGTAAGGCTGAATCTGTTTCATATTCAATGTTTACAGACACAAGGAGCTATCGTCCCACACTGCATTGTACCGCTTCCTAACTCAAATGGAGTTCAGTTGTTATTATGCTACGATAACGAAGGAGTTTACGTGAACACATATGGACGAGTAAGCAAGAACATTGTTCTCCAGGTTTGTATTTTCACCTCATTACTAACCCCAAAACAGGTATATTAATAAAATTTAATTGATGTATATTGGTCTTCTTTCAGTGGGGTGAAATGCCAACATCAGTAGCCTACATCGGCACAGGACAGATAATGGGATGGGGCAATAAAGCGATTGAAATTCGTTCAGTTGAAACCGGTCATCTCGACGGCGTTTTTATGCACAAGAAAGCACAACGACTCAAATTCTTATGTGAGCGCAATGATAAAGTGTTCTTCTCATCCGCCAAGGGTGGTTCCTCTTGTCAGATATACTTCATGACGCTCAACAAGCCCGGCATGGCCAACTGGTAGTGCAGGGGCGCGGCAGGCGTCGCGCGCGCCGCTCATCTGTGATTGTAACCGCACGGCGTCCCTTACTAAGTGCATGCCCGTACTGTACAAGATAATGCCAGTAGATTAGTCAATATAACAAAATCATGTGCTTTGGCCACTCGAAATTCAAAGACTTGTGATAGTGACAGAAATTAGTATATGTGCTCAAAAGACAATCCACAAAATAATTTACATTCAAGTATTCGAGGACCTTCTTAGTAAATGTGGCATTTTGTACTGATGAATGATAATTTTCATTACAAGCTATTAAGGAATATTATATTATTAAGCAATAACCTTTAGAATAAATGTTTTGATATTGACAATTATGCATAAGTAAGTTAATGTGCTTAGGTTTTATTATTATGTTGCAATTGATAATTTCTTAAAGAAAATGTAATTGAAATCAACTATTAATTCATATATGCCATATTGTTTATAATGTTAAGATAGTTGGGTGATGATATTATTAATTGGTTACATAATTATTTTTATGATACATATTAACAAAGTAAAATGCCATGTCTGACAGGTTATAATTAATTATAACAATCATTCAACAAAAACAATTAGAGTTAATGTAAAATTATATATCAATTTACATATTATGTAAGGTTTGTTCACTTAACAAATTGGCATTTAGTCAAGTCACTTTGTATCATAATTATCACACCAAACTACATTTTTTATTAATGGATAAATCCTAAAAATTTGGTAATATTTATTATTTATTTGTTATGTACTATATTATTTACATGTATAAAGATATAACTGTGCATATTGAAAGTATATATTTGATGACTTTTATTTCAAATACCTTAGCCCAATAAAACTTAAAAAATATTTGTCCTTTTATTGAAAAACACCCTTGTCTAACTAATGTAAGGATATTTTGTGAATTAGAATACCCCTAATATATTCAACAAGAAGGGCACAAAAAGATGACATTGGTTTTTAGGGTTCCGTACCCAAAGGGTAAAACGGGACCGTATTGTTTCGCTCATCTGTCTGTCACCAGGCTATATCTCATGAACTGTGATAGAGAGTTGGATTTTTCACAGATTGTGTATTTCTAGGGGCTGTTTTCTGGGGGCTCTCATACAACGAACGTGATTTTTTTGCTCATTTTCTAAATAATATGGTACGGAACCCTTCGTGCGCGATTCTATGTTTTTAAAAGTAAGTAAAGATCTGAATATGATGAAGTCTGGATTTTCAAAAATAATACTTTACATGCTCTTGAAACATTTGTTATACACAATTAAATATTTTAATTATGAACTGCTGAAATTGCTGTCTCTCACCAGGCTCTATCATCCAATAAGCAGTCTCAAGAGACTACACTTTACAGATATACTTTAGGGGCTCATATGCACAACGTTTAATTAGATAAGAGAAATGAACCCTACCTGCATGAGTTGAACTTGCCCTTGGCTGGTTATTTTTTTATATTAATCACTCTCTGCAGTTCTACACTACAGCAATATCCCTAACTACATTTTACCCACCCCAAAAACTTATTTAACTTAAAAATTGCTGTAGCTCCGCATAAGACTGATAAGTTTAGCCTTGTTTCTATAAAAAAATACTACCTATGTGTTAGTAAATTGTACTTTTAACCCTTATGCTCCTGCTCCACCTGCGTTAGCGTTAACGTTAATGTCAATGGCCAACTACACGTTACTTATTGAATTAAAAATGCGTGTTGGCTACACTTACGCAAAGAGTTAATCCCTCATGAAGTAACGCGTTAACACACATTAAAGAGGTTAAACTCAGACACACAAAATAATTCTAAAAACTAAAGCTTTCTCATTTGACCATTCCATTATCGTGCTCGTAAAATGCAGTTACAACTTAAACAAAGTATCTACACTCGTCCTTGCATGCGTGCAATGAGATGGCATTAATGTAGCTAACATCACTAAATGCGCTAAGCTACGCACTAAAACCCTTTGATGTGTCCAAAAAACCGACACCCGAGTTATCGCTTAACGTGTAATGCTATTAATAATGCCATTTGTATAAAATGCCATTAAAACGTTGGCCACATCTGCGTAATGCCAAAATTTAACGCGTTAAGACGCAGGTGGAGCAGTAGCATTACCATAACAGGTTTTGATAGTATTTATTTATTGATTTAATATTTTATGTACACAGTTACTCCCAGGATAGGAATAAAAAAGCTAAATCATTTAAGTTATTTATTTGAAAACATAAAATACTTAACGTTATGAAGGAATCAGCTTTGATGTGGATAAAGCTTCAGTCTCTTTTGATGACATAGGTACTAACATCAACCCTGGTACAGGTGGCTGCATTTCTAAATCGCGTAGATTGTTTACTTTGACTCTCAGGTCACTGCGGAGTTTATTTATATCAATATTTAACTGCTTTTGATCAGCTTCCAGTAATGACTTTGTAGCTTCAACATTGTGTTTGATTAAAACTGATCCTACAGTAACCCAACATTTGTTTTGGCACGATTTTGTAATGTCCCGCAATGCTTCACGGTTTTGATTTCTTCTTTTGTCTAACATAACAATTTCACGCTTGTCTGATAATATTTCATCAGCTAACTTTTCCACCGATACCAAATACTTGAGAACTTTTTCTTGATCCTGCATTGTTTCATTACCTTTTCAGCGATTTACCTGAGATTCCATGCAAACCAAACCAATCATTTGTAATGTCAAATGTGATGTCAAATATGTGACACAACAGTGTCAGTCATGTGTCATCAGAAGTTTTCGTCTAGAAATATGGAAGAAACATTAATCAGGAACCAGGGGCCCGATTCTCCTAAGTTAATAATGTAAAAATCGAATAGAAAACGAATCGCAATATGATCGCACCAGCAGTTTTAACCATATCGGGCATTCAGGGGCCCGATTCTCCTAAGTTAATAATGTCAAAATCGAATAGAAATCGAATCGCAATATGATCGTAATAGCAGTTTTAACCATATCGGACATTCTGCTACTAATAAAAGACCAATCGTATTCGATTGACATTTGATTGGTGTGCGATTGGTTTGCTATTTTGGTGATTTTGGTCTATACGGTAGTTTGCTGTACAATCATTTTGCAATCGTAAATCATTTGCAGACAAAACGATTCATTATTGAATGACAGAAAAGGATAAAAACGTTTATTTCAAAGAAAAAATAGCGGAATGCCACATACGCTTCAATCGTAATCGAGTTGGGATTGGATCTCAGTCGAATCGAGTCGAACGTGAATCGTATGGCGCTTAAGTAAAATTAGGAGAATCGGGCCCCAGCTCGACCATTCTTGGTTTTCTGGAGAAACTGAGGGATCAGGGAACCATCTAAACTAGAAGTATGTAGTGATGATTCCATCCCCGGTGCAAAGTTGCATCGAACCATCGCTTGAAAATTCTTGGGTTTTTCCAATGTTTCACTGGATTGTGTGATTCTATTTTTTTTTATAAAAATGTTACAGTAGGTACTCAAAGAATCGGGTACCCCAATAGTGTGGTATACATAAATATATTAGCCTAAGAACTCACGGAGCGATTTTGAACCGTGCCCGCCGCGGTGGCGGAACTGCGTTTTTATTTCCAAACTCACGAGACCGGTTATTTGCGCGGTTACACAGCCGTCGCGGTTGAGATTATCGCCCGCAAACGTGGCGGGCAATGATCGCAAAACGCAAGACGGGCAGCCTCTGCGCTACTGCGATCGCCGGCCAATCGACCGCGGAGCGCGCGGGCGCAACCCGCCGAGGCTGCGGGTGACCGCGGCCCGCGCGATTCTACTAGTTGCCCGCCGGTGCAGCGGGACCCGCAAACAAACGCGCAGACTGCGGGCGTAAAACGCGTCGTGAAATGTGCTTTAATTTTTTACATGTATATCTGCATTCTACAGAAGCTACGGGCCCGCAGCCGCGGCGGTCGCGGGTGAAAATCGCTTCGTGAGTTCTTAGCCTTAATGGCTAACATTATAATGTTATAAACGCGAATGTATGGATGGTAATTACCTGCGTTTTAGGTACTGATGATGGTATGCCTGATTTTCACGAATTACATACACATATGCCTTCTCCCTTATGGTACGGCTGATAGCAGTACAGTCAACCCGGCTGCCGGTACTTGAAGATACGGAAAGCCGACCCCTTCACAAAACGGGAAAAACGTTTAGAAGAAAGAGTAAATATGTAAGCCAACGCGTATGATCCTGCAGGTGATTTTCAAATCAACAAAACACTTTCAAATATAAACAAGAAAATATTAAGATATAAGTACAACGGCCCGACTTCACCCGATTACGACGCTTTGAAACTTTCCAGTAAAGTGTGCCCCAATGATTGGCTATTTCCCACACATAAAATGTATTTTTTCAGCATTGGTAACACTAATGACGCCAAGTCTGAACAAAAAATCTAATATCCGTTTCCGCCTGTTCCCATGCGCGGAGCCATTTTGATTTACTAAAATAATGGCTGCCAGTCGCCCTAGCCACTGACGCTTCTTTATTGATCGGAAATTAATAATTAATTCAGTTATTAGTTTTATTAAATTCAGTGACTAATTATATGTATTCTCTTTAGCATAATTAGATTTCAATTATTCTTTGACTGGCAAATTGCATCTTAACTAAGATGGATGGGCCACCTAACCGAGGCTTTCGTGGTGGCCGAGGAGGACCGCCAGGCATGAATTCTAGAGGAAGAGGTGGATTCGACATGCGTGGACGGTAAGCTTATACTCGACATACTCGTGCAATGTTATCGCGAGATCGATAGTTTAAATAAACCATTGTGGTGATTTTTAGGTTATGTGTACCGTTATGTCCCACTATACTTATCAACGAAATTTCCAGTATCTATTAAATTTGTAATGCTTTATCGCATCTTTACGACATGTATTTATTTTATAGGGGTGGACCTGGAATGAGGGGCAGAGGCCCACCACGAGGTGGCCTCCCATTTAGAGGAGGGCCGCGAGGATTTCGTGGCGGACCAATGAGAGGCGGTGGTGGTGACAGAGGTGGAAGGAGTTTCCCGCCGGGTCCCCAGGGTCCCGGACCACATCCCGTACCCACAATTGAATCTCGAGGTGCGCCACCACAACGTAAGAAACCATTTTGCTATGTATCTGAGTTGCTTACACAAATCTTTGCCTAAAGTTGTTCGCTGCAAATATAGGTACTTATATCTCTAAGCCTTGTCATTTATTAGGTGGAGGATTCAACAACAGAGGTGGACCAGGAGCTATGAGGGGCAGAGGAGGGAGAGGTCGTGGGGACTTTGGCCAGCGAGGTGACCGAGGTGGTGGTCGTGGAGGGATGCCAATGAGAGGTAAATAAGTCACAATTAAATATAAAACAAATATTTGCAGAAAAATCATTCAGAAATTAGTTTCTTGTACCACACCATCCTAATATCTATAACGTGCTTTCGCGAATATCATAGGTTTGTACGAATATTACTTGTATGAATACACAAACACATATTAAACTCAAATTGGTGTCCTAATTAACAATCACACGTGGTTGTATATCAGCATCTGGACTGGCATAGTGTGGTGTATAAATATTACTTTTCAGGCGTTTTTGTAACAAATCTAATCATTCTAGGTCGTGGTGGACGCGGCGGTCATGGTATGCCTCCAGGCGGTCCTCCCGGAGGCCCAGGAGGCCCACACTCTGGGCCAGGCCCTGCCGGGCCTGGGCCACGTTCAGTACCCCCACATGCTGCGTCTTCTGCACCGCCCATGCAGTCACAACCAACGCCTCCATTCAAGAGAGGTGGTGGCCCACCTCATGGAGGCCCTGGCGGTGGCCCACCAAAGAGGCCAAGGTTTGTCACTACAAATATGCTCATAAAATTTTACAAAGAAACCATTTTTCATTCAAAAAATTCATATTATTCATACTTTAATCATCTTTGTTTAGATTTGAAGGTCCTCGAGGAGGTGGTCGACCTCCACCACAGGGTGGTTATCAGCAGTCTGCTCCTCAACACAGTGCACCACAACAAGCAAATGGCTATGGACCATCGTACGTATCATTTTGTTTTAAAATTTTATCTTTAATTTTTTATCAATATGATGAACCAGAAAACGATAGGAATGTGCCGTCTGAAACACAACTGACGATTTTCTTTATACTGATATATAAAAAAATATGAGCTATTCCTATTTTAGTTACTCTGTATGATTTTACTAAATTGCACTAATCTTTACAGTCACACTGGATACCAACCGTATGAACCTCCTGCGGCTGACCCCTATGCCCAGCCATCATACAATACACCCAGGTGAGAAGAATATTATATTTTATTTTAACAATCAGAAAGGAGGGCTCAAATTTTGATGCATAATGTTTAAGTTATTCAATTAAAAAGAATTTTAAGTACATTAAAGTATGATGAAACAATCTATCAGATAGGAATTGCCGTCTGAAACACAAATGCAGATAATGTAGATTCTGACTTGATTCCTTTTTCAATGTGATTATTTCCTGGCTATTGAAGTATTCTAATGATCTTTTTTTTCTCGTGACAGCTCTTATCAAGGCAACAGTTACTCAACTCCTGCTCCAGCTCAGTCTAGCTCAGGTTATAATTCTGGCAGTTATGGTTCAGGCTACGGCTACTCAACTGGTGGCCAAGGAGGCTACGAAAATGAAGGATACAGGTTAGTGTCTTTTTATCACATAAAAAAAATGCAATATTACTGGGTTAGCACATAACATGACACATAAATATCTCCAGTTTTAGCTAGTTAAGATTGTAATAATGAAGCTTTGTTTTTGTCAGCATAACATTACTTATCAGACACAATTTGGTGACTGATTTATCTCCTTAGAGTAGAAAAGAAATAATTTCCACATGACAGCATGCTCCAAAATTGATAAATAGTGATAAAGAAATATTTAGAAAAAGAAAACTTATTTGAATAGTGGTGGCGGCAGCGGCGGTGGCGCTGGAGGCGCGGGTGACGCCGGCTATGGCGGCTCCGAGCCCGCTTACGGGGGCGCGGCTCCGTCCTATGATTCATATTCGCAGCCCTCGTACAACTCATACCAGCAACCACAACCGCAGTATAACAATAACTATGGTAAGTTTCGGAAATATTGAGTATGTTGCTAAAGCTACAGACTCAAATCTAGTCAAATTTTTCGACAGGATGTCTAAGTTAAATGTAAAGTGAATTTACACCCTAAGCTGAAAGAAAAGCTTTACAAGATGTGTTGATTAACTGGTAATGCACAGTAGGACCTTCATGATTATTGTTAGTGCATCTAAATTACTAGATGACACCATTTAATTATAATATAACTTTACTACTTTATAAGCAAACTAGGATCATTTTAATTTAAACAATATATTTATCGGTTACCTGGTATAGGGTAGGGGACCTTTGTCACATCAATGTATTCATTTGTGTTAAGAATAAATGAACGAAAATTAACATAAAACCAGGTGTAAAATTATCTTGAGTAGTACAAGAGTAAAACTATATTAAAATAGGTTTAAAATAGTAAGTTACATTTCATAATTAGGTGATAATTAAGTATTTATGAAATTATTAGGCTAAGAATAAGCAAATAATGAACGCAAGGAATACAAATTGATAGAAGTGCTCATAAACCAGCAATGGGAATAATGATCTTTTTACAAAACAATTTTTTTTCTTAAAACCATTTAAATATATAAGTAGACGTACGTATGCAGAATATTATAGCAGATCTTTTGGATCCAAGAAAATTAAATGGCTTAACTAGAAACGAGATAAACCATAAAAATGGTTTTAAAATTTAATATTGAAGTAATGCAATTGAATTATTTCATGGTGTTATCACAACTATATAATATTAAGTTTCAGTGTATTCATTTGTAAATAAGTTTTGACGTCTATTGTAATTGTTTGCATTACAGGCAGTTGGTGATCTGTTTGACTATACAGAATATCATTTACGTCTTTATGGTACACATTCAAAATAAAGTATCTGGATCGAATTATTGAAGCTAATGGATGTACTACTAAAACAATGCAGTTTGTGATGTCTATGTCCCTTTTAAGTTAGGTGAGAGTTTGGACAGAGTGATTAATATTATGTAAATGACTGAATGAGACCATTGAGAAGAGACAATAATAAAATAAATTGGGGTGTTTTTTATTAGAAAAGTATCTTTTATGATGAAATATTAAGTTCCAATTTCTCAAAAATTACCTCACAAAAGATTTTAAATTAGGACTGTTGTTATGAAACATATTTATAATTTACAATTACAATATTTACCTATTGTAGCAACTTCTACTTTGGCTCATTTTTTTGTAAAAATGGTATGGAGAAGTACCATAATGTTTTAGATTTAAGGACTCTAATTCACAATAAAAGTATAAACTAACTCATGATGTGTATGCTTTATTTCAAATTAGGCGAGCAAGAGCTTGCATAGCCACCATTCAAATAACTTTGAATAATATGCTTAAGTAACTTTTAGTAGCGTTTAATTCTATAAGTAGACAATACATCCATAAAGAATAAGGCTTTTTTGCTTAAAAAATTAATTACAAAATAATATCTGATTAACCAACTGAGACCTGATTTAAATTTCATTTCAAAGCGATTGAAGGAAAACTGGTTTAGTGAAATGTAAAGGTGCATTACAAGTGTAAGGTCAAGTTTTAATCAGTGGTTATCATTGTGGGTAGATTATAATAGCAAAAACTTAACACTAGGATTGATTTGTGTCATTCAGTCTGTATGACAAAAACATGACATCACTTGTAATAGGTTTCATGGTGGTTTCATTCTATCTTATTATATACAGTTCTTGTGCAGCAGCTTCCACTATTCTAATTTGGGCTACTAGTGGCCTCAGAATGTCAAAGAGTGTGTACAAACCTACCACGCATGGGCGAGGTGTCAAATTACTAACTGGGGAAGCAAAGTTATTTGACAGGAACTGTTGATGAAACCAATCAGGCAGGCCTTCGAAAAAAGGCAAAAACGATAATCATCAATGTTCATATTTTAGTGGACTAAGAAAATATCCATCTCATTGCATTCGGCAGTGAAGAAATTATATTTTAGGAACATTGACAATAATGAACTAAGTCATCAATACAATATGCAAACTTGATTAGAGATATTCTACCATTCAAAGCACTTAACCAACTTCCCAAAACAGAGGTAGAACCACCTCCACCAATTCAGACATTTCTTTTATAAAAAAAAACACATTGCTCTAATGTGAGACATTCATGTTTGGAGGTACATGTATGTTCCTTTACGTAGGGGTTTTATGTTTCAATTTCTAATTATTTTCATTTCAGAATCTGTACATATTATTAACAGGTAATGTCTCTTTTTATATGAACTACATTGTATAATATTTGAAAAAGATAAAAGTACATCATAGAATAAGTTCTACATAACCATGAGTAGGTTATAATAAACATCAGTTTATCTGGCACGTTTTGTTAAAAACGAAATAAATAATATGGGGAAACAGATTTTACATTTTAAAGATGTATTAAATAGTTAATAAGTACTTCAATTGCAGATAGTTCAAAGTTTTGTGGAATTAAACAAGACTGACGCCTTTGCCATATCTTCAAATTCTCGAATTGCATTCTTTTGTAAAAGAATGTAATAAAAAATTGGAGGTAAAAATTTAGGAGAAAAAGCTAAGAAAATCTTGATCTAGACAAAATAATCTCTAGTACAAGGTAATTGTGTCTACAGCACAAGAAAAACTTATGTGGCTCTACTTACTTTATTCTTCCTGAATTGAAGATGTTACTTTAGAATATGTAATAATGACTAACAGGTAATATGTTTTCCTTATTAAAAGTCGTAATTTTGCACCATTTTATAGTTACTAGGTCATATTTATGTAAGTATATTTGATTTCAATTAATTTAGCAGAGAGATAAAAATGACTCGTCAATCTAAGTACCGCAATAAGTACTCATTTCAAAAGTAATCTTAGAAATATGAAGACAATTAATTATTTATAACTAATGTTGTAATAAAAAGTAAATATGAAATTATTCCCAAAATGGAAACAAACTGAATGTGTACAAAACCAACAAAGACGACAAACAAGTCTCTTATGATATATTAAGATTACCTTAGCACAGAAAAAAAAATATTGAAGAAAGAAAGTCCAAGTACCTATCCCTATTCCGTAAGGTGGGCTATTACCCTGAAATTAAGTTCTGAAATGCATATTGAGTAAGTTAAATTGATATTCATCTCAAGGTATAATAATTACTGAGAGGTAAATAATATTTTTGAGTATGAAATACAAAGCTATAACTATTTATAGAAGTCCAATGATGCAGATATTATTTATTAGTTGGATAATCAAATTATTAAAGTAGGTGAATGTTTAAAGCATCTACTTAAATATAATAAGGATACCAATGTCACCTATTTGCTAATAACGTGTTCCTTGCTGGTTTAATTTTATGGATATGCGAATACATTACAAATAAAATTTTTGTTACTGCACCAATAAGAAATGCTATGAAATAGGTTAACATAAAGTCCACGGAGGCAACTAATTACTTACTAATTTATTTTAAACAAACAATATACTACTCACGATTAGTAAATAACTATTTTAATCATTGAATAAATATATAAAAATTCATAACAATATTGAGATGCTGTAAACTGTAGATATTATTTTGTTTTTGATTGAGTCAGTATTAAACTTACTGCTTGTTTTCCAGGAATGGGATGAATTTTCAATTTATTGACTCATGTTGATATTGAAAAACTGCAGTTTGTCAGACTGCACGAGATGAAACACCTTCCTTCACAGGTGAGTCAACTTCTAAAAAGAGGACACCACTTATTTATTTTCAGTTAGATGGCGATTAGTTATAAATCATATTCATCTTCAATTCTATCTATACTAATGTATAAAAGAGGTAAACTGGTTTTTTGTAAGGTTGTTATTTCTCGATTTTTTTTTTAATATATAAAAAATGAGAAAATTATATTTAAATTATTCACACCTACTATCTTAAATTAAATTAACTAAAATATATATTGTAACACTTCGAGTACACAGAATTATTATTTATATCTTTACAGTCTAAAGTACTTTATACGAATTATAGAAGTCTTGCTCTAAAATGAGATCTGTTCTCTCACCTACGGTAGCTATTTCTTTAAAAGCGCAAGTGAGCCAAAAGAGAAGCGGTTAGTTAAACTTCCATTGCCTTTGGTAGAAAATTTTTGTTTTCTTTTTATGATAATACTAAATGCAAGATGTTGCTTTACTGATTTGCCATGTTATACAAAAGGATACTACCTACTGATGCGCTCTCGCTTAGGTCATTCATAAATTAACTTCCCTAAAGAACAGTTCTGTGGAAAAATTGTAATTATGCTAAATTGATCGTTATTGTTCACAGGTCGGATGTTGCAGACGGAGTGGGAAACACGTGGGTGTTTTAATTGTTACAAGCCTTGTATTGTGACAGTTTGGAAGATAAAGACGTTTTTAAAAATGATTATTTTTTATTTCTTCAATACTAACTGCAACTTAAAACGCTCTGGTAAAAATATACCTGGGTATGCTCTCGTATATATTCGAGAACTAAGAAAAAAGGTGGTAGATGCCACCTGGTGGTGGTAGGTGTTCTATTATTGCCGAACAAATTTAAAGTCCTAGGAAGTCATGTACAAAATATGATAAGAATCCGCTTAACCATTTCAGAGATCTAGCAAAACCAAAAGCAATCGCAACCGAAGAAAGAACATACAAAATATGGCACAACATTTACTTTATCTATACAACTAATTTTATAGGTAATATTTATTTAAATATTCCCATTAGAAAGAAAAAGGTCTGGCTGGGGTAACGTTACGCCAGCAGGAAATGTTTTTGTGAAATAATTAAAAAACTATAAGCGCAACAAATTTAAAAATGCGCAACAATTACAGAAGTCGCACAACTAATTATCTATAAGATTAAAATGACCATTTTCGACAACATCTGGCCTGGGTAATAACGCACACCATAATAGGAGAGCGTCTTCTCCCGCCTATAGCTAAAATGGTTTCTGATCAGTGAAAAAAATGTTGTAAGAACTACCCAGAAATTGAGAACTTTGTATTTGCTACTACCTCGATCGTAATGAAATTTTTTTTTGGGGTGGGGAAATCCTTATGGACTTCCTCCGCCTGGGGATAGGCGGAGGGGTGTGCCGGACTCTTACTGGCTAAGACCCCATTGTGTCCTTGCATGTGGGCGCGGGGCCACGGGAACCCAGATTCTTTCGCAGCCCCACACTAGTGCTGGTCCTCGCACGGACCTCGTTTCTTGCACGGGGTAGTGAGGTGTTCGCCTACCCCGTGCATCGCCGTAGGGGCCACGCAGTCCATCGCCTCGAGTCCATTGAGTAGGGACGGGAACTTCCCCAAGTCCCTCGCACTTGGATCCATTTATGGGGGGCGGAAATGGGCGTTGTCCGCTCTTCTCTTGCGCTCGGTGCGCCTTCTGCGGCCGGGGAAGGGAGGGAATCGAAATCTCCCTCTCCCGTTCTGCAGATTCAACCGCGACATCACTTCCTCATCGTAATGAATACTGGCGCAAGCTAAAATGTCAAAATTGAATCGCAATAGCAGTTTTAACCATATCGATTATCGGGTGTGCGTTCGCGCAGCGGAATGTTGTTGAATTTAAAGATTTTAATTATGCAGATAATTAGTGTAAGACGTCCTATAATTGTGTATGGTAAATAAAAATTTGTGTATGCAGCCATTGTGGAGAAATTCACCAAAAACAGATTCCGCTGGGCGAACGTTGGCGAACGTTGTCCTGGCGGGTGTGCGTTCGCGCAGCGGAATGTTGTTGAATTTAAAGATTTTAATTATGCAGATAATTAGTGTAAGACGTCCTATAATTGTGTATGGTAAATAAAAATTTGTGTATGCAGCCATTGTGGAGAAATTCACCAAAAACAGATTCCGCTGGGCGAACGTTGGCGAACGTTGTCCTGGCGGAACTTTTTTTAATCCATAGACTTTAGAAGAAAAGAGATGTGTCCGAAAATTTGTGTGTATTTGTGTATAATTGATTATGTATGAATGAAATCAGTGCATGCATAAACTTCGGAGAAATTCAAGTTTCCGCTACGCGAACGTTTGGCCATTAGCTAGTTTTCATATAAAGCGCTTACATAGAGAGCTGTAGATTTTTACATACGTTGTTTTGAATTTGTTTATATTTGTTTAAAAAACAGATTTAGAAAAAGTCGTAGGGTTTAAAAGATAAAAATATAAACGTAAAATACACTTATTAGGTCTTAGTTCTTAAAGTATGCAGTTTGGGGTCTAGATTTTCACGTTAACACAAACCTTGTAAGTGTCTCCAACATGTTGCCAAGTATCAATGATGTTCCGTTAGTAATTAAAAAGTTATAGGATATTTTACCATGAACAGATCACTGTTTACAAAGCAGTCGAATATCATGACGTTCTAAAGGAATTGCATGGTAAAATGTATGCCAATAATTAGTTTAATCATTCAACTATTCACTTGCAAAATTTCATGTCATTAAATTCAGTAATTAAAGAAAGACAATTATAATACTGACGGAGCATCGAAACCCTACATAATCCGACCAAGTTCGGATAGCTACAAAAAAGCGACCGTGCCATTGTCTAAGCAACGTTCTTAACTTGGTAGGTTAGTATTTATTAATATGGTACAGTTGCGTACACAAGCGTTAGGAAAAATAAAACAATTGTATTTCTTGATTGAAAAATATTTTTTTAATAATAATGCCACTATCTACGATAAAAATAAATCTTCAATTAACAAGTACTTCTCTATTTAAATATCCGTGTACAAAAATATTTTTATTATTATTACTTACATAAATTACTTGACTACGTGATTAAAAATAACGTTAATAAACGTTACGTATTTTAACTAAAATGTCGTAGATAGTGGCATTATTATTAAAAAAATATTTTTCATTCAAGATATGCAATTGTTTTATTTTTTTCTAACGCTTGTGTACGCAACTGTACCATATTAATAAATATACTAACCTTCCAAGTTAAGAACGTTGCTTAGACATATGGCACGGCCGCTTTTTTGTAGCTATCCGAACTTGGTCGGATTATGTAGGGTTTTGATGCTCCGTCATTATTATAATTGTCTTTCTTTAATTACTGAATTTAATGACATGAAATTTTGCAAGTGAATAGTTGAACGATTAAACTAATTATTGGCATACATTTTACCATTTAATTCCTTTAGAACGTCGTGATATTCGACTGCTTTGTAAACAGTGATCTGTTCATGGTAAAATATCCTATAACTTTTTAATTACTAACGGAACATCATTGATACTTGGCAACATGTTGGAGACACTTACAAGGTTTGTGTTAACGTGAAAATCTAGACCCCAAACTGCATACTTTAAGAACTAAGACCTAATAAGTGTATTTTACGTTTATATTTTTATCTTTTAAACCCTACGACTTTTTCTAAATCTGTTTTTTAAACAAATATAAACAAATTCAAAACAACGTATGTAAAAATCTACAGCTCTCTATGTAAGCGCTTTATATGAAAACTAGCTAATGGCCAAACGTTCGCGTAGCGGAAACTTGAATTTCTCCGAAGTTTATGCATGCACTGATTTCATTCATACATAATCAATTATACACAAATACACACATTTTCGGACATCTCTTTTCTTCTAAAGTCTATGGATTAAAAGTTCCGCCAGGACAACGTTCGCCAACGTTCGCCCAGCGGAATCTGTTTTTGGTGAATTTCTCCACAATGGCTGCATACACAAATTTTTATTTACCATACACAATTATAGGACGTCTTACACTAATTATCTGCATAATTAAAATCTTTAAATTCAACAACATTCCGCTGCGCGAACGCACACTCCTGGCGGAACTTTTTTTAATCCATAGACTTTAGAAGAAAAGAGATGTGTATATATATACACATCTCTTTTCTTACATAATCCGACCAAGTTCGGATAGGTACAAAAAAGCGGCCGTGCCATATGTCTAAGCAACGTTCTTAACTTGGTAGGTTAGTATTTATTAATATGGTACAGTTGCGTACACAAGCGTTAGGAAAAAATAAAACAATTGTATTTCTTGATTGAAAAATATTTTTTTAATAATAATGCCACACATCTTTGTTACTTGATTTCTTGAAGGTATAAAAATTCCAAATGCGCGAGCGAAGCGAGCGCGAAATTTTTATCGGACCTAAACCAAAAATTACGTAAAACTTAGCCCAAAGGTACTTAACTTTTTGTTTGTTGACAGATGCAAAAATAAGGGCATATCGTTTTTGAATACGCGAGCGAAGTGAGCGCGAAATTTTTATCGGACTTAAAACAAAAATGACGTAAAACTTAGCCCAAACGTACTTAACGTTTTGTTTGTTGACAAATGCAAAAATAAGGGCCATAATACAGTTTCTGAATACGCGAGCGAAGCGAGCGCGAGATTTTAATTATTATTTATTTAAGACTCAAAACCAAAATTACGTAAAATGTAGTGTCACGTGTGTTTTAAGTACCTACCAAATTTTAACAATAATAAGTTTAAAAAGTTTCAACTTTCTTGTTTAAAATTTTGTTATTGTTAAACAGTTTTATGTAGCGGCGCAGATACTAGTTGCGAACAATTTTTTTTTTAATTGGGTAAATTTTGCCGCCCCCTAAAAGGTGCCGCCCGGGGAATTTGCCCCCCCTGCCTCCCCCACGCCACTGTCGCTAAGTTAGCGGAATCGTGCCCCTGATAAGAAATTACACCCAAACTAAGACAGGAATCACCAATCATTTGAACTAGGGTTAACTTTACCCCCATGTTTCTGAATAAAAGTCAACCTAAATGAAGGTAATTAAAATGAAACATTATATTGGGTTTTTAAAAATTATATTATAGATAGAAGATACATCTAACCCTGCGCTTCAGGCAGAGTGGTAATGATGTCCGAGTCACCGGGGTCGGTGATGGCGAGTGTGCACACCCTGTAGTACTTTCCGCATGCTGTGCCTAACTCAATGTTGTTTCCACTGTAGTGATGGACTCCAGTCTTGGCAAGGAGAGCGTAGTACTCAATTTCTGATTTCCTGCAACAAAAATGGTTTAGATAAATAAACAAATGGATTAATTATATTACTGAAATACTTCTGAAAAAATAATACATTTTTAATATAATTCAGTACATAAATTAGCTTTTTCAAATGAAACTATATAACTGCATTCAATAACTTGGCAACTGAATTTCGTGCGGTTTGAGTGCACAGTAGTCTTAATTTTTAGGGATAACTGTTTACTGCACCGTCATAGGGGCCACTTCAGACTTTCCAAATTTCTTCTAACATACATAAATTAAAAAAGACAATAAGATAAAAAATTGCTTACCAGCCAAAGTTCAGCAAGAGTTAAGACTACTCCATAGGTCTCCCATGTGAGTCAGAAGCAATCAAGTTTTATCTTTTAAATCAGGTTCATCATTTTCCCATCATTTTTTTTCATGATGACAATTATTAATTTCATAGATTTTATTTATCATAAGTTATTCAACTTAAATCTTCAAAATTGGTCTTTTCGTACTTTTGATATTGATACAAAAATATATCAGGAAATAACCAAATTGAACAAGACTGCTTCATGAAACACAGTGAGGGAAACCATACTTCTTTGTCCTAAGACTCCATATGCTTCCCTATGACAGTATATTGGGAAACTCTACTTCTCAGTAGTCTTACCTTAGAGGAGGAGCATTCTTAGCGATGATGACCAGTTTAGCTTTGCCCTGGCGAAGAGTCTTCAGTGTCTGTTTGTATCCAAGACAGTATTTGCCAGATTTCATAACCAGGGCCAGGCGGGAGTTGATAGACTCGATGGTCTTTTTCTGAAAATAGAAAGATTTATATTAGTGATGCCAAGTTCAACACTGAATTTATTTTACTAGCACTTTCAGGTCCTAACCTAAAAAGATTTCTCAGAATATTTAAGGATCGATGCCTTGTGCGATACTTTCTCAACCTTGCAAATTATTTAATAAACAAGCCTATCTTGTATCATTTAATATTGGACTTCTGTTTTAGGGATATTTAACAAAAATATATCAAATACACCCGTATAAGTCCTGCCGATAGAAACACGTGTACAAGAGACTAACCTGTTTCTTGGCCGCAACCATTGTGAATTTGTTTTCACCACGAATTACTGAAAGAAGAAAATGACAATTTAGTATCTCTTTTATACTATTTAGTAGGTATTTTTATGATTTATTTTAAATTATTAAAGAAGAACGCTAACTCAACACACCTTCCGTAAAAACGCGCTAGATAGAAAAGAGCGAATGAATGACGAACGAAGAATGCTTAAATGAAGAACAAGTCATGGAATTAGTAAGAACTACGTACAACTGGATGGCTTACTGTGCGGCTGAGCCGAGCGAGAGGTCATAAATCTTAGTTCGTCTCTTTCTAACTAGTTTAAGTATTCTAATCTGTAGAATTTGGCGATAATAGGGATAAATATACGTCTCTACGCGAAAACTGTAGTCACCCTAGTTCCTATTTATGTCAAACTTACCTGTGAAAAGATAATCTACAACCAGAATACGATTTTTTCCCACACATACTCATAGCACATAATATTGTTCATCATTTTACTATCCAATATACGGTATAATAGCTCTTTTTTAAACGTAGAAATCAAAAAAGCCAGTTCATACGATAACAACATTTTATATGGCAATTGTGCGAAAGAGACACACCAAGAAAAAATATCTCACTTGAGCTCACTTCGCTCAAGTGAGACAGTCTAACTAAGTAGATAGTGGTTATTTAAAAAATACTTTGTATGAGCATATAGTTCATTTTTATATGTTGAAAGATTTCAAGTAAGCCTTCCAGGTACTAACTAATTCCATGGGACAAATATGGAAAGAATGAATGAACGATTATATATGATTCATTAAACAATGTTGCAAGTTTTTTACCCTGCTTCCAAGAACGTAATTAATTTGCTGTTTTATTTTCTAGGCTCAGCTCAGCTAGAAATTTTGGGAATCTAGACAAAACTGAAAATGTGGAAAAGCGTATATTTTATACAAAAAAAAAATATTTTATTAACAATAACAATATAAATTGAAATTTGAAATAGGTCAGGAAATGTAACATTATTGGAACATAATATGGAAAAAATCTCTTGTAATTAATTATCGTAATTATTAATTAAAGGAAGGTTATCATATTATAAAATAAAGAAATTTTAATGTTCTCGCTGCAATCGTGCTGCGCTGTTTTGTAAATTTGATTCCCTCCTTTTTTTTGTTTTTCACCTACATAACCGCAACAGGGTGGTAGTAGTATAAATAAATACAAATTGTAAATCAAAACAAGGCCTTCATTCCAAAAATGCTGGGGCATTTTTACGGGGAATTATACATAGGACTTGACGCGTACGCGGCGAATCTCGAAAGTTTTGTTGGCAACACTTGGACTTTCTTGCTTGACGTGACGTGTGCTTGTGCGTGAACGAAACAACCGACCACAGAAAAGTTATTTCACAGAGTATCAGAGTACGTTTTGATCATTGGTTTTGATAGATAGAGATAGTTATTTATTGCAAGTTAAAGTTAAAGGCACCAATAACTACAGGTACCAAGCCAAAATAAAATCAATTTTGAAATATAGTTTCAGAGCTATGAAATATGAGTTTGCCAGTAGTTAAGTGCCACAAATGTCGCCACATATTATTTGATAATTCGTACATATTGGATAACTCAGTTACATGTGATCCGAAACAATGTGCGAGCTATGACATGAAGAGGTTTATTTACATGAGGGAGGACAATGTGCCCGTATGGATCAAAGATAAAATAGAAAAGGAGGAGTGGACTAAGGGTAAACTGAACTGTGAAAAATGCAACTGCAGAATTGGTTCATTTGATTACATATCAGGTCGTAAATGTGACTGCGGGGCGTCAGTGCTACCAGCTATACACTTGGTATCCAGTCAGGTTGATAGACCTATAGTACTTCCCAAGTTTTAGAATAATATTTAAATGACACGTAACATAAATGTATGTAGAATTAATAAATATTTATTAAGGAAAAAGACAAGTTTTTATTTTAGTTTATAATTAAAAATTTATTCAACCACCATTGCACTTGGTATGGATTCATTCACTTCAATATCCCTGCATTTGGCGGCCTGTAATTCTCTTCGGATCTGTAAAGAAAATATTACTTTATAAAATACCTTTGCATAATTATAATGGCAACTAAGCTTTACTTTAGTATATAAATTGTAACCAATGGTATATTTTTGATAAGAAAAATAAGTAAATCGTAGAACCTCTGGTGTGATGGTTGGATGGGACTGTTTCCTCAGTAATTCCAAAAGGGCATCTCTCTGTTCAGTAGATATGTCTGCCTTGTAACGCTGAACAAATGTTAACAGTGACTGATGCCACAATACTGGCAAATTGCGATGATCACCTTGGAACCTTGAAAATAAACAGTATTGTGAATATGACTAGTAGTAAGAGTCATTTCTGCAAACACATGACAAGGTGGCAAATTAGAGAGTAAAATTGACTCCAAAGTTGAATTATTATAATTTTCAAATTCTGACTGTGTGACTATCTTGGTAGCTCTATTTTACCAATGTGGTATGGACCCTGGAAAAACCAGTACATCTAAAATATTTTTACCTTATGAAATGGAAGACAACAGAGTCTACAACTCTGTACGGCAAAGCATACTTCTTGTCAAAGAGTATTCTTAAAAATATGGAATTAGCTCCAGTGTAGTCCATTTCAGCAATCTTTAACATTGCTGCACTTGAATGCAGTACGGGCACAGAGTTACGTGCCAGTACTGAACCCACTATTATGGCTTCACGTAAAGTGCAATCCCCTGACTGAAAAATTTAAAAATTATAAGAAAGTTCTGGGAGGTTAATCCTGGTATACAAACACAACAAAAGTTAGTTTTTACCTCCAACAATGGCAGTAGTATACCCTTCATGAAAGCACCTGGCTTGAACAGTGCTTTCCGTAATGCTTGATATAGATGAAAGTTCAATCTTTTATATTCAGCAAGGTCATCTCGGACACGAGGTAGGAGTACTAAGTTGTAAAATCTTTGTGCCATCTTCTCTTTTAGGTTTGATGCAAAAATTCTGGTTGCCTAGGAATAATAATTTTAAAAGTTTTAACATATTAGGTGTTGGGATTGGAAACACTAATAACAAAGCAGTAATTTATTAATACCAGGATTTCTTTTCAATCTCAGTTTGCATAAAACCAGAAGGTTGCTTTGTGCATTAGAACTGGTTCTCAGTATTCATCAAATGTAGCAAAATAAATATTAGCTTCAATCTAAATAATATAATAAATCTTACTTGATACATGGCAGCTGCGGACCAGGTGGTTGGCTCTGTTATGTACAATATCTGTTCCCAATTCTGTAAATGTGGAACCATTTTGAATGCCTTAGGCAGCTTTCCTGATCTGTACTTTTGCAAGACATCTCTCACACCCTCATACATTGTTTTAATCCTGGAAATATTAAAACAGTTTAACTGAAGTCTGTTTAACATGCTAATCTCAAAATACTAGTGCAATTAATTATATAAGTGTTAGATACCCCTTCCACAATAAGGCCAGAGGTAACTCATCAAAAATTGTTTACAAGGAATTCCAATGGGATGTGTAACAGAAGCAGAGGTGATGAAAGTGATTTATCAAAAAAATTACAAAATGTTGCAGTTTGTAGAGAAACCCTGGATCTTACCTTGGATCAATATTTTGCAACTTCAATGTTTCTACATCTGAGAACTGAGTCTGTAGTTCAGTATGTTTATCAGTGATCTTTTCTTTTATGATGTCTGCCAGTGTTCTTGTCCGTTCCGGTTTAGATGACATGAACATTCTAAGAGCTTCTTCATCTTCCTCATTGATTTCAACATTATCATAATAGGTGTCTGGCTCCAAATCATCTTTGTCTGATCCAGTATCATCATCAGAATCTGCATCTGTTTTTAGGAAAACAATTTTTACATAAATATTTCAACATGAATTATAGACACAAATTTTGAAAATAATTATTTCAACTTAAATACCTTTGAATGTAGCAGGAAGAGTTACATGTTTTGCAGGAGACGGCCCTTCTTCCGCATCACCTAATTCAGCTTGTTGCCTCCTTGCAGCTTTTAAGATTTTTTTAGATAAGTCTGCATTGACAAACTAAGGAATTATAAAATACTATTAATATTGTAAATCTATTAGAATAATTTTTAGTTTTCATAGTAAAAAAGAAAATAATCGTTCTCCAAAATAAGAAGACTGCAACAAGACAAGTAAACAAACACCTAGATGGTGAAATAATTTTAAAGAATCGGAGAGGTTCTTCTAAAACAAATAGTACATAGCTCAAAGACTAATACAAACGAGGTTAGCTTTTCAATTTGTAGACAGCAGTACCAAGCTAATTAGTTTCTTGAATGAGAAATAATCTAAGACGTACCTCTTCATCATCATCGTGCCTGTTCCTCTCTTTCGTTCTATTTTTACTCCTCACAGAGTTAACGGATTCGATTTGATCTGCTAAAGCTAAATTCTTCCCTACTTGGGAAGGTTTAAACTTTTTAGCTTTTCCCATCGTAATACTATTTCAAACAAACTTTAATACAGCCCGCTTAACACACACAGAATCAAGGAAGGCAAATCAAAAACATGTGGTGCATTCAATTTAGATTTGACATTTTATTTCATGACAGTTGTCAAGATTACGACCACAGACGATATAGGATTCGTTCAAAAATCAGAACCGGATTTCAATCAATGTATCAACTCAGCAGAGGAGCTTGCTGCTAAATAACAAAATCCTGGGTCGATCGATCACAAGGTGCAATATTTTGCAGGTGACTATCTGATTCACGTACATACCCCCGTACGTGAATCAGATAGTCCCCTTAGATAGCCGAGGGTCAGATAGGGCAGTCTCTCTTTGTAAATACATCCGGTTAGACTGGAAGCCGACCCCAACATAGTTGGGAAAAAGGCTCGGAGGATGATGGAGGTACGTGAATGATAAGCTCTTATCTGAGCTCGGAACTATAGCTCAGCGATTCGGTAACTGATAGGGAATGGTCGAATTTCTGTCTTTTATTTCTTACCAAGAATATTTTAGCTGAACATAACATGTAGCAGCAGTCTGTAATGTTGGTAGATTGTTATCCTGCCTGCACAGAGGTCTTATTGTGATTAAAAGTATCAATAAAACGCATTGTAATTTTTAAAATGATTTATTGTACTGTACGGCATTATATTTACACGTAATTAGTCAGTAATTGTTAGGTTACGTAGATGTTCTTTTATTTGCAGGGTAAGTAATAAAGATAGTCATAAAACTAATTAAACGATTCAATAGTGTTGATCACATCTTTAACAGCAGCGTTGATAGCGTCGATTCCACTTTGTGCAGCATTACGGATATTAATTTCAACGATTTTGATAATGATGGTGTCGAAGATTCTGACGAACACGTTGAGTACGGGGTTTACCAGCCAGTCAGTCAAAATGTTGCCAGTGAATCGCACGCGAAGACGGCTGAGGATAAAAATAAAATTTTAATACAAGTGTTTATACATTTAGTTGAAGGATAGAAGGTACAAAAGAGAAACTTACCCGATGTCAGTGAGCCTGAACTGTTGAAGTTGTATCTCGTCATTGTTGAAGTCAATTAAAACATCGACGATAACACGGAAGCGGTTGAGGGTTGCGATGATACCACCTGTAGGTCCCAAGTTCATCACTTTCACCAAGTATTTGTAGATGAACTGAAACGAGGAAACATGAACGTTTTTATTAACTGTGAATAAAAAAATGCACAGAAATATAAATACTAAAGTTAGAGAATCTAACCTTAAGATCAGTGAATTGCAGTTGCACGCGCACACGCAACATCTTGGCGAAGTAGTTAACTTCCTGGTCGCCAGAGCGGGACACGTTCACAAGACCAGTCATGTACCCATCGTGTATCTTCAACCACGCGCTATACGTGATCAGCAAAGGTCTCTGGAAAAAAAAACAACATTAATATTTCTTGCAACATTCATTTAATATCTATTGTCCGACACGGTCGGAGAACAGACACGACCGACGTTCACGTGCATACAAGACACCGTTCTTAACATCAACATAGTAATTTCGGTACAACTCGGGAATTGGACCTGAGACCCCATGCACAGAATTCACGCTTCTCGTCCAAGAGACTATAGAGGCAGTTGATTCAGTACCTAGCATCTACAAACATAATAGGTATGTAGTATGTACTCACGACTTCAAAACCTTCGATGACGTCCGGCAGCTCCATTGGATCCAGGCCATGCTTCTGGATGAAGGGCACGATCATGTCAATGGTATTGTCCACATAGTCGTTGACCGTAGCAGACTGTCCAAGATCACCCCAATTACGGCTGCAAGAATACAAGACATGTTTAATGAAGCCAAATGGTGCACTGCGGTATGATAAGAAGTTAGCAGCTGCCGTCTGTGCCCTAAAAGTTGCTACCTTTTGTAAAGTAGATCCTGCGTAGGTACTCAAGGAAAATTACGATACGTCAGTAGAAGTCGAAAGTCAACGGAAATGAAACGTGGTATGAGTACCTATCTAAGAACTTAATGCCCGTAAAGATCGCGATAGAATCATCCAAGTAACAGGTATAACGAGGGGGACAGTGAATACCGTGCACGTTTCCCACTGGAATAGCCAGAAAAATGCTGCCTTGTCGGTTATCGCTAAGAGAAAGGCTATAATATCCATAGCTATCTTAATAGTGTAAAAAAGAACTTACCCTGCTTCCAACAACTTTGATGTTGGTGGGGTTTTTAGGATTATAGAGTTGGCATCTGCCGCAGCCACCAAGAAGGCCAGCACCAACGCTGTATATTTTTTATCCATTTTGCTGTGAAGACGTCTTATCGACTGTGATTTCGTTATTAGTCTAAATAATTTTAATACTCCCAGCAAGGTAAAGATAACGGGTTTACCAAATACCTTTGTCTATCATAGTCTTTAGTACAAATCATTGGTGATTACACTTACATTGAAGATATGGATCATAATTGATGAGGACTTAAACGGCACATAATCTGTTTATTTCAGTGTTATCAACAATAACATCGTTTAATTATATTACGATAGCTATTTACAGCTGATGGAATACTACCAAGTACTAGTACGGTAGCGAAAACACCAGGAGATAGGTACAATCGTTTTTAGGTACTTACCAATTAAAAAAAACTGCGCATGTCCCCAGATATGGTACCTACGTAACTAATTTGATCAACCGTTGCCTGTGGGTGCGCTCACATCCCAGAAGAAGATTGGTTTGTGTGCCTGCCTACAACCTACATACCTTCGTTTTTACAATCGGGTAAGTTATTTCGTCACATTACAATTAAGTCAGAATCTAAACTTTTGTTTGTATCCTATGGCTAGGATTATAGGTAGGTACCTATGCACTGAACTGATTTGAAAATACTTTCGCTGTTGGGGTGACATAGAGATAATAGGCGCCCCGGAAGAATATGCCCTCGGACGCGGGTCAATTCCCGAAAATCAGATTTTAGAGCATAAAAGACTTGTTGATTTAATGAGGTTTCATTAACACGCGCGGTGATCGATTAGATCTGAATACCTATGTTATCTAAGTAAACATTTGATTAATTTAAGTAGGTATAATAGGTACCTATCTAAAACATTGCAGACCTACATGATTATGATAGGGGTCTTGTTGTCGTGTAGCTAGTTAAGCTACTTATACACATATGTGGTACTAGCTTTTGCCCGCGACTTCGTTCGCATGGAATAGTGACTTCCGGCATATTTAAGGCGGCCAACTTTCCGAAAACTGAATGCGGGACTTAACCTTTCGTGAAAAGGGGGAAGGGGGGGCATTGAAAAATGATCGAACGGAACTGATAAAATAAAAACCGTAAGCAAAAAGCTATAATTTAACCCATCAATATCACAGTGTCACAGCGTGCACTAATGTCTTATTTGAATTTCAAAATCATTAGGCCTCACGAGTTCTGTAGAAATAAAGAGAACGAGATTATATTAGAGGTATAGGTAATCTGTGTTCCTGCACTGTTGAGCGTGCGCGCAGGTGGGTGTTGAGTAGAAGTGTGGTAGAAAAATAGGGATGCGGGACATGCGGGACGCATACAACGTTTTGCGGGACTATTTTACTAATAATTTCAAAACGGGATTTCGTCAAGCATTGCGGGACAGTCCCGCAGAATGCGGGACGGTTGGCCGCCTTAGGCATATTTTTGGTTTGACCAATAGATGGCGCTATATGTCCGGAATATATATATTTTTTTTGAAATAAGAACTATCCTATGTCCTTTCTCAAGTTCCAAACTATGTCTGTACCAAATTTCACACAAATCGGTTCAGTAGTTTAGGCGTGAAGAAAAGACAGACAGACAGACAGAGTTACTTTCACATTTATAATATTAGTTAGGATAAGTACGTATAAGTATACTTATACATACTTAATGATCATAAATCTTTCTATGGATTTTCGATATCCTTAAACTTAGGTAGGTAAGTAGGCATAACCATCATGGTTACATGTCAAGATTCACCCTTCCACGGATCGACTACTCCTTGGATTAACTGGTGTTTAAATGTAAATAAAACATTTTTTAGGTTAAAAAAAATATTTATTCATGTCATTTCCCATAACCAGCCAACCGAAAATAAATTAAATAGCATTCAATGTCCCAGCCCACCATTAATATTACCTAATAACTAACCGTATCCACTATTAGACCTATGTTAAAGTAATGCAATGTAACAAATGAGTATTCTTTTAACAGGTCGTTAACGAATAAAGGTTTTTCGATTCATAAATATAAGCGCACGGCCTTGGCCCTGCTGTGCACGTGCCGCAAGCTCAGATTTTTGTCTTTGAATTGTTTGCATGTAAACTTGCTTCCTGCTTAACGACGTCTACCATATTGGTATAGTATCTACGCGATAATTACGTCAAATAGATACGGTGCGGATAAATCGCGCGCCGTGATTCAATGACGCACGACAAGCCAACCCGATGCGGGTAACAAGCTGCTTGGTGACTTTTTGGTGTAAACTAATACAGTGTAAAGTTGTAAATCAAAAATACTATCTACATTGCATATTCAAAATAAAACTTATCAATGTGATAAGTGCGATAAAATATATTTTTGTAATTGGTGTTATTATTTTGATTTCTTGGTGTCATTTCCGAGCATTTTTCTCCTTTGTGCCAACATGTGCCCGTATAAGAACGGGAATATGGGAATGTACAAAAACATGTAGAAGACTAAGAAGTAGTAATAATTAAATGCCACATTCCATGTATTGGGCATAGAAATTGTAAGAAGTTGTTTCTCGACGACCTCGTCCAATGAATGATACATGCATAAGAGCTCTCCTGTTATTCCAATTGGATACAGTATTAAAAATGTTGAATATCTGCAAACAAAAGAAATTACTATTATTGTAGATGCACTCATGCATATTGTTTCAATCAGAAAATATGATCGGTAAATCACGTGACCGCGTGTCTTACGCAAATATGGCGGCTGTTAGTACGGTACTTATTGCCTACGTAGCGTAGTGTAAATAAAATGTTTTTATAGAAGGAAAACAAACGTTTTTCAATTAGCTAGTGTCCTTGAAGTCTGTAAACATTAACATTAGGAAAATAAAACATAGTTATTAGTTAAAATTATACATTACCTCATAAACAGCAGTGGCTGTGGCACACAATTTATCAAATTGAGTGTGTAGTATGCATATCTTATAATTTCCGTGATAGACCAGGCAAGTATACACAGAGGTAGACCAGGGCTAACAGGTGCTGATTCAGTGGCTAGTAGACACCCACATACCAGGAACACACGTGAATATACTTGAGGCAGGACCACGGCAACTCCTGAGGGTACTAGGCCTATTAACGAATGTACAACCTGAAATCAAATAAAAAAAAAAAACATTGCTGACTTAAAATTCAAAACACTGGCAGTATTTTTTGTGAAAGTTTGTCACAATGATCAGTTTTTTTTTTATAAGGGGTAATTATCCAGTGCACATCAACTACTTACTATGTTCGCATTTGCATTATATTGTGTGGAGTGGGGCCAAATCATGCATATGTATAGTGCTCATATTACAGGTCATAATTTAAATACAAACAGTATTTTCAATTGTAATTTAAATTCCTACTCCTTTGGGTAGTAATGTTATGCTATTTGAAATAGTTTACAAGTATAATTTTCCCTATATCTATGGTTGCAGTTTCTATTTTACGGGCTTACTTCTAGTAGCACATTGCAAAAAAAAAGTAATAGTTCAAATTAGCACACAGGCCTATTTGCAGACTTTAATGAACTCATTACATTGTTGCATTACAGTCATTAAAACAAGTATGGTGATGGAATGTGGTTTAAATGAATTCATTTACAATTCAATTTGAGATGGTAGTAATAATGATCTCTCAAGAGTCACTTGTATTTTAAACCTATTATCAACATATTTATATAAATCCTTATTATTATTATACTCTGAACTAGCGACCCGCCCCCGGCTTCGCTCGGGATAATAGTATTTCCCCACTATTTAATGTATATTATTATACACATAAACCTTCCTCTTTAATCACTCTACCTAATAAAAAAAAAACTGTATGAAAATCGGTTGATATAGGGACAGAAAAATCAACTTTGTTTTATACTATGTAGTGATACTGTCTGATATTACTTAGCGTTTGGTAGACATGACTATCCTAATTAAGGATAGTCTATGATCAATATGCAGTATTAGTAACAATAGAGTTAAAATAAATAAATATGTATCATTCATGTAAATGATGTAGCAGGAAAGTATTTAAAATTTTCACCTTCTGGGAAAATAAGAGTGTTTCAATTTGTTTATAACTAAACTTAACTATTTATTTTTAATACTCACTTCAAGTACTGCAGCATTTTGGAATATAACAACTGTTGTTTTGATTACAGGCCAAAATGTGTCCAAACTACCACGGTTCAGAAAATGTGATAGTGTTTGTAGCAACATATAAGACCACCTGGAACAATTGTCAGTAATGTTGTATATTAAGTAGCGATTTATTTTCCCATCAATAGAATAGATTAGTTAATATTATGAAGAATTGTAATCAAAGCTGTACAAAGAAATATATGTAGAAGTATTTATATGTACTTAGTAGAGAACCTGTATTATTCAAATGTCTTGCATTGGAAATTCATACTCAAGTATATCTTTACATAGTAACTACTCAATAGCTTCTTACTAGTCTGTAATTTCTAGAAGTTGAATGAATTGAATAAATATTAGGTATGGGTAAATAAAAAAATAATCAAATAATTACAAGAAGTCATATTACGGTAAACCACGCTATGGTATGCTAAATGAAACAGTAAAAACTGAACAACGGTACCAGTTAACGTTACACTGCTCTTAAGTCTTATAATAGTTTTTTTTCAACAAGTTGTTTACGTAGTTTATCTATTGAATGTTATTCGCACGTAAAGATTATCGAAGATTACAGAGATAATTTAAAATACATATTTTATATGAAGTATATGGTTCACTTACCCCAAAGTTTGAATACCATTATACGCTAAAAGATAGAACTTTCCTATTGCGGAGGGGCCCGATTTAACCTTTTTGCTTTTTTCGGCCATAATGTATGAAATCCAGTAAAAGATATGTGCAACTTAGCGTAAAAGTAAAATGGATATTTATTTTGTGGCTGAATTTAAGTGTATTTTCGTGAAGTAAATTAAATTGTTCACCGGGCCGAGCCCCGAGCAGTGACCAGCACCTTCTTTTCTTTTGACACTACTGACACAACACGAATGACGTTTGCTAGATGACGTCTCCTTTGCTACGTCATTTTGAGGCATTTTTGAGGTCAGTTTTAAACCATAGAGTAAACATAGAGTAAGTTAGTTTTTGGACGAATTTTCGGTAGTTTTTCAATGAGGGTTTCAGTGAACATCCTTGGCAATCGTTACGGGTAGTCAGAAGCCAGAAAGTCTGACACCAGTCTAACCAAGGGGTATCGGGTTGCCCGGGTTACTGGGTTGAGGAGGTCAGATAGGCAGTCGCTTCTTGTAAAGCACTGGTACTCAGCTGAATCCGGTTAGACTGGAAGCCGACCCCAACGTGATTGGGAAAAGGCTCGGAGGATGATGATGATTTCAATGAGGGTTTTCGATACTTTTTCTGCCGCCAGGCGGCGCTTCGTATGCGTCAGGTCCAAACAGCTGTCAAATAGTATGGAATTGTAGGGTCCGAACTTATTGTTTATTGAAATTCTGTTATATTGGAAGTGTTATTGATTTTATTATGGACTACGGTCAGAATAAGGTTTCCGAACTAAAAATTGAGCTAAGAGAGAGGGTGCAAAAGTCACTGGTACTAAGGAAAAGCTTGTTGAAAAATTTGTTAACACAATATGATTTAGTTTTTTTTATTTACTCAACCTCAATAGTAAAACAATAATGCAGTGCTTTAATTATAAAATAAATAAAAAAAAACACTAAAATCGTTCACTATTCATAGTAAAGATAAGCACTTTGACAGTTACCTGGACCTGACGACTCGGTGCTGCCACCTCGTGGACGCCATTTTAGAAAACCCTCATTTCATCACGGTATATAATACACATTTTCCTAAATACTTCTGTACTTTTAAGTAGTAATTACCGAGCACAGACGACTCAGCAAAGTACATATGTGTCTGCCTTACTCGTTCTCAGTAATAAAATGTTTCAATAGTTTATGTTACCTACCTACATATGTTCTAATATAAATCTTCCACAAGAAACAAGACGGGTTCACTATAGGCACAACTGACGGCAATGTTCTCTTGATCACGATCATCTTGAATGTTTGGGTGGAAACTCAAGACTTTTGAAGTCTTCAGTGTCCTTTCGAAAGCGTTCGATTACCTACGTATACCATGAAATACTTCTGCTGAAGCTTGAGGAATAAGAAATACATACTTACATCGCTTGTCGTAATACAATCCTTTTGCTTATACCTTAAAGGTAGGTACCTATCAAAAAGCTGTTTGACTTAAGATGACAATGGGTGTTCCACAAGGTTCAATGTTAGGTCCGTTTCATTTTTTAATTTACTCGTATAATCTTTAGATTTTCTTTGTGAAATGAAATAGCAGTGATTGTGCTGTTATACTAAAGAGACAAAAATTCAAAGGAACGGCAGTTCCCAATATTCTATTTTTATCTGTTGTTTGCTTGGGTAGGTACTGGGGCAGGGATTTACGTTGTTTAGAACTAACGTAAAAATTGACGAGCGGGTAAGCAAATTAACAGAACGACAGAATATTAGGAACAGCCGTAAATAAGACAGTTTCTGTGGAACGGATAGATAGATACTTACTGATAAATGTTTACCTACCTAAGTCCTCCTTCTCGCGGGAAGGGGCGGACTGGGCGTAGTTGTAGGGAGGTACCAGCTGTACAATGCAGTGGTTTTTTTATGGTAATGGTGAATAGGTATCGGAAAACTCGTAAGTTAATTAATAAAACAAGATGTCGCATGTGCGTGATATTTTATTCCACTGAACTTATTCCACGAGAATTTTGCGCTGTTCAATGAATGCAAACTTTTGATTAACTATGTGACTAATGTGCTCTGTTTATAATGCTCTAAGTACGTACATGTAAGTATTCAACATGTACCGTTTACGCATATTATTATAACAATAATGAACAAACGTTCAATAATTTGTATAAAAAGTATACCTAAAGCAAAAATTTGTGGCTTATAAATTAACTGTCATAATATCTTTCCAGTCAGTGCTTAGAATAACGTAGATGTAAATAAAATATTGATCGTTGTCACTATCATTATTGGGTGCATAAAATAAATAATTGCTATAGGAGTGAAGTTTCTTAAAACAATGCGTTCCATGCCGGTAATTATCTATTTACACTGAACAGTAGTCATAATTTTATAAGTAAGTATAAAAATGGGATTTGAACTACCCGGGCAAGCTAAGATCTTGGCGTTATAATTGAGTATAGGTAGCATGTACAATTTGTTAAAACATAATTATTGCTCGGTACGAATACAACCTATATAATTTAATTTCAGGAGCAAACGGTTCCTGACCTTTTAAAAAAATCTGATTCAAAAGCGTCATTATGTTACAGGATCATCAAAACACATTTTTATATAGACCACATAAAGAACCGGTAGGACGTTTCGAACATTTATGCATGCCTAGGTAATTGAAAATTGCAACCGTCGTAACAATATCGTAGATACGCTCTCTTTATGAAATCAAGATCACTTACATCGTAAAATAATTACAAGCTGCAAATGCTTTTTCGTACGATGGTGCTGCAGCTGCTACTTCAATGTGGATACAGTGGGTATAGGATTCAGAGGTCTTGAGAAAAGGAGCTGCGTAAAGCGGGGCTCCGATAAAATCACTATAGAACTTGACCGATGCATACCTACTGACTGAAGTTCTTAACATTTTGTTATATATTTCATTTATACGATCCGGCCAAATGTAGATGACAAAATCCTTAACCGTTGATGATTTAATGATCCGATCAAAAGAAGTTGCCCACATCATGAAATGCGACCATGAAATCATAAAGTGAGCTGATCTACGAAATAGCTTCGACACATACAACATGTTTACACACTGATTTAATAATACTTAACAGTTAACACATTATTTCGGGTATTAGCAAGCTATTTTCTTTTCTGTCCAACTAAAATACGAATGAATGTACTGTGTATTTCTCTCCACTGTTCAAAATTAACGAAGATATTAATGCAACATTTAAGAAGCTCAATATTATCTTGTACTATATGTACATAGTACGACTTTTATATCCCGAACACAGTCATTTATATCCACGTTTATATTACTAACGGCAGACTCACATAAATAGGCTAACTTATTACCTATCCATCATTGTCAGATCATACCCAACATTTCACACATTTTCCATTACAGCAAAAAACTCAACAAGTATTACAAGTAGGTACATAGCTATACATAGTCACGATTCTGTAGGCACGCAACATGCTTTAGAATTATATTTTGTTAATAACAGAACTTGTTCATAACAGAAATAAATGTACACTTTTTATATAATTAGTGGGATATTTAATAACAATAAGATATTTGAAAGTTTAGGAGATTATTATACACGTATTCCTATTTGTATTTACTCACACATTCTGTAATGCTTTTGAATGCATCGTTATTTAAAGGGATCTCAAAATGAAAGTATATGAAGGCAAGTAGACTTTATTGTCGATGTTTACGCGTATATAATATATGGAGATAAGTAGCTACTTTATAATTATTTTTATTGGATTAATTATATTCAAGTTCTCTAATTTAACGCTAATGAGGCATGAGTAATAAAATATGGACTACTTTTGTATTTAATTAAGACTATTACAAGTTTTTTTTCTGGAATTCTGATGGAGTAGATACATATAGGTCTAAGTATTTGTGTAATAGTTTCTATCTTTTAACTGAATGTAACATAACAAATGCAAAACCAGCGGGTAGCGGGTAGGTAATTGGGACCATAAGACAGGGAAAATCGATGACTTGTTGAAGCATACAGAATGTATAAAGCAATACGGTTAGCATTTCAAAATAATTATACGTGCGCTTAATTTTTCAGCTTAACAATATAAATTTCGATCACAGACAAAATTACATAATACAATGCACGCGTTAACTTTGCGCTTATGTTGTTGAAATATAAAATACTTAACTTATCGTTACAATATTCTAATTTAATTGTGAGATTATTCAAAGCTGAAACAACCAGTTTTCTGTGACTAAAATATTTCAAGGCAACAATTTTTAAATGATTAAGCGAACATCTTTTCGCAAGGTGACCACTTATTACTACACTTACAACTATTTAATTCTGAAGGGCGTTCTCAGCACAAACCGCGGCACCTACATGCTATTTTATACAATTCAATATATTACGTATAGTCACAGAATAAATTATATAGTACAGTTTAGCGCGGCTCAAAATGTTTCACGTAATTAAAAGTATTAGCGACGATTGAATGTCTCTCCAGCTGAGAAATTACCGTGTTACAGTTAATTATTTTCTGTTGGCACGTACAAGTATGACGTGCTTAGGTATAGAGAATGAGTAGTGGCTGAAAAATATTAAGTATCGCATTCTTCAGTTCTGCGTAGGGTTATGTAAAAGAAGCGCATGGGCACAACACGTCTTACATTACCTAAGTATTACTTCACTCGGTACAATATTAGGTATGTTTGGAAATGTGTGACGGCTTTGTTTTCGCAGCATTCGATCTTCGAGATGGTTTAGAAGAAATGCAACATGTACCTTAAGTTCTAACCTACGCGCATGTCAAGTTGAATCAGCAACAAGTCCACGTAAATGTAGAATTACCTATGTCGAAGAAAATGACCAGTGTGCATTACGAATAGACTAGAAGTTTTCACAAGTATCCACTCATAGACTCGGTGCTCGTGTGCCGGCAAACATACTAAGCATTCGAAACTCTACGTTTAACCAACATTTATATAGACGGTAGATACCTACGTTAACTTTATCGATGGTAAGTAATATTATTATTTTAGTATTAGTATCTAGGATTTTAAGTTATCGTTATGACTTATGAACAAAATTACACCCTGTGCTTAAGCGCTATTAGTCAAACGTCTAAATCATTCTAGCGTAATTGATGTACACATGTGACAGTTTTAAGGAGGTTTTAAAAAAAAACTGTAGACGTGTAGAATGTAGAGCTCAACCGCTCTAGTTTGTAAACAAAATAATTATAAAGAAAATGATGTACGCAGTTCTGGATAGTGTGCCTGTGCACGTTTTAACAATGATTTGAGTTGTTTTCTGATATTCGTGTCACATAAATAAAATTCGTTGTGAAAAGTGTTTCAAACTTTAATGTGTTTCCGTAGCTGGCTGGTTTGCGGCTATGTTGGCGAGATTGATCAGCGTTAGTTCACATTTGTAAATATTTCGAGAATTATGTTCGCATTAATTTAATTGCTCTTATTTAAAGGGACTTGACTCATAAGATTAGCCTAATTTCACTCGGTTTTGTTTAATTCATAGAGCTTATTATAATAAAGTCGGTATTTTTATAGCTATTTTGTTCTTCTAAAGGAATCTGTTGGAACATTACGATAAAAATAACGTAATATACGGAAAATGTAATATGTATGTAAGTATTTAACCTTAACTGTTTTATTGTAAATATTTTTGAAACTCGGTTTATTCTAGTTATTTATTAATACTTAAGTAGCTGGCTGAAGCAGCATTAGAACATGAACTTAAAATAAGGTTCATATTATTGCATGATCTCAAGAAAACTTGATTTTTAATCATAATTTTATTGCATCGTCAGGTGACTTCGGTAACAGACAGGTATCTTGATGTCAACGGCCTACATTTAATGTTATTTTTTTCGTTTTTAGAATATACATAATGATATATGATTTATATGATCTATTTTATGTCATTCTGGCAAATTGTAATTCTATAACTACCAAAGCAAATAACAATGCTTAAATGTAGATCTAGAATGCTCGGCATATAATGATAGTAATATAAAGCAAAGCTATTAATTTTGATAAACTAGATAGATTGAAGAATAAGTACATTTGGGAATTGACCAATTTACAAACCTAACACTACATATCTAATTATTTACATTACCACCTACTTCGCCCAGAAAAACAATTGTCAAACTACTTAATGTGCGATATTCCATGTAATTCCAAAATCTAATGATGGATTATTATTTAAAGTAATTTTATCACGGCTATTCTAACTTCCCTGGTAAATAAAAAGTGTAATTTAAGTGTTTTGCTTGCATTTACGAATGTAGGTACTTATGCGTCTTACAGCAGTGTTAGTCGAACTGTTATTGTCTAACATTATACAATAAAATATACAATATTTGCTTATTAAAATTTGGAAATGTTACAAAAAAATGATTTTGGCAGTTTTCATTCGCAACAATGCTCCTACCACTTGGCTTGGCATACATTGAGTTTACAGCAATGTGCACATGAGAGTGACAGTTAGGTATATTGTAGAAAAAATACAGAACATAAGGAAAATAGCTTTGTGTACAAGTAGTAGGTATACAAAGTGCGTTTTGGTTTAACATGCGTTAAAATAAATGAAACAGCGCCTGTTCTATTAAAACTAACATCTGTAGAACTAACACATACTAATTCGAAAAACAAGAAATGATTTAAGTACCAGAACTGAATATAATTCCTATAAGAATATTTTGATTATATTTTAAAGTTAATATTCATGAATAAAAAAGAAAATTGCCATATCGTACAGTTAAAGTTATTACTTGTTCTGAAAAGAAATAAGTAAAAACGGTATTTTTATCAAATAACAAGCAAAGAGCTAAGAGGAGGAATTTGGTATATAAACCACATCTAAAACGATAGTGCCACAAATAGAATTATTCGTTTATTCTAATTGACCAGTAAGCTTAGCAGGAATAAAATTCAGCAAAACATTGCACTGAATAAAATATGTTTAGAATTCAATATAATTAATACCATTAATGTAATAAGGAATGATTGTATGATATGACACAGTACGATATGATGATAACGAGAACGATAAGTAAGTATACTTGAGGATCCCAAAGGCGACAACTGCGTAGCTCTAGCCTGTATACAGTACACCTTACATCGGATGTCATGGCCACTTACGTAATTATCACGATGTACATCTAAACATATGGTGGGCTTTATTATTGCTTATAATGATATATTGGCGAAATCTCTTACTCCGTAACTAGGATACACATTACAACATAAAGTTAATACTTTGAGCCACAATTATAGTATTACATAACTTAAAGTGAAAAAGGAGACAAAATCTTCAACATTAAGTACCTAATCAGAGTTGAATGTAATGTTCGTAATCACTCGTCGTCAGATCGCGAAGTACGTTACGCCTGTTGGTCATACACACTTTCAGAAACGAATACAACAAATAGAAAATAGTTTGATAAAACATTGATGTGTTATGCTTCATTGAAGACAATGCGGCAACTAATGTGTGTGCACGTGTGTCGGGTGAAACCTCAGAAACGCACTTCCACAAGGAGCAGTTCGTATGTCGTTCACAGTAGTGTTACACATTACCTAGCTACTATGTAAAGGCAAGGAGCAAGGACGGGTAGAAAGCGTTTATCGTTTAGGTACTCGCTTCTGGAAATACAGTTCACGGTATTACGTAGTCTCTCAGTCTTATAAGCCTCATTCTGAATTAGCTGAAGTCTAGAATAGAATAATTACGTAGATACATTAATAAGTCAATTTGGATAATATTTGGTTTCATTAACTTAAACATATGAACCGGAAGGGTTGATGATAAATACGGCCAGATAGTGCTATTGTACACATACCCATACGTAATACATCATGTAAAAATTTACTTCTCTTAAAAGCCTGTAAATTACATACATAAAATTAAAGCACCCAATATATCCACCACTTATTGCATTTCTAACCACTCGTGTAGTCGTACACTACCATAATAATGTGAAACGGCTTCGTGTCTCTTCGTCGAATTTAACCGAATCCGGCTCGCTGGACAATCTTAAAGTTTTACTAAAGCGAACATTATTGAAATTTATTACAAATGGACTCGGCACGGGCGGGAGAGGCCGCCCGCTCGCGAGATCGCGAGGACGTGTTTATTTAGGCGTTAACGGAAGTACAAAATTGGTCCATGCGTCGGGTGAGGGCCGCGTCAGAGGAAGCCCCGGACGTCGTCGTGCCGGCAGCGCGCGATGCGCCGGCAGAAGTGGAAGCGCGCGCGCGGCAGGGACGGGCGCGTGCCGCCGGGCGCGGCCGCCTCCGCGCCCGGCGAGCCCGCCAGCGAGCCGCACGACGCCGACTCGGCGAGCGAGCGCGTCGACGGCCGGGAGCGGGGAGCGCTCGTCTCGCCCGCCTCACACTACCTGTAGAACGAGTGCGAGTGCGGCGGCGGCGGCAGGGCCGGCGGCAGCGGCGCGTGCGGCTCCGACGCCGAGCGCTGCACGCCCGGCGTGCGGTCGCCGCGCTCGCTGCGTCCGTACCGCCCGCCGCGCTCGCGCTCCCGCTCTCCGTTCCAGTTCCACTCCCACTGGTAACAGAACTAAATGTTATTGTCGGATCATTTAACTGACGTTCAGGGATTTTTGCACAGTGCAAGTATTACCTCATTCGTCTGAGGCACCGAGAGTGAGGCTTTGGGCAGCACTGTAGACGGGGTGTGCGCTGGCTGCGCATTGTGGTGTGCCGTGCCCTCACGCGCCTGCAGTAACTGCAGGATACGACGCACGTCTGCTGTGAGTCCGGTCTCAAGTACGGCTACACGACGACTTAACTCTTCCAGTCTTGTAAGTACGGTCGCCACCGAAGCTGCTGTCGCAGCGGCTCCTACGTTTTGGTACTGTGGTGACATAGTATCCTGTAACCCAGGTAGTTTTAGTTGAGACGAACATAATAACCATTAGATTGTTTGTTTTCAAAAGTTGTGTTTGTGACGGACCTGTGCGGTTGCAGCATTTTGTGCCTTGTCGTGAGACAGAGCGAGCGCGGCTGGGCGGCCGGAGCAGGCGGGCTGGTGCAGGTTGACGGCGGAGTGCGGCGCGGAGCGGCAGGACGGCGTGCGCGCGGCGGCGGGCGCGCTGGGCGCCAGGATGTCGTCGCACGACACGTGCTGGTGCGCGGGCGCGGCGGGCGGCGACGGCGACGCGTTGGTGTAGTACGAGCTGGGGTTGGTGCTGAGGCTGGACACGGGCAGCGTGGCGCTGTGCGCCGGCGTGCTCACGGCCGGCTCGCCCGCCGTGGCGCACCCCGTCAGCGGCGACGTGTCGTTCAGTGGGCCCACAGACGACTGCCGTCGTACCCCCGCACGACTTCTATACGTTTGAGGCGTGGATTGGGCTGGAAATTAGACACGTGTATAGGAATTCATATTTATGTATTTCTGTCTCCGGGCATAACGTTATTCGATGAATGTGTTTAGTTACTTCCCTAGTGGGTATGAGAAATGAGTTTAAGGCTAGATAGAAGGCTGAATTATATTTCTAATTGCCTTTACATTTATGTACATAGTTTGATGTTAAGCTTATAATTACTATTGAAATTATATCTCCTGTTGTTGTGTTATGACAAATATGTTTAAGAAATTAATTATTACTGAATTTAAACGCGTCAGCTCTGGTTGCCGGTTACGTGCCCATATCTTACAGATGAATATTTTACATGGAAACCGATCAACCAGTTTATGAATGTAACTAATTGTATTTATAAACCATTGCTGAATGTTGATACATGCACTATAAAGTAGTATAATATGCATACTTACAGTACTTGTTGTGCAGTGGCTGATGTGTTTTATGATGGTAGAGGTCTGGGAAGCTCCGTTTAAGTTGCGCTAGCATGCCTGCACACAAGGGCCGCGCTCAGAGCGGGGCGGGCGGTACCGGGGGTGCGGGGTGTGCGGGAGACGCGGCTTGAGATACGTGCCGATACTACAAGTGTTAGCCACACCGCATCCCCTCCCACGTCACCACTCAATACCAATATAAATAAATAAGGAAACAAGCGTAACACATGCTGCCCTAATTAAATCAAATTTTATTAGTCGCTATTATTTTAAAAAATATATCAGATTCCTTTTTATACATTGAGTCCAAATTGATTGATTATAAAACATTGTTTTTTCTTTTTAGTTTAAAATTTGTATTAATTTTGCAAAAAGTTAAAAAACAATTAAAGTACGAACTGTGCACAAAAATTTGTAGAACGAACATATGAAAACTTTTTGCAAAATATAAATAAGTGATTTAAATTATTAAAATATAACTTCCCCAAGGCAAAAATATTCCCTAACCGAATAAAATAAAAATAAAAAATCGAAATCGTAACGCATTATCAAGGTATTAGATTAAAGAAGAGACTTAAACATGGCGGAGGGAAATGCATATCGGTCATCCATTTACTATGTGTAGGACATCTACTCTATGAATAGAGAGGAAGGATTGCCACGACATGCCACCCGTGGAGTCAGTGACTTTAGAACAGAACTTTGCGCACGGGCGATTGTGGCGTACGGTCAGAATATTTAAAAAAAGTCGGTTCATTCCATCGGCGTGAGTATGGACTTACCGGTGATGGAGTTGAGCGTGGTGGAGCGCTGCTTGCTGAAGTTGAAGTTGAGGGGGGTGACGTCCTGGCCCGCCTTGTCCGCCGAGAACTCCAGGATGCCGCGGCTCGCAGGAGACTCGGTGTCGTCGTCGCTGCATTGTGAGTCCTGAAATCAGAACGACAAAGTTATGTCTTTTGAGGAACATCTTATTTTTCCATTTACAATGTTAGTAGGTAGTAGTAATTCATTTGCTACGATATTTTTTGAATATGTATAGTCTACAAAGACACGTGTTAGATATTAAATGCGCCCTCACCACTTTCTCAGCAAAGGTTTCAGTGTGCGGCCGGCGCGTAGTTCGCGCGTAGGCTTCCCGTAGCAAACGCGCGTCACAAGGGTTCTCGTAGCGCATGCGACGTTTTGGTTCGATACCTCCTAGTTCTTCCTGCAAGGATCAAAAATAGCACATTGATTAGAATATACTTAATGGATTTCATAAAAAAAATCTTTGGCTACGAAGGTCTACGCCGTCGTAGGCGTGCTACGCTCGTAGACTCGTAGCTGGAATTGCTACATTTGTATGGGAGTATTTTTTGTCCTTATGTATATGAATTTTTTTGAAGAGATTAGTTTAGCTTTATCAATATTTGTTTGAATGTTGGTTTTCCATTATTCACGATTGACTTTTGATTTAGTATCGAGAACTAACTGATTCAAAATATTTGGATATATTTCTGAAACTCTTCTATGAAAACTTGGGGCGGTACTCACGTCTCTCATGTTGTATGTAATTTCGAGGTTATTGACGAAGGAGGAGCGGAACTCGGGGTAGAAGTCGAGCACGTCGAGCAGGTCGTCGCGGTGCACGCGGTGCAGGTCGCAGTAGGTGAGCGCGCGCACGCGGCAGTTGCTGCGCCCCACCGTGCCGTATATGCACGGGTTCTCGCCGAATATGTCATCCTTACCTACACGAATACAATTGTGTTACGTTTAAGCATTGACATCCAACGTGGCAATACCGCCAGCTTATTGGGTACATTGCCGGGTGACAGCGATGCGGACCAATTTTTCGACGGCCGTTATTAGTTTTAAGTTTCTTTAACGCAGATATAGATTTATGTTTCTTTAAATAAATAAATGAAGGTGCATTTAGTAATCTTCTAAATTGTCCCTGAAATGCGAAGTCGAAGAATTATTGTGTTCGTATTAAATACAGTTCTATGCTAACTGGCTGTAGGTCGGGGCTTATTATGCCAGGCTTGGTGTCTGCTCAATGTCTACTCAAATTTTATATGATTTAGTTCTGGCTGTACATTGTTCCTTATTTTTTATTTCTCGGACACATCATTAGTAAACTTGTCTGTTTCCTTTCTGATAGGAGTTTGGTATTGTTTGTTTGTCAACTTACCTAATATAGCCATAACAATATCATCCTTCAGTATTTCTATAGAGCCTCTGGATATGAAGTAGAGGGAGGTGAGAACGTCTCCGCGATGCACCAGCGTCTCGCCGGGCGGCGCGTGCGTCGTCTTGAACCTCAGCGATAGGGCTCTGGACAAAGAAACATAGTGCAAAGTCCTCAGAATCAGGACTTACTTTGCGAAAATCCATGACATAAAATGTTAGGAAAAAGTATGTAGCGATAATTCCGCGAGACAGAATTAAAATTGATGTGTAAAGATAATGACATTAAATAAAAGCAGTGCCTCTAATATCCCGATGAATTTAAAACCTCTTCCTTTTTGGGAAGCCTGTTGAAAATAATTGAAAATTGGAAGCGTTTGATTTCATTTGCTCTCTTGACATATCTGTACTTCTAAGAGAAAAGTATGTATATCTTTGATTGAGGCAGTGGAGATATCAGTTCAAATAATAAGTATTTTGCGAATTAAACGGCATTTACCTTAAGCAACCTGGACTAGCACCATCAAAAGCTGAGCAATTAGCGAGTAAGTTTCTGTTGAGATGAAGACAGATGTCTGCTTGGAGGCACTCCGGGAATCCTTTGAGTAAGCTGGACGTATCGATTCCGTTCGTGTAACTCCAAGCGTGTTGGAAATATTCCTCCAGTCTTTGTCTTAAGGGGTTCGTTATCTGAAATACGGCAAATTAGGCATTCAAACTAAATTATTGTAGAGGGAAAAACAATGCTTTACCAAAAGATATAATTTGAATTTGGAATACTTGATAATCAAGATTGTGTTTCAATTTTACTGCTTTAATGTGTTTTCATATGTGCCTGTCCATTTCATAAAAGCAAAGAGTTGCATAGCTTATATTATCTCAGATAAAATAGACTCTCTTACCTGGTGAAACCGAATAAATTCCCGCACTCTCAATATCTGTGTATGATAACGAGCCGTTCCCGAATATAATCTTTGGATAATGGCCGATACATTACCGAAGATACTGGCATACATAAGAGCTGGAACGAGAAAATACTTATGAAGCAATGCTTAATTTTTTTCTAATTTTCATGTTATTAATAACTTTAAATAAGAAAGTATTTTATATAAAAAAGAGTTATTTAATATATTGGTTCCTTATCATAGTGACTGTTCTATTAGAGAACTTTCAAAAAGTAACTTTTGAACATGTCAGTTTAGAACGTTCAAAGAAAGAAAGTGGATCCAAAATTTTAGATGGCTGAGATATCACCTCACCTTGCCAATAAATATAACAATAACTTATTAATTGAGTAGTACTTACATCCAACTAGCATAACAAATATCGTGAACCCTTTCTCCATATCAGTGTTCGGCGCAACATTTCCAAAACCAACGCTTGTAAGCGACGTGCACGTGAAATATAAAGCGGTTATATATCTAGACCTGAAATACAACAGTTTATGTTATTGAACGTCCTCATAGATTATTGTGAAGATTATTGGTATGTATTACCTCATAGATGGACCGGTGGAGTTGTCATAGGAAGCTTGGACATCGTTAGCGAGTGCGTCCAGCCATCCTATGGGCGCGTGAAGCTGAGGCCGTTCCCAACTGCCGATAGCGTACCTGAGAATATAAGTGTCTGCTATAGTACTTAGTACTAGTTAATTATAATTAATACCGCTGCGCTGTGGATTTGTTTGACCGAGCTTCGTATAATAAAATGTCAAGTATTGCGTGTGTGTATTAGTAAGTAGTGTATAGACATATACATTAAATTTAACTTAATCATAATAAAGAACAAGATAATTTTCGGGGTAATGTTACAACTCACCATAAGCAGGCCAACCAATGAGCGATAAGGACAAAAGTGGCCATAAGTAGAAGCAGTACAGCGGTGCCGTATTCGGAGTATCGGTCAATTTTGCGTGCGACGCGCACGAGCCTCAGCAGTCGCGCCGTCTTCAGCAGACCGATGAGGGTCGTGGTCTGCAAGCACCACAACCACACCTCAGAACGTTCCTCAGCCGCTGGTGCAACGCAACTTAGCCGCAAACCCAACTCAAGCGTTATATGAAACGTTCGCTTAAAACTAAATAGCATCAACGAGGCCTCGCAGCGAAAACCACGCTAACAAAGCAAAACTGGCCGATGAATGCTGCTGAGCTCAAACTTAGATATTATATGTATGTAGTTTGCAGAATTAAAAGCGATTGTTTTAAAACTATAAAATTAGCTGGCTTCGTACATAATGCGGTGCACAATACTGTTTGATTACTGGTTTTACTTCATTGTCAATTACATAGTCCCTCTACAGTTACTGATCATAGTGCCTACAACCATGTTGTTCAATTGTGAATGTATGCTCGTGTGACTTTAACATTTTAAGCGAGTACAATAATTTGAAATATATACAAAGATTAGTAATTCTTATAAAAACTCGGTGCATTTTAAAAACGCTTGGCAAAAAGTTTTAGATTCAACCTGCTTAGAGATTTTGAGGACTTACCTAAAATTATCAACTTTTTTCGACGAATGTAAGATTATGTACCACAGTAAAAAGGTATAATATTAAATATAAGATACATAATAAGTTACCTACACAGTAACGTCTACTTTCAACTTAATTACTTATTAAGATAATGCTATAAATCAATTTAGAAAACAACTTATTTATGTAGATGCAATTAATTTAAATTCTTATTCGAAACTTTTATTCGGTGACTGGATATTGAAAACACACATGGATTTGAGGCAAGTTTAGATTGTTGTTTAAATGATAATTATTTAAGTAATACCTAATGTTAGTTGGTTTAATAATTCACACGTGTGGTCATTCTGTGCTGTATTTATCATGGGAAGCATTGTCTGTGAAGCTGATGCCGGTTGTCGATGACTTTCAGTGACTCAAATTATAAGTTTTGAAACGTACCGCCCATCTCTCATGGGTTCTCAGTTTGAACCGTGCACTGCGGGTAGTTTTAGATTTGATTTAGTTTTATTAGGTTTGGATTTGGAAAAAAAGGAAAACAAAATAAATAAAATCGTTTCAAAACAATTTATTGAAATTTAAAAATAAAATAGGTAATCCTTATGTATGTAAGAAAAATAAATAACAATGTAGATGTTCATTTAAACCAATTGGTAAATATTAACAAACACAAATTACGATGAGCAAATAAATCAAAGTGGGTATACAGATCAGTGGCGGATACAGTATAGTACATCAATATATTGATATATTGCTTGATGTAAGGTGGGTGCTTCAAGTAGTTATGTAAGTTCGGGACTGACACTATAACTTGGTGCTTCTTGTCGTGAATAAAGGCGATTTATTGATCGGTACATAAAGTCTGGGAAGTGTGAGCGTAATTGCTACCAAGCTCTGTGCATATCGTGACTCTTGTACGTACTTTTACTAAGAAAAGCCAATGAAAATGTTCCACCGATGTATTATCGCGATGAAATCAAACCCGCATGACAATTATGTATTTATTACTCCTTTCCAACTTCTAACTATTCACCTACTTCATGGCTTCTATTGTAATTCCATTCGTTAAACTATTTTAGTAAATCTAGTTAGTGGTACTAGACAGTACGTATAAATAAGTTTGTCAACTATGTCAGTTATGCAAGTAAATATGCATTACAAATCTAAGTATACTGTTTAAGTCGTACGTGCTAAGAAAGCTAAAGTATTATGCTCAAATATAAATAAAATATGAATCTTTTTCTGTTACTCATACGCAACTAACTCCACCATGTTATAATGCTACACGAACTCGGCTCGTTGAAGCTAGGATTCAGTTGCCAGGAGCGAGCACGAGCGTTACGTATATTGTCACATGAATCAAAGAAACGCTACGCAGAGCGAGGTCCCGGTCGGATCTAGCCATGTTGGTAGTCGCTATCCTGCGGCACAAGCTCATGACACAACTAGTGAGCTTCGGTACATGTCGGGATCGGTGTACGACAAGTAATGATTGACATTTTGCTCATGGGAAGCGTCCATATCTTCCATTAACGCATTCACTTAGTGGATTCAAAATGGCTAGTGGAAATTAATGAATAAAATATGTCAACTAAAAATATAATAAAATTGAGTGGCAGCAACATAAAAATAGTTCACAAAGATGGTATACCTCATCACTTTCCAGCCCCTGCTGTAACAAGAAATGGTATTACAAATTCAATACGCACCCACCTTCGGGCATTCTCCACAACGTGACTATTTGACAAATGATAAAATAAATCACGATAGGTTGCTAATCGTCAACAAAATCAACAGGTAATAAGTACTTGTTCAAAATCAAAATAAAATCACAAATCAACTCTGCTTACGAACAAAACATACTGGATGATAAATGATTTTAGTCGGTTTTACACAGTTTGATTGTTTTTAAAATAATTTACAAAAATAGCTATGTACTTGATTCAATATATATAAAGTGGGATCTTTTAATGATCGGCTGTGGTAACCTAATCGATAGTGACAGTTGCATTGACTGCATTCCACAACTACGTGATTCGCTAGAAAATAACCAAACTTCATTTGTCCGAAAGAACCGTTCATCCCGAACAAAATAAGCTTTGACTGCTCAAATAATGTCTAAGTACTTATTGTTTCGTCTTGAAATGTTTATCGTGCAACCCTAACTTGACCTAGTTCGCTTTCATATTCTTATGACCCTTCACAATGCGGAATGTATCGTGCTTCGCCACCCTAATCTTGTTGTACTGTATGGCCTCCAGTTGTGACCACTGTGTTATTTTCTTATAATATACGAGTTGAGCTGCATTGATGTTTTGTGAACTCTCATTGCATTAAGTTCGGGATTCCTAGGACTGTGACACTGTTTCGGACAACTGATCGTCTGGATATCCACCGTGAAATGCAAACTTACTTCGTTCACGCTCCAAAAACGATTTGAATCGATTCTCGTTGTTTGGCGAGTGAGCCGCGACTATCGATAGATACGAGTTTGCGAATCACGGTAAGGCCGTTGGTGTTTTTGTCTTCTATTCAGCCATTCCTTTTGTTGTCTAATTCTAAATTTAATTTTGTGTAGGTATCGTATGTGAAATGAAACCAATAATGTTGTGTATGTAGGTGGGTAAAGCAGCTCACTTCGTCGGTGTCGGTGCCGAAGAGCAGGAGATCGAACGGGATGGCTGCGACGAGGTCGATAAGGAACCAGCCCCGTAAGTAGTGCATGGCGATCTTAGCAGGGTCCGACTCCACTTCGTCGGCTACGTTAACATACGTGGTGCGGAAGTTTATCAGGATGTCTATTATGAAGGTTACGTCCACTGGAAAACAAAACGTTCATTGTTAGGTTTTATTGTCATAATTTACATTTATTCAGGTATGTAAATACGTCGCATGATATATAATCATACAGTGTGCAATTGTAGTACTTTATTTGAATGAGACACGAACAACGATTAGAATTTGATGTGAATGTGTCAAACATTGTTTTTAGCTATGTTCATCCACTTTAGTATAGCCACCAAAAAAGAGAAATCAAAGGTACGGTAAGGTAGATTGTAACCTATAAAATCAGTATCATTATTACCGATCATGTCGATGACAACTATGGGGTCTTCGCCGAAGCTGCGGGAACGTTTGTCGAAGTCGGGCTCATTTAGTTGAAAGGCGGCCACGTAAGGAGTAAATATCGCCGTGTATATCACCAATATTAGGATCAACCAATCCCAAGCGGCCTGTAATATAAATTCGTGCAAATTTAGTAGAATTCAGCGCTCAATTTAAATATTTTACAACAAACTATTCGGAATTGTAGCGTGTTGCGTGTCGACTGTGTCGGGTTTTAGAGCGAGGTCAATGCGACGAACATAACTTATACTTTTCTTATGTGCAAACTACAATACGAACAATTTAAATGTTACATCGTAGCCAAATAATTGCCTACAATTTGTGTAGAGACATTAAAGTAAGTGAAAAAATAAAGTAACCACTGTTATTAACATATACTATGTTATTCGTATGCATAGATTTACATAGAGGCGAGTGTTACCTTGTAAGGAGAATGGTGGAGAATAGTGCAGGGGTGAGAAGGCTGCGTGGTTCCCTTGTGGCCGCCCGTCGCGCCCAGAGACAGTACCTGCGAACAACGACGTCACCATTCTTTACGTGAACCTACAAGTCATGTAAATGTCAACTGGCATATATGACCAAACTGTAAACTCGGTTCATGTATGTGTGAGCGACCATTTTGTTTTTAATCTTTAGTAAAAAAAAATCCAGCCCGATGTGTTTTCAGGCCTGAGAAGAAGAGTCAAGGCTGCCGCTCGGTTTGATGTCTTCATTTTCCTTCTTAATGTAAATTCATAAATAAATCTCTACATTCATAAATATTAATACATCATTCTCTAAGTTTATGCCCGAATTGTCACACGATTTTGTTCAGACTTTCTTTGATTCGGTTTGCACCTTTTTAACAATATTTTTTATATTTTACGCTGTCTCACAAGGCATGGAGTTATGGACAGTAAAAATCAAATGATATAATTGATTGTGACTACTGAAACTAAGGCAATCCTCCTGTTTACTATAAATTCCTCAAATGTAACTAAAGGTTGGAGCCTATTATGATTATTAACTTCTTCAACACTATTCAGAGATTTATGACGAAACTAAAATTTTCACGTAGCTGTAGCGCATCAAATATTTATATGGACTCTACAGGTCTCGATACCTAATGGAAACGAAATATTGTTTACACAAAATTATGCTATGTGTACGTACCTACATATATAATTTAAAACTACTGTAACAAGTACTACACCATACTACAAGTATGTTTAAGTATATTTAAGGTAAGTTGGATGCATTATTACGTCAGCGAAGGCATTCCCGATGAAATGAGGTAACGATTCAGAAACAAAATCCATTCCCAAAAGCTAGGAGTCTTAACTAGAAAATAATGGATGAGGTATTGGTGTGTGTATGTTGCAGACTAGTGACTATTTGTGGTTGTTCTCTATTTTCCCGGTGTTTGGACAGTTCAATATACTTTTAACTTTATAATAAAATAATTATTGTAGATCTATGATACGTAAAGTAGCGTGATGCTATCGAGAGTTTACCGGATTTACAAAAATATTTTAAGATGTACACACCTTGATATCTCCTTTTTAATAAAGCTAGTTTTAAAAGAAAAAAATCTACTTTTATTTCAAATTTAGGAGTTTTGGGATTGGTGCATATTCAGTAAGCTCTTTGTACAAGAGTGTTTTACCAGGTTATACATTAGCAATTGATCGGCAATTTTACACTTCATTAGCCCTATTAAAAAAGTATAATTATGATTTTCCCTTCAATGTTTTAGCACATCTTTCACAGAAAATATAACCATTTTTGTTGAACTAATATTTTAAGTATATAAGTGATAATTTGAACTATGCTCTGTAACAACTTCTTTTGAAGAAAAGTTAAGAAAGATCTGTTGTTATCAAATTTCTGAAAATGGCATTTAGTAATCACTCGTCGTAACACAATATCTGGCAAAGAGATAAATGAATTACCTCCTTGCCGATGGCGGGCAACCCGTTGAGGCCATTACAGGGCGGTTCGAGGCGAACGACACTCTTGCGTGAGCCACGGAAACCGGTGTCACGCACACGCACCGAGGAGCGCCATGTGGAGGGCGGCGGGTCGTCGCGAGAGCCGCGCGCGGAGGCGGCGCGCCGCGAGGTGGTGAGCGCCGCGCCGCCGGCGCCGGCGCACGGCGGCGACACGATCAACGGCACGTCCGGCGGCCCGCGCTCCTCCATGCCGCTGCCGCGCCAACGTCCTCACCGGAACCCGCCGTGCTCCGACGCCTCCAGGTGCTCACATTCCAGGACGGCGCGCTCGAACGCCGTCGCCGACTCGAGGAGTGCGATTGCCGTATTTTGCATAGATGATCGATTTATCCCCACGTACACTTCTGAACCCTCGTTCTCTTCTAATCCGGTAATCGTATTTATGTATTAGTAAGATAAATCAGTTTTGCATGGTAGTAATGACGATAGTTTACGATGGTATGGTTTTGTATATTGTTATATCAGCGGTATGGACATAGAATGGACAAAGGAAACGCAACTATATCGTATAAGTACTTTGAAGCACCAGCTTAAGTTTCCACAAATGTCGGCTAAGACAGTAGTTCAAGTGTATAGAGCACGTCTAATAGGCATACAGCTACGAGCGCCTGAAAGCGGAGAACGAGGCCGGGCCTCATTCAAGACACTGTGTCAATGGGGAGGCGGTTCTTTTCATCTTTTTATGCACATGTTCAATGTGCGCAAGACGTTTCGCTCCGTTGTCGGAGCTCGAGAATAATGACGGACACGAGGAAACTGACATTGAACGACAATACAATACGAGTATCGAATGAAACGTCTTGTTAAACCAGGCTGCTAGCATTGTGATCTCCGCAGTTATACAAACTTGTACTTTAGCCAATTTTGTATTATAATAGGTACTTTAGTTCTGTATGTTTGTTTGCTACTTAGAGTAGGCTCTGTGTGGACTGTGTGACATGATGATTCACTGTAACGAGTAGGACTAGGAAAGCTGCGCGGCTGGCATTAGCAAAGCTCATGAATACGTATTGCTAATATTTATGAGACGGATTTTGAAATGTTTTCCTAAATCATCCTTTGTCTTCCTAAATACTTTTTTGATGAAGTAAAATCGTAGCAGATATGCTTAATCAATATTTCCTCTACTAAAATCCTAGCCACTAGCTGAAATCCAAGAACGGGCTTTGTAATTTCATGTACAATTTATTTTCAAAAGTTAATCGTTAAAATAATAGTCAATGTCTAATTATTAAAAAGAAGCTCTCAGTTTGAATGATTTTAACTGGCAGGGCTTGAATCAGATTTCGCATAGACAAAAGCTAAGACCGTCACGCAGTGTTAAGAGATGTTTAAAATTGAGTGCGATATTACGTAAACTGGTTTTACGAGGCCCAAGAGACGAGCTGCGGACTTGAACCATATATAATATTAACTATGTTCTCAGAGGAACCGCGATAACACATACATAATTCATAAATTATGAAAGCACTTTGTTTATTAAGTACTAAACATCGTCACTTCGTTGTAACTATAACTTAACTAAGGTAATCAACTTGCCAATTGTGTTGTATAATCACACTTTAATGACAATATTACTAAATTATAAGCATGTATAAGCTTCTATGAAGTCCACAAATATTTCAATAACGTTACGTTTTGACGGCGCAAACGTACGTGACGGATAAATCGAACATTTTGTCATAATATGACGTGATGCCTACTGGTGTTTATTATAAGCCGTGGTTATTTAGTAAATACATGCTTGTGTTATATATTTGTATGTATTGTATTTAAGGGATATAATTATGAATCATAACTGTTCGGTGTTATGAAATTAATGGAGATAGAAGCGAAACAACTTCTCTGCAGCTGACATTGTTACTGTTTTGATCCAAAATTCTGTTTCAGAAAATGTCAGTATATATCGTTATGTAATAGTGTCCAGTAGCAAGACGAACTGATGTGGCTACAAATGAATCAAAGCTGTGCAGTACACCAACAATGCGAGTTTAGATGGATATAGTATGTAGCGCAAGTCAAGCCTGAACTGTGCCCCAGGGAACCCTTCCAGATACCAAGAGACGAGGGAGGGGCTGCATGCTCTGCATAGTTTTACAATAGAATCGCCGCCATACCATGAATAAAGACAGGTACAATATAGCGTTTGTAACTCACGTTACACTGAAGCTTCCAAAGCGAGAAGCACGGCTTTATTATAGAAATACTGTGTAACGACTAAATAACATACAAAATAACTAGATAATGGCTAGATATAAACTACTCAGTCAGAACCAACAAACCCTACAAGAAATTATGAAAGAAGGATGGTTCGATGGTCTTTCATAAAATGTTGTAACATTCGTTAAGTCTAAAAGCATCAATTTAATGTGATAATGTATGTGAACTACCTTCTTTTACTAAGAAGAGAAAAAGTAGATAAATAACTTAGACAAAGGAAACCATACCATGGTAGTCATAACTCCAAGCATGGATCGCGTTTTTCCCCACAAGAATATCAAAAGAAAGCAAGAACCAACCGAAAGAATATATAACGCTAAGCTGGCAACCAAACGAAGGAAGAAAAACACCTCGACAATTTTGACGCACTGTTCACTGAGACTAAGCACAGGACGGCACCACACTCGATATTATGGACTAGTCAATAAGCCTAAGCAATATTAGACCACTTCAGCTATTTGTGTAAAACTTAACTAAAAAACACCTATCGCAGCGCAACAAAATCCGCAAAGGTCGACTGCAAAACGATAATAATAATTTTTACTTTTTAATGCAGTCGATCGATTAAGCGCTCGACTCGTTTACAGCACGAATGGCCCGTTTTGTGAGATATGCGTTATTTTCGGTGTGTCGTGTTGTAAATTTACGTTTTAGCAATGATTCGCGGCGGTCGTTCGCTAAAGGCTAGTCGCCTAGGAACGATATTAAGATAACAATTCGATGGCAGTGTGAGAAGCGGCAGAGTCCGCAGCGTGGTCGCTGGACGTAAACTCGATGGGGCACTGTATCGGCGCACGCAAGAGGTCGCTGTGCGCGCGTCGCCGGTGCGCGGGCCGAGCGCCGGCGGACGCGGCCGGAGACGGCCGAGCACAGGCGTGACCTCGCACAACCTCCCCTTCTGCCATCGAATATTTCAGCTGAAACACACGGTGTCGCCGTGTCGCTGCGAGCATGCTGCGGCCTGCGGGCTCCCACTCGTCGATACTAAGGCCCCTAGAGGTGACACACTACCAACAAATAATTTAATTCACTTTAGGCGTACATTTCGTTACGTTGTTATTGATACTTAATATAAATTTATTTTATCGGAACCTATTAATCCGGGAAAGTTGTCGCGCTTCGATTATTATTCGTGTCGAATTCGGTGGATTTGAAATATCTCGATAAGAATGACAATTGATCTTCGTTCCTGTTATCATTAAGATATCAGACAAAGATTTTCCTGAGATTGTTTACCATTTGCTCTCCCTCTGATCAACGCTAATGACCTTTACAAGACAAAGAAAACATTGTTTACAGACAGAGGAAGGTTATAGGTACCTATGAATTTAACAAAGAAGTTTACCTATGTATCTGATATTTTAAGTCTTACCTAAGCAGTCAGAATTGTGGAGGTCAGAAATGCCATCTTTCTATTTAAAAAACCTCATTCTTTTTCTTCTTTTTTATTTTAATGTTCTAATTGTTCCTTCCTTTGTGTTATGTTTTGTTTGCAATTTTTGTATAAAATACCCCTCAGCCAGTCTAGGCAGCCGATCCGGTCTAAGGAAAAGGGCCAATATTCATCTATCGAATTGCTATCATTGTGTTGCAAACATAGTGGACATAGCAATATACCTACAGATTGCATTTTACTCACGTAGCTTGAATAAGTGTGAGGCACGGGTGTGAGGCAAATTTTGGTGACCACAAACACGCAGCTTATATGAATTCTCACAGTGTTGGTAAAAGCAATCTGTAATAGCTACGCGTCTCGATTTAATGTATATCCGATGGCCAAGAAAGGATTACGTTTTGTTAGGTAGTTGATTTAGGTACTATTTTATTGAGGACTTCAAGTTGGAAGAGTACTTGGATAACAATGGGTGCATCGATCGATACCGAGCTTGAGCATGGTGTTATTGGATTTTAGTTATTGGCATTCTTCGGTGGTGTCAATAAAATGTAACTTACTATCACTGATCATTTCTAGACTAACAGAACTTTCAGCAAGTGTGCTGGAAATAACATAGGCTATGTCTCTTTGGGAAGCATATTTAGCAGCACATAGCAGATACCTAGAAGATGACCATGGCTGTATCGGTTCATCATTTACTATAATGAGAAATGTTGACATGAAAGGTTCAACGATTCATACATATCATTTATCTCTAAAAAAATTAATATTCAAGAAAGCTATGCCGAAAGGTCGGTTGCATATAAAGTAACTTTCTCCGTTTTCAGTGAAAGTGGTGCAATAATCTATGTAAGTATACGATTTAACTGCGTGACGGGGAAGATGGGTTAGATTGGTAAGGGCTGCGAACCGGCCTCGGCGGCGGTGATTAGCACGCGATAGTTCAAGGACTGGCCGATACACAAAAGATAGGTGCCTATACCACCAGCCACGTAGGCATAGCTGGTATAACTCCTTCACACTATTGCGTAACTAACCTTTCAGATTTTCAGCGTGGGAACTCGATGTGGCTTCGCGGCTGTTAACTTATGAAAACATAAAGCTTGTTTTGTGAGTCGCAGGATTGTAGAGTGTAAATAATAATAAATAAACTTTATTAGACAAATAAATAAACAGCAGTATGAATATATTATGATTGGTTAGTAGGCGGCTGTTTAATATTAGTTCAGCTGTTGAAATTCGTGATAGAATTGTTTTCATTAACGAGACAGACGCTGATTTTTTTTCTGGTAATGTTAAGATTTTTTGAATAATTACTGTACTTAGTTTGCTGGGTAGGTATCCTGACCAATATCATTCGACTACGCAACGCAAGTAACAATTTTGACAATTCATCTTAAAGTTATACGTAAAATATAAGGGACTACCAAATACCCAGACCACATAATGCACGTAAAGCTGAAACTAATTAGAAGGAAATTAATTCATCCCGATGTTGAACAAAATTCGTAGCATGTCTTGTGTGTGCTACAGTTGACGCGTAGATACTTTAGAGCTGAATGCATCACAAGCGACACAACTCCAAACTTACATTATGAAGTACAGACGTACATTGTCCTCCGGGCTACGGTTAGAGTTACGAACTATGATGATAGAAATAGTTTTGTCAGCTCATTACTGATATACAGTCCCGGTTGGCCATTATTACAATTGTCGTCCAACTATGGCATGTCTCAACTTAACAAATAATCGAGATGAATAGTTGCAGCGCTTTCGGATGGAGGAATCTAGAACATAAACGAGCTATTTCAGGAATTCAGGCCATTTAACGAATCCAATATGATGCCTGCGACTAGACTGCTACCTCCCAGTATCTGAATATCATCAGTTAAAATGAAATATGTATAATTAAGTGCAGAGTACGTCGTCTGAACGCAGTATGAATACGACTAGATGGAATTCAATTTATGCATGAATACCTGACGCTCGCACACGTTTCTATTTCCATCATAAGTCTAGCTAGAGTATATCATTATACCTACATGGAGTTATCCTCGGATAACGTTTAATTAAACGGGGATTACAGAAAGACTTCCATTCAGAATTATTTGGGTAAAACCCTTTCGTGGATATCGGATACAATTACTAATGAAGTATTATTAATTCGTATCTAGTTTTTTTTTTGGGGTGAGATACATTACATAATTATAACAAAAACATTGTACCCTCAACGGGAGCATTGACCATTAATGTAACGATGCGAGAGTAAGAAAATAAAGTATACATGAACAACATTTGATTGACATTAATATTATTGTAAAAATATATTTTAGCTTTTATATATAGGTAGCTTGCAAGTTAACAGTGGCTGATGCTCATTGCAACTATGACACCCGTAAAAAAACTTTTTTTAATCATCTTTTTATTTTGGAATTTTTTAAGAAAAAATATAAATCCTTGTGGAACAATGGTTTCGCGAGAATTTCTTCATGATTCTTGCTTACTCCTCGCTGATTAATAAGAGGCCGGATGAGTATGGAAGAGGTGGTAATTAACTAAATTAAATATTTTTAAGTAGTCAAATTAATCCTGGTAACTTTTTGTGGTGGTCAATATTAATGAAGTCAAGTGTATAACATAGGGTTTTGATGTTGAGGATAAACCAGTTTATAGCGGTTTGATTGTCAACTATTTAGATACTGAAAGCACTCTAAAACAAATCAGTATTAATAAGGCTGTTTCTTTTCTGCTACCGAGTATTTGTTTACATAAATGGTTTCTTATAGAAAAAGATTTTAAAAATGTGTTAACTACTTATCAATACCTACCTAAGTGATAAATATTTAGCGAGGATACATAAATCGTTAAATATACATAATTTACCTATATCATAAGAAAATCGTGTAAAACATGAAAGTTTTCAACTTCATTACTGAATTAGGGATGCACGTCATAACACGTCGAGCACGTCCCGACTGGACGTGATCCTCAAGTTACAGCTGCAATAACCAGGAGTTACAGCTTTGCGCGATGAGGTGAATACTTTCCTCACGTTATATAAGAATCGCTTCTGCCCGCGGCTTCGCCCGCGTAGAGTTAGGTTATATTGCGTTTCCAAGAGAATTCTTCAAAAGTCCGGGATAAAAACTATCCTATGTTCTTTCTCAAGGTCAACTCTATCTCTGTACCATTTTTTTTAAGTCAGTTCAGTGGTTTAGACTTGAAAGCGTAACAGACAGACAGACAGACAGAGTTACTTTCGCATTTACAATATTTGTAGGGTATTAAAAAAAAAGGTTTGTTACAGTGCATACAATGGTGGCGATTTATCAAAACGTATTTAAAATTGCTTTGGCCCTTCCATCGCACATGGTTCGCATAAAGTTGATTGATGTTGTGATTTAATTTTTCAACTATCACACATTTATGGCCTTTACATGCACTTGCCTATAAGCAGTATTTAAGTATGCTTTTATAGTTTGCAAGTTACTTAGCCATAATGGATACGTTTCGATTAAGTTAAGAGGAAGTAATTTACTATATGTTATGAATTATTCCTTATGTGTTTGTTTGTCATCTTAACGTTAGCTTTAACGTTTATTATTTGAAGTCGTGAGACTTTGGTCAGCGCTTTTTGTGTGTTTTGTATAACACTAATCTCACAATAAAAAGATTGATGAAACCTGTAAACCACATTTGTATAAACAGGCTACACCAATATTGCAACTCTAGCAATCAATCAAAATTACCTTCAATATGAAGTATAAGCTTAGGTTATATGTTTGCTATTGCTCAATTTTCACATCACCTCAAACTTGAAAGCCAAGTAAACCTACTCAAACTACTTGTCTTGTTGCTAAGTATACACTAAAGTGTAGAAATAATCCTCATAACTGACTGTTTGTACAGAGTGCCCAGTATATCTCGACAGGCGCGCAATATGGAACAGAATTTAACGTTCTGAATTTGACACGTTGCTGACAATGCCTCTACAACAGTTTGTTTATTATTGATAAACTATTTTGACGGCACGATATCTTAGCAACGTGACTCGAAGGCGCATTTGGTCGTAAATAGATGGATCGATACGCTGTACATTAGCTATTTTGCTTGCCTTTGCTATAGGCACTGGTTTTTTATGAATTGTTGTGGTATGGCCTATAATCCGGACAAAAGTATTTTTTTAACTCCGCAATGACGTCTCTTTAGGTTTATGGTTACTTGAAGAATTTCGGTTAATGCATCAGTAGTTTTCTTAAACTCACAAATAGTTATTTTACTATAAAATGAAGATAGTAAAAACCCTCTTTAAGGGCAGAGTTTTCTTCCATAATTACCCGTATTTGAATTCTGATAAGGGTTATCTCTCCCTAGACAATATAAATTACTCGTATATAATTATGTTATAATTTGGCTACATTTACTAGTTTAGTTGCTTACCTGTGAGGAATCAAAGGTAGAATCAAAGATAATAAAATTTATATTTGCCCCAACCAACGAATCTCATTCATCTGTTGTAGCAAATTAAAATGGCTATGTTTCTGATTTGCAATACTGTCTTCTATACGACGGTTAGTTATAACCGTTGCTATAATAGGAACTAGGATATTGAAAAAATATATTTAAAACTCGCAAGGTTCGCAAAAGAAATAAGCACGAAAATATTTGTTGCACATCAGAAAATCTGTATGGATAATCTATTTTTGAAAATACATACTGAAACTAAAGTAGGCAAACTTCTGAACTTTGCTGGCAGAACGTAAGTTTTGATGTATATTCTATTAGGATGTCGCGAACCAGTCAATTTTATGAATGTGATAGGTGATTTAAGGTCCTAGTACATGTATTGGTACATGACATGTATTTAGGTTGACTAATATTGTAAACGATAGAGTCAGTAAAGTGTATTGTATAACAGGAATTTTCAGATCGCTTCTACTAAGATACTATTAAACTTTAGTATACTGCCATCTTATTCTTATCGCGTAGTAAGTATAAAGTTCATAATTTTTTGATTAACCTTAAAAATTAAGCGTCGTATTATCACGACCCAACTGCTTAACTAACTGTAATGAAGTGCTTCCGTATAAATAAAACGAAGTTACGGGGAATATGCGCTAAGCCTTCTTGTTTTTTATAAAAGAGCCTTGAAATTAAGAATCGCTCAAAACTTTAAGTCGCTAATACCTTCTTTCCTCATGCTAATAAAATTTTTGTTAACCACCAAAAACTTGGTACATAATACCTTTTTTTCTCAACATAATAGCAGTGATTGTTAATTATGCGTATTGTTTTCTTTACATAGCAAATGTGTAGTTCCTTCATAAAGAACATAAAAGGATAGTTATTAAAAAGTATGATATTTTAGGATAAACGGCTCAATGGTCAATTCCAATGGTTTCAATGGCACTAGCAGAACAATACAGCTATCATGTTTATTATTGTATGAAACTCGATGGCCGTTTATACGGTATTGTTTAAAAAGTTATGCGTACGTGCCACTAGTCTGTGGGAACAATAGTATACCTACATTCATACACATCGAAATGGAATACTAAATATGCACCACACATTCAGTTGCATTTTCGTAGAATTTTTTAGTCTATTTACAGTTTTATAGAACTAATTCATTAAAAGTAGCACAATGGTTTCATACGGAAGATATCAAGTGCTCTGACGTTATAAGTCAAAGCTTACGAAATAAACTCTGTAGGTACTTTATGTCTTTCTTACACATTCATTGAACAGATTTAAGGACGCATTGGTTGAGTCTTGATAGTGGAGGAATAAGGACAAACTTAGGACATACTCTCTAATTAATGGGCAAATCGATACATGTAGTAGGTGTAATTTAAAGTATACCTATGTATTTTTTACATTTGTATCCTTTTGTACGTTAGCGGACTATCGCATAATATTTATGTTACAAGCAGTCGTTGTCAAAGTCTTAAACTTTATAGCCGTTCCTCCGAGGGCCCGACGGTAAAATGTCATAATCCTAACCGGTACATAAAACTATATTCGTAACAGGGGTATTAAAATCTTTCGCTTCCATACTTTTTGGTTGATCCTCTAAATGAAACATACTGACTGAAAAGATATAGTATCACCATTTTACTTTTAATTGCTACAATATAATTTTAAAATAAAACGAATTTACTGTCTATTTCTTTTCCTCTGCACAAATTGAAATAAAGTTTTTGGTTAGTTATCATCACTGAATAAGATCATAGATCTTAGTGACAAATTCGCACATTCAATATTCATGAAAAACATTTCTTGTATGCATTTAAGGTTTAAGTAATTGAAAATTAAACCTTACTCATCAAATAGAAGTAAAAACTTCATGTTGACCGTTTAATTACGTTTCTATGGAGAAAACATACTCTTGCTTATGCTGATAATCTACAATCTCAGCAGGTATTTAATAAGTTACCTTTAATCACTATTTACTCGTCTATTTTATTAAAGTTTATAAGGCAAAAAGTCAATCATATTATTTACATAATTCTATATTTAATTCTGTAATAATTTATTTCTTATAATATTTTCTGTAATCTCTTGTTACTATGGGTTTCTTACCTGAAATAAATGAATTTTATTTATTTTTTAATATGTAATTGGTATTTCTCTACGGAATAGGTACCTGATAATAAATGTATTTGATAGAATTATATTTAAGACTTGATATTAATTACAATTAATATCAAGAATTTGTAATAGGTACTTATTTTATATCAGCATTTTATCCGAGACACATTACTGTGACACATTTTGATAGAAAAATGCATAGTTGTCTGCCATACTAAGTGAATGAGCGGAGAGGTACCACTAGATAGTAAATGCATCAGCCACGGTTAGTCCCGCGCGACAGCTGTAATGCGATTCCGTTTTTAAATTTCACTTTTTATGAAATGTTTCTGAACTGGTAGTACAAGAGTTCAAATAGTTTAATGAATGTTAGGTGTTGATGAATTGATATCAAGAATATATTTATCACGGAGTACTTTTTGTTTCATAATATTTAAAAATTTTAGTTAATTTTGTTATTAATAAAATTAATCTTTTTCCATTTTGGTGTTTATTAGACTTTTTATCAACGTACATATTACCTATTTTGTTCAGTGAAAATCAAGTCGTAAAGAATGTACGCAAACAATAGGTTCTTTGAAAAAATATGATAATGATTCATTAATAATTGACTAAAAATCAACGTAAGTAATTTCTCCAATAATTTCATATTACGTTCAAACGCAATAAGCGTAATTCTGCTCAGCACTACAACTAGCTTTCGTAGGCTTACCCGTTACTACGGTCGTAGGCGCAACGCTACGTGCGTAGCAGCGTAGTAAACTCGCATTCATAGTAATTTATTTATTACAATTGTTGTATTTTAGCTTTATCTCAGTATAAACTTTCATACGACAGCTACACGCAACAATCTCGCGTGACATGCACGCTTTATTTGTTGTTATTCGATTTTAAACAACATTTGTTTTAAACATGTAGTCCTAGTCCAAACTTAATTGACAGTAATTATATAAACAAAGCAAAATCAGCCTTGAACAGTAATTACACATATTTGTACAAAACGATTTAAAAGTTAACAATTTTAAAATTATAGTTGTTACGTTAAGTTGCTAAAATTACTGCTTTTCAGTGTTTCAATTTAGTTTTTTTGTTTAATCGTCCTTTTCTAATCGTGGTAGTGTGATGGCATAGGCTTAAAAACTATTATATTAACACTTAAACGTTCCCGTGTAATAAATACCTGTAATTTGCCTAATACTATGAATGGAGTATATAATAATATGTTCTATATACATAGAATACAACGTTTTCAGGCCAAATAAGTTGAGTGCTAAGTGGATTATGGTGTTAGTACTGTGACATATAACTTAATATCGCTTTGTATACGTACGACGTTTAATATTTATTTGTACTCAAGTTACACACGATAAGTAAATGGTAGTGTGATCCTATGATTAGAAATCAAAGAGAGAATACTCGTATGGATAAGTTTTAAATTGTTTACATAAAATATGTAGGTACATATTACTATATGATTTAATGTTATAATATTTATGTACAAATAGTCTTTTCTGTGGGTCTTAGATATGTAAAAGTGTATGTGAATGGGATAACGCCAGGTGAGGTTGGGGCGACTAATGAGAGGTATCGTGTCATGTGAACAGTGTGTCTGGAGAGGCTGCAGGCTGCAGTAACGAAGTACTCACCACCTTCTCTTCGACGACCTCGTTATTGTTGTTGTTGCTCCCATATTTTAAGGCACCGTTTTCCATGACCACAACTGATCGTCGTGTTTTTAACAATAACTTTAACACTATTTGTCCTCATTTACTACTATATTTACATATGTTCAGTGATATTAAATTACACATTGTCATTATTAACATGGCTTACGTTTATATTAGTTTAGTATTTATGTGATATTCTTTTGTTTATTACGATATGGCAATATGCATATCATTGGACCTGGAATGCGAATGTCAATGGATTTTATGATTAATTACGTTTCTGGTGTTCTTTAACTTCTTTTAAGAACATGCTTACTTTGAACTGACATGTATTAATATGTTTCAATAACAAGTTACTACATATGTTTAACGTACTTAGTAATTTAATTATGTTAATATGTACAAGTACGAATTTCATTTGTAATATTATATATTACTAAATGTTTATTTCACAATCTGTCATAAAACAAACTAGTTAAACTATTGAATCATTAATTATAGTAGTTCGTAACCTACATTTAGTTTGCCGGCCACACATGAACTATTTAAATTATATCGTATTTTTCTTAACGAATGCGCCAACTGTTTTTTAAATAATACGCCATGCTGAATTAATTAAAGACGTTACATAATTGTACTGATATTAATATGACATCCGTTGCTACGTTACTTTTCTTTGTAAACACATTTCTTTGTTCGTCAAATCACTTCGATAAAAAAAATCCGATAGCGATTTATGATGTTTTAGGACAGTTTGCAATATTTCAGTTCAAGTTTATAATTCGATTAGTCTTTGAAACTCCACTGATGAACATTCACTTTTAGGAAAAGTTTTCGCATCGATAGGTACATAAAAGAATTACCTAACGATTTTAATGTTTAAATAGCAAGGCACGATTGTTTTAGGACACATGATATATGTTGAGTAGTATATGCAGTTTGTCGAGAGCGTCCGGGGCTGGCGGCGTGCGCTCGGGCGCGGGCGGGCGACTCGCGGGCCGCGTCATACTGCGGTGACGGCGGCGGCCCAGCGCCGCATACCCGCACTCTGCGCTCGCCATCGCCGACCACCATACCACCGATACGCACCATCCTTTATTATTGACAGACGACCTTGCCCCACATTATATTTTCTCCACTAAAAGGATTTATTAGGTCAATGATGGACGGATGTTGAACATTTGTGTTAAATGGAAAACAATGACTAGCTTGATTGACCCCGCGATATCATGCCGACTTTTTTCGGTTCTTCTTTATTGATATTTTTTTCAATGAATGTATTGCTGTTTGACCTCTTTCTCAATCGGCTATACAAACTTAGCACAGTCAAACTATGTCGGTAGGTAGTTTGTAGTGAAGAAGTTCTTTTTAAGCAAATCTTTTGTGAGTTTCTTTGCTACGTAGGTAAGTACTTAACTGTGCCGGAGTGCTGGTATTTTAAGTGTAGCGACCAGATAAGACACATGAACAGGATAAAGTTTTTTTTTACAGAATTCTTCAGAAATATTCAGTTATCGTGCAAGTAAAAAGTAAATAAACATAAGTTTTTGACGCGTCTCTTCAAATCTTTAAAAAGTATTCATAAGAAGTTTTTAGATTTTAGAAGCCATGAAAAAACATTTTGGCCTTTTCCTTGGATAATAACAATCAAAAATTTACTGGAAATTATTCTAACATTTCCTAGTGTATATATACCTAGTAATACCGAAATGGGTCGTATATTTAGACTTTATTACGATAAAGGGAATTGTTCACGCGGAATCGTATAAACATTATACATTTATACAGTTCCTGTGATATTTTCTTTGAAAACATACTAAGATAAATTCCCGAGCCACGTGAAGACAACTAAACGTTTTAGAAGACCTATGCCAGTTTGGCAACTTCAGATAACGATGTATTTCTTATAATAATATAAGCTTACCTATGAAATCATGGGTTCAAATTCTGAAAATATAATGAAATATACCTATAATGTACCTATAGGTACCTAAAACCTTTTTTCTATTTGATTTTAATCAATGGATATTGAACACATTAAAATCACGTGATGGTAATACATTAGGCAATATATTTTGATAATCAGATAATGATTAAAAAATTGGCACACCTGTGTTTGTCTCTGCTTTCATCCGCAACAAATTATTATTACTTTATTATAGAGATAGATCTAGCCAGCGAAGCGGTAACATTTATTCAAGATCCAAAATATTATGAATTTGAGGAGGGTCTGTGTAACAAGTAAATTATAAAATTAGTTCCGGCATTTCCTGGTTAAAGAGAAAGTAATTAAAAATCCTCGATTCATCTTCCTTAGCTTTTACATTTATAGTAATTATGTTATAAGTAGTAGGTATTTTTCAATTGCACAATGAATATTATAAATGTTATCATATCGTTATTGTACGATTACATCATGCCGTAGGTACAAACAAAATAAAACATTGGATATAATCCGATTAGAACTATTATGCATTAAGTGGGTGGAACAGTGGGCCTAGCATTACATAGCAAAATGTGATTTATAAATCAATTAACTAAAAACAATATCACGTTACCAGGTAAAGGCAATGCATGTTGATCAAAGTGTAAAGTACACAGTTTGTGACGTTTAGGTACTAATTTATGAATCAAGCTATTAATTGAGGAAGTTTATATATTTACCACTTTTTACATAAGTATTTTCATAATAAAACAGCCAGACTCATCCACGGAGACAATTAAAGTAATCCATAGCGTATTTCACAGTTAATATAAACACAAACAAATACACACATACATTCGATTTATGATCCAATTACTGAGCAATTAATTAAAAGAAAATTGCAATCCGAAGTTAACCAATCACATTTTATTATCCGTAGTTTGAGGTAAACAAGTCAGTAACTCATACCTGTGTAATTACCTTTTGTTACCCACTTCCTAAAGTAAATAGCTCTGACGCGAATTGCAGTTTCTGATAGCAAATTAATCTCGTGTTTGTACTAAAAGTCCACACATACTGGATTAATATCGTCTGTGTGAATTTTATGCAACTAGATATAAATAATAAATATAAGAAAAACGAGTAACTTTTCTTCATTGCGTCTCTATACTAAGACGAAGTCGAAAACGTATTTGGCTTCGGAAGTACTCAACCGATTTGAATACCTAATTATTTTACTGTTAGAATGCTTCATTAGCTGTGCTAAACATGGACTATGTTTTATCCTGGTACGGGAAGAAGTTCTCTTAGAAACCGCACAGAACAGCCAGTCTTTAATAGGATTGGGTCTATAATTTGGGTCTATTGCGCACTAATTTTAGGAATAGACTTTAGGTTTAGTTAAAAATAATCTCGCCATCTGTCTGTGTGAACCGACAAAGTATAGTTGTTAGCAAGTTGCATGCGATGCGTGCCGGCTGCCACTTTCGACTTCTACGGACGTCCTAGGCCTTCAGTGTTGCAACATGCATCAAAGTCTAGCCCCTCCGACGATGCCTTTTCGCGCACCAGCCTTGAGATTATTCGCTGAGTCAGTTTATACTTGTATGACATCATTTTATTGCAATCAATAAATATTTCTTACGTTAAAGTCTTATCAGTTGCGAACTTTTTGCTGAATCAGTTTATAATACAAATAATATTATAGCAGCTTCTAAGGGCATCAATAAATTACTTCTCGTGTCATTAAGGAAAATGTGACAAACATGATATGATGCGTATTTTTCTGAAGGATTAAGTTTATCTTTAAGGCACTTTTTCGGAAGTAACTTTGCAAATTAAATAGTTTATGCTTCTACACTACGAGTGCATGAAAGTTTACACTGCACCATACTACATACAGGGACAAGTATGTGCCTGTAACTACTTACTTCGGCTACACTGTGATGCACGTCGATCTAAAATATATTGTTGTTACTTTCATATCATTAACACCGGTTGGAAAATTAAATTCAAAACCCCCTGGCAACAAACAGTGCTATACTTACAAATTCAAAATCGGAGTTCAAATGCCTCCCTTCTCCCCAAACAAACATTTCTCGCTCCCATTAGCTTCCAAATTTTGTAAACAGTATTTACTTATGTTATTTACTCTTCCGTACCCTTATGTACACAGCAGAATGAAGGTCGATTAAACGTTTAATTAAAATGCACAAACCATTTGTTTTTATCTTTATACTTAGTACGTCGGTCTGGGCGTTATTGTGCGCGCTTCCCGAATGTGTATCGCTTTCCTGTAAACGTGTTATTTATTTCGCGAGTTTCGTACAAAGTACGTTGACATTCAGTTGACCGGCCGCTGTAAATGTAATAACAAAACCTCGCAAAAAAGAAATCAACTTTTCACGGCCCGCGGGACTAAAACATTTTAAAATTGTTGACGTTATGAGAGCAGGGAAGCAAATTATGACGCTGAACAGGCAATTCATTTGTGGGAGAGGAGATGAACTAGCTATTGTTTATATTGTATTTATGTTATATATTGTGATTTATATGGAGGAGGCGTGATTATGTATCGTCACGCCCTCTTCGTTCGCTAAGTGAGCAGAAGCCCTAGTGATACGAGCAAGAGTAGCGTTAATACCGTTTCTAGTCACGTTCAGCTAACGTAATATGAGTAAAGCTACATAATGTGAACTAGTATTGTTTTGTAACTGTGTAAAAGGAAAAAGCGATAGCCAGCGAAATGATTTCGCACTTTATAAACACTTAATATGAACGTTACATTCTTCAATCGCAATCATACTTTGACATAATAATTTTATCAATCTATGATACTCGAACATGTCCAACTTTAGAGCGTCAGCACAATTTATGTTGATTGGCGTTTGTAAGTGGATCGAATGATCACAAGTATGTTAAACATTACCCAGTAAATGGTAATTTAGTGTTATACCGTATAACCGAAGAGTCGCCGCGGTCCGGTACGGTGTCCAAATACACGAATTGTCTATAGATATTTATCCATTCAATTTATTATCCTATAATTATCGCGACATCTAGTAGATTACACAAGTGGATTAGTATAATCTAAATAGAAACAGGCACATTCAACAGTGTTGATAATCGACATCACTACATACGCTGACAATAACTAGGCATCAAAATGCACGTGATGTTATTTTTATTCATAAGTTCTTGTAATTATTGTAGAATCTATAATTTATATTAATCCATTTAAAAATAATTTTATATCAATGAAATCTTTTATTAAGTTAGAATCGATGTCTACATGTATGGTGCACTATACTTTATTTGTAGGTACAACAAAGTAAATTATAAAAACATTACCTTGTAAAGACATCTCAGAGAAATACATCTTTAATTTTACTTATTATTTTTAACTTCAATCAAAGATGTATGTCTATTATTATTTTTAAGATGACTCTTAAATAAATACCTTCAAGAATTTCCAATATTTGACCACTGTTATAAGTGCGTGTACCATTATGTTTATGTTTTCAAGAAAATCACATCAATCATGAAAAAAATAATTTTACCAGTGCAGTAGTTTTACAGGTATTTTTTATAATACACATACTTCGTATCTACATAATTAAAGTATCTGTTTATTTAAAGAAGGAGATAAGTACCTACTTATGTCACTTTGAATAGGTACATAATATAATGTACCTACACACTACACACAGACAAAGTCGCGGGCAAAGCGTTCCTATCAGATTTGATTCGATATTACATAAATTGATACCTAGCTACTTCTCAAAAAATACCAAATGATAAGATAAAAAAATCTTTTACTTTAAAACCGATCATGTCAAATAACATCGTATGAAATGATATCATTCTGTGAAAAGGTACTCCATCTCTTTATCAGTGATGAATTATGGGTATTTTTCTTTTATGCTAAATCAAATGATAGTATACCTTTTGTGTTATTCTTCTTACTTTGTGCTAACGAGATGATGACAAGAACAATATGAAATCCAGTTAAATTCTTTGAAGATAATGTATTAAAAGGGTCTTAGAGTTGGTAGGGAAAAAAGAGTCTTCTGCAGAGTAATCAGCAGATAACTTCAATAAAATAATGTTACTGTGGGCCCATTGCGTCGATGAAATGATAATTGTTAAGTCATAATCAACGTTAGTAGTAAAAGCTGTCAGTTTCAACACTTGTGTATTATAGATTAAACAGTTTATAAAGATTATTACTATAATCATCATAAATAAAGATAATAATAAAGTAGAGCGTAAAGGCCTCGACTCAGTCTCGCGATACCGTCAGTCTGAACGAAACGCGCTACCCGTGCGCAGGAGTTCCGCGGAACTCTTCACACATGCTGAAAACTATGCGTTTATAGGTGACATTATTAAAAAAAAGTTTTGTTATATTAAGTTAATGTAGTGATTGTTACAATGGGTACAAAGAAAGACGCTAAGAACGGGACGGGTGAGAAAATACCACCGCCCCCGCCACCGCCAAAACAAAAGGATGTGCCAAACACGTTTTTGAGGACGTTATTTTGCTGGATGCTACCTATATTTTATTTTGGCAACAAAAGGGATTTGGAGCAGCATGATCTGCCACCACCAAAAAATATGTATAGTTCTAAAGTGGTAGGAGATAGACTGGAGAGGTGAGTTCAATAATAATGAATGAAAGAAGTGTTTTTTTTTTCCGAAAGTTTATCATCAGTTCAAATAAAATTATTAACAATCCGTGATAAAATTGTGTGGGATGACAAATTGTATCATGAACTATTTTTTTGTAGACGTTAGTATGAACAAAATATGTAAAGTGCAAAAACGTTACACATTTATTCTTTCCAATATAGGTAATTAACCTAATTATTTTAGTCGGTATAAAATTTCTTAAAAATAATCCGAACAAATCAATCATAAAAGATTTTATTATAAACATCAAGATTCAAATAAAATGCTAATACTACCAATTGTATCTGCGTTCTGTTATCACGTATATTTACCCAAACATGCAAACATATGTTTACCCAAACTAACATCTTTATATTTAAGTTTTATCGTGTAATATTGTACAGGCCATGCTCGTATCCGTTTTGCTTGCATTTTTGCAAGGAATATGAAATTCTAATACAAAGTTGTAAAGAAGAGTTTCGTTTAAAAGTGAAAAATGATGCGCTTCGCCGCATCCGCGTCCGCTCGGCGACCGACTCCTAGAATATGTAGGTATATCTATAGAATCTCTTACTTGTGTACGAGATTTGGCTGCTTTATTTGTAAGGTTCCGTACCCAGATAGATTTTGATAGCAATTACTAGCAAGTATTATGCTATTATTGTTACCAAAACGTTCATGTTTTTTCCTCGTTCATAAAAAAAGTTGTAACGGTATAGAATTTATACACACTAACAAATAAAGTTGTTTCACCCATATGAAACGAATGAAACTGTTTAACACTCTATGTTTGATTAATAAACTCACTAGGCATTTGATGAAATAGTTCTTGGTGGGATTAATACACTATTAGGGTTATCTGCTTCTATAATCCGATAACTAAATTCGTGCAGTATCTAGGTTTGGCTATTTTCAGCCGGTCAGAAAGTATACGATAGTTTTTAAAACTAATTAAATCTAATAACGTTTCCCACTTCAGAGCATATATAACTTTTACTTTCACTCTTAAGACATGTAGCGTGGTATTCATTAGCAAAAATGTAATTAGATAAAAATATAACAAGTTTATTTTTTAATCTATCCAGGACTAGGTCATATCTATAAAATTCCTGTCTACATGACTATGAACCTACCCTTCGAGAAAATAGGTTATGTAGTCATATAGGTACTTAGATGTGTATCGTATCAAGTTGCTGATTATGATCATCCAAGTGTGCAAGCCACAACGCTTGATGGAAGTGCAAGTGCATGAGATAATTATGACGCAGCTGTGGTTTGGTCAGCTCACTTAATCAATTTTAGTTTGATACATAAAACAAAGCCTTTTTAGTTACACAATTCTTAGAGAATGGCTGGAGAGATTTTTATAATTAAGGGTAAACCCAACATTTACAATAAAGACGCCATTGTTCAATTAACGGTTAATTTTTATCTAGTGGTTTGATAAAATTTCTAGTATTACAAAAGCTCTACAAAAGCTAGCAGAAAATGCTTTAGATAAAAGTTATCTGGCGATTGAAAAATTGGCCTATAATCGGGTAAATCAAACATCGGAACCTTGATGCAATAGTATAATGAATTAAATTAATTGCAGATTGTATTGTATTGTAATCGATAGATCTCCCGGATTATAAGTTTCATAGCAAACAGTTCATGATAATCTTGCGGATATTTTGTATCAGCTGTGACATCAATAAAGATATTCAGTATTATTCAATATTGTCATTAGATACAAACAAATGGGGAGTTTGTTCCACCACTTCTTCTTCCCAGCAAAAACACATAGGAAGTGGTGAAGGGCGGGCGTTTTGGGTGCTGTCTTTTGTAGATTTGACGTTCAAAAAGAGCTGATTTTCAGCCTACTTTGAATAAATGACTTTTGATTTTGATTTGATGTTGATTTTGAAACTCTATGTTGAGTTTATTGAGAAAATCTGACCTAGTCCGGTGTCATTTGTCATGTGATGCGTGAATTGAATTTATTGGGATAGAAGAAAATGACAGTGAATTGTTGATAGTTTTAGTATGCGCTAGACTTACTGAAACCTGAACCTTTGACCTTAGTCGAGCTGTGGTCAAACAAACTTGTCCTATAATTTTAGGCCATCGTGTCCTCATAACCTTAGACTAAATAAAGGAAAGGGTAAACCATTGATTTTCTCGACTTATTATTTTAATGCGCATATTTACATCATTTGCGTTGCATTATTTTTAATTAGGATTCCATTAAAATACCGGTGCCTTACATATTCGCCGTGCTAGTAATGTTTTGCCCAATAATTTGCCTTTGATGTATGGGCCCACGTAAAATTATATTTTGTTTAGGTTTTCATCGAAATTCGTACTTGAAAATGTATTAGGTGAAGTAAAATTATGCCTAATTACATTTCAGGCATCATATATTTTGGCCCTTATTAATGTACCTAAACTGAACATAGTTCCAGCAAAAATTTATCCGACCTAGAACTATTTCAGGCGCAGTGATTAATTTTAAGAACCTTTATATTGGTTTACGGTTCTCGCTTTCAAGTTCCGATTGAGCAGTCTCCTAATATTAGTTTATTTTAAATCATCTTAAAAGTTAAAAAAATAAGGTAAAACTTATATTTATTCCTTCTATGTAGGTAGTGAACTGAAACATGTTTAGTTATGGAAGCCGTTCCGTACGAACAAAGCCGGCCCATGATATACGACTCAGTGCAGCCCAAAGGCTTCCTCTTGGAATAAGGAGAAAGTCTATTACGACGTACTTTACGGTTTAAAGAATGTCATTTGCCTTTGAACTCGCGGAAACAAGGTTTTTAGATACTTATAATGCGATATTTACATAGATATCTGACATTAGATTTTTTTTTAATCATGTTGAGAGGCTGGTTTTAAGAATAAAACAATAACATTGTATAACTAGTTGCCATTTACAACTGAATTAGATATTTTAGAAGTTTTACTACCCATATACCTAAAGAACTATTTCAACGCCATGAAAAATAATTACCTCTAATTACATCCTATATCTAGAATGTTAAAGATTTTGCGAACAAAATGGACTCTAATTTATGTAGGTACCTATCGTTCTCAGTAAGCTATTAGGTACATATGTACCTAGGCTGTGTGAATGAAGACGCAAATAGTTGTAATTATAGAATCAATAAGTTTTATCATTACATTGTATGCCGCTAATTATAGAACAATAGAAAATCAATTTTGTCTCGCGTAATACTATATCAGCGCGTATACAACGGGTTAAGACTTGGAGAAATATAGTTTACCTATAATTAACATATTTAACAATCAATAAAATATTTTATTCCGATTTTTGGCCAGTTCTTAAAATTCAATATGGAATATGGAACTAAATAATAAATAGCTAGAGATAACAGCTTTTATCCAGACAGCTGCAGACATGATCTTGTTTCCAAATTAAATTCAGCAAAGCGGCCGAATATTGTATTTAGTCTTTTACCTCTAAAGATAAATTATAAGAACCTGGAAGCAGTAATTTCTGGATAAAATATAAATAAATGTATAATTGTTCTGTCCAATAATTTTTACATATGCAAAGATATAAACATAAATAATTGGGAAATAAAATAAAGAAAAACAAGATAGTCAAGCATAGAGTTTCACACTTTTTGAGTTGGCTTTTCAACATTAAAATTGACTAAGCGATTGATCTTTTGGTTTAAGTGAATAGTATTCGATTGATACACACGGGTTTTTGTCATTATACATTTTTCATTTTTAATGAATGAAAAATCTACTTTTATTTGAAATGATAAATAAGAGGTTAAAAAATTCTGGTAAATCTATCAGTTAACAGTTAATGCTCAGTTTATGTAGGTAACCGGATTATTAGTTAAGACTGCTCGTGTGTATGTAAAGTGTATCAAAATCGTTTGAAGCCCAACAACTGATCATGTTGCAATTGAATGTTATTGGATTATACTAGTTTATCGAAGATTGTCCGTAAAGTTTTAGCTGTGTGCCTCGATAAAGATTCAATGACTGAAAACTGGGCTAATAATTGGTCATTACCTAGTTTAGGCAAGATCATAAAGCAGGTTTGTATGAACTAGGTTTTTATTTAGGCGTATTGTAAGACATTAACATGTCGATACTCATTGAGTGCTGGCATTCTATTTTTCGTGCGTTCGGTAGTTATTGTTAGGCATATTTTTTAAATAAAATACTGGCCTAAGTTTGAGATTGTTACATCGGTTCAATAACAGAACCCCTTTTTAATGATGAATCGTACTTTTTTGCGATAGTAATATTTCGACCTTTGAACATTATAACACAAGGAAGATGTAGAAATAATAGTTATCGTCGAATATATTTGTGTCATGATCAAAGGTCGCTAGTTGAATTGTTACAAGTGATAATAACACAATAGAGATACATATAACTAAAGGATAGGTCAAATTAATCGATCTCGCAACAAATTATTAAAAATAATTTAAATTTTCTAACACACCTAGTAACTAACTCCAACCTTTGTTCCCTTTGATGATAACTCTAATCTACAGACACGATTAGGTAAATTGTGCAATCAATAGTTTCTAGAAAGATGTTATGAATCTTAGTTTACATTTTCTCCTTATATGTAACAAAATAAGAATTGAAATGGATCGTCAACCCGTGGTCATTTTATTGACATCATAACTTTAATCACGTTATCAGTCAGGCGATATAATCAAATGCTGTGGTTATCACTGAGCTTGGAAACGTACGAGTGATCGCTATTTGTTTTGTCATTGTGATAATTATCTCATGTCGAAATGTTAATAAGAAATATACATGTAATTATGCAGGTACCTATATACCGCGCCAGCTTTCAAATAATTCACTTGTTTACTCGACATGCATCGGTAAATTTTGTGCGTTTACTGCTATAGTCAAAACATAACAACTTATTATACAACGTAACTATTCTTGTAACATTTATATTGTAGCTGTTTATTGTCCCATGATAAATAAAATTAAATAAAATAAGAAAGGATTTTTTGAAAATCAATTTCTAAGGTGGTCAACGTAAGATGTATGTAAAGTATGGAAATAATTGTGGGTGACCAGAGAAGAAATGTTTTACTATAATCCTTTATTTTGCAACCATTTTGTACCTTCTGGTATTTTAATTAAGTAGGTATAATTTAGACGAAAAACGTTTCATGATTTCCATAAAAAGGATATGCATTAGAACATTCATTTATGCGACCTATTCGATACAGTTCTCTGATCAATGCACTTTTAGCTATTATATGACCATACATATAAAAAGAAAGCAATACTTTACGTGTCCATAAATTACAAAAACAACGTAGGTATGTTTAGTATTACTTTCTCCAAAAAATATATCCAACAGCATTTCATGATTTGCAATCCCGAGGTTTGTAGGTATACTTATTTGTTACATTTTGAAATGAATCTATTGGATCAATTTTGATGACGTTCCTTATGGAAATATCCTGATTTAGCACATGAATACCATAATTCTTTATACTAAAATTTCAACGGAAACCCATATATAGGTAAGTACTTATAACCTGAATCTAAGCAAAGTCTCGGGCCAAAGCTAGTATTATAAGACCTATCTATAATTACAACTATTATAATGCTATGATGTGGTAGTAGATTAGCTAATTACCATTATGATAAAAAAAAAACTAGTGCAGTATGTAGGTACCTACTCTGTTTCCTTGTAATATAGAGCACTGTGCAAAATTGCAGTCTTGGAAACAAAATCGAAACGTATCAATGATTAAGAAGGTTACTTTTCCATAATTCAAGGAAAAATGTATCTTGTTGTTTGTTTGATTCGTTGATTACGTTAGATTAGCGTGTTATTGGCCAATCAATGCTTTATGTCTTGAATTTTGTTCCATAGCAGAGTGTGTCGAATATTCTTTATGTAAGGACTCCATTCATATAAGTCTTCGGCATTAGTTGAGGTTTTGAGATTTGGTTATCTGATTTCCGCACAGATTGTAGGTATTTATTGTTTATCTTTCGATTTATATAAAGAAGAAATTAGGCCGATAAGACAATGAACATAAAAAGCAGTATTCACCAGTTATCATTACTATTTTCCGGTATTTTATTCGGTATTGGGCATTTTATTCGTATTACAAGGCAAGTAGGCAATTAACGTTAGATTTTTTTTCAACCTTGACTCTCGCCTAGTAAGTAGTATTAGGTGCAGTAGGCGTATCTTAAATTATAATAACTATACTAAATTACAAAAACTATTTCTTTTCTTGGTAGTAGTAAGGCTTTGTCAGTTAGTACACAAAGAAAGAGACAGATAAGCAATCTTTGTTTTATAGATAGTTTAGAATGATCTCCGCAAATCTCTTAAGAGGGAAAGACCATCCGAGGTGTCCTCTGAAGTGTTTATTGCTCTCAGACAATCTCAGTCGAGTATTGGGAAACACGCCTTTAGATAGTGTTAGTATATCGATAAATCGGAAACAACAAAGTATGATGGACGTCGGTCAACGCTCTACATTAATAGAAACTGATACCACTAATATCTTTCAACAATATCGCTTATATGGAAGTATTAAATAATATAAAAATTCGTTTAGTTCGAAGCTAAAATATTTGTTCGTAATATTAGGTAGTAAAAATGATGTTTTCCACTGTCTTTTTAGTCCGATCGTTTCGTTCGTCTATTGTTTCAATTTTTTATGTTTTGAAATACTTGCGTACATATTGCTCATTGCAACGTTACGATTATGTACACATTAAAATATTTTAAAATAATTTTTCGTTTTTAGACTTAAATTGGTATATACCTAATTATTTTTGCAGAAATTGGCTAAATGAAGAAAGAGAGGCAAAAAGCGAAGGTCGGAAGCCAAAATTCGTGAGAGTTCTAGTTAGAACATTCTTCTGGTCTTTCATACCAGGTGGTTTGATGCAATTTACTTCAATAGCTTTAAGGTAAGAAAAACAATCGTCTATCGAAGAAAATAATATTACTTTTGAATTTCAAAGCCATTGAACATTCGAGAAAGATTGATGCAAAAGCAACAATTTCTTCGTAGAACGGCGTCTCCATTGCTGTTCAGTCAGTTACTTCAGTACTGGTCAGTAGACTCGACGATGGCTCGAGAGACAGCTATGTACTATGCCCTGGGAATGATCTTCGCCAACTGGTTATCGTCCTTCATGAACCACCACGGTGCACTGTATTGCCAGCAGTTCGGGATGAAGATAAGGTGTGCTGTTGGCTCTTTAATGTTTAGAAAGGTACGGAATTGCTCTTAAAGTAATACAGTTAAAACCGTTTATGGCGACATCGATTAAAACAACATACCGGTTAAATTGACCAAAATCAAAGATCTGCGGAATGCTGTAGGCTATAGTCTATATTCTATAGTCTCTTCGATGTCGTTATTACAGATTATGACTGTAGTCGTATTAAGTAGACTGAGACCTACAGCTTCAGTGGCTAACCACGCATTTAAGTTCTGTGTAAAATTATTTCTGTGACATATTCCTTCATTTTTAGATAATGCGTATGAGCAACGGTTCCCTGGGTGAGACGACGGCGGGTAAGGTGGTGAACTTGCTGTCAAACGACCTGCAGAGGTTCGACCTGGCGATGATGTTCCTCCACTACGTGTGGATTATACCCCTGCAAGTGGCCGCGGTCATATACCTCGGGTACTTGCAGGTGGGCACGGCTGCCTTCATCGGCTTCGCGGCTTTGATCCTCATTGCTCTGCCTTTCCAGGGTAATTTATTATTTATCTTTAAAAAAGATTTGTGTTTCATATTGTGAAAATAATAAACTTGAAGTTTACTTTCTTAAAATATACGACATTATACTCCATTGAAATAAAGAAAACAGGATTACGATTTATGAAAACTTTTCATTTAAATTTTCAGGTGGCTTGGGTCAGTACTTAGGTAAACTTCGACTTCGTACAGCTGAGAAAACGGATAACAGAATAAAAATTATGAGCGAAGTTATTAACGGAATACAGGTTGGTATTAAACTCGCGTTAAAACGATCTTAGTGTGTGTATTGGACGATTTCTATTCTTTTATGAGGGATATATAGACATATTCAAACCGTTAATAATAAGGTACTTGAATTTAATTAATCCCCACCACTGAAAGCATTACCTAATCAGAATTCCTCGCCCTCGTCCTTTACCAGCCGGACTTGGTAAATAAGACCGTACTTATTAAGTATTCTAAAAACTTTCCCGTCCGAGTCGCATTCACAAAGATGGACTAATTAATTAAACTTTTAAGATTGTTTTATTTACCTTGTAAACTGCTGCAAATGAACGAGCAAAGAGGTTTTAAAGAAATGTTATTTTATATTGTGTTAATTATTTCTAGGTGATAAAAATGTATGGATGGGAGATTCCTTTCCAAAATGTGGTGGGACAGAAGCGTGCAGATGAGTTGAAGGAGGTGAAAAGAGCTACCATAGTGAGGACAGTGTTCCTCGGGTTCATGATGTTCACGGAGAGAACTGCGCTCTTCCTAACTGTGCTCACATACGTCTTGCTTGGAAACGTCATGTCGGCCAATGTCGTAAGTATCTTCTTGATTGGTCTCCTGATTGGAACAAATTAATCTAAATGATCCATGACAAACACATTTTAAGAGAACAATTATTTTAGCAATCTCGATACCAGCAATGAGTTCGGATAAACTGTAGACATAAATAATTTTAACAAACGCCGATTTATAGGAACATAAACATATCACAACAATTGCAATTTAGTATGGCTGATCTACTACCGTTAGCATTTTCTTTTTCCATTTTGATGTTATACATGGGTATTACTGATCCAATATGCGTTATTGAAATAATGCCAACAGCAGCCTTTGTCTGTGCGCTTTATGCACAGGCGCCGTAATATTAACCTCGTGCACAGACATTACAATAAAATCACAAATCCTGTGAAACATAAAACGTTATCTGTGGTACATTTCGCATTTGAAGATTGGCTGCATTTTATAGTCTCCATTGCTGGTAAAGTGGAATACCGATATTTGGCACATTTTTCCGAATAAAAGCAGAATTTTTCGAATTTATTAAACGCAAAAGTTTTTTTTTGTAAAAGTACCAAAAGACAGTTTTGACGAAAGACGTTTCGCATCGCTACATTTTTAATATAAAAGTATATGGCTTTGACTAGATCATAAAAACAAATGAATGATGTAAATAGTTGTGTTGGTACATAAAACAAGAGGGTTATCGGAGCGTGCGACCGGTTCTGCATCCGATCCTAATCGAACTGTCATCATATATTTCTTTCCTGGCGCAGTGAACACTGTAGGGTTAAGACACTAGCTTTGCTGTAACTACGCAAATAGGATTTTTACATTGTTCTGTTTCTTCCGTCAGCCCAAAATTGTGCAAAAGGAAGATTAAGAGAGAGAGAGAGAGAGAGAGATTAATTTTATTTTATTACATCACCTCTAAAAAGTCCCCTAGATAAAAAATGGGTATGTCTAAAGCTGAAAAATTGTCTGTGTCCTATTGAAAAACTGAATTCAATTGTACTCATTTATTTTCACACTTCATCAAAACTTCGCAAAACAAACAAGTCCACATCTTAAGAGCTCCAGGATCGCTCTACTTAAAGCCGTCTCAGATTGTATCATCCATAACAATAATATAGTGCGAGTAATATTATTTGTTTCAGTTCTACCCGCTGCAGCAGTTCATGAACGCGGCTCAAGTGAACGTTACATTAATCTTGCCGCTGGTATTGTCTTTCACTGCAGAGCTCTTGGTCTCTCTGGGAAGGGTTGAGAAGTTTCTGGCGTTGCGTATGTATTACTCGATTATCCTTAATTTATTTACAGAACAAATAACTTGTAGTAACGTATGCTAGCAAAATACATAAAGTATGAAGGACATGCCATAGATTTCGGCCGGATTTCGGGGAGATTCGATACGATTGATTTTTATAGATGGCAATTGCTATACTGCTGTTTTTAGTCGATGAAAATAATACGTACCTAAGAAAATTACGACCTTTTTCTGCTAGAAGGGAAAGTCTTATCGGCCCTTGATTAAATGTACCTACCTAGTTATTTATTTTAAATTGTTAAAAACCTATAGTTAAAGGTAATCTTAATGTTTAAACTTATCAAAAAACTTATCTTTATAATTAGTAAATATTTCAAATAGTTGATGTGGATTAGGTACGGCGACAATATTAACATAAATTTTACAAGAATGACATTTAATTCCGAGTAAACTAAGAATGAAGTAGTCTCATGGCTATAAAATGTTCCTTATGTCGTAACGAGAGTTCACACTTACACAGATTTTTTGTAAGAGATTTGACCCACATTATGGATTTCAGACGTTATGCGTCACTGTAAGCCCTGCATTCCACTGTGGCGAGGCATGTTAGAGGAATACCAATACCTTGGAACTAAAATATTACTACAAAGAATATTTTGAAAAGGAGCAAAGAATTTCCACTCTATACTTAATTACGTTTATACTTAAAACATTGTTTCTTTATTCCCTTAATATAAGTTGTCTCGCTGTGACATCTTGTTTTTCACACTGGCAACTTCAACTGAATATACAGTAACGTATTCAAAGATATTCAGTAGAAATTCGCCTTACACTGCAGTTGCTCTTTATCCTAACTTTCGTGCAGGGTTGCCAAAACGATATGTTTTAATTCACAGAGGACAGGCCCGACTTGACGGGGCAGTCGGAGGAGACCTCGTCCAACTTGTTCCGCAACATGTCGGCGAAAGATAACTTGGACAACTTGGAGATGAATGGCTCCGTACGACCACTCTCGTACCATCGCAAATCGGATGGAGCGCCTATAGGTGAGATTTCAAATCGTAAAATTCGATTTACAACAAATCTAAAATTACAAAATTACTATAATCAAAACGACCCATTTAATAATTACCAGACACGCTTAAATTCTATCCAAACTATGAAAACTGATAAGGTGAAACATTTATATGTCGGAAGGCGGCGAAACATCAGGATGGCACTATCGTCCGACATCAGTTAGGGTAATCGTACAAAGAGATAACTCAAAGAAACTTAAACAAACTCAAAACTCAAACGTTTATTCAAATTGGTCAGAACAAAAGACAACCCCCGAAACGCCCGCCCTTCGCCACTTCCTATGTGTTTTGGCTTGGGGAGAAGAAGTGGCGGAACAAACTCCCCAGCAACACATGTCTGTCTGTTAGGTTAGAAGAACCTTTACACTTTAATTTCAAAAGACACTTTACACACTTTACAATATGGATCTACAACGGTAGTACAACACTAGGCAATAACACGTGACGTAGGGCAGTTTCGAGATGTGCGCAGCACGACGACTCGACCAAGACTGAGCTCCGCGGACGCCACGCCGACCACCACTACTCTGCCAAGCGCGCCAAAATGTTGTTTCACCGGAAACGCCACCAGAGGGCGCGCTTGCGTGACGTTTAGTGTCCGTACTATTGACAGTCTCCGACATATACATATAAGAGAGATTTTGATAAGATATAAGATGAGAGATTAGTTTCCTATTCCACTATTCTCTGTGAGTGTTGTGCACGCCTGTAACTGAATTATTTACACAGGACTAACGACTGTAAATATATATCTGTGTAGGCAATTGTAAATAAGTTGTTGGTGTGCCTTGTCAATAAATAAATAGATAAGAGTCGTCAATCGTACGCATTAACTGGCGCTAACAGATATCTAATTGCATAGTAAAGATTAACAAAAGATTAGTTAAACTCTGTCGCGTATATGACGAAGCAATCAATTAATCTATTCGCCGTTGGTAAATAAATCGACGTGACTTATACTTTTATCTTTTACCTATGGATCGATCGACGGACGTTTGAGTAGGTATGTCTGCCTGCACCTGTTGGTTTCTCAAAACTTTCAAAGGTCAATAGATTTGCTCAAAGTTCATGCCATATGTTCGTGATAAGTTTCGACAAGTTTAGCGAACCATCTTCTATCTTCGTACAATAACCTCATTTGTTATTTTGTGGAAGCATAACATTGTTTTTGCGAGCCAAGTAACCTAAACATTAAGTTTGAGTTACATCGAAAATACTAATTAATAATCATGAGATAACAGTGTGTTTTCAGAAATGATTTGATATTTTAATGATAAAGTTTAGCTTTGCCTCTGTAAATACCTTATAATTTATTGTTTACAGGGCCTACCTTAGGGGCAGAGCTCAAAAAGTCTCCTAACCCGAAGTTTGCGAGGAGTGTGTCATATCAGGACGACACTGCTCTGGTAGTGCACGATGTGTCCGCTAGTTGGACAGGGGACCCTAACGCCTTGGCCCTCAAGAATATTTCTATGAGACTACGTAAAGGAAAACTTTGTGGCATCATCGGCGCCGTTGGCTCTGGAAAGGTATAAACATAACGCATTACCAAATAACTGCAATCTTTTGATATTATAATTGTGCAATAAATAGTGTGACCTATAGAGTTAACGCGATAAATAATTGCTCGAGATAAAAAAAGATCCGTTTGTTCCGCACATTACCTTCAATCATCTCAACTAAGGATATTAGGTAACTTTAGGAAACAACTTGTTCATATGATTTGTTTTTCATTCTCAGTCCTCGATTCTGCAACTTCTACTAAAAGAATTGCCTTCGGCGACTGGCAGTGTTTCAATATACGGCAAGATCTCGTACGCTTGCCAAGAGGCGTGGCTGTTCCCCAGCACCGTTCGGGAGAATATACTTTTCGGTTTGCCTTATGAACCCGAAAAATATAAGAAGGTACGTAAATAAATCTTCATTTGCATACAATACGTATTTTTCTGTTATTTGGAGATTTATGTGGGTCATCGATCGGTCTATAGATACGTGAAGTATGTCACTGATACGCTCCTAGTTTCAGTGATAAAAATAATTAATCGTAGTAATAAAGGTTACAAATAGATTAAAAATATATGGTTATGTCTGTGTTCGTGGCAGCTTTCCAAGAGAAAACAATACGAGGTGCCATATTGCCGCTTAACGCCCCGAAAAGCAATAGGGTGGCGAGTTTTAAAATTGTAATACCGTAGGGCTTAATTGGTGGCAATACAGCGTTTATACAAGTTTCTGATGAAATGCAATTTATTTAATTTTACGTAGCCTCGTAAGAGAATAATACTTAAGTGATATTCAGTTAGGTACGTAAATACTCATTTTAAAGGGCTTCGAACTCTTTTCTATTTATTCACAAAATTCTATCTCGCTCCGTACGTTTGTGCGTTTGGTACTCAGGTATGCCGCGTGTGTGCCCTGGAGAAGGACTTCAAGCAGTTCCCGTACAGCGACCAGACGCTGGTCGGGGAGAGGGGGGTGTCGCTCTCAGGAGGCCAGCGAGCCAGAATCAATTTGGCGCGCGCTGTTTACAGAGAAGTAAATTGATTTCTATTTTGTTGCACAAATACTGAACTCGTAACTGCTGGGAAATGAACAATATATTTTATAAAGCCAATATACCGTCCTTTTTGTTGTCGGGGTCTCTAACCTGGCGGACATGCTTAATTTTCACAATTTGCTATATTATTTGTATTTCTTCAAAATGTGAAAGTCAGAGTTCGTTAACTCGTAGGTACTTCAAATGCTAGCCAGTCGTATTAACTATTCAAGTCAATATTCTGGTTGTCTATTGCTGAGGAACCTTGAATAAACCAACAATGGAAAAACGTATAATATCTATTGAAACAAACTTTCCATGCAAGTCCTCATTAAAATATTCAGCTTGAACAAACAACCTAACATAGTCTACGTTTTGATAATCCTAAGAGTAGTTGCCTATATCGTTTCTATTGTTACAGTATAATAGTAATTTCAATGTTGAGATTCTCCACATTTAGTTTGAAATACCTACTCACGTACGTTCAACTAGAATTCAAAGAAATGTTTGTTCTTTTTGTTAGTTCACGGTCTGCAGTGCATTTGTCTGTCGGCACTGTTGCTGTGAGTGCCAAAAGTTAACTACGGAATAAATGTAACGAACTCTCGGAACTAAAAAGGAATGAAATGAATTTGTCTCGACAAAAGAATCTCACGGCACTTCACATGAGCTTTTCTCACGTTTCGAAATTTTATATTTTTCTTTCGAGGTTATTCAAGGCTTCCCAAAGCAGCTTTTAATACTGCTCATTTTAAATATGTATGGTGTACTTGAGCAGGGGATTCGCTTCCTCAATCGCTTTTAATGATTCGCTCCGGAATGAGGAGAAAACGCCGTGTTTTTTCTTTTGTTTGGATTAGGGTTGGTACTTCTTGGTGGGGTAGCTTTACTATTGAATGTAGGCCATGGTATATTCATAGACTTGAAAAAGCGTAGTATTTTACCATGGAAAGAAAGTATCTAAATATAGAGACATAAACTTTAGTGTGTTGGAAAAGTAACCATGTTTTTTTTTTATTGTGCTTTATCAAATGCTGAACACTTTTTATGTTGTGTTTATTTTCCAGCAGATAAAATGCATTTAAATGAAAACACTTGAAAACGTCCTGTATAATCACTTTATTTTTTTAGTTGTTTAACCAAATAAATAATTTATTTCTAGGCAGACATTTATCTCTTGGACGATCCGCTATCAGCCGTGGACGCTAACGTGGGTCGTCAACTGTTCGAGGGCTGCATCAACGGTTACCTGCGCGGGCGCACGCGAATACTGGTCACTCATCAGATACACTTCCTCAAAGCTGCCGACTATATCGTTGTTTTAAATGAGGTGAGTAGATATCAAAGACTCAGAAGTACTCAGAATTCTTAAAATACAATAAAAGGTCAAGGAAAACATCTTGTGGAAACCTGGACTATAAAGTCTGAAATCACCACTCTGCATTGAGCAAGCGTGGTAATTAATGCTCAATCCTTCTCCGTTTGAGAGGAGGCCTGTGCCCAGCAGAGGGACGATACAAAGGTTGTAACAGTAATAAAGATCTTATTAACAACTGAAAAACAAAGGACGGCAATTTTAGCTTAGGAAACTTTATGAATATCGATACAATTATTTGTTCTAGGGTCGTATTGAAAACATGGGAACATTTGAAGAATTGGTAAACTCTGGCAAGGAATTCTCCATGATGCTCTCACAACTGCAAGAAGGCAAGGAGAAGGACTCTGACAGTTTAGGATCAAGGGTAAGTATCAAGTTCTGTACCTAAATTAAGTTATGGAAACAAACGTTTATTTATGGAAATACTCATATATGAGTATAGGTTCGGTTGCAACTGTCTCTTTTATATAGGGTGGGAGTGAAGAGCCTTTTTAAGAGTAGGAGTACATCCTGCATACAAGCCTCGATTTGTTGTCTCGCAGAATTAACGCTTAATCTTTTCCTAACATTTAATTCTGGCCAATTGTCGCACTATTTGAATAATGCATGGCAATCAGCACGCTGATACAAGTTTATCGATTGCTGCGAGTGGACGGTCGTGATATCGACCCACCACGCCGCCAGCCTTTTTTTTGGCAGGGGGAAAATCCTCATGGACTTCCCTCCACCTGGGGTCGGTGGAGGGGGTGTGCCGGACTCTTACCGGCTAAAAACCCACCCAGTGTTGCCTTCTATTACCTATTGTCGAGGGCACGGGTATCGCCAAAGCATTCTTCCGCACCCCCGACAGGTATTGGCCCGCCAGATGTTCGAAGGCGGGCCCCGTCAGCCTCTGTGGCCGTCACCCAGCGGCCACAGCAAACTCCACTAAGAGAGGCGCGCGCAACACAACGCCACCGTCTCGAGGCCTGTTACTGATCGGACGACAGACGCCCCTAGTCTATCGCCCGCAGGCCGCGCCCTATGGTGGCCGGAGATCAGCCACCCTGCGATGCCCACCACGTCTGCTGCGGGCGGGGAGAGAGGAAGCAGTTTCTCTCTCCCTTTCCGCCGCCTCCTTTAAAACCATCACATCCTCACAAAAGGAGGCGACGGCGTTCCACCCTTCTTCGCTGCCGACCATGCAGGACACGACAGCCGGCAGCGAAAGACTTCCCGCAGCATCTACTACTGCCACTAGGTCACGGCGCTGCGTTGCCCATGCTGGGCATTCCAACAACGTGTGCAGCGCCGAGTCCTCTGTGCAGATCCCACAGTGGTGGCATTCGGGCGTGGGCTCCCGGCCTATGCGACACAGGAACTTTCCGAAACACCCATGTCCGGTAAGAACCTGTGTCAGGCGGAAGCTGAGGGCACCGTGGCTTCTCTCCAGCCACTCCTTCATAACGGGCCTGACCGCCGCGACGACGGCGTGCCCTGCCGTGGGTCGCGCAAGTCGCTGCTCCCATTCCACCATTAACACCTGGCGGAGCTCTGCCCTGCGCGCCTCAACTTGTCGAGGCACGAGACACTCACCCCGCTGCACTGCTTCCTCGCGCCATGTATAGAGTGACGCGAGGACTTTCCCGTCTAGGTCCCATGGTGGGGATCCGGCTAGGAGGCATGCCGCTTCAAAGGAGATCGTACGGTATCCCCTTATGACCCTGATGGCCATCGCACGCTGAGGTCTTCGCAGCACTGCAAGATTGCGGGCCGTCAGGGTGTTCGCCCACACTGGCGCGGCGTAGAGCGCCATCGCCCGCACGACCCCCATATAAAGCCTCCGGCAGGAGGTATTGGGTCCCCTGAGGTTGGGCAGCAGGCGTGAGAGCGCAGAAGCTGCGGCCAACAATCGGGGAGCAAGACGTTGGAAATGCGGCCCGAAGTCCCACCGACTGTCGAGAACGAGACCGAGGTATTTCATCGTCGATTCGACAGCGATGGTGACCCCTCCTACTACGATGCTAGACCCCGGAGGTGGCTTCTTCCTCGGAACATGGAAGCAGAGGGCCTCAGACTTGTGCAAGGCCACCTCGAGGCCAAGACGCCGGATCCTACCCACGACCTGCGCGACACTGGCTGTGGCCCGAATGGCCGCCTGTCGGTACGTCTTCCCACGTGCTGTTACTAGCGTGTCGTCAGCGTAGCATATCACGCTGACGCCGTGGAGAAGCGCACCGCGCAGGACCCAATCGTAACCAATGTTCCACAGGAGAGGGCCGAGAACCGACCCCTGAGGAACACCGCACGTCATCTCTCGACGACCCCATCCTTCTCGACCCGGGTACACGATAGCCCTTTCCGACAAATAGGCCCCGATTATGCGACGGAGGTACTCTGGCACTCCATGATAATGGAGCGCCTCCTTTATGGTATTCCAGGGCAGGGTGTTGAACGCGTTGGCGAGCGACACCGCCAAGACCACCTCGCCCCGGGCGACTGCTTCCTCCGCCAGGACCCTCACGCGCATGATCGCGTCAACTGTTGAACGCCCCTTGCGGAAACCATACTGGTTGTCCGCCAGATCCGGCCCCTCTCCGGTCATGTGCTGAATAAGGCGGTCGGCGATGATTCGCTCAAAGATTTTTCCCACCTCATTCAGCAACACAATGGGCCTGTAGGCAGATGGTGAGTCTGCGGGGCGTCCCTCCTTCTTGAGCAGGACCAGCTTTCCGATCTTCCACTGGTGGGGAAATTGACCCTGCTGCAGACATGCGCTCAAGAGTCCTGCAAGTCGGGGCCCGAGAGCCTTTATGGCCAGAGCCCATACTCGGCCTGGAATGCCATCGGGCCCTGGGGCGGTGTTTTTGATACGAGCGACCGCCACTCTCAACTGTACCTGGGTCACTTCGGGCACGTCGTCGTCGTCGACCTCTGCGTTGGGCATGCTCCAAGGCGGAACCATGGCGGGTGGGTTATGCTCCGGTCTCAGGGGGAATAGAGCGCCAACCACATCCTCCAAAAGTTGTGGCTGCAGAGTCTGGGACAGTGGGGGAGCCCACTTGCGCAACTTACCGCTGACCATACGGTAGGGGCGACCCCAAGGGTCACGGTCTAATGTCGCCAGTAGTTCCCTTTGAGCCTCTGCTTTGGCCTTCCCGATTGCCAGCTGGAGAGCGTTCTTTGCCTCCCTGTAGGCCTCGTAGAGTTCCGCCTCTTCGGCCGTCGCTGTAAAGGGGCGACGGCGTCTTCTTCGGTACCTGGCATACTGGCGGCGCACTTCCACACATGTGATGCGCAGCTGTGCAATCTCCTGTGACCACCAGTATACCTGGCGCCTGGATGGTGTCGGATGTACTGGGCATAGCACTGTCGCAAATCTGCGACATGCTCTCCTGTAACCACTCCGCTTCTTCTTCGATGTTTGCAGGCCTGTCCGGATGGTCTAGCCAGGCCTGCACAATAGCGGCTTCCACGAGAGCCTCTCGGTCCAGCCGTTTAGTGCCCAGCGCGGGCCTCTCCAGTGCCCACCGGGGCTGCTTGAGCCGGCCCGCTTGAGGTATGAGTGGAGATACTGAAACGGATGTACCTATGGTCAGACAGCGTCTCCACCTCCTCCAACACGTGCCAGCCCTGGACGCGGCATGCGAGCACAGGGCTTGCGAAAGTGAGGTCTACTATAGACCCACCCAATTGTCGCACGCACGTCTGCACGCAACCCCGGTTCAGGAGAAGCAGGTCTTGCTCGACCGCCCACTCCTCCATTAACTCTCCCCGCACATTTGTAGTCGGGGAACCCCAGGCAGTAGACTTTGCATTGAAGTCCCCCAAAACGAGAACGGGCCGCGGTCGACTACGACTTATAACCGTGCTCAACTCTAGCATGATCACCTCGAGGTCGGCGAGAGAAAGGCTGGGGGCAAAGTACACCCCCGCGATCAATAATTCACCCCACACTGCTGTGACATAGCCCCGCCCCCGGGTGACGACTTCAAAGGATGGGGTGTCCACAGCAATTCTTGCTATGAGCGCCACCGAACTGTTGCTGTCGCACACCCAGTCATCCCTAGGTGGCACATAATACGGCTCGGCGACGACTGCGACATCGATCATCCACTCCGCCATGCTCTGGAGCAATAGATCCTGAGCCCTGGCGCAGTGGTTGATGTTTGCTTGGAGGAATCTACGACTTAGGGCCATTATTGTGTGTCCATGGTAACCTCCTCGTGCGTCGGTGGATCCAGTGCCGCAGCCGATGGGTGAACCGGCTGTGAGGGACCACTCGTTTCCATCTGCGAGTTATCTGAGTTACTACTAGCCGGCGGATGAACCGACTGTGTGGTAGTGACTCGTGATGTTCCTCTCTTGTTTGACTTGGGCCTCGCGCAGACCTTTGCCCCAGTCTGATGGTCGGCTGGTTTGCCGGATGCTGCACAGAGTACGCAGTGAGGCTTGGCTGTGCAGGAGGCTGCCTTGTGCCCAAGTTGGCCGCAGCGGAAACAAAGCTGACTGCGGTCGACCCCCGCGGTACACTGTACCCCCACGTGTCCCTCTTCCAGGCAACGGTAACACCGAAAAGGCTTGGGTGCCAGAAGCGAAACTTGTGCTGAGACCCAACCCACAATCAATCTCCTTCCATTTGAAATCCTGTTGGCTGCCGATACGGGGCAGCTTACCAGAACTTTCCCTAAGCCAAAGGCTCCTCTTCTAATACTTCCCGCCTTTATCTGCTCTGGCAGACAGTTTCCGGCCTTTGAGATGGCCCCGATAACCTCGTCTGTGGTGACAGAGTCGTCCAGGCCCGAAATGAGTAAGTCTGCACACTTCGTGGGCCTGGAAACACGAACGTCTTCCTGTCCTAGTGAAACCCTAAGTCTTTCAGCAAGGGCATCAGCTTTAGGGCCACTAGTGGCACCGGAAATTTCCAGTAGTCGGGCACCGGTTGTGGTTGTTTTGCACCGGATGCCCGAAATGCCGAGGTCACTTAGCGAGATGTTCGCTTTCGCCCGTGTTAACACCTCAGCATATGTGAGACCCCGCTCCTCCGCCCCAGGCTGTAGTGTAATGACCACAGCCGTCGAACGAGGGGCACGTAGCCTCACAGCCTGTTTTTTCACCGCAGACTCTGTTGGCTTAGCCTTGCGGCGGGCGTTTTCCTTCCGACGTCCTCGTCGAACCGTTGTCCATTCCACCTCATTCGTTGTGGCGCTCGACGGTATTGGGCGAGTCGCTTGTATTAGCGACGCTCCGGTGGGAGCCCCGTTACTCGACTTTTCCGTAATCTTCGCCTTTTTCTTCCCCTTTCGATTTGGGGGTATCACCCCCGGGGTTAACGTAGCCGACTGCACCTCATGTTGAACACGGGGTGCTGTGGCTTTTGCCGCATAGGACGGCGCTGAAGCTCTGCGTTCATCAGAAGCAAGAGGAGGGCGCAAGATCTTGCCTTCTAGAACCGAGAACCGAGCGTTGAAACTCGCCATCTGGCGCATCAAGCCGGCTAACTCCGACTCTTGGGGAGGCTGCTGCTTTGTAGGCTGTAGTTCTGGCAGCGTCTGTGTTTGCAATTGAGGCAAACCCACCTCCCTTCTGAGGTGCTCACGACGGAAATTTGCCATTTCCGCCTTGAACTCCTCATGCTCCTTGCGGAGCTCCGCCATTTGAGCAGCTAGTTTGGCATTCTGTGCCCGTAACAATGCCGCCTCTTCGTTTGTCGTACGGGTGAGGAGGGCCTCAGCACTCTCCTGTATTGAGGCTACAGCCTCTTTAAGTGCCTTTTGCAGACGCCACTGAGTCCCTTTGAGACTTTCCCTTTGGATGGCCGCTACGGCGTCCATCATTCGTCTGTTGAGATCTATGGCAGGCAGCTCTTCTGCTTCCACGATCACCTCTGAGGCGGCAGACAACGACTCTGAAAGCCGGTTGACCCTACCTCCTGCTACTTTTCTCGTAAGAGCAGCAATTTGCTGCTCGTCTTCCGCCTGTTTTTCGGCGGCTACTGCCGCCTTCTGGGCAGCCGCAGCCTCCCGCCGGGCCAGGCTAATACCAACATATTTGCCGGTTGTAGCTGGCCTACCCCTCTTTGTGTCCTTTTTGGCACCGGCTTTGGAGGCCGGCACCGACACTTCGCTCAGGGTCGTGTCTGATCCTGAGTCAGCGCCTGGTCTGGGGCGCTTGAGCTTACGAGATGAGCTGATGCTCGCCGTGCTCATGAGGCTTTCGTTGTCGGAGTCCGACAATATCCCCACGCTTTCTACCAGTACCTGAGGTACTTTTTCACCTTCACTACTAACTTTTCCTTTATTTTTTATTTTTAAGAATTTTTCCATATTAAATCCCACGATCATGAGAGCATAAAAAACGTCCTTCCCCGGCAGTGGCCTCATACCAGGGCAAGCCTACATACTGTTGGGGGCGGCTGGCCCCAACAGGTGGGAGCGCTAACGACCGTGCCCCCCACGGCCATTCATCCCCTCGCCGCGCTCCCGAAACTTGGGATTAGGTGGTTTTTTATCTTAGAGGTGTCCTTCCTCTGGGCCGGGCGGTTAAACCAAGCCCTCGGCGGCGGCATTAGACATGCCTCCGTCTGCTGTCCGGCCATCCCGGCTCAACAGACCCGCCGAACGGTTTGCTCTTCGATAAACGAGGAGACAAACGAGCGCCGCTTCGGTGCGCCTGCACCTCTGCGGGTGTGGCCGCATCCTCGCCAGGTCCGCGAGCGTGGACTCTGCAAGAGCGGCCCCTCCCTGGGTCCCTCTTTGTCTGGCCTCTCCCCTGAACCTTTCCGGCATGAGTAACTCTACCGGCAGAGCTTCAGGATCATAGAGGCACGCAAGCCCCACCACGACGACAACGTGGAGACACCCTCGGTGGGGTGGAGACACCCTCGGTGGGGCCACGCCGCCAGCCTAGCTCCATTGTCGATTGTACAATATGCGAATTTTTGTAATTGTAGATTTTACACTGTATTTTAAAATTACTTTTATCATAATGATTTAATTTTAATTCAATTTATTCAATATCTGAGGTCGAAAAAATATCCAGAATTTTCTTAAAGACTATTATTCTAATAAAAAGTTTATCTGCAACAGCTACTTGAAAAAGAATCTTTACTATACTTACTTCTGATCTATACTGTTACTGTTATAAAGAAGTGTTTACAAAGCAATTCGTCCTAAACAGTACCCCAGCAGCTTTGATACCGACCATAGTGTTTACTCTTTCATCTTTTACGAGCAACTTACTCCGCAGTTCGTAAAAATACAATTTATTCCCAAAGGTCTGAGGGAATTCCTTCAAAGTGGCTACTACCCTCTTCAAATATGTAAAAGGAGTAACCCCGGCCATCGCATATCTATATAAAAATGAGCTCGGGTCATTCGTTTACTGGTGAAGTCTGGCTTTAATGTTTTTCGATATTTATGTGAATTTTATGCCAACGCGTCGCCACTGGGTTGATGCATCCTTTGTGACGATAAACTATTTTCAGATTTGCGTGTTAAAAATGCTTTTTTACTTAACCGGTTAATTTATTTGGTTGGTTAAAATTAAAGCAAAGCGAAATAAAAGCTACTAAAGGGAATCGAAACAACATACAGCAAAGCAGACGCTTAATGGTACCTAACTTTCAAATGATACTTAACTGAAATTACATCTATCCAACTATGTCTACCTACTGTGAAAATATAGGTACGTAGTTGCGGTATTACAACCTCTTCGACTTTACTTTCTCATTTTATTGTTGTCAGCTTCATGAGATGAGGTTGGGAGATCGCCCGGGGCTCGCAAGCGAAACAACACAAAATAATAGGCGAACGTAAAAATCTTTAAAATTGTTCATCCTTTCTGTAGCCGATATTACTTGTACCCACCTAGGTACATACATGACCGCAAAATAATTATTTTCTTAACAAACAAGTAGAAGGTAACAAGATCTTTTTAGAAGGGTATGAAATCAGTACAGTATTTGTAAAAAAAAATCTTTACCCTTATTACAATTTGCCTAAAAGGCACTAATCTTATATGAAAAATGAAAAACTATAATCTTATATGTAGAGACATAGGTACCTACAAACGCTATTCTCTTTTATCAGAGTATTGAAGAGAAAGATAGGCCTGCACTAAAAACCATGACCAGCGTGACAGAAGAAGATGACGGGGAGGAGTTTGAAGCTCAGAAAATGGAAGAAGAGGAAAGACAGTCAGGCAATCTGCGCTGGGAGGTGATCGCGGCGTACTTTAAAGCTGGAGGGAACGCCTGTTTCATATTGTTTGCGCTCTCCATGATCGTACTGTCTACAACCAGCGCAGCTTCTGTTGACTATTGGGTCAGTTATTGGTAAGTTCGTCTTTTGTTTTGAACCGTTCCTTTTTCGGAAATCATCAAATGATCCGCTGTTGTGGGTGCACCATGAGGCAGTGTCAGACACTTACTTCTTACACTTACTCACTGACTTCTTAAACCTTTCTTGTTTTTTCTGGAGCCCTTCCTAAATAAGGGTAAAGCTCGCCGTGGTAACTCTTTCGAACAATGAACAATCCCTAAGCTGAAACACAGGTGAAAATTAAAATTCCTATCTTTATTTGGTAGCCTGTGCACTAACTACGATCAATACCAAAACAGTACTGCCGTTGTAAACTTTTCCCCGCATTTATTATGCAACCTTGAAGTAACCTATGTATAATCATAACACCATACAGTATTTATATGATTATTTTGTTATGATAGTGACAGGTACGACATAAAAGAAATCACTAACTGATAATCAGGTATAGATAGTTCAACTCAGATTTGCGCGCGGCCCTATGTGTGCGTCGGCTTGTAAATATACAACTTTCATACGTGTGACAGTGACGTCGTCCGAGCATGACGTGTTCTCATCGCTTTTTGTTATGGGTACAGTCGTTTACGAAAATGTCTAGTTCTTCACGGAGAAAATGTTTTAAGGAGTCAGGTAGCGTTTCAAAAAAATGAAACAACATTCAAAGCTTTTTATTATTACATTTTACAGTTTATCATTATTTTCTCATACGGCTTTTCAAATTGACATTGACAGTATCTAAGAAATAAATGAAGTGAAATATCTAAGATGAATTAAATACTCCTTACATATTTTCTAGCTCGGGGTACGCGGACAATAAATAAATCTGTGGACTAAGAATGTAAAAAGACCTATAATTTAGTATAATAATGGAAACAAAATGTGTGGGGAATTTAAAAAAATTATATTGCTTCGCATAATGTCGACCATAATAAGACGGAAATAATGAAACTCATTAATGAACGTTTAAGTCAAATTGATGAAGGGATGTTGGGTAATACTTGTCGACATGTACAAAAGAAAAAAGAAGAATACTATAGACATTTTGACATGGAGTCAGAATTTATAATTAACATTGGTGAAAGTAGCGAATCCGAAAATTCATCATTTGATTTTTCAAGTAGCGATACAGAATCATTATAAATAAATAAACTAAATTACGTAATAACTGTACTTTAAACAGCCGTATACAACCCCTAAATAACTGTATTTGTACCCGACTGTACCTCTTGTCACGCACACAAAGTCACTGTATATGTACAAGAGTTACCCACACATAGGGCCGCGCGCACAACTGAGTTGAACTTACTATAACATGTAACGAAATTAACTTGTTTTTAAAGGACGAATCAGATGGCTGTGTACGAGGAGTCCTTGGGCGGTGCTGATATAGGTACGTCAACATTAATGTCACAACTCTGTAGATATAGATTAGATTAATATGACATTGGTAATTGGGAAAAGTCAGAGCAGCGGTTAATCACAGTAAACGACAACTAATGTATCGAGGATCTGAACAATAAGTATACATAAATATAAGCATACATAGATAGCTTGGTACGACATGAACTCACATTTACTGCTTCGCACAATTCAGACATCAAAGTTACTAAAGTAAGCATTATAATGAAATTTAAAAATTGATAATTATAAAACCCCTCTTGTATTTACATTAAACAGTATACTTACTTATAATACAAATCCCAAGAGGCAGCTCCTAATTAAGGCAGCTAACTAACAGGGACTTTCAATTAATTACAAGCGTCGTTAGGTTACTTGATCCGCTCCATATATCCTTGAGCTCAAGAGTCAAACTGTTAGATCGAATGTTAAACTGTTGGAAACTCCCGAATATTATACTCTATGTTGATTACATAATGTCGTAAATACGGTATTTAGGTAAACTATTGTGTAGGTAATTGTTATTATATTTATTTATGCTTCTATACTGATATAATAAAGAGAGAAACGCAGGGTATATTTTATCCGAGTAGGTACGGGAAGAAGTTCCACTGGGATGCGGGTGAAACGGCGAGAATAAAACAAGTAAAACAGGTAAAATATTATATACCTACGCTTAGCTGTAGGTTTACGGAAAGCTCAGAAAGCTGATCCGAACATGAGTGTGAGAGATATAGTCGAATGAAAATGCAGTTAGAGAATATGAATAAATGAATTGGTTGTTTTACAAGTAATGAAGGCAATTACTATAATAAGTATGAAGAAATACACGTGTGAACTTCCCATAGTGTTATTAAAGTTTCAAAGTGTAAATCGTCGCTAATGCTTCGCTATTACGGTGACTCACTCAACTTATGTCAAGGTTTTAGTAATTTTCTGACTTTATCGGGAGGTAAAATATTATTTTTCAATAGCTGTTTTTTACCCAGAGCTTGAAAACTTTAGGAATTACATTTAGCTATATATACAATTACAGCCTTGATGTGTTCAGGGTCTCCATCTTCATTCATAGAAGCTTTTGTCTTAACCGATCCAAACACTAGATAAGTAATGTCGGAAAAGACAATACGACAGACAGGACATAGGATAAATGTGCAGACCACACTGTAACAGCATTTAATTAGTATTTTAAAATATACTATTGGTTAATATACGTTAGGTTCCGAGTTTGTATAAGTACCACAATGAAGGTAGGATAGTTAGGACCCATAATTCTAAAGTTGCTGGCTAATGTTCACATTCCAGTTTCGTACTACGGTCAGCTAAACTGCAATTCTTCGCATTTAAAACTACTGAACATTGCATTCTAGTGATGCCAGGCTCCACTGCAATCCTTGAAACTGCTTCGAAACTGCAATCATAAGCTACTCAGCCAATTAGCTTCGCGGTAAGCTTGAAATTCAAATAGCAACGCCAAGTCTCTAATGGTATACCATGTTGGCGTCATAAAGATACACAAATGTTACTGACACTGGTTTTCTCACGAATTCTAAGCTAGTCAAGTAAACAGTCGCTATTTTCATGCAATGCCAGTGTAGAATACATAGGTACCTAGGATATAATTTGTCCAAAAATGCGAAGTGCTATTCTCGTTTTACTATGCACTTCAGAAAGTAGGTACCTATACACACATTCATGCTTACTCAACTGGTTTTGGAAACCACGAAGAGAGTATTTCGGCGATCTAATTAAAAGTTGTAGTATAGGAAGCGGGGTGTAATTTAAATCAATTAAGAGACAAATGACGACAAAACCCTCATTCATTGTTTTGTGTCAATTTGCAATACCTAACACTCTATATACAGATGACTGATGTGGAGCCAAGTTTTATGGAGTCTCCCATTTATTGACATTTATCCTGATTACCTTTTGTTATCAAGTTAAAGAGCCCTTAGCTGAAGATTTATTTGATGGAAAATATGTATGTAATTTTTTATGGTTTTATTTTAGATCCCGGCTTGGATGTTCAAGTAGGCATATTCACGATAGCTCAGTACCTGATAATCCATGGTGCGCTAGTAGCAATGTGCATCGCCATAATAAACTTGCGAGTGTTTCCCTTCGCCTACCTCTGCGTCAACGCGTCCAGTAACCTGCATAACACCATGTTCTCCACCATGCTGAAGGGGATCATGCGTTTCTTTGATACCAGCTCATCAGGTTCGTATAAAGCAGATAATGATGTCCTCCTAGCCGATTATCGGCTACGGCGGCTGTTCTCATGTAAGGAGATAAGCCAACTGCGCAAGACATATAGTGCACAGGCTTTTGCGCATACACAGGTGCATTCACTATTCCTTCACTCTTATAGTCCGATGGGACGGCAATCCGTCATGACCGGAGAGAAATCAGGACCGACATTTACGTGCTAAGCAGATAGTAGAAATTAAGTCATATGATTCGATTCTGTCATGACACGACTTTCTGGTTGTGACAAAATACTCGTAACACTCGTTGGTTGCAATATGCACGACCTAAATATGCATTTGCATTGGTTTCGAAATTAATTAGTTTTACGCGTACAATATTCCTGAGGGAAAGTAACCGTGATATTACATTGCTGAATATTTATTTATGAGAAGAACCAAATGCACTATGTTTTCAATTTTCATTATAGAGATCTGTAACATAATTTTATCTCCAGGTCGTATATTGAATCGGTTTACAAAAGACATGGGTGCTCTCGACGAAATTTTGCCACGGACATTGTTGGACGTGCTGCAAATCTACGGAACCCTGACTGCTATTCTAGTCCTGAACGCCATCGCCCTGTACTGGACCCTGCTACCTTCAGCAGTACTTCTTATTTTGTTCATCTTTATGGTTCGAATTTATTTGAAGGCAGCTCAGGGTATAAAACGATTGGAAGGAACAGGTAATTACCATTATTCGTTTTTGCTTATATTTATTAACGTCTTCCGAACTCAGTATTTTTCATTGTATTATATTAATCATTGTGCGTTAATTGCAGCCAAAAGTCCAATGTTTGGTACAGTGACGTCATCGCTCAGTGGCATATCTACCATCAGGTCAGCAAATGCCCAGAAGTGGCTTATTGAACAGTTTGATACGAATCAGGTAACACACATCTTTTACAATTTTGATATCACAGCAGTTCAACTTTATAAAGAAAAAAAATTCAATTCTTGTACACAAATCTGTTTACAAGTATATAAATTGATTAATTGTCCTTATTTTAGGACTTACACACCACTTCATGGAACAGTTACTTGAATGGAGGCACCACATTCGGGTTCTACTTGGACACCATGTGCTTGATATACATGACCACTGTTATAGGCGTCTTCCTGTTTGTTGATTTCGGTATGTATTTATTTCAATCTATGCATATATCATACATATTTTTGTGTGTAGAGCAGGAAAAACCCAGACATAGAAGTTACCTAAATCTGGCAAGATGTTATCAACCTGAATATTCGTAAATATTTGAAGTGTCATGGTATACGAAGTATCATATTATAAGCTGCAATTCAATCAGTACATAGTTCACAACGGCAGTTATTCTTGAGTTTTAAAGTGTCAAACAGAAGCATTTCATCAAAATTCGTCGGTCTTTTTGATCTTGAAAATATAAGGAACATCCAAACACACCCACATACACGCTTAAAATCTTTCACGTTTAAAATAAAATATACTATTATAACAATGTACTGCTCACTAGGTGACACGATCCCGGTGGGCAGCGTCGGGCTCGCAGTAACACAGAGCAACATGTTGACGATCATGCTGCAGCACGGAGCGCGCATGTTAGTAGAGTTCCTCGCACAGCTGACCAGCGTCGAGCGCATTCTGCAGTATACGCGCATTGACACAGAACCTAACTTGTTCCAAGGAAGTAAGTACTAAAACCTCTTTTGTATCAAATAGGTATTAGACGGGGTGCTGGGTGAGGTTGACTATGCAAAATGTGAGAACAATATTTTGTATACGCAACTTCGTCCAGCACCTGGACTGTATATTTGTGAGATGCTGTCAGACAGAAATATGGAAGGAGACATGCTACGCCGATACTTTAATTGGGATAAGAAGATACTTAGGACACTTCATCTTCGCTACTACTTGATTACAGAAGTCCACTGTCGACTTACTTTGGTGTCCCATAGTTTTCGACTGTATAAATATATTTTTTCTCAGTTTTTATCTTTTACATGCCAAACAAAAAATACTATAGTAATGCGCAATCGTAAATTAAACATTTATTTTCAGAAATCGAAATGCCCCCAACGTGGCCTTCTCAAGGAAAAATTGTCTTTCAAAATGTGTATTTACGATATGCGCCAAATGAACAACCCGTATTGAAGAACCTGAACCTTGTCATAGAAAGTGGGCATAAGGTATGTGAGAAAATATTTGGCAGTTTTATAAAATGTAGAAATAAACAACAAAATTGATATACAAATAAATTGGCATTTAGGTTTTACAATTCAATTATTATTTCAGGTCGGAATAGTAGGACGCACGGGAGCTGGTAAATCTTCCTTGATATCCGCTCTGTTCAGATTTGCCTACATCGACGGATTAATATCGATTGACGGACTCGATACTTCGCTGGTTTCGCGCCAGGTACGAACTGCACGGTTACAGTATTACTTATGCGCGTCCGTGTGGGTCGCCATTATCTCCTAACTTATGGTTATTTACAGGGACTGCGATCAAAAATTTCAATTATACCGCAAGAACCGATCCTGTTCTCTGCCACAATCCGATATAACTTGGATCCGTTTGACATGTACAGCGATGATGACCTCTGGAGAGCTCTCGAACAGGTAACACTTGTGAATGAAACTTGTCTGTATTTTCCGTTTTATTTGTCCGTTACTCATTTATTACATGGTTTATTACAATTCATATTTCAGGTTGACTTAAAATCGGCTATCCCATCATTAGACTTTAATGTAACCGAAGGTGGGTCTAATTTCTCAGTGGGCCAGCGACAGTTGATGTGCTTGGCGCGTGCTGTACTACGATCCAATCAGATTTTAATAATGGACGAAGCTACCGCGAACGTAGATCCTCAGTAAGTATTTGGAGAATTACATGCATTGTTAATGTCGACGCGGCAGTGATTGATGGCTCGGTTTGCGTTTCAGGACGGACAGCTTCATCCAGGAAACGATCCGTCGGCAGTTCGTGTCGTGCACCGTGCTGACGATCGCTCACAGACTCAACACTATCATGGACTCGGACAAGGTGCTGGTGGTGAGCAGCGGCGAGATCGCGGAGTACGACCACCCGTACGTGCTGCTGTCCGACCCCGACAGCCACTTCTCCGCCATGGTGCGCGAGACCGGCGAGAAGAACAGTGCCAACCTATTCCGAATTGCCAAAGACTGTTATTTTCAAAGCAATCTGAAAGAAAACGCAAGATAAACAAAACGTACTTCCAATAAACTAGTGATTTATAGATTAAGCTGTACATTACATTAGTGAATAGTAATCCATCAAATAGGCAGGTAATGAAACTCGCTTTTAAGATTAAATTAATAAATTAATATAACGCTGAAGTATTATTTTGAACCTACTGGCTAAGGACGAGTGAGCGTTGCCCAAGAGAAGAGGCGGCGTCTTGGATGTTTGCAGCGGAAGAGCTTGTACGCTAAGATGCCTATAATAATCACCAAACTCAGTAGAAATCCGTGAACTTTGTGGTCATCGTAAAATACTTCCCAAGATTCATCGGAACAGCCATGGCAACAACCCATCTTACTTTGATGACATTATGCTTTATTACTCTATCCCTCTTCTAACGTTGATATCATCATAATGTTGATTTATTTACTTATTTTTCCATTTTGGTTACAATAGTTTAGGACTACATAATTTGAGGCGGTGTTTGTCAACTGTCAGTGACAAACGTGACTGACAATGCCGTTATTTTATTTTTGGTTTTGCTGAACCCCTTAAGGAGGATGGAATATTTTTGATCGTAGGTAAGTATGGTTTTTGTAGCGACATAATTATTTAAGACTTTTAAAATGAATATGTATATCAATTAATAAAATAACAACACAGCCTGTGGGGTTAAAGAACCTAAACACACTATAGCTTCGGAGAGAGCCATATTTACAAATTACTCTATTTTAACGTACTCACTACTTCTACTGAAAATAAATGAATTCATTGGTAAAATATACCTAACACACAGAAATAGACATTAAGAAAGATAGATTAGGCACTGGTTGAATGCAGGCAGTAGATCGAAGAAAGGAACTTATTCTGTAGGTACAGTTCCGGATGAAATGGTTCAAAAGTTTGCATAAAATATTTATTCATCACAGCATTCGTAGATCAGAGCAATAATTCAACTGAAAGCAATTTTAGAGGGCAATTAACAACATCATATTGTAACTAGAAGCACTGCGTAAATATGGTGTTGAGTGATGTGACCGCAATGAGGACGAGCGGTACGCGTCACTGGCGATAACAGTGAGGCTCGCCACTAGCCTCGATATTAATTATGCATTTTGGAGAGCTCCCGTTTACAAGGACCAAAATCACTTCGGGTCGTTGAGTTGGGTTTAGTTCATTGCATTGTTTTAGTTCATACGATTGCTTGTATGGTCCCCAAAACCCTGGTCAACAAAAAGAGGATGTAAAGACATAAATACTTTATTCGTTGTAAAGATATTTTACGCTCAGGAATAGAACCTAAGTGCCGTGCGACTTTGAACTTCTGGTATGACTCCATGCATTATTTAATTTAATAAGTGCCCCTCGTTGAAAGGCAGTCATCAATAGTTTTAAAGATATCGATGCGACCGGTAGCTAACTAGGGGCACTTATTTAATTGAAAATTCGTTGAAATCGTATTATGTGGCAGAATAATTATACACTTTGCTAGTCTAGTTCTGGGTAGTTGTTCTATAGCTTGTTTGTATACTTCAGGCCTGAATGTTTTAAAGGCCGCTTTTTCTGCATATAAAAAGTGTCCGCAACGTTGAGCGCAGTGCAACGCCGGGTCGTTGCTAGGACAAAAGGAAAAGGGCGTGGTGAGGTTCTATGGAGTATGGATTATATGCTCACCTCGTAAATAGCACCATTCTTGAGGTTATATAAAGCTCAGTACAAGTGATTAGGTATATGCTCACTTCGTTAATAGCACCATTCGTGGGCCATATCTCAATGTGATATTGAAATAAACAGCAGGCACTATACAAGTGCAAGAACATAAACTTCAAAAATACTTTTATATAAGTAGTACTTACCTATCTACAATAAATACGTACGTTTTATTAGTATCTGAACGGTGTTTTCAGCGGTTACATTGCTGGCATTCATACAGTGACCACGACAGGTATGCGATGACCAGGAGTAGCAAAAGAGTTACGTATCGCACTTGAGGGTTCGCGAACAACGAGTTGTCACAACAACTGTCCGGACCGTCGCAGCAACCCATTGCTGTGTCCCTGTAGAACACGTTGGTCTTTATTTATTTATTATTTTCCATGTTTTTGTTGTTTTAATATGTTTTTTGATGACAACACAACATTTGATGGGTTTGGTGACAGCTCTGTTTTTTTTACTACAGATGCAATACGATTCTTCTTTTCGTTGTCTTACCAACTTTATGCAACTGAGATTGAATCCTGTAATATTAATTGAAAGTAACACAGGTTTGCCTGCTGCTCCGGTTTTTACGCCAAACCGATTTTGGGTAGTCTAGAGCCAACAAACTACTACAAACCTGACGCCACCCTTTATCCGGATGCGGGAAGAAGTTCCCTCGAAATGTCTGAGGAACCTCAGCGAACTGTTGGTTCTAAATACTTTCACCCCACAACACGAGATAAACCTAATTCCCTATCAACGTACAGACTGGCTAAACTGTATCACAAAGTGTCGTTAAGAAATAGAAAAAAGGTGCGGTGGAGGTAAAGACTTGAAGTAATAGAACAACACTTCATGTGGGTAAAGTAATTCAATACTGAACGTAATACGTATATAGCGCGCACAAAGTTTTCACTACAGCGTACCTGAAGCAGAGAAAGTTAGATTGTATTTACAAAACAGTTTCTACCGAGACCCGGGTGCTTGGAGTTAATTCTTCCTTACCTGCTAAGGTTCTGGGAACTGCAATTCAGCGAGCCTGATGCTAAATGCTCATTTAATTGTGATTATTATGGCAGATGATATACCTATTGCAAAAACCCACTGGTTTTATAACTTTGGCTTATGTAGGTGACTTATAAATTCACAGGTATATTATATCTACTCTATACCAATATTTTTTTTTTTTGTTTTTTCGTAACGTTTTTAGGCTCCAAAACTACTGAACTATTTAAAAACTATGAAAACTAGTTCTGTCGGGTCGCTAGACTATTCCAGAGTAACATGGACTATATTTTGACCGGGCAGGGGTTGCGAGTGAAACCACAAGGAACCAGTTAGTTCACAAATAAAACAACATAGGTTTGTAAACAATAAATTAGTATAATATAAAAATAACAATAATTATCTTAAGCCTCCTTATTATCACTATCATATTTGGCCTTAGCGACCTCCATTAAGGTCCTTGTCATGCTTTCTCCTGTCTCTCGGACCATAGAGAAGAACTTGCTGTTGGGGTTGCTGAGCAAGATGTGGGGGTGATCGAACTCGGCCACCTCGCCCTGGTCCATGACCAGCACTCGGTCGGAGTCCATGATGGTGTTCAGTCGATGCGCGATGGTGAGCACCGTGCACGACGCGAACTGACGACGAATCGTCTTTTGGATCAAAGCGTCCGTCCTGTAAAAAAAGAATGCATTGTTTGAAATACTTTTACATTCTTTGTAGCAATTATAATACAGGTGGACTATTATCTGACTTAAATACAGAAATATATCAAACGAAGACGCTTAATAATCAAAATAAGGTAATCCTTGTAACTATTACCGAATAAATAATGTCTTAAATGTCCTATCAATATTGCTTGTAAGTAAACTTTACACATTGAAAGATTATAACTATAAATATTGAATGATTGACTTACTGAGGATCCACATTAGCGGTAGCTTCGTCCATGATGAGTATTTTGTTAGAGCGTAAAATGGCACGAGCCAAGCACACCAGTTGACGTTGTCCCATAGAGAAGTTAGTACCACCTTCAGCGACCTTAAAGTCTAAAGCCGGTATTCCTTCTTTTAATTCCACCTAAAATGATAGATTCATTCATTAGTTAGATTAGTTCGAGTGCCGAGGGTCTGTTGAGAAGTAATTTAATTAAGCGTACCTGTTCCAACGCCCTCCAAATATCGTCGTCGCTGTAATCGTCGAACGGATCCAAATTGTATCGCAGAGTAGCTGAGAACAGCACCGGCTCTTGCGGAATGATTGATATTTTCGATCTCAAAGTCTGCGAATGAAAAAAGTTATCGCTGAATCAATGTTCTAATTAAAAAAACTCTTACTTTTCCTACAAATGTATTAACCAGTAAATTAACGTATTTAATTTAAAGTCATTAGGTACGACACACTTTGTATAAGAGAGTACATAAGAGAGAGCCGTTAATATATATTTTGAACAAATCCACAAATTAAACAATAAATAATACTTCACTAAGTCTTTTAGAAACAATGTATTTTTTTTAACATCGATACCTTTTTGGCTAATCCTTCGGTGTCCACGCCGTCAATTTTGATGCTGCCGCTTATGTCGCTAAGGCGGAACAAAGCCGCGATGAGTGATGACTTGCCGGCTCCTGTTCTGCCTACAACTCCAACCTACAACATTCATTACATTAAGCAGGCAAATGGATAGATTATTCTTTATTGTACACCAAGAAAATTCACTATACAGGAAATCCTAAGACACAAAGAACAGTACAATTGGCGTACGTCTTATCGCTAAACAGCGATTTCTTCAGACAACCTTTGGATGGAGTTTATCCGAAGAATACATGGAAAACGGGTACTTTAGTGTAGCACCGCAAGTATATCTTTATTGCTATTATTTTAATCAAATAAATTATTAGTTCTCTTACCTTCCAACCGCTTTGGATTTCGAAGTTTAAGTCCTTCAGCACCGGTGGGTCTTCCATGGAATAATTCAGGTACACATTTGAGAACGTCACTCTACCAGCACTGGGCCATTCCTTTGGTGGGTTAGTTGCTGAAAATCAATATATCTGTGTTATACTTATCGTCCTTATTTTGGTTGGCCGGTAGTCAGAAGCCAGAGCCAAAATTTGACAACCAAGGGGATATCGGGTTAACCGGGTAACTGGATTTAGAAGTTCAGATAGGCAGTCGCCTATGTAAAAACTGGTTTTCATTACTGCATCCAATCACTTAGACTGGAAGCAGTACCGAACATAGTTGGAAAAAGGCTAGACACATAAGGACTTAATAATCAGAGTCAGATTACCAAACCCAAAACGAATGTCAGTACTTACGTCCTTGCTCCATATTGGTCTCCGTGGGTAGTTTGGTGTACTCCAGCACTCTCTCCACAGCCGTCATTTGTCCCAAGAAGTCAGCTGTAAATCTGGCTGCCATCTGCAACATCATGGTCAGCACCATGGACTGACTGACGGCCAGACCGACGCTGCCCACCGGGATCAAATCACCTGAGAAGCAAAAGAACAAAAATAAACTAATAAAATTCTATCATCACAACCATGAACGCAATTATACAAAACATACCACACCATGAACTGAAAAAAGTAAATATTGCCTTTAAATGTTGTAATAAGAAAAAATGCTCACCAAAGTCGCCCAAAATGAAGATTGACATGACAACTCCGAGGTAGGTCAAACACAATGTGTCCAGATACAATGCAAATGCCGTAGAACCACCGAAGAATGTGTGGAAAGCACTTGTGTGGAGATTCTGTAAACAGCAAATAAGAAATAACCATTACTATTGGATACAAGTTTTTGGATGTACGTTTAATAAATATATTTTTTATTATTATTTACCTGCGCTTCGTCAAACAATTTCATCTGTCTATCCTGGGAACCCGAACTTCTGATAGTGGAGAGTCCAGAAATAGTGGAGTTAATCATTCCAAATACAGGACTCTTGGCTGTAAGTAGATATAAAATATAATTGAAATACATAATTTTATTATATAGCGATGTCCCAAACGTAAATTACTTTATAATCTGAATCAATATTGTTTTAAAGAACAAGAGTCGCCATAAGTTCATGTGAAACTTACTTGTGCCTTCCAAACGTTTAACAGCCTGAGCAGTATTCAGGTACCATCTCAACATGAGCACGAAGATGACAATCAACACGGAGGTAGGTATGAGCGTCCAGGGCAATGCTGTGGCGTTCAACACCAACACACTGGTCAGCGACAAATACATCTGAACTGTTTCTAAAAGACTGCGGGGTAGAAGCTCATCCATAGCCCCCATGTCTTTTGAGAATCTGTTCAGGACACGACCTGCGAAATTCAAAAGAAGCTCCAATAAGTATGATGTTGTAAATTAATTTAATTGCATCATCTTCTTGTATTTAATGAATCATTTTCTAAAAATATATACGATAACCTAGACTGTATCATCATCCTATATTATACATACAAGGTTTTCTAAAATCTACCGCCACCAAAATCATAGGACGAAAGTTGTAGAACTCATTAAAGATGTTGTTATTATCCAAGCTATCTTGGCTGCCGTCGTTGCAATTGGCTTGTACTAATGTTAAGGTCTACTCTCGGCAACCCGGGCACTTGGCCAGCTGCAATTATCGCTAATTACCTACACTTCTAACATTGAGAGAGTCTGTTACTTTGATTTTAAAATCATTATCTCTATCTATGTAATTGACTGTCTATGTCTATTGAATGCTAGGCCACTTTTTTTTAAATCTGATCACTTAAATGAATAATGTTACGCGTAATGATGAATGTTACTCACCAGAAGGATTGGTATCAAAAAATCTCATTACTGTCACAATCAATTTTTCGTAAATAGTGTTGTGAAGATTTTGAGAAGCTCGCATTGTCATCGCTACGAAAGCTGTGATCCTGACGAGGGTCATGACTATCAAAGCCAATATAACTCCACCGAAAACGTATAAGTACTGGGCAGTTGTGAGTAGACCAATTTGTGCGTTCATGTCAGTATCTGAAAAGAAAGAAGTTTTAAGTTGAAGTTGAGATCTGCAAATTACACGTACCTTGTAAAACGTATTCAACTCATACGCTGGAGGTTCATATAAATAAAACAGTTCGTAGACTTACCTGGATCCACGCCTTCAGGTAAAGATTGTTCATAAGAATCCACTTGGTTAGTCCTGTAATTAAAATGTTAACTGTCAGAAGACTATCATTTAAAACATATGAGAGAGGCTAATTTAAAATACGTTCTTTCTTTCAGTTAAATTAAATTGTTGAAAAATTAATCATTATCTCACCAGAAACTCAACCAATAGTCGGCCGTGGTGGCAGCGCCTTGCGTGATCAGTAACACAAGGAACGCCGTGAACACCAGACACCAGGACTGGACGGAGCTCAGGTACTTCAACACCACCTCGAACTTCAAGCTACCTGTCGCTCTCTCCTCTGCCTCCTGTATTTGAGCCTTCTGTTCCATTTCGGTGTCGCTCTTAACTGAGATTTTTGATATTCCTCGCATCATTGCTGGTCGATCCTATGACAAAAGGAACGTTAATAGTTCATTTCTAGGTTGTTTCAACAAACTTCTGTGTAATTTATGGTGCCTCTTGTGCATAATCTCTTAGAAAACCGGAGGAATTTGAAATGCAGAACCTACCCTCACTATTAAAATACACGAGGGTAGATGTGCACTCGATCATATCTATATTTTTTATTCGGATATGTTTTAGGAACATGTGCAACGATGTAGACAAGATAATGTTGAAAGCTGTTTTCTGGCAAACGTTCAAGTCGAAACGGAAAATACCAGATATTAAGTGCATACTTACTTTCTTTTCGTTTTCAGTTGCGTCATTTTCTTGGTTGGATAGCAGCATCGAGAACTCAGTTCCTGTCTTCACCAGCTCATCATACGTGCCCATATTCTCGACGGAACCCTGATAAAATACCATTAGGAAACATTTATTAATTTTGAAGCCGGACTAAGTAAGTAGTATTGAAAGAGTAAATACTGAAGTGTTGAAAATCTGCTACGTTGTAATGACTCGTCCAAAGATAATAGTTAAGATAAAATTAATCACTTCAATAAATATATTTTTAATGTAAATACTTTTGTTATCTTTCGATGGAAATATGAAATCATAGTGGTACTTGCCTCGTTAAGGACTACAATAAAATCAGCAGCTTTGAGGTAATGGATCTGATGGGTGACCAAGACGCAAGTTCTTCCAGTGAGGTAGCCTTTGATGCAGCCGTCAAACAGTTGTCTGCCTACATTAGCGTCTACTGCAGATAGAGGATCATCCAGCAAGTAAATGTCGGCCTGAAAACACGAAGACGATTTAAGAAATTGTGGTGTAAATACAATAATGTATAAGTTGCTTTCATCAATATGTAAAAGATTTAATTGATAAATTGTTAGAAAAATGATATATAAACAACTTATGTATCGCATATACTGTCGCATTATTATAGTGCCGATATTACTAAGTTGTTACAAATTGTTTACTTTCACGTTATCAGGTATTACTCCAACAATTAATCTTATAGTTGCGATATCAAATAACAGGACTAGTATACAGCATAATATAGTTCTTCATCGATACCTTCACTCACTCTTTACCAACTCAATTGTGTTATCATGTGTAAAAATTCTGCGATTTTATGTCAACGGAAGATTCTTACCTCACGATAAATTGCTCTGGCCAAGTTAATCCTGGCTCTTTGACCACCTGACAGGGACACTCCTCGCTCTCCCACTAAAGACAGGTCACCATACGGGAACTGCTTGAAGTCAGGCAGCAACGAACACACCTTGCAAACCTGCCATAACAAAATATATCTACATGCATAACAGACCATGGCAGATGGAAATTGTGTGAATTATAAAACAGCGGGAAAATTGACTATAAAATTTTAACGTTTCTCGTGCAATCTCTGTTTGTGGTTGAACATCATATCTTTTTCATATTTTTAATTTTGGTGAAGAATATAACTTAAAGTTATCGCAAGAAATACACGTATTATAAGTATGAATGTTTTAGGAGATATACCTACACAAGATAATTGATTAAAAATAAAACTTAATAGAATTATTATTCGGTAACAATCTGCAATAATTTACCTCTTTGTATTTTGTGGGTTCGTAGGTTAGACCAAACAAAATGTTTTCTCGTACTGTGCCTGGGAACAGCCAGGACTCTTGACAAGCGTAAGACAGTTTTCCACTCACGTCAAGCGTACCACTATTCAATGGTAATTCTTTTAATAGTAGTTGCAGTAGAGACGTCTGTAAAGGTTCAAATATTAATAATTAAAATCAGAAGAAGATCAAACGTACGTATATGAATAAATAGAAAGAAAAATAAGTACCTTTCCAGACCCCACAGGACCAATGATAGCACACAATTTTCCTTTACGTATACGTAACGATATATTCTTAAGTGTCATTTCTGAAGAACTATTGCTGCCGGTCCACGATGCGCTTACTTTGTTAAGCCTGATAGGATAGTCCATCTGGGTAGGATCATCCTGCATCTCCTTTGCAGCCATAACTTCGCTAGGCGAGTATTTCTTAGGCACGATGCCTACTTCAAGCGGTGACTTCTTGGATTTAAACAAAGTGTTATTGTTAGATCCATTCATTTTTGGAGTCACTTGCATGTCTGACCGCTCGTCTGTTTACAAAACATAAATATCAAGTCTCAGTATTATTATCACTGTACGCTTTATACCAATCTACCTAATGTATGTAAATTTTATTGAACTTAAAAGAAACAATATTTACCCAAACTAAGGAATCCCTGGATACGTTCGATGGACACCATCATCTCGGAATAACTTGCGATTGCCATAGGAATAATCAGTGTTACATTGAACTGAATAATACTGAAGTACTGCTGAATAGGATATATCTATAAAAAAATAACGAGATTATATATAAGAACGATTGTTAAAAACTTAGAAATATACACATACCACTAAAATCGAAATAAGGACTAAATTGTCGAAATCGATGATGAAATCTGTGCCCCGTATTTTGCAAGATGCTAATTTTCGTAAAAACTTAAATACATACAATTAAACGGTCTACAAAAGTATTACATTATTAAATAAGTAAATCTCACCGTGGTAGCAGTAATCATAGTGCCTGTGAGAGCGAGTGTCAACACTGTGACAAACATGATGCTTCTTTCAGTGAACAACATAAACCCTAGGAAAGTACTCCTGATGAAGATGGACTTCCTGAGGGCACTCATTTCAAAGGCACGGGCTGCCTTCACAACCAGCTGGAACGGTTTCTCCCAGGCGTACATTTTAATGACCTAAAATTGACCGAACAGTTAATTTTTTGTCCTCCTTTTAAATAGGTCAATATATAAAAATTAAGGAAAGTTTTTTTACCTGAATACCACCAATAATTTCACTCATTAGTTTAATTCGCCTGTCCGTTCTCTTAGCCGTCTCACGTCTTACAACAGTTGTGAGCTTCGTCAAACCAGCTAAAAGCCAAAAGTTCATCGATTAATAACATGGATACAAAAGGAAACAATATAAAAACGAAAAAAATAATAATATGACGTACCTTGCAGTGGTAAAATCAGTATAACGACTCCAAAGAGACCGACGAAGGGCGCGAAGCCAGCTGCCTCCCACAAGAAGTATAAGACAACAGCCACTTGGATAGGCACGATCCACAAATAGTGAAGGAACATGAAAGCGTAGTCAAACCTCGTGATATCGTTGGACAGCAAGTTCACGAGCTTTCCACCTGCCACCTCACCTACAGACACTTGGGTCATGCGGAGCAACTAGAACAAAGATTTACTGACTTTCAAAAAAGTTTTAACTTGGTAGATATAGGCGCCTATGTCCGAAATAAAAATGCTAAAAATAAATTCACCAGTACAGTCTCTTTTAAAAAACAACGCAGGTCTTCCTTTATAGAAGCTCTTGACATTCTTTACCGACAAAAAAAATCCTGTCTATAAAAATGTTTAAAAGTTGATTTAACTAAGTTAACGATCTTTACTTCTGTTTTTGTCCTTGTTTAATTATATCGATGGAAGATTAATCTACTCAAAATAATGGTATGCTCACCTTCCTATACAAGAGCGAAGAACAGGCAACCTTGACTTTCAAACTGAACCGCATAACAAACAATGTGTTGTGGTGCTGACACATCATGGAGACGAAGTTCAGCCCCAGCATGGCGAGAGCATACAGGCCAGCGTCTTGCTGAGTCATTTCACTGTCCACCGACCAGTAAGACAGTAGCTGAGAAAACAACAGCGGCTGATACGTCCTGTAAACATAAAAATATTATTAATCAAGCTCTAGAGACGAAGAAAAATCGAATTTCTTCGAAAACCGTTACGGATTAGTGATTGATTTGATATATCATCATAAAGTAATAACACGATACGTCTTTACGGGATTTCACAAGTGTGTTGCATTGTAAAGCACACAAGTATACCTTTACCACCCGTACAACACATGGAATGCTAATAAAGAATTGAGTATTGGGTGTACTTTTTGAAGAAAGGAACCTTTAAAACAAGTCCAACTATATCTGACTTTTAGGGAAAGTTAAACTTATGTAATAAAAATACTTTACAAAGTGCATACCTGGCTGCAGATTGAATGATGATAAAAATAGCTCCTGGCATATAGGAGACCCAGTAGGCCTTTCGTAATGCCTTCCATAGTGATGGCTCCCGATTCTCAATTGTTGCATTTTCTATCTCTGCCAACCAGTATCTAGAATGAATGAAAATAAAATGAATATTCAATAAATACTTGGTGTTATTTTTATTAAAGTTAAACTAAATAAACGAAAATAATTCACTGCTGCAACACTTTAAAATATAGAAAAAGTATACATTTTTAGTACTCGTGGGAATGGAATACATAATATTCCTTAAGTACTTCTTACTATACAAAAAACTAATTTTACTACCAAATACACTTTACACAAAAGTACTAGCTAGGTACTTATACTGGCTCTAGAAGTAAGTATAAAGCTCCTATGTACGTTATCAGAAAACCATTCAAATAAATCCAGGGCACTTTAAAAAAACCTTTCTGGCTTAATAGTTTAAGCTTGTTAAAATATAATATTAAGTTACTTCCAATGTGTAAGCAGTGTTGAGTAAACAAGAACAGATTAAATTTTTGGAACGTGCAGCAAATACTTATCTTGAAAGTTATTTTTCATTAATATTGCGAGGCTAAGGTACGGGGTTTAAACCAATTTCGAAGTCCCTGTGAGATAAAATAAGGAGATGAAATTTTTATCCTCGCCCTTTGATTTCATTAGCCGTTACCAACTTACTATACCCATGAAAATGGCTATGTTATTTGCTTTGTGATGAATAGTTTAAATTAGCATAGTATTTGGAAGAAGCATAATAATTTCTTAATTCATGATTATTCAGTCAGACCTAACTCCGAGAATGGCACCTTTTTAAACGTAGAACTGAATATCGACTTATGAAAGAAAGCTTAAGGTCAAATTATGCGCATTGGCCGTCGTGAGTATAAATTATAAAAGGAATCAAATATGGATATCAAAATATAACTGGAATTGTAAAAGATCTATAAAACATTTATTTATGGAGGAAAGAAAGCTTTACTTTGACTGTAGAATGACTGGATTCAGAAGTTCATAGTACAAAGTCCATTAAAACCTACGCACCTCAGAAAATTATCACTACAATGACTCATTGAAGATTACCAAACATATTTTCGTAATTAATATTTTCATTGATAATAACAATGGAATAAATAGATATTAAAATTTAATGTTCAAAAATTAAAAAAAAAAACGATATTTAATTGTTGAACATTTTATAAAAAATGATTAAAATAACACAATACTTGTTTCTCTGTTCATTACTTATATTTATTTTCCTAAATTATTATATTTCAAATTATAATATCATTATAAACAAAATAATGAATATTAGAACAGAGATTTACATTGACCCATGGCTAATATGCATAGAGATAGCACAAAGTAGGCAGAGACAAAAACATTACGAACTGCACGCTGCTCTAAACAAATATTTGTGCAGATGAAGGGACGACGTAGTACCGACTGGCAGTCGCACAAACACGACATGTGCACAGCACGGTATCGATCCGACAGGGAAAGTTCCCCTATTGTTTGTGAACTTATCCGTCACTCCACACAGGTATACACTTATCAAACACAAACATTTGTGATAATAATTCGTTTCGAAACTTTCATTGACATGTGTAATAATACATAGTAAGTAGTAACTGTCGATGCTGTTTAAAAAAAATCAAGCTAATAGTGTTCAATATCTATATTATACGTTACTTATTTATCGAGAATCGAATGGAGAATTTAATCTCCTAGTTGGACTGGCATTTTTGGGCGCATAGTTTTCTTCCTACAAAGGACGATGCCGGATTTTGTATGGATCCAGTCCCCAACTCCAAAGTCTTAAAACTAGTGTCACGCAGACTAAGCTGTATTTTTTTTTAAAGAAAAGCAACCTAAAGGGCAATTTAAGCTTCATTAGGGTTTGACCAATGATGTTGAAAGGTATACGTATCTATGCGAAAAATGTGAAATATACTATCGACACAAATATTCACTTATAATACCACAAGAGCTTCAAAATTATCGGGTATTTTCCGATAGGTTCGTTGCAAACAAATGAAGGAGTCAAGTTTTTCAGGTTAAAAAATAACGAGCGCGAAGCGCGAGTGATTTTTCCTGAAAAACTTGACGACTTTATTTGTTTGCAGGGAACCTTGAGGGAAATGCCAGATAATTATGAAGCTCGTGTGGTATTCGGGAGATTATTTTTCCGTCCCAAATGTCGGCCACAACCTGTCAGTTTGACGTAGCAACGACCAGAGAAAATATTCAAAAAATTTTCAGTATAATACCATGTAGGTTGTACCACGTGACGTCGAATGGTGCAATTCTATTGGTCGATATTTGGGTCGGAAAAATAATCATTTAAATACAATCATTAAATTACAATTTAAAATAATGTATAACTATGTAACTTTTGGCACAACTATGACTGAAACAATATATTTAATTTCCTTACCTTTCAAGATATTCTCCTTGTCTTTCTGAATTATATAAATTACTGGGCGGTATAAGATCTGATTCTTCTACATTTCTTTTGTTACCAGTTATGAGCACAGGACACATCCACCAGAGAAATATACGGGACAAAATGTTCGGTTTTTTGTAAGTCTTGCGGGCCGGACCTTCCGCATTTTGTACATTATTCTTATTTTCTACGCCCATATTGAATTAAATAAAATTAAATTTCACACACACTTATCACTATTTCTACACATTTGTTTGACTCTTACTACTGTATTCTGAACATGACGTTGGCCTAATGTGAGTAATTACTGAAGACTAAATATTAAATACAGCCGTCTTTCGCCTAGGTGTCTAATCGTGAGCTATATAAGTGATAACAATCATAAAGATACATGTCATGTTGGTTAACGACGTCAGTTATCACTCTTAATACCTAAATTCTGAATGATTATACCTTCGCTATCGATTATTTATCGTTGTGATTAGCCTAAATAAGCATATTGTAAGTACGCACAACGCACATAAGCTATGAAGAAATAATTAAAAATCAACCGTTGTATGAGCAGTAGTCGCTTGTTTCATTTTGTGACTGCCACTCGGCTCCTAAGTAGGGTGGGACGTAAAATAATTAAAATACGAGAAAATACTCTCAACTTATAGGTAACGTTTTCTGTTAATAAAAATGAAATTCTACATTCTTCTTACCGTAATCATCAGTCAAAGTATCATTGTAATTTGTGCTAAAATTGGATTAATTTGTGCAGCAAGGCTAGGCAAGTACTGAGCTACTGTAGCTTCATTCAATCATTACTAACTATCTAATAACATAAATGCAAAAGTACACAGATAATCTGTCCGAGAAAGGGCATAGGCGACCTATACCTAAGAAATGGATAATACAAATTTCGAGATTATTTATAAAATAAAATAATATAAAAAAAAACACATAAATGCACGCCTAATCATGGTCAAAGTTAATTACAAGACTTTTCAAACAAGTCAAAACATAGTTTTGATATTATGTTCTATCATGAAGTTCCAATTAAGTAATTAATATCTTCCAGCTCTATCGTCAGATCAGTTCGACAGTACCTACCATTTTATTGTACTTTCATCAGAACGGGCAAACTTGCCTAACATATAGGTACCTAGTTGCCAATTTTCATGACGCTACGATCCTTAGGAGATGGTAAACTTAGTTACCTTTGATTGCATTACAAGTTGACTGTTGACAAAAACGTGTTAGTGAATAAAATACTAGCTTCCGCCTGCGGTGTCACACGCATCCTAGAGAAATAAGTTCATGCATCCGAATGAAACCAATAAGTCCCCTTTCGTCTGCGAACTAAACATCAACTTACGCATCTACTATAATTAGGTGAAAAGATGTTTGAACACAGGTAAATGCACCAGCAAAATATTGTTATATTCATTAGTACAGATCAATCATAAAATATATATAAAAAAGCAGACATCGTACGTTCGGTGCTATCAGTATCAAATGCATTCTTGAACATAATATGTATTAAATCTTTACTTTGTACATACAGTGGTAACTGAAATTGATCTAGCACACCCTTTTGGAATGCACTGGACACACTTTTGAAATCAAAGAATCACAAGTGCACTTGGATTCCATTAAATTCTTTTCTATGTTCTCGACCAACATTTTAACGTGGCAAATAGGGACTTTATCGCATTCACAATTTTGGGCCGCGGTGGCAGTTTTTTTGTCTATAACAAGGTTAGCAAGAGGCGGTTTCATGTAAGTGTCCACAGGTGGCTCTGGGAAATAAATAGAATTGGCAAGCTTAATAGCATTCTCTCTTTCGGAATTTAATGGTATAGAGGACTGATACCATTCAAATGGAGTTTCACTATTTGTCAAAGACGTGCCCACACTGCTCCCGTCAAATGCATTATTATGATTTGTTGAATTCTTATTGTCCAAAGAATATTTTAAAACTAAATCGTCTTCATTTTCCACATTTATTTCACATTCACATGTGTATGTATCAACATCTAGTAATGATGTTTTTGGACTATTATCGAGCATTTCGCCAGAGTGTGCAAGGCCGTTAACGACGACATCACTATTTACGTTTGGACTCCCGTGCATAATGTACGAATATTTCTGATGGTTGTCATGGTTAACGAGATATCCTTTCCAAAGATTATCAATATTATCATTATTAGCCTGAACGACTGACTTCATGCAGACGCAAGATCCTAATGTTTTATCGCAACTACAATCCACCGTGTAACCAATATAAGGTATTCGACCAGTCTGATCGTTCACTGCAGAGTTATGCTCATCACGTTCATTTATTTCTCTCCTTGGTGTATGATTTGTACTGTTTTCTCCTTTAGCAAAATGGTTCTCAGACTCCTTTTGATCACTATTAGTTATTCCTGTATCGAGATTCGTCTCCTTCATTCTAATTATGTCATCTGCATAAAGATTAACTAAAACTTCCTTATTTCCAAACATATCTGAGAATTCGCGAAATGTGGCTTTATCTGTGATCTCACAGCAATCGCACTTATTGTACATAACTCCATTTGATTTGCTGTTTATTACAGTATTGTCTGCTTCAGTAGTTTGTGCATTTCTAGTATCTGGTTTTATAACATCACAAGATTTAGCTTCCATTCCCAAATTAGGAGGTACTTGAGACGATATGTTTTCCGTTATAATCATAGAGTTGTTTGAGTTTTGTTTTGATAATTTTCTTATCCTAGGAAAGTTTTGAACTTCAACATTATTATAAGTAATATTCGTGTCCTTTTCGGGTAATTCTTTAGCATTTAATGTTACGTCTTCAATATGTACACATTTTCTGTGCAACTCAGTAGGATTTTTACATTTACATATATCTTTTAAACGCTGGAAATCACTTTCAATTAAGTTGCATACTTTCTCTAAAATATTTGGTAATACAACATCTTTATTTTTGTCATTTAAGACACATAAACATTGTACACGTTTTATTTTAATCTTCAAATACTCTTGTAGAAGCCCATAGGCTCTATTCCAACTACCATTACTAGGTGGATCTCCGGGGCAAGTACATTTCATTTCATTAGCACAATCTGAAATTACTTGTTTAACTCTTTGGAGAATTGCAGAAAATAGCCTTTGTTCTTCTTCTGGGGGTATGCATGTAGCCTTACAAGAAAATGATTTAAACTCTTCCAACTTTCCTTTGAGATGGTCCTCCAATAAATGAAAAGCATTGACTTCTAAATCTGCAGAATCCTCTCCATTAACACTATTGCAGCAAACACATGACTCTATTGTGTTCTCTGTATATTTAAAACTTGGTGAATCAAGACATTCGTTCGTATGTGTATTGTCATTTAATTTATTGTTAAAAAATTGAGTCATAAAACTTTTGAACTCTTCAAATTTTGCAGTACATTCACATTTAGTACTTTCGCTTTTTCCATTTCTTCCATTAGCCAACTTAGGTTTTGTAAACGAATTCAATGCTTCAGACTTAGGAAGCCTTCTTTGGTGGTGTATATTTTGGTCTTCGGTAACGAGCACGTTTTCAGGATGATGTTCAAATTCGTTTATCATTTTTTTTGTTTTGTTACCCGAACTTAAATCGTCTAAAGTAACACCCAAAAATTTTATATAATACTCACAGCTACTGGGAAGTAATTCCGTCTCTTGGGTAACATTATTAATATCTGATCTTCGATTGTTAGTATCTGGAATATCTTTTGTTTCTATGACTTGGCAGTGATTGGATTTTATTTCAATTTTGTACAATTCTTCTGTCTGAGACCTTTTGTGATCTTTTTGCATTTGTTGATATATTTTACATTCACAAGCGTTTGTATTTATACATTTAAATGTACTATTATTGTCACCGTTCTCGTGTTTTTCGTTATTGTTCTCCTTACTATAATTAATATTAGGTATACATTTACAAAAGTTTTCATTACTTTTATCTAAATAAACAGCGCCCATGTATTCAGATTCTGTTGCAGCTGGTTGTTTAAATAACTTCTGTTTTTTATCTGTCTCAATTTGACTATTTTTATGAATATTGCTTTCGTGTATTTCCTCTTTATTGCTTTCTGTAGATATTGATAAATTAATTTTAGAATCATTTTGATTGCTTATTCGCATTGATTCTTTGATTGCCGTTTTTGAATATTTACTAAAACTACTCTTAATATTTCTTAAATATCTTTCTGCAGGATCACCCAAGTCACATTTCCATTTAGTTAATGTCTCTAAAAGTTTATCTATCGAAGTATTTGATGGCAGTTTATGAAAGCATTTGCAATTGCTATTACAGGGTTCTGATACTTTGCTGCTGTTGTCATCCACTTCAGGAGATGTTACATTTATATTGATAGGCTTTGTGTGTTTTATTACAGAATTTTGTGGTATAATATCTTTGAGAGGTTTCTGCTTCCATGAAGATTTTCCTTCGCTATTTGTTATAGGACTCTGTAAAGTTTTACCGTTTTTTTGTATTCCGCACAAACACAGGTTAACAGCGTACGACTGCCCGTGAGTTTGTCTTTTACTTTGTTTAGTCGGTTTTTCGTAAATAGAAGTCCTTTTTTGTAAATCTAAGGTCTTCTTTTTATTACTTGTTAACCGGTTATGAATAAAACTCTTCGGTGATTCGTCTCTTTTAATAACTTTCGATATTTTTTTCGTATGTTCTCCTTGTAAGTCTTTATCAATAGAATCATCATTTTCTATTACCTTGAAAAAATAAACAATTTGTAATTTTTATTGTAGTAACAGTTACAAGTAAAACAATGTAACCACTTCGTGATTTTGAAACATGTGACAACCTACCGAAGCTTGTTTGACAATTTTATAAATTTTCTGTTCCATGAGCTTTAAATCTTGTTTTTTTATAGAATCCTGGAATAAAGAAAATTCCTGGATTAAACATTACCATACCATTTTCTGTACTGCGATCTAAACCAATGAAACATAAAATAAAAAAGTTAACCAGTAATGACGATGCATTATGTAGACGCCGCGATTTTGCTAAAGAAAACTTTACCTTTTTAAGATCTTCAATTTGATGTCGTAGTTGCGTAACGTCTTGAATCGTGCGCTTCCAAATTGCTGGTGTCGTCGTATCACCCGATTGCCGACCGGTGAATAGCGATCCAGCACCAAATGGTGAGTTTGGTGGCATCAGGCACGGGAACACTGCCGCTTTAGTCATAAAATTATTACAACACTGTGATTAGATACCAAATCAAATATTAGCAGTTGAGGAATTTAACATTAATGGAAAGTTTCCGGGAACAAAAAATGCCCATGCCAAAAATAATTTAATGTTGTAAGTAAGTATTTAAAATGCACTTACGGGTGTCTCGATCGCAGCAAGTCTGCGGTTTACATTCACACGGCGGCGGGCCTGATGTTACGATTTCTTTAGCCCGCTGCGCGAGTTGTTCAGCTCGCTCCTGGAACAGCTGTTCGGCCAGTTGTGTTGCCATCTTTTGAGCACGTTTCTCAAGTGCCCGTTGTTGCCATCCCTCTTTGAGGTCGTCATCTGGATCAGGTGTCAACTTCGCTACATCAGCACATGAAGCTCCAACCCACTAATTTAAACAAACGAACTTGAATCAGACAAATATGTCCTCTTTTAGTACATGAACATTAATAAAATCACATCATTGTAAGGTTCCTGGAATATTTTACCTTTGCATGATAGTTTTCTATAGAAGTTGCGATAGCAATATCAAGTTCACCCATTAACAATTTCGAAAAGAAATTCCTTAAATTGGTCTTGATAACACTAGCGCGATCCCAGTTGTGTTTGTCTTCGAGGCACTTGAGCAATTGACAAGGCATTTGTGATCCCGATCCACCCAACTCTGCCTGGAGCCCTCCAAACAAGTCTGCCAGGAGGTTGGAAAGTAGCTTGCCTCGCAACGACGTGCACGAACATGCTTCCTGTAAAATGAGTGCATACCTAAGTAATATTTTTGGCTTTTTGGCCGCAAACTACCCAAAACTCCGGGTAACAGAGTCATTTATGTAGTGATGTCAGGCTTAATTGAATTGAGTATCGTGACTCGCACGTGAATCTTGTTACTCATACCATATATTAAAGCGCATCATGATGATATCAATAATTTGCCAAAGAAAATAATACATTGAATTGCTGATTGATTGATAGATAACGGCGTAACTAGAAAATATCAATATCAATATATATTAACTTCAAAAATGTAAATTATAAAATGAAGTGCCAAATTAACATATTAGTAGTGTGTAGCATTAGGTGCCTGGGATATAGGTACACAGTGTACAATTTATATTCACGTTTATGCGGTCCCTTTTTGAGAATGAATTGTTTTCTTCTATCCAGTTTAACTAATCTCATAATGCAAAAGGTATTGGAACTAAAGTATTGGAGCAATGAACGATAACCAAGTAACTCGATTTGATTTTCACGATACCTATGGAACTGTCAAGTATGACTTTACTTTGAAGTGTTGCATTATACTTTACCAGCAGTTTGTCTTCAGGTGCACACCGGCACATAGCTGCCAGGGAGGGCGTGCGCTTCGCTTCCACCGACGCGTCAACTGGCAGCTTGCACCGGCATTCCAGCACTTGTTCCTTCACGCCGTTCAGCATTTCTTTCTTCCTCATCAGCTCGTCGACCCGACCCTGCATCCTACCGTCGCACATGACCTTGCATCCGTCCAAGTCTTCTATTATTTCCATTTTCTCTCGACGTAACATTTCATGCTGGAATGAGTAAGCTTGCAAGTAATGATGAATTCATAGTTTTGTGATGGATCACTTATTTAGCCAATTTGCTACCTGTTCACTGAAAACCTTATATTTATCAGAATTATGACTTTATTTATAGATTTGTTTATTAATAACGTTGCTGATAGTCTTTTTGTACCTATTTATTTAAATTAAGTTCACTATATTCAAATAACAGTGCGACTGTGACCGAAAACGGTCTGGAGTATTCATCAATTCAATTCAATTCAATTCAATGTATTTATTTGTGAGCATAGGTATACAGAAAGGTCTTAAAATTAAACATGTCAGAGCTCTATGTTCTACCAAATGGAATTGGTGTACAAATAATTTTAATCCTATTGAGTTTAAACATTATAAAATCATAGTGTTTCTATTTTATCATTTAGAAATATTTCAACTGAGTAATATGCCTTATCTATTAGAAATGTACTTAATCTACGTTTAAAAATACTAATATTCTGTTCAGTTCTTATACTTTTTGGAAGTTTGTTATAAATTTTTGGAGCCATTGCAAAAATACTGTTTTTATAAAATGTTGTCTTAGATCTTATTAAATGTAATTTATCACAACGACGTTGACTGGTTACTTGGTCAAATTTATTTAAATTATTTTTTACAAACATGCTTGTTTCGTAAATGTATAGTGAGGGCATTGTTAATATTTTTAAATTCTTAAAATGCATGTAGCAACTGTCGGTAGATTTTAGATTGCAGATAGCTCTAATGCACCTTTTTTGACACTTAAACACCATTTCTTTACCCGTTGCGTTTCCCCAAAACATAATTCCGTACCTCAAAGTCGACGCTACTAAACCATGATACGCCATTAATACTGTTTTTCGGTTTGCCGTTTTATTTAACATATGCAGAGCATAAGAGTATTGGTTTAGTTTATTGCATACTTTGTCTATATGTATATTCCATTGTAGCGCATCATCATCCTTTATTGAAATTGAAATGTCATACTTGTAGTTAAACCTCACCTAAAAAGCAGTTATTTCTTGTTTTTTTTCTTCTAATATAACACGTTTAAACAATATTTAGGACTGTACGCCAGAAACATATTTTTTTCAAAGATAGTAAGCCTATAGTGGTCTGTTTTATTTTCCGTAACTCAAGTTACGATGCACATCGAAGCTACTACATACATATTTTTAGATTTCGAGCCAAAGAATTTAAAGAAAGAATCGATTTGGAACAGAATATGTCATGGTGTTTATTCAAAAGATTTCTATAGGTACAAGCTAATAAATTATATAGAGTAAGCATGAGTATTTTCTTCTTTATCTACTCGCTGATAATATTTTACACCTTTAATTTATGTCATTTAATGATAAAACTAGCATTGTTCACAGATACGCCTGCGTTATTTCCTTTTTCATATCTATTCGAAGCGACCATTCCATTACATTGTTACCAAGTACACTAGTAGATGCAAATAAATTGTTATAAAAAAAACTATTTCAGATATTTTGTGTGCCTCCTATGTGAGCGATTTGTATGCGAACGTGAAGACAGCAAACAGTCGATATATTTCGAAATATTCGTCCATATTTGACTTTGCTTTGCATTGCTTCGCATCGCCTTCGCATTAATTCGCCCATGCCAAACGCACCCTTAGGGTAACTAACAATTTTTTCTTTATTTGTTTAGTGGTTTGATGCAATTATTTCGTAGATAGTACAATATTTTGTAAATGTTTCGCCAGCCTGGTAGTACCTACCTAAGCGGGACTCTCGTCATATGGGCAACGGACACGAGCGCCTGAAGGGTGACGGACTATAAACACAAATCACGCGCTCTCTGTGGGTCTAGCTTCACCAGCCCACTTTTAAAAAATACTATTAACTGTAATATAACTATAAAATAATAACTAATTAGATAAATTTAAGACGGTTCACGACTGTTCATAAATGTAAAATCATGCTTCGCGTTCAATTTTCAAATCTAATCTGAAATTTACTTATCAACAACAAGGTTAATCAATAATAAATTAGTAGCTGTATACGAACGGATGACTAATAATCTGATTCTTTATAATCAGCACTCCCTATTTGTAAATCTCGTACTATTACACCCTTTTGTCCCATTTGTCCTGTATGTACAATGTAATGTATCTGTAGTAGGTAAGGGCCCAATCGAAATACCAATGTAACACTAGTAATAAAGTAGCCAGTGTGGTAGTGAAGTATCTTGAATTCCAGAAATGGTAGGTATTACAATGCATATCCAAAGAGCAATAGGTACAATTTTTGAAAACGGATTCACAAATCACACCTGTTCATACCAAATTATAATGATATCTAAAGATAGCTGCACTGTTCTGATATTGTATAGGATAGTAGTATAGGAACAGCGTTTTATCAAACAAAACATTCCACAATATATTTTGCTTCCTGTCCCTGAGGACAGCTATCTTGATCAAACTCGTGAACAATTTGATAAACTCGAGTGCACACACAATTGTTTGTCAATGATCTATTTGCTACGCCATCCGTCCCAGTTCCTCCGGATTTATGACTGTGGTTTCGACTTCCGAAGGTGTTAAGGATGCTATTTAACCAATAGAAAAATGTTTACTTTTATTTTATTAAGCAATCAATTACTATATAACTGCTATTACATAAACGATGTTATCTTGTATTCTCGTGTCTGTCTGTTATGTCTAAATAAGTACAGAAGCAGATTGATTGAATATGAAAAATAAACCCTCAAGGTCAACAAATAAAATAGCAAACATAAAACTAAACATTATCAAATTATTCTTAGATTAACTTGTAGGTAGGTGCTTGTGTTATCATTTTAAATACGCTATAATCGATTGTCTAAAAAGTAAAAATCCAATAAAGGCCAGCATTTAATCAAGATAAGGGGGTCAGTGAAGGAACCCTGTGCAATGGATATATTTATTTATTTTATTTAAAATACTTTTTGCACATTGTACAACGTTGGACTTTACGCCTTAGGCGTTCTCTACCAGTCTACCTTAGGGTGGTGGTGAAATAGATATACCTACTCGTCTATGACTTACTATAAAGCAACATTTTCGTAGTCATTTGAATGAAATCATAGAAAACATAATTTATTTGTACTGCACTTAAATCTGGTATATTTTTATTATAATCTGCACAATATAAAACACTGGTTCTGTTCAGCAGCATAATGCAAGACTGGAAATATCCACGCTAAGTATCTGATGCCAATTGTTAACGGAAGATTAATTTTGCACCTCCTAGCTTTTCTTGCGAAAATGAATCTCATCATCCTCCGAGCCTTTTCCCAACTATGTTGGGGTCGGCTTCCAGTCTAACCGGATTCAGCTGAGTACCGGTGCTTTACAAGAAACGACTGCCTATCTGACCTCCTCAACCGTTACCCAGGCAACCCGATACCCCTTGGTTAGACTGGTGTCAGAGTTACTGGCTTCTGATTACCCTTAACGACTGCCAAGGATGTTCAATGACAGTTGGGACCTACAGTTTAACGTGCCATCCGAAACACAGCCAATGGTGTCGAAGATATACTTAGAAAGTACATACAAACTTAGAAAAGTTGTATTGGTACTTGCCTGACCTGGGATGGAACCCGCGCCCTCATACTTGAGAGGTTGGTCCGTTACCCAATAGGCAAATGAATCTAGAATCATGAAATGGAGATTTACGTTTAGGTAAGTTTGCTTTTTTTAAGATTTTCCTGTGACAAAAGATCTACTAATATACCTATTCTAAATGAAGCTGAAGATTCTGATTCTCTGAACGCGCTAATCTCTTTCTCTGTGTATCTCTTCGAAGAAAGCTACTTTCTATCCGGTTACACGGAGTAGCTCTCACTGGTCGGTAAGAGCGCTGATGGCAGCTTCTATTATGCATAGGAACAACCTTCATATTTAAAAGTGTTTCTCCTATGCATATGAAGATAGACACGTAAAAGTATAACAAAAACCACTCTACTTGATTGATAGCTAAGGTGTGGAATCTCAGCCCTGAGGCTTTTTGCTGATGTTGGCAAACTAACGATTGCGACTTTACGTAGTCTGCCAAAAACTTTATAACCACCACTGTTAGAAAAGAAAGGCCCCTACCTATTTACCTTTTTTTCCTTTTGAAGTAGATGCTTGTTGATTGTTGAAATGTGTCTTGTGTAAAGTTTTCGTGTGTCATATGTAAAGAAAAAAATATTTTAGTGTTGCATAGTCTATGTATCGAAGGTTATAGGCTACTTTATATTGACATCGCTTTAGTAAGTAGTTGGTGGCGAAACAAACACAGAACCCACCCCTGCACAAAGACTTCCAGAGTATCTAAAAGTATTTTTTTAGATTTTCAGTATTTTAGAAAAAGCTGTAATGTTTCATCAGTTTTCGTCAACGTATTTTACTTTAAGGCATGCATCCCGTTGGAAAATATTTAGTACCTACCTATCATTGATATACGTCATGCACATGATACATCATCATAGTGGAATATTCTATTTGAATAAGTACGTAGTCGTTTATTTGAAGCACATACAAAACATAAAAACACTAAGTTGCATATCAAAGCCCGCATTGCAATTGCAATCAAAAACCAGGCTACCCTACGTTGTAGTTATAATTCAATCAGGCGTTTATCTAAATTAAAACACGCCACCAAAGAAAATCACGTCCCATCTCACTATATTTTACATTTATCGTTGCTTTTGTGAATTTATTTATATTTCAAAAAGTAAATATTTATTTATCTATATATATATATATATATATATATATGTAAATATTATTATCAAAAACATTATATGGTCATTTAAGTTTCTCTTTCTGTAATACTGTAGATTAGTGCTTTTACAGAATAATTATTATCGTTTACATTTTAATTTAAAAGTTTCTGTTTACGTCATAAGTACGTCATAGTCATAAAGAACGTGTCCTACCTCTTCCTTAATCCGTACATTGAGCTCGTCTTCTTCGAGCAACTCTTTAGAAACCTGCGCTATTTGCTCGCGCAGCCCGCTGAGTTCCGCGCGCATCGCTCGCTCCGCTTCACACGTCAGCGCTCGCGCCGAATCAGCCTCGTTTTGTATGGACGCCAACTTGCGCCGAGCTTGATCCTCTTTAAACTAAAACAAACATAATTATTTGTAATTTATTTGATGCATGTCTATGGAAACTTTAAGATTTTATGCCACGTATGTAGTCAGAGGTGAATACGTTAAATCATCGATGTCGCATTCACAGTAGATACAAGGAGACAATCAAATAAAATTAATTCAATGCATAAATTTTGTGTTTATTTACTTACATGAACTCAAACGGTTACCTCATCGCCGCTTATCAACAAAACAAATTCGAGTATCTAGACGAATGTTAATGTGGTGAAGTGATCACCTGAAGGTCTCGCTCGTACTGCGCCGCCTTGCACTGTTGCTCCGCCACGTTGGCTTCGCCCTTCGCCGTCTCCTCGCTGAGGCGCATCTTGAGGTACGCACGTTCACACACTTGCTTCTCCAAGTTCACAAGATTTGTCCGCGCCTTCTCTACGCTATCACCCCTGTCTTTGAGATCAAGAGCCAAACTGTTACACGTCGCCTTGAAATCGTTCCTTTCTGCTATTAATCTTTGTATCTGGAAGATTTGTGACAGTTGAAAGAAATAGAGTGTTGTGAATTTAAATTATATTTTTTTAGTATTATACAAACTTGTCTATTAAGGTCTTCTTCTTTTTCTTCGGCCAGTGCAAGTCGCCTCTGGTAGCCTATTTCGAGATCTCTCCAGGCAGCTTCGGCGCGCTCCAAGAGCTCGACTCTCTCAGCCTCTCGTCGTGCCAACTTATTGGCGCGGGACCGCAACTCGTTCGTAGCTGCGTCTAGTGCAGCTAGCCGTTCCACGCATTCAGTATCCAAACAACATGCCTATAAACACACAAATCCTTGCAAAATTGCTTGATAAGTAGTGTAATGTAGAGTCAAGAAAGTGTGAATCATTATTAAGAAATATAGATGTTTTATTGTAAATTAATATTGAAGTCTACTAAAAGTAAAAAAGTGAAGTCTTCAGTTATTGTAATTTGCCTAATTAGCTGCCAATTTTCTTTCCCACTTTCAATCGATACGCTACTACTATGTACTTACTGCTTCAATTTTACTCAATGTCTCTTTTTCTGGTGCTCTCGGACATTTAGATGATTGCGGCCGCTGCGGTGGTGCTTGGTTGTCTATCCGCATGATGAGCTTCGTCTCCACTGGTAACTTGACAACTGGTCCAGTAGTGTGCGACCCAAAACTTCCACGGACCGTAGCACTAGGACACCGCGGAGCCGTAGGGTCTCGTGCAACGTTCGTCGACTTAAACGATTCATGTATTATTCCAGGATCTAACAGTTTTTGGAGATTGTCTGATTTTCCTATACATGTGTCAGCACAGGGAGTGGTCAAGGCGTCTCTCTTGGGTTCTATGAATCTTAAACATGGACATAAATTAACTTTGAAATATGGTAACCACAGACAAATTAATATTCAAGCGTCAGTTATCCGTCTATAAAGAGCCTGTACCTGTAAAGACTGTCAGCATCCTCATGGCCAAGCTGCTGCCACGCCAGCAACGCGCACACCAGATGCTGTTGCTCCGGGTGCTGCGAGCTCACCGTGCTGAGGTCGCGGTCCTCGCTGTCCAGCCGCTGCTTCGCTGCCTCTATCGCTCCCTGAATTTACATATATGTATTTCACAAAATGTTTCTCAAAACATCTCAAGAGAAAACATCTCGAGGAAACCTGGACTATGAAGTCTGAAATCGAAGAATGAAGTCAGAAAACCAATTCGCATTGAGCAAGCGTGGTGATTAATGCTCAATCCTTCTCCGAGTGAGAGGAGGCCTGTGCCCAGCAGTGGGACGATAAAAAGGCTGTAACTAACTAGATATTTTTCATCTGCTTCCATTGGCAATTACCTAATTCCCTTAGCCGCACTACAGCTTATATCACCCGCTATTACATAGTGTACCTTACCAAAATTAATTCAAGTAACGTTATTGCTGAAATGCAATTCAAGTGCAGAATTCATTCAATTATTAGAGGACACTTTATGTGTACTGTAACTACTTATTTAAATAAGAAACAAGGGGTGTGATAATGAAACGTCGATTGTATACCTAACTTATTTTAGATAGGTACAGTTGAAGTTCATAACATGATAAGATACCTTAAGGTCCATATAGGGATTCAATTCCAGTGCTTTGGAAATGTTCCAAATGATCAGAGTGGTCATAGAGGTCGGATTATTCACTGGAATCGCTTTTCGCGGTTCTGAGGTATCTCTCTTCCTTGCACTGCCAGGTCTCTCTTCCTATAAATAATTTTAATTTAATTGCAGTAAATAAATTATAAAAAGATTATCAGCTTTTTTAGTTTGCTTTACGGTATTATCGCAATAGAGAGAAAAAGCCCACTTTATTTCGTAGTCAGCCGTAAAAAAAGATCCCCAAAATTTAAAGCAAACCTCTGACATGCTCTCAAGTGTAGGAAGTCTTATCGATATTGCTATTTACCTCTATTAATGTGGGTTAATAAATATTTATACGTGGATATCTACAGATCGTAGGAAATCTGATGTACTAACATAATAAAAATTCTCAAGAATTAAATATCTATAGCTATGTACGTAATGAACACTGCTTTATTTCGTTTCAGCGTGTAATTATGAGCAAAATGTCGTCATCTCGCTTAATCTGTCGATATCTTAGCGTATCGATATGATACGCTAAACAAATGACTAATGTATTGGTCTCACCTTTTTTATCCTGATAAGTTTGCATGGCGTGGAAGGCATTTGATTTACTCTCTGCATGTCGTTTAATATTCCGTTTATAATGCTTCTTGAAATGCGTCGACTTTCAAAACTTCGACGTTTCTTAAAAGATTTTCAGATTTAAACTTCGTGAGCGCTTTTGTATGCCGACTTGTAAACTCCACCAAAGCGGAGCGGAATGGACACGATCATAAACAATCAACCGAATTTAACTGCTTAAGAATACTACACCCTACGTATTCAAAAACTTCTCCAGTCACCTATAGACAGGGGTTTATGACATCAGTTTACTTTGTAACTTTTTACAACAAAAACCAGGCATTTGTAAAAAATGCATCAACGCAATAACTATAAACTACAACTATCTACTTCGTTGGAAAGCAGCAGTTGCCCGCATCCTTATGTCAGGTACTTTAGAAGCTTATCATGCACAGATTAACTCCCTTTAATAGCTTCTGGTTTATCCACGGTAGCATCTTTCTCGGTAGTATTACACTATCAATATATACTAATATCTAGACATAAAATAAGAACATTAAACATACCGGTTCAGTTCCCTTTTTACTATCTTTTCTATATCCCTTACTATATGTGTGTTCTGGCTTTGTTCCCATTGCAAATTAAACTGTATTTTTATTGCATTTGATTTACTGCGTGTGATTAATAAAATTTAGGTTTTAGGTAAATAACATTTTAAATTTTACAAATATTTTATTTCAAAATTCTCTTGACAGTGACAAACTTGATGTGCTTGACTTGCATAGTTTTTATTTTCGTTTTAGTTCTTCTGAGGACATTCCAGCCTTTCATAATGGTTTACGCATAAGTTTCTACCATAATAATGTGTCACTCCCTTGCCTCGGAGATAGAACAATATACTTTATGTTCTTGCCTTCTCAAGGAATAATATCCAAGTACCTTGAATTACTTAATAAATAAAGAACACTGACAAAAAGCCTTCATAGTCAGGCAATATTAAAAAAACAATATTTTTTTAAAGACCAAGTACTAAAAAATGAATGATTTTAGTGGTTTCAAAAACATTGAGTATAATTCTCGTCAAAAGCGTAGAGTTGAAAAAAAGTACCTACTCATACTTAGTAGAAAATATATAGGTAGGTAAGTATGACGCCGGTTAGGTACTAGGCACAACGTCGAAAATGTCCCAGAGTACTAAGAAAGGATTGTCAACGTTCGTTACACACGACGATTATCTGAATAAATTCTCATCATTACAAAATATTATACAGGTGATTCACCATTACGTGCATTCGAGCACAATGCACCGTGGGCTGAAGATAAAACGAGAAAGAGTGATTGCACCCCGTCGCCGGCGCCGGCGCCGCCGCCCGGCTCCCGCCGCTAACGGTCCTTGCCTTCCAAGTACGCAGCATTAACTACATTGATGCTATATTTAGCGCAGTCACCATGCCATGTACAGCATTTACCTGTATCCAGTACTAGTTGCATCTAAAATAGAAAAACTAGACTGCAGCCAAGTCACACGACTCCGAGATGCGTTTTTAATCACATAGCTGCTGTAAGTAGCAAGATGGCTAAGACTTGAGGCATTTAAATTAAATTAACCAGCGAAGTGCAAGGAAAACATGCGGACATATGGTTCCGGTTTTATAAATAAGTACGTAAGTAATAATACCGCCACTGGTGCTATTGTTCCTATGTGACCAGAAATACGTGCTGCTGCCTATTATACATCAATCTGGCACAATATTGAGAATGTATTTAGCTGCAAAAAAATATGGTACTAGGTTATCTAGACGAAAAATTACGGAATCAGTACCTACATGATATTGTTGCTTTGGAATGCCATTGACTAAATAAACTTGTTTAATATCAGAGTTATAGTGTGTCATAGGTAGTTATTATCTCGACGAAAAATCTGGGTTTTCGGTCGGAGATATAATTAACTTCACATTATTACAAAAACTATTTTCAATTGAACTTGGGTTCCTAAAAAGCTGAATACAAAACCCAGTCATAAAAAATACTTCCTTCAAATGCAGTATGTAATTAAAATTAGGTTCCAGCTATAAATATATAAAATTGCAGAACCGTACCAAAATAACTTTTTATACACAGCAATGTAACTTTAAGTTGGCAATAAAAAACAAACAATACTTAATAATAAAATGTATGTTCTATAAATAGGTAGTTGAGAATTTGGCACGTAAGTTATGACTAATGACTGAATGGTTTGTGGTGAAAATCATAATAGAAGCACGTGCCTAAATCAATCAGACAACCTAAATCAATGAAATGATTATTCTATCATTAAATATTCATTATGGTCAAAATCTAGAAAAAGAAAATGCATAAAAAGGGGAATTTAATATTAATTAAAAACTCATTTAAAAGGTGACGAAGATTTGGTACTTACATTGTAAGTCCTACTAATAATAATTTAATGGGAAGTAGCACGAGTCACGCCGACTCAGAATAGTGTTTCAAATTAGTTCCTACTAAAACAGACGACAGAAGTTAATGCGTTTAAACATTATCCTAAATAGATGATACATTTGCAACATATTATGTATACTTATCACAGTTCTATCCAGGTTTCATAACTTGAATGCGGTAATAATTGCTGGCTTATTTTCATACAGATATTCTTACATACATAACATTATGCACTCGGCTGTATTCCATAAAAACGGCAATATAGTCGGCGCACTCCGAATTACCAATTGGATTAACTTAACAATCGAGGGCAAAAATTAATCAACATGAAGATCCGTTATATGAGAATGAACAAGTACCAATACTGGGTCTCGGTTTTTTCCAGTTCGATTGTAAGTATCATATCAATACACGAGAGCGTGCAAGTCGGCGTTGAGCGCGCCGACAAAAACGCGGACACTCGTACAGACAAAACAATTTACGAAGGCCTCGATGTAATTCCAACTTGTTTACCTTTACAATATTCATGTCACTGATTTGCATAAAAAACTCAATAAGAAACAAATAAACACATACAATTTAGACGGGTCACGTGAAACAGTTTCGAACAGTAGACAGTTTTAGCTGTTCTTCGATTTTTATAGAACGAGATGGACATGGCAGTATGTTTCCATAATATGTAGTCCTTCATTGAAAAGGTAAAAATAGGTACCTAAAAAAGTATGTGACTAAACTGCATTTTCAAAACGATAAATTGTTCATGTAACGTACGATGTCATCAACGTGCATACGCAATCATTAAAAAGACCATTACGTTATTGAATGACCCATGATGGAGTGAAATTACTTATGTAAATAAAGATTATAAAAAGGATAGTAAAGTTGATACATAAAATATAATATTAATAGATTAACCTATGTAACCTAATAAAATGAAATGATCAGCGAAGAGCATTAACGCCAGGCCTCTGTACACTGGAATACGTAACCCGTTTGTGCGTGAGTCGCCGCGTCGGGCGCGGTGGCCAGGGAGAGTGCTGATTGCCGCGCCATTGGCCGTCATACGGCGTGTCAATAGAGCCACGCATTGTGTGCGACGCATTGTTACCGGCTGGTGAGATAACCCCACTGCACGCCACAATACCACTTCAATACGCCGGTCACATGCCACCGGAACACTGATTTACTCCGTCAATAGCGTCACCGTGTTGTTAAACTGTCTCACAACATTCCTCGTGACGATGCGTAGCGTACACTTGATGATCAACGTGATAAGCTTGGAGGCCGGTGACGTAGACACCACGCCTCTGCAGCCGCTGCTCGCGGGTACCTTCTGGAAAATGTCAGACTGCAACGTCACGCGTAGTCGTGGTGCAAGGTCTAGCTACCGTATTAACTTTATAAACATAGCTAACTATGTTTATTTGGCGTTTTAAATGACCCTGTATCAATATTTAAAACATATTATAAAAAGAAAATAAAAAATTATAACTTTATAAGATTACTTTTCTCACTGCTCCACATAGACACATTATTCACTTACCTCACATCTTACTTGTAAATAATTCTAAACATAAAAAACCAGTAACTCTTCACTCCTCGGCGTAACCAGCTAAAAATAGAAAAGTTTTCTAGAAAAACAGCTCTTGCTTAACCTCGTTAATCCCCCTATATTGCAGATAATGGTAATCTTCTTTTTATAGCACATAGTTATCGTAATCATAATAATTTCATAATTGTTTAGGAGTTTAATATAAATTCAATAAGTGTTCCGGATTTCTTTCATTTGTCATCATCATCACGGACAACAAAAGCCATATCTAGTCTGGTAGGTAAGTAATTTTATTTTAAGGTCATCTGACTGTTCTGTTCTGTTACAGCCTTTTTATCGTCCCACTGCTGGCACAGGCCTCCTCTCACACGGAGAAGGATCATCTGACTTGATAGTAATTCGACTAGTTTTTCTTGACCAAATACACAAGCAAATGTATATAGGCAGATTAAGCTACATAGCTTGACTTTATAATATTAGCTCAAATACTAGTATATCTAGTATTTCGTGTCTATACAGTACATCTACCTTTTTAAGATTTCCAAGCATCCTAAAGGAAATACTACAAGCAACCAAGTGGAAGGAATCGTAACGTCTTTCCCCAAGGTTCGAGTGACATCCACAACAAATTTCAATAACATGAGCTTCGTGGTGTAACGGTGAAAGCAAAACAAACAAACTTTCACATTTATAATGTTAAATAAATAGATATTTAAGGCAAGAAAGGAAAACAGTTCACTTGAATATGTTTACACAGTGTGATAAATAGACATAAGATTGATTTTACAACGTTGTGCTTACGAAGCGTCTTAGTCATTACAGAAATCAATTACCAACAGGTATAATAACGCAACATGATCATCAACAGGACCTTGGCTAGTGCCCTCTGCTGATGTCGGCGTATCTGTACTCACCTCTTATGGCAGTTGTGGTCACTTTTGCAATTGACTGATCAAGGTTTGTAAAGCAATTTTCTGTGTACAAACAGATGCATTTTATTTACATATCAAAATATGAATTTGTTAAGTTCCTTGCTGAACACGTCTGCTTAGATAAGCTTAAGATATATGTTTAAGTAAAAGTCGATCTGTCTTCTCGGATTGGGCTGTATTTGACAATAAGAGCACACTTTGCCAAACACAATGTTTATAATATGTAATGTAGTTTTCCTTCTCCAAACTACATAATAAGCAAATGATAAAAATAATCTATCTCAGCATTCAATGATCACCAGTAGCAAGTAAAACTTGCGCACAGCCTTTTTACTCTGACTAGAAATAACACAAATTCCATGCGGAGCCTGATAAATATAGCTATTAAATCTATTTTCGTCGGGGACCCTGTTTGATAGCGCTTGAAGTGATTTTTTACCCCTAGAATGATGGTTGAGAAATAAGAAACAGTGAACTTTCAACCGGTAGGACAAGTACAGGCACAGGTTTGTCAAGTTTCGTAGGCCTTTATCATCGAGTCGTGAAATGAAACAGAACGAAGGCGATAGCCATGGAACCGGACTAACTAGCACACTAAGTTCACTGTCGAGAGCTACTTGAGTTCAAGTGAATCTGAAACAGTAGCGCCTACTTAGCTTTTAATTACAGATTACTTACAGATTTTAATTAATTGCGTTTTCTTTTTTGCTGTAATGTTATTTTGATCAAGTTATTTTCAGTTTTTCAAAGTGAAGCCAGAAGATTTCCGGGGAGATATAGACAAGACTAATAAAATACGAATTTATCAAAAAGTGGTAAGTGATTTCTCGTTAAAGCGTTTTGCAGCTATTTTTTATACGATAAATGGGGGCTAACGAGCAGCCAGATCATCTCATGGTAAGCAATTATCGCCTGCCATGAACATCAGAGGAGACACAAACGCGTTAAAATCTTGCAGACTACGTAAAATAATATGTTTTCTAAGCAGTCTAAGCCTTATTCCATCTTCACTTAAAATCCTTTGTTTAGCTTAGATACTTCCTTTTGAGATAAAACTTTGTGCAGCCACAAACGCTTAGCCTGACGCATTTGTAAATAATGAATAATACGCTCTTTCATTAAATACCCCATTTGGACTAGCTCCAATTTAAAATTTCGACCCCTATAAAAACGTAGACCATTTTTTTTAGATGTTACAACATTACACATTAAAAATATTTAATATTTAGTTAGTAGTATTTTTTAAAAGATGCAGTTTTTCCGAATATTTTATGTTAAAACTTGAACTTGGATTTTCACAATTCCGTGGGACCATAGACCTAGGCATACTCTTTCAACTCAATAAGTACCTCGATCCATGCATTCCCGAAATACCTATGTTATTTATTTTTATAAATTGTTTATATCAATTAATATTTTCAAATTCGTAAATAAGCTCATTGACATTGAAATTCAATCATAAAATAATCGTTTCTGTTATTAATTATGTTTCTTACTAAGGCATGAATATTGGATGCAATTTCAGTGGAAACCAACATACTGTATATTTATGTTAACTTGTAAATGATGCGGTATGTATGAAGATTATTTTCCGGAACAACGTAAACGTATTATATCGCTCATTAAAAGCTTGAACCTACATGCTGGCGCCGTGAATTCGTAGCGCTTTTAAGTAGGTATTAATACGCATCGCCTGCGCGCGCGCAACTCAGTAGGAGGCAGCTTGCGCTCGCTTCGTGTCGTTGCTAATCAGGCGTTTCGCCTAGTTGCCGGCAAACGTGCTACGACCGCGACTATTACTGCACTCACAAAATGACGATATTCGCACCAAACTGAAGTTGCGTGACTGGACTATAAGCCCGGGGACATAATTAACAAACTTTATTTTTTATATTTTTTTAAATTGTAAAATCAAAATGGTTAGTGGCAATAAAGATCCGTGCGATCTCAAAAAAGTGCCACCAAAGAATCGTGAGAAGAAAACGAACAATTACAAGAGAGCCAATTGGTTTTCAAAAACATGGTTCATCTGGATGATGCCCACCTTCTGGAGAGGTTACAAGCGGGACCTGTACGACTCGGACCTCACCAAACCCAAAGACAGCCACCTCTCCGACAAGCTTGGCGATCGACTCGAAAAGTAAGTGCTTTGCAATCAAAATATTTATTTTAACATTCAAAAAAAAATCATTGAGAAAATAGCAATGAGTTTTTGTGTTAATGTCACAGAGGTTCCTGTAAATATTGACCTTATCAAGTTTTACAAGGTAATGTTTATAAAAAAAGAAAACCGCAAAATAATTTAGTGTGCGTATACTCCGCTGGCATTTAACAAGCACGACATGTTAATAAAATCCGTGCGTCCACGGCCGCACATACAATGCTCACATAAAGAAGACAAACATACTTATATTTCTTGCGCAAGTGAAAAAACAGGGAATGACAAATTGTGCCTTTTTTCAATCACTTTAAGTATCATCATAATGTTAGAGAAGATGTACTTATTCCCCTCTAATGATTGCACGGCACAGAAGTTTACATAAACGTACGGAGGGTCGTCCGCCGCCGCAGTGCAAATTAACACCTGCGGCTCTCATACACAATAATGGAATCATAAATATTTCCCGACTTTGTTTTATATACTCAAGTTATTTTACCTCGGATAGAACGTATAACATTTTTATTCTATTTCATGTTCTCGCTAAAATATTGATTTAATACTTTACCTTACATTCATGATACGTCTAAGATATTGGTTTCTGTTCCCTTTTCTATACTCGATCAACATTTAAAAATGCATGTCATGATCATTTTTTTTTTGCCAGTCAGCAAAGCGTTAGTAGACCAGACACTTTCAGCTTGATATATTTAAGTCTCTCCAGTCATCAAGGCTACTTAAATATACACACCTTCATTCAAGAAAATAAATTGTCAGTTCCAAAAACTGAATGTACCAACTTTTAGCATTAGTTATCAGGGCACCTATCGTATTTTTAAGTCATTATTTCTCTGTTGCTATCTTAATATGCTTTTGGTGTTCTTACCCGCACTAATTTTGTGCGTCGAAATCGTGTTCTTACGCAAATGAAGTGACGTGAGTGCAGTGCATCGGAATTGAGCCATGATGCCACTTTCACAAAGACACAGAATATGCACTGCTCTCAATGTCTCATTTCTCCTTACAGCCTTATAATTAAGAAGTTATAAATAAGATAATAGCTGATTCCAGCAGTTTTCACTCGCGTCCTTGGGGCACTTCTTCCAATCGGGTATGGGAAAGTATAGAATATAATCTGTGGTACTCAGGGATAGTAAAGCTTTCCAACAGTGAACTAAATTTTCTATTCGATTCAGTAATTTCGGAGCTTTTAGTACCCTACAAACAAAAAAGTGTTCTCTTTATTATATAATTGTGAGTATAAATGAATATGATCATGTACTTTTTGTTTATCTTGTAGTTCAGTTTTTACTACTACGTAGTAATATAGTACGAACATAAGTTATTGGAATATTTGTTTCTCACGCTCCGCTGCTTAAATAATAATTAACATTGGTACATAGGTACCTATTTCAATTAAACGCGCTAAGAGAATTCTTAAGATTATATTGTTTTATCTTAAAAATAAATAATTATTGTAAGATATTATATTTCCAATATCAAATACATAATTATACGTTTATTGTTATTCCATAGTCATTAAATAAGTGACTACATACATTTGATTGTTGACAAATGTAGGTAAAATTCCATCATTATTCCAAGAAAATACGATATAGGTTCCTAATTGTGAGGATTGTGATGACAATGTTGTAATTCTATGCTAGAGGTTTCATTATTAACAATTTCGCAATAAAAACATTTTGTTTACATCAATAATGAATATATGTGAGGGTTATATCGGGTGTGTCGTTCATAATCACATTAAATGAAATGCGTTAATATACTGGTTAATATATGTCGATTAACACAAACAAAAAGAAAATAGGTTAAAATAAAAAAATGAATTTTTCAAAGTAATTAGAATAAAAATGTACGAAAATAAGAACACCATATAAAAGTCAGTCATCACAAACAACTGAAATTCTCCCTTGAAAACTGACAGCTGCCAACTAATCAAATCATTCGATAGTCCTAACTTTATCTCTGCTTTACACATGATGTTGTAAATTATAAAAATTAAAAATGACTCCTGTGGTTAAACCACTGAATGGATTCGGTTATTTTTTTTTACAATTATATGCGATTGGATTTAATGTGATTGTGAACGACACACCCTGTATACTACCCATGCATATCCATTTTCTTTATAAATCTTTATAATATATTATTCGATTATTCTTTATCCTTTCTTAATAAGACTGAATAAACACAATTTGAAGCACCCGTTAAGCAAAAGTCATAATAAAAATAAAACAACTGTAATAAGTTCACGAATTATGAACACACTACTAATAAAAGAGTGCTAATTAAAAAATCCCGGGTGCGACTGTTGCAAAGCTGGATTAAAATGGTCACACCAAAATATACCGAGTACGGTTATATTTCAAGTTGGTTTATGTATTCCCTTTAAACCGGTCTGTTTAAAGAAGTGCTTCCGCATTATCGTATATAAATATCTTGGTGGTTACATCTCTTGAACCGACGAACGTATTCACCTTGTGAACAGCGCAGACATTCCTAAAAAAATCGTTACAATACAAAGTTCAAGTTACTAATTGACACCGTTCTAAGTACATGTTTATTTACGTAGAACGCAAATATATTTGCTATTATTAGATTCAGTTATTAATGAAATAATCATATTAAATATTAAAGCTTATGTTATTAAAGGCAAAATTACTAAAATATGCCTCAAATATTTTTTTTCGTTTTCTTTTTTCAATACGTACTTAGTACGACGTCATTTTAGTCGTTGGATACCCACAGACAGAGATACACAAATTATCATTTAACGATAATTGTCTACCTGTTTATGTTATTTGTATGTTAATATCAGTGACTCAATCGTCTGCGTTGCTTACTTTAATTACATATTAGACAATATTATTTAACACTATTCGTTAAAGTATTGCGGCAACTTAACCTGACGGATACTTGTTTTCATTGAATGAACGCTTCACTGTAATCATCGTTCTTATAAAATGTAATATACTTTATATGCCTTTATTTACACGTTTTTCTTGGTACACGGGTTTCTAAGTAAACAAAGGTAAATTAAATGCCATAGTGAGCCAATTCATGTTCGATAAAAAACATAAAACGCAAGCGATGACGATAAGATGTGTGCGTACGGGTCTCGCTCTTCGAAGAATTCGTTGAAGTATGTGCACATATTGAATATTAATAATTCTGGTGCTACATATTTCCAACAATACTAGTAACTTAGTGATCTAGATAATTATTTCCTTAGGTACACATAACTATTTAATTCCGCGAGACGTTAACTTTCCGCCCGCCCTTCATACTCGGTACTTTTCTAGATGCCTTGATAAGAATATTATATATGTTAATGTTAGAATAATATCATCATCCTCCGAGCCTTTTTTCCAATCATGTTGGGGTCGGCTTCCAGTCTAACCGGATTCAACTGAGTACCAGTGCTTTACAAGAAGCGACTGCCTATCTGACCTCCTCAACCCAGTTACCCGGGCAACTCGATACCCCTTGGTTTGACTGGTGTCAGACTTACTGGCTTCTGACTACCCGTAACGACTGCCAGGGATGTTCAATGACAGCCGGGACCTACAGTTTAACGTGCCATCCGAAACACAGTCAATAGTGTCTAAGATATACTTAGAAAGTACATACAAACTTAGAAATGTTGCATTGGTACTTGCCTGAGCTGGGATCGAACCCGCGCCCCCATACTTGAGAGGTTGGTCCTTTACCCACTAGGCCACCACGACTTTTTTGAATAATACGACTTGAATGTTTGAATAATACTTAGGGGTAAATAAAGATATGTCCGTCACAGCTGCATATTGCGAGATACTCGAAGTAATTGACTAAATAACCACGCCTCGAGCGAGGGTCAACATAAATTGCAAACCGCTTTAGCAATATTCTAATATTCGTTTTTTTCCATGATCATGAGTGTGCCTATCATATTGCGGGATTCGCAACGAATTCGCAAACTAAAAGATACTGCACATCATAATATATTGAGGAGTCCATTCAGTCGCAAATTATTTTAAATACTTAATTAAGTATCAATCCTGTTAATCACGACCAAGTATCCTAGTATTTTGTAAAAAAAGACGATCGCCCGCGAAAATAAAATACTTTTTAAAGTTGGTGGGGTCACAGAATTCCCAATTTACTAGGAAAATTAGGACACTTGGTGTACTAGAGCCGAGGCATCGCCCTCAGTCTTTCTGTATTTACATCAGACTTATCCTTCACCTTGCCTCACTTGAATCTTACTGTATATTTACTACATTCGCTTGCTACACTCACTGGCAGCGCGTAACTGCAGCTACTTTGACAGTGAGAAAGGTAGTAAAACTAGAATACTACGCAAGATGGTAATTTAGGCACCTACTAGTACACGAAGCGTGAGCCGATGAGCCAACCGAAACAGAACTCCCAACTTAATAGAAATGCTTCAACAACCGGGTTAATTTTCGGTGGTTCATGTAAACGGGAAAAAGAAAAGTAAAAGCAGTAAGACACAATACAATTTATCTATTAGATATTTTATAAATTCATGCTATATATTGATATGTCTATGTCGATTTATAAAACATTAATTAAAGCACCTATAATATTTGATTTATAAAACCTTAATTTTAAATATGCAGGTACTCGTACCTAAGAACGTAAATTATTCAAATATTGGCCATTGTCTTGTCCGTGAATAAAAAAATCGGCAAATTATTTTTTGATATTATCTTACCTGCAAAGTCCTTGCTGAAAGTTTTGACGTAGATGACACCAAGAAAGATACTTTGTGAAAAACAATTAAAAGTTTATTTGCAACATTTTCACATGTAACTTCCTATATTTTTGTAACAATAAATGAATCCATGAAAGATGTTTATGAATGAGATTTCTATTGACTCCTATTATTTACGTCATTGTAATTGTTGTAATAATAACTAATTATTTTTTATCACTTTATACGAAGTCTTATTTTATTATTTATTGGCACACCAATATAATAAGATACTAGATACTTGTTTTCCGCATAAACTAGGAAAGAGACGATTGGAATTAGTTAGGCAACGCTAGAGCTACTATATTTGTACAAAATACACAGTAAGCACTTGATAGCCAACTCGAGTAGGAAGCCAGGCATGCAGCTTTTTACAACAAACCTCAAAAATAAGATGACGAGTCTATTTCAAGAGACCTTGTCTAACTCAATTGCTAAAACATGAATTTGCGATTTCTGAAATACTAATATTTATGCAATATAAACAATCCGATTTCAGATAAACATCTTCAGGGGTGGGTAAACTCAAATTAGTAGGTATGGTTTGTTTAATTTTAATTACTTGTAATATCAAACCCAAACTTATCTCATAAAATTATTAAGTATGTATTCAAATTCAAAACAATAACAATTAAAAATCCAGAAAACAGGGACCTGAAAGAAAAACATCAAATACGTAAGCATAGCGACCAATGCTTCTGACCTTGTGGTCTGTGCCTAAGAGTGATTGGTACATCAACGACAAGAATTAAATTAATTACATTCCATTTTATTTCCACAATGCAGATTCTGCAGGCTTATGAACCCTGTAAAAAAAATACCTCTATATCCTCAACACATGTTGTTGTATGTACGAACAATATTATATTAAAATTAAAAATAAATAACTATAATTGACACATAGAGATCAGACGTGGTTTTACGGTAGCTAAGCTATCAGTTTTCAGTGGTAATATTTTGTTTCGTATGACAAAGTAGGAGAAATGTGGATCGAAAAATGAGGATCCTATAAATAAAACCCTTTTTGTTCGTCAGACGTAAAAACAAATGCAATTTTCACTGCACAATTCAATTGGTAGTATTATATCGTGACATGAATGACTATTGAATATACGTCTAAGTATACCGATTCGAATTTCACAGTAATGTATGTGTAGTCGGGTAAATTACAACAACGCAGTCATGTTGGGTTTAATGGTTCATTGGTGACAATGATGACATACGATCAGGCCCGCCGCTAGCTGTTTGTTCGCCCGCGTGCAAAACCGATTATGCCGCCCTACCACTACATATTATACTGGGTTTTGTCAAAAAATATATAAGGGGGGGGGGGGTCCAGGGGGTCCGGACCCCCCCGCCCATTCATATCCATCTTACTTTTCCAACAGAAAAAAATATGTGCAATCATTACCCAAGTGGCCCCGATGTATTAAAAGATTGTGATTAATGGGTAGGTACCAACATAATGTATATCAAAGTACTTAGAACAGATTATGGGTAACTTAAAGTAACGAACTTAAATATCTGTAGCAATGTTTAATTTCAGTAAAATATGTTATTAATGGTTTTTGTTGGGTTTCCCGTTGAAAAAGTCAACGCATGAGACACACTATGTATGTAAGGAAGCGCGAGCGAAGCGAGCGCGAAATTTTTTTAGTCTAAGGACACAAAACAAATAAAAACCACTGTAAATTAATAAAGCAAAGTCAAAAAGTATGCACAGAAATGAAGTGCAAATGTACATGAAGCCGCGAGCGAAGCGACCGCGATTTTTTCCTTAGAGTTTTCATGAAGTAAACATATCATAAAAAGCCAAAGTGAACAAAAAGCTATAACGGACGTGAGCGAAAAATGATTTTTCAGAATTGAATGCCTCAACAATTAAACAAAGATAAATTGCGATCAGTGCCGGTTTTTACTCTACCAGCGCCCTGGGTGAGATTTCTACGGCGCCCTACAACTGCAATTCAAACCAATACGAAAAACAGAGACGCATGTTTTTTATAGTTAACAAGTCGAAGCAAAAATTACGTAAAATGTAGCCCAATCGTACATAAGTTATTGCTGGTTGATGAATGCAAAAACACTGGAACATGTCTTCTGACTGCGCGAGCGAAGCGAGCGCGAAATTTTTGTTATATTTTAGAACTCAAAACAAAAATTCTTGAAAAATAAAAACAACTGTAAAGTGAAGCAAGCCCGAAAATGTTTGAGTTTTGGATCACTAAAAGTCCTAAACATATATAATAAAAAGCGACTGTGAAGTGAAGAAGCCGCGAGCGAAGGGAGCGCGAATTTTTTTGAGTATTGGGACATTAAAAGTAGCTATATGTGATAAAAAATTGATGCGTTTACGTAAGAAAATTTTTGAGTTTTGGGACATAAACGTAGTGTTTCTTCGAGAATTTCTCAAATTTAACGCGGAATTAAACACAAATTCGCTTCGGCGCCCCTGAGCCCGCGGCGCCCGGGTTATTCGCGCACGCTGCACCATAGGTTGAGATGGCCCTGATACTATCCATTCATTTGGGTACAGTTCTTGTAAGTTGCAATCTTTGATGAAATTTAAAACAAAAATAGGAGTAACATTCTGATCAAGGATTGGTTGGGGGCGCCTGCGGCGCCCTTTATATCCGGCGCCCTGGGCCGTAGCCCAACCGCGCCCTACCCTAAAATCGCTACTGATTGCGATATCTGACATGGAGGCGCGAGCGCAGCGAGCGCGAATTTTTTTGGGGATGCAAAGGATGAACCCGTCAAAATTGATAGGGGACGACCAAAGCGAGGGCGGCTTTTTCTGAAATTTTATTGCTAATCTACTTATCTATTTTTAGTAAAAATATTTTTATTACGTAATTATAGTTTAATTGTGCCGTATGGGTTAATTTTGCCGCCCCCTAATTAGTGCCGCCCAGGGCATTTGCCCCCCTGCTCTCTCCCCCCACGCTACGCTAATGGTTGATCTTAAATCTTTTTTAATAATTTTTAATTTTGAAAATGATCAACAGATGTAACTGAAACCGGCAGTGTAAGTTATATTCTTAGCGCTATTGCTGTGTTCGGAAATATTGAAATCAAATAATTGGTAAAAAGATATTGTATTTTTTTAATATTACGTGATAGGTCGCTCGATTTGCCGCCCCCTAGGACGTGCCGCCCGCGTGCGGTGCACGCGCTGCACGCCCGCTTACGGCGGGCCTGCATACGATATTTACACAATAGACATTTGCGGCGATTCCAATAAAAGGCAAATTGTACTAACCAACCTGCCCGAATATGGAACTGGTCAAAGCGGCAAGCACTGACGCCGTGCGTGAAATACAAACACACGCTTAGCTTCTCTTATCATTATAGCTAACACCATGTTTCTAGCATCTAATTGATAAATAAATTGATATAGGTAAATGGTTTTTTCACAGATCTTATTATGTAGTTAATAGTAATACACATGTTTACATTAATAATAGTGGAAGGTACACGTTCCGGGTAAAGCAAAGTCGTGCACACAAACACCTAATCAGAATTACGCTGAATCGGATCACGTTATTCCATAAATCCTTATACTTCATTCTTAATTTACTTACAATGAAGAATTTTCATTTAATAATTGTTATTAACAATAGAATTAAAAACGTCATCCAGATGATTTACTTATTTTCTCAATTATTATAATTAAAGGAAAGGTTGCGGAGATTATATCTAACCTTATTGTTAATCAATAGTTATCTAAAAACTATATCATATTTTCCCTTTTTACCTTAAGATTGCACTGCAATAAAATCGTCATTTCCTTGTTAATACAATATGCAGCTAAGTGTGAACCAAATTTACTGAATATGGAAACTCTCAAGTTAGTCGTATCTTTATGACTCTAATGACAAATAGTGGAAGTAACAACATTGCCTTATAATACGACACAAATATTGTTTACGTTTATATTTTACTACACTTTAACAAATGAATGATAACCAAATGAGAATACACATGATACAACTGTTTACAATCCCCTTTCTCGGAAACACAAGGCGAAACAAATTTATTTTCAAGAAGATTGCAAAAGCTTCGTAATATCTAGTTATTTAAATTGCTGAAAGACAATACATATCCAAAATTGTTTTATATCGTGTCGAGCCTTACCAGATACTCCGAGATGAATCTAAATGATCTGGAAGATTCTATTGTCAAACAGGGCACGTCCTACATTCGTTATTGTAATTGTCATACATACTGAGTATTACGTAATAGCTGTTACAAGTTGAGTTTCCTGTCTAATTCACCGTTCCGGGTAATTGTGATTATGGCCCGACCTTCTCATTGGGTAATGTGGACGATGCCGGGACATCGATAACTGTCCCGGACGACATGAACGAACCGCTATTAACCAATTACCTAGATATGAGATGAACTAGTTTCTAATGATATTCATCAAAAGGCGAACGAAAGAAAAATCTATGAAGTTCAGTCGTTGGACAGGCAACGACTGATAGGCTTTTTTTTCAAATTTAACAGAACAGAACTTATGAGATTTTGATTCAAACGGACACATGGATGTGTGTATACATATGGTTATATCCTTAACCTTGCACTTCCCAATTTTTTTAATACAATAAATATTATAATTTTACCGCTTAATTTGTTTAAAAAAATCGTCCACGTCGTCAACTGGTTTCAATGACATCAAGTCGTTATTAGGTTAGTACGACTTTCGTATGCACCAAAAATATTTACTTAGCAACTCGTTTGGAGCCGGACATTATTAGTCTTTATAATTACAGGGCATTTTTTACAGTAAGGAAATGCATAAGCACATACTTGAATATGTAGGTAAGTGTACAACTGCACCTGCATATTTTTTCACTAAAACTTTCATGAACCTTGTTTATTCCTAATATTTTTCTGTTTGCACCATGTTTGCAGAAAATCGCTCTTTATCAAAGTTAGGTCAGACTATGATATTATATAAAATCATATACATGAGTACCTAATTAATGATCAATCTGTAGTCCATACTAAGCAAACTGAAACATAATAATTTTACTGCAAAGAAATGTCAAGGAGTAAAAAGCTCACGTACGCACCATCTCGTAAACATCTCGCGAAGGCTTTGACATTAGAGTGCCTACTTGTAAACTTCTTTGTTTCCTTGCCCACTCGCTCCGAGGACATATTGATTCTATTTCTCACCTTGTAATTTGTACCAAGGCAAACCAAATATATGTTTCAGAATATAATAACAGATTTTCATTCTAAAGGTCAGACTAAAGTATCCCTTTTTTACCTCGTTGCTTATGCTAATGTATACGGAGATAATTGACGTCTGCGAAACAACTGAATAGTTAATCAATGAAGTGATATTGTTACACGAACTAATCAATAGTCACTAACGTCATTTGATGCAAAGTATTAAGCAACCATTGATTGCACCAACGATATGACCAACTCCATTGGCCGTAAGCGGCAGTTGTCACGTGTGCCTCACCTGTGTGGTGTAGTTTTGTGTTTGCTTAAATGTGTGATTGGGACTGGTGCATGTTGCCGTTATGTGAGCCGAGCCGGCGGCCGCCAGCGGCATGCGTGATGCGCCGGCGCAAGAGAGGTGTGCCATGCATCATACAAAGGCCTATAATCTCTGCGAATGGGAAGTATTAATCAAGGCAACGTAACCCTCGTTAACGCATTTATACACACAATTACATTGTAAACACGACGTGTCACATCGCTGTTTGAAGCTTACTCACCATTTAATTTAACAATAAAGAGTAGTTGCAAAACCCAATTTTTCTATTTACCTAGTTTGAGAGCAGTTGTGTCCGCATTCCAGGATTCCAATATTAATACGAGTGTGCATCAATATAAGTTTCACCAAGGGCACCGGTTGTATCAGCCAGTACATATGCACGTTTCAAGTTATTTGTGAAGTAAGTGGGTATTCATAAAATTTTACCGGTTTGGATAAGTATTCGTATTCAAGTACATATCATGAACCTTATACGGACCTTTCTCCGCAACGTTTCTCTGAATGTTAGCGATTTAATTTCTTTAATTTTTTATTATGATTTCATTTAAACTGGGTGGTTCACGAGTCCATCACATGGTGAACCGACTACCGTCAACAAACACTGCCGGACTATGCGCCAATGTGCACGATTATGATTCACGCTCACTTCTATACATCGTACCTAGGGATACATGATATATAGTAGTACAAACAAGATTATACTCGTACATATTCGCTAATGATTTGCATTGTATTTAACACCTGTCGTAGGTGCAATATTTATTCTCCTTAATGAATGCATATGACAGAACACTGGGCCACATCATTATATTATTTAAACCAACTTTTTAAAAATTTCAAAATCAACGGCAAAATTCTTTTGTCTATTCCTTTCATGCTTAAAAAGTCCATAGCTGATTCCCTGCCGTGGGAACGAGTTTGCTATGCACCTGCAGCTAAGTAGATGTACGCAAATTATAAACAGATGTGAGAACATGGGTTCAGGACGATCTAAATAATTGGTTTTCTCAACATAGATCCGTCAGAAGTTCGCGCGTGAGTTAGCATATAGTGATTCTGATCGATGCATGGCCTCCGCAGCGTCGTCGCTCATATAACACGACACATATCTGCATCTATTATAAATGCCATAGGGAATTAATTTTAATCATTCGAAAGGTTTCGCTTCGGATACTCAAATAAATCATCTGAGAAAATACTCAGCTTTTAGAAAGCGTGATATTCCCAACATTTGGTGGGAGAGGCAAATGATTAATGTGCGAATAAACATCACGTAAATTAATACATTTTCTCTTAATCTGTACAAGATTTGGAAAAAAAACTAAAAACACATCTTACAATAACTGCATGCTAACTCTTAATAGAACTCTAATAAAGTACAAGGCCGGTGTGAATTGCTTAGCCGGCTTCCTTTGTCACAGTGTTGATCATCACGTAATTATTCTCTGTGTGAACAGTTGCAGCTCGGTGCACGCTAGTCGATGACCCGAGATGTAAAAGATAAAATAATTATTTTATCTTGTAGGTAAAAATAAAATCATTACTTAAAGCAGGTCATGGATGATTCAAAGCTTTATATCAAGCCAATATTTACGCACCAAACATACTACTAAGTTCGTCACATGACTTGAACTCCAGCTAAATTGCACCTTGAAGATATTTTATCCAAAATGTCACCTACCTATATAATTAACGCTGGGCTTACTGTCAATATTTCAGTATTTACTTATTACCTCTGAAGGCTATCGCTGTACCACATCTTGTAAGTCTGCAGTTTATCTTAATTTGAACGTAATAATGGTTATTCACATTATTATCTTCGTGTTTACTAACAAAACTAATAATAGAGGTGACAATTAGTAGGTACTTCACAACACTAATAACCTGACCACTAAAAGCGTTTCTAATTAGTGAATAGTTTAGAAAACAATTGACACCTATACCCGAAGTCAATTTGAAGTTAATTAAAGTTCTATTACGTTGTATTAAAAGCTTTGTCTCGTCTATGCTGTGTAAACCTTATCAACTGTTACTTTACAATGATTACCTATAATTGTAATTCTTTTTCTTACTAAATTATTTAGATACTAAATTGCCACAGACAAGTTCAATAATGATGATAAACTTAATTGGTGCAATTTTGATTAGAGTAAATACTTTTTAGACATCACTTAGTTACTCAGGTTTCAGCTACTTTAATATTCAGGTATGTGCACTAAATTTTATAATTTATATCAATTAATTAACGCTATGAATCTAAGATCAAAATCATAAACATTAGACATACTTAGGTAACTCTTACTCATTGATTTGTCTGCGTATGTTAATTTACAAAAATAACTTATTCAGCGAATTCAAATCATACTAAATACTTAGATGTATGTACCTGTGCGAGGCACGTATAAAGCCCACGTACACATATAATTAAGCTAAATTACAATTAACAGTTTTTTTTTCTCACATTCTTAATTAAATGAGGGATTACATGCTAATCGAAAGCCGATCTTCTTCATTTTTATATCTAATAATATAAAATTACAATACAATAAGTACTACCTGGCATTGTTACTCACTTATTTTGTTTATATTTCCTTCTTATTTTATTTTAATTTTCAGAGATAATATCGTAAGACAATGCAAGTAATTACAAAAAGGGATCAATAATTGCACAATAATAATTGTTCTGCTTCGCAATAAAATTGCTGTGAACACAATAATGAATAAACGTTTTCATATTATTAAGTAAATACTTAATGCACATTTGCAATTCAGTAAGGACATTGGAGTAATCACTCCCGTACTAAGTTATCAGTATTCATTCATTTCCTATAAAGTACACTGTGTGGCTGAAAATATAATAAAGTTTCTCCTTACTTTTCATTAGCCTTTAACGTCTTTCTTGGTAACAAAACACGTTTATCCATATCTGATATAAATGAGTGCAAGGACCAAAACAATATATTCCTAAGAAACGGATAGTAAGAAATGTTTCTATAAAATTAATTAAATGGAACAGATGACTTCCTATGCGCTTCCTTGTTTAATGAAGTGCGTGTAATGGCGCAAGTGATGAGCCTGCAGTGCGGTCGCGCGATAATGGCCGGTATGGCCGCTCACCTGACTGCGCGGGTCACAGCCTTCACACTGAACAAGCACATATTGAATTAAATACTATTTTTTTTAGCACGCTTATATTATCTTCACTTGTAACTATGTATGTAAGAAAATCTTGGAATCTTATTTAGACCCACTTCCCGGTCTCCGATAAATTTTGCACATGCTCAGATTTCTGATGCCAATACATGGCTAGCTAAGAAACGACATTATATAGAGCGTGTTTTTTTAGTTTTTTAAACTATTAGATTTTACATATTCACCGATAAAACCCGGGGATACAAGATATAGCGCAATCAAAAAATGATAATAAAGTCTAATTTAAAGCACTGAAATATGCACAATATAATTCTCATAGTAAAGTAAATCAGGACCAGGAAACTACAATACAATGATAATTACTTGTATTACCCAGACCATTCTGATAAATCCAACACTATTTTATAATACTCAAATTCCTGAGATTACTTACTTGAGGCATAGATACGTAATCATAGACCATGAAATCACTATATCTAGACTTAACTACTGGCCATAAGCAATTAATATAAAACTAGAATATTAAGCAACTGTGTAGATAAACAATAATGTTTTATTTCTCAGAAAAAATGATATGAAGCTTTTTGCATGAAAAAATACCAATAATTTTCCAGTGGCTCGTTAAAAGCACTGTTTTATGTGATTTTTATTCTAGCACAACCGATGTAACGTAAATATCGATGTCTCGGTCCAATATTGCAATTCCTAATATGGAAATGCATCACATAAGTTAAATATTCTTACCATTTAATATGTTTGCTCCTTATTTGAATAAAACCATTTCTTAATCCTTTTACACAACAACCTGCTTACAGAAAATACATTAAGCGTCGATTTCTTTTTATTCAGGTCAAATATGTCATAATTAACGCTTCTTTCATGCAAAAGTCGCGGCATCATAATAATAACATAATAATCAATCATTAGCCGGGTTGTGTAAAACGACATAGATGCTTAGTAGCTGTGGTGATGGTCTGAAATAGGGACAAGGCGAAGCGACGAGCGCGGCCGTGCGATGGCCAATGGCCCTCCGTCTCCACGGAGGACGGTACCACTGATCATATGACTGCGACAAACACACGCCAACGTGAAATATGAAGGTGCATACACTAAGCTTACTTATATTAGCATTCCAAGATTACGTTTCTGAACAAGTGCAAAAAACTAAGCTATTCCGATGGGACTTCCACCATGTAGGAATTACCACTAACGATCCTGAATTACAGTTCATTTTGTTTATTACACGAAAAAAGCTATATTTAAACTGCTATCTGAAAACACAAAATACCCAATAAGTTTCTGGTTCTTCGAGAATTTTCATGCATTCAACATAATTATCATTACTGATAATATTCATTGACTAACGTCAATTGCAAGGTTATAAAGAAAATATTTTTTCAAATATCAAAATGAAAAACAAGGCAATTGTATAATTTTAATGATCGAACGGAGGTTATATGCAAATAAACTAAACAGCATCACGTGATATTTTTCACTTTCGCTGGCCACAGCAGTCGCAGTAGCAGTCACATGTTTGGAAGGGTACTGATATGTGCCACAAGTGATGAAATGAATAAAATTTTATTAAGCTCTGCTGTCGAGCCGAAGTATGTAGATACAGTGTATAGATATAGCTGCATCATTCCTTTATGAACATACACATGCTTTACAACGCAACGCTAATGAAAAATTATGTTCCAAAAATGTGCTCGTGTAAATAAATTGCCATATGTAAAGCGATGTTTTAGGAAAAATCAACAATTTGAAAAGGCTCCAAGAAATATACGAAAACATGTGTACTGATTATCTAAAGCGGTTCTAATCAAAATTTTGCATTGCCTACTTATAAAAATTTACGAAGCCTTTCTCATTTCTGCAGCAAATCAATAGTCTATTTCCGTCGTAGTAACAAAATAAACGATCACTACATTTAAAGATTAGTTGGTACATACTTTCTACATACTAGTAGCAGGGTTTTTGCACCACCTTTTCTTGCTGAATTAACTGATTGAGTGAATAATCCATCGTTGCTGAGCGTATCATCGCAGACACCCTTTGATAGCGTTTATTCAATTCAATCATTGTTACACGTATTGTGTGCACAATTACAATATAAGTTAGGTATATCCATATCGTGCTCATCTTGTACCAATTTTCACTCACTTTTTCTTTCGTAAAATTAATCAACAAAAGAAAACAGGTTTTTAATAATCCAGAAACGCAAAGTGTCGCGGAAATAGGAAGTTCTCTAAGCCGACCATTAAAGTTAAGCTTATTATCATAGGAATGCCACCGAAATATGTTACAAACGTAGAGAGTGTTATCTTCCAAGTTAACACTTACTGTCGAAGAACAAACCTGTTCTTCACGTGTGATCAATGAATTGACATTTTGGGCCGTCAGAGTTAGTGGTCAGATCTTAAGGTTACAAAATGATAAATAACCAAAGTCGGTTTTCTGGTCGGTGTTGTCTATAACAATACAATCGATTTGACATACCTAGATGCACCCCAAGTGATTACTATTCAATTGTTTTTATAACATGACTTTGAATTTGACAACTTTTGAACTTGTAGCCTCTGGACCATAGATTGCGATTGTCTAAAATGTGGTAGAACATGAATCCTTTAGAATTGGAATGATTTGCATTGGGTGGTTGTGCACTACATTGATCAATGCCTTGTTTACTAATTTGTAAGTGGTGGCTGGCAGTACCACATGAGTGGCATGACGCAGATCGCGTTAGTATGTCAACGATTGACATGGGAGTGTGCGTAAGCGCATACTTACCGGTTAGCTATCGATTTTATTCAAGAACATCGGATGTGCTTTCACTTGTCTTTTACTTAATTGTATGTTAATTTAATGTTCTGTTTATATACAGGGTGGCAAAATGATGACCCTTTTGGGTATAGCTAGTCATATTTTTTTGAATAAAGGTAAATCTCAGGTTCGCTTTCATATTTTTGAAGGAATCAGATACAAAATACAATAACACATGAAATGTACATATTATTCTTCAAATCGCGGTGTTCTAGTTCTATACTTGTATTGGCTCAATTTTCTGTTCCTGATCTGCAAAAAACATTCGGACTACTTTTTCTGTAATATCTTATAGCCAGGGTTAATTTCCATTCGGAATGCAATAATTAGGGACCTGGTAGAAAATACAATCAATTAGATCCATATGGTATCCACTCCTGCAATATCTTGTTTACTACGTAATGGAAATAAAATAACCAAAACAACCTTTTTTTTTTTGTTTTGTTATAAAAAAATACCATCGGTGAATATTGCGCCACCTTGTATAAGATACCAGTTTATGTACTTTATGACGAAAACATTCATTTACATTACTAAACCTTAACCTCTTCCAAGTATTCAAGATACCCTATTTTTTAGTCTAAATTAGTAAGAAAATTATTCGCTAGGTACTTGATTTTTGTTTAGCGCAAAAACTGATAAATGTTCATGCCTAACTCTCGGATTTCCCACTATGAGAAGGATACGTCATACAAAAAATCTCCTCACACATTGACAAATAAGGGTTTTTACCAAGAAGTCTTAATTAGGTTTCTAAATGTCAGTAACTAACACATGGAATAACAAAGTTGTATTTAGTAAACTCATTCTTAAAAATTATCGACGATGTCGGCACATGGGCGGTGTAAAAACCGTTATCAAGTTTCACAAACTAAACGTTTATGTTTACGAGCCCGATCAGTAGTATAATCATTATAAATCACAATCTATACAATTTCATAGCATGAGCAATCGAAATAATTAATTCAGTCGTGTGTAATATGCACGTGGCCATAATCGTACCGAGGTGCTTGCTTAATTGCCTTAATCTGCATCCATCGAGTTCTTTGTTACATTATCACTACGCGATTAATAATACACATTAATCATTGATTAAAACCAAATGACATATTTCGTTCGTCTCAAACAGGGTCAAATTTCCTTCATATTTATACAAATAGCGCTTTCACATTGGCGGATTTTTGTCGCGCGTATCAAAACCGAGCGTATTGTTCTTGTTGTTTGCTTTCGCTGGTATAGTGCTACAAAGTGTGTACGAACCGGTGTCGCTCGGAAAGTCCGCTGGTGTGAAACGCTGAAACTCCTTATAGAGCAGAGATTTCAATGATGTTTGTTTAACAGCTATCGTTTATGTGAGCGTTTTAAATGATTTTAGAAAACCATTTGATTTATCTAACAAACATGCGGCAGTGTGTCACATGGATGGAAATCAAACCAACTCGTTTTATATGTATTAACATTGTTCAGTGCTGAGTAGATGACATAGGTAGAGGTACCTACATCTAGTTGGGTTACGTTATGAGTAATAAATTATATCACGGGTACCTATATAATTACCGTTCAACATTGAATTTAAACGTATCTAATTCAAGTTAAATATCGTTACTTTATCGTTCAATATTAAACTCTTTTGAAAATAAGAAACGGTCACGTGGCTTATCTACGTAATAGTGTTTTACTTGAGTAAGTAATAAATCCCAAAAAGTAATAAAATCCCAGCTATTTTAGACTGGCCCGTGCTTGAGATTCCAAACTATAAGTGCTATGACTGAAAACACAACATTAAAATTTCATGTGGACGCCAAAACTGTAATTCACGTTTTTCTTAAAAAATCTAACTGTAATCAGTAGCCAATTTTACCTACATAACTAATATATTATTAGTATTCAACGCAAACACGGCCATACAACAATAATACAAGACAGAGGAACTCTCACGACCAACGAGTTGGCATATTTTATAAACAGTGTCACGATCACAAATCGCGTAGTCCGGAGACAGATATTCCTTGAGTGAGTGCGTGGTCGACACATCCCGCGACACGACAAACGTCTGGTCTACCTACTTTGTACCCGCTATAATAGCTCAGTGTTGCTGAGAAACACGCAGAATTTATAGGTTTATTGGCAAAAATGTGTATTCCAAATAATTTGTATTGTCCTAATAAAAACCAAAAAACAAAATGCATGTCCGACTTGCCCACCGAGAGTTCCGTCCATTGAATCATTACAAAAGTTCATAGGTAATAGAATTGATTGTGATATGTTTTTCATTATGAATAAGAATCTAGAATGCTTCAAACAAAATTATATATTATGCGATGATCACAATCAACAAAGTCCCCTTATATAAGGGTATGTTATAAGGGTTCCGTTTCATCTATGTTTTGATGTAGGTACGAACCCAGTAAAATAACTTCTTACCAATAAGATGCACCCAAAGCACAAAAACAAGACTTCTTTGTATGTGTCTATTGGTTTAAACATGAGATCACTCTTGTACCATACAGAAATAGGAAATACATATGTACCTAGTGTTATGTCAAGTCTGCCAACAAAAGGTTAAGATATCGTATCAACAAAATGATTCCACGTTAAGTTGTCACGTGACCTCTTGCCAAATGTGTAAGAGTACAATGATGGAGGGAAAAGGATGTTCCAACTGATGTGACATTGACCAGTGCACGTGATCTTATAGGCATGAATACGAAGCAATGCTTCGAGAAGTTTTAAGGGATAACGGAGAACGAAGCGTTTACAACATATACAGCAATTTATGGACCACTTGCTATACTAATTACTAATGAGACACTTTGTTACAGAAAATGGCTGGAAGAAATTGCACTGGCGAGCAAGCAGGGCCGTAAACCATCTTTACTTCGTGCAATGACCAAGGCTTTCTGGATGAGTTACGCTCCTTCCGGCATTATGTTCCTCATACAAGCACTCGTACTCAAGTGAGCAATTTTGTTGAGTCACGTGAATATCACATTATGCCAATTACCGATCATCTTGTGACAAATACTTGTTACCTTAGTGTGTCATCGGTTGCACAGACCTGGAATATACCCAAATTGATTTGACAAGTATGAAAATTGCCATAAATGACATCATGCACTTACTTTAGATTAACGATGTTTAGTTTTACGAGCTTTATCTTAAAAGACCTGTCACAGCATACCTCCTTTGACGTACTTGTACAGAACAATGAAATACTTGCACAATGCACATTTTAATAGAATACTTCTATACCTCTAGGCCTTTCCAACCGGTGGCGTTGAGCTTGATGCTTACGTACTGGGAGCCAGGCTCGACCATGTCGTACGAACAAGCCGTGTACTGCGCGACTGCCGTCATCATGATGTCGCTGGTCATCGCCTTCCTCAACCACCACGGCACCTACTCCACGCAACAATTTGGCATGAAAGTCCGCATCGCTGCCTGCTCACTTATTTATAGAAAGGTTAAATCATTTACTTAAACAATTCTTTAAAATTATGTACAACCTTACCGAAAGTGAAGTACTTATAAGGGCAAACTAATGAAGAATAACAATATTTGTTCGTGTTTAGGTAATGCGCATGAGTTCCGGCGCGCTCGCGCAGACCACAGCGGGGCAAGTCGTCAATCTATTGTCGAACGACGTGAACCGTTTTGACTACGCCTTCATCTACACACATTTCATCTGGCTTCTTCCCCTACAAGTCATCGTGGTCTGCTACCTCATATACTTGAAGATAGGCTATGCCGCCATCGTAGGTGTCATTGGCATTGTGTTGCAAACGATACCCGTGCAGTGTAAGTATATTTTTGATGCTATTGTTTTGTCAGGATGTTGAAGCAATTGTTCATTTAAAACTCAAAATACAACAGAGGAAACATTATTGAGCAGGACCATAACCTACTTCTGTATTTCACTCACTTTGTGCATAACGAGTTATACCTAAATAAGACCGAGAATAACGGAACCCTAATATAACTTACATTCCGCACCACACACAGCACCGCAACAAACACTAAAATAAGTTTAATTTTTCAAATGAACTGAGCCAAAAATATAGCCAATAAATCAAAACCCCAAAAAAAAGGGTTTATTGGCCCCTTAAAATTAAAGCTTCCTGTTATGCAATTACGATTACGAAAGGAATCCAAGCCCATAAATTGCTGTCGTCCGATCCAATCATGATAAAGGGAGGCCGTGCATCTTTTGCGAAAAGGCAATAAACTTAAGATATACAACCTAGTTATTTTATTGTTGCAGCTTACATGAGTAAATTGGCTGCAAGGTTACGAATGAGGACCGCGTGCAAAACTGATGAGCGCGTGCGAATCATGGACGAAATTATTAATGGCATGCAGGTATGTTGATCTAGATTTTCTAAAACGCTCATTACGTATTAATTGTTTAAGTAGGTCAATTAATTCTTCAAATATATTTCTTGATAATTAGTTTAACTTTGTTAAATTCGTTTATGAACGAACACAAGACCTGTGATTTTGGGAATAATGGCGAAATTGTCATGGGTGTATCTTAAGTATACTGTTAAGCTCTCGTTTGTTCGATTTAAAACATTAGGAAAACCCCACACGTAGGTATACTGCCAATGGCACAGTATCCTTCATTTTTTTACAGCTGTATTCAGTTATTGTTCAATTTTATTTCTTTATTTGGCAAACCTTAATTTAACACGGTTACCAAGAAACCGCAAACAAATAACAAAGTCTTAATGTCTTTGACTCAAACTACGTAAATAGGAAAAATACTTCAACAGGTACATATCTGTAATTTACAGAGGGTTTTTCTATACCTATGGTAAGTACTTTTGCTAATTAGACTTTAATTTTAGGTAATAAAAATGTATGCCTGGGAGAAGCCATTTGAGCAGGTAGTCGCCCTGGCTCGGAAAAACGAAATCAAATGCATTACGTCAGCGTCGTACCTTCGAGGAGTATACCTGAGCTTCATGGTGTTCACGGAGAGACTCACCCTGTACATAACACTGCTATCCTACTCTCTATTCGGCTACCAAGTTACCGCGGACATTGTAAGTAACCAAACAAAACATTGTGTAACCTTCACCAATTACTGAACAACAACGGCATTTAATTTGCCTTTTTATTAATTCAGTTACCATATCAAAATACAATACGATTTGGTTAATTTTTCATATTCCCGAATATCGTAGCCGAAATGGCTAAATGTAAAAGCAATTCATGTCTAATTAATTACAATTATGTATTTAACTTAGTCCGGGTCTGTAGTGAAAACTACTATTATTCTAATTGTTTTAAAAGTATAACGAGCTATTCTCAACACTAATACATGATTCTGTGTGGTCCAGTGCAGTGTGCGTGTGTGATTTGCAGGTGTTTCCATTGGCGCAATTCTTCAACACCCTACAAGGAACCCTTTCGATAATAATGTCGAATGCCGTGTCATTTTTGGCAGAGGCGCTGATATCAGTGCAACGCCTCGAGGCATTCATGTTATTCGGTATGTGAGACGGCAAGTCTCTATCGCACTAAGTGCATGCCACTCCGCCACAACCCTTGCCTTCCACGAGTCCAAATTATAACTGAGACTCGGCGCTATTAATCAAATTATTTTAAACCTAAACACTAATTCACCTAATATATTCCTTAACAGGTTTAAGGGTTAACAGAAATTCTCTTAAATCAATTTAGTAACTTTAGTATAAAAATTTGTATATTGCATGTGCCAGACATTGTAGTTTGATGCCAAAATTAATAAAAATAATTATTACGTTTTCTATAATATACGTATTTTAAATTGAAGGAACCAGATAATGTGAAGTGAGTTAAAGAAAAGAATAGTTATTTTTTTATGGGCTTTTCTACATAACGTGTTACATAATTTGAAGAAATGCTTAGTTGCTACGCTACACAATCTGAGCTAGGTTTTATGGAAGACATTAGTAACAGTAGAGAAGAAAACATCAATATAATGGAAATGATACAGGCGACAAGAGTAAAATGTGTATAAAAGCTGCTCAGCCAATAAAATGAATAATTTCCACAGGCGTTCCCGCTGGCACAAATGTTCAACATACTTCAGGGCACACTAGCAATGAATTTTTCGTCAGGCCTTTCATTGACTATGGAGTCTTATACCTCTGTAAAACGTATCGAGGCACTTTTAAGTTTGGGTACGAGATTAGACAGCATAGTTTTGGGTGTCTATATGTCGTGAACGATGCACTCAATGCGTCATTACTGTTCTAACGAATGAAAGACTAAGTGCGTTTATTGTGTTAACACACATCCTATGATGTCATTTGTTCTTGCTTCTTCTACTAACCATCATAACGCACTAACCTAACGAGGGACATTTCTTATTTGTATTTTTCCTGCTGTATAAAAAATTATATTCTTACCTGCTTTGATACTTTTTATTCTATCTTTTATCGTGTGTAGACAAGGGAATAATTACTTTATTTCAATAGAAAATTAAAGACAAAAGGTATTGATACAACATTAACAGATTTTCATTCAGCTTTTCATTAAAAAAATAACATAAGGTGAATTATGCTGGTACCATTATCGATACAAACGATGTACTTGCAAATAATATTACAGTCGATGTGTACACTAGGTATTGCAATTGTTTGTAGGTACGAGTTAATATAACGCTAATTCTTCTTTATGAATGACAAACAGATGAGCGAGAGGATCTCCGCAGTGTGCCGGACGTAGACATCGCTAAATTGGTGCAAATGGTGGACAATAAGAAGAAAAAGATCAATTTGAGCGAAGTTGACCTTCGTCCTAACACGTTTAAGAAGATCGACGAGGAAGGAATTTACAACCCCGGTAAGTTACAAGTCGCGGACCGTGATGCTAAAACGTTACCACACATCAAAATATCGAACCTAAGATGAAGTAAGATGGCAAATTGTATATACCATTATTGATCATCATTGTTCAGTAGGTAATTTGGGGTTTATTTATTCAACAACATTTGCGCTAACGGTTACATCAATATTTGATTTTAGAGACACAGTAAATAAGCGGGCTGACTTTCCAATTGCGTGCCAATCTTTAGTCTATAGACCTACATAGAGCATTTGTGTCATCCTATATGAAAACAAAGCGATGTGTCCGACGCAAAATAGCCTTTCAATAAATAAATATCCACAAGTTTAACCGATTTCGTACCGCACTTGTACCTCAACAAAAACCCCGACGACCAGCCTTTACCGCATTGAAGGGGATAGCCGATTGAATCACTCGCCGAGACTCGCATTATTTATCCAATGGTTTACTATTATCCTTTGTAGTCTCGTTGTTGTGTAATCATGGATGTTCCGATCGATTTTATAAGGCACACTGCACGTTGTCAGACTGTTCCCACAGATTTTTCTTTAGTAAACCTTTCTTGTAGGCAAGGTTTTTTATAAACTTAACACACATTTTCGATTTCTTAAAAGCCATTTATTCTTTTATAAATGTTCTTAATAGATATGTTCTTTGTCCCTTTAAGGATTCGAGTGCAACGAAAAAGGTCTGATGACTTCAACTCTATGCCCAATGCCCGTGAACGTGGGCATCTTGATCCAAAACGTGAGCGCCAGCTGGACTGACGACGGACCTATTACGTTGAACCAGCTTAACCTTATGGTGCCCAAAGGAAAGCTGTGTGCCATCATAGGCTCTGTTGGATCTGGAAAGGTTTGTTGTTTGAGTTTAATCATTAATATTCTGCCCCTTATAGAACGTCCCTTCTCCGCGTACTTGCTACGAAAATATATATTTTTCTGACTTATTTACTTATCTACCTTTATGTGTGCATTAACGAAAACTTATAGTTTCTTACTGACACAATAAAATCAATACTATTTGGAAACTGTGTTTGGAAAGTTTTTGGCCATTTTTAAAAACTAGTGAACACAATTAGCCGTTAGCCAAACCAGGCTTTTAGGTAAACTTACGTAAGTGCAAACATACGTAACTTTACTCATATCCACACTTAACAAGTACTTACTTACCTTAAAAGTTATCAAACGGACGTGAATTCGTAGCAAATTTTGATCCTATTTAAGACATCAAGTAACAAGAACATCAAAATACCACTCACGCTTGTGTCAACAAGTTACCGGCTCAATAAATATTAGCACTGACCAAAATTGATGTATTGAATGACAAATTTATCAAGTACACTTTTTAAGAACCACTTCATAGTAAGGTTAATTAACATGTTTTAAGGTAAACAAATACATTTTCAAACTTATTTCCTTAAAATGTGTAAATAATGGCTATTTTTGCAGAGTTCCGTTCTGCAGTTGCTGCTGAGCGAACTTCGGTCAAGCAATGGCCGCATCTACCTGTCTGGCCCGCTGTCGTACGCAAGCCAGGAGCCATGGCTCTTCGTAGCCACCGTCAGGCAGAACATACTGTTTGGCCTCCCCTACAACTCTAAAAAGTACAAAGAAGTAAGTATACAAAGTTGGCATGTTAATACCTATTTGGACTCTAAACTAAAATGGAAAATAGAAGATCGCAAATTGCATGATAACAATACTTTATTTTTAAATTCAGAAACATTAAATTGGATTTTGACCATGCTCTTCCATATTCTCTATAATACTGATTTACTGTAACTCTTCCAGGTGGTAAGAGTTTGTGCTCTCCAAAAAGACTTCCAGCAGTTTCCTCACGGTGACCAGACGCTGGTCGGTGAGCGAGGAGCCTCCCTGTCGGGCGGACAGCGAGCCCGCATCAACCTCGCCAGAGCAGTGTATAGACAAGTACGTCTTCCCTCGTTTATGTTTTGCCCATTATAGAAGAATGTCCTTGAAATACCTATTTCAGATTATATGGTAATCATTTTTTCATAATCTTGCAGCTTTTGGAATCCATTACTTTTGGAAAACAGTCTATTACCAGTTAAACCCCTATCGTTATGACTAAAACTTGATATCCTCACTTCACCTCTGCCTCGTTTCAAGGTAGCTTTGAGGTTTTATAGTCTGAGATAATCCCCTAAGCTCATTGCACCAGCAACAGCGCGGTAGATATCAAGCTATAAAATTACGCTTTTACCTGAAAATTAACCGCAGACCTTAATACAATTTTTATTAGCAGTTGCTTTAAGCCTTCTAATGAACTGGCTTTTAATTTGCACTTGCGTCTTTTAAGTGGAATATTATTTTATGTCATGTTGCTGGTATGCAGGAAAGTTATTTTACTATTTAAAGTTCTTTGATCTTTTGAAACTATGCAAATTCTGATATCATACAGGACGAAAGTGACCGCATGCATTAGACTGTGGTAGTTTTAACGAGAGTATTAACTGATCCTATAGTCAAGGTGCATAGGCTGATCAACCCGATCATTTTTGCACGGACAATTGATTGTATATTTTGTGATCAGGCTGAGATATACCTACTGGACGACCCGCTGTCAGCGGTGGACGCGCACGTGGGCCGGCAGCTGTTCGACGAGTGCATCAGCGGGTACCTTCGCCACACCACGCGCGTGCTCGTCACGCACCAACTGCACTACCTCAAGGCTGCCGACTACATCGTCATCATGAATAATGTAAGCTTTTGTTTCCTAAGTCATTCCACTCTCTGGTATCCACGCACCAGCTGCATTCTTTTTGTCAAGCGCAGAATATGTCTACGCATACCACTTGCGCCAATGAACTTGAACTGCTCACATTGAGATTTTCATGCATGATCTTTTGAGGGAAAACGGTGTGCGAGATTTGAAATCCCAAGGGTCATAACTACAGCTATAATTAATTAATTTAAGTGATTTCACTCTTCAGTATTCAACAAAGGTCATATCATTTTATTAGCAAACTTGTACATCTTTACTTCTGCTTTTCCATCATAAAAAGTCACAAGGAAGTCGTTTATATTCTTACCTTCTTCTCCTTGACAACATATATGCTAAAAATATCCCTGAAGCGCAGTGCAATATGAGTGCAATGCATGCGTTTTCGTCACGCATCAGCTCCACTATTCCAAGGCTGAATGTTACATCGTCAATATCAATGTGTTATACAGTATTACATAGACTTATTGTTTATTACAAGCTATTGAACAAAGATATCGAAAATTGTAGAAGAATTTTTTTCTTAAGTTTGGGCTCAAGCCACAATGTCAGCTTGTCGTGACCCCATGCTAAAACAACTTTTGCAATTCTTTTTCCGATGTTATTGAACTCTAACCCAAGTGTACCTACTTGCAATTTTACTAAAATACTAATTTTATTTTGCTATTTTTTTTTATCCTTGGGAAAGAGATAACACAAACGTCATACATATTAATTTGCATGTTTCTTCTTTCCCATACGAAACATGAATTCCTATTTTAATTGATTACCATATTAGCACGTTGATTGCAATATAGGTAGAAACGACTGCATGGAATGTCTGATTAGAATGCCAGTTCTCGTGAATTCCTAGTTACACATATTAAATGCCATGGATAGAATTCATAAATATGATCGATTAAGTAATACTCCCCTTATTCTAAAACATCATGTTAATGTTGTGTACAATTCGTATTTTTGGTTTACTAGGGTTCTGTGGAAGCTAAAGGGTCATACGACGAATTGGTGAGCACAGGGAAAGACTTCGCGAAGTTGCTTTCATCCAGCCACGATGAAAACGAAGACAAGAAAGATGTGGAGAAACCACCCCCAATGTCCAGACGAACGTCTGCTAGAGTAAGTTTACTTTAGTTAAATATTGCCGTCGTAAAGTACCTGCGAACTGTTAAGCTGTTACTCCCAAGAAATAATTTTCGAGTAGAATCGACCGACTCATTCAAGCACCCGCAAATTCGATGCACCACATTGCGAATTTACGATATTCATCGTTGTACGTGCTTCGTGCAAAGATTTTTTTCACTTTAAACTGGAACGTGGAATCCTGTACCAGACTTCAAAGCCAAACGAAAAATATTCAAAATCGTGCCTTAAACCTGTTGAGTTAATGTTCAAATCTAATAACTGATTCGCTGATGCTACATTAGCTGAAGCAAAATCTTAAATGAATTTAAATTTATTGATAGGTTTTCTGTAATAAAAGTTGAAATGGTGTCGCCACGAGCCATGTGACTCATAGCCTTAGGTTTATTATGATTGAATTTATGTGATTCGACATTTAGGATTGCATACCTATCTGGTACTTTGCAATCGTTATTTATTGATATTATAGTATTATGCAAATTTCATTGCATTTTTTGCAACAGTTACTTTTTAATTGCTTCTATTCTAATAAAAACTTCATAAACGACGAACTAAAAATCTTGACCTAAAAATTAAGAAGTTAATATAAATATTTTCGACCTGAGGCCATATTGCCGTAAACTAAATGAATTGGCATAAAAATTACCTATCCATTCACTAGGATGTCCTAATATGATTTAAAAACCTTCCACAAGGAAAACAACTGCACACTTACTACTTATTAACAAAAAATCTTCTACGTACCTTCCCAATTTACCCATACTAAGTACTATACTACCTAAAATTTTCGTTTTCATTACTTTGCGTTTCCAATACTTTTTTTACTATTAAAAAAAATACTTTTGATTTACCAATAATGGCCCTGATTCCAGTTATCAACAACTCGCCGTCCGTCACTATGCGAGTCAACAGGCGGTTGTGAAGTAGCTCAAGAGATGGAGGAAGAGGAACGCGAGTCAGGCTCTATGGGCTGGCGGGTGTATGGCGCGTATCTCCGAGCCGGAGGCAAGGCGCCGCCACTGTTGTTCATGATTCTACTGCTCGTGATCGGACAACTATCGGCTACGCTCTGCGACTATTGGGTCACATTCTGGTAAATAATTATTCCTTTCCTCAAAGATTGAGCAGTTTCTAATATTTCGATAATAACAAGAACTATTGCAGGTTAGACAAAATACACTTAACAATATTATTTAATTTAATTTTCATTCAACGATCTTTATGTGAAGACTGAATTTTTCCACGTTCAAAGTACGGAGATGAACAAACATACTTAAAGAACTAGCAGTTAACATTTCAAAACTCTTTGCAGGACAAACGAAGTGACGACGTTAAAAGAGAAAGCTAATAACAGAACAATAAAAGACTACCACGTAGACCGATCGCCACCACTCGACAATGGGACATTCAATTTATCCAGCTACTTCTCTGGAGTTAATTTGCAGCCAGGTAATTGATTCTTATTTTTACACATGAAACCGCTCGGAATCTTGACTGCTTCGTTTTACTCCAACCGAAGATTAGTATCAAGCATGTCAAGATTCCACCATAATTAAAAAAAGCAGACAAAAAGAAAGAACAAAAGAAATATCCGTACTTATAAGTACCACCGTTAGGTTGGTTTTTTGTACTTTTATTTCAACCAACTAGGACCAATAGAAAAACACATGATCGTATCATACATAATAATATGTCCTAACTGAGTTATTATTGGAAGACTAAAATACATACTTTTTTCAGACCTGGACATCCACGCTTTCATAGGCCCTCTGGATACATCTCAATATTTGTATGTCTACTCGGCGCTAATCGTTTGCTGTATCTTCTTCATCACGGCGCGTGCATTCATGTTCTTCAAGGTTTGCATGACAGCGTCCCGCAACCTTCATAACGACATGTTCCATTCCATGCTCCGGGGCGTTATGAGGTTCTTTGACACTAACTCCTCTGGTAAGTAAAGAAAACCGAGTATCTGCTTGCCTATAGTAAAATAGATTTTACTGTTACTCAAAAATAACATATTTCCTCCTTCCACAGGACGTATTCTTAACAGATTCTCTAAGGATATTGGAGCCCTCGATGAATTGTTGCCTCGTTTCCTACTCGAGTGTATACAGATCTACCTAGTGATGTTCAGTATCCTAGCACTAAATGCTGCTGCTCTCATCTGGACGCTGCTGCCTACCACTATCATCCTATTATTGTTCTACACTATACTCCAAATCTACCTTAAGTCTGCACAGGGTATCAAAAGACTGGAAGGCACAAGTAAGTACCTAAAGTAATCTGAGTTTGAAATAGTAAATTAAGTACCTACACTTTATTTGTGAGCAAATGAATTTCGACGATGTTCATTGTTCTTTAATCTTGATTTTTTTAGCTCGAAGTCCTGTCTTCTCCCATATGTCGGCCACTCTCAACGGCATCAGCACTATCCGATCAGCTGGCGCAGAACAAAGATTGATTCAAGAATTTGATAGATTCCAGGTACTGTAATCTAAATACTAAAACTGAACTGAGATAAAACTGAGAATAATATTTTTTGTCCTTACCCTAGTCTCATTCTAATCTTTGGATTTTGTTTAATTCTCAAATTCAAATACAGCACATTCATCTATATTTATTTAGGCGGCTGAAAAGAGCCTCGTCTGTAATCGAATATTGTTTATGGGTGGCAGGATATCCACACGTCCACGTGGAGCAGCTACCTGGCGAGCGGCGTGACGCTCGGCTTCTGGTTGGACTTCATCTGCGTCATATACCTAACAATCGTCATTGTCGCCTTCCTTGTTATTGATAGCAGTGAGTACTACTTTTCTACCAACGTTACCTTTAGGTTACAGTCTATTTACTGTGATTAACTCTTTAATTTTAACTCAACAAAACATTGGTTAAAGATAAGATGTGAAAACTTCAATACTTTGTTTCGAGATATTCGTTGTATATGCCGCGTAATTGCCGCAGTTTACTTAATCATAGAGTTAAAAGTGAGAAGCCATTACTGAAAATAAGGTCATGTATTTATTTTTTCATAAATAGAAACGATATTCTCCGGGAACGTGGGCCTGGCGATATCACAAACGTTGATCCTGACGGGCATGCTGCAGTTTGGTGTCCGTCAGACGGCAGAGGTCATCTCGCAAATGACCAGCGTTGAGCGCATACTGCAGTACACACACATCGAACGGGAGCCCAAGTGGGACAAAGGAGGTCGGTGTACTGAATAAAAAGTCTTACTAAAAATTTTGTATGGGAGAACATGAACGGAAGCTTATTTAAAGTGCAGCTTAGTTAATGCGATAAAAATTGACATCCTCTATAACCATTAATCGTTTTTCCTCAGAGAAAGAAACGCCTGCTGGATGGCCGTCACGCGGTCGAATTCAGTTCAAAAATTGCTACATGAAGTATACTCCCGAAGACTTGCCAGTGCTTAAGAATCTCAATTTAGTTATAGAAAGTGGATGGAAGGTACAATTTTTGAATATTGTCATAGGTTTGCTATCCATTATTGTCAAGAGTAGTCCTTATTTAAATTTCTGAATATTTGTAGGTTGGTATCGTGGGCCGGACGGGGGCCGGCAAGTCATCACTGATCTCCTCGCTGTTCCGCCTCGCCATCGTGGAGGGAGAAGTTTTCATTGATGACGTTGACACGTCTTACTTAGCTTTACAAGTAAGTAATCACTAACGGTACAAGTTACTATATTCATTATAAAATTCCATATATTTTCAAGAAAACTTCTGTGCCTCGCTATATACTCTATTTACCTTACTAGGAGCTGCGATCGAAAATATCCATCATACCTCAGGAGCCAGTGCTGTTCTCAGCGACCGTTCGGTACAACTTGGACCCGTTCAATAACTACGATGATGAACAACTGTGGCAGGCGTTGGAAGCTGTGAGTTCTAAGAATCTACTATTGTTTATTACTCGTATATGATGTATTTAATACAAAAATGTCTACAGCTAATACAAGTTGGTCACCGGTTGGAGGAACTACTTGTTCACACCCGTGTAGATGTTATAGCCGTTCCCATAATTCAACTCCATGCCGAATCTCATCTAATCTTTTCAGTAGTTTTCCCACGATAGCATCACATATGCAATTTTAATAATTTTGGAGAACATTTTCTGAATTAGCTACAAAGTACAAGCCTTCATCTTTTCAGGTGGATCTCAAAGCCGCAGTGCCGGCGCTGGACTTCAAGGTGTCAGAAGGAGGGTCGAATTTCTCACTGGGACAGCGACAGCTCGTATGCCTTGCGCGCGCCATCCTCCGCGCCAATCGCATCCTCGTACTGGACGAGGCTACTGCCAACGTAGACCCTAAGTAAGTTATGCATCTAATCTGGAATAATTTGTCCTCTTTTAATTAATTTGGACTCAAATGTCTTTCGGAATGTGAATAAAATCTTTTGTAATGAACCTAAAATTATAGTTCCGTTAAATGTCCACTGCAACAACAATGAGTAGGAACAACTAATAATACAACTTTCGTTAGATTTTTAATGTATTCTTAGAGATAAAATGTGTGTGGAGCTTAAACTAATTGTGTTGAAAAAAATAAGAATATTATTAAAATTTTCCAGGACGGATGAATTTATCCAAAGAACAATAAGAACGCGCTTCGCGGACTGCACCGTGCTGACGGTGGCTCATCGACTGAACACCATCATGGACTCGGACCGAGTCATGGTGATGGATTCGGGACGGCTGGTAGAGTTTGACCACCCCTACCTCCTCCTTAGCAACCCCGAGGGACACTTCACCAAGATGGTCAAAGAAACCAGTGAAAAAATGTCCGCGCAGCTATTCCAGATAGCAAAGAACACATACCTTAGTAGTGGTGGAGTAATATAACAGTGTCATTCTCTATATAGTTTCGTAAGAAATTTGTTATAAGTACTCTAAACGGCCATCGCATTGGAATACTTGTTTTGGGAATCAGGTAGTGTCTTTACTTGCCTACTGAACTCATAATAACCCAGTAAAGGACACGGTCACAAAACCCATAATATTCATTTAGGTAAATCCCTACTCTTACTTACCTACAGTTGTCCTAAACGTTTGTAGGAATTACAGAACTACGCAATTTAAAAGGTTTTTAAATTCTTCTAATCCGAGTTTAATAATATAAATATTTAAACTCTTGATAATTTAAGACTTCTTCATCTAAAGTTACAAAATAATTATTCCAATGTAGATAAAAGAATTTATAGTGTGAGTAAATAGTGTTAAGTACAGTGCAGGAAAAAAACTGTGTTATTTATTTTACTATGAAATTGTATCATATCAGTAACGACGTGTAAGTTAAAAAATGACCATTACAAATGCCATAGAGGTTACCTACCCTCGAAAAATAAAACATAAGCATTTAAAAAATATTTTTATTTATTTTCTATTGCCTCCTCCTATATTTTTTAATCTCTGATCGGACTCTCCTTTCATTCTTTTGATAGCCACATGATATTGCAAGGAACTGCTCTTCGTCCTCAATTTAAGGATATCCATGAAAACAGTCACATGCCAAAAACTTATCCCATCTAATGTCATGTTATGGAGTAAAGTATCTGAGCAGAAGTAAGGCTTTTATCAGCACAGGGTAAGTAAAAATTAAAAAGCTACAAATAATTTGGCTTTACCTACAATAACACTTGAGTATTTATCGAAAAAAATTGCCTATTTCTTCCCAAGTATCCTCCCATATTATTCCTGTAGCCTTATTCGCTAACTCCACTGACAGCTCGCAAATATCATCAATTGGTAAAGTGTACATCAGTAAATTGTCAAACAGCTATTTTCTTATTCGCTAACGCCAGTTACCAAATGAGATGACGTCATCAGCATCGACACAGGCTGATATCCACCATGACTCATTTTGACAGCGGTTTCTGTATCGATAAACGTTATATTGCGATTCCGTAAGCCCAGTGGACATCAAATTGATAGCCAATGTCATTTTTTGAAATACACTACAAATAGCAGTGTTTTATGCCTCATCACTGGGATGTCTATACTATATTGTTGCATCAGACATATTAGATTTCTCTAATTTTGCGATTCCAATAGAAATACAAACCCTGAGTCGTTTCCTTTATTTTTTGATAGTGTTATTTTTAATTGTATTATTTTAATTTGTTTTATCTTTCTTTGTGTGGAATAAAAATTTCGCGTGTATTTTTGCTGGCATTTGTGGAATAAGAGACAAAACGAAGTTTATCCAGAATCCAGAAATGTCGTATGCGAGATTGCAATAATTCTCTGGATTTACGGGAGCAGGAATTCATGGCAAATTTCCGTATCAACAAATCAAGGTTTCAGCGAGTTTCGGCAGAGTTATGTCCGTTTCTGCAACGTGCTCAACAAAACACTGCTGTTGCAATTGAGCTAAAAGTAAGAATTTATAACGTAAAAAGTTAAATAAATACCAATATTACATAATTTGATGTTACCTACTAATTTGCAGCATGTCTCAACCTTCATTTAGTAAGTGAGGTAACCGATGCTCTCAATGTATGGGACGACCTACTCAAGTACGTAAAGTTACCTTCCTGTAGTGTACCAATTTTTGTTTTGCATGCAAAACATAGGAATCTACGTATCAAAATATTGTTTACGTTGTTAAATTTATAATAACTACAATACTCACAATATTCTCAGTTAATATATTGTTCAACCACACGGAATTTTAGACACCAAGTTCACACACAATAGAAAGCAAATACTGAATTTTACCGCCACAGATTGTTTTTAAATATATAACACGCTGAAAATAAAGCGTTCTCTCAAACGTAGTTATGTAATGCTAATAGGATATTTCCTACTTAGCAGTATAATAGTCGATAAAAAAATAGAGTTGTCAAGTTGTCATCGTAGTTTTGGCGTCAGCAACCGTGTAACGATATCCACTTCATGCGATACAGAATACCAATGTTTTGAACTTATAGGTTGACATCAAAGTTCCGATGACAACTGAGGCCAGTTGACATCTGAGAATTCGAAAGTTAGCGAATAAGCCAGCTGTTCCGGGTGTACCCAACTCCCATTCGCCTTTATTTATTTTTAAAATAGTAGATATCTGAATTTTTTAATTGGTAGCCCGTGTACTGTGATCTGACATTTTTGTCAAATGTCAGTCAATTAGTACTGTCATGAACTGTCAACATCCATCAAGAAACTTCACGAAAGTAAAGTGAACCGATTGCGTTTATATTCATATATTTCTAGAAATCCTTACATGTAAGTAATACCTAATATTTATTTAATAGTTATGTTCATCAATACAAGTCAAAGTAAAGTTTGTGATTTTTTAATTTCAGCTACAATGACATCGGAAATATTGGCTACACCGCCATCGGTTTCATGGGCGCAGAGAAGTGCTCGTGTGTTTTTGACGTTTAATGTAGAATGTGAGAAACCAGACATAAAAATTGAGCAAAAATCTGTATTTTTCAAAGGTATATGCACACCAGATCAAAAGTTACATGAGGTTGTTATACCCTTGTACTCAGATATTGATCCAGAAAAAAGTTCTTACACAAACAAAGGGAGGTTAATCGAGGTTGTTTTGGCGAAAGCAAAAACTGACGACCCCTTCTGGCCTGCCCTAACAAGTGACAAAAAGAAACACCACTGGCTCAAAGTTGATTTCAATCGTTGGCAAGATGAAGATGAGAGTGGAGATGACTTTGATAATATTAGTGACATGTTCTCTAGCAAATTGGGCAACTTTGGTGATGAAAACGATAAAGAGGTTACCAGCTCATCCGATGAGGAAGATCTTCCTGACATAGAGTAAAGGATCTCAAGTATAACATAGCCAAACAAATTTATTAGTGCTAGAAATTTGTAATTACGGACAATATTGTGCTTTTATACAAGGAATAGTTGGTAGCTCCTAACTGTATGACATATTGTAAGGTTCAATAGTTTAGGAGTGTGGTCTGCAAGTATGCTTTCTCTTTTTTTATAGTTTTAATGATCTTATTTGCAAAAAAAAACGATTTTAATTTAGGAGACATAAAATTTCAAATATTTTATTTTGGACATGTCAATAGTTATCTCCATGCTGACTTAAAGTATTAATATTAAAACGACCCATTTCTCTGATCTGAATTATATTTTAATATGTCTGAAGCCTAGCAAGTGCTTATTTAATCTAAACATTTCTTCTTCATTATATCATTTACAGTTTCTTAAATAATAGGTTTTACTTAATAATAAACTAGTACTTTAGCTAGACAGTTGAGGCATAACATCATTATTTTGTACTTTGTGTTTAATTTATAAAGTAAAACACATACATTCCAAAGATCCAACTATGGCTGCTATCCGTAGGTTTTAAAATAAGCATACTCATAGGGCTTCTATGTAAGCCATGATATTTATGTGTAAGAACATACTAAATCAAGTATGCATGTATTACAAATGACTGTATTATGGTCTACCCATTTATATTATTTATACTATTGTATCACTAGTATATGTAGGTTTCCATTTCAATACTGTTGAAAGAACAAGACAAATTAATTTACCCCAAAATCTGCATGTTTTCTCTGGCGCCTGCAAATATATTTGGCACATTGTGTTCATAAATAAATCTTTCATTTTCGAGTTGTGATTTTTATTTCATCCATAGGTATATTGCACCGAAAGGTATCTGAAGCCATAGCTAAGTAAAGGAGCCAGTCCATAATAGTAAATGGTGCTTATTGTTGGTGAGAACTCATGCATAGTATAATCATCGGCACGAATCTTGAGCGCTGACCTTCACCGCGCAGAAGTGATTTATTGGGTTTGGGTCCCTTTTGTGATATGAAGTGAGGCGCGGCGGCGGGGTAAAGCGGTGATTAGCCCGCAGCGCATCGCGTCATAGCCGTCACTCGGGATTAGTTCTTTGCTGCGGTTGACGTACTTCACGACGACGAGTACACTTCCGGCCAATTTAATTGACACCAATTTTTATAAAATATATGCGCAAAGCTATCCCCACTCTTCCGCCGAGCGCTCAAGATCCGTGCCGGTACCTGGGGCCCGATTCTCCCAAGTTAATGTCAAAATTGAATCGCAATAGCAGTTTTAACCATATAGGTACCAACGACATTCGATTGGTTTGCATTTTAGTGATTTTGGTCTATACGGTAGTTTGCTCTGCAATCATATTGCAATTGTAAATCATTTGTTATTTTTAATCAATCATTGACAAAATGATTCATTATTAAATGACAAAAAAGGATAAAAACGTACCTACGCTACTTAACGCTTCAATCGTAATTGAGTCGTGATTGGATCTCAGACGAATGTGAATCGTATGTCGGTCGCTTAAGTAAAATAAGGAGAATCGGGCCCCAGTACGTACCTACCTATTTTGCGTTCGAGGAATTCCCCGAGCTGTCGAGTGAATAGTGATGTGTTCGACGTAATCAAATACAAAACATAAAAATTTCGTCGCGAGAAGAATAATTTGCTCATTAATGTACCTATTTAAACAAATAAAGATAAAAAAGTTATTGCGGGCTGCAACAATTCAAGCCGTCGCTAGGTTTGGACAGCACTGATTTAATCAATCTACAATAGACGGTTTTCTTTTTCAGAATTATAAAAAAAATGGTTCCCAAGAAAGTGGTAGACCGTTGTACCTACTACGTTACTGCGCTTTTACCTGAATGCCCGGGATAAAAAAATATTGCGCGAGCCCTTTATGTGGCTTGGATCAAGACAGTCTTCGAGTTGAAGCATTCACCTTGAGGTGCAAAGTTTACAGTGAAAAATATAATACACTCCCGAGCAAAAAATGGAATCGCCCCTTGGGCTATACAATTACAACGATTGCCAATGATACAATACATATTTTCAATTAAATGTTTATGGTCTCGTTTGAAAACCTATACTTTTTGCTTTAAATTAAGGGTAGAAACAAATCAATCATTTCCGTATTTCAGGAGCTATCTTTATCGCTATCATTTTTATTTAAGATAGCAACGAAAATCAGGCGAAAAATAAAATTGAGCTTAGCTGAAAAATTGAACATTTCAAACAAAATCAAGCATAGGTTATTGTTTCAGTATTTTGTATTTCCTCCTCTAGCCCTTATTACTGCTTTTTACGGTTTCTCATGGATCTGATGAGTTTTTAACTGTTTCTTGCGGTATTCCCTGCCATTCCTCGGCCAGCGCCATTTTCAGCTTAAATGATTTTTTTGTTTCTACCCTTGAACCTAAAAGTATAGGCTTTCTAACGAGAAAATAATAAACATTTAACTGTAAATATTGTATCATTGACAATCGTTTTATTTGTATAGCGCACGGGGGTGATTCCATTTTTTTGCTCGCGAGTGTAGTTTAGAACTTCGAGAGATCAAACAAATTGCTTTGAGTTAAATCATTACCTAAGATCACATCTTATAGTCTACATTTAACTTTGGTTAAACGTCAAAAAACCTATTTGCATATTTTTTCGGCTATCAGTCGAGGTCTGCAGTTGAAGCGCCCCTCCACACTCCTCGTATTCGTCTAAAAATACCGAAAAATACCGTCGGCAAAATACAATTTGACATCAGACATGGATTGACAGTGACAGTGACAGCGCAGCTGTTCGTTGTTATTCAATTGTTATTGATTGTTATGTTGTTATTATTTTTCTAATACGCATTGCGTTAAAGTTTATTTTTTTCGATGTATTTTACTGTAGTGAACCATTGAATATAGTTAACACATAAGATGGATGTAAATCACTTATCTCAGAGTAATCTACGCGTGGGATATCCCTATATAATCGGATATATGAGCGTAGATGTGCGACGCGAGTTTCACCATGACCTATCTCAATTAAAATATTTAACAACAATACCAAAAAGAAGAATACAATATAATTTAAACCATAATATCGAAAAGGCTGTAAAACGTACAACTGACGGCAGCAATGAAAAGATATCACTAATGTTAAGGTTTCTCCTAAACCAAAGATACCGCTTCGATTTTTTGAACAATCCAACTGGAACAACATTTATTACATACCGTAGAACTTTAATTAGTGTAATGACCAGTATATATAGTCGTGAACCAGTAAGCATTATTGCAAGCCTACTCAACAATTGCATTTACTTATGTTCTGTAGAGAGCACAGAATCATTGAAAAATTCAAATACTTCATGTGATCAGAATGCCAAGTTTTGTGCCTGGGGTTATAAATTTGAACAATATATGCTATCAGGTATCAAGAGTACCCTTATATTTTGTTAAAATTATTTCATGCACTTTCAACTGTAAATATCAGTGAATATGTGATGGGTTTTTTTTCTAAACTATCCTCATTTAATTTTGCAGATTTGCCAGTAAAAGTACCCAACATAGAGAAACCTGTTATTGAAAATGAGGAATTTTCAATTTACTTCAGCTCTCAATTGGGAAAGCACAGGTTGTTTTATGGAGCCCAAATTGATGGAATGTTAGCTAAACAAAATGCATCAGGACCTCCAAAGACAAGTGATGTTGATGCAAATTTAACATATTTGAGGAATGCTGATTATGTTGAGTTGAAAACGAATAGAGAGATACACAACCCAAGACAAGAAAAAAACTTTAAGTAAGTCATGCACATTCTAATCTCTTCACAACCCACAGTTCCGTTCTACTCCACCCACCCAAATTAAATTTTCACTAACCATCCAAAGGAAAGACTGTAAAATTGCTGTTTCTACTTAAGTGTTGCAAAATGATTCTGTATTCAAGTGTTATTTCCTGTACTTACATTAAAACCTTTTTGCAGAAAATACAAAATGCTGCGATGCTGGTGTCAATGCTACCTGGCTGGTCTGAAGGGATTACTTGTGGGATACAGAAATGATGAGGGCATTATTCATAGAGTGCAGTGGTTCGACACTGAGGATATTGTGCGATACTGTCGGGTATGATAAACCATCAAAAATATATCCTAATTCCCTTTTATCCAGCTAGTTAAAGAGAGCTCTACAGTACTTCTACTGCGAGTTTTAAACAATAGTATTTGCAGATACCGTGTTTCGGATGGCACGTTAAACTGTAGGTCCCAGCTGTCATTGAAAATCCTTGGCAGTCGTTATGGGTAGTCAGAAGCCAGCAAGTCTGACACCAGTCTAACCAAGGGGTATCGGGTTACCCGGGTAACTGGGTTGAGGAGGTCAGATAGGCAGTCGCTTCTTGTAAAGTACTGGTAGTTAGCTAGATCCGGTTAGACTGAAAGCTGACCCCAAAATAGTTGGTGAAAAGGGCTTGGAGGATGATGATTTGCAGATACTCAATAGTAACTATGTTTTTTTTGTAAGCTCCTGTACAATTTCCCATTATAGACATTTACATAGTCAGTTTCGAGTTTTGACAAATACTAAACTTATGGTAGACCACTATCTTTGTTGACTGTACCTAGAACTCTAGTCAACTCTTATTATTTTTAACCAACTTCCTTAAAGGATGTAAGTTGGATGTTGTATATCTGTCCCCATAAATTATTACTGCTCTAGCATAACTATCACCTGCCTTGCCTTTTTTCCAACTTTTTTAAGCCCGTGGACCGCGCGTGATGGTCGCGAAATACGTTTTGAAGAATATGCGAAACGGCTCCACACTTGGCGTTCGCGCCCTGTCGCGGGCATCGCGTTTGGTGCGCAGGCTAAGCGTAGAGCGGGCATTAGTCTTCCAGTAGAGGTCCACCAACGAGGTGGACAGACGACCTTATAAAGGTCGCCGAAAGACGCTGGATGCAGGTCGCTTCCAACAGGTATCTGTGGAGATCAAAGGGGGAGGCCTATGTTCAGCAGTGAACGTCCTATGGCTGAGAGTGAGTGGAGGTCAGAAGAAAGTTATTCAGTCTATTTCGAGTAACGATAGGTTTAGGTTTGTGAATCACAACATGCGACTGCCTATGTGCCTTACTATTAACCTTGTGCAACACTGGTACTCAGCGGCATCTGGTCTGAATGGATCCGACGTCGTTAGGAAAACGAAGACTTAGGTACTCGCGTTTAGATGATGAGATTAGAGCTTCTAGTTTATCATAGTAATAATTGATACCTAACTCTTTTCAGGACGAATGGAAACCACAAGTAGCCATTGACAATTTAGTTCACTTTCTGTCTTATGTAGAGAACTGTTTCAAGTCTTTGAAAACAACTTCTAAAGACGATTTCGCGTCCAAAGAACCGCTAACGTTAAAGTTCGATATCGATGCTCAGCAGAAAATCACCGTAAGCAAGGATATCTACGAAGAACATGTGATACTACCAAGTTGGTATGTTAACAATATCCGCGCTCACTTATAAATTGTATTTTTTAATATGCCTTTGCAATATATTACAGACAAATTACATGTTTTTTTTATTTATTTATCTAGTTATAGTTTTGCTCAGAAATATCAATTATGTAGGTACTCCTACATATTAATTACGAATACTTAAAGGCCCGTGTGTTCTGAGAGTGTTAGATAAATGGTCAAAGCATGCGACATCCGACCCTAAATACCTAAACCTAGATTTTAAAGCGCCTCATTAGATAGAACATTTCTTCTATGGCGAATTAGTCGAAAATATGACTTATGAGATTGAGGAGGGCCTATATAATAAGACTTTACTGTTTATGGGAATCTGATCTGTTGATGAATTAATCTGATCACTATTTTTAGTGCTGTGCCCCGCACTAAAAATAGTGATCAGATTAATTCATACCTTCTTTTTTGGAGAAAAAGCCATAAATTCGTTGCGAATCTCCTTGCAAATTAAATTATAGTACTACTCTCTTCTCTTACGTATTTTCTTCTGTTAGGTTACTCTATGGGTAACAAATTGTCAAGGTGGTGTCACTAAACTTGTCAAAACTCCAGTAGCCAAAAAAAATCCCATAAAATGTAACTAAGAAAAAATAAGCTTAAAATCAACAAAAATCAGCAAAAATGGCTTTGAGTGGCAATAAATTAAAAGAATAATGAAAAATGGGACAGTTAGATGAAGCAAGATCGTCCTCTAGAATGGGCAAAAGCTCATCGACCGTCAAAAAGAGCTCTTCAACAAAAGGAAAAAAAGGTGGCGCAGGCGGATCAGAGTGCTTGAACTTCTCCAACCCTAAAGTTCAAGGAGTTCTGCTAGTTGGCTTACTTGCCGTGTTGGCTGCGGCTTTATGGTTTGGCTTCTCGCACGGCTGTCTACGTCGACGACGTAGAAGACGCCCATCTCCTTGTTGCCAGTAAGTGGTAAGTCAGTAAGCGGTTCCAATTTTTTTGAAAACTTACTATAGGTTCTTGCTGCGAATAATTATTGGTGTCCCTAGTTAGTAACACATAGTAGATAGAAATGTAATAGATAGCTTTTAATTCTCAATACTCAATTCTTTATTAGCTTTCCATATTATGTTATAACAGGTGGTATATTTAGATTAGTGATAATATGGACCCTATAGGGCACAGCTTAAAGAAGTAAGTATTCTTCCTAACCGTCACGAGACATGGGTGTTTGGATAATCGAATCTTCAGCCTTCCTAAATCAGAAATCGCCGGGACATACCTACCTACTTATCGTAATGTGCTTCCTAAATCAAAGTTGCTTTATGTGTGCACTTGTCTAACTTGACTCGACCTACCCGGCTAAAAGATCGCAGCATACCAAAGCACGCTTGCTAAACACTCAAATTGTTTTATATCAAATACCTACTTTCCTACATTTTCTTACCTACCATTATTTCAGTTTCCACATACTATTACAAAAGGGCTGGAACAATCAAAGACAGACTTTCGTTGACCGACGACAGCCATTAGCGACCAGTGGCCAACAGGTACGTTTGCGTATGACCGCCCCCTTCGATTATAGGAAGTGCATTAGCGTAGTCAAGACGTTCACTCGGCTCACCTCAGTACCCTACTACCTACGCTTATTAATATTTTAATAGGTTTATTCTAGATCTTACGCATAATAAAATCTAACGCAAAATAAAAATATATAAGTATCGTAATGAATCAGATTTATTAGTGGAATGAATATAAGTCTAATACAGTACAGCACGCAAACTGAAAGGTACTTTGTTTCAGACTGTCGTCGCTTGACAGAGACTTGAAATATTGAAGAGGTCATGTCTTAAGCTACAAGCCGAGACGATGCTTCACATGGCATCCTGAAAATAACCAGAACTTGAATCCATTGTGACCATAAATGAATATAATAATGGAATATCTACTTTCATTTTTAATGTGTAGACTACGATCATTGTCCGACTAGCTTATTTATACGCTCATTTTTGTACGCGAATGTACAAGTAATCGTGTGGGCATTTTGATATGTTAAAAGCTCGCAAGTGAACCGTTGATGTAAACTCGTATGGAAAACGTACCGTAGATTGTTGAGGGGTCTCATCCCACGCGCCACTTCCGTTGCCCCAATCATCGTTAACATTTTGGTCTTTATTTTCCGAAGCATTTTCAGCGTCGGCAACTACAGCTTCAGGGTTAGAATTTTGAACAGCAATAACTTCCTTAATACCTAGGAAACGAAACAGAAAATTATATTTTATAATTTATACACATTCTGACCGCTCCCCAAAAAGAAGTACATAGGTACTTGCATACATACGTAATGTATTGAAATGTTAACTATAGTATCGTACAATTATATTAGTTGCACCATTTAACTAACATAAAATTTTCTTATTAGACATTGAATTTGAAAATTTTAACTTTAATTTAAAAAGGGGAAAATCATAATAATCAAATAAATAGAATTTGTTATAACAAATCAAGATGAGGAAGAAGATTTAGACCTACTAGGAGAGGCGCTCCAAATAAATAAGCGAATTACACTTTGGAATTACTTACCTTCAGATACCTTCGCAGGTGCATTTTGTTTCTCTGAAAACACAAAATCGCGTTGTAGTAGGTACCTACTGTAAGGGCCGCGGCACATATAGCGAAGTGCAGCGCGGATGCAAAAGTATGATATTTGCGACGAACATTGCTGCGCAAATAGTTTCTATTTATGTCTAGCATGAATTAGTTAATAACTCCTATAAATTGTCACCAGTTCAGTTTCTTCATTAGTATTTTTTAGTTTTGCCTAAACAACTTTTGTGCGAGTGGCCTACCAATAAACGAAATGAATGAAGAAGCCTTTCAATTTTAAAAGGGCGGCATTTTATCCGCGGATGAGTTTTTTTTCGTATTAGTTGTAGGTAAGTCGTCTTAGGGACGATCAATGCGAACTCGTGTAGAAGTGCAGGAACATGTGTTTGCACCGACTATCGATGTCAATCACGCTTGTTAGCTTGTTCACCACGCTATACAAAAGTCAAATGAAAAAAGAAACGAGAATGAACATAGGTACGAGAGGAAAATAGGAATTGAAAAGTGACGTAAGAGACAGTAACGAGTCAGTAAGGTATATGTGCCTACCTAATGTTTATGTTTGAAAGGGCTATTAATAATTCTTACTTTTATTAGAAGCTGGTTGCTTCATCATTTGCAGAATATGATGTTTTTCTTTAGCAAGGTGTCTCTTGCCGTTAAGATGCATGGTCATTTGCTCGGAGCACGTAACCGAAGTCTGAAATACATATTGATGTTAAGTTGTGCTTGTAATAGAGAGACGGTGAGAAAGTGGGGTAAAATAAGTAGGTAAGTACCTTGCAGATTTCACAATACAAGTCCGGCTGGATCGGCTTAGCATCTTTCTTCTGATCCGCACTTGCTTCTGATGCTTCGACAGGCTTAAGCTGCTTCTTTTCACGGCGAATGAGTTGTTCTCTGAAATTATTAAGCACATGAGATCCATTGGTGTGAATTAAACGAATAATTAATTTATTTATATATAGTTATTAATTATTAATTTATTTATAGTTATAATAAAAATATATAAAAAACTTACATTCGATCCTCCATGCCCCTTTGCAGCAAGAAAGGATTCTTCGGTGGTTTGCGACCCTCGACAATCCTAGAAATGACATGTAAATCTTCAGGTACGTTACAGATGGTGCAATAATATGCAAATGAGTTAGAGAACATTATGATTACCGTCTCTCGCACTTACGTTAGCTTACCGTAGACATAAAATGATTGTTTATTGGGTTATGTATCTTCATTGATAGCAACATCTTAAAAGTACATATAGGTACTTTTAAAAAACAAACAAAAACATTACGCTCAACTGGCGTAGCCGCGTAGGCACTGAGTAGGTACAAGTCTTGAAAGTTAAAAAAACCGGCAACCTTTTGTTGAATTTTATAAAATATGCATATTATTATGTCATTACAGCAATAAATAAAGCTAATTATTACAAGCGACACCCCAGTGAAGTGATTTCGGCAGTGATAACTCGGCTCATTGCATTTCGTCGAAAGGTCAATAAATGTGCGGGTACGTATTATGGCACCGACCGCTGCGAGTGTTTGCATGAAGGCGATAGAAACAGTTAAGGCTGATTTACATTGAGTCAGTAACTGACGTCAGTGTAGGCGCCGAAAACTGACGCGTGCTATTTACACGAAGTCAGTGTAGTGTCAGTGTTTCGTCAGTAGTACTGTACTGACTTCAAATCAATTTACACGATGGCAGTGCCGGGTCAGCACTGACTTGTCAGTGGACTGACGTCAGTTACTGACTCAATGTAAATCAGCCTTTACTTGTGGAAGTCAGTTAACTCACCCTCGATGAGATCTGCCCGAATAGTGGGATTCCGCGTGAGTCTTCGACGTGATGTGGACATCACACAGCTCACAGTAAAGATCACGTGCCTTGAGAGGGATCTGAAAGTGAAAGAAGTAACTTATACGTAGGTATTTTGTTTTTATGCTTTAATCATTGTGCATTTTACACTGCAAGAGCTTATGCACATCGCGTTTTTCAGAAGCGCCGCTTTTTTCAAATGCACGTCGATAGGACGCGTTTAAAAAAACGTGGTGTGCATAGGAATTAAGATTGATATAGTAGAGACTCGTTTTTTTTTTTTTTCACTTTACGTTATCGATCATTAACGTGAAGTCGGACAAATTGTCACAATGTAATCATCTATTCGGACGACTAAGTTCACATAATAATGCTTGATGTTTGCTGTCTACATCGAATATGCGACCTACGATCCAGACAGCATCACAAGCAACCGCACTCGCGCAACTCCCGCCCACAGTTCCACGCCTACGGTGGCCATCTCTCCACACCCAGCGCCCGTGGTGTTCTCCACGTCCACCACCGCAGCGGCTGGGATGACCAGTGCGAATTCTCACTCGCTCTTCCTTCTCTGGCATGACTGCTTCGCAAAAGGAAGAGACGGCATCCCATTCCCTCTCGCTTTGGACCATGGCTTGCTTGAACCAGGGTACAGCGCGAGAGGTCGCTCTACGAGAACACGGTGGTGCACCTTAACGGGTAGGACACATCTCGACTGTGTGCTCCACCGCGTCCTTAGGATTTTCTCTGGTTTGATATGGTTTCTTTACAGGCATACATAACAGACGATTCATAATAAAAATATAGGTCACAGACGATAATATTGATAGATATTATGTGAACCAATATTGTCGACAGAATACCTACTGAATGATTACATTGTCAAGTTGTCCAATTACCTCTTTGGGACGGTGAAAGCCAACTTCGGCTTGTTGAACTAGCCATTTTTTCTGATTCTTGGCGTGATTTTTGGAGATGTAGTGCAATCGAGCTGGAAATTGAATAAAAAAGTTTTTATACCTAGCACATTTCAGCATAAAAGGCTCGGAGAATGATGATGACATTTCAGCAAGATAAATAATATGTACTACAGTGTGTTTCCTTCAACAATACTACATAATTAGTATGAAACTTATTTTGTGACATTCTGGCTTCCAAATATGTATTATGATATTGAAAACATTCAACTTTAATGAGTATAATGTAAGAAAAGTGTGACTTTACCTGTGCTTGGTAAATAGTTTTTGCAGGCGTAATTGTCGTGATTCACCGAAACACACATACAGTGTTCTAATTAAGCCAGTCTTAACATAAAGACTATTGTAAATAAAATACTTACACAGATCAAAATTTTGCAATTCTTGAGCACAAATCCCACAATAATGGGGCTCTATTAGGCGCAGAAGAGCATCGGGAAGCCCTTTCAGTTGCGGTTTTGGTACACCACATCCTAGAGAAATTAATCAAAAATATTAACATACCAACAACTGAATTATGACTCTGATTCCCTATTTATCTCCCATCTCTATTATTCTCTTATGCAACTGTTGTATATGTAGATAGAGGATCAAATAATACATAAGGACCTATAGTTAGTTTTTTTTTTATTTGAGATGGAAGTACAGTTTTATGAATATAGTTAAAAGGAAGGGCCTCAGCTGATCTTCACTGAAAAATATTTTGTAAGAGTTGTAAGTAATAATGCAGTCAACAAAACAAACTTTGCAGAAAATAGAACTAAAACAGCTGTACAGCGTACACCCACAATTGAAGACAAGGGACCAAATCCAAATCATGATATGCTGTTTTGTAGTCTGGATCAAATTAATAAATTAACTCAACTTACGAATTAGAAATTTCAATGGTTTATGTTCTCTGGGAAATCTCATATGCATTGGAGGGCCGGCTGGGCCAAAACCTCTCCCCCAAGTAAAAGGTCGTCCAGGAGGCCCATATTCACCACCAAAGAAAGGAGGTTGGTTCCTACCGTAACCTCTTTCTCTAAAGCCTCCTGAAAAGTCTTCACTGAAATAGATACTACAATGTTTACAGGTTTATCAACATGTAACTGATATTATTGGACCAAAAAAAAAAGGTTTTAAACCTAAAATCATAATCTTCAGGGCCTGGTGGTCCATCCTGATACGCTGGTTCATCACCATAGTCATCAAAATCCATATTTACCACCTTTAACATGAACAAGAATAATTAGTATAGTTTAAACAAATAAGACATCTCTAAATCTGTTACTCATGCAGAAAATATTAAAAATAATCATTATCTACTAGAATGAGAACTACTACTCTCCTGAATGAGAGCTGTCAATTCGGCTTCATAAGCACAAGTGCTCTCCAAATATTTTCAATTTTTCATCATAAAACTGTGATTTAGTGACTGTGAATGCGATAAAAGTGGAAATAAAGTGTTAATAGTGCCGTGTTATCGTTATCCAGCGTTAAATCTAGCTAAAACAGGCAAAAAATTGCATTTTAAAAGTGCAATTTATCCCAGTGAATTAACATCTACCCTCAATAGATTTAACTTTTATCTGCTCCACATGAAATGTTATTGTCAATGCCAAAATGACAACTGACATCTACTGTCACAGCTACGAGCCAGTGTTGCCAGGCCTAAGAAAATAATTCCGTATAAAAATGGCCCAATCGGTAGAAAAATCCGAGATGTCGGAACCGAAAAAACACTTAACACAACAAGTGTTCAACAAAACTCTCTTCTCTCCCAGACCGCGATCACAGAGTCAAACCGCCAATACCGCTACTACACCTATACAATACATAGCCAATATTGAAACTACTAATACTAATGAAAACAGCCCAAATCCAGACGAAAGCAATGAAGGCTTCAAAATGGTAACTTCTTCCAAAAAAAGGCAACGTGATAGCCCAGATGAACAAAGAAGCGAAAAACAAACCAAACTTAACAACTATTGGCTAAGCAAACCAATTGAAACGTCTAACAGTTTTGAAAACTTAGAAGTTAACATAGCTAGCCCTCCTCAACCAACAGAAAAGCCAGATAAACCTCCCCCCACTTTTGTAGACAAAGTCTCCAACATCAAACCACTATTAGAAATGCTTAACAGTGTTGCAATAAATAACTTTGAAATTAAAGTACTGAGAGAAGAACAAGTCAAAATCCAACCTAAACATCCAGAAACTTACAGAAAAATAGTAAAAGAATTGGAAAACCGGAAAACCGAATTCTACACCTACAAGCCAAAGAAAGAAAGGAGTTTTAAGGTTGTCCTAAAAATATGCACCCATCAGTTGACTTGGCAGAGATCACCAATGAGCTTAAGGAACTAGGTCACAATGTCTCCAACATCTGGAACATCAAGCAACAAAACACAAAAAAGGCCCTGCATATGTTTATCGTGGAACTTGAACCAAAAACAAATAACAAAGAAGTTTATAAAGTTACAAAACTACTAAATTGTTGTGTAGTATTTGAACCTCCAAGACCTAAACGCAGCATACCACAGTGCGCTAATTGTCAACATTACGGCCACACGAAAGCCTACTGCCGCCGCAAGCCCAAGTGCATTAAATGTGCAGGAGATCATACTTCAGCAGAGTGCCCACGCAAGGAACGATCCGATTCAGTAAAATGTGCTTTGTGCAATGGTAACCACCCGCAAATTATAAGGGCTGCTCCATCTATAAGGAGATAGTTAAACAAAAATACCCTCCTCTCAGGAGCAAAACCTATAAAGACAGCTCAAATCAAATTGCCGAAGGCAGCCTTACTGAAACGAAGAATACCGCACAAGAATCTCAGTCCAATAAGCCACCTCAACGTGAATACCCCCGCAAACCAAACATTAATTATGCACAAGCCGTCAAGGGAGAATACAATACTCAACGAATTGAAAAGGAATCAATGCAAACACACCAATCTGACATGCAACAACTGCTAGAAATGTGCAAACAAATCATGCTACAAATGATCACGTTAACAAATCTCCTTATCAACCTCACGACTAATCTATCACAAAATTCGACCCATTAAAATAGTTATATGGAATGCCAACGGGCTGTCAAAACACATTTTGGAAACCAAAATGTTCCTCCAAACAAATGAAATTGATATTCTTCTGGTGGCAGAGACACACTTTACAAACAAATCATTTTTCAGCATACCGAATTATAAAATATACCATACAATGCACCCGGATGGTACGGCACATGGTGGTTCGGCAGTACTGATCAAGGAAAAAATCAAACACCATGTTACAAACTCATACTGCACCGACGCTATACAGGCTACAAATATAGTAATTAAGGACAGTCATGGTGAATTACTAATATCAGCTTTATACATACCCCCAAAACATAACCTAAAGAGCGATTCATATTCTGCCCTGTTTAACAGCTTGGGGCATAGGTTTATCGCGGGGGGTGATTATAATGCTAAGCACGTCAACTGGGGATCAAGAATCACGACATCCAAAGGTCGCGAACTAAACAAATCCATACAAGAAGGGAAACTAAGCGTAATATCAACTGGCGAACCAACATATTGGCCGTCTGATCAGAAAAAGAAACCGGACCTAGTTGACTTTTTCGTAACAAAGGGAATACCAGCACATTATTTTAAATGCTACTCTTGCTTTGAGCTCTCCTCTGACCATTCTCCTGTTATAGCCGAACTGAAATATAAAACTCACCTCGTCACACCATCCTGCCGATTGCACAATAAACATACCGACTGGAAATATTTCAGAGAACTGGTGAACAGTCATCTTGACACTAATATTCCTCTTAGAACAGAAGATAATATCACAGAAGCTGTTGAATACTTTAATAACTGCATACAACAATCTGCCTGGGCAGCTACTCCTACTCTAAATGCTACACAAAAGGCCGCTAGATACCCCAGAACAATTAAAGAAGCAGTTGCAAATAAAAGAAGAGCCAGAAAGATTTGGCAGCAGACTAGATATCCGAAGACAAGAAGATCTACAACAAACTAACCGCAGAACTAAAAGAACTGTTAAACAACTACAGGAACGAAGACATCTCAAACCACATCAAAACCTGGATGCAACTGCTGCAACAGACTATTCTCTGGAAAGTAGTTAGGAAATTAAAGAGACCGACTCCTTTCAAGCTCCTTTACGAAAAGAGACCGGAAACTGGGCAAAGAGCGACTCAGAAAAAGCAAACCTATTCGCAGAACACTTGAAAAGAGTATTCACACCAAATCCAGAGACAAGCCCTAAAACATCACTAGTCAACGAAAAACTAAGCCAAATTTTCCAACTAGATCCACCGATTAACAAAACTTCACATAAGGAAATATTGGGAATCATCAGACAGCTAAACCAAAACAAGGCTCCAGGATATGATCTAGTTACTCCAAAATTCTAAGGGAGCTACCAGACAAGGCAATTATCTTCCTAAGCTATCTCTTCAATGCTATCCTACGAAGGGCCTTCATACCTCCCCAATGGAAAGTGGCAGAGATCATTCTTATTCTAAAACCAGGCAAAAGCCCCGATGATGTTAAGTCTTATCGCCCAATTAGCCTGTTGCCTGTGACATCCAAACTCTTTGAGATCATCTTCCTAAAAGACTGTTGCCTGAAATTGAAAAAGCAAAGCTTCTACCTGATCATCAATTCGGTTTTCGTGCTGCTCATAGTACCATCGAACAGGTACACAGACTAGTAGAAAAAATTCACCATAGCTTTGAAAATAAAATGTACTGTTCCGCAGCGTTTCTCGACATTTCACAAGCATTTGACCGCGTCTGGCACGAGGGACTGTTATACAAGGTCAGGAATGCGTTACCTATCAACTTTTACATACTTATAAGGTCCTATCTCACCCAACGGCATTTCTATGTAAAACATGGTGAAGATATATCTGGATTACACCAAACCAGCGCTGGAGTACCCCAGGGGAGCGTCATGGGACCAATCCTCTACCTGATTTACACATCAGACTTACCAACGCCAACTGGATCACTTATCGGTACTTTTGCTGATGACACAGCCATTCTTGCGTCAAGTAATGATCCTATCAGAGCTTCAGAAATGTTACAGAGAGGTCTTGATGACATATCAGGCTGGCTGAAGGACTGGCGCATAAAGGCAAACGAAGCCAAGTCAATAAATGTTTCTTTTAGCCTCAGACATGGTGAATGTCCCCCCGTAAAACTCAATGGAGTACAGATACCTCAGTCTGACCATGCTCGCTACCTTGGCATTTACTTGGATAAAAGACTTACATGGAGAAAACACATATTCACAAAAAGAAAGGCTCTTAGCCTACAAACAAGAAAGATGTTCTGGCTTCTGGGAAGGAGATCTCAACTCACACTGGAAAATAAACTACTTCTTTACAAGACTATCCTTAAACCGATATGGTCATACGGACTGCAACTATGGGGCACCGCCGCAAACTCGAATTTAGAAATACTGCAGAGATATCAATCTAAAACCCTGCGCATGATAGCAGACGCACCTTGGTACATCACCAATGAAGCAATACACCGTGATCTGAAAATAATGAGTGTAAAACAAGAGATCCTAGAAACACTTAAAAAATACAAAAAGAGACTCTCTCAGCATCCCAACACCCTGGCACAAGGACTCATGGAAACCGGCCCAACCTTTAAAAGATTAAACAGAAAAGCACCCCAAGATCTACTGTAAATAACACAGGTGTATGCATCACTGGATGCATGACACGCACGCCTTTTCCACATTCATAACATCCAGCTAAATGTCAGGTCAGAAAGACAGACAGATTGCAGGACATAAATAATAAAAAAAAAAAAAATTATCTACTAGAGAGATATTTTAATTTCACTATTTAGAAAAAAGTTAAAGGATGTAAGTGAAACACAAATCAACTGGGAACAGCAACATAAACTTAATACAAAAACAAAGAAATAGTTTAATATTTTAAGTGAAACAAACCAAGAGCTGAAATTCAGAACAGGTAGATAGAACACAACAGAACAACCACAGGCCGAAATTATCAGAAATTATCTAAATTTACAAAACAAGATCTACTATGCATATTATAATTTTACTCTTTGATTGACAGCTGACGTTTAGTTTGACGCAGATATAATAACCAACTAGAAAATAATAAAATTCTAAGCTCGATGTAAAATATTGATTGACTATTAAGGCAGCCCCTAGACTTACTTTATTTAACAGGTATCTAGGTGCTTAAAGTAAAAGTAAAATGACTCTAAAATCCCTCTTAAAATGGTTATCACAAAGTGGCTAGTATCTGTATTACTGTATTTCTTAGGCACCGATAGTAAATTAATCCCTGCTTGATACAGTAGAAAAAGTAAATTAAACCGATTGAAATTAAATTAGGCGCCACCTAGACGATCAATGAAATCGCGCAACACTATTTATACAATAAAATCTCGCAAGGAAAGCGTTTCGACAAATAGCATGATCAGCATGAATGTTCTTGTTCAGTGGACGACTAAGGCCTAGCTAGACGAAAAGTTTAAGTTTTTCTAACTTTTTACCCTGCAAACACTGCAAATGAGGCTCATAAGTGGAGCTAGTCTATGATAAGATAATATAATCTTGTACTTTTTATAGTCTGCGGAACGGATCGAACAACTTCAAGTTTGGACAAAAAATACTTTGGCAAATTGAATACATGACACCTTTAATTACTGCTATTGCTGCAGCTCTACCTCCAAGCTTAGTTAATATTATTAGTGTTTTATTCATTCTTATCTACATGCTTGTGCAACACACCAATGCGTTAATTGCTCGTAATAAGTTTTATAATGATTTCATGTGAAATGGTGTCAAGAAAGATATAATAAAATGTTCAAAAAGTTAAAGGATAAATTAGCTGAGGAGGTGAAGTCATCACCGCAAAGGATTCAGCAATTCGCCCAAGCTGCTCAGGTAAACTGTGTAATAAATAATCATTTAGTTAAAACACATCACTTCAACTTCAATTTTTGACTCTACAATAACTAAGCTACGTATTATACATAGTACCTACGTCGTTTACTGTGCTATCATTAACAAATTTAATGTCAACTTTCACTTTTCTCATACCATAACATATTTAATGTATTATTCCTGATTATGTTATGTTAATTTGTAATATGTGTTGATCCAGGCTGCTGTGACATCGGCTTCCAGTAGCATTACTGACATCTCAAATAGTGATCTATTCTCTATTGGAGACAATGGTAAGTCATAAACTAATAATTTATCTTATAACTGTTGAACCATAGCAGATAGTGTAGATTCATATTATAGATAAGAAACTCTGTGTAAATAATAAGTGGAAGATTTATACTAAGTTCAGTCTATTAATTTAAGCTCTCTATTTTATGAATGTAAGCTCTTTATTATAATTGTAATGTAATACCGTTTTTTTTAATAAACCAATTAGTTTTTACAAATTGCTAATTCTAGTTACATGTTTATGTTAAGGGAAGTCACAATACCGTTATTATCATTTTAGTTATCCTCTGCTGAGCCCAGGACTTTTTCAAAAGTTCTAAATATAGAATACTGGCTGTTGCCACTAATACAGTTAATGTTGTATACTAATACAGTAAAGAGATAACACAAAACAAAACTAATGTTGAGTTTGAATGTGTGTGTGAACGCCTAATATGTTAATATTATGTGATGTGTATTGTAGCAATCAAATATCAACTTAATTTGTGTGCAAATATTATAAAAGATTTATAACTAAGATAAGCTTGCCACACTCACACAAGACAAGTCCAGGGTTCTTCCTGCTGTTTTATATAATTACTGGGACATACGTCACAGAAGTTTAAATGACAGATTTTTAAAATTTTCCAGATAACCAACAGCCTCGCTCCAGTAAGGCACAATCATCAACACAAAGTAATCCACAAAATGCATTCCAAGATGTCGCTCTGATGCAGCCGGTACAGTCCAGTGAATCCATGGACTACATGTCTTCACATGATATACTTGTAAGTATTCAAAAACCTTATCAATAAAGTTCGTTATTTTGTTCAGATTATAGCATATTGCATTGCTGGCTGGTTTCTTTTTACTTAAATTCCAAGAACAATTTCATTTGCATGTATATATGCTTGTAACATTCTTTATTACCTCATATCGTTAACATGGCCCAATAGATTACAACAATCAATGTATTAATGAATTTGTTTAGATTACCTGTTATTAGAAATGTCACATTAAAATAAAAACATTGCGAATGTAAGACTGTCAAAAAAAAAATTGTGTGCCTGAAAAATTTTATTTACTAATATTTTTATTAATAAGTATCATAATATGCCTTGCCTTTTCCCAACTATGTATGTGTTTGTTACTTCTTCACATAGTAGAAGATGAGCGAATTTTGATAAAGTTGGCTGTAACACTGTAGCTTACCTACTAGCTTATGTCTTATACATTAGAATAACACAAGCTACTCATTACATGGGTAGAGGAAGAAGTAAGTCATATTTTTTTTCATCATTGCAGGACAATCAGAGGCAAAGACGACTATCGAATAGCTCATTTGCAAGCGATGTCTCGTTCAGATTACCCAGCTATGAGACGCCTTCTATGTATCATCTGCAGGTATGTTGAAATTACTTCATATGTATTAACATATATTAAAATAGGGTATAACAGTTAATGCAATCAAAATAACTCTTGATCATTTTATGTAATATCATTTGTTTTTAGTCTGATATGGAGGTGTCAGCAAGTGAAGCTGAAGAGAGAGGTTTTAATAGCGGCAATGTCAGCCTAGACCGTGTAACAAAAGAGCAGCTATATGCTGCTTACCGACGCACACAAGAACGATACACAAAGTACAGGACCCAATATGGTGACCTAGCACGTCATTATAAGTTACTAGAGAGAGAAAATGCTAAAGCAAGGGTAAGTATTTACAGATGTGGAAATTATAAATATTGAGGTTGGCAAGATACCTAATCCTGATTTTGTTTACAGAGTGTTTTAGTGGAAACACAAGACAAAGCATTACGAAGAATATCGGAGCTTCGTGAACAGTGTGCTTTGGAACAAAGTGCCAAGGTAAGATGTATGACAATAACATTACCGAGTGATAAAGTTTAATGTAATGTGCGACCTTTTTAATACAAAGATAAGGATAAGCCGTCCAAAGACCAAGTTCATGTGGTGTTGTTGCTCAGCTGACCAATATTTATCTTTAAGAAAATTCAAATATCTAGGGACTTCCTTCCGCTCCTAGTAATTTGGGACTACCTGCTTTGAGCCAAACAACAAAGACCTACCCTACAGATAAACTAATAAACAGTGAAAGTAGCAGTTATCGCCTATTAAGCAATTACTGTTTGTTTACCGACTCGAAAGATGTATATGCAATTGAATACAACTTGTTTTTTTTATTTACAGGCCCATCTAGAAAAAGCTCTTCGTATTGAAATTGAAGAAAAGGGTATGAAAATAGATGCACTTAACACTAAAGTGCAATTACTGCAAAGTAATTCCAATATTAGCAGTAGTAATGAAAACAATGAGATCAAACCTAAATCAAATGAAGGCGATGGTGATGTACAATTAATCAATATTGATAATGAAGTCACTCAGACAAACCAGGAATCTTCAGCTGCTGAAGTAATTGTTCTTAATACTAAGATAGAAAAAATGGAGCAGTTACTAAACAAGTACAAGGAGTCACTAAAACTGAGTAAAGAAAAAAATGCCCAAGTCAATACAGAAATACAAATTCTTTCAAATGAACTTGAAAACAAAAACAAAGAAATTGAACAGCTCAAAGTTCTTACTGACCAATTGGCAGAAGCCAATAAAAAAATCCAGGATTTAAATAACATAAATGAAGATTTACAAAATAAAATAAATGTCTATGAGTTCAACAAAACAAGAGAACAATCCACACTAGAAATTGACTTCCAAAAAGCCCAAGAAGAAATAAGAGAATTACGTGCGAAGATTGAAATATTTAGTAAGAGAGAAGAAGAATATGCCATCTCTTTAGCAGAAAATAAATTGAGTATCCATAAAGAATTGGAAAGTAAAGAATCAGAAATAAAATCACTCAAAGAACATTTAGAAAGCAGTAAGAAAGAAATACAATCATTAAATATAGTGATAAACGATTATAAAAATAATGTTACATTACTTGAAGGAGAGCGATCTAAATTAAGTCAAGATAGCTCAGAACTGAGCACAGCAAAATTAAAAATCGTAGATCTGGAATCTCAAGTAGCTGAACTATCTACAAAATGCCAGAACTTGGAACAAATAAAAACAAAGGCTGATGAAGGATATAAATGTCTTCAGTTGCAACTGAAACAAGAAAATGCTGAAAAATTAGCTATGATTGATCGTAACACTTATTTGGAAAATAGAAATACACAGTTGAGTGATGAGAACAGTAAGAAAAGTTCACAAATAGGGCACTTAGAAAGTGAGTTGCAGAAAAAGGATAAAATATTAAAAGACCATGCTGTAGAAGAAACAAAGAACGAAGAACTTTCGGAAGAATTAATGACATGGAAAGATAAATACGCAAAATTAGAATCAGAAATACAAGAAGAAAGGGATGAATTAATCAAATTGCAATCGGAAATTGAGAAACTATTAACTAATCATGAATTACTGCAAAATCAAAATATTGAGTTCCGAAGAGTGGTTTCTGAATTAAAATCAGAAAATGCAATCATGCATGAGAAAGTGGTTAAAAATACAAAATTAAAATCGAATTGTTTCAGACTTGCAAATGAAGTTAAAGAAATGAAGAAATTAATTCATTTAGTTTCTAGTGAAGCTAAATCTTTGCAAACAATCAACAATGAAGCATTTTTCTCTCTTACTAAAGAAATAAATTATGCATTGAATAATATTTCATACAGCGAAGCTAATATAAATACGATCAAAATGAACGAACTAAATCTTGAAAAGAATAGATTGCAAGAGAAGTTAAAAACGACAACAGAACAACATCAATCAATTACTTCTGAATTACAACTTATAAAGGATGAAAATAACAACTTGAAATCAACCATCAACGAGTTAAACTTAGAAAAAAGCAGTGTAGATGACGAGTTAAAAAATATCACTGAACGGTATGAGGTAGTGGTAAAGGATTTAAACTGTATTAAAGAAGAAAATGAAAATTTGTTGCATAAGATAAATGAATATGAAAACAATTTCCAAAATCTGCAAATAGCTATGGACTTCGAAAAAACACAAAATTCCAATTTTAATGAGAAACTAAATTTGATAGAAAGCGAGAATCGAACATTATTAGAAAAACTTAACAGCATAGAAAGTGAAAGAAGTATATCCAACAAGGAATTAGATACATTTAAAGATTTGCATAACAAAACATTGGAGGAGCTTGAAGCTATTAAAAAGAAAAATACCGATTTGTTAGACCAAGTAAAAGAGCTGGAAAAAAATGCAGCTAACATCGTCAGATTACAAGAAGATAATAAAACTTTAAAGTTGGAAAATATAGCATTGCAGAGTCGAGCTGAAAATATTGACGATAGTTATCAAAAATTGGAAATCGAAATCAACGACTTACGAAAGTCACATGCAGACATTGAAAAAGAAAAAGATCATTTGAATGAAGTAATTGAAAAATTGGAGGCAAGTTCATGTAAAAGCATTCAACATAATGAAAGTCAAACAGATGCAATAGAAGAACAATTAGCATCAGAACAAAACATACATCAGTTAGAAGGATCTAACAAACAGCTAAGTCTCTCTTCAGATAATGAATTATCAGAAACACATAAACAATTGAAAACTGATTATGATAATTTGAAAGAAGAAAATAGACGCTTAAAGTCTGACATTGAAGGTCTACAGACATATTTGACAAAAATATCAAAAGAAAACAGTGTTCTGAATGATAAGCTCCGGGAACTAATAGCAAGTGAACATTCAACTGATAATAGTGATATTTCCATGGAGTTTGCAGAACTGAACAAAGAAGTACAGTTGAGGAAAGAGAAGATTGATGACCTAATAAGAGAAAATATGCTTTTGGTTGAGGAAAATTTGGAACTAAAAGATCAAATACAGTCCCAGAACTATCCCAAACCTGATATAAATGATAATGGAAATGAGAATTTTAGGGACAAGTACAATAATTTGTTACAGGTGAACAGTGCATTAGAGAAACGCTTGAGTGATTTCGAGCAAATGAATAAATCAGTAAATGGTAATATGTTACAAATACAAGAAAAGAATGACAAATTAAAGTTGACAAATGAGAAGCTTGAAATGCGACTTGATGAGGCTCTTGTTAGTCTAAGACATTTGCATTCATTACAAGAAAATACTGAGCTGGAATATTTGCGCAATATACTTTATGAATATCTCACCGGATCAGGAACTCATTCCGTTACATTGGCTAAAGTTTTATCAGCCATTGTCAAATTTGATGACATGCAGACAAAACTGGTTTTACAAAAGGAGAAAGAAAGACAAGGGTTTGTAAGTATTAATACAATAACATTTTAATCTATATATGTTATGATTTATACTTTATTTTTTAAAAATATATATGTACCTATATTTGTTTCAGTTACGACAACTTGGCATTATTTGAAACCAAATGCAGCATAATATGATTTATTACCTTTTATTGAAAAATGGTTTATTATTTTTTGTAAAATTAATCAAAATGTATATTTAAGTCACAGTCCATAGTGTTCTTATTTGTAAATTATTGTTATTTTGTTAAATTATAATTATGTACATGGAATTAAATGTATTTGTAACTACCCTTTGTTTTCAATTTTTTGAATACAGGGATCATACTTATAGATATAGGTTAATATTCATAACGTCATACAAATACAAGAACAGGTTTTTTCAATTCCTTGTCTCTGGTGTAATATAATATTTAAATTATGCTTCTTTGTAAAGTTTAAAACTAAAAGACTTAGATTCTTTTGGATAATATTTTATTTAAACAGAACATAATTTTTATTAAACAGGTGATTTAAATATCTTCAGTTTCACTTTCTGATCCAGGTTCTTCGTCTGTAAAGTTAAAATCATCATCTAGTTCAATGTTATCCATCTTCAATAACATATCTTCTATCTGTGCTTTCAATTCTGGAGTTAAAGTTTGTTTTCCATCTTCCTGTTTGCTTATAGTTCTGAAAGCAGAAAAGTATCATAGTTATTTTATTTTGTACTCTATTCTGATTTTATTTGGTCAGATTTGGATTGTAGAAATTAATTACCTTAGTATAGTTCTTCTCTTTCTTTCTGGTAAATCCTTAAGCATAGCTTTCAAATCGTTATTGGGTATCTGTTCTACAGTTTCTGTTTCTTGACTCTGAAATTATGAGAAGTAAAATGCATAACGAACCAGAGAAGTTATTAAACTAATCAGACAGTATAAACACAGAGGTCAGAGGTCAGTTGTACAAAACCTCTGGTATTGCTGAGACGCATGCAACTTCTTTATTAAAATCTTTAAATATATTAAAAATAAATGAGTGAGTAATTTAATTACCTCGACTGGTTTGCAACACTTAGCACATATGTGTTTTTCTGAAGCGCACTTACTGCACAACATGTGGTAAGCATGTTTTACTGTTTTCTGCTCACAACCCACACATTTACGAGGTGCAGTCAAAGGCTTGTACTTTTTGTATTTGATCTTCCATTCAAGTATATCTTTGCAGCGTTTGCATACCCCACTTATCTCCAATGAATTTAAAAATTTTGTTTTGTGGCTTGTATCATGTAAATCATTTTTGAATGCGGTTCTATTTTGATGTTTCTGTGGTCTTTTCCTTGTTGTATTACCCTTCGACGTACTCATTTTTATCTTGTCTAGATTGTGCGAGCACTTCGTATGATATTTTTATAAATTACGAAATAATTCCGACTACAAGACTTAAAAACAAACTTTATAATATAATTTGCAGGTTATGCATCACAGACTGCTCTGACTACTATCAGTCAGTCAGTGTCATATTAATGTACTCTGTGGTCAGTGTCATTCATTAACAGATAACAATAAAAGTAACTAGCACAGACTTAAAAGTATGGATTCAAAATATTTACATTATTATAATATGTACATTTTCCGAATTTATTTGCATATTAATAGACATTCGTGTTTTCAATAACTATATGGGTATATAGTCGCTACAATCATTGAGCAATCAATATTTCTTAATTCTGTACTGGGTAGTATGTACTCCATCCATATGCCTAACGTTATACAAGGTTCGTGTGATGTCTCCTCCTGTGTCTCATGCCCGTTTTCACCAACGAATACCTAAATTTAGGGAGCATTTACGGAACACTTAATAAGAATTTCATTTTCACCAAAGCCTAGGTGTCAAATTATAACCTTAAAATTTGACTTCAACTTGGGGGCCCGATTGATGCCTGCTTAAACAACCCCTATCATTATCATTACAGAATACAAACATATTTTGAACCGTGGATAGTGAAATGTACCTTTATATGTTATGTAACACCAAAAATATCATGTTTAAAAAGCAAAAAAATACAAAAAAAAAATGAAACGTAAACTTTTAGAAAGTTTAGAAGCTGTGGAGGTTGTGGATATGTAAAATAATAATCATTAGAAGACCACGTACCTATCTTACGTGAAAGAGCAGATGACTGAGAAATAAGTACGATGATCATGACTTTTTTATAAGACTGGCCGTTTTCCCGCGGTTTCACCCGCGTCCCGTGGGAGCTACTGCCCGCACCGGGATAAAATATAGCCTATGTTACTCGCAGATAATATAGCTTTCTAATGGTGAAAGAATATTTAAAATCGGTCCAGTAGTTTTTGAGTTTATCCATTACAACCAAACAAACAAACATTTTCCTCTTTATAATATTAGTATAGATATAGATTATAGGTTATCACTTGCTATGAATGCACTTGCTAGGTCGTGATGTCGCTGAATTATTCAAAAATAGGTAGTCCTGCATGTCCATAAATATACAGACCATAACAGATGCAAATCTGGTAATCACTGATGTAGTTTCGCGGTGGCCGGGACATCTATAGACCTATTCAGACCTAAGCGGTATTCGCTACCGTCTACGGCAGAGAAAACCCTGTGGGTATGCGGTAATATGACTGTTCAGACCTAAGCGGTATTCGCTACCACCTGCGACAGAGAAAACCCAGTGGGTATATAATATAATATTACTGTTGATGTTCGGGACGTATGCCGCTGCTGCCGCGCGGTATGTACTTCTACCCACAGCGGCAGTTAATATCGCTCAGGTCGCTCTAGCCGCGGTAGGTATAGTTATTGGCACGGATATTGAGCCCTGACCTTAACCTGCGCAGAAGCCATTTATTGGTTTATTGCCTTGTGTACAGTGCGCAAAGTGATCCCCACTCTTCCGCCGAGAGCTCAATATCCGTGCCGGTAACTATACTTGATACTAAATACCTGCGCGAAACCCGTGCGGTATCTACCTCTACCCACAGCGGCAGCGAATATCGCTCAGGTTTGAATTGGCCTTAAATACCAAAACTGCAGTAGATACCAATGATTCGAAAATGGTAAATATCGAGGAGCCTATCTCCTAGGTGATAGGGGATACCCTCTGGAGGTAAGAAGTAGGCTAATATTGAACATAATAAAATATGTAAATTAAAACAAAGATAGTAAACAAACATTTTAATATTAGTCCTCATATGATGTACCAAACATCATCATCATCCTCCTGCACCAATTCAATTTGAGGTGAGCTGGGCGCAGCATGTTTTTACACGTATTTCCAATTTCTCGCACCACCTGAAACTAAATAAATATAATAAATGTATAATTTTAACCCCATACTTAAATCCATCAACTCATGGAGAACAAAAATACAATGAAGTCGACAGTAAAACAAGGAACACAGTTGAACGGCAATATCTTATATTATTATACACAGATATTATTCACATTTACCTGTAAACGGTTCCTATCGCATTAAAACTATTTGTGACTGGATCCAAGCTTTGTTTTTTGGCTTCGTTCGTGGTCCCATCCGTTTTTTGTTTAATATTGTGTCTCTATGAGACGTCAGCAATTTCACTAGCTTGTCTTTTTCTTCTGTAAGAAAGGTTTATCCTCGTTTTCTCTTCTCAGCCAAAATAAACTTATCTATTCAACAATAATAAAACCAAAATTAACCTCACTCTATGTACACATACACATCAGTCAATTTGACAAACGCGCGAATGACATAGGTAAAAATTCACCTATAGAAAACCTCTTTACTGTTTTATTGCATAAAACATAGCGTAATGTAGTTTAAGTTAAATTAAAATAACATCACAAGAAAAAAAACTCACAGGCTTTAGTAATATATACTCGATAGACGTTTATTTCTCAAGAAGTAGAGAAAAATCATTTTATCGATAAAATATCGACTTTGCATTATCGTTTGTAGAACTAGTAATCTGTCACTTACTTAAGGGATCCAAGTACAAGTGTGGTGAAAATGAATTTAGGTAGGTGTCAAATTGGGAGGGGTCCTTATTAAAAGTAGCTTTTAGATAGGGAAACGGTAAGAGGTTGTTGGTGAAAACGGGCATCAATCTCTCAGTAGTAGTGTCAGTGTCACTGTGCTGTGGTGTGCCCAGAGAGTATATAATATTCACTACGTTTTAGGTGTGCCGAAAAGGCGAAAACACTGGAAATAAACTTGTACTGTGTACTGTTTGTATAATTTGTTTGTTAGCTCTTTGTTTCTGAAGTAGTGGGAAAATCGCAATGTTGCTGTGAAAAACATAAGCCGAAATATATCAGAATTAATAAGTTCTGTTATCATTTGTGATTTTAAACAAAAAGTAAAATACGAAAAAAATATTCAGGTATTGAAGACCCTATTCTTAATAACAATGACTTTATCTACTCGAAGACTCGTGCAAATTGCTGCTTGGGGTGGTTTAATAGTCGGTGGTACTGGATTTTATTTACAAAATCGAATTATTGATAGGGTAAGAGGTTATGACTACTACAAAAGTGCGTTAAAAAAGTTACGAGCGCACCCAGGTGCCATCCACTATCTGGGAGAGCCAATAAAAGATAAAAGATTTAAGCTCAGTGATGCTGAAAATAACTTTTCTGATGGGAAAACCGCCAGATTCAGAATTCCAGTTTCTGGGCCAAAAGACAGAGGCACTTACTATTTTTGGGCTGAAAGGGATAGTGAAGAATGGAAAATTGAGAGAGCAGAGTTAGAATTAAAATCTAAACCAGATGCCAGACTAGTTATAGTAAAATAATTCAAGTACATATAGAACTGTGTTAGTGTAAAAATGTGCAATAGTAGTAATAAAAAACATTTATAAACTGAAAAAATATTGTTTGTGATATCCATAACTATCCTTTATTTTTTTTGCAGGCACTACGATTTAGATAAAAATGTTTATTGGGACATCAAAAGAAAAGTTCTTTTATCACAATACTTTACTATGTCTTGTTAAAGCTATGGAAGGAAAAAATATCACTGTGGATTTACGCAATGATTCATGTATCTGTGGCCAAGTAAATAATGTAGATGGGTAAGATAAAAATAAGCTATTAATATATGATCAAAATTTAATGCAGAGCCTGTCCTCCAAGATCTAGTTAACAGGCACTAGGTTTTTGTTCACAGATATATGAATATTTCTTTTTCAAATGCAGTATATTGTGATCCTCAAGGAAATGAATATCATTTTCAGCAGTTATTTTTACAAGCACGCAATATAAGATATGTACATGTCCCTGAAACTGTAAGTATAGTCCTCGCCGCTTATGTTTACAATTAGAATGATATTGATTTACTTTTTTAACTAAAAATAATTAAACTTTTAGACATCAATATTATCAACTATTAAAAATGAGTTGGTTGGAAGCAGAAAGCCACTTCCTGATAAGAAAGACATCAATAAATCCAGAAAAGTGAAAAAGGCTCTAAAGCAGCACATGGAGACTGTAGCTTCATTGGAGCTGAATAAGTGATGTTGGTTGCTGCTTGGTACCTGTACAACATTCAAATAAAATTTATAAAAAAGATATCACAGTTTCTTCCATGTTTTGCCTTATACCCTACACCTACATTAGACAAGCTAAAATTGATTTCAGTGTAACTGTCTTTTTCCTCAATGGCAACCCTCCCCCATCACTGTATGTTTTATGCCAATATAGCAACCAGGAACTTCTTTTCCTTTGGTGTAGCTGACGAAGGTATATTTAACTTCAAAGATTTTTTGAAAGAAGTTTGTGTCATGAGTAACAGAGCAATTTCAAACTCATGGTGAAGGCAAAGAATCAGTGTCAAGGGTAGCTTCTCATGTAGCTGAGTGCAATTGCATGAGCAAGACTGAAATTTTTTATTCGAAAACATGCTTATCAATTCAAAATTTGGTAACAACCTTCTTGCGTAAACAATGCACTAAATCTAGTATAGATTTTTGCCATTTAGTTCTGTTAGAGCATCGAAAAAAAGAAATTCTAGTTTAATTCTGTATAGAAACATTTATTTTAGTTATCAATCAATTTAATCATAAAATTATAATAATTCAACTTAATAATAGAGATCTGCCTGGTTGGATTACTTGATTGGTTTCAATGTGAATCTCGCATTACCTTATACTTCCAGAGTGTAATGTTGACTAATACAATAGTGAACCAACTCTTAATTTTGAATAGAGATAGATGGCGGAATCTGGTAGCCGAAGGTTTGTTTGCAAAAGTAAATCTGGATTGTTAGGTCAACGATGAGAAAAGCGTAAATTCATAAAATGGTGTAGGTACAGTTTTCAAACATTGGCTTCAGGTATCTGAATCACAGGTATCACAATATGAAGCTCTGGTACACAACAAAATTAATACGAATTTTGCTTATTATGAAAAAGTAATTGAGTAACATGTATATTCATAACACGCAAATTACTGTAAGTTAATACAGAAAAACCGGCCAAGTGCGAGTCGGACTCGTGCACGAAGGGTTCCGTAAATTACAGTTAAATCAACCTATCTCAAAAACTATAAGAGATACTTTGATCAAACCAAAAATCGTTGAAAGAGTTAATTAGCATGCATCACCTCTATTTTTTTTAGAATTTTATACCCCGTAGTTATAAAAATAGAGGGGGGGGACATACTTTTTACGACTTTGAGAGCTGATATCTCAAAAACCGTTCACTTTAAGAAAAATGTTTTTTAGAAAACTTTATATCATTTTAAAAGACCTTTCCATTGATACCCCACACGGGTATGTACATCGAAAAAAAAAATTTCATCCCTCAGTTACATGTATGGGGGGCCCCACCCCCAATTCTTTTTTTTACTATTTAGTGTCATATTTTTGTAGCGGTTCATACAACACATATTCCCATCAAAGGAGATGGCCAAAAAAACACCCAGAGTCGACAGGAACTTCATATGTATGATTGGATTCAGTATAATTTGTGGATTTTTAAAAGTATTTCAAATCATCTAAAAACCATGGGGTTCTCTTTTTACAACGTTTTTTCGATCAAGATTTTAGTTCACAAAAAAGTTTACTTTTACTGTTTGATGTTCATTAGAAGTTGAATGCAGGCTCGTGATTGGACCGTTTTGCATTGCTAAGTCATTTGTTATATTTGACAATGTCACATGGCGCGATTTTCAAAGACAATTTCTGAAAAAAACGTTTCATAGCCAGTTGTGAAGGTTGCATATAACTGCGAAACCTCTCCAAGTAGGTAAGGTCGGTGCTTAATCGTATCTGGAGTGGTTACATACAAGACCTTTTAATCACTAGGCCAACTCTGTAACCATGGGGTTATTACTATTGGCTTGTAAAATATTAGTTTACTTTGCTGTTTTATGTTCCTTGATGTTAATAATCTTTAAAATAAACATTAATTTAACATAACCTATTTTAACTATATTATGAAATAGCTCCTATACCCCATGGATTTCAGGCTGGATTTTTTGGCACCATCAAAGGTCTATCATAAGGAACCTATTGGTAACCATTTCATTGCTGTCGAATCTGGGTTTTTTTTCTATGAAAATTTGGCCATCTCCTTTCATCACTGTAGTACTTATAGTTTCCGAGTAAATCGGCTGTGACAGACGGACAGACGGACATGACGAAACTATAAGGGTTCCGTTTTTGCCATTTTGGCTACGGAACCCTAAAAACGAATCTTATAAGAGTTGATCCATTGTTGTATATGAACTGTCTCAAAAATTATACTTGTAAAATAAGTAACCAGCTTTGCTGTACTTTCAGGCAAAATATTATACAACAACAAGTTTCTTTAGTCTCATAGATAAAATGGCAGTTACAAAATACCTTCAAAAAAGAAAATATTGATTTCCAATTATATCAATTTCATTTTTTCTACAGACTCTGAATAGATTATGACTAATTTAATCTATTGTTTAATTTATTCATTTTTGATTTTCATTAGAAGAATTGTATCCACATTCGTTAGACGGATTATTCTGTCGACTTTCATTTGTAATGGTGCCATCGTCGTTAATTGACATTGGATGTAAGCAAGTGCTTTCATTAGCCTTGTCTTTTCCAGTGTCTGACTTGTTCTCTCTGTTGAAAGTCATAGTGGAGTCGTGATTACGTGCTGCGACGAAAGGTGCGGGTGTGTCGTTGTGCACGGCTGCTATACGCAGCCCATTCTCTGTATAATTAGACAAATAGAATTTCTGTTTCTCATAACTGAAGTTATTAATTTTTAATGTTTCTTGTTCATATATATTGTCCCTGTTTTGTTGCTCATTCTGGAAAATTTCTTGGTTATTTGAGTAGTCTTGAACATAGTTATTTATAACTAAGTTTTTAAAGTCATATTTTTCTTGTTTCGCTGTTTGTAAGCTCTCATTTATTGGTGTTTTGTACGAGTTATCCATTTGTCCGTTGACGGCATAGTTTTCTTTCGACTGTGGCGTGCAATTGGACACTGTTTGTATGACGTTAGTATTTTGTTTCTTTTGTACGATAACAACTTGTTTAAATGAAGGTTTCATAGAGCGGTGGTTCATTGGCTTTTGGAACACAACATCATTGTCCTTGTAAGGTATAATTTGTGGTGAAGGCTGTGGATCTGGTGTTTGGCTGCACAAGTAGTTCGACTGGTTGATGCTGGTTATAATTGAGTTCGGGCTTGGTGATGATTGCATGACATTGGGGCGTTGTACAGCGTTGGGATTCAGAGTGCCTGTAATACACAGAAGATTTTATTAATAAACTAGCTGGTGCCCGCGACTTCGTCTGCGCAGGTTTAGTATTTCGAACAATATGTTTACAAATTGTAGCCTATGTGTTATTCTGATGTATAAGCTATATTATTGTAAAGTTTCATCAAAATCCATTCAGTAGTTTTTGCGTGAAAGAGTAACAAACATCCATACATCCATACATACAAACTTTCGCGTTTATAATATTAAGTAGGATAACATAAATGTAGGTAACTGTGGCAAAGATTTCGTATGATGTTGTGATTCATTTATACTTCGTTTTCTATATGACATAAATACCAGGAAATGATTAAATAATCTAGTACGATGAGATGACGTCATCAACATTGCAAGGAAAATAACATAGCGTGATAGTACGTGGCAGCTATGCAACATTCGCTACAAGTGCCGCGTGACATCATTGATTAAAGTTCACGCAGAGATGGATCGTCAGTGTACTAGTCAAAGATAACAACTGTGCAGGGCCCCGATTCTCCTAAGTTAATAATGTCAAAATCGAATAGAAATCGACTCGCAATATGATCGTAATAGCAGTTTTAACCATATCGGGCATTCTGCTACTAATAAAAGACCAATCGTATTCGATTGACATTTGATTCGTGTGCGATTGGTCTGCTATTTTGATGATTTTGGTCTGTACGGTAGTTTGCTGTACAATCATTTTGCAATCGTAAATCCTTTGCAGACAAAATGATTCATTATTGAAGGACAGAAAAGGATAAAAACGTTTATTTGAAAGAAAAAATAGCGGAATGCCACATACGCTTCAATCGTAATCGAGTCGGGATTGGATCTCAGTCGAATCGAGTCAAACGTCAATCGAATGGCGCTTAAGTAAAATTAGGAGAATCGGGCCCCAGGTTCGATGGGACACTTAACAATTTTACGATAGCGATTCTACGAGATCGGTTAATTTACCTTGGGGTTTGTATTTTGCAAGCTGGGCGTATACTTGTTTGATACGTTCGATGTTGACCTGTGACGCTTTCGAGTGGTCCACCATGGGCATCGGGTAGTCGCGGCCGATGATGCACCGCGCCGATTGTTGCACCGCTTCGGGTGCCACCCACGGCTCGTGGATATACCTAGTCGGCATGTTCTTCAACGCCGGAATGTATCTTCTGTAAACAAAATAAAATTTATGTACCCCAAATCATTGCTGATAGTCATTAAAAAGAAAAACAGACTTCAGACTTTTCATTAATAAGTGTGATGATATTCAAGATTGTAGTATACGTCAAACACAATACAAGCATCAGTGACGCGTCACAGAGTGCGTCACCATCTCGAGTACACAACATAATAAAAGACACTGTACGTACTGAGATTATTACGTATTGAGATTTTCAATTGCCCGTATCTTAACCATATTAGGTATCTACCTGAATAATGGTAAATTATTATTTTATAAACTCACAGTCTTCATCGTAACTCGTCACCCACTATATTTGACTTTATTGACATACCTGATAAAATCACCGTTAGGATCAGTTTTTCTGCCGAAACGGACTGGACAATAGCAGTGGAAAAATTGTTGGAAGAATGATGAGCACGATAGCCACATCCACATGCCCGCATTGACGGACCAGTCGGCGTCAAGAAGCAATTCGTCGAACACCTGCAGGAACGGGGACCCTCCTCAAATTAACAGGAGTCGGTGGCACGGTGATCATATAAAAAGTTATTTGTTAGTAAACTCATTGCACATAGACAAACGATAATAAACCTTAAAGTAGCGAACTTAAGTCACAAATTTAGAATATCGCAAATCCATTTATATGTATAGAATGTTTGGAGTAGTCTTGTGATCATTGAGTAAAATAAGTACAGTTCATAAAGTGAAATGTATTTTGGGAAAATATGTGTCAGGTTAGTTAGATTCGGAATTGAACTAGCAATTATAAAAAACGAAGCTCCCCTTGCCTTCATTCCTTCTTCCCACGAGATCCATAAGTCGCCTCTCGTTAGGAAGCAAGCCACGGCATGCCTCGCTAAATGATGAATCCACCCTTCCTCTCTTAATTGGATCATTATCGCATCTATCCATGGGAAACCAGTTTGACCCTGAAATCAGTTACAGGCGATTATTATTGAAGTTTATTTTTTTTCTCTTCGAATTTCGTGCAGTCATTGCAAGATATACTTACACTAGCCCACTTCGCTAAAGCTTCTTGATTTTTTTCCCAAGGTATTTGGACACAGATAGGATTTCCTTCCATTCGATCAAAATTAGGATTGCGTGTGGCGGCACAATAGAAAAACTCCCTCCATAGTATTTGTCCATGAAGAGATAGCGGTGGTCTTACTCTTTTAACTCTTTTGTACAACTCCGTCAACTGATAATAGAATAATCTAGTTGACAAACAGCCAAACCTGAAATAGGGATTCCTTCATATGACGTACTTATAAGTGTGACGAAAAATATATGACGAAATCGTTTTAATTAATTAATACCTTAAGTACGGTGATAAACCTGTCTGACTAGCCAACAGCGACTGCGGTGTCATTTTGGGTCTCCCGAATGAAGCAACCCATGCTTTTCTTTCGAGGTGTCTTTCTAACCTCGCAAGGGCTTCACTTTCTCCTCCGATCCAAACAGGTGGTTTTAAACCTTCAGTCTCGAATCCTGAATTTACAGCAAAGCATAAAAAATATGAAGAAAAAAATTAAGATGGAATATTATGTGTTTTTAATTATTTGTCGTAACGTACCGAGTTCTTCAAGAGTGGGAACGCCGAATCGATCATCATGGTCATCGTTCAATGGCGTGGTGGCTCCGTTTAGCATTTGTGCTGATATGGGCGCCTCCGCCGGCGGAGGGGGAGGCATGCTTGCGATCAATGCTTGGAACTGGTGGTACGTAAGAGGCGCTTTGCCACCATTCCGTTCTATAATTCTGAAGAAACAAAAGTAAAATAAAATGTACAGCGGCAATTATCAGTATCGTTTATTGCATTCATGCAAAATTGATTTTAGAGTTATCTTCATAACATCTATATGTATTTTTAAAAACTTGAGCAGTAAAAACTTACTGGTCTAACTTGTATAGAGTGTGGGATACGCGAGACGTGACGGTAATGCCAACTTCGCGACATTTGGACATAATATTGTGGTCCCGCACTCTGCCATAAGGCTCGGGATCCTCTTCGAAGGTCAAAGCCGTGGTTCCCCATTCTCGAAACAATTTGGGTAAAGCGTCCGCGGGTTGCCCTCGAACCACGAACAGCCGAGAGTTAAGTTTCCTCAAGCTACTGTCCAAGTCTTCCAGACACTGCAGTAGAAACCTGTTGACATAATCGATTGCTAAAAATAACTGTATTTTTTGTATAGTAATGCAATACTACGTAATACAATAATGCGCATGTAATATAGGTTTGTTCCCACTAGTTCTACTGCTTAGTTCTACCGTAGAACTAATGGGAACTTTTTTTCCCACTAGTTCTACTATTTGAGGTGTAACAAAATAGTAGAACTAGTGGGAATTATGGTTTTTATTGGTATTCCCACTAGTTCCACTGAACATTGACAGTAGAACTAATGGGACATAATTTTGTTCTACTAGACAGAAGAAGTACAGTCGACGGCCGATAGTTGTGATTTTTTTCAGAGCTCAATATCGATAGCAGTCAGAATAACTTAGATTTTTTTCATGAATTTCAACAAAAATCAAATGTTTTTCTTTAGAAAAGTACTAGGACAGCAGAAATGAAGAGGAGCTAGTAAATCTTTTTTGTTCATCTAATTTTATAACACCTCTGTGGTGGTGTTTAAAAATCAGACATTGATAAAAAAAAACACGCTTTAAAAAGTTAGTTTAATGTGAGTGTTGTGTTGGAAACTAACAGTCTTTTACAAAAAGTTAAACATCTGTTGAACACTTGTCTAAGTAAAGTGTGGCAACAAAAGGGACTTTAGTTCAACGTCATAATTTGTAAAAAAAATTTACAAGTGTTCAACAGATGTTTAATTTTTTTTTGTATTTTTTTAAAGCGTGTTTTTAAACTATTATTTTTAATTGTTTTTTTTTTGTCTTAATCATAGGGCTGCAATTCAAACAGTCAATCAGCAAGTATTTTTTAATAATTTCAATACTACATTAATTTTGTATAATTTAATGTAGTATTGAAAATGAATATCAGTATTGATTTTTAAACAACACCACAGAGGTGTTATAAAATTAGATGAAGAAAAGGATTAACTAGCTCCTCTTTATTTCTGCTGCCCTAGTACTTTTATAAAGAAAAACTTTTAATTTTTGCTGAAAGTTATGAAAAAAATCTAAGTTTTTCTGACTGCTATCGATTTTGAGCTCTGAAAAAAATCACAACTACAGATTACCGGACACGGCGAGATGTCACCCAGGCCGTCGACTGTACTTCTTCTGTCTAGTAGAACAAAATGTCCCATTAGTTCTACTGCCAATGTTCAGTGGAACTAGTGGGAATACCAATAAAAACCATAATTCCCACTAGTTCTACTATTTTGTTACATCTCATATAGTAGAACTAGTGGGAAAAAAAGTTCCCATTAGTTCTACGGTAGAACTAAGCAGTAGAACTAGTGGGAACAAACCGTAATATATGTCACAAATATATTAGGTACGTGCGTGACGCCTACATGTGTTGTAGGTATATGTATATGGCTGTGACTCACCCAACGCATGCAAATATTAAATGGAAATAAATCGTTCACAGGAATATCTGATTTTATAACTTTCTATAATTATTATTCAAAGCTTTACCTCCACTTGTTGATGCCAACATTAGAAGAGCTAGCGAACCAAGGATCAATAATGAATACACATCTGAAGGTGGCTGCGTCCAGCAAGCCCTCTCTTAACGCTGGGTTATCATGAAGGCGCAGGCCCTTTCGGAACCAGTGCACGATGTGCTTGCCGTTTGTCCGGCGAGCACTGGGCGGCTGCGGCGCGGCCGCTGTGGCCGGAGGCGCGTGCTTTCGGGCATTCGGCGCCGGCAGCGTCTCCGCGGCAGCTGACATACTTATGTAGTTACCCACATCGCACCTGGTGTAGAATAAGCTACTTTTGATATCTGGAATTGGTTTTTCAAATACACACTAGAGTAATTGGCAAAAAATACCCTGTACTTACGCGTGCGGTGCCACCACTACACGATCTCAATAGGTAACATGACTTTGCGTGACTGAAGTGAAAGAAATGAATTGATGAGATACTTATTTTCTTGATCATATCATATGAAAAAAAGTTTGTATGAAGCGATTGTATGATGAGATTACTTACTTAACTGTTATGAATTACAGTTGCCCGAAGGAAACAAAATTACTCAAAGTATAACATTACTTCACCGCAAAGTACATACCTATACCTACTAATAGGCAGGCACAACAAAGGCAAATCTATAAATAGACAGTTGGTGGTCCCTTCGATGCTGAGGAGTTTCCCCGCTCCATCGCGTAAGGCGGTGAGATGTTAGTATTAAGTACCTGTGCAAGTATCTCGGTAACTCTCGTGCTACTGCTCCACCTGCGTCTTAACGCGTTAAATTTTGGCATAACGCAGATGTGGCCAACGTTTTAATGTCAATTTATACTAATGGCAATATAAATAGCATTAAACGTTAAGCGATAACTCGGGTGTCGGTTTTTTGGGCGCATCAAAGGGTTTTAGTGCGTAGCTTATAGCGCTAAGTGATGTTGGCTACATTAATGCCATCTCATTGCACGCATGCAAGGACGAGTGTAGATACTTTGTTTAAGTTGTAACTGCATTTTACGAGCACGATAATGGAATGGTCAAATGAGAAAGCTTTAGTTTTTAGAATTATTTTGTGTGTCTGAGTTTAATCTCTTTAATGTATGTTAACGCGTTACTTCATGAGGGATTAACTCTTTGCGTAATGCTACTGCTCCACCTGCGTCTTAACGCGTTAAATTTTGGCATTACGCAGATGTGGCCAACGTTTTAATGTCAATTTATACTAATGGCAATATAAATAGCATTAAACGTTAAGCGATAACTCGGGTGTCGGTTTTTTGGACGCATCAAAGGGTTTTAGTGCGTAGCTTAGAGCGCTAAGTGATGTTGGCTACATTAATGCCATCTCATTGCACGCATGCAAGGACGAGTGTAGATACTTTGTTTAAGCGGTAACTGCATTTTACGAGCACGATAATGGAATGGTCAAATGAGAAAGCTTTAGTTTTTAGAATTATTTTGTGTATCTGAGTTTAAACTCTTTAATGTGTGTTAACGCGTTACTTCATGAGGGATTAACTCTTTGCGTAAGTGTAGCCAACACGCATTTTTATTGCAATAAGTAACGTGTAGTTGGCCATTGACATTAACGTTAACGCTAACGCAGGTGGAGCAGGAGCATAAGTGTAGCCAACACGCATTTTTAATGCTATAAGTAACGTGTAGTTGGCCATTGACATTAACGTTAACGCTAACGCAGGTGGAGCAGGAGCATCGGGTATCTGTAGTTCCGCGTAACGGGTGAACCTCAAACATAAAACATCACCTCTCTTTTTTGCTATAATATTTAACGGAACGGAATCTATTCCTATAACCCTGAACCTCAACCCCGTCATCCAACGTGTCCCAGTCAAATGTATTACTTATTTATCCTTTACTATTTTATTACTCACCCGCGAGTTATTTTATGAAACCGTCTTCAATGACTTTGTAGAAATGAATATATAGTTCATATAAGATATGCTGACACAATAGACTGGCTATTACGCAACGTTATGTTGTTTGATTTGTTTACATTTCGCTAAGCAAGGTGTATAATTTCCATAAGCACTTGTTCCATTCACTATAGTTTCTCACCTCGCCTTGTTATGAATGCATAAGCATGTAGGTACTAATTGTTAAAAAAAACGTTGCTTTAGGAGACTGCCCCTAATTTTTTTTCTAGCACATAAGTAACCTTCAATAAAATTAATAATTAAATAGCTTCATCCTTTCGGGACTAAAAGCTTGCTTAAAAAGTACTAGACTAGCGGTATGGAGTTCAAAGGTCATGTTTTCTTCTAAGTTATAGCTGTAGCCTTCAGTGAGAAAAAAAGGAAGGTGCTATATGTTCCGAAATCCTGACTATCTCTTTCCCACATTACAAGCTGTAGGATATTCCTTTTAAACATTAAAAAAAACTATAATTGCTAAGCCAGAATACTCAGCGTTTGTTCTTATTCGTGAGGTTTGTTGCCTAATAGTATAGAATTCGAAATCGAGATATTCCATTAAATGACTATTTTAGGGAAAAGGAAGAAGGAAAAATTCTTGTTTATGAGTTCAGTTACCCAATTTTATGACATTTAAAAAGTCAAAAATAAATCTTTTGTACATAATATTACCAAATCGGATCGCTGCTAACCTGCGCGTGGCGGAACGAAGGATGGACGGGAAATACCTATCTTACAACTCTATTTTCTATATCTTACCTTGATGTTTAAAGAAATTCGGTTCTAGCTTTGAACAGACATTGATTTTTTTCAAAACAAGAGATAAAATAGCATTCACGCAAAATCAACTAATCAACTAAAAAGCCAAAATCAAATGTGTTCGAAACAACAGTCTTCAGTTCTTGATCAAAACTTCATGTTGTAACGGGCTCCACTGATCCCACTAAGAGGGGAGCATAGGAGAAGTGCAAAGATTGAATAGCCAGTGACACAGTAAGCATTATAAGGGGTGTACTATGCCAAATCGAATGACAAATAATCGAATGCCATTTGATCGACCACTATAAATCGAAATTTCTAAATACTTCGAGTATTTTCTATATCGAATGGTTATTTAATCGAACATTCAATACATCGCGCAGTCAATACATCGAGTGTTCAAAATATCGAATGTTCGTTTGATCGAGCGTTAAATGCATCGCATATTCATCCTATCGAAAAATCTATGTTTTTTTTTTTAATACAAGAAAAGTTCTGTCTGTATGTCTGTATATCTGTATGTCTGTTTGTCTGTACACGCTAATCTTCGGAACTACTGGACGGATTTCAATGATTTTTTCTTTGTTGTATCAGTATTAAGCCGATTAAGAGTCGTGGTGGCCTAGTGGGTAAAGGACTAACCTATCAAGTATGAGGGCGCGGGTTCGATCCCAGGTCAGGCAAGTACCAATGCAACTTTTCTAAGTTTGTATGTACTTTCTAAGTATATCTTAGACACCATTGGCTGTGTTTCGGATGGCACGTTAAACTGTAGGTCCCGGCTGTCATTGAACATCCTTGGCAGTCGTTACGGGAAGTCAGAAGCCAGTAAGTCTGACACCAGTCTAACCAAGGGGTATCGGGTTGCCCGGGTAACTGGGTTGAGGGGGTCAGATAGGCAGTCGCTTCTTGTAAAACCACTGGTACTCAGCTGAATCCGGTTAGACTGGAAGCCGACCCCAACATGATTGGGAAAAAGGCTCGGAGGAGGTATCAGTATTAAGCCTGGTCAACATATAGACTATAATTTATCTTCGAAACTTGAAGACCTGATACAGAACACCAACAGTCCAACAAAACTATAAGAGGTACAAAAATGGTGCCATAGCAAAAATTGTTTCATGTGATGAGCATTTTCAGCTGAGATAATAAATTTTAAGATCTGGAACACCTGATGTGGAACCCCAAGAGCCCAGCTTCTCTGTACCATATACAGGTATGACGTTTTAGCAAAAATTGTTCAACTTGATAAGCACTTTCTATTGACTTATACAAATTGAAGATCTAAAACACCTGATGTGGAACTCCAGGGGCCCAGCTAGACTATAGCATATAGAGGTGTGACGTTTTTGCAAAAGTGGTTCAATCTAATAAGCACTCTCTATTGACGTATATACATCGAAGATCTGGAACACCGTGGAACTTCAAGAGCAATACTACACTTGAAATGTATAGAAACAAATGTTATGAAATAGGTATGGTGACACAAAACCGACGATTATCCCTTTATACACTATAGAAATGAACCCAAGGACAATCCCCGGTGGACGTCGTTAAAAAAAAAGACAATCCCCGGTTCTGTGCTATACCATTGCCAACTGTGGATGAAAACTACTTGGGCTATTGTGATGGGATGCTAATGGACTAGGAATGGAGAAACTACGGGAACTATGGCACCTGCCGATGACAATGTATTAGATACATGTAAAAATTGCAGGTGGACACTTCGCCAGCTCACTTACTGGGCCCCCGGGAATCAGTCACTGTATAGCAACAAGAGGGCAACAGGGACATGAGCGGCTGAAGTGTGAGAATACCTCGGCGGATTTTAAACGCAGATTACGCGCTCCCTGTGGGTCACTTACCGCGAGGCACCTATCCTCCGAGCAGGGCTACTTACCCTGCTCTAGCGACTCCACTCTGGACGGCCAAGCCAAGCCAGACCCGTGAGACCTACCCCCGTCATGGTTCACTCCGACCGGCCTGGAGAACTCAGTATATATAGCCCCGCGGGGTAGCTACTCCCCGTCATCAGCCTCAGATGTCCTGCGGTGCTTATATCTCATTATTATTGTCGTTATTATCTCAAGAGCCTTAGTCCCAATTATGTTAGAGTCGACTTCCAGTCACGATGCAACTGAGTACCAGTGTTTTAAAAGGAGCGACTGCCTATCTGACCTCCACAACCCGGTTACCCGCTCAACCCAACACCCCTTGGTAAAACTGGTCAGACTTACTGGTCTGACTACCCATAACGACTGCCAAGAATGTTCAATGACAGCCGGAACCTACAGTTTAACATGCCTTCCAAATAACGGTCATTGGTAACCAAAATACACGTAGAAAGTACCTACATACGAACTTAGAAAAGTTGCATTACTTGCCAGACCTGGAATCAAAGACGCACGCTCATACTTGAGAGATTGGTTCTCTACCCACTAAACCACCACGACTTCCACTAAGTCACCACGACTTTGTCACCTATTTAATGTTTTTTTACGTAATAATACGTGTAATATTTTTGCCACACACAACTTAAATGCGGACTAATTAGAATCACTACTTTTATCCATATGGTCGCGTCTATTGCGGTTCAGTTCTCAGCGATTTGTTTAGTCTGCTATGCTTTTGCCGTTGAATTAAATATATGGAACGTTTCTAACGCGTATTCCGTTGTTTTCAAGTCAACGGGCCCTTCAAATTCAATATCAGACGATTCAGATCTTTGATTTTGCTGACCCCGTAGTCGCTGGCATAAGGGACAGGATCCGCGTACGAAGTCGCGGGCAGAAGCTAGTTTACTAATAAATCACATTTTAATCTTTAATTCTTATCTTTTAGAGGTAAATTTTAAAATTTTGTGTGAATTGAAAAGGTAAAAGCGGGATTGGGAAGACCTACTTTACAAAAAAGAGGCAAAACGGATGATAATGCGATTGAGGAAATGTTAAATAATAAAAACTACATTAAAATTTATGAATTATTCATAAATTTTGAGCTTTTCTTGTATTAAAAAAAATATAGATTTTGCGATAGGATGAATATGCGATGCATTTAACACAACATTATGTCGTGGAAGTTACGAAATACGGCGCTAACAAACCAGTAAAAAGTTTTTGCGGTTTGCGAAATAGAAAATTCATAAGGAAAGCTTAGAAATTGTCGGTGATGTCGTAATGTTAAAATGAAAGGAAATTTCCTGAAGTAGGCATAAGATTCATAAAGAATTGTTTACAAGAATAATTCTTTTTCTTGCTTTCAAATGGGTTATGATGGGGAAATGTTAACAGGCACCTACTTACTTTTAACAAAGTTTATAGAATTTATAGGGCTTTTACATTTATTATTATGTGTAACTAAGTAAGTATTACAATAAAGTAAAAATAAAAACCGGCCAAGTGCGAGTCGGACTCGTGCACGAAGGGTTCCGTAAATTACAGTTAAATCAACCTATCTCAAAAACTATAAGAGATACTTTGATCAAACCAAAAATCGTTGAAAGAGTTAATTAGCATGCATCACCTCTATTTTTTTTAGAATTTTATACCCCGTAGTTATAAAAATAGAGGGGGGGGGACATACTTTTTACGACTTTGAGAGCTGATATCTCAAAAACCGTTCACTTTAAGAAAAATGTTTTTTAGAAAACTTTATATCATTTTAAAAGACCTTTCCATTGATACCCCACACGGGTATGTACATCGAAAAAAAAAATTTCATCCCTCAGTTACATGTATGGGGGGCCCCACCCCCAATTCTTTTTTTTACTATTTAGTGTCATATTTTTGTAGCGGTTCATACAACACATATTCCCATCAAATTTCATCACTGTAGTACTTATAGTTTCCGAGTAAATCGGCTGTGACAGACGGACAGACGGACAGACGGACATGACGAAACTATAAGGGTTCCGTTTTTGCCATTTTGGCTACGGAACCCTAAAAACCGGCCAAGTGCGAGTCGGACTCGCGCACCGAGGGTTCCTTACAAATCCTGTATAGGTAAAAAGTGAGTCTCGCGCCAACCGTTCAGTTTAGAACAATCATAGTTATATCATAGTTTCGTGAGAGTCAAAATAGTTAATATTTTTTATTTAATCAGGATCGTTGGAAAAATATAAAAGAAAAGCAGTTTCAGAGGATTGTACAGGTCGCAATGCTAGTTTTTATTGTTAAAGACTTTTTCATAAAGAAGGAAGATGCCAATTCGGATGACCAGGATCTGATGAGGATCTGGAAACCCTGAGAAATCGAGGGCAACTCTTGAATATTGTAGGCACGCATCGAGTCAAAACCAGACATGTGAGTGTATTTTTGAGGGTACTGGTAAGTGAAGGTTTGGAGCTGATTTGATTATGGAGACTACAGAGAGTCGAGAGGAGAGAACTCCTGAACGGTATGTTGCAACTACCACGTGTTTGGGCTTATTTTATTCGTATTGGCGAAGACTTTCCACTTAGATAGGTTTGACTGCCATTGTGGGATCGATAGCAAAGATCAGATATAGTTATGGGAACTCCTTTAGGTACAATTTAAAACGTAACTTTGTGTTGGAGCTTATTTTATTTTAGGTGATGAGAATTCACTACTAATGGGATTTTTTATTTTTGAGGGATTAATCACCTAACGAGCCCCAGTTTCAGGTTTTTTTTCGAAACTGCCTGATGACTTGTAACTGTCGAATTGTAACAACGACTGCTAGAGAGTAGGATTCGGAGCTGCTGGCTTTACGTTTCTAGAGCCTTGAGTTCTCTCGACTTTCTCACGTCTCCATCATCAGGTAAGCTCTAATCCTTCACTGTTTGAGAGTATCACCAGACATACATCTGAGAATCAAGTTTTAATCCTATGCATGCTTACAATTTCTGATAGTTGCCCTCGATTTCTCAGGATTTCCATCATCAGATCCTGACCTGATGACAATGGAAATAAACGGCGAGTATACTCTTTCACTACAAAGAAATGATTTCTCAAATCCGTCAAACTTGGTCGTTTAAATTCCCCATTGAACTGAGGAAAATATGAACCGTCTTACCACAAAAAAATTTAAACGTCAGTTTATGCCTTGTCTAAAAAAATGACAAATTATGACGTTGACATATGGTTCATTTTGCAGCCAAAATTTTATTAGACAAGTGTAAAACAGGGTTTAAAGTTTTTGTAGTAAGGCCATTAATGTTTACACCTGATTTTCTCTAGATTCCCATGGTTCACATTGATGCGACTAATGCCATAGAGATAGAATGCACATAAAATTGAAAGCAAATGTACATGATGTCATATTGAAAATATCATACATAAGATACAGAAACTATTGCAACAACTTACTAAAAAAACTTAAAAAACAATACGAGAGAGATCAAATAACAATGTCCAAAAATAATTCTAAAAAGTTATGGTCTACGATAAAAACAATTACCAACAACAATAATAAAAATCAGATACCACTACAACTTCTGACAACAGATAAAAACCCTAAAGATGCAATCAATGAAGTCAACAAATACTTTTCAGACGTAGGTAAACGACTATCAGACGCAATTCCCTCGCATTTTCCTAGCTTTCAAAAGGTCTCAAAACCACCAATAAATTCTTTCGTTCTCCTACCTACCGACAACACAGAAGTTGAAAGAACTATTCAACTACTAAAAAGTGACTGTTCTCCTGGCTGGGATGAGATTAGTGCTGAAGTTCTAAAATATATATCCGAACCAATAACACCTGTTCTCACTAATTTAATCAATCGCTGTTTTGACGCTGGGGTATTTCCTAATGCATTAAAAAGAGCCGTGGTGCATCCAATACATAAGGCGGGAGACAGGTGCAGTGTCAGTAACTATCGGCCAATAGCCATTTTAACAACACTATCAAAGCTGTTTGAACGCATACTCAACAGTAGACTAGTTAAATATTTAGAAGAATTTAATTTACTTTCTAATGTTCAATACGGCTTTAGATCCGGTCGCTCAACAGATAATGCGGTACTCGATCTCGTAAACTTTTTGGTTAATAAACTAGACAAGAAAAACAAATGTATGACGATCTTTCTCGACCTTGCAAAGGCCTTTGACACTGTATCTGTTCCCCGCCTTGTGAAAAAACTGGAAGACTATGGTATTAGAGACGTTCCACTCGCATTGTTCTCTGATTACTTAAATAACAGAACCCAATGTGTCAAAATTGGAGAACACATCAGTGAAGTCCTTCCAATTGAATTTGGGGTGCCGCAGGGCAGTATTTTGGGCCCAAGTCTCTTTCTCTGCTACATCAATGAGCTCTGCATGCTTAACATAAAAAATTGCCGTATCTCCGCATACGCAGATGATACAGCTCTTAGGCCGCTGCCTCGAATTTTGCGAGCAGCGGGGCGGCAGCGGCGGCGGCGCGGGAGCGGCAGGATCTTACGCGTGTAATCAAATGGACCGGCCCTCGAATACAGCGGCGCGGGGAGCGGGCAACGAGCGGTGAGCTCCAGTCAAACGGTGACCGCCCGCGCCGCCGCCGCTGCCGCCCCGCTGCCCGCAAAATTCGAGGCAGCGGCCTTACCTTCTTCGCAGACTCGTGGAATGAACTTTTTAATTTTGCACAGGAAGGATTCAACACTGTATGCCACTGGCTATCATCAAACTTCCTGACTCTAAATGGAGAAAAAACTAAATATATTGTCTTCTCAATTCAGAATCGCCTTGATTTAGCCAACCTTACCAACAATATTTATGCCCATAAATGCAACTTTCCTCCAATTACAAACTGTAACTGTCCTAATATTAGTCGTACTAAATGTATTAGGTATCGAAATTGACTCTAATTTAACTTTTGGAAACCATATAAAATCATTATCTAGTAGAATACGTAAACTCACTTATATTTTCAAAGGGCTCCGTGATGTGGCAGATAAACAGATTATGAGGATGGTATACGAGGCTTTGGTGCAATCTATCATAGGATATTGCATAACGACTTGGGGGGGTGCATGCAAAACTAAAATGATAATGCTGGAAAGAGCGCAGAGAATGATTTTAAAAGTGTGCCTGTCCAAGCCTCGTTTATTCCCTACCTCAAGTCTCTATGAGGAAGCCCAAATACTGACTGTGCGGCAGCTTTATATAATGTTGACTGTACTACTTAAACATGCCAACCTACCCAACGAAAGGAGAATGCATGTAGCTCTCTCCAGAAGAAATTACGCTATATGTGAGCCCACTACTGTCAACACTACATTTGCGCAGAGATTCTTCCACTTCCGAGGAGGCGTCCTGTACAATAAAGTAAATAAAAAAATTACCATAGCAAATTCTCGCAAAACCGAATGCAAACATCAAATTAAAAAATGGTTACTTAGTTTGGGATACTCGGAAACTGAAAAACTCATTGAAGTGGTCGTGTAGAATTGGTGATGTTTTGGCCTGTGTAGTGATATGCTGGTATGTTATACCAATATATCATTCCGTAGACACACACATGCACACGCACTCACACGCACGCACGCACACACACACACACAACACACACACACACACACAACACACACACACACACACACACAACACACACACACACAACACACACACACAACATGCGCTAAATCAATATGTTGACAACCTCTTATGATGTAATGGGGGGCCTGGAGTTCTGAGATACAGGCCTAGGCTTAGTTCAGACTCCAGATCTCCCACAAATTACAAAATGTCACGCTAATATTTTAATTCTGTCAACTGGTTTTCCTAAAATGTAATTTGTGGTGATAAAAAAAAAAAATAGTAAATCAGAGCCTTTATCATTATACTGTGCTATATTTCGTTCGTATCCGCCGTGGGTATGGTTTCCATACTAAGGTGCCCAATGACCTTTGAATGATTTAAATTTTTTCACAGTTTAGAGGCAATTATATTTAAGAAGTGTTTGATATTAATTTCAACTTTAATATCTCTACGCGTTCATGTGAAAAAGGGTAGGGAGTAAGTTTATAATTATTAAAAAAATATTATATGTCATGTGAGAAAAATTATATTTTAATATTTTATGTAACTTCAAATTTATCATTTTCCCAATTTTTCCTTTATCTGTACTATATAACGTTGCTTCGTGTCGAATTTCAAGATTCTGATGCCCGTTTTCACCAACGAATACCTAAATTTAGGGAGCATTTACGGAACACTTAATAAGAATTTCATTTTCACCAAAGCCTAGGTGTCAATTTTAACCTAAAAATTTCACTTAAACTTGGGAGCCCGATTGATGCCTGCTTAAACAACCCCTATTATCATTACAGAATACAAACATATTTTGAACCGTTTCTGGCGATGGATAGTGAAATGTACCTTTATATGTTATGTAACACCAAAAATACCATGTTTAAAAAGCAAAAAAAAATGAAACGTAAACTTTTAGAAAGTTTAGAAGCTGTGGAGGTTGTGGATATGTAAAATAATAATCATTAGAAGACCACGTACCTATCTTACGTGAAAGAGCAGATGTCTGAGAAAAAAGTACGATGATCATGACTTTTTTATAAGATTATAGGTTATCACTTGCTATGAATGCACTTGCTAGGTCGTGATGTCGCTGAATTATTCAAAAATAGGAAGTCCTGCATGTCCATAAATATACAGACCATAACAGATGCAAATCTGGTAATCACTGATGTAGTTTCGCGGAGGCCGGGACAACTATAGGCCTATTCAGACCTAAGCGGTATTCGCTACCGTCTACGGCAGAGAACACCCTGTGGGTATGCGGTAATATGACTGTTCAGACCTAAGCGGTATTCGCTACCACCTGCGACAGAGAAAACCCTGTGGGTATGCGTTAATATTACTGTTGATGTTCGGGATGCATGCCGCTGCAGCCGCGCGGTATGTACTTCTACCCACAGCGGCAGTGGATATCGCTCAGGTCGCTCTAGCCGCGGTATAGTTATCGGCACGGATATTGAGCCCTGACCTTCACCTACGCAGAAGCCATTTATTGGTTTATTGCCTTGTGTACAGTGCGCCAAAGCGATCCCCACTCTTCCGCCGAGAGCTCAATATCCGTGCCGGTAACTATACTTGATACTAAATACCTGAGCGAAACCGGCGCGGTATCTACCTCTACCCACAGCGGCAGCGAATATCGCTCAGGTTTGAATAGGCCTTAAATACCAAAACTGCAGTAGATACCAATGATTCGAAAATGGTGAATATGGAGGAGCCTATCTCCTAGGTGATAGGGGATACCCTCTGGAGGTAAGAAGTAGGCTAACATTGAACATAATAAATTATGTAAATTAAAACAAAGATAGTAAACAAATATTTTAATATTAGTCCTCATATGATGTACCAAACATTATCATCATCCTCCTGCACCAATTCAATTTGAGGTGGGCTGGGCACAGCATGTTTTTACACGTCTTTCCAATTTCTCGCACCACCTGAAACTAAATAAATATATAATTTTAACTCCATACTTAAATCCATCAACTCATGGAGAACAAAAATACAATGAAGCCGACAGTAAAACAAGGAACACAGTTGAACGGCAATATCTTAATACACTATATTATTATACACAGATATTATTCACATTTACCTGTAAAGGGTTCCTATCGCATTAAAACTATTTGTGACTGGATCCAAGCTTTGTTTTTGGCTTCGTTCGTGGTCCCATCCGTTTTTTGTTTAATATTGTGTCTCTATGAGACGTCAGCAATTTCACTAGCTTGTCTTTTTCTTCTGTAAGAAAGGTTTATCGTCGTTTTCTCTTCTCTGCCAAAATAAACATATCTATTCAACAATAATAAACCCAAAATTAACCTCACTCTATGTACACATGTACACATATACACATCAGTCAATTTGACAAACGCGCGAATGACATAGGTAAAAATTCACCTATAGAAAACCTCTTTACTGTTTTATTGCATAAAACATAGCGTAATGTAGTTTAAGTTAAATTAAAATAACATCACAAGGAAAAAAAACTCACAGGCTTTAGTAATATATACTCGATAGACGTTTATTTCTTAAGAAGTACAGAAAAATCATTTTATCGATAAAATATCGACTTTGCATTATCGTTTGTAGAACTAGTAATCTGTCACTTACTTAAGGGATCCATGTATAAGTGTGGTGAAAATGAATTTAGGTAGGTGTCAAATTGGGAGGGGTCCTTATTAAAAGTAGCATTTAGATAGGGAAACGGTAAGAGGTTGTTGGTGAAAACGGGCATGAGTTCACGGGAAGAACCTTGTAGGTTTTGATTTCCTAGCGTGTGACGGAAATTCGTCTTAGGTGTCGGTATAACTGCTGTATCTTTTGATCGCGTTAACTTAGAAGTTTGATTTTTTCACTGCCTAAAGGGACAATAGACCTAGGTATTTGGTATAAATTTCAATTTGATACCTTTATTCGTTCGTGAGAAATAAGGTAGTAAGTTTCATTTTATTAAAATATTTTTTTTTATATTATATAACTAAAAAAATGAGATTTTCGAAATTTTTCCTATATTTGCATTATATGACAATGCTTCATGCCAAATTTCAAGACTCTGAGTTTACGGGAAGTATCCTGTAGGTTTTGATTCCTTTGCGAGTGTCGAAAATTTGTTGAAAATATCGACATAATCGGCTGTATCTTTTGATTGGCTTGGCTTAGAAGTTTGATATTTTCACAGCTTAAAGGGACAATAGACCTGAGTATTTCATGTGAATTTCAGCTTGATACGTCCACGCGTTCTTGAGATAAAGGGTCTTGACAGACAGACAGACGGACAACAAAGTGATCCTATAAGGGTTCCGTTTTTCCTTTTGAGGTACGGAACCCTCCTGCCGGGGCTGCGGGTCCTGCCGGGGCTGGCGGTCCTGCCGGGGCTGCGGGTTGTTCGAAAGAGATACCGCGGCCCTGGTACATAAAAGGCCTATGACGGAACACGACGATTTTAGTCAGTAAGAGTCTGACACTCCCTCACCGCTGCTAACCCACAGCGGGAGGGGTCATTCGATGATTTTACGTCGCTAAAAAAAAAAGGTACGGAACCCTAAAAATGACTATTCTGGCAATAGGAGTGAGACACATTATGCTTCAATTGGGAAAAACTATATAGGTATGCTACTTGCGCAATCAGCGGTAACTGTATAGAGAACTATAAAATTGGCAGGTAGTGTTAGAGACATTCTGCGAACTATTCGGGAAATCGAACATTTTGGAAACAGATACTAATGAATATATATGTATAATATATACATTGAGGAAAGAGTGAAATGAAAACCCCCTCACTTTGCTAATTCAATGAAATCCTGCGGCCGTGAAAGCCACGTGAACGAACTAAAATAGCAACCATCGTTGGCAGGCGTACTGTCTAAAGTTTGCAAACGTTATAAGTATACCTTTGACTATTTTAATTCCTTCCTACTGATAACATAACGTAACTTTAACGTGAATGTTTGTGGGTTATCAGGTTCATAGTGTTTGTTCCTCAAACTGGCTTTAACGGCTGAACTGATTTCGATGAAACGTGGTAGCTTTCTTTTATCCGGTTGCTGGAATCAGTTCCCTTAGTAGTCAAGTGGAACGCGGGAGGCAGCTAGTCGGCGCTGGGACTCCGTCTTGTTCCGGGTCGCAGCATTATGCTGAGCGAGGGCCGTATTGCGCGCTTTAAGACGCATATTTTCCCCTTCTATTATTTCTGTATACCTAATATATCTAATTTTAAGTGTGTGTGCGTCTTTTGTTGCGCAATAAAATTTATTTTCTTTCTTTTCTTTCTTTCTTTCATAAATAAATCATCAATGAAAATAATGCTTTCCTAATTTTTGCCCGTCCGACTTGCAATATGATACGGGCAATAAGTATCCAAAATGTGGCTACACCGATTTTTTGCCGACTAAAATAGCGGTTAGAAGGTGCAGCCGCAAACTAGGTGCTAATCGTGTATCTTATTTATCATCAGCCAGAACTAGATTTTTAGTTCATTTGGAAACTAGGAATTCAGTTAGGATTTTGGTTTTGTTTTTAATCACTGCCCAAAAAGTAGGAGATTCCCTATTCGAAAGTTTTTTTATTGATTTTGGGAGAGCATAACTCCCTCGTTTTACCTGCAAACCAATTGAATGAAACGATTTTAACAATTATTTTTTAACAGACTTCCCAAAAGAATTAAGTTCTCAATTCGTCGGGTTTTTTTATGTAGTTATGATTCACGATTACTTAAAGACGCCTTAAAAATTATTTTTTAGTACCATACTCATCAGGGTTGAAATAAAAAACTTTTTACAAAGCAAATAGAACCAACTTCTTAAAACCGTTTTTAGTGCATCGGCTTACAAGTCGGTGGCGAAATAAAATGTAAAATCGCGAGGAACTCACGACGATAATTTTAGGTACACATTGAGTAAAACCTGAAATTCAGGTGTAACTCTGTCTGATGGTGAACACAAAACAGTGATTTAGATCTGAGCTCATGATAAGATGAAAGAGAGACAATTGTATGTTTGACTTACCTTGCTTTTTTTGATTTGTATTGATGAGTAATTTACTTCGTAATTTACTATGGAGACTGTAATAAATACAACTCCTTGAAGGTAAACTCTCACCTTTACAATATTAGCATAGGAATTACGTAGGAGCTACATAAAAGTACGTAAGTACTAAAACCTATGCGTGCAAGTCCGACTCGCACTTCGTCAGCGAGTCGGACTTGCACGCATAGGTTTTAGTACCATTATCTATGGTTTTGCCAAAAATCACCTTTGTTGCATGAGAGCACCCTTAAATATTTAATTTATTTTGGTTATCAGATTTTTTTTATAGCAGTAACAATTATACATCTCTTGCAATCAACTCCCTAACCTTCACTGTTCATAAAATACAACCTTATGATAGACCAGTGGTTCTTAACCTTTTTGACATGAGGGACCACTTTAGCTAAAGTTTGTCGTGCCGGGGACCACCTCATCGGTTTACCTAAATTAGCACTCATTTCTTTATTATTTATAAAAAAAATCTGAATTTTTGGGTCAGTTCTACTGGAACCTAAACGCATGTCGGCAGTTGTGTAGGTAAGTAAATGCAAATAAAGAAAAACTTGCCTATGTAGTTTTCAAATGCGCGAGCGAAGCAAGCGCGAAGTTTTTATCGGACTTAAACCAAATATTACGTAAAATTTAGCCCAAACATACTTAACGTTTTGTTTGTTGACAAATGCAAAAATAAAGTCTATAATATAGTTTCTGAATACGCGAGCGAAGCGAGCGCGAAGTTTTTATCGGACTTAAACCAAATATTACGTAAAATTTAGCCCAGACATACTTAACGTTTTGTTTGTTGAGAAATGCAAAAATAAGGTCCATAATATAGTTTCTGAATACGCGAGCGAAGCGAGCGCGAAATTTTATCGGACTTAAACCAAATATTACGTAAAATTTAGCCCAAACGTACTTAACTTTTTGTTTGTTGACAAATGCCAAAAGAAGGGCATACCGTTTCTGAATACGCGAGCGAAGCGAGCGCGAATTTTTAATTATTTTTAAGACTCAAAACCCAAATTACGTAAAATGTAGCCCAAACACACATTTTCATGAATGGGGGGACTAGGTACGACACACCCGATATATGTCCATGCGAAAACCCGCTCGCAATTATAAGTCGATAAAAATTAAGTTAGATAACGTATAGCAACGTCGCGAAGCTAAGCTTCGCGGACCACTTGGAATGCCTCCAGGGACCACCAGTGGTCCGCGGACCACCGGTTAAGAACCACTGTGATAGACAGACGGACAGCTGTCATAATAATAGGTTTGGATGAATATTATGTATTGTCTTTTCATCTATATATATATATATAAAAGAAAGTTGTGTTAGTAACACTACTTTTAACTCAAAAATAGCTGAAATGTTTAAGCTGAAAATTAGAGGGAAGGTAGCCGTAGGAAGGTATCCGGGCGAAGGACATAGGATAGTTTTTGTCACCATCCCACTACAGAAAGCAAAATTAAGGTTAGACACTTCAATCATTTAGTCAATTCACATTTTCGTGATGATTTTCCTGTAAATCTTAATGAGTGCTTTCATAAGAGTGAGCACAATATTTTCATAATTTTAAAACCAGTTGCCAGTTTTTGGATGATCCCTAAAAGCAAGTAAATACGGAATATAATTTAAGGAATGAGATATTTACACAACAATGAAATAATATAAGATACTATGAATATGTTTACATACTACATAAAATTGAATAAGAAACTCACCTCTATCAATTTCCATATAATAAATTTCAGATCACAGTCCAGTAAAATATATTACACAGAACAAACTTGTAACAAGTCAATCACTAAACAGTAACAGTATTGTTAATAAGCAGCTCTCAAAAATTACAACTTCTCATCACCAAGTAGATACAACAAATCAAATTAACTAATCCCACTCAAAGGTAAATAGCCTTAGTTATTTAATTTTAATATAGTCACAGGATTCAACTCCTTCTAGAACGTTTAGTATTTATTACGTCTGTTTAGAGCAGGAGGTAATCACAGAAGCGGCGAACAAAACTACTGAATTAAGAGAATTATAGAAATGTCAGATCCATCCACGCCACTTGCAACGTGACCACAACGTGACCTAAATGTTTGTATTATGCAGAAGTGTGTGTGTGTGCGTGTGTATTTTAAAGACGTAACAAACTTTAAGCGCACCTTAATTAACAAACCCTGCTAGTGACAGACTTTAGGAACTTGAATTTAGTACCAAACCGAATTGTTCGGTGGATAGACGATCAAAAAAACACTGTTTTAATTATGAATAATGAAATTGTTCGAATTTTTTTCGAAGTTCAGATCAACAATGCTATTTTTGTCAAAGTGACACTGTCACTCACTGACAAGATAACTATACCGTCAAATTCAAATGATTGTCAAAGTGATATCGACCGGTTCATCCAGGGGGGGGACAGTTTCCTTGACTGAGCGTTGTCGTAAAGAAAGTAGCGCCATCTTATAAATGAAACGTGAAAACATGCTATATTGCTAACTATTTCACGATAGATGTCTCTGTAAGTAGATTGAAAATTAATTATTCTACCTTTTTATACAAAAATACGAGAGTATTTCAATAATTAGAAGATGATTTAAATTACGAATTCTACTTAAATTTTGTTTTTAAAAATTCTCAATCTGAGAACCTATCTGACCTTTTTGTTAATTGGTAATAGTAACACATCATACAAGATGACCGCCATCATAACTTGCGCGTACGCTTGTCTGTGTATTTTGGTCATTTTTGTGTAATTCCTAGCAAATAAATATTTGATTCTAGTAGACCCGCTTTCCAGTAAAAAGTATTTTGTTTAATTTTCCTGTTGTAATGTATTTCAAAGCATAACAACAAGAAAATTAAACATAACTTGTTACCGGCGAACGGGTATATTGGGAACTATGCTTATGTTTATAAATATATATAGATACGTATACGTATGTATAGCACACGTCATATACTTCTGGTCGCAAACTCCAGATGGCGCTTCAAAATTGCTTGCATAAAAACTGCGCGAGAGGGCTCTCTTTTTCCATAGTATTATTTTACTCTTTGGGTTCATCGTTCATGCGGAAAGTATTCTAAACTGACAGAATGTGATGAAATGTGGGTATAGTTTACATATATAGCATTATGATGCTATTATAAATAAAACAAATCCTCACACAACAAATATGAAAAACCTATTTTTTTTTAATCAACTCAAGAAAAAACTCAAGTTATTTTTTACGCTAAAACGGCTGAACCGATTATAATGCTTGGAGATAATAAAATAATGTAGAAGTGTAGTGTAACATGTGTAAGTATATAAATAAGCTGTTGGTAGTAATCCTACGACAATATGCTATTTTATATCCGCGATTGTGAGATATAGTTATCGCGGGATACACATTCATCAGTTACGATAAACACTATAACCAACACCTCATCATCATAATGCTACGTTCAAACGCGCGCCGCGCAGCCCGGCGGGCTGTCTGGCGGGCTGCGCGGCGTGCAGCCCGTCGCGGGCAGGCGGACATTCAAGCTGTTCACACGCGCGCCGTCGTGTCAGTCAGTGCAAGAATGGCGAGCAGCGAGGATCTCGGTGTTGTTGCTGTCATAGCCTTTGGCTTAACTTATTTTTGTTGGAAAAAGAATCAAAATGATGAACGACGTTAACCATTCTGCCATGTTGTAATCTCCGATCGTAGCGACTTTCTTAGAACGTTTAATTGTCACGAAAGCGCAGGAGAGACTCGCTGCCCGCGCGTGTAAACAGTCGCCGGGCGCCCGCACATTCATCCTTTGAACTTTGCCAAAAAACCGACACTCGACCGATTCGCGGCATTCACGGGCACGGGCGCGTTCACGGGCTCGGGCGTCCCGTTTAAACGCTCGTGAACGTGACTGTGCCCAAATTTACAAATCCGTCATTAGACCTGTCGTCCTGTATGGATCGGAGTGTTGGGCATTGAAAAAGAGGGATGAGAAGAGAGTGCATGTAACAGAAATGAGAATGCTGAGATGGATGTGTGGTGTTACAAGAATGGATAAAGTGAGGAATGATTATATTAGAGGAAGTCTGAAAGTAGCGCCAGTTACAGAAAAGATAAGAAGTAGAAGATTGTCGTGGTATGGACACGTAATGAGGAGGGATGATACGCATGCAACAAAGTGTGTGCTAAGTATGAATGTAGATGGATGGAGAGGAAGAGGAAGACCTAAGAAAAGATGGATGGATTGCCTGAAAGATGATATGAATAGGAAGGGAGTGAGTGTCAGTATGACGAGTGACAGGGGAAAATGGAAGAAAATGACATATTGCGCCGACCCCAAGTAAAATTTGGGAACAGGGCAGGAGAAAGAAGAACGTGACTGTGCCCGTTGAATGTCGATTTGAACGCGCGCGTGTGAACGTACCATAACAATAACATAATTGCTAGTATTAAAAACAGCAATGTATTTTTTAAGACATCTGTGCAATTTGTTGAAATAAAACTACTGGCAACATTTACATGTTCTTTCAAAAGTGACCGTCTGAGAGATGTACGTAAAATTTTGGGCTCTAATTTTCATCACAAATTATCGCAATGTATAAAAAAGATTTTTGTTTGGAAATAATAAAATAACACCTACTATTTAGTTATTCTTTCAGAGGTGTGCAAATTTTTATTCCATTATGATAATTGTATAAATTTCAGTGACGGGACGTAACCATGGGTCGTGTGATTCGTGCTCAGCGTAAAGGTGCCGGTTCAGTGTTCGTTTCGCACACGAAGAAAAGGAAAGGAGCGCCTAAACTTCGTTCCTTGGACTATGCTGAACGTCATGGCTACATTAAGGGAGTTGTGAAGGTATGTTGTGCAAAAATATTTGTGTGCATTTTACATAAACATCGTGCATGGTAGTTGACGCATGGGCATCCGTTCGTTCGCTAAGTTAAATTCATCGCTGGTAAGATAGGCCAGTGCTCCTTGTTTTCCTATTTCTAATGAGTTAAAATTAGTAGTCAATTATAACCACAAATAAAAAACTAAGATAATATGTGCAAGATAATATAGCAATTGGTGAACTAGGACGTTGATTTATCTACTCATGACTGTTATTTAAATCATCAGAAATCTGCAGCTTTGAACCTATGTATTATGCCTACAATATACAGACTATTTCCCTGTACCAGCTATTGGTAATCTTTATTTGCATGATCCAAGTATCGGTAAGCTTTGTCTTCATTTTCAGTTTACTTACAATATATTATTTTCAGGACATCATCCACGACCCCGGCCGTGGTGCCCCTCTGGCAGTTGTTCACTTCCGTGACCCATACAAGTTCAAGACCCGCAAGGAATTGTTCATTGCCCCCGAGGGTCTCTACACTGGCCAGTTTGTTTACTGCGGCAAGAAAGCTACCCTTGAAGTTGGTATGTAACACTTTAAAGTTCTGTTTAAACATAAAAGTTCAGAAAATCAACAATCAGTTCCTACTAACATGTTACAATCGAGTATTCTAATAGATATATTAAAACAAGTTGTAAATCAAGTTTTACATATTTATTTTATCAATAACATAGAGAGCACTTGTAATAGATATGGTGTCCAATCAGTTTGTTGTCCAGAGTGGCTGTTCTCCCTAAGAACAGTCAGTTACAAAATTTTAAAGTTTCTTAAAACTTACAAAGCGATTGGGCCGACCTGAGAATCGATCCCTGCAGTTGCACTATGTGACTACTGGAGTAACAAGGCAAATGCACCGAAGAAGCAGAATCTGATGTCCCTACGAAATCATTGAAATTTTAAAGCTACAAAATGTTTCTTGACCAATTTTAGATGTTTGTGTGTATTATCAACAAGTAATTATCAGTTTGATGATGAATACAATTGCATTGCAGCAAAATCAATCAACTTTACAGGCATAGCCCATATTTCTATATGCAGAAACAGTGATTAACATTTTTAAAATATGTTTGTGATTTTTCAGGAAATGTTATGCCTGTGGGTGCTATGCCTGAGGGTACCATTGTATGCAACTTAGAAGAGAAAATGGGTGACCGAGGTCGGCTGGCTCGTGCCTCTGGAAACTTTGCCACTGTTATCGGCCACAATCCTGATGCCAAGCGTACCAGGGTAAAGCTGCCCTCTGGAGCCAAGAAAGTCCTGCCATCCAGCAACAGAGGCATGGTTGGTGAGTACTGTTAATCTGTTGTTTGTGTTATTTTGATTTATAATTATGCAGAAGTAAATGACACAATTGATAAAATATGGAAAAAAAACAACTTTTTAAATGTTCAAAATGGTGTTTTTTTATTATGATGACTTTCACTTACCTACTCTGAAAAATCTTTGATTACACAGAGGCTCTTTCTGATGCTCATTATAATATCTCTCAATACATAATTGTTTGTCAGGTTGTTAATTTTTATCATGATTGTGCAGGTATTGTTGCTGGCGGTGGTCGTATTGACAAGCCCATCTTGAAGGCTGGACGTGCATACCACAAGTACAAGGTGAAGCGTAACTGCTGGCCATATGTACGTGGTGTGGCCATGAACCCCGTTGAGCATCCTCACGGTGGTGGTAACCATCAACACATTGGTAAGTTATCACTTTGGATAATACTCCTATTTTTATTTGAATAAAATGAAAATATTAATACTAATGATGTTGAAATAATATTATCACAGGTAAGGCTTCGACTGTCAAGCGAGGAACATCCGCCGGTCGCAAGGTCGGTCTTATTGCTGCCCGCAGAACTGGAAGAATCCGTGGTGGCAAGACCGACACCAAGAAGGAGACATAGACATATTTTTATGCAAAATAAATATAATAAGCCCAATCTCATAGTGTTTGCTCATGTCCTGAGGTTTTCTCCCTAATAGTTTCGTCATTGGTAAGTTAAAAACGGATGTTATGGCCTTTTTCTTTGCATTTGGTGAGTATTCTACAATAAAATTTTCTGAATTATTTAGTTTTCGAAATTGGTAATAGAAATTAATATAACATATTTTTAGGGTTTCTGATCTGGCTGAGCTCTTCAAAGCTGGTGCTGATACGTATTTTATACAATTAACTTCATTCACACTGCAAATCTCCCAATAATGTTTAATTAATTAATTATTTTAGAATTTAGATCATATAATGTGACAATTACATTTGTATTGTGTAGTATTTCATTTATTTATCAATTTTAACATTGATAAATAAATGAAAAATTAAATGATGACTTTCACTTACCTACTCTGAAAATTCTTTGATTACACAGAGGCTCTTTCTGAGGCGTTATGCCAAAGAAATCAATGAAGCTTATCTGTTATTTTTGGATCGTTACTAATATTTTAATATATTTTTTTCAGGTATCTTCAATGTATCTACAACACGAACTGGACTACTGATCTCTGTAGTAGGTCTCTGTGAAGTAATGTTAATCAAATTTTTACTTGAAATAAAAATCTTCTATGAAAGTAACGACTATTCTTTTTGATACCTGTTTCCGTAACTAGTCTAGGTGGTAGGTGGTTTAACCACCTACACACAACCTACATTAACCAGTTATGTAGGTACTGTCGACCTATCACACACACAAATATACGAGTATTATCATCTCTAATCTTAGGTTATCATCCAGTAATTTTTTATAGATCCGCCAGGACTTCCATGCGAACTACCAACCCCCTAAGGAGTACCCAAAAAACTTAAAATCCCTCCTTAACGCAGTCTTCACTATAAGGAACCCAGGTACCACCCTTCAAGTTCGTAGGAGTTTATAGTTTCTGGTTCTGGTTTCGTAATTTATCAGTGAGTAGTATTTCGCTTTTACCCGGTTTTACTCGCGTCCCGTGGGAACGACTTCCCGTACCTAGGTAAAATAGCCGATGTTTCACGGGGATAGGGTAGCTCTTCCCGACAGTGAGAGAATTTTCCAAATCGGTTCAGTAGTCCTAGGGCTGTGCACGTAGTGCGCGCAGTAGGTACTCGATCATTATTTTGCTTTGTTGTTATTTTTAGATCTGCTATTCCTAAGATATTCATTGAAGTCGTACGATGTAAAGGACAATTTTGTGGTAAATTAAATACTTAACAAAATCTATTCCTTATGGGGTTAAACGGGGGTTGATGTTCAAAGTACATAAGGAAATAAATAGGGGAGCACACAAAGTGTAGGTACATAACGAAATACATAGGGGAGTTCATAGAGTGTATAAAGAGGAGTACATGAGAGTGTACACAAAGAAAAACAGGGGAGTACATAGGGAAGTTCATAGAGTCTATATAAGGAAATACCTACATAGGGGAGTACACAGACTGTACATAGGGGAGTTCATAGAGCGTACATAAGTAAATACACTGTTCGGAAGCTACACTATCCCCGTGTAACATCCGCTATATTTTACTCGGGTCGGGAAGTCGTTAACTCGGTACTCGAGTAAAAACGGGTAAAAGCACGTAGTACCTACGCACTGATTAATTACGAAGTCTCAGAAACTATAAACTCTTACAAACTTGAAGGGAGGTAGGTTCTTTGTAGAAGGTAGACATGCATTAAGGAGGGATTTTCCCAAAATCTATTCCTTATGGGGTTAAACGGGGGTCGATAGTTCGCATGGTAGTCCTGTTTTAGAAGTGAGGATCTTAAAATTTGTAGTTAGCCCGCTTACGATAAAAAAAAATTGTACGCGGGCGACCGTTAGTAAATGAATATATGAATTTCAAAAGACATCGTGGGTTATGTTTTGGACAGCATACGTACGGACGATCCATATTACCTAATTATTATTACTAGCTGATTTCCCAGTAAAGCCCGTACCTGGATAAAATATAGCATGTTACTTAGGGATAATGTAGCTTCGCAACGGTGAAAGAATTTTTCTAATCGGTTCAGTAGTTTCGGAGCCTTTGGGGATCAACAAACATACAAATATTTCCTCTTTATTATAGACTAGCTTCTGCCAGCGGTTTCACCCGCATCCCGTGGGAACCTCTGCACGAACCCGGATAAAAAGTAGCCTATAGCCTTCCTCGATAAATGGGCTATCTAACACCGAATTGTTCGATTGATTGTTCAAATCGGACCAGTAGTTCCTGAGATTAGCGTGTTCAAACAAACAAACAAACTCTTCAGCTTTATAATATTAGTATAGATAGAAGTATATTTCCAATTTTTTCAGACTGGGTTGCGTTAATTGAACAGGCAGAATAAGAAAGAAATTATTTATTTGTAGGTATAAATTAAAACACGCACTAATTCAATACCTTCGCTTAAACTTAATTATACAATCAAAAAGACTCATTCTTATTAACTATACCGTCCATACTAAATTCTGAGATGTCCAAGTCGCTTTCGTCTTTAGCGGCAACTCTCATTGGTTTAGGTTTAACATAGGTTTTGTGATTCACGACTGGTACACTTTCAGAATCATCTAAAATGGAACTGCCGAGACTAGTATTGCTACCTGCTAAACTTGCAGCTTTCCCCATAGAGCCAGCCAGTACGTCTATAGCTCCAACGAGTGGAGCAGTCGGAGTGTCATTACGTCGTGCTAGTTGGGATTCGATTTTTTCTTTTAATTCTGCAATCTTCGGACTTGTCGTGCGAATTATATTTTGTTGGATTTTTGTGTCATTTTTCAGTGGTTCGTTTTCGATACTGTAAACAATTTAGAATGCCTGTCAGTGTCTGTAGGTAGGTATATTAAATTCAGAGAAAATGAAAGATTGCAAAGATGCTACAAGGAAGGTAGGTCAGGCGTTTTCTTGTGTATAGGTCAAGTAACGTACATAGGTAAGGTGGGCGTGATCAGTCTCCAGATTACTTAATCTAGAACTAACGGAGCGGTCGGATTCCTTGTTAAAACCAATTTGACAAAGATCGGTCCTGAATGATTGATTTTATTTTGAAGATAATAGGCGAGTTTCATAGTCGTCCCAAGAACACCGGCATTTTGGCGCGTTACTTTCTTAGGAGATTTTGCGTTATGAGTTTATGACATCTCGGCTACCGAGTGCGTAAATAAAATAAACTATAAAATATATCAGTTTGCTTAATTATGTAGTCAACTACTTACCTAGATATATCCCATTCTTCACCATCGAGGTTAACTAATCCCAGTTCATACTTCTCATTGCCATCGCTTTTTTCTGTAATGCTTTGGGACGGTGATGCACTCACGGATTTCATTTGGATTGCATCCATATCGAAAATAACTTTCTTCTTATTTAAAGAAGATGTGGAGCTAGCATTTTTTAAAACACTTTTTGTTTGTTTTATAGTGTTTTGGGTATTATCTTCCAAAACATATTTTTTTACCGGAATGTCTATCGACGATTCCGCTTCATCACTGCTTTTTTCACTATTTCTGAGAGGTAATTTGTTACTGATTCCATTTGAATCCAACGGTCGTTCAATCAGACTAGTGGCCGATTGCGTGCGTAGCAGGCTATCATCACTGATTGTATATTTTTTGACAGTGTGGTTGTAGTCAGCAGCCGCGGAAGAAGGTCTTCGTGCAGGTGATTTTATCAAACTGTCGATGGATTTTGATGCCTGCTGTACACTACTCGTTGTATTATAATATTTATGATCGCTTTCATCAGAGCCATCTTCCGAACTAATCCTGGAGACCTTTTGTTGCATGTTATGAGAATTATGTTTAAGATCATTGCCTTTACTTTTCACTTCATTGACTTCGGGATCTCTTTTTACGGGCGTATTTAAAGTTTTGTGAGGAACATTTCGTTTGATATTAAAATCCTTCAAAGGACTACGTTTCGTAGCAACCGGACTGGTAGATGTTGACCCTGGTGGAGTTCTCAGTAAAGACATAGCGCGTTTTGCAACTTCAGCGTTCAGCGATTTACGCTTATCTTTCACGTTAGGGTCATTAAGTTTAACCAGGGATAAGGCTTTTGTCCTGACGTTGGATATAACAGTTGTCAAGTTTTTGAAAGGTTTTGTTGCTTTTGTTGGAGATACGTAGTCCTGTACTTGAGTAACTTCCTTTTTTACATTTGTTGTACTTGAATCTAAGTAAGCCAATATTTTATGTCTCACTTTTTCATGAGCAGAATTTATCTGCAATAACAATAAAAAATATAAATAAAGTTTTATATTTATAACTATTCGATCACTCTCCAAACAGAAAGAAAATGTCTATAAGTATCTTCGTTCGTTACCTTACCTTAGCTTTTAGTTCTTGCTGCTGGTGTATTTGCAAACGTTGTTTTTGGAACACACTTCGAGGGAGTCTAGGTTTAAGAGGATCCACACCAGCTAACACTAAACGATTGTTTACTTCTTCAGTAATCTTAGCTCTTACTATTTTCAGCGGGCTGTAAGAAGTGTAAGCAGTTAATAAAACTATAGAACAGTCACTCTTGTAACTTTAATTTTTTGAGTCAGCAAACAAATTAATGGGTAATTCTTCACCTTCCAGGGTTGACACTTGGTAAATTTGCCTCTTTTGTTATCTTGACGTGATTGGATTTTGTTTTTTCTTTCTTTGTTTTTGGTACCTTCGTATTTGAAATTTTGAAATCATGTGCATTTAACGTTTGTTGAGGTTTATCTTCCGCAGTTTTGACTCTATTGGATAATTCTGTTTTATGATTAACAATTCCTCTTACGTCCTTAGGCTTCGTTAGAACAGGCTTATCACTCTCCATACTTGAGATGTCCGAAGAGCTGGATGTTATAGAGCCATTATTTAACAGTTCTTGTGCCTTACGGTGTAGCTTTTCTAGGGTTTGTCGGTTAGCTTCTTGATCAGATTGATTTGTGTTCGTCTTCTTTTTTATGGTCTTTTTTCTAGTACTGGGAAAGTTGACGTTTGTCGTCTTTTTGCTGGGAGTCTGAAATCCAAAATAATTAATCATAGAATTTAAGGACTCCGTATTATCATTGTATTATAGTTAGGTACTTACTGTAGGCTGTTCATCAGTACTTTCTACATTTTTATTTGTGTTAACATTTGCGCTTTGTTGCAATAATACTTGTAGTTGAGCTGCTCGCTCCCTCTCTGCCTCTGCAAGAGCGCGGGACTCTCTAGCATCTTTAGCAACATCGTTTAATTTCTGAAGCAATAGTTCATATTGCTTAGATTGAGCCTCTGCGCGGCTTGACCAAAGTAACACTTGAGCTTCAACTTCTTTGTTTCGATCAGCGTTGTCTTTTTCTGTTTTTATTCGCTGTAATAAAAACAGATCTAAGATAGGCAGGTTAGGTAGTAGGAAGGTATATAGGTTACAATTTCGGTTAATAAACTTGTCAAGGCATGGTGCAGCGTCTAGCCAATCTATTGCTATTTTTGGTACTCACCGACTCATGAAGTTCTTTTTTGAGTGCCAGTATTTGAGCACCTTGTTGTTTAATTGTTTCTTGTAATTCCAATACTGCACTTGGATTACCTAAAACAGGGGATTCTGCATCTTTCTCTTTAAAAGTTTTGATGGACTCGATAATCTGGTTTTTTAATTTATCCATTTCTTTATTGTAATTTTCATGTTCCTCTTTTTTCCATTCGGCGATTTTATTTAATAAGTAATCTTCGTTGTTGGTTGATACTTCAGCATCTCTCATGTCTTTCTTGATTTCTTGGGTTTTATTGCTAATATTCGAGGGTCCTTCATTTATGACTGTTGTACTAACAGGGTTTTTTGAATTATCAATAAGTAATTCCATTTCTTTTATTTTATTTCTGAGTTCATTGACTTCAGCGCTCAACTTTGTATTTTCGAGGTTTGTGACATCTTCTTGTATATCTCTTTGGGGTGGTTCAATGACGTTTGAATGTCGTCTAGATATATGACTTTTAAGGTAAAGTTGATTCAAAAATACTTTGTCGCAATAATTACATTTGTTATATTGAAGCATATCGTTCGATGGCGATGGAAAAATGTCGCTTTTATGAGACAGAGTTTTTAAAATCATAGTTGCTATATTATCGTTGCCATATGGCAACGGAGTTTTAAAACTATGTCTAGATCTCTTTCTCAGTCTTCGTATTTCGTCATCCTTTTCTCTAAGATCTTTTTTGCATGTATCCAGTTCCTGTAATAAAATAAATTCATGGTTTGGTTGGCAATAAATTGTATCTTATCTTTTATGATTAGGTACCTGTGCTAATGATGTTATTTCTTCTCGCAATACGTAGACGCTGCGGTCTAGATAATGTCGACAGAATTGTTGGTACTCAACAGCTAGTTGTGCAAGTCTGAACAGTTTCAGAACACCTTCGTCCAGTATACGGACATCGAATTCTGATTCTATCACGCAATCTAATATCTGTGCCAAAAGATTACAGCTTTATTGTATTGGTTATAGGTAAAGTTTAATATTTTGCAGCTGGGTGACATAGCCCCTGGAAACAGGGAATTTGCGAGAAATATAGCTACTTAAGAACTCATAAAACGTTTAGATAAAATTGGTCCTCACATCATTTAAGTGTTGCTCGATGATAACAAATTTTCTATCTTTAATTAAACTATCTATATCGATCAGTCCTGTAACAAACAAATAAACTTTTAATAAAGTCAGGTAATTAGATTAATTTATTGGTAGATAAACAAAACCTTCAACTGGAAAAATGTCTCGGTTGAGATGCTTATTATTATTGATGATTAATAATAATTGAATCTTATTTTAATGACTTATAGTAGGCACTTACTTATTTTATTCCAGTCTATACGAACACGAGGCTTATGTGTGTTAAAAGTAAAACCAGATTCTTCTGCTAACTTAGGAAAATGGTGATGAAGTTCGTATGACGTTTTGCACGCCATGGTGTAAGTTATTTTTATTAAAACAACGTCCAGAGAGACAACAAAATGCCGAGAAAAGTAATACAGTAGGATTGTTTGTTTTTAATCGTTGCCTAGCAACACAATAGCAACGCAAACAGTGCAGTTCCGCAGCGCCAGTGGCACCGATTCACCGACTCGTGACTATCCTGAGTGTCTATCGTAAGAGTTTGGATTACGTTGACTATGGAAATTGAAACTATACTTTGGATCTCATTGTATGAAATCATGTTTTATATAGGTAGGCAGGTGTTTACCTACACATATACCTACCTACTAGCATGTATGTACATATATGTAGGTATGTATTTATTAATATTTAGGTATAGAATAGGCAGTAGGCAGACGACTTTCTTTATTGGCATTATTTCAAATTCCTCAATATTGGAGTTAAAAGTCTAGGGACAGTTTTTAAGTTTGGTTCGACTGTTAGCAGGATTGGAATGTAAATGTTTTGATGCTTTTTTGTCTAAGTTAACATAAATTCCATATGCATCGTGATCAAAATTGTTTATGTATTTCTCCTACTCCTCTCTTAATGTAATCCAATGTAATCAAATGTAATCAAATGTAATCCAATAAACTTTTTAAGGTAAAATATAACAATATAGCGGATAGCATTCGAATTGTAAGAACTTTTGGAACACGCCGCGATTGATAAGAACCCTCAAATGAAATGGCTAAGATATCAAATAATAACTTAGGTAAAAAATCGAAAAACCTTTTTACCGGTCGAAGCATGCATCCCTCGAATATCATAATGGTGCATCCACACCGCCCTATCATAGAAAGAAGATGGATCAAAATTGCCCCACGTCCTATAACAATGTGACGTATCTCAAAAAAAAGATAAAAATGTTTAAAAAAATATGGCATACTCTCTAATTTTTTTTTAACACCTTCATACGAAAAAAATGCTTTAAAAATTGCTCAGTTACATTTGATTACATTTGATTACATTAATCAAATGTAATCCAATAAACTTTTTAAGGTAAAATATAACAATATAGCGGATAGCATTCGAATTGTAAGAACTTTTGGAACACGCCGCGATTGATAAGAACCCTCAAATGAAATGGCTACGATATCAAATAATAACTTAGGTAAAAAATCGAAAAACCTTTTTACCGGTCGAAGCATGCATCCCTCGAATATCATAATGGTGCATCCACACCGCCCTATCATAGAAAGAAGATGGATCAAAATTGCCCCACGTCCTATAACAATGTGACGTATGTCAAAAAAAAGATAAAAATGTTTAAAAAAATATGGCATACTCTCTAATTTTTTTTTTAACACCTTCATACGAAAAAAATGCTTTAAAAATTGCTCAGGCGCTGTTATGGAAACATCGTTCATAGGACTATTTATGGACTATTTTATTAAATTACTTTTTTGTTTGATAGGGTATACCTCACAGGTGGTCCCATAACCATCAGGTCAGGATCTGATGATGGAAACCCTGAAAAATTCAGGGCAACTTTTAAAAGTTGTAGGCATGCGCAGGATAAAAACTTGACTATAAGGTGTATGTCTTATAACACTATGCAACAGTAAAGATTTGGAGCTGACCTGATGATGGAGACGAAAGAAGGTCAAGGGAACTCAACAACTGAATGTGTAAACTACCTCGTGTTTGGGCTTATATTATTCGTATTGTGAACTTTCCACTTATGCGGATAGTGACAACTGTGCTTGTTACTGAAAAGCCAAAAATAAACAAAACTTTTTACAAAAAATTAAACCGATTCCCAAAAACACTGAAGCCTAAAAAAAAAACTATTCTTAGGAGCATCGGCCTAGAAGTCGGTGGGGAAATAAACTTAGGTACATCCATTAGACACCGACTTCTGAGGTAGTTTACATATTTTGTTGTCGAGTTCCCTCGACCTTCTCTGGTCTCCATCATCGGGTCAGCTCCAAACCTTCACTGTGGCAAAGGGCTCATAGTTCATAGGACTACCTATGAACTATGTTTCCATAACCGCGCCTGAAAAATTTTTAAAGCATTTTTTTCGTATGAAGGTGTAAAAAAAAATTAGTGAGTATGCCATATTTTTTAAAACATTTTTATCTTTTTTTTTGAGATACGTCACATTGTTATAGGACGTGGGGGGGGGGCAATGGGCAATTTTGTATGGATTGTGATGCGTCTTCTCTGTAGATAATAAGTATCTATGCCCCCAACGTTAAACTCTCAAAATAGACCATTTACTCGGCACAATAAGGTTGGTTGCTCTCAAAGGACATTAAATTAAATTAAAAACAAAAAAACATTTTGCTTCTACTTCTAAGTAAATACAAAAATGGTCAACGCTTTTCTTATCTTTCGTTGACTGCAGTCCGTTTTTAACATGCGTTGTATTAGCAATGCATACGAGACCTCACAAAAATAAGTTAGTCTTGCAAAAGTTTTATTTGTGCATAAACAATTAAGATAAATAAATGTTAGTATGCAATTACAGTGGCAGCGGGGTAAGAAGCAGCGGGTTTGCTTCACTGTGATTTCCAGTAATCCGCCGCGAGTGCGCGTTAGTCAAAAAGTAAAGGGCGAATTCTGCTTCCCGCCCCGCTCTTGAAGGGTAAAAAGTAAAACAATGATTAATGTGATTATAATAACCACTTTGCTTGCTTAACTTTATTAGTCCAAGATACAGAGCCTGTTTCATCATTGAAATTTCTAAGAGCAATGCCTAAATCTAAGAGGAGCAGTCTCATGGGTAACGGGGTAGCCTGACGACATACCGCTGATTGTTTTTTTTTTTGTATTTTTTCATATGTCGTCGACTTATATTTAAGGCAAATGTTAGGTACCTATAAGAAAAGTGTGCAAGTTCAACTCGATACCCAAAACGTGAACTCAAAATACGCAAGTGCCGATTTGTAGGGTGGACAACCTGAATATTTTGCAACCAGCACACGCTCTGTGCTCGAGTTTATAGCTTTGTACAAATGTAAAATGTTTGCGTATAAAAATAATAAATAATATCGCTTTGGCAAATCGTGTGTCCATAGAGCAGCGTAGCCGTAGTCGTAGAGGTTTGTCGTCGATAAGGCGAGGTGGCTTGCCTAGGCGGCAGGCTTCTCCTCGGAGACGGCGGTGGCCCCGGACGCCACAGAGCCGGTCTCGTCTGGCGAAGCCTGGCACGACAGTGATGGGAATCTCTGGTACAACGCAGCGCGGTACTTCGGGTGGCTGAAACGATATTTTTATTATTTTATGTCACTTTATAACAATTTTTTATATTTGAGTGCCTCACAAATAATTTGAACGAAAACACAAACCTGATGCCATATACAATAGGATTGTAAACGGCGTTGGCCTTGGCAAAGAGTGAGCCCCAGATAGTAGCCAGAGGGCTAATGGGCGCGCTTTCAAACACACCCGTGTAGTTTATCACAAGGTATGGTGTCCACGCCATGAACCACAGTGAAATGGTCATTAACGCTACCTGAAAAGTAAATAGCAATTTAAAATACAAGAATAGGTGTAAATTGGGTAAAAGTGTATAAATTGATCATTACGAGACTCTACCTTTGCCAATTTGCACTCTGCGCTTGTGTTAGCTGCTTCCGACGACCTCAGAGAAGCTACGTTCATTTTCTTAGCTTGTTCCCTCATCCCCTTCTCGTGAGCTGCTACGGCCTGAATACAAAATAAATTGGTATAATATTCTTAGGTATTGATTAAGTATTATTCACTCAGAGGATCATTAAAATTGCTGAGATTAGGAATTCTTTTCAAATGGTACCTGGACAATGAAGAAGTAAGAGTATATGATCAGCAGAAGAGGCATGAAGTAACAGAATACGGAGTAGATTAGGATGTAGCTTCGGCTGAACCAATCTTTGGACAAATAGTCGGTACCGCACGCAGTCATGTTCCCTTCCGGCACATATCTGTAATATTGAAATGCATATATAAAACGTACCTTATCAGTGGAACTTAAGCATTTTCACAAGGACACCATAAACATTTACCGATTCCAGCCGAAGAAAGGAGCAAGAGTCCATGCAAGTGAGAACAACCAGATGCCGAGAATACGTAGAAGAGCCCCATTGTTGGTCATTGGCTTGGCGGCGATACCTTTTACGATGACATTGTAGCGGTCGAAAGCTATCATTGTCATCGTCCAAATCGAGGCACAACCAAATAGAGAGCCAGCGCAAGCGTAAAGTTCACAAGCGAGAGGACCTAAAGGAAGACAACCAAAATTAGAAACAAAAAAACACAAAATACTTAGCGTCTTTATACACAACTGGCTTTTCCCCGCGGTTCCGTCCGCGTCTCAAGGGGGATTCTTTAAGCATCTGGATAAAAAGTAGCCTATTTAGTAGTCCTTTCCTAGGCTCTAGATTACCCGTGCAACAAAAATTTCTATAGGTTCAGTAGCTTTGGCGTAAAGCCTGACTGAGTTACCTACTTTCGTATTTAAGTGTACCTAGAATTAGTAAGGAATATATTACTATAATATCTGCTTAATACTTACCCCATACCCATGTTTCGTTGTAACAATTAACTACCATAGCAGGAGACATCGCGCACATCATCAGGAAGTCGGAGAAAGCAAGATTCACCACTAGCAAGTTGGATGGAGTTTTAAGACTCTGTAAAGAAATAAATATAGGGCTTAGTAAAAAAAATATCAACAGATTAGATGATGCAGATAAAAAAGGGATAAATATACCTACCTTCGTTGACATGAAAATGTAGATGACCATTCCGTTGCCAGAAATAGAAATGAATCCGAGACAGCCGATAGTGAATCCCAAGAGTCCGTGCCAAAGCGGGTTCATTGGAGGAAACTGGTACCTACATTTGTAAAAAATATTTTGGATTTCAAAATAAATAAACTGGAGCAATTTTTGTTACACAGTTATGTTAGTTAATAATGTTTTACACTCACCAGTGAGGATCGACCATGTGAAGCATATCGGGTGGCACCTTATCCACGACGGTTTGGTTTGAGGCGCCATATGCCGCTACCTGGCCGCCCCATGCTTGCAGGGCGGCTATGCCGGGTCCGGGATCCAGAGTCAGCGACATCCTTGATGTCTTGATGCCTTCACCTTCGAATTTTTACAAACGTATGTAAAACTAATAAATCCTAAATGACAATTAATTTGAATCTCAAATCTGACGTGTCGCACCTACTTAAAATTAAGGGATGCTCGCCGAGATGGTTACTACAAAAATACTGAAGAAAATCGTGAAACGAACTACTCCAGTCTTTAATGTACTTTAACCAATCCCTTGGTGCGGCGGGACTGCCGTGGTTGTGGAGGCTACTCGCCGCTCTCGGCTTTCCTACGTCTTTTATATGTTTCCTCTAGGATTAACACTGACGTCGCGAAGAAAATCAATATTCATAATGAGATATAGGACTACTTATCTAAGACGTTGAACACATTACCTATATATAGAATAGGTACTTGGTTACAATTTTCTTCAGGGCTGGACTTTTGATACTTCTTAGGTATTTATTGTTTAGTGATCTGTTTTAGTATTCAAATCCGACCGATTAATTGCAGAGAGTAATTGCTATTTCTTAGATTTTGTTGTAAAACCTTATATGGGTTATATGTTCCTAAACAGCAGTTAAAAACATTAATCTAGTAAAGGGTATCGAAAAATTGGTCTCAATCGCTGCCTGATTTTGTCACCTTTTAATAAAATTTTCAGTTGCACTTACCTACGAATAGTTACGAATTATGATCCACCTCTTTAGGTGATTGAACAGTGTATTCTACGGCTTTGTCGCCTACCGCCCGGCGTAATAACATTGGGGTTAATTATTTACCTAAAATAAAAGAAAAAACATTTCGATACTTGTTATTTTTGCTTGGATATCCTAGGTTAAATGTACACTAAATGCTGCATGTTTGGGTAGGTTTACCCGCGTCCTATAGCACTTTAGGATAAAATATATAGGTTCCTTGTTTTTTTTTTTGGGAAGTCCTCCTGGGGAGATTTGGAGAGGTATGCCAGACTCTTACGGCTAAAACCCCCCTGTGTCCTCCTTGCACGTGGGCGCAGGACCGGAACCTACCTAAGCCGCCCGGAGGCAGCAAGCTTTTCAACAGTAAAATATTTTTTCAAATCGGTTCATTACTTTCGGAGCGTTTAGATATAGATAAAATGACCACCTACACCTACACAATTTCGATATGTTTTTGAGGTAGCTTATTAAAAGCTACTCGTACCTACTACGTAGCTGAAAGACGAATAAAAACTTAGACAAAACGGCACGATATTTTGAGTCGGCTCAGCTGCCTTGCATTCGTAACTTATATAACAGCTTTTCTCCTGGTTCCAAGCCGTGGCAAAAACGACCGATTTCTGTATATTAATCTAAATATATAAAACTCAAAGGTGACTGACTGACTGACTGACATAGTGATCTATCAACGCACAGCTGAAACCACTGGACGGATCGGGCTGAAATTTGGCATGCAGGTAGATATTATGACGTAGGCATCCGCTAAGAAAGGATTTTGATCAATTCTACCCCCAAGGGGATAAAATAGGGGATGAAAGTTTGTATGAAACTTTGTCAATTTTAAACCGATCGGACTGAGACTTTGCATGCATAAAGCTACTATGGCGTAGGCAACCCTTAAGAAAGGATTTTGATAAATTTCATCCCTAAGGGGATAAAATAGGGGATGAAAGTTTGTATACATCTTCTTAGATTTTATGAAGAAGTCCTGATGACGAATCAGAATTTTATGATGACGTTCGCTTAAATACGATTTTGATTAATTCAACCCCCATTCAACCCCCACGGGTGATAAAATAAGGGATGATGAAGGATGTAAAATGTATTAGTTTGAAGTCTGCTTTGCCATGACAGTAAATAAGTCTCAGGGGCAAACTCTCAAATTTGCGGGTATTGACTTGAGAGAACATTGCTTCTCTCATGGACAGTTTTATGTTGCTTGCTCACGAGTAAGTTCACCCAATAACTTAATAGTTTTAGCGCCTAATGACAGATTAGTAAAGAATATTGTGTACAAAGAAGTTTTGTAGGCCCTAATTTTTTACACACGCTAAACAAAAGTAAAGCCGCAAAAACCATACCTAATTAATAATAATACTTCTTAACGCGAGCGAAGCCGCGGGCAAAAGCTAGTTATAAGTATATTTAGTACCTAGTTGAAGTCTCTTAAATGAAAAATATGCAGTTATTGCAAATTACATCCCTGCATTTCTTGTGCTAATATCGTTATGAGGCCGCTAAGAAGTAAGTATCTACATGTCTATAACGTTAACAGGATTATACCCGATAACTGTCGTCGCATTTACATCGCACCTTTTTCCCCCTTAGGTAATATCTGTAGCTTTATGTTCCGAATATGGATAAACTTTATTAAAGACAGAGTCCTCATACGGCTGTCATTGAACATCCTTGGCAGTCGTTACGGGTAGTCAGAAGCCAGTAAGTCTGACACCAGTCTAACCAAGGGGTATCGGGTTGCCCGGGTAACTAGGTTGAGGAGGTCAGATAAGCAGTCGCTTCTTGTAAAGCACTGGTACTCAGCTGAATCCAGTTAGACTGGAAGCCGACCCCAACATGATTGGGAAAAGGCTCGGAGGATGATGAAAAACAGAGTCCTCATAGCGTATTTGACCTGACTTAAAACACTGATCATCGGGTGAATGCACCCGAGGTACTACTGCCGATCTGACTTTCAAAACCGTGACACCAGGGGTTGGATTCTGCTAATTTTACTTAAGCGATATACAATTCACATATTCCAATCACGACTCAATTATGATTGAAGCGTATGTGGCATCCCACTATTTTTTCTTTTAAATAAACTTTTTTATCCTTTTCTGTGATTAAATAATGAATAATATTGTCTGCCAATGATTTACGATTGCAATATAAGTAGACTACTCTATACCTACCCAATATCAAACCAATGAAATGTCATTGGAATACGAACGTCTTATATTAGTAGCAGAATGCCCGATAAGGTTAAAACTGCTATTGAGATTACATTATTATCCAACTGTCACATTATTACATTAGCTGAATCAGGCCCCTCGTAGACACAAGACTTGGCATCTTACCTACTTTAGATGATAAACCATTTTAAAAAATTAGGTAGGTACGTTAAGGGAGTAGGTCTCATAGGTAATAGAAGCCTAAGGAGGAGAGAGAGGTCTTGACTTTCTACATAAATCAGTACAATAAATATTGGGCCATGCAAAATGCTAAAACTCTTGTTAAAGTTTTTTGCACAAAGAAAGTCAATTTTGCATTATTAGTCGTTAAGGGTAGTCAGAGGCCTGTAAGTCTGACAACCAGTCTTACCAAGGTATGGTATTGGGTTATAGCATTAAGGTTGGATATACCATAAGGCGATTATCACACTGCCCCGCATGATGCAGCGTAGTGCGTGGATGCGTTTTTTTCCGTTGTATGGAAATATCTCCGTTTGTATGGAAAACACGCATAGTCCAACACACTGAAAATGCATCCACGCGCGTTCATGCGGATCACGCACATACATGCGGAGAAACACGCACTACCCGCGCGTAGGTGCGGGGCGAAACGCAAGGTATGGCACACTGATCCCGCAGTGACGCGCGTGATTTTCAATGGGCGTGACGTGTATATTTGAAAATGGAACTCGATGAGAGCCGCTGTGCGTGAATTTACAAAACGCACCTACGCGCGTGAGTGCGTGAAAAACCCGCACGATGATGCAGATCTGCACTCCCGCAAGAACGCACGTAGGTGCGTCGACACGCAAGATGCAGCGTGATGCGGGGCAGTGTGAAGATCACCTTAAGGTATTGGATTGCCCAGGTAATTGGGTTGAGGAAGTCCGATAGGCAGTCGCTCCTTGGCTCCTTGTAAAATACTGGCAGGTACAGCAAACTGGAACATAAGTAAGTAGTTGGGAAAAGGCTGGGAGATGATTATCCGTCATTGTTTTTAAATCTTGCTTCCAACAGTGGTTTTACCAGCGTCCCGACGCGACGGAACTATTTCTTCTACTCAGAAGAAGTATCTTATGTCCAGCTGTTCTTGAATTATTAATTTTTGTAATTTAGCTTAGGCGGCCCTACCTGAAACCTACCTCCCTACATGTGCAAAGTTACAGTAGGTATTCTGAATTTTCTCTCACTTGAGCTGTTTGTTGCAAAAAGAGATATGATTTAAAATCTTAAGTCAGTGTACGGAATTCAATTTTTTTTTAAATTAAGAAACGGAACTTATGAAGTCATAGTCATTCAGACTTCTTATCAGTTCCATGACTGCTGTACTGTCAAACTAGTAACTGTCAACTCGCCGAAAATGCCAAACATTAAATACTGTCAGTACTGTCACAAGAAAGTTGAGATTGTTTTTGTATCAATAATCAATTGGTAACTTTGTTTTAACTTTATTTAATTATTAAATTGTCGTTTAAAGCGAGTGAAACAGTTTTAATAATCTTCTTATCGTCATCGTAGAGATTAAAGATGGATCTCACGGATGATAACATTGAACTAAGTGATAACGAAGAAGAAGAAATAACTGCTGAAGCCGTACTCAAAACTCTTCAAAATGCCTGGCAAAATGAAAGGCTGGCTCCAGAAATATTGCCGCACCGTAATGATATGGTAGAATGTATGTTAGGACAAATACAACACATGGAGCGTAATATAAACAAACTCCCAAAAACAGACTTACGTGCAACTATACATAAAATGGAATTGAGTAGAATAAAATTTATTATATGTAACTATCTAAAAACTAGATTAAATAAAATAGAAAAATATTGTATACCAATATTAAATGAAGAAAGACAAAGGATGGATTCAGGAACTAACTTTCTAACCCCATCAGAATACAAGTATGCACAAGAATACCTGTTGAATATGGAGGGTCATATGAAGACTGTAGTTCTAGATAAAATGCCAGGGAATATGCAAATGTTTGAAACTAATAAAATGGCCGAACATCCTAATATGCAAAGCCATGTGTTCTTGAAAGCAAATGAAACTGTGAATGGTGTTGTACTGGGAGACCTGGCCGGTGAGGATGAAGAAATAGACTTGGAAGGTTGGTATACGCTTCATCTGTTCCCACTAAGCAGCATAGTATGGTACCCTTTACTGTGTCATATATGTACTTTTTATTTGTAAAACTGTTGGCATCGCCAAGTTTCAATTTCTTTGTCTTCAAAATGACAACATTATCGAAGTCTGGTTTGGACTGCATTACTTAGAATTAGGGTTGCCATCTCGAATTTCACCAAACCCGGACAAACATTAAAAAAACCCAGACATTTGGCGTAAATCGCATTTTTTCCCCGAACGAGTATGATTTTTTTTTAACAAAATAATACCTAATTTGTAATCCATTTACTATTTACATATATTTAAATTCCTTGAGTTGCTTCCTTACATGAAAAGTGGAGTGGTTTTCCCCGGACACTTCTTGCAACCCCGCCCGGACGGCCCCCGGACGGCCTCCAAACGAGGACAAATCCGGGGAAACCCGGACGGATGGCAGCCCTACTTAGAATGAAATAACTAACAGGTTCACCAATAAATAGTACCAACACAATAAACAGTTTCTTAAAACATGGTGTGCTGTGTTGAATTAATATGACTTTTGTCAATAAAAATGATAAATATATCATTATTCATAATAATTTTTTTTTTTTTCAAACCTTGCACAATCTAAATAACCTGTGTTTGTTGCAGAGGGATCACAACATATCTTGCAGTATAAACCTATTGCTGATCTTGTGAAGAATGGAAAAGTCCAACTTATATGAAATATACTCAATGCATCACATAATTTTATTATTATTATTTCCCTTAATATCCTCTCAATTTTGGATGCAGGAAATGTTTCTGCAGGTCTTATTTAGTATTTAGTGTACATAATTATGTGAAAAAAGACTTGCAAAGTCGAAGGGGAAAGGTACAAATGAAAAAAAAAGTCATTTCAGAAAACATCACAATATAATATATCTTTAAAGACATTATGTACATTTGACAGTAATCTCAACATTTAAGGCCATGTTTCATAAAGTTTATTTAAGTACGTCACATTCAATAAGTACAGACTGTTTAAGTAATTATTTCAATAAATAATGGTAAAAAATCTAGTAACATATACATATGTAGTAATATTGTGTATTTACATAGATGGCTGGAATGTTGGTTATATTTATGCAATTTGTATTTTTTTATATCTTACATAAAAGATTTTCAATAAATATTTAAGGTTTTGGTTTTGTATTCAAATATATAAATATGTAAGCTGGTTAGAATAGTGGTAAGTTATTACATGTTACATTTTTGTTAGGGTTCCGTAGCCAAAATGGCAAAAACGGAACCCTTATAGTTTCGTCATGTCCGTCTGTCCGTCTGTCCGTCTGTCCGTCTGTCCGTCTGTCACAGCCGATTTACTCGGAAACTATAAGTACTACAGTGATGAAATTTGATGGGAATATGTGTTGTATGAACCGCTACAAAAATATGACACTAAATAGTAAAAAAAAGAATTGGGGGTGGGGCCCCCCATACATGTAACTGAGGGATGAAATTTTTTTTTTCGATGTACATACCCGTGTGGGGTATCAATGGAAAGGTCTTTTAAAATGATATAAAGTTTTCTAAAAAACATTTTTCTTAAAGTGAACGGTTTTTGAGATATCAGCTCTCAAAGTCGTAAAAAGTATGTCCCCCCCCCTCTATTTTTATAACTACGGGGTATAAAATTCTAAAAAAAATAGAGGTGATGCATGCTAATTAACTCTTTCAACGATTTTTGGTTTGATCAAAGTATCTCTTATAGTTTTTGAGATAGGTTGATTTAACTGTAATTTACGGAACCCTTCGTGCACGAGTCCGACTCGCACTTGGCCGGTTTTTTTATCATTTGGCAGTCACAGCTCTATCATTGAGGTCCAGAGCACCTAAAAATAAATCATTTTTATTTAATCATTAATATATTGTAAATTACACTTGAATTTTACGTATACTTTATAACTATTTCACCTATTTGTGATATATTACAAAAATAATTTAAAAGCTACCTTAAAATATAATGTTTAGTTTGTACACCAAAGGCACATAAGCACAAGATTTATCTATAAAATAATCAACATTATAATGACTTAATTAAGAAATTTTTCAATCTTTGAGGCACCAGCAAAAGGATCCAAACAATAGGATGTGCTAAAAGGCCTCTGTTTCTCATCTCACATAGTGTCATGCTTGTCGCAATCCACGCACCATATAACAAGAATTCGACTAAACTTATATATAAGGTTGTAAATTAAGTAGATAAGTGAACAATGCAGTAAGTACTATTGTGGGTTGTTATCGTCTGCGTCGACGTAACGTATGTGTGCGGCGTGCGCGGCGGCGGCCAAGTCGCGCAGGCTCTGCTCCGCCGCGGGGCCCAGCTGTTGCACCATGCGGCTGAAGTGGCCCTCGGGCCGCTGCAGCAGTTCGTGAGGGTGCCCACATTCTACTATCTCGCCTGCTTCCATCACCTGCGGAGAACGTCATCATTTTATTGAATTAGAAATAATTTAAACACGAAAGTTTGGCCGAAATACGCATACACATGGCTGTGTGGCTTAAGATTAAACGTACTTTGATGAAACTTTATAATAATAGAGCTTGCACATAAGGTAATTTTAATTCACGTGTGTGTTCCCACGTTTGCCTAGTTACTCCGAAGCTTGGGAGAAACTGCGGGGAATACCAAGTTATATCTATCTCTATATGTACCTAGACGTCTATATCATTAATATTAATCTAGTTATACGGGATTGTTCTAAAATTTGTTAAATAACGGTTTAACCAATTTCTTAATTTTTAATCGATCTTCTAATGACGTAACTGATGCCATTATGGGGGATTACCACGCTAATTGGTATTTTGATTGCAGTTCATTGAACTGACAGACATTAAAAGGCTATGCTAGCTATCTCAGATCACTTTGAATTAATGTAACAAAACTGGGTTAAAAATCTTCTCGCGGAAATTATTATCCGTATCGCGTCGCATACTGCCGCCCACCAACTTATCAAAAATGTAGGTCATTACTCATTAGTCATTGGATTCAATAAAGGGAATCATTAAAATAGCAACTACATAATTATACTTACAACAACTCTGTCAGAGTCAGCAACTGTGTGCAACCGATGAGCTACCGTGATCACCGTGCACTCCGCGAAGTGTGTCCTAATCGACTTTTGAATAAGGGCATCCGTGCTGCAGAAAGAAAATAAAGTTTAAAAACGTGCACTCTGACTAGCAAACATTTAATTGTGCCATTTATTATGTCCGGAATGTTGGTCTTACTTGGGATCAACATTGGCTGTAGCTTCGTCGAGCACAAGTAGCTTATTACGGCCTAAAGCGGCACGGGCTAGACAGAGCAGTTGTCGCTGGCCAGCACTGAAGTTTGAACCTCCAGACTGCACGGCCGAAGATAACGAAGTCACGCTGCGTTTTAACTCCACCTTAACAAAAAAAAATGCACTTAGGACCTCATTACTATCCATAGATCATTTAAAAATGTAACTTGTTGATGTAGGTACCTGTTCCAGTGCTGTCCAAATATCAGCATCAGTGTATTTGTCGAATGGGTCCATGTTGTAGCGCAAACTAGCGGAAAACAACACTGGCTCTTGAGGAATAATTGAGATCTTGGACCTCAGCTCCTGTAAAAAAACATCGTTAGAAACTATTGTTATAAGTCCTTTGTATGTAGGAATGTATCATCAATATTACCAGAATAATTTATCTTCTATCGGTACTAATAACAAACAAGAAACCTTTTTTGTTTGTTTGAACCCAGCTCCGAAACTACTGAACCCATTTGAAAAATTCTTTCACTATTGTGCTGGGTAGCTACACTACCCCTGGGTAAAAAAACCCAAAAATATAGAAATAGTTATGTACCTTGAGAGCAATTTCACCCGTATCGACGTCATCAATGAAAACGTTCCCCTCGATGGGTGCCAATCGGAACAGTGCCGATATCAGCGAAGATTTGCCTGCTCCTGTACGACCAACTACTCCAACCTGTCAAATTAATTTAAATAATTTACAGTTTAGTATTCGAATATTTGAGTTACAGACTGAATATTAGACTAGCTGTCAGAACATTGGTTACCTTCCATCCGCTTTCGATAACGATGTTAAGTTTCTTCAGTACCGGGTCGGCATCCTTGTCGTACCGCAGCGAGAGGTCGCGGAAGACGAGGCGGGCGCGCTTGGGCCAGGCGGGCGGCGGCGCGGGCCCGGCCGTGTCCTCGCGCGGCAGCGACGTGAACTGCACCACGCGCTCCACGCTCGTCATCTGGGAGATCACCTCCGTCGTCTGCTTCACGCCGTATTGCACCATGTTCACCAGGATTAAACCCTGACTTATTGCAAGACCCACGTTGCCTGATTGTGTTGTTCCTATTCAATCAAAGTACACGCTTAGTAGTTATCTAAAAATGTTGCTCTATAAAAACATATTTTCTAAAGAAGTCTTACCATCATCAAGGAACAGGAATGTGTATGCAACAATTACAACGTAAATTGCACATATAAGACTCAGCCAAATGGAAAATGCGGTGTTTGTGACGATGGTTAAGTACCTGAAATATAAAAAGAATAAGTATACAATGGAAATCGTGAACAGATAAATAGCAATGACCACAATAATAGAAATCTGATTTGGAGGGCTTGAAGATGGGATGATTTTTTACTCTCTTCTCTTTTGTAGATTGAGTAAAACTATAATAAAATGTATTCGAGTCAGTGACGTACCAGGCGGCAGTATGTACATCTTGCTTATCGTCGAACTGGTCCCGCAGCATCTCCTGAGCGCCACACGCGCGCACCGTGTTGAGTCCCGACATAGTCGCAGACACGTGAGAGAACACTGGGCTGCGGGTCGTACCTTCCACCCTGGACACAAAAATGTATAACATTACAATAGATATTTACTTATCAGCTACATAAATAAGGCCTAGTGGTATCAACCGCTGTGGGCATGGCCCATAATCGTAATTGACTTGGGACGTCACACTTATTTCTTCTTTCTATGTTCTCTATGTACCTATTTTCGCTGTATACTCGTATGAATGCGTATTTTCAACCATATCTGGTGGATGTGATCACTATATTTTTTGAAGAGGGGAGGATTCCCTTGATAAAGCCTACTTGTTTTGACTTTGCTTGAAGGTGTTTACCTCTTTAACGCCTGAGCAGTGCTCAGGAAAATGATTGTCCAAATATACATGAGGATTCCGCAAACAGCCGTTGTTAGCAACATGTAAGGGTTGACTATCGCCACCATCACCAGGATTCCCATCATCACCATGAATATCTGTGAACAAAAAATATTTGTTAGATATTTCACCAATACCATGAAAAGTTTCTACGGAATCCAAGACTATCGCCTGGTACGTACTTGTATGCTGTCTAAGTACATCCTTGGGAGGATCTCATCAACGACACCCATATCTTTAGAGAACCTGTTGAGAATACGTCCCGAAGGGTTGGTGTCGAAAAAGCGCATGGTCGCCGCTAGGATGTTACTGAACATCTGGTTATGGAGCCTGATGGAGCTTCGCATGCAGACCCACAGGAACAACATTGATCTGGAATGAACGTTCATAGAAGAATACAATACAACATACAGTTACTAGTCCTACTATAAGTACCCATGTAAGTTTACTACGCAAACATAAATAAACGTTTTCTAAGCAAATTTACAGCCTTACCTTCCAGTCGTAAGAAGGATACAGCCCAAAATTGCAATCGCCCAAATATAAATGTAATATTCATGGTTTAGTGGTTCGTAGGTTGATGTGATGTTCTGCATAGCTAAGACGGTTTTCACCATGGTGTCGATGACCGTCACGTTGGCAACCACGGCGGGAGGCACGGTGGTGGGCAGTTCAGTTGTCAATGCTCCAGTATCGTTACTGTCGCTGGTAAAGTTGCCATTCAAAAGGCTATTGAAGGCGGTTTCGTTTAGGTGTTCCTTGGTTACTATATGCCTGGTTTCGACATCATTCATCCTGAAAATTAGAATAAAGTTTAACGATTTGGAATTGCTTCGAAGCACCGTTTCACCCTCGACCCTAGGGAAATAATGCTTCCCGCACCCTGATAAAAAGTTAGGGTACTTTTACTATTCGGGTGTGGTTACTTACCAATGTGTGAGCCACAAATCGCTGATCGAAGTGACGACTTGTGCCAAGATAATACTAATCGTGGTTCCCAGTATCAGACACCACCCAGCGCCGGCACGGAAGTATTGGCGGTAGACGGCACCTGGTACTCGACCTGCAAACAATGATTTCCTTAGAAACTAGCCATTTTCCTGCGGTTTCCTTGGTAAGAATACCTTATCAATGCACGAGACCCTTTCGTCCAGGTAGACAAAAAATAACTGTAACAACTATGAAGGTACAGTATGCCAAATGGCGGTTGAGCAACTTGTTCGTAAACCGTCAACTCCGACTTTACCTGTCCCTGTAAGCTCAGCAGATTCCTCCTGTTCTACCTCTTCGATTGCACCGCCTTCTTGTATGGTACTGGTACTTGTGTGAGACTGAAAAAAATATTCATCTTAGTGGATATATTGTTCCTTATTGAATCGATTTCGAAAACGAAAACTGACTTGTTAGTTACGCAATGAGCCATAGTGACTTGCTAGAATCAACAGGCAAATACCTGCCCACCTACTTTATCTATAAATGATACCTATCGTATTAGTACGCCCAGGTCATCCTATGCCACATTTTATTTATATCTCAATCAGGATACATAATTATGATAACTTAATCATGAGTAGCAGGATGATTTGCATAATATTATACAACGTATGATAAAGAAGTGAGTAGTTATAATTTAAAAATAGATAGATAATTATTGTGACGTAGTTGCATTACAATATTTTTTTTCATAGCCATTCGAGGAAAACCGTTCTTATCCATCTAATCTGGGTAAACCCCGAACAGACATCAAAGTGTAGCTAGAATTTCTATAGATTGATTGCAAGATTATATCTTCCTATTAGGTAAGTACTCCACTACACACATCTGGTGGCGCATGACATAGCGAAAAGGCTTATCGACGCTTCACGTGACTAGAGGGCTGGCTTATTCTTCGGACAAAGAATTAGCATTGCCACACAACGTGGCAACATTCTTTTACATACCGGCTTAGGTAAAAGATAATTGTAACTCATCAATTAATATCTTACCTGTATAGAAAGCGTTCTCTGTCGGAGATATTGCGCTTTAGGTTCATCTGGCTGCTCTTCTTCTTGCAATAGTTCCGCGAACAGCGGCGACTTTGATACTTCTTCAAAACTGCCAGAAGTCTCCACTTCTCCCTAAACAAAAGCAAAGGTAGGTACTTAACTTATCTACGTCAAGACAAATGTTGAAGAGACGGTTCTAAGGAGAAGACGAATGAAGGAGAATGCTTTTCGACCTTGCCATTTTCGTTATCAGCATGTTATGACGAGACACAATCATGCGTATCTACTCAACAAGAGATTGTTTGCTTTAGAGGTATTGTTAACTATTAAGTAATCTGTGGTATTGTTGCGTCCACAATGTGCAGGCTTTAGAAGTGAATTTACCTATTATAAAGTTGAAGTTACCACGTTGCCGTTGGTCTTATCCCGTGGTCCTATCTGTATCGATCCTATTATCAACTTGAAACGGATATTTTGAAGAAGATAACTAGGTACCTACATAATTATACTTAGGTACACCTTCGTATGTAATTTCGTTTATCCAATTTTCATATGTTTGTTTATGTCACCTACAGAGGCTTATATGGCGAACACACGAACTAGTGAATTTCTACTCGTCCGTTGCGGACAAAGTCCTTTATGGTTGCGGAACATGAATGTCATGTTAAAGAATACTTATCGTTACCTAAGTACATTAGTCATCTTATTTATCTGAACATTGTCGTCAATAAACACCTATCAGATAGATAGCATTGATCGATGATCGGTGACTTCGGTGAGTACCTAAGTCCTTACAACTTAAACTTGTCGGTATTACCGAATCATATCTGCTGTGAAAAAAAAATCTTGCACTGGTATTATTCAGGTATATACCACCACTATAGATCTGTATTTCTAAATACTTTACTAGTTGAAGAAAATCGTCGTTGTTAGTAGCTATCGGACAACAAACTCGACCGAGTAAAGTCTTGTTTACTTCTTTTGTCTTCAGCTTTGTTTGTCCAGTTCACGTTTACCCGGTAATCAAATAAGCAGTACGCAGTGTCTTCATCATGTACACAGGGCTAGAGGTATCGTGGCTGTACGGTAAGGTGTTTTTCAGGCATATTTTTTTTGCAATTTGTGCCTGTGCCATGTGTTGCAATAACTACGTCTGCTAAGGTTTACATAGTAGGTTCATCGAATTTTAACTAAAGGTAAAATATCAAAACAACATTTTGTACTTGATTTGCCCGCTTCAGTCGTAGCATTCACCTATAAAACCATACTAGGTACACAAATAATTTCATTATAACAACAGCTGTAAAAGATATCAACTGAAAGGTAAATATGTACAAAGCTATTATTGCGATAGTTGGCTTGCCGCTTGTGTACGTATTTACTTTATAATTTGAGCACTATTTAAGTTGGTACACTTGTATAGGTTCATATAAATTCATACCTAGGTGTGCCATAATTGATCTTTAGCATTTCTAAATGACCCGGTTCAAGAATGGGATTAAATTAGATAGGTACAAACTTATAAAGTAATTGGCGGCTCATTGGGTCGATACACCATTGAGTAAAAACGCTGTATCGATTTATTTAACTACCAGACCATAACAGAATAACGGTAGGCCTACCTATAAAATATTGTTCCCGATGATATTGTTTCTTTACTGAATTTAAATAATACCTATCTTATGTGTGATATTTTTTTTGTATAAATTCTGAAGTTAAAAGTGTTTTCCAATGAAAAAGAATTAAGACCCCATTTACCCCCTATAAAGAGCCCTGATTCGCGATGTCACGGTAATAGAATTACTGTGCCGACGTCTAAGTATAATACTTATCGATTTAGTGCTGAGATTAATTGCTTATCAAAGGCAATACATGTTTAAAAGACAAATAATCCAATAGATTCCTATAAAACGATAAATCTCAATGTTCTTTCATGCGATAATAGATTACACTGAACTTAGGTAGCAGGTGAGTGCCACTTATATTCTGAACTGAATAACTTATCTAACGACATAACATTACACCTCATTGATTAAGTATTTCATTTTAATAGACTGGATAGTAGTTAGATTTCTATTTGATTGTGGTGTACATTGGCTGCGAAAGCATCCGCGATATTGTAATAACAACGACGTTAGTCAGTCCCTAAAGGGAAAACAATTTTGGCATTGCCTATGCGATAAGTAGGTACAGAGTACAGGTACCTATCGGATCGATAAAAATTAATATGTTTGATATGAAGGACGCAACAAACTGCTACCTACGCAACTGAATGGAATAACTAACTGATAGATGGGGATGCCCCGTCGTTTGGTATGTCGGTTTAGTTTTGTTGGGAAAAATAATTAGTAAAGATCAGTGACCGGCTATTTATACGGCTAACCTAATTCGTTTGAAACATAGATGAAACATGAGCCTAAGCCTAAGCGCTCAAAACAATCAAACAAGATATATAAGCGTATCCTAAAATATTAACTCAAATGAAATGAATCAACTGATTTGTATGAAGGTACAGGCACAAACTCTTGATGTGAAGAGAGTAAATGCATGATAGATAACGTATTAATTAGCACAACCAGTTCTAAAATAGTCTGAAATGGTTTTAGGAAATGTCTTTGCCTAGAAAACAAAACAAGTTCGTAATGCAAATAAGACCGGCATTAGTATGCATAACGCAACTCCTCGTGTGGTATATTCTTTACAGTTGACACAATTTTATGACAGATACTCAAGTCGTTTTAAGAAGGTTCAAATTAAGGTGTAGCCAAGGACTACATGTTCTTAGATTTAAGTACCTATGGTTGGTTTTATATTAATGTAGACCCACCGAACAACGAACAAATAAGTATTCAGATAGGTTAAGATAAGATACCTTTGATTTGATGTCGCTAAAAAATGGGAGTCATAAAACCCAAAAAATGGGATTTAAAATTCAAGTTGCAATCTCGAAACTGATACATAGAGGTATATGGCGCATCCTCAGTTTTGTAGCATTTTATGGGGCAACAGGGTAACATTAGGTCAAAAATAAATAAAGAGCTCCCGTCTACTTTTTAGATTTCAATGGCTTTCATGCAACAAAGGTGATTTTTAAGTTCCTATTCAGAGTTCCTCGAATAGAGTAAAGGTGTACCCAAAAGACAGTTAAGTGAGAGACTTACATTGTGCAGGATGACGACCTTGTCGGCAGACTTGAGGTGATGCAGCTGGTGAGTGACAAGGATGCGCGTGGAGTGCTTCAGGAGTCCCATCACACATTCTGAGACCAGTTGCTTGCCGACGTGCGTATCCACAGCTGACAGCGGGTCGTCCAGAAGGTAGATATCGGCCTGGGTTGTTACAACAGAGGTTAGTAAAGTCTGAGATACACGTGGGAACTGGGAAGCCTTGCTTATGGGCTCGTTATCTGCCAAATAAGTAGTCTGCTCACTTTGAGTAAGGAATTGTAGGTTACCGTTCCTTGAATATTAGACCCGACCCATACTGCATAATTAACTGAGATCCAATCTTAACCTCTTGAATGCCGCTAATTAGAGAACAATAGAAAATCCATTGTCTCGCATAGATCTGCGCACCGGTATACAAGGGGTTAAACATCATTCTTTCGCAACGAGATCGATTTCAAGTTGTTAGTCAGTAAGTCAGTATGTTAGTTGCCTTATCGCAGTATCAATTTGAACTACTTATGTACACGCAATATCTTATCAAAGTTCTATTATTTTGATTTAATGAAATCATAATATTTTCTCACGGATTGACAGCGAATACAGGTAAATAATCTATGAATTTTATCATATTTCATGTCATGAGTTTCCTTTGTACTTCGATAGCTAAGTTTGTTTTGCAGTTTTATCATAGATCAAATAATTTTATCCACATAGGTACAATAAAGCAAAGAGAAGACGACTCATGTTCTTGGTAGTAAAGTTATTGAGGTAGGTAGGTACCGTACCCTACTTCTACATACCTCATTGCTAGCATGCATAGCTTGGTTTACTTCTGTAGGTAAGAATAGAATCTTTTCGTAACTTACCGTGGGATCTATAACGTCCCCCAGCCCCGGATCTAGGGGGGGGCAAGCCGGGGCCCATGCCCCGGGCGGCAAATTCAGGGGGCGGCAAAATCAGGCGGCTGCGTGATTTTAAATCCTACATCGCAGATTACCATAATAGTTACCTACAGGGCCGTCTTAACCTATGGTGAAGGGTGTGCGAATAACCCGGCCGCCTCGGTCTCAGGGGCGCCCCACCACCAGAAAATGTCGATGAAATTACACCCGTTTGATAAGGAAGTTCCACATTGTGTCATGATACTGACAAGCAAAGTTTCTAAAAAAGTCGCCTTCGCTTTGTTTAATTGATCATTTTGATTATTTTTCACTTTTAACATCCTCCAACTAAGTGAAAAAATTCTCGCTCGCTACGCTCGCGACTAAATGACAATGTACGCGCCCTTTTTCTGATAGTTTATTATTTTATTGACGCACCGAATCAACAAACACAAATTTTAATGACACTCGCTCTAATCACGGTTTCTTTTTATTTGTACATAATTCCCAGTTTAACTTGTGAGTCTTCAAACAAAAATTTAAAAAAAATCGCGCTCGCTTCGCTCGCGGCTACTTGTTGCTTGACAATGTATTTAATCAGGTACTTTTGTGTCGTAGGCACAAAAAATTTCGCGCTCGCTTCGCTCGCGGCTACTTGTTACTTGACAATGTGCTTAATCAGGTACTTTTGTGTCGTAGGCACAAAAAATTTCGCGCTCGCTTCGCTCGCGCAATATTATACAGGCGTACCTTTCTTAACATCATAAGTCAAATCTACGCTGTCTTACCTTCTATAAGTCAAATGTAGCAAAAATAACTTTTTGTGTACATTAATCTGTCTCAACTCTCATTTCTTAAACCTGGCCAACAGTTTGAGCCTACAATGATTTGAACACTTTTTTATAGTCATTTACCTACCAAAAAAGTTACAATCGTTGGTGAAAATAAACATAAGTAGGCGGGGCGGCATTTTTCAGTTTTTGCCCCGCCTAAAATAAATTGAAGATCCGGGGCTGACGTCCCCCTACCTATTTCTATTAGTTTTACCAAGTTGCAATGTACGACCACTTACACCATTTTAATGATATGAATATGAAGGGGTCGTGCTCACCTGTCTGTAACAAGCTCGGGCCAATCCGATTCGGGCTCGCTGCCCGCCGCTGAGGCTGATGCCGCGTTCCCCGACCAGCGTGGAGTCTCCTGCCGGCAGCTGTTCGAAGTCACGCAGGAGTGCACACGCGCTTACCACCTACGAACCAAAAAAAATATATAAAACCTCATTGACAGAATTTATTCATTTTGGATAGCTGTTTCTCCACGGTTTCACCCGCGTCCCGGGGAAACTTCTCCCCGTAGGTAACCGAACAAAATATTAGTCTATTCTATGATACTTAAGGATAGTGTAGCTTGCCAACAGTGAAATAATTTTTCAAATCGGTTCAATAGTTTGGAAACCTTTAAGGTACAAAAAAATATGTTTCCTCTTAATTATACATATAGTACCTATACATTTATGCTGATCACTGCTGCTTCTTCAAAATATAAGGTAGGTATATGTAGGTAAATACAGAGACTATCATTGTAGTATATCTTCCTATGCAAGTATTTGACTTTGTAAGTAGTATTTCACATTGCTTTAGTAGTGGTATTACACTAACAATAGAGGGCATCGCTGACGACGAAAAATAATAATACAAAGCTAGCGATATAAACAAAGTAACTTCAAACAGCTAATTCGATTTTAGCGTCATTAACTTTCTAATTCTAGAATTCTAGAGCACGCTATGTTAATCAATTTTAAATACCCACAAAGATAATTACATTATGTACCTATATGTATAAAATTTACCTACAAAATTATGCATATTATACTGGCTTCTGTCAGCGGTTTACATACAGCTTCCCGTGGAAACCAATTGACGCACACGAACAGAATAGCATTGATATTCTTCCTTGATACATGGGCTATCTATGGGGGTTGATATTTAAAAATTCATTTTTGTACATCTCTATTTCAAGTCTCTTACTAACGTAGTAACTACCTATTTAGTAATATGTGCTCTTACTTCAAAAACATAGGTCTTAGACCTTACGAACTTTCAATGCCCGTTTTGCCCCTTAGAAGTAGGTAAAGTTCAACAAAATCCATTCTTAGCAGATATCTTCCACTGATGTTCTAGGTTCATTTTTGTATAAACCACTTAAATAAGTAGTAGGTATGCGTATGTAGGTATGTACTTAGATAAGATAATATTAATTTGCATTAATTTGCATGAAAAATCTACTTAGAATTGATGAGTAGTAGATAAACGCAGTGTTCCGTTTTAACGATTCTATCTACGTTCAAGGTAAGGCATGGCTACGGTAATTCAAGTTTTTGTGATAAACATGCCCGTCGCGCCTTGTAAAAACTTTTCTGATTATCTATACAAGGTTTGAACTACATACTTATCTTTTCATACAAATTCAGCAAACTTATTCTTAGAGGTGGATTTGTATGGCTGCAATACATAAGTACTTGTAGATAACAGATATAATACTGATGTAATCTTATCTCACCTTTTTGTACCGTATACGGTCGTAAGGAAGTCCAAAGAGAATGTTTTGGCGGACGGTGGCTACGAACAGCCAGGGTTCCTGACTGGCGTAGGAGACTCGTGCACCGCCAAGGGAGATCGAGCCCTGCGTCGGCGGCAGCTCACCCAGTATGACTTGCAAAAGTGATGACTGAATAGAACAAAAAAATACTATTGTTTACAAAGTTACAAAGATTACAGCATTCTCTATAAGATCTGCTATTCAAAATGACACTGTCGAGAACAATAGCATTACTATTGTTGAATACAAAGATACAAGTAATTATACATTACATAGGTATTATCTCATTCATACATACAAATACGTAAGTACTTCTATTTCGATACGAGTGCGGCACCTAAGTTTGTCTTACGTCACAGTTGCGGTTTCGGCTATGAACGTTCATACCGCCTCAATGGTATTGTCAAACTTGCCACATTTGTATCGAAATGTATTATTAAATAACTGCCATCATGACTTCACAAAATTTTGCTATAATTTGACAAGCAATCTAATAAAGTAGCACAGGGGAATCGAGCGCTGGGCAATATAGAAATTTTAATTAGGTAATTGAATTACTTATGGTTATAATACCTTTCCAGATCCCACTAGTCCAGCGATGCCAACGAACTCTCCAGGTTGCACCTTGAGGGTTATATTTCTCAGGGTGTTCACGATAGCCTCAGGCTGCCAACTTGCACTCAGTCCAGATAAAACCAATCCTGTATGTTTTGGCTTTTCCTTCTCAGTACCGTTGTTCAAAATAGTGTTTGAATCAATTGGACTCGCGATCTTTTCTGGCGCCAGTTCATCCAACAATAGGAATTCCTATGCAGAAAATAAATCATTTCAGTAAACATCAAAATGCATTACCATATTTTATTTTTTTATAATAACATATTTTTTGCGATTTACCTCAAGTCGTCTAACGGAGACTTTTGTTTCTGCCAGAAATGCAAGCGCCAACGGGAAGAATATGTTACAGGCGAGTTGAAGTAGGTTGAAGTACTGAACGAGTGAGAAGGTGATCTCAGCTCGGATTTCACCGCCCATGACAACGAACGCAACAATGGCGGAGAACAGGATGAAGCGTTCAGTAAACACGCTCAAGGCAGTCGAGAACCCTTTGATCATGGACGTGCGCATTATGAAGCTCACCTCTAACCTATCAAAATAAACATTTATATCGTTAAGATTATTCTATAATTAGTAAGCGCAACTGGTGCACGGAGCCTCGGGTTCGATTCTCCGGGGGGACCTGAAATATCTTTATGGGTGTATTTCGGAATTTAATAGCAGTTTTATAAATGGACTAGACACTTACTTCCGAAGTTTATCAACCAGCTTTTCAAAGGGCTTTTCCCATGCGTACATTTTGATCACTTGGACACCATTTACAAGCTCGCTCATCACCTTCACCCTTTCGTCAGTGCGTTTTGCGATTTTGCCTCTTAAAGTTCCTTGGAGGTTGCTTAAATATGCTACAAAGAATAAAAACAACACTGTATGAAAAAATATTACCAGTGGACAGTAAATGTAGACTCGGTAGGCCTTGTATCTAAATTCAATCCATACCAATCAATAAGTAAGTATGAGCCATGAGCAAATTGTTCATAAGGACTCGATTGGTAAATGAATAAGTAATTTGTTTTTACTGGTATTATGTCGTAATCATTATAAGAACAAATGTGCAAATGCGTCTCATCCGACACCCATCACGCAACCTTTTGTGTTAACTACTCCATTTATTTATAATTTGCACACGACGTGTGTTCTTTGTCCAGCTATGATAAAAAATGTCATCATTATGCACAAGTACCGACAGTGATTTTCTTTTACCTTGAACGATTACAGTTTGTAGGAATATGACGACGAGTGCGGCGAGGGTCGCCCAGCCCACATGTTGCCACACGAGGTACGACACAACTGGCACCACGATAGGCATGACCCACAAGTAGTTCAGAAATAGAGCAACTAAGTCGAAACGATTCACATCATTGGACATCAAGTTGATCACCTGTCCCGGTTCAGTCTTATTTAATCCAGTTCTATCGAGCTTTAGTATCTAAAATAAAATTTAAAAAAAAGAGTTAGATAAAGCATCCAGTATGGATGTAGCCTTTGCTAATTATTGCAATTATACTTACTTTTCTATAAATTAAAGAACAGCTAGCTATTCTAACTCTCATTCCAACTCGTCCTTGACTTAATTGTAAATGATTGAGCATCAATGCCGTTACAATACTTAAAAGATTCATAAGAAAGTTGTAAATGTGCGCATTTCTATAGCTCTCCGGGGTCTTGTCCTCCGAAAAGTAATTTATGAATAATGCTAGAGTAAACGGTATTAAAGGCCTGAAAAACAAAAGAATCATGATTGTAGGTTGCAATTATAAGGGTGCGTCCACATCTGGCGAATGCGCCGCGAATGCGCAGCACGCGAGCCGATCGCGAGCTGTCCGCGAGCTGCGCGCGTGCATTTTTGTTCGTGCGCCGCTTCTGCGCCGCTCGCGCGCATCTCGCGCGCGACCTAAGCGCCGCACGCGAGCGGCGCGCAGGCGGGTGCGCGACGTCTGCCATCTTCGATAGTACTGAGCCAATATACGGAACTGTAAGGGCGAGAACTGATTGCGCGCAGATCGCGCGCCGCTCGCGCGCTCTATACGAGCCTTGCGTGAGTTGCGCTAAAGAGGCGCACCGAACTATTGCAGTGACTGCACGCGCGCAGCTCGCGGACAGCTCGCGATCGGCTCGCGTGCTGCGCATTCGCGGCGCATTCGCCAGATGTGGACGCACCCTAAAATAAATGATATGTTTTTACTGCTTTATCATAATAAGTGGTATATTTGATTCGACTTGACAACTTGATGTAAGTACGTAAAGCTGTTACAGTTACACCGCATCATTGGGACTACAGATTGAGTCGACCTTTGGCCACTGCTCGTTCTCTGTTCTCGGTCTCATAATCACTGTACTGTTATTTTACGACCATATGTATGGTACTATGTTATTATAGTACAGTCTGTTTGCGTGGTAACTAACTGGAAATCTACATAAACAGTACCTATATACTCGTGGCTTGAAAATAATTACTTTTTTTTACTAGGTGCAATAAAAAATGTACTGACTGAGCCATGAAATGCGTTTTTTATCCTCAGAATATGAATGAAACTATAAAAACTGTTGTATAATGTTATGGTGTTGTTCTATTAATTATGATATAGTTACCATAAAAATATGAATAGTAAGCCAACAATGAGGCCACATAACAAATATTCGACCCAAAACGATCGTACGATGGCTTTGGATAGCGATGGCTTGATGCCTTTTCTCTTGGCAGTGTCTAGCTCTTCCTGCCACGCTTGCTCAAGGCGGTCACCCAGACGGCCGGAATTGTCGCCGTCACGAGCCCGCCACAGGTCGTCCACTGTGAGGCCATGTTTGAAGCCACGACGGAATAGACTAAAGCTCCATCTGAAAAAAAAAAATGGTAAGTTAGTGTGTTATGTTTCTTGATTGGTGGAAAACGCATTTGCACAAGGTTCGTCACTTTGCTCGATCTACAGCAACCCTCATACATTGCGGCCGTCTATCTAATGATGACGGCCGGGCCCACAGAAACAAATTAAGATCCTTTTAATATGTCTAAGTAGTTAATAGGTTTCACGGCAAAATAGGTGCCTAACAAGAATAAAGTTTGGTGGCCACGACAAAAAAACACGACCGTTATCGAAACTGGTTCATTAAATTCAACGAAGCTCCCGGACAGAAGAAACACAAACATGTCACTTGACCAGTTTAACCTATTTATTCCAGAGCGAATCTATCGGCCAAACAAGGCAACAGAGATAATATAATATTATGTGGATGAAAACGACGAGAATTTGTTCAATTTTATTTATCCTGGATTCTCGCGATTTCGCCCGCGTCCCATAGGAACTTCTTCTTTCTGTATTACTTGGGGATAGTCTAGCTTTCCATCAGTGAAAGAATTTTTGAATTCGGTTCTAACTGTAGTTTCGAAGGGAAACAAAGATTTACTCATTTGTTTCAAATAATCTGCGTGTAGATGACCCGCTATTTTGTTATTCCATGATTTAATTCAAATATTTTACCTCTTTCAATCTAAAATAATTAAGAATGAATTCCTAGGAATGTGTGTCACGCGATGACAATAAATGGACTAGCGCTTTGTGGAGCAGTAATAAAACATTAATTGTCATAGCGTGGAACAAACGAACAGTTAGGTACACATAGGTAGATACACTGCATGTCACTTATGAGGCCAAGACTTCAGAAATTACTTTTAAACTCAGTCTCACAATTAATTTGACTTGACGTTATCTAATCTGGGAAAGTAAACCACTCAACGAAACACTAAACTAAATTAAGAACTTGTTTATTTACTTATAGCTGGATTAAGAGTTTAAACTATATCACACCGCGAGAATTATCCACAAAATGGGCTTTAAGTAGTGTAAGTAAGAAAGAAGTAGAAAAGCCTTTTGGCTATTGTTTCTGTAACATCTCTCTGTCGGTTGAACTACAAAGATCACGGAATACACATCATGTCGATTAGCTATCCTGCTAAATTTATAGATAAGTAAGGTTCCTTATCTCAATCAGCCTTCACAAGGTTCTCATCATGCGACGGATGGAATGATATCAACAGCCTTATTGCTGCGTTTTAATCGGTAGCTATATCAACACTCCATACATCAGGCTTAATAACAATGAGTGGTCCTATAAATGATGATGATATATGGACGACAGAGTACATTATGACAGCTCAGGCATGTAGGGTACCTGCTCACAATGCTATAATATAACCTATAACCTCGCATCACTGCACTTACAAGATATGTTGGTCTTGGTCCCTGATGATCACTAACATTTTAAGGCTTAAAGCTTAAAGTGTCAAATAGTTTAAATAGGTATGTGCTGGTTTATGAAACATGTAAGTACCTGCTCGAGTTCGCCTATAAATGTAAATCTTCAAGTCTCTACCAGTCGTCGTTATTATCAACATCGAAGAAAAAACGGTAAAAACATCACGTTTGTCAACTTGCAAATATTTACCATAATGATTTTTAAAACTTACGATAAATATAGTTAATTTGTGTGTTTTTTTCTTAGCGGTATTCCACAAACATCTTCACACATTGATTATACCTACGACTTTTATTTAAAATTCAGTTAAAAAATGACATGAGTTTAAAAATCTATGTAAAAACATAATTCAGCTTCTTAATTGAATCATAAGTTTAATATTTATTTGAGTAAAAGGTCCTTTAAAAACTGTTTACCTTTAGTTTAGAGGTATAATTAAGCGAAGTGCCTACTGAAGTGGAGTTAGGTATAGCACCTGCACACACGATGTTCAAAATTTTATTTACCCGTAGTTAAGTAATTCAAGGTGTGACGTTTATGTTGTTAGTGACCTTGTGCCTATATATATATTTCCCTATCGGGATATAGTGTGGACTCTGTGGACAATATTTAACGGGAACCCACCGTACCGTTTACGTACTCGTACCACTGTTAGACTGAAACTGGACTTTGTTCTTCAATCTAAATTCTAACAAGTGCTGTACCCTGTGCAACCTATTCGAACATGTGCGTCTGACCTAACAAGTTTAAGTAAAACATCTGTTTAATTGACCTTTTATAAAATGCCAGTAGCGTAGTAATGAGGTACCATGTGGTGCCTGTGGCACCAGATTTGTGTGGTAAATTCAGTCAGTTTTAATTTCAGTACAAAATGCTGAAATACCTACTCAAAAATCAGCGATAAATTAAGAACCTTCGACTTTTTGAAAAGCAAGTAGATTTTAAATAGGAAACTAGGTTTTAAATCTTCAAGATCCGATAAAAAACAAATTCGTATCTTATCTAATCTATGACAGAAGGTTCTTGTCTGGGATAAAATACAAATCAAACAATACCATCTTCATAATCAATTTCATAACGTATTGAAATAGTAATGTAATATTGCACAATCAAAACCGAGTCACACTAAAAATAAGCTTCTTTATTTACAGTTCATTAACACTTTGGATTGGACTTGGACCATTGGACGATCACTTTGTTTTCTTCGAGAGACACACGTGTCTTCTACTAATTGTTGCTGTCAAAATATGGAGGCATGGAATCATTTGAATGTCAAACACGACCTAGATACAGTTTTGAGGTTTTCCCCGTGATTCTTTCAGATTTCGATTCAACACGCGCGTGTTTGCAAGGTTTCATACAATTTCGTTTCGCGGTCGGTTCTAAGATTCGTGTTCACTATTTAGGTTTTGCCAAATTGAAAATGGGAATTTCTGGACTTATTTTTGATAGGTGTTCAGTTTTCACCCTGACGAGTGGAATAGCTTCCACGTAAAGCAGCCCCGAGTCTGCAAGTTGGTTTAATTTATATGTATAGGTATACCCCTGTCTCGGTCACCCTTGCTCTCTTTGCGTGACGGATTTCCGTCCCATCGGGCTGTGAGAGTGAAGGAATAGAGATTGCACCTGTGTCTCCGGAAATGCTTACAGTGTACCTACCTATCTGTTAATTACATTACGATTTATTACTTATCTCCATTATAATATCGTCGATTAAAAGCAGCAGACATAATATATTATGCAAAATACATATATACCTAGCTACCTCTTACTGATAACATAGGTACACGAGACATGTCAAAACAAGTTTGCCAAACCTGATAGATTGGCCATGAAATGAAGTAAAACTTAACTTTATGACTAAGGGCCGACTTTTCAATCATAAGTTAACTGCAATCTGGGGAATAAATATGGCAGTTGGACATATTTTCTACACACAACTTACAGCCGTCAAAACGTCAAACACGTTCATCAGATAGAAGTTACCTATCTGGTGATTGAAAAATCGGCCCAAACTGGTATTAAGTTCTCGTGGATGGTGAATTGCAATAAATAATGTTGGTAGATCTGTACTACTGAGTACTTATCACTTAACAGAAAAGCTTGTTACATCACAGATTATCTAAGTTATTTACGGAAACAAAAACGAGCGACCACTATCGAGGTCGCGCTACCTTATCAGTTAGGACTTCTAACGATTTTAAGTGAAATTCATTGCCACCGCGATAAATCAAGCTCGCTGCTCGAACATTAATTGAATGAAGTTCTGAGTGTAGGATTTATAGAATTTATTTTCCATGCCGCACAGTATTGCGGATTGCGTACCTTCAGATTATGTTAGGATTGATTCAATACAAATAAACACTTAACTTACTGACTGAACCTCGGAATACTGAATGGTACGTACCATATCCGAACTGAGATGGTCCTCCTATTTTTGGAAAAACGGTAGACATCAAGCAGTCGGTACTTATTTGTGAAGAACCAGAACGCAGAATTTTGAACCTACTTAACATATGGATGGTGTATTAATCGTAATCCAATTGTGATAAAAGGGACTCTATTTTGTGATTTTTTGCCGTTTTATAGACACCTAATGTACGGAACTCTTCTAGTGCACGGGAAAAATTCGACGACGTTATTAAATCACCATATAGATACTTAATTATTTTAAAATAAAGAAACCTGACGGTCCGGAAGACGCTGGATGCAGGTCGCCTCCAACAGGTATCTGTGGAGATCTAAGGGGGAGGCCTATGTTCAGCAGTGGACGTCCTATGGCTGAGATGATGATGATGATGAAAGAAACCTAGTCTATCGAGTTGCCGCTTACCGGCGTTGGCCGCGCTTCTGACATATTGACTCTCATACATTTGATTTAACAAATCTTTCATAATAAATGCAGTCAAAGGTCATGGTCAAGAAAATGATAATGTATGTCCGTGACTTATTACGATAAACAGTTCCTAAGTCATCTGGTAAGAATTTATTAACTTGCACAGTCATGCTAGCTGTTGTTAGTAAATGGGTACCTACCTACAAAGTTACCATCTCAGTGAATTGTAAGTTTCTGTCAAATAAAACTTACAGACAATTTAAGGAATCGGTAAGAAGAGTTTTATGAATATAAGAAACCGACTATTTTCACCGACTTCAAAGCGAGTAGGTTTAAACTCGAATGTGATTTTCTTGTATTTAAATAGGTAAGTACCTTTTTAAATATGGTTTTGGCATGAATTAAAATTGCAAAACAATAAAAAAAAATGTTTCAGGAGTCAATTTTGGAATCGTCTTCCGTCATTAACCCGTAACTACCTGCCCTTAATTTTGAGTTCGGAAATCAGTCGTTCCTATAAACGGGGCAGTTTGCATAAAAATGTAGAAGCTGATCATAGAGCATAGACTTGATTAGTGGATAAATCACATGTGGTAGATGATACTTACGTTAGAAATATTTTAGAGACAAAATTAGCTTTGTCGTGAGGGTTCTTTTGCTTTAACACAACTTTCGAGTCCATCTTTCACTTTTTTATGAATTAAGCACTCAGCACAATTTATATCAGTGTGTGTCATAGAACGTGTCACCAATACACACAAAGAATTGATTCAGTTTATTGATCTTGGTTTAATGATGAATAGCTTACACGACACTATCACATGCAGGAACTTTGTAATGAACGAGGTAGCTATCAAATGTCCAATACAACATTCGTTTTCAAAACAGATTGCATAATATACTACAGTGAATTTTAGTACAGTTCCAACTGATTCACTAACCACTGGGTTTGTTTGGGGTATTGTTTTAATGGTTTCGCCTCAAAACTACAAGCGTATAGGAGACGTATCTTTGTATAATACTATGAAAACCGTAACTAGGAAAATATAAAATCCTTTTATTAAGTATCACAGCAAGTAGAAACTAAATAGATTAAGTAGAGTACGAAAAACCGCGAGCTCTACTTCACGAGCACGGAGCTCGAGCGTAGCCGGCGTACTGACGGACGAAACCGAACGGAAAGTCGGAAAGCCCGCCTGTCTCTAGTCTCATCACATAGCTGTAGGACTTATATATCACAGTAGTGTGTTCTGTAGCTCCACAATCTATTAATAATTATCAGCTGTAAGTCGTAGCAATCTCTTAACAAAAGTTTGAAGCTCAACTCGCCACATTGATGCATCAGAAACTCGGATTCATCGAATCAATGAACTTAACCCGAGAGTAGGGCGCAAGTTAATATTATAGATATTACGCAGTCAAATTGTTTATGCATGCAGAGTCGGGCAGTGAGTAATAGGTACTGATAGACAATGTAGGACGTTTATTTTATAGGGAAGAATATAATAGGTATACTGGATCACGGAATGATTCCTACAAATATTATAGGCATACTTATTATTTAAATAATTGAAATAACTAAAAAATATGACGGAGACTAAAAAAAGAAAAAAAAAAAATAGTGGTAGGTATAACCAGTGCGACACCGGAAACCATCCAAGTTATACAAGAATTTTTGAAGTGACGAGATCACTGAAAGCACGTTTTAAAGTGGCTTATGATTAGATTATAAATTAACCATTATTTGGTTTCAAAAACCATTCATATCCTCGATATAGGAAAAATATTAATTAAAACTATATTGGTAGATGGTAAAGTCAAATTAATTTAAAGTTGACGTTATCCGCAGTCTGAAAATGAAAAGGTTTCGCAACGTTTTCGTCAGTTATGCAAGAAGCAAATTACATAGGAATTTAATATTATCATACAAATACCTATTAGGTATTTATTTTACCAGTCCTTGATAGATATAAGTCGTATTCACACCTTTTCGTCTAGGTATTTTCTTTTATTTAATTGCCATATTAGCTCGGAGGTATAGAGGCCTACTTGTCAAGCACATGCTAGAAACCTGTTCTATTCCTATTTATTTTTTCTGGGGGACCAAAAGCGAAAGTCAGAGAATATGGTGGTGACTCAAAAAACCTAATATGGCAGTATATCTAATGTATACGTACCAATACATACTAGGACATAAAGCATGGAGTAAGGATAGATAAGCGGAGATGCCATAATGCAGTGAGGTCAGGCGCCTAGCCTTCTTCTAGGTCAAATTCTAGGCCAAAACGGTTAGTTGCGAACTATATAACATGGCGTTCGGGTTCTTTGAGACATCTCAGACAGTCCACGATTATTGGTACCTATGTATTACAGAAAATGTTTAGGTTCAAAATGCGCATAAGGGCGGAGACAGTAACGTTCCTCGTCTGCCGAACATCCTGATTTTGGCGCCCAACTACAGATATCGGCACGGATAGGTATTGGGCTCTCGGCGGAAGAGTGGGGATCGCTTTGCGCACCCGTACGCATAAGGCAATAAGGCAGTAAATCGCTTCTGCGCAGGTGAAGGTCATGGCTCGATATCCGTGCCGATAACTGTATCTTAGGAGATTTTCCGTTATGGCATCTCCGCTAGTTATTTTGATGTCTATGGTAGAAAGTCTACGAAATCACCGACCCGATTTGAAACGGACTAGTCAAAAAGTATCCCTGAGTAAAATAGGTATTAGGCTAACTGTATTTTATCTGGATACGGGCAGATGATCCCCCGGGGCGCGAGGGAAAAAAGTCTAGAAAATCCTCCCTGATAACAGACTGACAGATAAAACACTAAAATTAACCACAACTAAGTATAGCCGGTTAGTAAATAAATAAGCCTTCTTTGTTGTTGTTTCAGTTAAAATTTTGGATAATACTAAATAGTTTTATTTTTTTCCGTTTACCGAATCATTACAACCATAAGTTCCATAACTGAAGCGTGTCATACAAATACTAACATCAGTGTTTATTGCAATAACATTACTTAACGTAATATTAAGAGTAGTAAGCAAACCTTGCCTACCTACACCTACACATATCTTAGTTTTATCTCAATAGATACCAGTAGAGCCCCGTCACGCTTGACGTCATCGCTCATCATTTATTTGGTTAAATCTACAAACAAATACCTATTTTATTAGGTATCTAGAGATGGTTTGCTCATCTCTCGATTCGAGCTTTTTCCCAACTATGTTGGGGTCTGCTACCAGTCTAACCGGATGCAGCTGAAATGGCTTGCTGAAAAACATAATAGAGACCTAAAATGTTAGGTAGGTATAATATTTTCAATAAAATTGGCACTACAGGATTGATTATGGATTCGTCACAAAGGTAACTTTAGCGGTAGGTGCCTAACGAAGACGGTGCAGATAATATTTAACAACTGCATGTTGCACTATTTCAACAAAGTTTGTGAACTACAGAAGTTGACACTTAATTTTATCAAATAACTACCTTCTGCCCGCGGTTTCACTCGCGTCCCGAATGGTGACAAAAACTATCCTGTGACCTTTTCCAGGGTCTAAGCTCCTCTTTAATTTTGAGCTTAAACGGTTCAGCCATTCTTGAGTTATAAAATGTGTAACTAACACGACTTTTTATAGATAGGTATCATGTCCACGTAGCCGATTTATCAATTGGCGCTAGTCGCTGGACCCGCACGTTTTTAAAATGCATTTTACCTGCGCATGTGCCTCAACATGCGTACCTAGGCTACTTGCACCGTGTAGATGCACCCTGAGCATAACCGGCAATATGTCGGCTGGTTATGATTTGCTTATCGTTATAGTACAACTACAAGTAACACGTAGGAACTGCTAGTGGTTTTACTGTAGATATGTAATATATCACGGATTTTATTTGGAGAAACACAATATTATTGAACGCAAAAAAGAAGCCTAATTTATCTATACTAAATTCCTAAAGTCACAACAAAAATCATAAAAACACCTTCGGTCAACAGATTAAGAAAAAAAAAACTGATTGGAAAATGTGGATTAAATACTGTAACCAATAACAACTTTTTATGAATTTATTATTAAAAAGCAGTTATTCTGACGTTACAAACGACTACTTTTATTTTATTTATTTGTTTCTAGGTAGGTACACAGATGCAACATACACTTCAGAATCAAGGCCTTTCCTGTTGAAGAAATCAGCGCAATCATCATTAATTGACGCAGAACTCGTGACGATACTACATGATAACCACACAGAACTTTAATATTATATGTATTAAGTCGAGTTTTACAAGTCAATACTTTGACTCCTTTTAGTTGTCACACGCTATTCACACAAAAAATGTCCAGGGCTGTGGTACCATCCGCACAAAATCGGTTAACTTAAATGCATGGCTAATCTGATACATAATAAAGACTTTGACAACACAACTTTTTTTTGTTTTGTTTTTTGGTGAAACTGCAGGGAAACAGCTATACTCCTTTTGAGTAGGCACTTAACTAAGGAAGAGTAATCAAACTGCATAAAATAAAATTTCTGATAAGTAAAGGTCATTATTGTATTAACATTGATTTTAAGCTACATCTTATTTTTAAACTTAGTTTTTCCATAAAATTATCAAGATTGTTTAAGTGCCTACTCAAAAGGAGTAAGTACTAGTGGTCGATATGCGAATTTCTGGTGCCGTTTCCTAAGTATAACGCGTGAGTTAGGCGCAGTAATCGGCGGATAGCAGCCGCGCCTTTCTTTTGTATACCTTGGAAATTACGCTTTACGTGTACATGTTGCCTACTATCGCCTGGTACTCAGAGCGCCATCTAATATCATTCTAATACAATAAAACAAATCTATATTCAGTAACGTTGTATTGTACAAAAAAAATGGCAATAAGAGCTGCTGATAAATTATTATTTTTATCTAAAGAGATCTCTGTACTTTTCGTACATGTTGGCTTTTAGATTCCTTTAATGCTTGCTCCAGTTTATTGGTTAAATGCAATAAATTAGGTAGATCACACTGGAGCAGAATATGGCTCACTATATTTTGACAGTGACTTGCTGCTTTGGCATCTTGTATACTTGAATTTATCTGTATTGGAGTTAAACTTTTTTCTTTCTCATGCCCTGTTCTGTCTTTGTGATCAGTATAAAGTCCATAGTTTTTAGGTTTCATGATCATAAAATCCATAGCAATTATTGGTTTTATTTGTTCCATGTTACTTCGTGAAGCAACCTGAAAGTTAAGAAAATATTTTAGATACATAGTTGTAATATCATGTTACCTTTGAAGAAGTTTTTAATCAGTAATTATGTCCTTAGTTATCTTTCTTACGATAGTTAACTTACTTGGATTTCAAATCTCCAAGAGAGGTCCTGGTAAGTGGGATCTTTCTGTTGCAGAAGGTACAATGCATCGGATAACTCAGCTTTCTTGGTGTTGTGCAACTTTGCCAATACTTCTTGTTGCTCAGCAGAGAAACCCGCTATGGCCAGTGACGATTTTAAGTCTGCATCTGACAACTAAATTAAAACTTTAGCAATATATGTATGTAGCTCTCTTCGTGCTGGGGATCGATGACTTGAAATAAAATCCCGTTTTAAACACTTATTACAACTTTTATTTCAACAACTTTGGCTCGTTCGTTACACTCAGTACCGCGTGGTTGCCTCTAACACCGTTCATTCAGTCCCTCTCTCTCACTCCTTCGCTCACTCGCTCACGCCTCCCTCATATTCTGTCACGTTCCATTCCACTCGACATTCATTCCCACATTCGGCCGTCCTGCACTCATGTCTGTCCTCAGACATACACCAAATCTTATGTACTAACTAGACTAAAACATCATAATAACCACTACATAATTGAGTTAAATAAAATAAACTGGAACCATACTCTACAACAACCTAATACACATAACTACTTCCTACAAGACAATCTTGTTTCTGAATTTAAAACATACAACTCTACATTGGCAAAACATTTAAATGTTACTTGAACTTAATACAATTTATAGGTTTAGAAAACAAAATGTTTAGTTTTACATAGAAAAATAACATAGTAAATACTCTGGTACAGATAGCCCTACGCCATGGCACTGTGATAATGAACGAAAGTTAACCCCTCCTGAAATAAGAACTGCAATAATAACCTGCGGAGTAAGGTGACTGCTACTCCTCCAGCATCTCGGCGTCACCGTGTTGAGGCCATCTCTTCATTTGGTCAGCTGAACTGGATGAACGCTGGGGACCCTCTACAGAACTATCAAGTTTCTCTACGTCATAGCGATCCTTACGCTTGCATTTCACCACTCTATAAGGGCCTAGGTATTTAGGTTTCAGCTTCAACCCTGGACCGAACTGTGTTCTTTTAATCGCCACTAAATCACCTTCCTTATACTTTGAACTTTCCTTCCTCTTTCTATCATATTGTTTTTTATTTTCCTCTTGTATCTTTAGAATCTGTTCTTTGGCTTGCTGCCTTATCTTCTCTCTATTTTCATCATATTGTAGTGTATTTTCTTCCTGTAATAGTTGTAGAATTTCCAAATCTTCCTTACCCTTCATTTTACTCCCATCAGTAGTTCAAATGGTGTTGTGTTTATGCTTCTCTGGAAAGTAGAGTTGAGTGCCCTCTGCACTTTGCTTACATGCTTGTACCATACTGCAGGATTCTCCAAACATAGTTTTGTTAAAACTGGAATAAGTATTCGATGTACTCTCTCCACTTGGCCATTACCACGTGGCACACCAGTAGTAATCTTTACATGAGATATCTTTTCTTCTTCACAATAACTCTTAAACTCATTACTTGTAAATGCCGTTCCCGGTCTGTTATGAACCGGGTTCCCAAATATTTGCTGATGAATCTGAATTTTCCTTAATGTCTCTGATGATGAAGTAGTTTTCGTGGGAAACAGCCATACGAACTTCGTAAACCCATCTATCACCGTGAGTATGTAGTTGTATTGCTTTCTTGTCTCTGTAAGTGGACCAATATGGTCTAAATGCAGGGTATCAAATGGAACACCTTCTTTCTCTATCGGATTCAAGAATCCTTCCTGTTTTCCTTCCTTCCTTGTTGCTAGTAGGCAAGGAATGCAACTCAATAAAAAATCCTGCATCTTCTTGTCCACATCTCTAATGTAATATTCCTTATTCAGTAACTCTTTCATCTTAGACTTTCCAAAGTGACCTTTGCTGTGTACTCTGTTAATAATTTCTTTCTCCAAACTTCTTGGCACTACAAACAGCTTCTGCTCAGTCTTATACAACACACCATTTTCTAACCAATAATCGTCGTATGGACTTCCTCCTCTCAAAATTTCCTTTATGGCTTTTATGCCATCATCTTGATCTTGTGCTTGGCGTAAACTCTCCTGCAGAGTAGTAACCACTGCCACTGTTGGTATGCGGCTCAAAGCATCTGCATGCTGCATCCTGGAGCCCGCTCTGTGCTCCACTTCAAATCATATTCACTGAGCATGAGGACCCACCTGGCTACCTTGGCTGACAAGTCTTTCTTCTTAAGTGTTAATTCAAAAGCCTTACAGTCTGTGACTATTTTAAATGGAATACCATAAAGGTAGTGCCTGAACTTCCTGATACCTTCTATGATGGCTAGTGCTTCCAATTAGTAGCTTGAGTACCGGCTCTGAATGTCAGTTGTCTTCTTACTCATGTAATGTACTGGGTGTAAGCCTGACCCTGGATGGTGTTGCATGAGTATTGCAGCCAATGCTACACCTGAGGCATCGGTGTGCAATTCAGTCTTCAACTTCGGATTGAAAATCTTCAGAACAGGTCCGCTAGCTAATTTATTCTTCAGTGTCTCAAAAGCTTTTCTTTCCTTATCCTCAAATATGAACTCTGTATTCTTCTTTAATAAATCAGTCAATGGCTTCGCCACAGAAGCATAATTTTCAATGTACTTCCTGAAATAGCTTGTCAATCCAACAAAACTGTGCAAGTGCTTGAGGGTTCTTGGCTCAGGGTACCTTATGACTGCATCCACCTTATCTGTACTCGGCCGTACTTCTCCATCCTTCACCCTGTGGCCCAAGTACTCAACTTCACGCTGCAGTAGGTTCGCCTTTTTCCAATTAATCTCCAAGCCATAATGTGCTGCGACTTCTAGCACTTGCTTCAACCTCGATACAGCCTGAACTTCATCCAAGGCTGGAATTATAATGTCATCGATAAATATGATTAACACTCCTTGGAAAATCAAATTCCTAAAGATTATACTCACAAATCTCATAAAAGTCTTGGGACAGGTGGACAAACCAAACGGGGCACGGAGAAATTCAAACTGCCCGTGGTGAGTGACAAATGATGTGTACTTAATAGACTCCTCGCTGACCTTCAAATGAAAGAACCCACTTTTCAAATCAAGTACACTGAATACCTTAGCTTCCTGCAATTTGTCAATCAGATCATGGATTACGGGAAGTGGAAATTCATCCTTAACTATTTTCTTGTTGACCTGCCTATAGTCCACACAGACCCTAGTCGAACCATCTTTCTTCTTTACTAGCACTAAAGGACTGGAGTAATCTGAGAAACTCACCCTCACGATGCCTTTATCAAGCCATTCCTCGATTTGATCTTCCACTACCTGTTGCTCCATAAGTGACAGTCGTCTGGGTCGCTGTCGCACTGGGATGTCATCCTTCAATACAATTTGAAGTTGGATCGGGGCCTCTTCCTTATACAATGGCTTATACTCCTCAACACATTGCATAACCTCACTCCTTACTGCTGGATCTTGAATGTGATCAACATTGACTGCTACACATCCTGGAAAACAATCAATTTGACCAACCCATTCACAACAACCAATGGGAAAAAACCTAATACCCCCTTCATTCATTACCACAGTAACACGACCCAGGAACTCTTGACCTATTATTACGTCGTAGGGCATCACCTCTGGTGGAACTAAATGAAAAACTACACCATTAAAACACTGATTATCAATCTCAAGTCCAACAGAGACGCTGCCCCTTGATTGTATTTCACTACGGCCTAATCCAGACATCGTTAACGTTTCACTCGCCACTTCGGCGTTCAACATAGGTAAATACAACAAAGATAATAGGTTCACATCACTACCTGAATCTACGAGAGCATTTAAAACTGTATTATTAATTTTAATGTCTTTTACCGGCTTCCGAACACATTTGTTTACATGCGTGATGTTAACGTTTCGATCTTCGTAACTCGTAGCTGTCACATTTACAGTGTTGACATCTGTCAATGTCAGTGACGTTTCATTGTCTATGACCGCGCGGACAGTCTCGTTTCCGCTTACTTCGTTCACCGTTCCGAACATAGCCGCGGGTCGCTTGGGTCCCAACTTTCCGGCCTCCCGGAACCGGAAGCCCGCCTCCTCGGCCGCCGTGAGCGCCGCTGCCGCCTGCGCCCGCCATCTTGGCGCCTGAATGACCCGATGCCGATGCTGTAGCCGTAGATCTCATCGGATTTACGGGACACTGGTTACGAATGTGACCGAACTGATTACACCCAAAACACTTCAATCCGTTTTTACACACACCCGCTTCATGTCCCATGTCACCACAGCTATAGCACCGCCTCGCCGATCCCGATGCTGCCGAGGACGCCTCCGCCGACCTCGCATGACCTTTTAACCTCTCGGTTCTCTTTTCTCGCTCCCTGGTTTTGGACTTCATTTTCTCATAGAAAGCCAGCTTTTCCTTCAATGCTGGAAACGTGGTCACGCCGTACAGAATCACCTTATTGCTCTCGTAATCGTCGATGCCATCCACGATGTACTGTATCGCGATGTAGTCGGAAATTTCGCACGCCGCGCTAGCTCTTTCATATGCAACATGTACTGATAATACGTCTCGCCTTTTAATTTCTTGCGTGCCGCCATTAGCTCGTGCATTTCCTTGACGTTCGCGGTGTCTGGAAATTCCTTCACAAGCGCAGCCTTGAGATCGCCGTAGGTTTTGAATGCCTTCTCGGATTTTAACCATAGCTCAGCCGTCCCGGTGAGTGACCGGCGAGCTACGATCAAAGTTTGTTGCGGCGTCCACTGAAATATCTCAGCGTTATCCTCGATGTCTTGAGCCCACTTACTCGACGAGTAAGATTTGTCGTCTCCGCTGAACTTCTCGATGAGCCCCTCTGTGAGCCCGAACGCCACCGGCGCCGCTGCAGTCGTAATCGTCGTTGATTTCGATTCCATCGTGCTCCGTAACTTCGTAATTCAAATTTAATGGCCGCCGCGTCGCGCCGGCCGGTGCGTCGTAGAAAACTTCGTGGAAATTCGTCGTTGATCGATCCCGGACGAGCCCCCAAAATCTGTAGCTCTCTTCGTGCTGGGGATCGATGACTTGAAATAAAATCCCGTTTTAAACACTTATTACAACTTTTATTTCAACAACTTTGGCTCGTTCGTTACACTCAGTACCGCGTGGTTGCCTCTAACACCGTTCATTCAGTCCCTCTCTCTCACTCCTTCGCTCACTCGCTCACGCCTCCCTCATATTCTGTCACGTTCCATTCCACTCGACATTCATTCCCACATGTATTGTTATATATATTGCTTATATTACTTATACTTTAGCAATATAGTCTGCATATTTTTTAGAATTGAAACAAAACTAAACTTCATCACTTACATTAAGTCTAGATGCTTCTACTATCAGATATACCAATGCATGTACCAAATTTTGTACCTCCGTTATTGAAACATTGAGTTTTTCTGGAAGATAATAGAAAGTTGTTTCACATCTTCATACAAGGTCTCCTTTGGGGTGTTATAAGTTATACCACAAGCGCTGTACCAACGAGAGACAGGCAAGCAAAAATAATAAGCAGAGTAAGCAGGCAAAGCAACCATTTCATCTAACTGCACAAATGGTGGGTACGCTAGGTACTTCTCCTTACCTGACGCGATACTATATTTCTTTTCATTGCTTCCGTTGTTCAGGTAGTCTAGTGCTAGCTTACAGAAATCTATCAAAACTGAAACAAATAGTAAGGAAATTTCAATGAGTAAACCGATAGTGCAGACCATATTACAAATCCGATTAACTAGTTTATATCCAATGAGCTAAGGTAGTCTGTAAATGTAAATTGGGCTCAAAGCCCCAATTTATCACAGGCTTGCGTATTTTTTAAAACTTCTTGTACTGAACAGTTTTAGAAAACAAACGATTTTGATTTGATTTGAATCTTTCTTCCTTACCTTGTACAGAATGCTGATTTAATAAACTAAGATGTTCTTTCTGTAACTCACTTAACAAAATAATCATTTTTCTTTAGGAAATCCAAAAGTTAAGGTTCTACTGTTTTTCTTTTTGTTGTAATAAAAGCTAAATAAATAATTTTCCATATGACAATGACATTGATTTGATTGTCGGACAAAACTCAAAACTGACAGTTCCGATCAATGGGATTGTTTATGTTTTATGTCTATAGGAAACAAAAATGAATGGAGTTGGTATTTATTATTTTATTTTGAACCACTTTTTGAACCCACTTCCCACAAATAAGGCGCTTCCTAGATGATCTATCAATTTTTACAATATAACGGCCCGGTCTTACTGAGTTTGATCGTATTTACCGATAAAGTGTCAATTAATTATCCGATCATTATTACGATTAACGTTATCTATCAGATAAAGGCTGCTAGTAATTTCTGCCGGATATTGCTATCCAAAACCTGTTTTTATTTTAATATTGCACAATGTTATTCTAGAAACCGGAGGCCTATCAAAGTGTAGTTACTATTTTGGTTGGCACAACTGGCTCAGTAGTAGTTCTTTACTTTAGATTTGTTTGTATTGGAAATTTGGAATCAGAGCATTCAGTTTCCAAAATTAATAATATACCCACTTTCCGCATTGATCACTGGAATATGCGATTAATCGACTAGGTTTTAAAAATGAAAGAACTTTTTACGTCAATATATTTGATTTTATTTTGGTCTATGGTAGTATGTATGGTTGTCAATTTCTTGACGTAGACATAATTGCTTACGAGTTTTTCAATTTTGTAATTTTGTTGACATGTTTCTTTAATTTTACTTAATTTAATTGATAACAGAATTGTAATTAATGGTCAGATAAGTTATAATATCAACATGGCTTTGAAAAAAGTCAAAGGAAACTTCGAGAGGATGTTCGATAAAAATCTGACGGATTTAGTTCGAGGAATCAGAAATAATAAAGATAATGAGGTATTTATATGTGCATTAATGTCCCATTTCTATTAAATCATCATTTAGCACGGATGCTGGGGCCAATCCCACACGCTGATCAACAATACATTCTTGACACTTTCCTTTTGTAGGTACCCCTCCACTGTCACATTATGGTGTAGCAAACACCGATTCAATTAATAAATTAAATATTTAGCCAATGATAACCCACTTGGTAGTCTGGGACTTGCTGCTTGAATGATCCACTGTAATGAGAAACTATTCAAAGTTTTTCTGGGGACCCTAAAATCTCTTTCAGAATCCACAATTTATGAATTAAAGTTTAGATATGAAATTGTACGCACATTTATATTGGCAACGTATTTTTATTGACACAAATGCAATTTATTATAGGTCATTGTTGTCTGTGATGAAGTCAATATGCTAATCCACACAATAAACATAATTCTTTAACATCTGTTTCTTCATCTTACATTTGGGACATATTTTAATAGTTGATTTATGTTGATCATCATTAAAATGATGGGTGTTACCTGAAGTACATATGACAAAAAATTTAATCTAATAAATTATTAATATCTGCCAAATAATGGAATAAATAATAAATTCAATATCATTTTTCAATTTTTAGTCCAAGTATATAGCACAATGTATGGAAGAAATAAAAGTAGAGTTGCGCCAAGAAAACATAGCAGTGAAGGCCAATGCAGTGGCGAAACTTACATATGTAAGTATACATGAATATATAATACTAGCTCTGTTCTCCTTTATCACAATGTATTTGTAGGTATACAATTTGATAAACTTTGTATACAGTACCAATATGTGTCCAGATAACATACCCATATGGTAACTTATCTTTATAGAATACAAATACTGGGACGATATAGTATTCTACAAATCAAAGTTATTCAAATATCTGGTTATAATTTCTGAACATGAATATGTGATGGTTGTACAACTTTTGAGTAAAAAAACATGTTTTGGCTTAAACTATTATTGTTATTTATTAAATAAATATCAAAATTAAATAAATTATTTCAGCTCCAAATGTTGGGATATGACATATCTTGGGCTATATTCAACATAATAGAAGTGATGAGTTCCAACAAATTCACATACAAGCGCATTGGTTACTTAGCGGCTAGTCAGTCATTCCATGCAGATTCAGAACTATTGATGCTCACTACAAATATGATCAGGAAGGATTTGAATGCACAGAATCAGTATGAAGCAGGGCTTGCACTCAGTGGCCTTAGCTGTTTTATATCCCATGACTTAGCTAGAGACCTTGCGAATGACATCATGACTCTGGTAAGTTACACTCATCTTACTGATACATATCTTTTTTTTTATTTGTCTTAAGTATTGTACTCAAGAGCTCAATGAGAAGTAATTAATCAATGTGATGTGCAATCTCACATCCATTTGAAAATTTCCAATGCAATAATGTGTGAAAGTGTTAATTAGACCACAATACTCTTAAATAGAAAATAGTACAAAATATTTGTGAGGCTATTTAATCTGTTAATGTCTCTGGGAAATTAATTGCTCATTAATCACTTGTTTACCTCAATTCCACATACAGCAACCACAATAATATTGTAATTGTTTGTAGATGAGTTCAACTAAACCTTATTTAAGGATGAAAGCTGTACTCATGATGTACAAAGTATTTCTAAGGTATCCAGAGGCACTAAGACCTGCATTCCCAAAACTAAAAGAGAAACTAGAAGATCCTGATCCAGGTAATATTATTATTGATATGAAATATCTTGAAAAATTGAAGAGTACTTTAGAATAAAAAATGTATTTCACATTATTCATAATTACAGGTGTCCAATCAGCTGCTGTTAATGTAGTTTGTGAATTAGCAAGGAAAAATCCTAAAAACTACCTCTCACTAGCTCCAGTGTTCTTCAAACTGATGACAACATCCACCAACAACTGGATGTTAATTAAAATTATCAAATTGGTATGTAATTGGTTTTCAATGAGAAACTAATAACATTTTTTTTTTTCAGTGGTCACTTTCTATCAGATTATACAGGCTGCATTATGTTCTTTGACTAAATGCTTATTGAGATATTCTTTCAAATTAATTATGATTGTTTTCTTAAATTTTTAAATGTCTAAACAATTAATATAAACATCTCAAATAACTTATGATTCTTCACAGTTTGGTTTAATGACACAGTATGAACCAGACATTGGAAGAAAAATAACCCAAAGCCTCATAGATCTAATTTGCAGGTACCACTAGTAAAACTTTCAAAACAGAGTTTACCCAAACTGCTAGACTCATTCACCACACCTCACCATTGAAATTATTATACAACTTAGCCACAAAGCCACATTCTGACTTACCAAAGCTGGAATATAACTAATGATAAAGACCATTTTTTTAATAGGAATTGCCATTTACAAATAATTTATATTAAAAATGTTGGATGAAGGCAGATTTTCTCTTTACATTGCTTATATTCCTGCTTGTCAATAAAGGAAAATTCCACACGAATGACACTTATGAATTGGCACATCAGGCTCACATTTTTGTATTATGTTTGCTGCTGATTTCTCTCCAACATGTACCAAAGGAATCGTCGACAAATTAAATGAATGAAGGAGGCAGGAACAACATCTAGAAGGACCTTAGACAAGAGACTTGACATCATTTAGCTATTGGTTGCTATCACATAAGCTAGTCTTATGTAGTTTCATTGTGTTTGTTGCAGTTTGGTGCCTTAACCCCATTAGAGCCTCGACTTGGCAAGAAACTGATAGAACCATTAACTAACTTAATACATAGGTGAGTCAGTTACTGTCCATTGAAGCAGGCACACCACAGACATGGCCAAATTGTTGTTCTGTCACTGACAGCCTTCCAGCAATGTGTAGACAGTTGTGTCGTCTTTACATTACATGTAGTCTCTATGGGGTGAAAGGAATATAAAGTGTACTCTCGTAAATTCAAAATTAGATATAGTGTGTTCATGTTAAGAAAATAGTAATATGCGCGACCAGTTATTCCAAACTTATGTTTAAAGTTCAGATATTCACTCTTCGATTAATTCATGCTGGTCTTGCTGGTAGTAAGCATGTACTTCTGCTTTATCATAAAAGTTGTGCAATTTATGACGCTTTCTGCTATACGAGAAGGAAATATGTGAAACAAAAATGAAAATCAAGGTCATTCATTTGTGCATATTGATGTAATTATATGTATTAAGATTTCCTACATTTCGTAATATTATTATTTCATTCAAACGAAAATTTTAGAAAACAATAGTGGAATGAAATACATAAAGCAACTACCAAATGTAATAATGAATTATTTTCTTAACATGAATGCAACTTAGTATAATTAACTATGATAGATTTTACAAAAGTTAAGTTTCAAATAGATAAGTTTAGAACAGTACTTGAGGATATTAATTGTAAGAAACTGCTTGCATTGCTTTTTCAACATTTTATTTAAATAAGCTTATCCTTTACACTAGCACTGCGTGTTCGTAACACTAGAGCTTGGAAACACTAGTTTTTAGACTTGGACTTGTAACATAATTGTTATTTGTTTATAAAGCAATGTACATTGTCTATAAAGTAAGTACACAATACATCCAAATTTAATGAATACCTAATTATATGCTGGAATACAAAATCCACGCGATCTTACGTATAAAGGGATAGTCACTACAAATTTAATACTACAGAAATAGAGCGGCACGCGCTGGGTGAAGCATTCCGTAGTTAGCATAAGTCAAGGCCAATTGTTCAGCAATGCGAAGTCTAGACAACACGTTGAATATTACAGTACCTTTAATTCTAATTAGATACAGATAGACAAATTTATAGAAGATACATAATATCTATCTTTTAGCATATTGTGCCAATGATTAATTGATTACGATAAAAAGAAAAAAAAAAGGAAGGTCAATATTTTTATGATGACACGAGTTTGGCTACAGAACCCTAAAATAAAAATATATATGCTGCAAACCAAGTAGGTATCTAGAAGTACAGTTAACTTCAAATAACTTAACGCCTCCCAAGTTAAGGCAACTATTTAGGCTGCTAACCCACTGGTATTTTGAGCGTCGACGTCTCTCCAACGTCTGCGCAGCGACAAAGTTTCGTCGATGTTGACTTCAACACACATAAGACTCCAGTGGGGACAGTGGGGTAACAGCCTTACTAGTGGGCGAAATTTATTATACTTTATGTGCTGGGGGTTAATTAACGTGAGCAGTGTACTCAACTAACTTTACCGTGTCCATATATTCGTGCAGATATGTATATAACCGGGTATATTTCACAGTACGTCAGCCATGTCGCTGCTATACGAGTGCATTAACACGGTGATCGCGGTGCTGATCAGCATCAGCAGCGGCATGCCCGGCCACGCCGCCTCCGTGCAGCTCTGCGTGCAGAAGCTCAGGATACTCATCGAAGACAGCGATCAAAATTGTATGTCTATTGGTTTTTTCTACTTTGAATGTACATATAATAATTGAGCAGTTTTGTTGTCTTACTCGTTTAGCCATCATTACATAGCCTTTTTTTGGGCAGTATTAAGTATGGGATTAGAACATTGTATGCCTTTCGAAATTTAAATAAAATATTGCGAGCGACATCTAGCAATTTGTAGACAGAATAAGATTTTATAAGTACCTACTCTGACCTATTAATGACCTATTAATATTTTGATATTAGTAAACTGTTAAATACTGGCCTAAATCTGTTTATATTTTCATTTGCCCAATAAATCGTATTCTATGTTTTGACAGTGAAATACTTGGGCCTGTTGGCGATGTCAAGAATACTCAAGTCCCACCCTAAGTCAGTGCAGGCTCACAAGGATCTCGTCCTGGCGTGTCTTGACGACAAGGACGAATCAATTAGGCTGAGAGCCTTGGGCCTACTGTATGGTATGGTAAGTACCGACCTATGTAAAACATTTCATGAGCATATATTATTTGATAGAGCTACAAACATATAATACTAATAGTGATGGATCAGCCGTGTAGCATTTGCAGGACCCCACGCCTAGTTTAAGAGGACGAATTGGAATTTTTGGCGCCAAGGATTTCAATTTTTCTCAGTAAATACAAAACGGATCAAAATACAACTTGGTTAACTGAAAGTTCATGATATAAACCTTATTTTGTTAGACGTAGAAACATGATAAGGTAACTCGGTAAACATACCTCTTTTTAAAAAGAGATTCACATATTATGGGCATACGGGACCGATTTAAGCTCTTAACTTTTTTAGTAGTTGAGTATATACATACTCTTTAAAATTGTAGAAGGAATTTTTATCAAATTATCATTTCTAAATAATAAAATTACAAAACCATTTTGTCGCTTACGACTTTTAGTTATAAGCTAGCGCGCGTATTGTTATCCTCGCCCCGCTCAGACGCTCCGACCCCTTTTGGCGCCTTAGATGCGCGTGCCGGTGGAATTATTGTTGACCAATTCCTCGCCTTAAACTGCTAAAAGACGATTATTTTTGGTCATAAAGACCCCGCATATGCCTTGAATCCGAAGGGTTTCGTACATACATTGCTTCTCCAAAATTAGCCATTGGATGCATTTTGTGCTGCTGTGTTTTTCATACATATTGACAACATGCGTCAAGTCAAAAGTATCCCAATTCGGAAAAGCATACTCTCAACTCACTCGACGAAAACTGACGCAACTCTTGTACCTTTTTCTCTCTTCTCTTTAATTCTATATCTGTCAAACAGGTATCAAAGAAGAACTTAATGGAGATAGTGAAGAAGCTGATGGTACACATGGACCGCGCGGAAGGCACGCTCTACCGCGACGAGTTGCTAACGCGGATCATCGAGATTTGCTCGCAGAACAACTATCAGCATGTGGTTGACTTCGAGTGGTACGTCACCGTGCTCACCGAGCTTACTGAGATGGAGACTAGTGCTAAACACGGTAAGTTACATTTATAAATGTTGTTATTGTAACACATCATAATCGTCGGTCTTTTTATCGTTCCACTGCTGGGCACAGGCCTCCTTTCACATAGAGAAGGATAGAGCCGCAGGATTGATGAAGAACATTTGCTCAGTGCGTTTTGGTGATTTCAGAGTCCAGGTTTCCTCTAGATGATTTCCTTCACCTTTTTACTTATTAAAAAGGCAATCATTTATGTCCAAGATACACTAAGACACACATAAATAAAGTTATACACGTATAGGTAAATGAGTTGATGCAAATTACGAGTCGATTAGTCGATTAGCTTTAGTGAAAATGGTTTTTGAACCATCATGAGTTTATAAACCCTTTACATACTTACGAAAATGAGCATTAATTTCTTACGTTAAATGGCATAGCCATGCAAAACAGTGGACTATTAGGTTATCGGTACACCGTTTCAGCCTAAATAGGGGATCATTTTCAACTTAACCTCGTGTTGTTCTCAGGTCGCATGGTGGCGGCGCAGCTGACGGAGGTGGGCGCGCGCGTGGCGGAGGTGCGCGCGTTCGCGGCGCGCGAGTGCGGCGCGCTGGTGGCCCGCGCCGCCGCCGCGCCGCCCGGGCCCGCCTCGCGAGAGGTGCTCTACGCCGCCGCGTACGTGCTGCCCGAGTACTGCCGGTAAGACAGTTTGTTTTACGTGATTTCTATAATTATTAGACCTTTACTTTTAATCCCGAGTGAGGAAGTTATCAAAATTAATGTTTTTTTACACGCTTATATCAGCTTCACTTATAACTAACTAACTACATGTATGTAAGAAAATCTTGGAATCTCAATTTGACTCATCTTAAAAAAATGTGATACTTTTTTGCTTACCTTAGAAAAGCAGATCTGGTGGCACAAATGTGCGCCTTACTAATTGGTCGTATGAAGACACGCCTACCAAATTTTATACTCAATGTAATTAGTACAAACTTCATTCAACCACTTTAAAAAAATGTCCTTAAACTTCAAATATGATTCATTAAAACACCCTTCAAGCACCAAACTAAATACACAACAAGTATACTTTCTTACATCCAGCGAGGAGTCAGTGATGCGCGAGTCGGTATCAGGCCTGCTATCATGCGCGGGTATCGGCGGCGGCGCGGTGCGAGCTCGCGCCGTGTGCGTGCACGCCGCGCTCAAGCTTACCGCGCATCTCTTGAGGATATACGAGGAGAGGAACGACATGGAACATGCTATTGCTGTGAGTTTTAGCATTATATTTTTTTATCTCCTTCAAAATAAGGCGGTTCTCATTTTGACCAATTTGTTGGGAAGTGATTATATCAATTTTGGCTGAACCGATTTTTATGGTTGGTGGTCGGTTTATTGTTTATAACATTGGCAGTTTCACATGCTGTGATAGAGGTTTTTTTTTATATTTACAGCAAAATAACATCAAATTTTCTTCCCTAAAAGTTAAACAATACTTTGCATAACGTGTAATCAGAATAACGTCCAAAAAGCCAATAAAATGTTCATGACTAATTTTCAGATAATCCGCGAGGCGCTAGCTGGTCTACGACCTCTGCTATGTAGTGAAGACATGGAAGTACAAGAGCGCAGTCACAACGCGACGGCGCTGCTCACCATAGTGCTGCGGAAGCTGAGCCCCAATGACTGCGCCGACCTGCCAGCCATGCAGAACGATGATACCTTGCTCGTTGAACATGAACAGAGGTAACTTTGTTATAAGTTGATGTAAAATGTATGGGAAATATATGTTGGTGAAAACCTAGCGATAGGTGCTCGTGACTAACAGCCGCACGGGTCGATCAATTATAAAATTAAGCAATATTGAAGGCGTTGTGGGTAGTCAGAAGCTAGAAAGGCTGAAAACCAGTCATACCAAGAGGTATTGGGTTGCCTGGGAAACTGGGTTGAGGAAGTCAAGATAATTGAAAAAAATGCTAATAATATTGCACAGTTTAATGACATTAACGTTATTTACACATTTTCAGTAATGGTGTAGAAAAAGAGGAGAACAGCGAAGATGTAAACGGAGAGAGTTCTACGCAGGGCTTCAGTGGCGGTCTCATAGAGGAGTTGGCAGAGTTGTTCGAGGGCGAACTGAAGCCCGTCGCGCCTAAAGCGCAGAAGAAAGTGCCCATGCCTTCAGAGTAAGTTATTAGTTCATATCTAGCCTATTGTATGTATGGTCCTGTCGAACTAATCTGATTATGGAGCTGGAAGATATGGACTGAAAATTCATGATACAACATAGTATCAAAGCTGTTTAGACTCGTTAGAAAAGTCTTGCAATGAACTATGACCCAAATTATAGTAAATTTTGAAACATAATAAATGAGATATTGAATCAAAAATACGCAGTCAAAGAAAATGTGAATTACTAGCTTCGCCCGCGTCAAGTTTGGATATATATCGCTTTTCCAAGAGAACTCTTCATAAGTCCGGGATTAAAACTATCCTGTTCTTTCTCATGGTCAACTCTATCTCTGTACCAAATTTTATTAAAATCAGTTTTAAAGAATGACAAATTATTTGACATTCTATTTATTTTTCAATTACTTGTATTAATTATATTTTGTGATGATGTGTATTTGGGGAAACCTGAAATAAATGTATTTTATTTTATAAATAAATTTATTGAGCGACCCTGAATGTGTTTCCAGTTTGAACCTGGAGCAGTGGGTGTGCCACTCGCGCTGGTCGTCGGAGAGCTCGAGCTCGGAGGGCGAGGGCGAGGCCGCCGTGTTCGCGCCCGCGCCGCGCGACGCCCGCCCCACCGCGCAGTTCACGCCGGAGGAACTCGCTATGGTAACATAACACTTACCTTCATACATTTAGGCAGTTTCACTGGTTACCGATAAAATGTCAGTTAGTTATCTGATAGTTAATGCTGTCTGCCAGATGTTGCTATCCGAGACCGGTGAAATCAATGGTGATATAGTTTATCTGTTACATAATTTCCTGATAAACTATGAGAAACCTTATTAGTAACTGGTGAAACTGGCCATTAGTCTTTCTTCAAGTGTTGTTTGTTCTCAAGCCAGTAAGATCAAAATTTAATACAGTCTACTATGAAAATCCTATCTGACATGTTTCGAAAATAATTTCAATAAATGCTTTAAAATGAAGCACTAGTTTATCGTTATTGTGAACCAATGATTTAAACATGCATTTGGCTTTTTTCAGTGTGCGTTCGCGCAGCGGAATGTTGTTGAATTTAAAGATTTTAATTATGCAGATAATTAGTGTAAGACGTCCTATAATTGTGTATGGTAAATAAAAATTTGTGTATGCAGCCATTGTGGAGAAATTCACCAAAAACAGATTCCGCTGGGCGAACGTTGGCGAACGTTGTCCTGGCGGAACTTTTTTTAATCCATAGACTTTAGAAGAAAAAAGATGTGTCCGAAAATTAGTGTGTATTTGTGTATAATTGATTGTGTATGAATGAAATCAGTGCATGCATAAACTTCGGAGAAATTCAAGTTTCCGCTACGCGAACGTTTGGCCATTAGCTAGTTTTCATATAAAGCGCTTACGTAGAGAGCTGTAGATTTTTACATACGTTGTTTTGAATTTGTTTATATTTGTTTAAAAAACAGATTTAGAAAAAGTTGTAGGGTTTAAAAGATAAAAATATAAACGTAAAATACACTTATTAGGTCTTAGTTCTTAAAGTATGCAGTTTGGGGTCTAGATTTTCACGTTTACACAAACCTTGTAAGTGTTTCCAACATGTTGCCAAGTATCAATGATATTCCGTTAGTAATTAAAAAGTTATAGGATATTTTATCATGAATAGATCACTGTTTACAAAGCAGTCGAATATCACGACGTTCTAAAGGAATTGCATGATAAAATGTATGCCAATAATTAGTTTAATCATTCAACTATTCACTTGCAAAATTTCATGTCATTAAATTCAGTAATTAAAGAAAGACAATTATAATACTGACGGAGCATCGAAAACCTATATAATCCGACCAAGTTCGGATAGCTACAAAAAAGCGGCCGTGCCATATGTCTAAGCAACGTTCTTAACTTGGAGGGTTAATATTTATTAATATGGTACAGTTGCGTACACAAGCGTTAGGAAAAAATAAAACAATTGTGTGTCTTGATTGATAAATATTTTTTTAATAATAATGCCACTATCTACGATAAAAATAAATCTTTAATTAACAAGTACTTCTCTATTTAAATATAAGTGTACAAAAATATTTTTATTATTATTACTTACATAAATTACTTAACTACGTGATTAAAAATAACGTTAATAAACGTTACGTGTTTTAACTAAAATGTCGTAGATAGTGGCGTTATTATTAAAAAATATTTTTCATTCAAGAAATGCAATTGTTTTATTTTTTCCTAACGCTTGTGTACGCAACTGTGCCATATTAATAAATATGTTAACCTTCCAAGTTAAGAACGTTGCTTAGACATATGGCACGGCCGCTTTTTTGTAGCTATCCGAACTTGGTCGGATTATGTAGGGTTTCGATGCTCCGTCAGTATTATAATTGTCTTTCTTTAATTACTGAATTTAATGACATGAAATTTTGCAAGTGATTAGTTGAATGATTAAACTAATTATTGGCATACATTTTACCATGCAATTACTTTAGAACGTCGTGATATTCGACTGCTTTGTAAACAGTGATCTGTTCATGGTAAAATATCCTATAACTTTTTAATTACTATAGTTCGGCCGTTCAGAGAATGCGTTCCTGACACCTATCAGTTCGTCAGGACTAGTGATGGGCACAACATAACACTGAGTTCGTTACCGTTCCCCCAAAATAAACCGCCGCATTATTTTAAGATTATTTTCGTTTTAAATTGGCGGAATCATTTAAAATTTATATTTTAGTTATTTAAGTGGAAACCAAAAAAAGGTAATATTCATATAATAAAATCGTTTTATTTATTCTTTGTTACAAAGTTACAATATGTATTTCTATGCAATAAAGTAAGTACATTTAATTGAATGTGCGTACAGAATATTAATCAGACTCCGATTCGCTTGAGGAGGTGGTGTCTTCATCATCATCTTCGCCTACGTGTATAATTATATTAGGTATTATCAATAACAGAATCAATCCTGATATCTCGGTCAAAATCTTCCAAAATCAGGTTTTTAGAGCTCTACCTCACTGGGACGCCATGGCGACGTCGCCAGCGGCACAGGTCTGGCTACTTCTGGCATCCAAATGTCGCCAAGTCGAGTGGCCATGGCGTCTCGACAGTCAATTGTTTACGTCGTCGCTCAAGAAATTGCAAGATGACTGGCGACCACATTGGCGACTGTGTGAGGGAGGTGCGCTTTACCGTGTCCATTATACTGGCTACTGTGGCCACGTCGCCAAGTTGCCACGGTAGCCAGAAGCCACATAGGGAACTGTAGCTCGTGGTCACGCCTCCAATTTGGCGACAGGCACTTGTCTTAGCGCACGAAACGACAACAAACGACTATTGTGACGCTAGTCACAAAATGACGGCCCATGATGCCATTTGGGGTTACCATTTTCAACCTAAATATAAAAATGCTACTTTCTTTCGCGCGTTCAGTTTGATCATAGTTTTATTTTTATATTTCATAAAAGTTATCTTATAGTCCATTATTTTCAAATTCTTAAAAAGAAAAACAAAACGTATTATTTTATATTATAAGTATAACTGTATAAGAACCATCAGCCAGAACAGATTACGATACTTGCCTGTTATTTTTAGCACAGCACTACAAATATAAAGCGCTGACATAACCTTGTAATAGCGCAGTATAGATTTAGAAAAATATTGTTTACCAAGTTATTTGACACTCAATTTGGCACAAAATTACAACATTCATTGATTATTATTGATATAATAATGTTGTTTTAATGCTCATCAATTGTTAAAACGATAAACAACCAGCAAAAATATTTTTATCGTACTGCAACGCCATTACAAAGTTACGTCGTCAGTTCAATCGCGATGTGTCAGAAACGCATTCTCTGAGCGGCCGAACTATAACGGAATATCATTGATACTTGGCAACATGTTGGAGACACTTACAAGGTTTGTGTAAACGTGAAAATCTAGACCCCAAACTGCATACTTTAAGAACTAAGACCTAATAAGTGTATTTTACGTTCATATTTTTATTTTTTAAACCCTAGGACTTTTTCTAAATCTGTTTTTAGGGTTCCGTAGCCAAAATGGCAAAAACGGAACCCTTATAGTTTCGTCATGTCCGTCTGTCCGTCTGTCCGTCTGTCACAGCCGATTTACTCGGAAACTATAAGTACTACAGTGATGAAATTTGATGGGAATATTTGTTGTATGAACCGCTACAAAAATATGACACTAAATAGTAAAAAAAAGAATTGGGGGTGGGGCCCCCCATACATGTAACTGAGGGATGAAATATTTTTTTTCGATGTACATACCCGTGTGGGGTATCAATGGAAAGGTCTTTTAAAATGATATAAAGTTTTCTAAAAAACATTTTTCTTAAAGTGAACGGTTTTTGAGATATCAGCTCTCAAAGTCGTAAAAAGTATGTCCCCCCCCCCTCTATTTTTATAACTACGGGGTATAAAATTCTAAAAAAAATAGAGGTGATGCATGCTAATTAACTCTTTCAACGATTTTTGGTTTGATCAAAGTATCTCTTATAGTTTTTGAGATAGGTTGATTTAACTGTAATTTACGGAACCCTTCGTGCACGAGTCCGACTCGCACTTGGCCGGTTTTTAAACAAATATAAACAAATTCAAAACAACGTACGTAAAAATCTACAGCTCTCTATGTAAGCGTTTTATATGACAACTAGCTAATGGCCAAACGTTCGCGTAGCGGAAACTTGAATTTCTCCGAAGTTTATGCATGCACTGATTTCATTCATACATAATCAATTATACACAAATACACACTAATTTTCGGACACATCTTTTTTCTTCTAAAGGATTAAAAAAAGTTCCGCCAGGACAACGTTCGCCAACGTTCGCCCAGCGGAATCTGTTTTTGGTGAATTTCTCCACAATGGCTGCATACACAAATTTTTATTTACCATACACAATTATAGGACGTCTTACACTAATTATCTGTATAATTAAAATCTTTAAATTCAACAACATTCCGCTGCGCGAACGCACACCTTTTTTCACTCTGCGAAATACTCTTGTAATAAGTGCTATAGTATATTTGTATTGTTATTTGCTCCGCAGTTACGCGAGGCCCGGCGACAGGAGCAAGCGAACAACCCGCACTATCTTAAAGACGACTCGCCGCGCTCCTACCAACAAGACGACGTGCCCATCGCTGAGATTGCCCTTGAGATTCCTCTACAAGTCCATAGTATGTATATTTTGTATAACAATATTAAAAAGCGTTATCGTTAAAAACTGCTGACTTACAATTGAACTTTGTTCACAGCCAAGAGATCTGATAAATACTTAATATCACGTGAAAGTTCCAAGAAGAAAAAGGAAAAGCGGACATCAAAGAAACGAAAAAGCAAAAAAGATAAACTGTCCAGTGATTCTGATAGTGAAGGTGAGTTATGTATATTTATTATCATGATCATCTCACCTGACAGGTAAAATGATACATAGAAACAAGTATCTTATTGCCAAATTTTTTTCGACAGTCAATGTAACTATTATTTAAAAACTGAAATCATTGTACATACAAATGATAACAAAATCAATAATTATTTTTATTTAAGCAGTAGTTTATTTCATTATTTGTCAGTATGTATTTGTGTAAAAAGTCCTATCAAGATTTCCTTAAGTGGTGTACAGGTTATGAGTAATAACAATATGTTGTATGTGCAGAGGAGGCGAGCCTGGGCCGGCCGGCGGTGGCGGAGGGCGGCGAGCTGCCGGAGGGCGCGGCGCTGTCGGACGAGGAGCCGCCGCCGCCGCCCGACGACCCGCACCGCGCGCTCGACCTCGACCTCGACCAGTCAGTACTTATTTACTTTTAAATTTTATTTAACGACGTCAATAATCATCAAATGACCGCTCCCGTTGTGGGTTAGCAGCGAGCGGTGAGGGAGTGTCAGACTCTTACTGAATAAAAACCGTCGTGTTCCGTCGTATATGTACCAGGGCCGCGGTAACTCTTTCGAACAATCCCGCAGCCCCGGCAGAGTACTTACCGCTCACTTACTACTTAGGGCTCCCACATGAGGCGTCGCATCGCAGTTTTGTGTACTTGCGATGCGATTTTGTGCGGCAAACCGTTTAGTAGGCTAACCATACTTTTGCGTGGTAGCCCTTACTCACAACTCTACGTTCTTCTTATGTCAAAATCACAAAAAAAATATGCTAATGCACGAAGATGCAGCTGAGGATGATGATAGCTATTGCCCACACGCTCGTGCAGAAGCCGACGTTCGAAATTATTTCATTTCTAATATATATTTAGTATACCCAACTACAAAACTTAGAGAAAGGAGAAATTATCAACAAATAAATGTTCTTAATATAATTTGATAGTGATAGCCAACATCCTACGCATGTGGTGATCATGTAACATGTCATTTAAATACGTTCCTTTTACTAACAGGCCTCTACGCGAAGAAGAATTACTCACGTCAAGAATACATCAGTACCCGTCGCCTGAAAGCGGACTGTTGGACAAAAAGTCCAAATCTACGAAGAAAACAAAGTCCGCTGACAAAGCATCAGGCGACAAACCCACGAAAAAGAGGAAGGAAAAGAAAACTAAACAAAAGACAGTAGATTTAATGCTACCAGAATTGGCTAAAGTAGAAGTGGATGATGAGTTGCTCATTGATGATTTAAGCCAGACGAATGGCAAGAAAACTGTAAAACTTAGTGACGAACCGGAGGAAGAAGCCACACTTGCTGAACCTAACGTAAAGGGCACAAAGACTGAAAAACATAAAAAGTCTAAAAAGGAATCAAAAGACAAAGAATCCAAGAGGAATAAATCATCCAAGAAAGGTACACATTTCAGTTTTATTTTCAAGTAATCAATTATCTCCGTATCTGAACATACGTTCTGTGCTTTTATTGGCATGGTGGTCTTTTTCATGTAACTTAACACACACATTTTTGATGGAAAGATTAGCTAAAACTTGGAAAATATATTCGTATTATTTTATTTACAGGCAAACACGAAAAGAAGACAGGATACGAAGAAGCGCTAGGTATATCTACGCCTAGCAAAGAAGTCATTTAGTGTACATAATAAGTAAACGCTTAATTTTCTTCATTCGTGTCACGCTACACATGCTATCTCAGTGCAATTGTTAATTTGAACAATTTAAGGATATTTTTTATTGAAGATTAGTTCACCTCCAATATGTATTAGTTATTAATTCCATTCATATTTGAAAGTGAACTATGTCCATTTATATGAATATATTATATCTCCATAAGTCTATATAGTAACAAATAAAAAAGCTAAATATATTAATCATACTAAAGTTTTATTATTAAAAACCTGTAATTTACCAATGCGCAACTTTTTAATTTTTGATTCAAATACCTTTATAAAAATTGTAGTCGCATCGATATACAATATTGACGCTTACAAATTGAACGCAATGCACGTACGACACACACAACACAAAAATAGTCGTAACTAGAATTTTATCAAGTACTCTAGCGATATTAGTAAATACTCTCGCAGAGTATGCTAACCCTAGACACATCTATGCTTATCATCAACATAAACTTTAGTATCAAAAAATATCGGTATCAAAATATATCATTATCAAAAACAAAAAAAAATACAATATCAAAAAACAAAAATCAGTTTGCAGTTATGCGGTCTACTTCCTCCTCTTGCGCAGTCGGGCGCAAACACTCTCCATGCTACCCTTCCCACCTTTTCCTTTCTTCCCGCCTTTACCGCCAGAAGTCCCTTTCTTGTAAGTTATGGCAACCTATGACATTATGAGATTTAGTAAAAATGGTTCTTCTTACACCCGCAGTAAAATAATGTCACAGGGATATACTTAAAAGACCTACAAATTATTTTTGTTAGGATCCGTTGTACCAGCTGGCTTACAGAAAGAAATTCGTGCATTACCCGCGCCGCTTCGCGTTCGCCTAAAGATCACTTAAGACGCAACCTAAGATAAAATTAATATACGTCATATGAACGTGTAGCCGTGTAGCGCTAGCGCACATTCCAAAGACAAGAAGTAGGTTGTAATCTCTCGATCCATTGTCAACGTGACGATGTATACTGGGAAAGAAAAACGTGGTGTAAACAGATACATATTAATGTTTGCAAGTTCAGAGCGCTGGGTACAATGCTGCTTTTTTATATTAATTTAAACGACAATGTTTTACAATTACCTTTTATTAGAAAATATCATCATATGAATAAATTAATAATTATTTAACTTTAAAAAATAATTACGTTTACAATTAAATATATTTTTTAATTAATAAATAATTAGCAATACTACTGGTTTTAATGACAAAGGCACTCCTCATGTATCTCTCCATATGGAAATCAATTCGGTATGTTTTGAGTTTATCGTGAACATACAAAAATGCGCGGCGTGGGACTGACTTTATAAAATAATATGCCAGCTATATAATAAGAAAATAAAATACGCCCCTAGCTCACAACGGTCCACCTACTCTAAAAACCACGGCTTGGGATAATAAAGCACCTAATCTTATATTTTTATCCACCATACCTGTGCTTGGCGGTTTTACAAGCATTCTGGATGAACTTACCTTTTTAATTCAAGCAAATTTTGACCTTTTTAATTCAAGCAAATTTTGATATTTATTACCGCGGAAGCTAAGAAAATCACATAACTGATTACGTACAAGTCTCTAGGTTAATAATAAATTAAAATTAAAAAAATCTTGAAAATTTCTACGTCTGCTTGGTCTTCCCAAATGTGTTGTATCACTAGTATTCAGGTAATAAGCACGGGACATCTTCGATGGAATTAATCCTGGCGGCACTAGCTAAGTTGAATGACACCTAAGCGATAAAGGTAAAATAAATACTTGAACACTGTCTCACTACTACTGTTAATTTATAGGGAAATATACAAATACATATCTATAACAACTATTTCTAATAGAAAGGTGTAGAGAAAAACTACAATACAGATCTAAAATAAATTTTATTTAAATAAGTTTTATCTTCAAAAGAAGCCAAAAATAAATATTATACTGTAATACACTAATATGCATACTTGGATTCAACTGTTGATACCATTTATGTATTGTACTTTAAAGTTCGATAAAAACCCCTTAGGAGATTCTTATCGTGGCAAATAAAAAAAAGATCCTATTTACAAATAAACATACATAGAGTACATAATGTACAAAATACTAATTATTGCGTCGTTACACGTCTCAACTTTCACCTCTAACAATGCAGGTGTACTTAAAAAATAACAATACATACTTTTATGAAATAAAATGTTCATAAATTAATGTTTAGGTAATTGAAATACTTTCACTCGATCTCGATCGATTAATGCTCATGATGACATAGCAAATTACAATTTTATAACAATTTGAAGCATTTGACACTTCTACAACATCAATGTTATAACAATAATTCGAACTAAGCATGTATCATCTAATAATTTTACTTATACTAAAATGTGTTTCAATAAATAAATAATGAACTACATTATAAATCTAATCGGCTCTGATGCAACCAGTTCTAACTGCAATCTACCGTAACATATTCGATCAAATAGCATTAGGAATTGTTTGATAGGGTAACTCAGAGGCTAAAGTGCTAAATAGTTCACATGTAGATATCACAAATTACTTCAGAATATTCTCGTATATGTAGTAATATAACAATAACGCTTATCGATAATATAGTATATGGAATAGCTAGACTACAAGTACTTTATAAATACAGCAAAAGGACCAAACAAGTGTTCTGTGCAATGGCATAATTTAGATTAAATCTTTGCTGCCATTTCATCAGAAGTCTTTCTATTTATTGGGAGAAGAATTTTGTGAATTTGTGATTTGTCCAAACAGATGTTTTAGTCCAAATATGACTTTACGCAGCCTTACCAGGGCTGGTCGCGACACTATTTTCTATTGAAGCAGGGACGCTCTTGATCTTAGCTAAAGGTATTCAAATGTACACTGACTAGGTAGATGAAAAAGAAGAATTGATTTAGTGTAGTCATAAGTATACATTTTTACCTAGAAAGTTATGAATGTACAAAATTTGAATCCTCTTAGTTACAACAGCGTCCCTGCTCATTTAAACCATAAGAGCGTGGCGACTCTATTGAAACGCAGAATGATATCGCATATCACAAGTACATTTGACAGTGAGCGATATACATTCCTTTATATTCACATGTGCAGCAAGTATTTTAAATTCGAAGCAAAAATACTTTAAGAACGATTACGTTAGACAACAATGATGACCAATTAGATAGTGATGGTATAGTTACGAAAATACTGCTAAGTTTTACTTAATGTATTTAGGGATGTCGAATTTCACCTCGACTCCGGCTTTTTTGGCGAGGGACACGATCTCGGAGAGCTGTACTACGAGCTGCGCAGCCTCGTCGAGGTTGTCACGTGGCACCAGGCGGAGACCTGACTCTGCTATCAGTTTCTTCGCTTCTTCTACTCTTGTACCCTACAAATATTAACTATTTAACAAACATGTCGCAACAATTATTATATGGTATGAAAGTTCAGAAAATAAGACATTTATTCCTAAATAAATAATTCATTAAGGATTCATTAAGTTTTTTAAAATTTTTGTAATATATTTTTGACACAATACATACCTGAAGACGAACAATAACTGGGATTTGGATGTTAAGATTCTTGGCTGCAGTTACAATACCCTCTGCAATGACATCGCACCTCATGATTCCTCCGAAAATGTTCACCAATATAGCGGACACCTTGGGGTCTTCTAAGATGATACTGAACGCTTCCTGTATGAAACAATTAAAATTTTATTACATTCTTGAAAACCATGAATAATTTACATTTTATACAGACTTCGTTTAAATAAGGCTTTATTAGGAATCAACAATGGCAACACAGTGGACAATGGTGCCAACATACCGACACAGCGGCTGCAGTGGCGCCACCACCGACGTCGAGGAAGTTAGCGGGGTCGCCTCCGTGCAAATTGATAATATCCATGGTAGCCATAGCCAAACCCGCGCCGTTCACCATGCACCCAATAGTTCCTATAACACATCAAATATACATTTTAAATCTTATCCAATCTTCAACATAAAAACTGTAATTTTAAAACTATATTTTACCATCAAGAGCAATGTAGTTCAAGTCAAACTTGGCAGCCCTGATTTCCTTAGGATCTTCCTGAGTGACATCTCTTAAAGCAAACAGTTCCTTTTGTCTGTACTCCGCGTTATCGTCGAACCGAAACTTGGCATCCAAACAGAAGACTGAAACAAATAACAATGTTCGTTAGTTAGTTACATCATTGTCAATGTCACTCATTGGCACGAGGTTGTAGACATTACGTTGTGTATACTCGCTTTGTGTTATGTATATTAGCGTAACGTGCAATGGCAATGAATAGTGTTGAACGGGTCATTAATCAAATTCATTTAGGGACATAATGAAAGAAAGTTCCTATTAACATGACTATGACACTAGTTGAGATAAACCAACTTCAATGTGAAAAACATCGATTTACGTGATCTGCGAGCACTATGTTGACTTTGCTCTATTATATTATTAGCACGATTTAGTTAGTGCTAATCAGTGACGTATGTTAAGGGCTAAAAATAACTGAGCCAGATACAAGACGTACGGACTTTATTACGGCGGCATACTGCTGTTAATCTCAGAAAATGTAATTACACTTAAGTTAATCCCACCAAAAAGACACCATACACAGAAATAAATGTACGGCAACCTAGAGAAAATAAGATCAGGCGCCAGCACATTGTCGAAGATACACAGACACGTGTACATTCCAAACGATTTTAAATTTAATTGCGTCCAAACGTCTTATTTTTATTTTAGCCTATCACTTTCAGCTTGCTCTATATCTATATCTTATTTGTATTATAAGTAATCTATTACTGGTCATAAAGAGGAATCAAAATAACAGAGTAGGTAGTCAAAACAATCAAGCTTATCATTGTAAATATTTTGGCTATTAGATTGATATGATTGGCATTAATGGACAGCGGTTTGATCTGGTTCGCGTACTGTATCAATGTACACAAGTAGCGCAATTACCTGCTTCCTCCGGCCTCTTAACGTTCACGTTCAGCACATCATGATCTCGTTCTAGTTAACTAGATTAACGACCTAGATATTGAGTCTATACTTCGATTCTACGTCGATCATTGTGGGTTAATCAATTTGCCCTCCATTAAAAACTTAGATATACGCAGCAAACATGCAAAATGGAAATACCGATTCAGCTTTTTTACTGCCGCTTAAACAATAGTTCAATAAAAAACAAAATAATATAGTAGCAAATAACTTACATTTGCCGCTAAGTGCATCTTCCGCGTAAGGGTTCACCTCGATCAGAAGAGCGTCTTTCTTGATGAAAAGGTCGTACATCCTCTTAACCATATCATGGGCGTCCTTTGTGTCCAGGCCGATCTACAAAATAATATGTTTGTTTTGAATAAATATGTAAAACATCGGCCAAGAGTTGAACAGATACAGGTTGCAATTTTCTCGTCATTTCTTTAAAAAAATCTAGCTACATACCTTTTTCATAACACGCGCTATTTGATCGTCTTGGATTCCCTTGATGATATCTATGGGCTCGTAAGTGATAGCGTCGGGATTGGTTGCCGCGACATCCTCGATGTTCACACCTCCTTGGGAGGATGCGATTATTACTGGACCCTAAAACAATAACAATGATAATTTTATTTAATTTATTTGGTGTGTCAAGTGTTAGTCGAGAATTCATGAATGGGCCTTACGTACGTTAAAGCTGCGCTCCATCATGATGGCAATGTAGAATTCTCTGCGGGGGAACTTCCGCTCGGTCACCATGACCTTATTGCAGATGCGTCCCGCCGCGCCCGTCTGTTTCGTCACCAAGTACTGCTTAAGCATCTTACTTGCGATCTGGCCGGCGACTTCGGGTCTATATGACAAAATGTACACATTAGGCGACATTAATTCACCTTTAGCTCAATTTTAAACATTGTAGTTGATGAATTATTTGTATAATAAAATAACAATGCTACTGTTTTTCAGACAATTATGAAGGTTAAATTAATTGCTGTGAGTAGTTACCTATTACATTACATATTATCTAATTTGAAAGGCAAGGCTAACTACGTAAATACCTTGTACAAAATATTTCTATATAATTTTTAACTCTAGTCAAAGCCAAGCTTTCATTACTTAAATAAAGATAACGATAATAAATGTTCTTACGTGTCAACCATTTTCACACCACCCTGTAGGCCACTTTTGAAAGCACCTCGTCCCCTGCCTCCAGCAAGTACCTGTTTATTAACATAATTATTTTAATTTTGCTCTTGTTCAAAAGGCTGAATACAGTATAAAACAATGTTATAGAAATTACCTGTGCTTTGAGTACAATGTCTTGCGTGTTAAGTTCTTTGGCAAACTTAACAGCTTCTTCAGGGGTGGTAGCCACATTAAACTTAGGTACGGGGATGCCATGGTCTCGCAGGAGGGTGTAGCTAATATATTCATGGACATTCAAATTGCGGACTTGTTGTTTTCCTGGATGGTTCGCAGTTGCCGCTACCAGCAACTGGGAATATAATTTTTTTATTAACTTTTACAGTTAATTACAAAAGTGTACCTACATTTGTATCAGCAGAGTGACTTTTAAAGGGGACTAAAAAAGTATTAATTTCATGTGAAACAAGATATGGTTAATACATAAATCTGTTATAATAACCCAAATCATTCTAATGGATATTATAAAGACAAAAGTAAGCAATAAAAAAACACTATCTTATTTGTTTATAACTGTGATTTCATCTGAGGGAAATGAAAACGGTTTTATCACAGAAAGTCAGCAGTCACTATCACCTGATCCAATCTAATCACAATACAACTGTTGACTCACACATTTTTACATAATGTTATTCATAAGTATAAACTGCATATAGCATCATATAGTTAACATATTGCTAATTAATACAAAAGTAACACATGAAGCAGATAACACAATTGAACATTGCTCTCAAGTTTTGTAATCTTTGAACATGATACTCGTCACCTCAGTCTCATAAAGCTAGATAATGATTCATTGTAGAGCATCTCAATCTGTACCGGATACTCGTATAATAATCAGTTAAAATGGTTTTGAGTTTGTATGTAAATGTAATCTTCAATCTACTGGAATGAGATTTTTCACTGCCATAATCCTATATCCCTGAATGAAATATAATATTTCAGTAAACATAAGCCAATTAATAAGTTATTAAAACTACACATACAGAAGAACTGATACCAGTTACAATAACAATTTATTAGCTAAGTGAATAATTTATATTTAAAAATAACTATGGGAATAGTACAGATTTTTAAAGTGAAATTTAATAAATATCACTTTATTTTATTTAGATACTGATTATGAAAAATGGAATTCAATATTCTAAGACACTGGCTGTATTTAAATAGTCATATGGTTAGTTTTGAAGTTCCACTAAAGTATAAAAAAACAATATGTTTTTAAAGAAATGCCAATAAGAATACTACTTTTAATGAATGAAAGTTTGCGATATAAAAGTATATGTTATATTATCAGTAATGCTAGTGGATGTAGGATTTTATTTATTTGAATTTACCTAGTAATTCCTAAGATACTGAATAGGTTTATGTGATTTGGTGGTTATAAATGGTTGCAGCAAAAATATGTTAGTGTTGTTGGCCCTTTGAGAAACATTTTGACACAAGTTGTACAGTAGTACTTATTACTTTAACTGATCCTCTCTATGTATTTGTCAAAGATTTTTTTAACTCAAGGTATTTCCCATGAAAAATACGAAGTTCAAACATCATAGCGATGACGTAAGGTCACAAAAGCTGAAAATGACAAGGTCAAATTTATAAATAAATTTCTAATGCACTCAAGGTCTGTTGATGTAGACGAAAAAAATATGTGAATTGCTTTCCTGAATTAAAAGGTATTGAAGATTGCGCTTAATTTTAATTCGATTATAACATGCGCCAATAATCTATTATTTTACGTGTTATTTTGAAACAAAATGGTGAAATAAAAAAACTGTTTGTGTTGTGTATACATTTCTAACTACCGAAAATCAGTCAAATATTATTACCTTGCTTCCATTTTTCAGGAAAATAGTTTGGGCAAGACCAAGAGGACGGGGAAGTAGAGTCGCCATTTTTACACTACCACAGAGACTATAGAATAGGTTCAAATGACATTCGCAGAAACTAAAATACCATAGATACCTGATGTTTATTTTTTACCACAGATTGAATCATCGTAGAGTCCGAGCTACTCGTCCTAAAGATGTGGCGCCGGTGTCTATGCTATTGCATGATAAATAATAATCCTATGTCTCGCCACCACCCCTACTACACGTGCCTGTCGATTCTAGATGGATAGCACAGAGTACCTCATAATATGGATAGCTAGCCACGTAGATCTCAATACCCACGTACCAGCGCCCAAACAGAAGTCTCTTCGCTTGAAACATCGCTCTCTCAAAATAATAATCCACCTAGCACGACAATGCACGGTTGAGCAATCCGACGAAGAGACACGCTCTCGCCGAACATCGATACCGTGATACCTAGCTATCTACCCTCCGATTAGCCTTTAAGTGCTGGGTAGCAAATAACCGCCCAAGTGCGAGTCGGACTCGCGCACCAAGGGTTCCTTTCCAACAAGAAATCACGTTTGTTGTATCGTAGCCCCACAAAATATTTATTTTATTCTAGTTTTCAGTATTTCTTGTTATGGCGGCAACAGAATTACATCATCTGTGACAACTCTTTAACTATCACGGTTCATAAGACACACGGACAGAGGAGCGAAAACAATAGGGTCCGGTTTACCCTTTGGGTTCGGAACCCTAAAAAAGTTGTGGGTAAGAGCTATGGATCGCACGATTCCAGCGTAGAATCTCGGCAGGAGGCCGTCCTCTAGCTTGAATGTCTAACGTCGAAAAACTCCACGAAGTTCCACAGAGGCGGTTGATCTAACTAGCTAGATACTTCATCATCGACTTAACACTGATGTGAGCTCCTCCTACCTCTTCCTTAGTAAGTTTAGGTAAAGATTGATGGTTAGAGTTCACAAGTTATTTTAAAATAATGGGTACAAGATTAATGGAATGGGTATGAGTTAAGTAGGTATAAAACAACTTTACAGTATTTTTATTTATTATTGCAATGCAATAAAAAAATTACAGTCACATAATTTGTCGCTGGTCCAAATTGTGGTCTTCTAACTTATCCACATTTTTATATTTTTCTTCAGTCCATATGCCGTTACCAGAAAAATAGTGATTCTTCTCCAGTAAATACAAAACTAAACTCAATTTCTGAGATTTACTCAAAGATTCATAGTTGAAATTGTCTTGGAATAAGGGTGTATAGTTTTGCATCAATCTTTTATCCAATATGTTAAGAGTTTCCCTTATTTTTTTCCAAGGATATAATAGAATACTACAATTTTCATAAATATCTTGATCACTGTATTCTGGGGACAGTCGCTCATAAACATATTTTACTTGAAGCACTGGAGTGTTTATCCAGAAAGGGTGCCTCTTTATAACATTTCGCACATGTGTCATATTGTATTTCTTTCCTAAGGACTGTGATATACAGAAGATTAAATCTTTTCCTTTGCCTAACCTGTCACCAGGTGCTTTTTCAAATGTTTCATAATGTGCCTCGCTACCAGACAGGACATTTAAACTAACACACTTTTTGTTCTGACTGTATAATTTGTGCAGTCGCTTTATTGCTATTGTGTTGTAGTGTATCATCTTCAGAAATCTTGGATGATTTATAAATGTGCTAAATTCTGGTATGTGTTTGGCTTGTTCCAATCTTTCTCTTATTGTTGCAGGGGCCAAAGTGTATATACCAAAACATCTTCTCTGTGCCTCATTCCCTATTCCATAATCTTCCAACAGCTTTCTTATTTCCAGCATGGTTGAATAATTTCTTGTGGCTAATTTTGGATGCATTCTAATAACTTCTTTTATATCAATTCCACCGATAGTACGAAAGTTGTATATTAATTTCTTTAAATTTTCTGGATCCACGTGTATCAGATACAGGTTCGCTTTAATTTTTTGATTAGGCATCATTAGTTGTGATTGTAATATTGTCAATGTTTCATTTATGTATTGTAAAGGCCGATGTTTAATAGTAGGATATGTTTTGAGACCTCTACAAAATTCTTCATTTGTTAGATCAAGTACAAGTTCAAGATATCTTTGAATTATTTTTAAGCGGAGTGAATACAATGATGAGGCATTTATATCTCTGTCAATCAATGTGGTGAGGGAGGTTGGCCACTGGCTCATGTAGCTTGCAAGTTTGTTTTCAACATTAATATGTGGAAGTATGTATCCTAATCTCTTCAACTCTCCAATCGGTATTTGTTTAATAATAGTTAAATATGTTGTTAAAAATTCTAGGGATATATTCTGTATGCCACATTCTTCTAAAACTTTGTATCGAAATTTTAAGGTAACAGGCAATATTCCAAACACTGCTGATTCTTCAACAAGAGAATCATTAGAGAATCCCATTTCATTTACAGAATCGATTAATTCTTTAAGTTTTTCATCATTTAATTTAGTTATTATTGGATGCTTCATACACATATATTGTGCTTTGCTTTCACTAATGTTTAAATACTTGCTTAATCTTTTCACATAAATTGGGCTTTCCACATTCGTTGCACTTTCCCGAAAATAACGACATCCTCTATAGAGGTGGCGCATAAAGTTATACCTTTTCGAATTCATGAGTAGGCACAGCATATAATATAAAAATTAATGCATAATTATTTGAAATACAATTCAAAATAAATATTTCAATGCTAACTCGCTACAGGCAGTCTTGCTTGCTTGTACGATTTATTTGTCGTTGACATTTGACATTGACAGTACCTATGTACATATTTTTGGCATTTACGGGGTATGTAATATAAACAAAATAAAAGAAAAACCAAGTAAATACTAAACACAAAATGAGGATTTCTAAGTTTCACATGTTTGTAGTCTGTTGTTGGAGGCAATTAAATTCAAATTCAAATTCAAATCTTTATTTGCATTCCATATGTAATACAGGTGGTATTTTTATAAAGTTTAAACAATATATTTGAAACAATATGGACCCGGTAGGGCACAGCATAAAGAGGTAGGAGAGGTTTGCAGTACTTATAATTATTACCTAGTTTAGTTTTATTAAATCTATACTTATTACTAAATAAAAATAAAACTGGAATATATTTACATGTTATATTCTTATCTTGTGTGTGTGTGTGTGTGTGTGTGTGTGTGTTTGTTGTGTATGTGTGTGTGCGTGAGTCTGTATGTACTTACTTATTATTTTTTTATTGACTTATCGTCCATGTACTCTTTTATTGTATAGTAGCATTTAGAGTGTAAAAATTTCTTTAATTTACTTATAAACATAGTCGTTTTCGTTTCATCTTTGATCGTTTTAGGTAAGTTGTTATATATTTTTATTGACATTATTAGCGGACCGGAAGAATGTATTTTAAGGTGGGATGTAGGTAGGTTTAATCTATTCTTGTGTCGTAGGCTATATTTACTTTGAATATCTTGTCGGGTAGTATAGAATTCAGGGTGATGACGGACGAATTTGCATACTTCTAAGATGTATAAACAGGTAAGTGTGAGAGTTTTATGCTTTTGGAAATGTGGTTTGCAGCTGTCTGTTTGTTCAATATTGGTTATTATCCGGATGAGTTTCTTTTGCAAGGTAAAAATGGTGTGCGAATCTGTACTATTACCCCATAATATGATGCCATAACTAAGCCACGCTTGGGCGTAGGCATAGTATGTGGCAAGTGTTGTTTGTAGGTTGGTAGTTTTTTTAATTTCGCGTAAGGCGTATAAGAATTTTGATAGTTTTGCTCGAATTTTTTGTATGTGTGCTTTCCAATTTACATGTGTATCTATTACTAAACCAAGGAGTGTGAATTCATTGACTTGTTCTAGTTTTGTGTTATTATAGGAGTAGTTTTGCCTTTGCAGCTTTGCAGGCCTTTGCAGGCTGAAAGTGACATTTCAGCCTGCAAGAAGGCCTATTTGAAATAAAAACATTTTGATTTTTGATTATCTTGGCCACTTGTCTATGTTGCATGGACGGCATTTTTTTTATTTTGTCTTAATTTTATCACTTTAAAATGTACTCTGTGGCTTCACTTCATAGACTTGACAGCAGTTTGTTTGACACATTAAGTAAGCTTTGACGTCTCAACCGTTGAATAAGTTTCCAGGCGTAGGGCGTAAACTTTTACCGATTTGTTTACTTTCAGAAAAATGGCAAAGTCTAAGACAGGATTGTTTGCACTTGGATTCTTTGTATTTGCCTCATTATTCATTATTATTGCCTTCGTTAGTCCATACTGGCTTGTTACAGACGGAAAACTTAAGAACCCGAAGTTTATAAAAATTGGTAAGATGTACTGGTATTTTATAGAAAAGAAGTACAATGCTGTGTGAACACGGGTAATATTGGTGTTTTACTCAATAACATGCATCAATAACTTGCTTTTCTTATTCATTCTCAGGCTTATGGGAGGTGTGCTTCCAAGGTTTCGAAGAAATCCATCATTGGTACGATACAGTATTTACTGGTTGCTGGTGGATATTTGAAGAAGAATATTACATTATTCATGACATACTACTGCCTGGTTTTTTCATTGCAACACAATTCTTTTTCACTATATCCATGTGTTGTGTTATATTGTCGATGTTTTTGTCTTACCTTTATATGAAGAAGGATAGAGATGATGACAAGTACCTAACGCTTCTGGTAACATTAGGCACTGTGCTTGTGATTGGAGGTTTGTTATATTTTGTTTTTTTTTTTTGTTGTTAATAACTGCTGCCAATGAAAATTTGCTGATAAAAGTGAATTTAGTCTGAGTGTATATGATTATATCAAAACTTTTAAACATCAATGTCTTAAGTATTTTACAGAACACCTCAAACATTTTGTAATAATTTTCTTTGTTTTACAGGATTTTCTGGGATCATATCTGTGGTCACTTTTGGGGCTAGAGGTGATGGTCGAGACTGGATGCCCAATTGGGAACACAATGATCTTGGCTGGGCATTTGCTCTTGGTGTTGTAGGGGTAGTGTTCCTCTTCCCCGCTGGCATCCTGTTCTTAGTAGAAGCTCGAGTTCAAAAGTATAAGAGACTACATGAGATGCAAAGCCGGGAGCCATCATCTTATACTATGCATGAAAGGAAGGTTGGGTATACAGGAGGACATACTGACATTTAAGCTGTAATTAGATTAAAACTCCGTCCTTTCAGATCTTTTAACTTTTTTATACATTTTTTTACAAATTTTACATATTTTTTTGACATGTAAATTAATGTTACTTAAAGTTAATGTAGTTATAGACTAATAGTCCGTCCAAAATGTGTTTTTTTCTACTTTATTAGTTAGGGTACATAACATAGACTCATTATTAAATTATACTCACTTAAACATAAGTTTGGATCTGAGTAGCAATTTAAAATGTACTGATATCATAGTAAAGAAAGAACTGAGTAACTAGGCTTTTTAAGTAATAGTTTAGATTGCAATAGGTGGCTGGAAATTTAATGTATGATACTTTTTGTTGCCTAACCAAATCATCTGTTTTGTTTTGGATATTCTAACAGTAAAACATATTCATGATCACTTATTAAGCTTGTGTTTAGTTATGTATAAGATTGTGTGCCTTAAAAATATATAATTTTAATAAAATTTTCTTTTTCATTCTAAAAGCTCATATTTTGCATCTTTATAACATGTAGTATTCAAAAGATTGTTTAAGTTAGGAGGTACTGTGTTTCTGCACAGCAGCGCCATCTTGGCAGCTTCAAATCCTATGTATATGCTTTGTGATTCCTGAAGTCCAGAGAGCATACCAAAAATAAAGCCACTTGAAAAACAATCTCCTGCTCCTGACACATTTTCGATTTTAGCTATGGGTTCAGTTGGGTAAAATTTCGTGACTATATTATGTGATGTGTTTCTTCTCATAGTAATAACCCCTTTGGATCCCATCGTAACAATCACGAATTTAATCACTTTTGAGACTGTTGAATATAATTTTATAATTTCGGTGATTTCACTGTTATTCTTAGTATGAGTCCTTTGGGATGCTTCAAGTTTTTGCGCCATAGCTCGTAATTCGGATAAGTTTGGTGAAGCATAAGATATTTGTTGATGTTGTATAATCTTTGAAGCTTTTCTTCTGTCTGTTGGCTCGAAAAATACTGAAACATAGAGACACTTTTATAATTAATTTTTCATAATGTGCTGTTCTACAGCGCCAAAAGTTATTTGTTTACATAAATATAATGTGTAGTCATTTACAATAGTCAACTCAATAATACATCCCCCTATTTTAGGGAAGGCCTTTGAGCAGTTGGCGTCTTTAGGCTGACCGACGAGTAAAGTCATGAGTACATATTACGGCTAAAGCCCGAAGTGCGGCTACCGCCTGCTTAGTTCTAGCTGGCCAAAGCTAGGTGTACCAGGTTACTCTTCGGATAGGACTAGGTGTAAGCCTTCATCATAGTGGCTAGAACTAGGTGCAGCCGCACACCCAACAAACAACAAAGTACAACAAAGTATAAGTAGCCTATATTATTCGGGAACTGTCTAACTATACTACTATTTTTTATAATGCGCTTCGGTTCCGTAGTTTCAGATCTTTTAGGGCTTAGGGTACGTACAAATCATCATCGTAATCTCCCGAGCCTTTTCTTTTCCAACTACGTTTGGAACCGGTCTAACAGTTCAGTCTAACCGTATACATCTGAGCTGAGATTTACGCTTTAGGGTAGGTACAAAAAAAAACAAAAAGGTTTCCTCTTTATCTTATCAGTATAAAAGCGTTATTAAAAGTTATCCTTATTTTTCCCTTCCATAATGTCTCTAATGGAAGTTCAATTCAAACGTCAACGTCACCGTCCGACTGTCAGTGTCAATGTCGTCAACGGGCGAACGAAGACGGAACGGTTGTTGGTGTTTGTTGGATATTTGGGCGTCTTGGGGCGTTGATCACTCTCCTCACATCACAATTGCACCAACATTTGTGTTTATTTTAAACAAAGTTTTTGAATTACAAACTGATTTACTACTGTAGACTACAGTGAACGAATTGGAATAGTGAGCTGTAAGCATTTTTACAAATATTGAGATTCTGATACAAAAACTACAGGTGAGAAACTTTACACACCTATTAATTACTTACTTCTGATTCACACACACGGTTGATTCAAGTTTCGTTTCGAAAATACATTTTTAAACGGTTTAAAAAAGTTTCGATTCGCACCTCAAGCCTCTCGTTATTTATTGGGGCTATGTTTTGCATTCCTTTTCTTGTTTAAGTACTTTAGAAGTGTAAACGATAGGCACGTTAATTTCATACAGGTACATAAAAAGTAAAATCTTATTTGATTTGTAACTGATATTCTAAATAACAACCACCATCACTGTAATTTTTGAACAATGGTATTTAGGTACTTACTGAATAAAATTATTTACAAGTTTTATCAACAGAATAGTAGACAAAACAAAAATATAGTCTGCTGTGTTTCAGATTTATAAAACTGAAATTAAGTAAAACGTAAGTCACATTCTATTTAAATAACAAGAAAAATGTTAGCAGGAATTGCATATGTAGCCAATCTCTATATCATATTATCCATCTCAATGTTTTATTTTTTGTCAATCAAATGACTTCAAATACTATATATACATTATTTGTAACCAATGGGTAGGTATCTAAGTCAAAAATACTTACCAAGAATGTTAAAAAATGCCAAGAATCTCTATGCAATCTTTCCATCATAAAAAGTATTCCAGTTATTATGGAGCCAAGTTCTGTTCAAGTTATTTTGTAGTTTAAATCAATATCTAGTGACTGAGTCAAAAGTTTTTTTTTTTAAATTATTGTAGACTAATAATTTTTATTTTTTTACATTTGTACATAGTATAAGCAAGATAAGTACATCTTGAAAAATCTGTGATGTCATTACATACTTACAAATTGCATAGAAAATATTTTTTTGGTATTTAAATAACACTAATTAATTTTTATGGTTTAGGTTCTCCTGTAATGATAGTTGTATTTTGTGATAAATAAATAAAATAAAATAAATAAATAATTTGCATAATAATTCATTAAATGTTTTCCATCAATTTATATCTATTGTAAAATATCTGACTAGTATTTAACTTTTCTGCATATTCTTCCTATTTTTTTCCTGTGCATTTTCTATAAATACTGAAATCTTCTTGAACAGTTCCAACATTAGCAATTAACAGATATTTCCCCAAAATAAAAATAAAAAACCAACAAGTGAAAAAAAAAAACAAAAAAAAATATTTTGCATACTTAATTAGTTCCCACAGTTAAAAATGCGTGTGAACATTTTGGCATTGTGTTTCTGGGTGAATGTTATGCTGTTTGTGTTACTCACACTGGCTCCATTGACTGTATTGCGAAACTCCTTTACAAAGGTACTTAGATTTTGCTATTCATCTCAGGTGTATGACCTTGTTTCATGTTAAGTGACATATGCTTATAAAGCTCCTACAAATTGCTTTGACATTGAATTTAACTAATTAAAAAATTGAGGGTAATTGTATCACTTTGGACATGTACTTAAACAATGCCCTTTAGGTAGTTATTTTTTGTTCATGGTATTGTATTTTAATATTCATCATCCGAGCCTTTTTCTCAACCATATTGGGGTCGGCTTCCAGTCTAACCGGATTCAGCTTTGCCGGATTGTATTTTAATATTCATTTTCCGAAAATTCTGAACTTAGCTAATCTGCATCCTGAATCTGTAAGAAATTAACTTTTCGTTTGAGATATTTTTGATTTGATTTTGCATACTAATTTCGAAACAGACAATGGGGCTTCGCCTGTACTAGCCCTAGATATTTCAATCTCTCTAGCTATAGACCACAACCACTATTTTTTTCGCAGATATAATAAAAAAGATAGATAGATACATTGCATTCTGTTATTACTAAATCTTCAAGGGGCAGCCAACTCACATTGAGTCATTGTTTTACCGAAAGCCTTAGTAAACTGCGCGTGTATTCGGTAGAACCGCGCTCTTGCTCAATGGCGCAGCTGAACTTGATGGAATGGCCATTAAAACTTATGAGATACATTTATCAAAACATATGTGTGTAGTTATGGAGGTACAGACCTTTTCCGAAAATAAAGTTTTTATATTTGTGTGCTTTTTAATGATCAAAAAATTTGTTTACACAAAGGGCCTTGTATGTCCGCAAAGTACTCCATTTTTGTTTCAACCACAAGGGATAGGACATTGTAAATCTCTTTAACATCGTCTGCCCTGGTTCTTCCAAAAATTCCTTCAACCAGTACCTAGTTTCCTTAGATTGCCTTACGATTATTAGGGACCCTTTAAGTAGAATAAAGACTGTTTTTCCACTGTTAACTATACTTTTATACTAGCTAGCCATCTATTTACGCTCAATATATAATTTTCATAGAATTATAATCACAAAGCATTTATGCGTCGTGATCAGGAATCTTATTATGGCCGTGTCTGTGACGACTAGCGAGCATATTAATCCATTAAAACTTATCGACCCTAATTGGGGCAGCGGGGCAGCGTCAAAAACACATGGTCCTATTAGGTATATGCTATTATTGAGCAATGCTTACAATGCATTCAGTAGTAACCGTAAAAAGCAGACATACCTTTATGCTATAAAATTCTAAGCGTGTGAATTTGAAAAAGGGGCTCATCTGGGCTTAGTTAACTAGAGTATATAATATTTTCCGTATTTAATACAGCTAAGTCTAGATTTAGGTCAAATGTTAGTTTGGGTTTAAAATGAACGTGAATTCTTTCTTTTATATTTTTTTAATTCTGGTCCTATGTTATGCACCTTATGTAACCATTATAAGCTCCGCAGAATACCGCAGATTTACGTATTTTTTTAACTTGTTGCAGAGACAATGAAGAATAGAAGTTTGGCCGGTAATTGTGGCATTGGCGTGTTTGTCATTGCCCTTGTTACGGTGGCATTGGCATTCGGTACGCCCAGCTGGTTGGTCAGCGACTCCAGAATAAGAGGCGCCAAATTAGATAGGTAAACGCTGACGTTTGCTTAATTGCTGACACAACACAGCAGTTATAAAAAAAAAACTTCCGATAAATATATTCGACTTTGTGGAAAAGACGTTTATCATAAAGTGTATCTCTTCCAGATTAGGATTATGGAGCCACTGCTTCCGGTCTCTGCCCGATCCTCTGGATCAGTACCAAAGAAGATTTTTCGTAGGATGTCGTTGGGTGTACGATCCCTTCACTACTGGATACGATAAGATCCGTGGATATTTACTTCCCGGTATGTATTTTTATATTGTTCGGTCTAGTGCCTAACCGTTGCGTATATTGTCTATGTTTTCTCAACCATCCTCCTGTAAGCTGCCCAGAGGATTTTTGGCTGTCGAAAAAAGTTAGCCCTCAAATCGATTAATATTAAACATGCTAGAATAACTGTTGTCGGTTTGTCTGGCCTTCACGCCAAAACTACTGAATCGATTTAAAGCCTGGGAAACCACATAGGCACGGGCGTAGCCAGGTTTTAGAATCGGGGGGGGGTTCAAAAAAATAAAACGAATAAAAATACAAAAAATAGCCGGTTATCCATAAGAACAATATTTAATATGTAATAAACAGATTCAGAGAAAACTTCTGGAATGGAAGGAATCGTCGAAGACCTTATAGGGGGACAATATAGGCTAAATAAAAAAAATACGTTCAGTTATACCTAGGTACACGTTATAGAATTAATCTTCTGTTCTTCTTTTTAAATATATCCACTACTTCATTCGCATCAATTTCTATCCCATAGTGAATGTTCATGAGAGCCAAGCCATTCAGTCTGTTTTCGTCGTCGTTCACTGTAAATTGCAATCTGCTTAAATACTCTCGCTCGGTCTCGGTAATGAACGCGACATGCGCGCGGTGCGCGTGGGATACGAAACGGCACGACGCGGCATGAAACTACACGAAGATTACCGAATGTGACACGACGACGAGCGGCTCGGCGCGGTGCGCCCGTAGAGAATCCAATCCAAACCACATACTTTTGAGTGTAATTAATTAATATAGTTAAATTTTATCTTAACTTTTCGGGGGGGGTTTGAACCCCCAAAACCCTCCCCCTGGCTACGCCCGTGCACATAGGCCTTCCTTCGGGCGCTGGATGAACTGCGGGGATAGCTTTATAAACTGTTCGACATGACATCACAAAATATTCAACATGTTTGTAGAAAAATGGGCCAAAGTTGAATAATGTCTAAGTGAAAATCGGCTTATAAGAATAGCGCCGAACTTTAACCATGACTCAAAAAGTATATTCTTACGAACATTTTTTTGTTGCAGGTTTCATGATAGCTACACAGTTTTTCTTTACGTTATGTTTACTGGGAGTTTTGATATCCACAGTATTAGTACTGATGTACTTCTTGTGTTGGGGACCTGACCAAAAAAGATATGTGACGTTGATAAAAAGCATTGGATACATTATGCTAGGATCAGGTAAGATTAACTGAGCTAATTGAACTAATTTAAAGCTGGGTCAAAGTTAAAACAATTTTTCATAATACGAATTATATTTGTTTTAGGTATTTGTGGAGTAATTGCTGTTATTGTTTTTGCCTCCCTGGGAAACACAGACGGATGGATGCCAGACCATCCCAACAATTATTTAGGTGAGTAATTACTTTGTGCATTAGCATTACAGTTTTTTTTTGTACTTTAATTCATCATTAACATTAATTTTTCACTGTTTTTACAGGCTGGTCTTTCGGCTTAGGCGTCGTTGGCTCCGTGGCGTGCTTAGTGACCGCAGCTCTCTTTTTGACTGAATCTAATATCCAAGCAAAGAAGCGCGATAAAATAAAAGAGTCTCAAGCAAGATTTGAGTTAGAGTACGAAACTAAAGCATAACATTGACGGCACACATCTAGTGTTAATTAAGTAATAAGTCTAGATCTGAACATATACGTTAGCTCCGTCCAAAATAATTTTACGAATATATAAAGTGAGTGGCTATTCCAGTGAATGGATTTTATTACCAGTAAACACATTTTTTTTAGATATATTTTACAGATTTACTTGAATCAACGTAATATTATGTACTTGTAATATTGTAGTTATTTGTCTAGTTGAGTTGTAGTTGTAAGGACAAATTTTGACAAAGCTATGGAGTGTATGGAATAAAAGATGATTTATGGTTGATTTTTGCACCTGAATGATATACAGACTAATGGTATATTAATTAAACTGACTACCTCCACTTGTAACCTTTGACGAAACATTCCGCTATTCACACAAGCAAGCAGCGAACTCACTGCACGTAAATATTACAATAAGTTATATGTATATGTATTAATTACCAACTTTTTTATCAATATTAATATGCCAATTGTAGAACCACCTGTATTTTAGGCTATTTTAAAAAGATAATATTGAATTGATAATACTTTTGTATTGTATTCCATAACTTTGTTAGTTATAAGTAGAAAAATTGCTTTTTTATAAAGTAATTTTAATCAAGTGCCTTTGCAGATGTTTCCTGCTTAATTTTGATAACAGTTTGGTTGGTTGCTTATTCCATATTTATATCAATTGTTTATTTGATATTAATTTACAAAGACAAGATCAATGTACCTTACGATACCGTCCAGTTTATACAATTTTACATCTATTTCATAAGTAAGTTCTTTAAGTTCATTGTAAAATTAGTTTAAGAATTATGTACTTTTGTAATTTAATTGATTCAGTCTTAACTGCCTTATTATAACATTAAAATTATTTTACATAATTATATTTTTCTTATTTTGTTTTACAAAGAATCACCCCATTTGGTAAACAGCGATCGAAGGTTGCTCTTTGTGCGATTGATTAGGTGATTCTGTCGACTACATATTGCTATGGAGTCCCGCTATCCCACGTAACAGTTTTCTTCACCCTTCAGGAAGACTGGCAGTGACAAAGAAGTAGTCCCCAAATTGCTACATAGGTAAAGAGTGAAAGAAGGATATCACAAAGATTGGATATCATCTCTATCAATCGCCCTAGTGCAATACATGGTTACAACTCTCGTCAAATAATTTTATCGCGAAGTTTGCTATTGGTGCTAGTGACTGTAGAACAGTCAATGGCGCAAGGCATCAAATAGTTGACTTCATCATTGCACGCCAAAGCTATGGGACGGACGAGACCTACTAGCACAGTTTAGATGTGACTATATGATTTGGTTCACACATTTAGTGTAAGGCGGCCAACTTTCCGAAAACTGAATGCGGGACTTAACCTTTCGTGAAAAGGGGAGGGGGGGGGGCATTGAAAAATTATCGGAAGGAACTGATAAAATAAAAACCGTAAGCAAAAAGCTATAATTTAACCTATCAATATCGTGTCACAGCGTGCACTAATGTCTTATTTTCAAAATCATTAGGCCTCACGAGTTCGGTAGAAATAAAGAGAACGAGATTATATTAGAGGTACCTATAGGTGATCTGTGTTCCTGCACTGTTGAGCGTGCGCGCAGGTGGGTGTTGTGTAGAAGCGTGGTAGAAAAATAGGGATGCGGGACATGCGGGACGCATACAACGTTTTGCGGGACTATTTTACTAATAATTTCAAAACGGGATTTCGTCAAGCATTGCGGGACGGTCCCGCAGAATGCGGGACGGTTGGCCGCCTTAATTTAGTGACTGTTTTACAGTCACTAACTTGGATACCTTTATTTGACGAATACTTTATATCTACTGTTTTTTTTTTACTTTTGCTTTATTTCAACATGATAAAATACATTTTTGAACGCAAAATGTAATGTCATATTGAAAGCTAAAAACGTTTGGATATGTCATTAGTGTCAATTTACGTTTTGCAGTTGCGGACGCTTACTTGTTTTCATTTTGTGTATAGTTAATATTGTGTATTGTTCCATGAAGTAGTGATTTATTGCTTATATTGATTAAATATAATCCACAAAATGACGGCTGCCAATAACGAGTATCCTAAGGCATCAAGTAAGTAATTTAAGTTGGGCACGCCCATGCCAACAATTTTGAATACAATTTACGTTTGTTACTTTCCTTCACTCTATTATACTTGATGTGGTTCAAACATATTTAAAATAAACATATTTACTTAATTGAAAACCTCAATAATTATTTACAGATGCCACTCTAATTGGAGCCAGCATTACATACATTGCTGGCCTGTTTCTTCTGTTGTCGTTTGCCGGCCCTTACTGGATTGAGTCTTATCCTGAAATGTTCTCCAGCTTTAAACACATGGGACTGTGGGAATACTGCTTTGATCGCTATCGATTCCCTTCCTACCAGTTTGATAAACTGTTTCATGGATGCCACTACATCTTTAGTCAGGTGAGTAACTTTTACTTTGAATAATATCTACACCTAAATAAAATTATTTTAATCAGCATAATATAATGTGCTATGGCATAATATAATATTCTTATTACAGGAGTTTTACGTGATTCGAGAATGGCTGCTGCCTGGCTGGTTGATGACAGTACAGTTCTTTGTAACAGTAGCTCTGATATTGTCTCTGTCATCTCAAGTGTTGCTGGCATGTGTGATAGTGAGGTGGCCACTACGCACCGTCCTGAGATACGAATGGATCTTTGTCAGTGCTGCATTCATCATGGTGGCTATATCAAGTAAGATACAAGTCATTACCTACTCAAAGTTTTGGTTTCACAATACAAAAGTTTGTTTTTCAATACCATTTCCTTGTTTAATTTCAGGTGGATTCTTATTCTTGGCAGTTGCCATATTCGGTGGGAACTGCTACCGGCGCGATTGGCTGTTGTATCCTTCATTCAATGTACTGTCATGGTCTTATGCCTTTGCTGTAGTTGCCTTCATGTTGTTTGGTAAGAATATCATTTTTACTAATATTACAAATGAAAAAGTAATTTAACTGTGCTTACAGGCCAAAACTACTGAACCAAATGTAGAATGTGGTTCAAACATAGTTTAAAGCCTGAGGTACAACATGGGTTACCATTAGCTTTTGGGTGTGGTTTCCCTGGAGCATGGGTTAAATGATAAGGACCAGGTTATATAAGTTTAAGTATTTCTTGTATATTTCCTTAAAGCCTATTTACTAGAAAGTAATGAGTAATATGATGCCACAAAATTATCATACAGAGTAATGATCATTTTTCCATTTCTTATTTTCCTGGGACAATTTAACTTTTAACAGTGATCTCTAATCACTCTGAATGGATTGTCATTAATATTTTTTGTGTATTTTATACACAGGAGCTGCAGCAATTCTTTTGTACTTGGAATCCCGAAAGCTTTACGAACTCCGTTTGGAAGCTAAGAACTTGGTTGCTCAAATGCAACACAGCCAGCCGGAACATGCCTTGCACCATTTACGTGATCAGTTGCAGCAGCAACGTCAGCTGGGATTCATTTAAAGAAATAAAGGACTGGCATAAAATTATTATTTTAGAAGTATACTTCATGTTCTTGATGTTAAACAAACACAAATATCAATTAAACACCATGTTGTCTTGCTTGAAGCTTTGAGCACAAGACAAACAGTTCTATCTACACTTAATTTTAGAGAACACATTAATAATTGAATCTCAGTGTAATAATTATATCTCCAATCTCCAATATTTTTTTGACTACAGTCAGGTGAGGTGATAGTTGCTTTCATATTTTGTGTACTTATTGGATTCTCAATATTTAATTATATTAGTGTCACAGTTTGTGCCTTAGTAAAAACACTACACTTATTATAATCTACTGTGTTCTGACATTTTTAAGAATGATTATGATAGTTTTATTTTTTGTGTAAGTTTGTACTTGATTACTTTTAGTATTGCAGTGTTGCATTTAGTATTGACTTGTATGTTTTTTAAATCCAACTTTGTTGGATGTCTATTGTATCGTTCGGGTTTTTTTTTGTGACTGATTAATTGCCTTTTTTTGTAGTACATTAAGTTTTATACTGAATGGTTCACTTGACCAGAACAATATTTACTTAATAGTAATAGAAACATGTATTTACAACCCCATGAGTTTCGATGTATAATAATGAAATTAATTATCTCCATTTTTTGTCTTTGCTTTTATAATTCTAGTTTTAGTTATGTTTAAGATTTGTACTTTAATTTAATGTATTATTTTTATTTGATCAATTTTGACTTATTACTTAATAATCTGTACCTAACATGTGCCTTAAGAGAGTAATGATTAAAAATTATGGATATAGGCTTTGTAAACCCATCCGTCCAAATAATAATCTCAATAATTAAGCCATTCCAAGGATGAACGCTGATTGTACTGATAATAATTTTAAATAAACGTGTAAAGAAAGTGTTTTGTTTATATTTTGAGAAATCATTCTCTTTATCTTATATTAGCTGACCTAAAAATAAGACAGGGAAAGATTCAACCTATACAGAATTAAAAAAACACTGTTATATCACTCACCAGGTTTTTGAAGACGCTGACACGTATCTAATACGTAGTCTATTGTTGATTGAGGTACATTGCCGTCTAAAACGACTAAAGGAGCCTTCTCTAGAACATTGATGTGCTTATTCACCTGTAAAGAAAAATGTTGGTACCTAAAGGGAAATGTAAAGAAAAATGTCATGCATAGTGCCACGAAGCGTAAGTTAATTAGAGGCTTTTGTTTGATGTTACAGTTGATGCCACGACATTACCTACATGTCTGACAAATGGCCTCAAGTGTCAGATATTAATTATAGCTTTAAGTCGACCGTGGGTGTCATTGTAAGCCCCTCTGCCAGGGCTTCTGTGTATTCGTAGAGACAAAATAGCGGTAGGTTGAACATGGAGTTATACCTACGTACATAATTTAGTTGGGTAGATCATGGATAAATCGAAATGACTAAATTAGAGAGTTAAGGATCGAAGTTCTATAGCACTTAAAACCACTGCTTAGTGGTGGCTTTTAACTATTGATTACCTAGGAGCTCTAGTTATCCGTAAAATATAATAAGTACCAGATCAACTGTGATGTTGTTATGGAGAGCCATGTCGCCCAGTCCAAGCAGGCATTCGCCTCGAACGTCCATCACTGCGGCATACGAAGGGGTGCGACCATTTTTCACTAAACAACCTGTAAAAATAGACTTTGTTTTTCAAAGACTAATACGCAAACAATTCAATAAAAACATCACTTATCACCACTATGATGGGATGGGTATAAGGTATGTAAGGTTGTAAGTAGGTCCGGTCACCAAACACCAAAATCATCTATGTCGAGGCTTCATACCCTCGGTTCTTTCTAGCCATCAAATAAATCGTCCAATAATGTAGAGAAAGAAAATGTGCAACTTTGAATTAGTTTATGATTTAGAATTAGTGATGAATCCTCATTCATCCAAAAGCCTTAACCGTCGTCAGGAGTCAGGACTATCTATTGTGTTTATTACCATCCAGCAGCAGTCCTGGGGCTACATTCGCCAAATATTCTCCGTCGGCGTCATCTCCGACGGCAGTGAGGAGCTTGGTGCGGCCACCTCGAAGCCTGTACAGGGCCTCTGCCATATTGCGCGCCACGCCACCAGCACCCTGCTCCGTGCCACACATGTGAGTGCTCCCATCCAACTGAAACAATTACACATTATTGGGTTTCTAGAAAACCGTTTTTTCAAAGTTACCGCGGCCCTGGTACATAAAAGGCTTACGAAGGAACTCGATGGATTTTTAGTCTGTAAAAGTCTGACACAAGTGCGTGCGGTACAGTTCAAGCGACGAGGGACACCGCTGCTAACCAACAGCGGGAGGGGTAATTTGATGATTTTTACCATCGATACAAAAGAAAGGTATCTCCGAATACGCAAATGTTAACTGTTTCAAAACGTCGCAGCCACATATGTAAGTAGTCGTAGTAGGACTGGTTAGTAATAGTTGAGTGGCTGTGGTATGGGTACAGATTTGTAAAAAGTATGTTAATTATTAGCAGGAATATTACGAAAAAAAACTTTTGTATTTTTACCCAGGACATACCTAATTCCTATAAGAAACCTTCATTTTATTTGGTTCAGTAGTTCTGGTGTGAGTCTTACTTTCGAATTTATTTATGTACGTAACGATTTACTCACCATGCTAGGCTGAGGTAATTAAATGGAAGACTTAATTTTTATTTGCGAGAAAATTCCATAATTTTCATTTACTAAATATAGCTTACTTACTTCCACCTGTCTGCATAATTCCGTTGCGATGCAAGTGCCTACCTACGTTTCAGTAGGTATAGCTGTGAAGCTAAAAGGAAGTGCTTCATTGCATGTGAATTTTAATTATAAGGCAGTTCATGACGGGACCGCATCGTGAATTACTTGGCCAGTTGTAGGCAAGTCTAGTGATGTGAAGCTAATGTTCCGATAGCGCAAGTTAAATGGCAAATGTTTGCTAGCAAATACATTTCAGTTTAAAACGGTTTTCCATAATGTTTCCTTTTCATGCTACAAAGCTTCGGCGTCTAATCTACTTGTCAAATAACGTGACTCCACAGTCTGCAATTGCCAGCTATCTTATTAACCTTATTTGCTCATGATTTTATGACGCATCCGTAAGGATACCTGGGTAAAGGGTCGCGTCATCTAGGTTCAATTGCTCTCCTGTTTATTATGCTCTGTTAGTAAGACAGTCCTTCTGAAAGGTAAAGTTAGTTTGTGTCCAAAATGTTGAGGAGATGAGGGCACGTCACTAGCGCAGTGCATGTCGGCATCAGGTGCGGCGGTGACCGGTCGTCCGGTCAGTGGGCTGGCGGGCCCGGCGGCGCATGCCGTTGACCGCATTGATGCTATCAGCGACCACCACGCCGCCCGCAGTACACCACTGCATTATGTGATCCATTTGTTTTTGCCCACAGATTTATGCTATGCTAATGTTTTTACCGTTGAATTTATTCAATTATATTTGTTGCTGCGGAATTTCAGCTTTCCGTGTCCCATACATTTTCTTGACTGGCATTGTTTCGTGTGAACTGTGAGGCAAATGGTCTGAATGTAATTTTTTGCGATTTAGGTAGATGGAGGCCAGAACTGGTTTATTATTTGAATTTATGTGAAGCTTTTATTGATGTACTTAATGATAAACTTTAGATTTGCATTTAGCAAATTATGTAAGTTGTACCCATTTGTATAGATCATCATCATAGTTTTCCCACATCCTCCAAAACTATTTTGGTCTATTCATTTACTATTTTTGTTTGTGTTTATCATTATAATAAATGTTAATACATAAATAATACATTAATACAACAAATTAATGAGTTCGGTGACGTCATTGTTCATGTCCATTATTGTCCATGCTTCCGAGTAGTAAGTACCCAGTAATAGAATTATATTTTAATTAACATTTGTTATTGTGTTACCCATTGAAATGTGAACGAAATTATGTGTGTCGAAGGGAAAACATTTCGTTTGAATACATGATATTGATACATGCGTTCTGCCTAGAAATTATTAAACAATTCGACACAACCACCCGACTTAGGAATCGAAACCGAGAGACCGTGCACAGCAGTCGCGCTATGCGACCACCAGACCATCATCTTAGGACAAAAAGAAATTGTGGCCCATGGGCAAAAATATAACAATACAAATAAATAACGAACATTAAGGTAACGGTAGCCAATTGGCCTACCCACAATTTTTACTAAGGACTCCTTAGTAAGGAGTTAAATTTTGTTCATATTAAGTTTCAGTTTTAATGGATTTTACGGTAACTTAAGAACTTTAGATAGCAGTGACAATGAATGCGATTGATCAGTTACTGCTCAGACAATCTTTGGTCTATGTTTATAAATGTATGTTTTGAACCACATTTATTGAGTGAGTTAGTAAGCAAGTTACTGGTTCTAGTAATAAAAATGTTTTCTTTTTAACGGCTTAGTACGTACATCCCTATATACACTATACGTAAGTAGTACATTTCAACCTAAGGTTTTAACCGACATTCATAGACAACTACATATTTCCCATTTAAAAAAAATATTTAACAAAAGAATAACCTTTTGGTTTAATTTCTTATTTGCTTTGTCTATTAAGTAATTATGGACGAATGAAATATGAATAAGCTCTTGATACAACGATGTTAAAGTGTTCATTTAGTTGGACAGCCACGCCTCCCGCTTGCCACGTTATGATTACATTTCACTGAGGCCGCTCTTTATTATTCTCACGAAAAAATGATAGTCGAATAACCGCGTCCTTACTTAAGTGTCAATCCAGTACTAAGATGTGTCTGGAAGTGTATTCGAAAGTATATGTGTTTTTGCAATAATCTGTTAAATTTTTATAAACGATTTAGCAATGTGGGAGGGCGCTGGGAAGGCGGCGGTATCGAGCGTGGGCGCGCCGCCCTAGCGGGACAGAAGCCCTACAGTTGAGTGAGCACAGAGGTGGAGCGCGCACGCCCGAGCCGCGCCGCACTCGCCGTACTCGCCGCTCGCACCGCACGCTCCACGCTGCACGGCCAGTGTGCCCCGCGGCCCCCGGCGCACCGACCGCTGCACGTGTATGCACCGCACTCGCGCCGACCACGCGTCGCCGATACAAACCTTGTTGAATAAACGTCACGTGTAACCAACGTTTTCTACAATTATTATTGGCAACTCCAAAAATATTCTAAATTGATAGTGTGACATTAAATAACATGATACGTGTCAGAAAAACAGTGTTTATCGTATAATTTGGGCGGCGGCGGCGAAACGTCTACGTCATGCTACGAGGTAACTAACGTTTTATCTAATGTAAAAAGCCGTTTTATTTTCCAATAGCACACGATTAACAACACCCATGAACTTGATAGCTTGTTAGTCTTTCGAGGGCGTTAATGCGACTAATAACTTAATTGTATTAAGTTTATACAGGGACAAGTTCAAATCGGGTAACAGCTTGCTTATTTTGGCGATATAAGTAATGCTTCAAATGTCCTCTAGGCATTTTTATGAATATTTGATTACCTATTAGTAAGGTTTAACCGATTTAACCTTTATAAACATTCAACAACTCGAAGAGTAGTAATTGATTTAAAGTGGATAACAACTGCTAGCTACGCGTGCTACGACTAGGTTTATAATAAAACAAGAAAATGTTTTTTCAACGGTCACGCCTTGTAATAGGTGTCTTATCTTACAACGATGAAACTTTCAGTAACGAATACACATTTCTAAGAAAATGATAGCTAATAATTTCGAGGCTTGAGGTAGGCAACAGCCACGGGAAACAAAATGCTGTAGCGAGCACAGTTAAACTTGAATTTACCCTGGGGACAGGTTCCGGGACAGCGATCAAAGTAAAAGGATTTCAGATTTCCTCCCGGACTTATTGGAATGGATATGTTAAGATGTTTAAACATTTTGGATATCAATAATTCTACAATGTAATCACTTGTATTTGGTACCTGAAATTTTGCTTGTAGCTAGGGATCAGATCTTACGTGGCGAATTGTAGCAAACGACCGACATAAAAAATTAAAACTCGTAGGTACATTTTAAGAGAAATCCAGTAGTAAAGCTGTCTTCTACAAAAAGGTTAAGACTTACTAAGGACTGGGGGTCTACATAGCCTTTTTCTCACACAATAGGCTCCTATGTCCTGTCACATTATTTGGATCGCTCTATCGGATTTTGAGCTCTGTAGTATTTTTAACGTGACTTGAATACACTGTCTTGAATAAACTACGTCTTTTGCTGATTTTAGAAGTGTTTATTTTTTAATCAAATATTTTTCTATGGTGGTAAAAAAGTAAGGAGTAATGAGCTCGTATGTAAGGCTAGTTTCATTGCAATTCGCTTAACCACTACGTATATTTTTTACTTCACATTTATGAAATTAATATTATCCCGTTAAAGCTGACCCTCCAAATTAACCCCTCAGCGTGCAGGTATGGGCAAATAATTCGAATGATTTATTTACGATGTCCCTCGCTCGGTACCTCCTTTCCATAAATTAGAGGCTTTACGCCAGAGGTCTTATTTCATTATTAAATTTTATAGGGGACCTGTAGGTGATATAATGTCAAACCCAAATATGTTTTATAAACGTTCTGAAAAGATTTTTAATATAACGCTGTTCAAAAGTTGAAATATGCACATAGTTTTCCAAGGCTTAGGTTAATTTATAAGTCTGGCCAAACAGATCATAACGAAGAAGTGAAAAAACTGGAATAGAAAGCACCCTGGTCTAGTTCCGGCTACATAGATTACGTCATCAATCAATGATCGTTTTAACAAAAATCACTCAAGACCTTCGTGATAACTATCAATGAGAACGCCCCAGATCACTGCTCTATTTTCAGGATAGCTAGAAGATAGCGAGTAAACAATTCTTGTGCATGGACAATATCACCTTCAGAAGAAAGTTCTTAATTCATTAAATAATTAAGATGTTAAACAGTAATCTATTGCAAAAAAGTGCAGGTAAATCTGCGGTCTTTTGTCTGCTCTTTTAGCATTCCTTGGCGGATGAGGAAACCGCATTTTTCAAACCAGCTATTGAGTATTCTAAACAAGTGAAGCCGTTTCCAAAACCGCGTTGATATTACCGCGGTATTATGGCTTGCCCCTGAACCAGTGACTTAGGTAGTTAGAGGTGCTAATGGTGCTTTTTCGAGGCATCGATAAAATAACCATTATTTTTGTTCTTCCACTGACATGAAACAGACCACTTTATTTTGTAATGAAATAGATAAATAGCTGTTCGCACGGTTTCTTAGAATATGTATCGTGGTAAACTATTGCTGTTTACTAATCTGTTACCTGTGTTCGGTACTTGCAATAGAATTTTTGTTGTGAAATCTTTTTACTATAATTTGATGTATCAAAATTAAGGTTGTCTCTTATCATAAGTACTTATTTTTGATTAGATAACAAATATAATAATCATCTCTACAGTAAAAAATCGTGCTCTATCTTAATATAGGGTATTTATATAGTTTTAGAGTGTCAATGTCCATATCGTAGCAGTATCGTACCACCGGTTCACACATGTCTCCGTTTTACTGTTCCGTTTTATCGTGTACGTTTTTTTTCGTCGATGGCGTTTTTACTGTATACAGAATACTGTGCCATGTGTGAAGTCACTCATACAACTACATACGCCATCGACGAAAAAAAACGTACACGATAAAACGGAACAGTAAAACGGAGACATGTGTGAACCGGCCGATGATACAACCTGGGTGATTCTTTTTCCCTTTTAAATGTACGGTGGATGTCAGGTTCACCCAGTTCACGTACAGGACGATATTGTCTTAAAAAAACCTTCATTGTTATGTGAAAATATGGTACGAGGTCATTAATACTATACGAAGTATGAGATTAACTACACAATGAACCATATTAATGAATAGTTAGTATATTAGCAACCCTAACGCTTTAAGCTCGGGGTCGTGGGTGCGTTTGTTTACCACAGGTGATGTTAGCCATTCGCTCAACATTATCTGTTTACGGAACCACCACGATAAATGTGTTTATAATTTCAATTTTGAAGCCCCTACAAAAATATACTTAACAGTTTCCAGTGCGTAAACGTAATTAGCACACATGAAACTATGTGTAATGGTTTTTCTTTGGGCCGAAAATAAACTGAAGTGTTATTGAAAACTGTATAAGTACTTAAGCACTTTCTGTTTGTTTTTTATCAGCTTCGTGCGTGATATAATTCTTGTATGTTTGTACACATTCATTTAATGTGTGTACAGTGTACTGCTCTACTTCTATAATTATTTTTTATAAATCACTCACTATTTTTGTCAGTAACCGAAAAGTACATACACAACTTTCATCTATGTACTTGTAGGTGTAATTAATTATATAATTAATTAAGTACCTACATGAGTAAAGTAACGAACATAGGACTACCGACTACTCCAGAGAGAGGATACTATCCCTCACCTCCAGTTGGCCGGAGAGAATGATGTCGAGGACTGGTCTCCAGCTTCTAGCATATCTTGATTGGCCGACCAGAGTTAGTAGCTCTTCTCGTAAGGTGAATACCTTGTGTCTCACTCACCACCCAGTGGGCTGGTACATAATGTACAAAGGTAAATAATAAATAGTTCATTATAGGATGGATATATCCAGATAATGAGATGTTATGCTACAAAAGAGTGCTTCAGTTACGTAACAGTATAATGTTGTGATGAGGCCGGCGAAGCCTCCACTTTACTTATTCAGTCTCCGACTCCTCGCAATGCCTTCGCTGCGAGCGCAGCTCCCAGGGGCACCTCACTAACAACACACTATTATTATCTATTGAATACAGAAACGCTTTGGAATTGAACGAAAATACTCTGTTAGTTCAGTGAATAAGTAAAACTGTTTCGTTTAACTTAGTAGGATTTATTTATTAGCGTTTCAAATTTTAAACAAGTGATACATATTTACATGACGTAAAAAAAAATCCTTATTTATACATATATATGTACAACTAAAAAATGGCATCAAAAACTCCTCATCGCTGCCCACCGGGAGTGTACCCAAGAGGCCTTAGTAGGTAGATAGATAGGTAGCGATTCGGATGTATTATTTTATTTTTATTATTTTTAGCCCATACTGTCCCACTGCTGGGCAAAGGCCTCCCCATCTTGCTTTCTTTCGACCGAGCCCACCAGTCTCGACAATAGGCGTCAAGGTCATCACGCCATCTCTTCCGGGGCCTACCCCGCGTGCGGTGTCCATCCTGAGGTGTCCACTGAGCGACGATAGTGGCCCATCTTTCTGGATGCATTCGGCTGACGTGTCCGGCCCAGTTCCACTTTAATATTGCCGACTTTTGGCCTACATCAGCGACTTTACGATTCGGATGTAAGGAGATTTTAAATGAGAAACTGTTTAACTAACATTGTCTGGAGATTAAAAATCGTAAATCAGACTAATTACTTCACTTTTTCCTGATGGAGCTAAGTAGTCTGAATGATAACATATTTAGGAAGTTCACAGCTTTTTAGTTAGGTTTATGCCTTACCACTTACCCACAGATAATAGTTTACTGCAATGTTATTGCAGTAAACTATTATCTGTGGGTGTGTCCTTTAAATAAACTGGGTTTTAATTTGAATATATTTTCACATGACTTGCAATAAAGCCTAGCATTGATGTCATTGGCAATATTCCTGGAGTTCATTTGGCACCGTAAAAAGTTCACACCACATTAAGTCCGGCGTAGTTTTGGCTGATCGCCACCGCTCCATGTGGAAGAAGGGCTGCGGGTTACATTTTCTGATGCTAACTTATCAAATGCACGTTCCAACACCGCACCATTTCATTTTCCAATGCAAATAATACCGAATTTATTCATAGTTCAATCGACTGCATGCCTTGTCATCGAATGAATTTATTAACTTCATAATTTGGCATTGTAGTAAAAGTAGACCTATCTTATAAAGGGTTTTGGCCTTTGAGTTCATAATTAATATTACAAACAATAAGTTCAGTGTTTTGTTTACCTAAGAACAAAGTTCACTTTGTAAACAGAGTTATTCAAACAATCATCAGTCCGGTTAAATAATAAACAAATCTCAATGGACGCATGTTACGCCGGGGAGCTTAATAAATAAATAAATTCCATCACAATTTTTGCTCTGGGGTGTTGTTGGTTCAGAAATTGAAGCTCGGTTACGAAGTAACGGTCAAGTGAGATCGGTGTGGATGACGTCAGAGGTTACTGAGCTTGTCGTTGATATTTACCTGACAAGCATGTTCAACACCTATGTAGGTAAATGCAAATTTTATTCTCAAGTTTGTGCAGTGGTTGTACCGTAGCATTCATTGCAGGGCTGATGACTCTTAGGAATTTGTTCCTACGAGTATATATTTATTGAACCTCTGACGTGACAAAGGACTTGACCTTGATTTTATATTTATCTAAGAAACAGGCCGTAAAAATCCAGGAAAAGTGCGCTAAACCGATGATTTATGTGTAGGGTCGTAGTAAACACGGCGGGTCGTTATCAAGCCGCGGTAAAGTGCGCCATGATTGGCGGAGCGCGCGCGATGTGGCCTGGCACGCTGCCACCTCGTCCCGCTGAATCTGCACTCGCTGCCACTTCACGGCTCCATCCAAATGCTTACATACTATTGTTCGCTGTAAAAACTAGTTTGTTCTAATTTAACTATGTAGGAAAATGACTTTATCCTTCGGAGTAAGTGTCTGCTTGCGTCAGAACTTTTTTGTGGTTGAACTACTTAACAATATAGTAAGTACTGAAACAAAAAGGTCATTAGGTTCATTGCTGGTAGAATATGACTACATGCCACATGGATGTATTTCTGAGTATACATTATCTCTCAAAATACAAAAATGCCGGTATTCCATTACAGGTAGTAAGTAATGGATAGGAATGATATTTGAAATTCAAAGCTACGAGGCTCGTAGCTCTTATTGTTCAAGCATAGCAAAGAGATAGGAATACTATTCTGTATCTATTGATAATGCCAGTTTTGCCATAGTTGTACGGAATGGACGAAGGGGAGTTATCTACTAGTATGAGATGATGCAAACCCGTGTGCAAACCTTATCGGCGGAAATAGCATCATGTTCTTTCAGAGCATGTTCACCACCTAAGTATATACCGACGCTTTTTAGGAAGGAGCGATTGCTTAAAAAAGAAATTAAAAAAATATGTAATAGCTTTTATGTTAGAACGACAATGAATATTTATTCCACTAATAAGCGATTCATACTTCCAAATAACCTGCAGCGCCAAGCCGGAACGAAATTTAATAGATTGCTTTCATGTAATAGCCTCTAACGTTTGAAGTAGGAAATTGCATGGTGCGCGGTCCGATGCGGGATTCCGTTAATGTGAACCTTATAGATTGGATCTATACGTCATATTTGTTAGGAATATAACATAGCTTAATTGCTTCATTCAGCATTGACAGGCTATGAATGTAAGGTAAATGTGCTAAGATTTCGCAGCTCATTTACTTTGAGTACTTTTTTTGTGGGGCTTCATTCACTTGTTTATTCTCACGTTGGATTTCGTCACAGTTTCTCGATATTGTTATGTTCTTTTATCTAGTTTGGGTAACTGTCGGGTATTAAATTTGGTTTTAAATATGAGACCACGTTATTAGGTAAATGCCCGGGCATGAGTGCAATAGTTTTTAAGATATGTTCATTACGGCGAAGTTTAAAACAAACCTGTACATATTCATAATGAGCATGTTCAATGATCTAGTTAAGCTCATGTAATAATGCGTAAAGGCATCTTTTCAATGAGAACATTTAAAAAGAGAATGCAGCATAGCCGTGGGCTCAACTTTTGCAATTATAAACTGCGTAGCGTAGGTACCTACTGCGAACTTTAGCCATCACGTCAAAGTTATTTAAAGCGCAGTATTTTTTAATAACAAGTCTCTTTGACTTTTACATTACAATTAGAATTACATTTTTTTAAGAGTAACAAGAATATTAATAGGACGGAATTACCTTGCAGTGGACGTCTAGCCATCCTGATTTCATGCAATGCAATAGAATTAGTAAACTAAATCTTCAAACAAAAACACTTACAGGGTTTTGAAATAGACAAGATGAGGATAAACAAGGATAGATAATATATTTACAAAGCCTAGCTTAGTCCAACGTAATAACTATGACTTGCAAGGTAAGGTGTACCTAAGACGTGCACACACGCCGACAACAAGCACGTACCCTGGCTATGCACGCCGCAATGTGGTTAGCAAAGTGTCGATCGAGTGCAGACGCCGCTCCAATCGATATTACATTATCGTGATTGACTCGGACGCGGCCGGAGGGAGCACGGCCTGAACAAAAGGCGATCGTCTTGCAGCTCGCGCCACTGATACCCGGCATTGACCTGCTGTCAACACGAAACTGGGTTACGGGCGGCGCGATGACGATGTTCCTCTGTTCCCCATGCCATCGAGTCGCGCGCAAAAAATATTCCGTCATTTAGCTTCTTGTCAGTTGAACCGCCGCCACTCAACCCCTGAGTGGAGCCTGATTGTGACCGTTACTGATGAGATTTTAACGCTTGTTGGCGCTTCAACGTTTTAAGCTGATTTAGTTTTAAGCAGCCAGCTAGTTTCATGAAAATAATTTATTGTCGCTCATCCTTTTAGTCGCTGCTTTATACAGACGAAGTTTATGATATTTTTGTTCCGGGTAGAGGATAGTAGTTTTATGTTGAGTCACTAAACAAACCCTTTCAGTAGATACTGTTTGACGAATGGAGTTGCCGAATCAGCAAGTTTAATGAATTTGTTTGTTTGAGTTCCAGTTTAAATGTTTAGTTGTAGTAAATCCATATTGGGGTATAACCTGTTAGATAATATACCTTGTATGAGTAAATAGACTTTTGAAAATTAATACTCGATGTTTGATGAGGTACTTGGGTTGACTTTGAAGATTTAAACATTTAATATAAAATTTTAAGAAATACTACGAATATAAAGCACAATTTTCCTTTTGTTTAAAACCTTATTACAAGATAAAGACATTGCCAGTATAAAAATAACGTCTAAAAATTCAGACGGACTTTAAAGAAGCCAGTAAAGATTTCACGACTCTTATTAAAAACGTTGAAGTCGAGTCGGGGAAAAGTTTTTCTTAACTAGGCTTTAAGCTCTTTGAACGGGCAGACATGCAAAGCGCGATAATCGAGGGATTTACAGAGAGAAATTAGTTGGATAGGTAGTTGACAGCTTGTTCTACATTGATAAGCAGGTACAATATAGTGCAGATATGTATATGTATGTCCAATACAGTGTATGTATTGTACGTACGTACATACGTACTCCTTCAGTTTGTATGTGTATTTAGGGACGTGTGCCTGAAGTTATTGGGCCATTAAATTGGCTTACGATATTGAGTCATTATCCGCCTTGCCTTTCATTACGACGATCAAACTACCCAGATGTGGATGACCGTTAATATTTTGATCGAGCAACACCTATTTGGTATCATTGGTATATTTTTTGGTACTTACTTTTTGCGGTATTGATATTTTTAATTAATGATCTTTCTGCCTGCAAAAATTATCTTAACTACCTATAGTAGTTATAAGTTTTTAGGTAGCTCAATCATTTATTTATAGATAGCTTTTCCCAGAGTGATTTGTGTCTGACGTCCGTTATCCTCAGGGGAAACTTATGTACTTTCTTCGTTTATTATAAAAGTATTCGGGATGAAATCGACTAGTTTCCCCCTGTGTTGCTCATGATTAGATTAATAGTTACATCAAACTGAAGCAACCCGGGCAAAAGATCAAAAGAAAACGTATTTGCTATTTTCTGACGATCTTCCCCTTGTTTTCGGAAATTAAAGTCAGATTTATGAATACAATGGCAATATATAAGGTTATCAGCCACAAAGCGCACGCAACGCAACAAACGTTGTAAATGAGGCTGTTTTTATTCGCGTCCTATCACGATAGCATCGTCAGTTCGGACGCCATCGCCACGGGAATTAAACAGTAGTCAATAAATCAGCACTCCTCGTAATGGTTTGGTTACTTGTGTAAGCAAATCAATGAGAGCTGCCGCCCTTTGTGATCCAATGACACTACAAAAATAGGGACGAGGGTGGCTTGCATTAAAATCCAGTCGACAAAAGCGAATTTAATGAGTAGCAATCGATACTTGATTGTGACACGACACCCACCGCTGGTAGCGAAGCAAAAACAGTTTACTTAAATTATTCACGTACTTTCCAACAGAACTATACAGAACTTAAATAACTATGGCATGTAATGGGAAAAGTTTGCGAATAAAAGCTTAAAACGTTGGTAGGTACGCAAATAAAATTAATATATCTAAGTAGTGCGGGGTGCACATTGGGAATAGTTGGATCCAATCGTATTACGAGTTGGCAAGTTTCGGTCGCGAGTGGTCCGGTTCCGGCAATCAATGTCTTAGATGAACTTCTCCGATAATGATCTGCGACTTTATTCGATAATCAGCTTTTGGCGAATATTGCTCCAATGTTTTCGGGTTGGGATGTTGTTTTCGGATAGGTTTGTGATTATTTAGCCACAAGCTGCCTTTAGTACATTGATTGTTTGAGTCAGATATTGACGTATAGTAGTCAATTAAGCACAAAAGGCAAAATTTATTTTTATTTTAGTTCATAAATGAAAACCTAATAAAAATTTTTGTATCACTATACTGTGCAGAAACAAAAGACAGCGTGCTTTACGAGATGAGTGATAAGATAGAGCGGGGTCGGGATAAGAACCCAGGACATGAAAGGACGAGCTTATCATTAGAACATAAAATGTAACCCGAGGTGTAACAACGTCGCGTCGGTTGAAAACAAAAGACCTTTTTGCAAAATGTTAAAAATTTCATCAAATAAGATAGTCAGTTGATTAATTCTAGTAAATTTATTTTAGTAAAGTGTCTGGATTAATAAATATACCTCTAAGTAAATAGTATTTTTTTATGTCAAAGCAATATTAGTGATTTGTAAAAAAAATATAATTCAATTCAGCAACAGTTACTTAATATCTAGGTATATCAGATACAAGGGACTACGTATTATGTCTTGATTGAATTTATTAAAAATCTCACCGTTTCACCCGCGTCGCGGGGGAATTTCGCCTCGGACCGTGATAAAATATAGGTATCTTTTGTCACCCGGGGATTATAATGCAGCTTGTCATAAATGGAAGTTTCAAATCGGTTCAGAAGGTTCGGAGCTTTTAGGGTGCAAACAAACAACAACTAAAAAACACTGGTTCAGATCAATATAATACATCAGCAGGACATAGTATTTTTACATTTGATTTTAGTTCGAAGCCTACAAATGTTTGAGTTGTAATAAATCACAAATTACCCACGGGAAATCAACTTACCCACCAACGCACGGTTTATATTGGGAGATCGCAAAACATTATACAAATACGCGTATTTTTAGTTTGTACATAAAATGTCACCATACAGGTCGAATAGGTGGAGGATGTTGTAAAATATGGCTTATAAATTAATGCTTTACTTAGGAATGTTTATTAATCTTTCAAGTTGATCTTTAAAAACTGCTTTAGCTAAGGGATGATTCCAAAGAACTGCCGCGGCCATCTTACTGCATTTACATGAGCCATTTGATGATTTAACATCACAAAAAATAAACTAAAAAAAACCGGCCAAGTGCGAGTCGGGCTCGCGCACCGAGGGTTCCGTACAAATCCTGTATAGATGAAAAGTGAGACTCGCTCAAACCGTTCAGTTTAGAACAATCATAGTTAAAGTAATTTCGTGAGAGTCAAAATAGTTGATATTTTTTATTTTATAATATAACTAAAATGAATATAAATATTTTATTAAAATTCCATGGAGACGAATGTCATTTAAAAAATATAAAAGACGCAAAAGCAGCTGAAAGGAGTTTCAGAGGATTGTACAGTTTGCAATGCTAGTTATTATTGCTAAAGACTTTCATAAAGAACCAGGATCCAAGATCCAAGACCAGGTTCTGATGAGGATCTGGAAACCCTGAGAAATCGAGGGCAACTCTTGAATATTGTAGGCACGCACCAAGTCAAAACCAGACATGTGAGTGTATTTTTGAGGGTACTGGTAAACAGTGAAGGTTTGGAGCTGATTTGATTATGGAGACCACAGAAAGTCGAGGGAACTCCTGAGCGATATGTTGCAACTTTCACGTGTTTGGGCTTATTTTATTCGTATTGACGAGAACTTTTCACAAAAGTTAAAAATAAAGACTTTTTTCAACAAAAAAAAAAAACAACTTCTAAAAACAACAAGAAAACTGTTAACGTAACTAAAACATACTGTTGAGGATATCTCTCGACTTTCTCACGTCTCCATCATCAGGTAAGCTCTAAACCTTCACTGTTTGATAGTATCATCAGACATACATCTGAGAATCAAGTTTTAACCCTATGCATGCCTACAATTTCTGATAGTTGCCCTCGATTTCTAAGGATTTCCATAATCAGATCCTGACCTGATGACAATGGAAATAAACGGCGAGTATACTCTTTCACTACAAAGAAATGACTTCTCAAATCCGTCAAACTTGGTCGTTTAAATTCCCCATTGAAATGAGGAAAATATTTGATGTTTAAATCTGATTTTCTCTAGATTCCCATGGTTCACATTGATGCGACTAATGCCATAGTAAATCAGAGCCTTATATCATTATACTTCGCTATATTTCGTTCGTGTCCGCCGTGGGTATGGTTTCCATACTACACCTTAGTATGGAATGACCTTTGAATGATTTAGAATTTTTCACAGTTTAGAGGCAATTAGATTCAAGAAGTGTTTGATATTAATTTCAACTTTAATATCTCTACGCGTTCATGTGAAAAGGGGTAGGTAGGAAGTTTATAAAATTATAAAATAATTTTTTTTTATGTCATGTGAGCAAAAATAATATTTTAATATTTTATGTAACTTCAAATTTATCATTTTCGCAATTTTTCCTTTATCTGTACTATATAACGTTGCTTCGTGCCGAATTTCAGGATTCTGAGTTCACGGGAAGTACCTTGTAGGTTTTGATTCCCTAGCGTGTGACGGAAATTCGTCTAAGGTGTCGGTATAACTGCTGTATCTTTTGATCGCGTTAACTTAGAAGTTTTTTCACCGCTTAAAGGGACAATAGACCTAGATATTTGGTATAAATTTCAATTTGATACCTTTATTCGTTCGTGAGAAATAAGGTAATAAGTTTCATTTTATTAAAATATTTTTATTATATTATATGAATAAAAAAATGTTATTTTCGCAATTTTTCCTATATTTGCATTATATGACAATGCTTCATGCCAAATTTCAAGATTCTGAGTTTACGGGAAGTATCCTGTAGGTTTTGATTCCTTTGTGAGTGTCGAAAATTTATTGAAAATATCGACATAATCGGCTGTATCTTTTGATTGGCTTGGCTTAGAAGTTTGATATTTTCACAGCTTAAAGGGGCAATAGACCTGAGTATTTCATGTGAATTTCAGCTTGACACGTCCACGCGTTCTTGACAGACAGACAGACAGACAGACGGACAACAAAGTGATCCTATAAGGGTTCCGTTTTTTCCTTTTGAGGTCCGGAACCCTAAAAAGGTGTGAATACATACAAAAATGCTTTATGCATTTGTTTATTGTAGATACGTAAAACCTTCTAAAAAGATCTAATTCTATAACTCGTTTTCACTGGCGTTGGCGCCGCTGTCTCGCTTAATGTTTACACTTATGGGATGGGGGTCGTGATATGGGGCATTAACCAGAATTATCCCATGATTAATTATTATCCTCGCTTCCTGGGAAGTCAATTTAATACATTAATATATGATTGTTTGTTCCGATTCCGTACTGCACCTAGGGCATGCAATTTCAGTAAATCAAAAATTACCGGTAAAAAATCGGTAATAAAAATATTTTTACCGGTAAACCGGTAAAACGGTAATTTTTGTAATTTTTTTAAAATGTGATATTATAAAAATAAGATTGGGTAGTCTTAAAGCAAAAACTAAATAAATATGCAAGGTACAAACGTTTTTTGTGACTTGGGCCGTAACAAAAAACATGTCAGTACCATCTGTACGCGATGTCGCCGACAAAATGCAAGAGAAACGGCTGCGATGGTACGGACATGTAAAAAGGAGTGACACCTGAGGACATCGGCAGTGTGAATGTGATACTCAATCTCAATATACCCGGTCAAAGGCGCAGGGGCAGGCCGAAACCGTGGTGGTTGAGTGTCGTAATGAATGACACGCAAATCTGCGAACTCGAAGAGGAAGATGTCTATTCAGGAGGATAGAGCGAAGTGGAAGAAGGAAGATACGGAAAGCCGACCCCGTCACAAGACGGGATATACGCTAAGAATTACCGTAAAAAATATATTTTTCATGGAAGTGAAAGCCCTTTTTTATGGTAAATCATCAAATGACAGACTCTTTTCGTCTAAAACCCATGTTTTTAGTAGGCGTTTTATGGACCAGGGTCGCGGTAACTCTTTCGAACAATCCCGCGGCCCCGGCAGGCCTTGGCCCTGCTGGGCCCCACTGGGTTTGCTGACATCTTCCTGAGGAGCCCGTGGAACAACGCGTGCCGCTGACACGGATCTGTTGTCTATGCAGACGGTGGAACGATGAACCACCCGAACTCACCGCCCACAGACCAACGCCTACGGTGGCCGGAAGTCGTCTCTCGACCCTTGGCACCCGTGATGTCTTCCTGGTCCACTACAGCGGCTGGGATGAGAGGTGCTACTCGCAGTCGCTCCGCCGTCTCCTTCTCGAGCATGACTGCTTCGCAGAAGGAGGCGACGGCTTCCCATTCCCTCTAGCTCAAAACCATGGCTTGAACCAGGGAAGGACGCGAAAGGTCGCCGCTGCCTATTGCCTCGACGACAACACGGCGGTACCCTTCCCAGGCAGTGCACACCTGGACTGTGTGCTCCACCGTGTCCTCAGAGCTGTCCGCATGGTGGTGAAGTAAAAGCCCTTGCTCAGTAAGGTCATAGAGTAGGTAAAATAAGCATTAGCTACATTTGTACCTAGTATAAGCTGAGAGCTGTGAGGAAAAACAGAATAACTGAATGAATACAATTTGTTTAGATTTTATAAATTAAGACGAGAAATAAGATTTGTATCTAACCTAGAGATAGTTAAGGACACACAAGTTTACTTTCTTAAAAAACAGTAACTTTAACACTCTTACAATACGTAATGTATGCAACATTACATTATATTCAGGCTACATAACAAAGATTTGACGTTAAATGAACAATTGCTATATTTTATCTGAAAAACGTAAAAACCGGTAAATTACCGGTTTCATATTATTTTTACCGGTAATTTAAAACTCGCAAAAATGAGCGATTTACCGGTAAAAACGAAACCGGTTAACCGGTATTGCATGCCCTAACTGCACCTTTATTGATCGATGTTGTTTACATGGATTTTGTGGTTTTGTGGATTCTGTTGATGAAGACAAAGTCAAATCATTTTATTTCACTTAAGCCTTCACACACACACTTATAAAGGTCGAAAATATAAATAAGGTCGATTCCAGTTGTTGATATTTTCTAAAATACCTATGAGTATGTTTTATGTAAAGACGATAATTGGAATCTTAAGACACAACCCTAACACGTAATCCTAACACGCTACTTGTATTTTACGACTGAAGTTACAATATTCTTCTAAAATTCAATTAGTATTTCCCTTATACAATAGCTGCCAGGTCCGAGCACTCAGTCAGCGGGTTTTGATCATTAAATTAATTACTGTCTAACACCTTGAGTGCGACTGTAACTGTGGACTGCGAAATTAAAGACACCTCCATTTCTATTCTGTCCAATCAAGCTTTTCTCAGCACAATCGTCGAAATAATTGGAGCGAAAAGCTAATAAAACGAACTATTAAAATATGATCGATGGGTCAATTTCGAAAAATATTTCATAGCATGGTAAAGTGTGTATTGTTTTACTAAATGTTATGTTAATGCAAAGAAACCTGATATGAAATAGCGGTAAATATAGTAAAGCGCAGTGGACGGTGGTTCTTGCGACGATCAATCACAACAGCTTGACAATGAAAAAGTGGCGCAACGCTTTACGTGCTATCAATCTAACCGCGGCCAGCTTGCACCCGGATATAAGCCGTCCACCTCACTAAATCAACGACAACAACTCACTTGATTGCAACCTTTTTGTTCTAACTAAACATTCATTTACTTGCAACCTTATCGAACTAAGTCTTATTGTTTTACTGAGCTTTTATCTCTGACTCTCGACTTTGTGTTAAATACTATTTTCTTTTTCTATTATTTAGTAGAGTTGCTTATTGATGATAGTATACAAAATTATATGTAAGTCCTGTGTTCAAACTTTGTAAATGCTGGCCTTTTTTTTTCATTTTTGGCCATTAGACTATAGACAGGAAATTCAAGTTTATACATGAACTGAGTAAATGTCACGTTGTATAAGGGGTCTTTACAAAAAGAAATAATCGGTATTTATTGCTGCGTAGTAAAGTTCTCGATGTGCGTTTTTGTGAGCGAAAGGTAAAAGCCGACAAAATGGGCAGTAAAAGGGCATGTAAAGAAAAATAGCAATTATAGTGAAGCGTGAAAGTGTAACTGTAAGTCTGTGCTCAGGCCAGGGCACGGTGTAATGGTAGTTGTAATTCTCGCTTCCGCGCCGGCGCTCGCTCAATGGCTCACTTGGCCGCTGTAGTAGCCTCCCCGGCCCGCTGATGACGTTTACACTTTTTAACTAACGTTTCACGCGCCCTTACAAAAAGGGTTTACGAGCTCTCTTTGCGTTTTTATGTTGATTAACTACTTCAGTCTTTCTCTGTTCCCTCGCTCTCTTTACCAACAAGTCGCACCTCCCTTATTACATATTTACCTTGTATGCCTCTAAATTGCAGGGATAATCTGTCGCTTAGCCTCCAAATAGTCTAGAAGTTGTTTTATTTGACTATGAGATTAAGCTCTGAGCATACGCCAGAACTAAGCGTGTTCCATCCGGATTTTGCAGAATTTTTCGCTCATGTTTCTTTAATTTCACTTTATTTACATTTAGATTTAAGCACGCAGTAATCTCCTCAAAAATATTCGAAAAGAGAGCACAGGTGCAAGCATGGATTGTTATGAATTAGATTATTAAGGAAGGCCCAGATGTCTGTAATGTACCTACTATACATAACCATTCATAAGAACAAAGCTTTCCTGTATCATCTGTGTCAACAACATAATAAACTTCCACTATAACTTTCCACAGTTAGCTGTTTCAGTCTACATATTCATATTTGTTCTAACTTCTGAGGTAGGAACATCCATACAACTAGTTCCGCAAACTTCATACAATAGAACAAAGCTTTAATTCGTCATTAAAATGCATTAAAATTATATTTGCACAAGATTTGTAATTTTCTGAGAAATATAGTTAAATGTAATGCGTAAGGAGAGCGACGCTGAGTCTGTTGTATGACAAATGGCGAGATTCGCGTCTTTTATTTCATTTTTTCGATCTAGCGTCGGACTTCGCAGTGACACTTTGAAAATTAGTTTTGTAGCGTGAATAATGAGTGTCCTCGTCGGTATTATATTTATGAAAGAGGAAACACGCCGTGTTTATTTAGTTCATCGACGCACGTTGTCTATAACGACGTATAATTGTGGGCTGTTAGGAAATTGTCATGTTGGATTTCCATGTTGAAGTATCGTGTCATTAACTGTTATCGAAAATATCAACAGTAATTACCTGTTGAGTTAATATTAATAGCTGCTGTACACAACATCATGTAGTTGGTGTTAGAATTGAAAATATTTCATTAAACTTCTATAAATGTCTGCTGCAAAATATTCTGCATTAATGTGTTTTTTTCACTCTATGATGATAGTATCGAAGTGAACTCGTATTCAAAACTGATTTATAAATACGAATGAATGCAGATAACGTTGTCAGTCACGACATTTGTACATTAAGAATACATCAGGAATCACTGGGTTTTGAATCACGGCAAACGTGTGGACTTGATAGGTAAATGCGCTTCATTACATTCCAAATTAAATTTTCCTTTAGTTAACGATATACATAAAAGTATACATCCGATTATTTAGGTATGCGTATTTATTGAAATTTCAGGTATTTTTAATGTTATTATTTTTACATTAATAACCTCGACGCAAAAAGAAAGGTGCTATGAGGTTGACAGCAGTGTGTCTGTCTGTTGCACAGTGGCTGGTAGTTTAATTGATTCCGTTTCATCAAAATTTTAAGACTTTTATGGCCCAAATTTCCCTGCGAGAAAAAGGTGCAACTTCAATTATCCCCAAAGAACAGTAATACCGGTTACGTACTTTATCTGTAAAGTTTTTTTCATCCTAACTGTAGAACTTAATGCTGAAATATCGAGTGACGACATTTTTATGACGACACTTCGCAGATCGCGGTGAAATACAATAAAACCAAGAGCAGAGAATACAATACAGCGAAATAGTTCATTTCAAATGTCAAAATGAAAAAAGCGCTGTCAGCGGTTTCAAGCGGCTGGATTAGAAAATGTGGCAATGAATGTAAAGTCGGCTGCAGCAGATACTTGGTTTTATTTCGAACGTTGGCGCCGTCACTCACGAGGTGTTATTTTTTTATTGCTTCGCTCTTTACATAATGGTTTGATGGCGTCTATGTCGATGTCGGAACTGAGCTTTTCAATATAAAGCGAACAACGTTGTGAATCACATTTGCTGGTTTCGGTTTATTTGGACTTTAAATAAATGGGCGAATTTATTGTAGGTTACTTTGTTTTTGGTTGACATAGCAAGTATAGGTTTTTATCAGGATTTACAGAATGGATGTGTATATCTCACGTACAAATATCCCTGCATGTACATAGTTAATCATACCTATAACTAGAATGATGGGAGTCTGTAAGTAAATCGGCACACAATTGTAGTGCTACGAGCCCTGCTACGGCGTAGCACCTATTGCTACGAATGTCACGACCTCGCGAATTTGGATTTATCTTTGACATGGGTCTTATATACTGTCACTGAATGTATATATTGCTGATTTTCTTTCAATCTGCTTAGCTGACCAAGAAATATTGTGCATTATCATTTTAAGACAAGGACGTATAAATACGGTTGTGTAAAAGTTCTCGCTGAATACACCCTCGCTTCGAAGTGCGGGGGCTGCAGCGTTCCTCATTTCATATTCTCTCAATGGATAATAATGATTTATTACCGCCAGCAAGCCAGCATTTTTACATAACAGCATTACACATGCTGTCAAAAATACTTGAAAATGTAATATATAGTAGTTCTCCTGCTAATGTAGTTCACATCCATGTTCATGCGGCAGAGAATTATGCTGAGGAAATGGAGCACTATTTTGCTTATCCACTTTTCAATAGTGCAGATCTTAAAAAATCGTCTTAGTATTATAATCGTTCTGCTTGCTATAGTATTATTGCTATTAAACATACATAGGTAATAAATATTATCATCGCATATTTTGGAGTTTGAAGTCAAATGTTTTATACACCTTGCACACCTACAATAATACAAAAAAGTCCTGTAAGAATCAATAAATTGTACACAATGTACATTATTTACAAAATGAAAAAAGATTTTTGAAGGCGTACTAATTCCAATTCATAAGTATTTTCAAAATAGGTCTTATATAATTGTCTCGAAGGTAATAACAGCACAACAAGCGGTACGTTTACAAGATTTCCTGTATAACAAAGTATAATTCTCGGGGACAGGCATTTACGGCGAGTTGATTTTCAGCACCGGAAACTCCGCCATGTTGCGTGGACCGAGCAGCGGAAAAGGCGAAACCTCACTACCGGTCAAGGCAGCTCGTTAATATTTTCTTACTTGTATTTTTTTATGAATACTTTGTCGAGCAAGGAAATAGTAGACAGTTGTCATTTGCTTCTACTTCTATTCAGCATCTATTTCCTTATAGCGTATATTATAGCCTACAAGCATAATGCTCCCGAAATTGTGACGTATGTCCTTGTCGCCGGGAACGCGCCGCTCGCCAACACAAATCGAACCCCGGATCAGTATAAAGTTGATAGTTTGTTAGTGAGTTTTGTTGTGTGCTAGATAGAAACAATTGGGACGTCGACATAAAAGTTAATAAAGCAATAAGGTCAGGCTAGTAAAATCCTCGCTGCACGCGCTCACTCGCTTTGACTTCATAAAATTTTTGTTCGCGTCTCCGTTTGAGTGTTTCATATTGAAGTTGCTTTCATAACTGCTCCTTTGTAAATTATTAAGTATTTGAACAATGTTTTTCTTCTAAGAAAAGGAGACTCGACATATTGCTGACGTTATAACGAACCTCGCAATAACAAGAAAGAAGAAGGAAAAGTTTTGTTACAAAAATAGGCAATAACAACTAATTAGTTTGATGTAAACATAAAACAAAATTGTTTCCTTGTCAAGATATTATGTAAATACACAGTATTGTTTCTATTTGTGCACATTCAAGTTAGCATACTGATATTATATAAGAAAAATCACCTACATGTTGGGTCTAAGAAAGCGAAAGTAATAATAAGTGCTAGTAAGTAAAACATATCCCCTTTCTACACTCTGTACCACCATTAGTTATAAAAATATACAATATGGCACCCCAGCTCCATTAACACGTATAATTGTAACTAATAAGCGTATAAAGTGCCCTTCATTTACAAACACCGCGATTAGATCTGTCCTTACGTAAATAAGTCGGTGCATATTAATATGTGCCTATAAATCTGCATAACTCACGGCGACATACATCGAAAGAAAGTGTCAAGAAAGTTTTATTGGGACCATGGTATCGCGGGGAAATTTACGAGGGTGGCTCCAGTTTAGCCGTAAAATGTATTTGTGGGCCGTAAGGTGAGCGCCGACGGTGCAGAGAATGGAGTTGTGTGATCCGACACAGTTCCCGAGAGACTGCAAGAGATTCTCATAATTGTCAACTGAATATCTATGTTAGTAGAACTTTGTGTTAATGATTAAATGGTGTTATCATAACACTGAGGATATAGCTGGTTATCTATTTGAAAATCCATCTTTTACTACCCAAATTACTTTGTATAGGATTTGGTATCTTGAGAAAAATAGTGGTATTTACTGACAACATTTTGAGGACAACGATAAACCAAAAAGTCGAATTAAAAATGTTGCATGACACACCCTACCACAATCTAAAGCTACTTCCTGGTACCTTGCAAACCTCTGGACATACCTCAGGAGCAATATACGCATTTCATTAATTTATTACTACGGTGCGAGATAGCGGCCATACTGCGTGTGACCGGGGCCCGTCACCTGTAATTACAAACATAAACCTCCACCTCTGTACAAATAGTTTAATGAAAGGGTGTTTAGTTACGTCACCCGTTGTCTGCAGCCCTTGATGAGTTAATACTGACAAATTAAGGAGCAACACAGAGTCACGCAGCGTCCCCGTTAATGACGTAGTTTATGAGAAGTCGGGTAGCTTAGGTTAGTAGTAAAGTTTTAAGAATTTGTCCTTTAACTTTAACATGATCCTCCGTGATTTAACTTTGAGATTATTTAACGTGGTAGGACTAAATACGGCACCGTTTTGTCACTAGCAGAATAGTAGGTGTTATAGGTAATCGTATGAATTTTTGACGAATAAAAGTGTCGACGTAGGCACTAATTCAATTGAAACTAAAATAGACTACTTTTACTATTAATATAAGTATCAAAATGATGATAGCTGTTACAAATTGTTAGAGTGGTGCTTTGAAATACCATAGAGTTTTAGTACTCGTAATTACAGTTAATGACATGTTATTGTTATCGAGGTGAGCTTTGAACAATTTTCAGCTAGCATAAGGACCGCTTTTCAGTTTTTATGTAGATGTTACTTTTATGTATTTTCTAGAAGTCCGGTTATACGAATTTTGAGTAGGTACCGCAGTTTATGGGTCGCTTCAGTAAATCTATCTGGAGCACTGAGCGTGTCGTCATTTTATGACTTTTGACACTATAAAGATATTATTATTGGCTTATCAATCATGGCGCAGAGAGTTTTCACTACATGTTTCACAATCCTCAGTCCTAAGGTTAAAAGCCTTAATGTGTAAAAAAATTGTTAAGGATTATGTTGTGATAATAAGTGAGTAAGATACGATAGCCGCAATAAGCATTAAGCTATGTCATGCCAGTTATTACTTGAATGTGGTGGTGTAAAGTTGAGAAATAATACGAATGCTTTGCTCGATTTAGAATTAGTTTGCCACGCTATATACATCACAACAGTAATAAGTAGATGGTACATGTACAAACATTCTATCAGAACTCGATATTTGTGTTATAGAAGTAGAACAAATAGGAGGAGCAAGTTTTGAGTCTAGCCAGTGAGTGAGTCTGTGAGTCTCGAGAGAGGGAGGGCACTATCCTCCTCTCAAATTATTCATTAACTTAGACGAGCACTCCGTGCGTTCACCGTAACTGTTTGTGTTTGGTTAACGTTATTACCTCTATTTTAACTGGATTTCTGTTTAAAAATATTTAATTGTAAAGTACTTTAAGTATCTCACACATATCAAATCAATGTCCAAAATCTATTACACTACATAAAGCAAGTTTTAATGTTTCCCGCCATTCTGCTGGTTATTTGATAAAGTTTGTTTGTTCGTTTTTGCAGACAGCAGCTGTCCCCACCGGACCCGCAGCCCGCCACAATGGAGCTCATTATCTTGCGCCGGCTCCCACTCGCCCAACTGAAAGGTACCGCGCCCTAATGCCAACTATTTTCACATTACCCGCACACAACGCTTCTATGCAAATGACCCTCACATCAATGAAACTCCGCTCGAAATAAGCCGACGTCACTATTGCTCTATTACGAAATACCTTTCCATTGAGGTTTTTAGCGGCAGACTTTGTAAGTTGCTTCTAAAAATAACGCAATGGATTGTGTAACGACAGTTCGTGTTTGTTGTTAGGTGCTTTGGTAGTAGTGTTCCAGACGTCAGCTGATGCGTGTCGCTGGCGGCCTCTTCAGATCAATAGTTCGGGAATAGACGCTATGCTGTAACATTCTTTAGTCGTCTACAGACATACGCTGTTTTCCTTAGGCAGTAGCTATTTCTAGGATTCATTTCTCTTAATTTAAAGATAATGAATGAGAATAAAAACACACTAAAGATGTGTAAGTATACATTTTTATTGTTTTGGGACACCGTTTGCGATATTTACTGCCGCGCAAAGAATCAAAATACACAATAGCTCTTATAAAGTTTAGGGCGAACGGCCTCTTCGCCTGTTAGGCAATATTAAGTAGATTAATAAACTTTGTTGGGAAGATCGTTAAAGTAGGATATTATGTAGGACTTTCCCGTTAGTGGGGCGATCGATTCATTAGGCGGACTTAGGGGTTTTTCCATCAGCGCGTCAGGGATTAGCCGAGTATTGCTTCCTTAGCTTACGTCTACTCCGTCTAGGTACGTGGTGACATATCGGATTATCCCGCATTACCGCGCGACCAACTCATAATAAGTATCGAGCATCGAACTCTTGTTAATATACTCGGCACTATTTACAAAATTAATTAGTTGCGTGATTTATTTACTGGACCAAACACATTCAAGTATGTCGCATTGCTAATATTGAAACTATTTGAACGTGTCTTCAGAGCGCTACAATATAGGTCAATGGTTGCATTTGACAAATTTATTTGAAGCGACGGAAACCGTTGTGAAGGCATTGAAAGTCTTGCATACGAAACATCGCTACAATTCTATTTCGTTTCCAATTTACATATTCTTCCGAATTCCTTTCAATTCGTTGATCGATGCGAGTTTCACATGTGAGTTTACGATTATAGAACTCCATTGATATTGGAATGATTAATCTATCATTTTTTTCTTTGTTAAAGGCTTCGAAACTATAGAACTGCTTTGAAAAATGATTTCACTATTGTATAGCTACACTATTCCCGAGTAACATAGGCTATACTTTATCTGGGTACGGACAGTAATTCCTATGAGATGCGAGTGAAACCGCGTGAAAACGGCTGCTAATTTATATTCTTAGACTCCATTAATAATTGTGTGCACTTATTAGAGGTGCGTCGTTTACCCGAAACTCGGGTTGAGAGCAGGTTACGATGTCGATAAGACACGGTGCCCCTCTATCGATATTGCTTTTTATCGAAAGGTTGGGTCTAACGCCGCGGTGGCTCTTATGATGTTTACTTATCTGCTTTAAAAGTTATACTGGAAGATTCAAGTAGAGGTCAGTGTGCCTAGAAGATCATTGAAAATTTTCATGACTTTATGCGGTTACTAACCGTCTTTTAAATTTTAATTATGAATTTAGTTAGCCTGTATCTATGATTTCAAAACGAGTGCAAAATGTTTTACACATTTAAAACATAGTTTTTGGAATTGATTGAACTGATTTCACTCGAAAGCCGAAATCTAAAAACCGAACAAAACAATGCGTTTTTGTTAAAATATTTATTTATACAAACTATATTGAAGAACATTTACATGAGCTAGTGAAGGCTTTTGAGCCTTTTATCTCAAGGAATGAACACGCGAAAGCATTTAAATGCATTCGTAGCGCTAAATATAGCCATTCGTAGGTGCATGCTACGAGCTCGCTACGACGCTACGAGGTGCCGCTACGTGGTACCGCTACGTGCTACGGTGAAATACAACTATGAACAAACAAAAGTACTATAAACAGATAGGTAACTTGCTTTTAACTTACTGCCGTGATTTTATTGTACAGTGACACTTTCAAGTATAGTACTGGTTATAACTTCAGATAAACATAGAGATGACTGATCCTATATTCTACATAGGATCAGTGCAGTTATGAAATCTTTGAACAATTCCCGTCCGGGCGGCGCGCGTGACCGTGTGGCAGTTAGACGTAGATATTATTATTGATTTTCTCTATACTCGAATAACTGCGAGACTTGATTCTTTCTTCCCCGGTAGGTAAAAAACTTAGTTCATACGTAACATCTCAACATTGCATTGTGTTTGGTTTGTGCCATTCGTATGAAAATCACGTCGACCGCATTTTCTACATTATCATTTGGAACTAGGTGTGAGTCAGATAAAAAAGTTTTATGTGGTCTATTTACGAGTGTTTTATGTAAAGCGTCGGTGTTGGATCGCGTGTCGGCTGGCGGGTCGGGCGGCACGACAGCGCGATGCACTGCGCCCGCCGCGCTGCGCTCCACTAATTCATGTTCATACGTCACTGCCTTCGTTATCGCGGTTCCGGTGGCGTGTGCACCAATACCATTTTGTACAACAATAATCTATGCAAACCGCGAGGTAAACGAACCTCTTTACCATACTGATACTATTGTAAGCTGCGCCGGGGTGCTTCTAGTGTCGGCTGCTTCACACGATTAAAGTCGTGCTTGCCATCTGTTAAATTCGAAAAAGGAATACACTGAAACAAATGCGTACCCAGTACAATCTTTCACTAATTTACATATTTGTTTTCACTCCACCGCGTTCACAGTACAAATGGCAAACGAATTCGCTTTTACCAGGCAGGTAATTGATTTCATTTTATCACGTGAAATTCAAATAGAGTAACCTATATATAAATAGTAAACAGAGTTAGGCTCGTTGGCCCTTTAAAAAAGTTTTGTTAGAGGTCGTGAAAGCTATTTAAAAACGAGTTTGATTCAACCTTTTCGATTCTCTTTATCAAGATATTTATGGTGCTGATATAAGAGTTCATTATTCTTTAACAGAAAGTGTGTAAATGTAAAGAATGTATATTCAAATGAAGTTCTAGGAGGGTGTATGTAATATATAGAACGGCATAAGTCGACACTATTCAGTGGGAAGGGGTTACGTGGTATCTCCGTCGATCGTGAGGATCCTTTACTCGATGTTCGCTTGTTGTCACGAAGCGACGCTCTGCACACACACATACGTACTGTGTACATAGATTTATATATATTGTAGCGTGTCACAGTGCGACGTACATACTTCATGTTATAACATAGAATGTTTTACACGGATAGTTTACATTTTTCACTTACAATGATATTTGCCAGCGCTTTGTAGTGAGCTGTTTTCATTGTTAAACGTTTTACTACACTTTTTGTCATGTTCAGCACAGGTTATAAAACGATGCAAATTCTATCAACAGTTTAGTGCTGGATCAAGTTCGTGACGTAATTTGTTTTTGTTCCACAAATTACGAAACTCATATAATGTTGATATATGAATAGCATAGCTTAGTAGTATATCCTTTTTATTAAAACACGAATGATCCTAATCGCGGGTTAACAGGCGGAAAATTAATTAGAAACGATAAGCGTGTTTGTCGTGATAATTAGTAGTAAAGTCTGCGTGTTAGCGTCAATATTGTAACGTTACTGAGTACATGGGAGAGTGACGCATGTGTTTATCTACTTCTACAAATGTGGCGATGTTATACTGTTTGTACACGGATGAAAGGTTTATCGTATTTAGTAATGAAATTGTTTTTGGTGGTTATAATAACATTACACAGAATTTTATTCGTTAATTGATAACATTTCGTAATAAAATTTACACATAGCTCTTCAAATGTAACTTTCTGTTAGGTATACCTTTAACACTACGACTAATCTGAATTCAATATGGATCTATGGCTCCACTGTGATGTAGATACGTTCTAATAGTGCTAATGTGAGCGAAGTTTGAGATCCTTCTATTGACATTACCAGAACGTAGTCATAGTTCTCCAAAGATAGTTACGAACCTAAATTCGGTAACGATGGAGCTAGTTATAATGAAAAGGGATACTTTTGATTCGGCCTGTAGGGCTGATCTATTGAGAATATTAATAGTTTAATCGAGAATTAAACTTTATCAATTACTTTGTTAAACAGCATTTAGTTTGTTTCATCCTTCACACTACATTAGATATTATGCAAAAAATGTACGTTAATTGTAAGTAGTCCTGACTCCGTCGCTATAGTTCATTACTAAAAATAAGCAAAACAAAAGCCCATAAAACATACCACGCCCAACATGACACACACAACAGTCGATGTAAATGCAATCTTAATAATGCGACAGTGCATGTACGAGTGACTAAATTCAATCGTCTGTACTGCAAGTGCCCTCAAACGACTACAGTTAAAGTTACGAAGTCGTATCATCTCGCCGACAAATGTCACTGCAATAGACACTTGTGATTCACTTAGCAAGTACATGGTCGTATGTAGGGAGACTAATACTAGCGTCGAGCGAACTGAAGAGACTGTTTATTACTTCACGAATGAGTGACGCCGAAATACATAACGCTGGGAAAGTTAAGAGTTTGAGTTCCAAGAGCTATGTTAGTTCGTCGACGCCCTTCTCCAGTTGTTGAGAGCTCTTCACTCCGTTCGCGTTGTTCTGAGCAAAAAATGAAATATAATGGGGTATCTGTTTATAAAGCTACACTCTAGACTGTTATAGAAGTCTTTCGAATGTTTTTCTTTATTTTTAAGTGAAAGAAAGTGGTGAAAGAACTTGAAAATGGTAAGGTCATGAGAAATATTCAAGATGGCCCCGAAGTTTTTCAATTTTTTTAGAGAAAACTTTGTTCGCTTCTAAGATATTAATAAAACGGACCTACTTACGATTTGTGACGCTTGGGAAAATAGACGATTTTTCTAAACTATAAACTTTGGTATTTTCGAAAGAAGAAAACTTTACCCTAACCGCTGCTATCGATTAGAATCACTCATTTATCAAAAATAGGCTGCGCCCCATTCTTCCACGATCTGGGCAAAAAGGTTCCATAAATTAAAAGTAATAACTTAGTAGTTCTAATAACTTGGAAAAGTACCAATTTCAGCTAAAACGTGTAAGGCCGCGCAAACTTTTGGCAATCTAAGAATATTTTCAGTCCGACTGAATGGTTCTTCAGTTCGTGGTGAAATGAATTTCGGAACGCTCTTATTAAAAGATGACACTGTCGAGACGGATCTGGATATAATGGATGTATGAATACATATACCTGCATACTTTTTAAAATTCTTGTATGATAACTTAAGTAACTTGTTAAATATAGCCTAACAATTATTCGTACCTAAATAGCATGAACCTATTTTTACACTAATTAGCAATGACCTTTCACATCTCGAAACTCATGACGCAATTTTCCTAAAATACCATTTTTAACCTTCCATCCGTTTGGCGACCTTTATCAGACAGATGTAGGTACAGTGCACACGTACGGATGTACAACTGTGGGTACCTCGCCTAATGAGTGCGACGCGGCGACGGGCCGGACGCTCTCACATTTCCATGACGTGTGTAACGAGCCTTTGATGACACTCATCTCCCCATAATACCCATCATTGCCTTTTTGCTGAATTTATTTAGCTTGTTAGGAAATGGTAATTGAAATTTAATTAACACAGTTCGGACTGGGCGCTCGATTTATTTTCATGCTAATGGTTATTGGTTAGTTGTTAATTGACTAGGCTTTGTTTTGGAAAGTTTGTTTGTATTGTAAAGTTTTTTTAAATGGTACATATTTTGATGTGCATTGCTTTCCTTTTTTTATTCGGCAATCCAAACTGAATAAGTATATGTGCCTATGACAAGCATCATATTAAGGTTCAAATTTAAAAGATGTTTATAAGAATTGAATTCATAATGAATGAAATCTGACAAGAACGTGACAATCTCTCTTTTTTTACTTCTGATAAAAATCAAGAAATAAATCAGTTTAATGTTAACAACAGCCAAATTAAAGTGCACAAACAAATTCTCAGGCGTAGGATGTCATGGTGGGCCATAGTCGTTAATTGAGTCATAAATACGTTTATTAGTGAGCCAATTACACAGCTAATGATCCCGTAGCACTCGCTTTAATCATAACCCTAGAACATCAAAAGCGTATCATTAACACGGAAATAATTGCTATCCAAAAATATCTTCAATTCTCATCTCGAAAATAAAAACCGTAGTTTCAGTTTTGTGTTATTGAAACAAAAACAAAAATGTTCATTGGGAAAGTTACATCGCTAGTAAATACGTAGAAATACGGCTCGTATCAACTGTTTTTTTCAGGATTTTCAGCATACATATTGCCGATAAATCCTTCAGTTCTGCAGCCAGATTTAATTATTTCGTTTTCAATCTGAACAAATATTACGTGAAAGATTAATTCTTTGTGAATGGAAACTGAACACGAACTTTATTTATTATTTGTAATAATGGAACTATACATCATTTATTGATAAATATTAAAATATGGATTCGTGATAAAATTGTTTTGTTACCCATGTATGTTTGGTACGTTAATTTAATTAATTTATAAGTAAGTAGCGTTAAAGATGGACCAACCTTATAATCCTTTCAAATGTGATAAGATCCTGATGGCTATTTAGTTTGGCATTCGTGCTTGAAGATAGTTGTCTCACCCTTTCGTTACATTAATACTCGAGAGCCGGACAGCGGACACACTAATTTACTTTTGTTTGTATACTTATATAGGCATGTTTCCAAAGCCGCTGAAGTGCGACTTGGCCAACTCATGATTGCTTCGTATTTCTGTCGATTACTTCACAAACTTCTTAATACGACCGGCTTTCTGCTTTGTCGTAGTGTTGACTCAATTTCTTTGCATAGCGTACTTGTAGTAACGTTTATTTATTCAGTGAATATGTAACGGTTTGTGTACAATATTAAGCTACTGTTCAAACACAGTTATCCAAGGATCAGTGTGATTACGAAAGATAAGCTTTTATTCTTTGTTTTTGTTTAGCGATGCTTCTTACTTGGCAAAGTACACTTTTTGTGCGAAGGCTAAATCAGCGCCATGAAACCCGGCTGCCCTATGACGTCATGAAGGGAAATTCTGACGTCATAAAAAAATATTGTACTATCCAAATGTTATGTTTACACGCGCGAGTCATTTGTTGGATGAAAAAAATAATCTTCGTTGTTACATCAAAAACCTTGTATTAATTTCTCATCTCATAAATAATAAAGTAAGTAGTTATTAAAAATGTTTGTATATTAATTACTCGTAAATGTTAACCTAAAACTTGTAAGGTTACCTACCATCTGGTGTGTAGGTATCCATGTATCATAAAGCTGTATCTTATACAACAGGCATTCTTTATATCTTCATGTAAATGTTCTATTTACGTGTAGAACCTCATCTTGCAAAACTAAATATCGGCAAGTGCACAAGTATCAAAGCTGCACGATCAAAGCCGATGTATATGCGATATATGTATAACTTATATACGTCTGACAAATGTACTTATTTTTGTTTCAGCAAATAAAAATACAACAATTACTTCAGTACTTTGATAGGCACATTGTATTTACTCGCTAAAATAAAAGTCAACAGTTAACATTTTCAATCTAAAGCCGTTTTCAACAGCTCGTGTTTAAACTGTATAAAATCTAAATAAAATTGAACACGGTTCGTTACCGGAGTCAAAACGGAAAATATAATTTGTGTATATTCAGCGTGAACGATGTCACGGAAATAGTTTGAGGCGAAGCTGGTTTTATGCTACATTCATATTTTAACGAAAGGACTTAACTTGCTTGATATAATCCCTTGGGATGTAGAAAAAGGACTCACAGATGCAGTCGGATTAATTGCGACTTGTATGATCATTAATTGATAGAATATTTGAAAGTCTTTATTTCTAGTCCGCTATATATAAAATAATTATTATACCAAAAAGTCTGAAAGAAGGTAGTGATTCTAGGTAGCAAGTATTCCAATAACAATATTAAGTAGATAAGGAACCATAAACTATTTGCAAAATACTCCCGCAATACTAATAAAATCCCATCCAAGGCTTGGGAAAAAGGAAAAGGCAGTTATCAATATAATAACGTAAATGCATGACACCTTAACTTGGTGTTTCTATACTTACCCGTTGATACTCTCTCGGGACGGGAAGATAATAAAAATATGTCACACCGCAAGCCGCGGAGTAAAAAGCCTATGTTTGGGGTCGACCCTAAGCTATTTAAGTAGAATACAGCCTCTTTTTACCCGACTCTGTCCTCTCTATGTAAAGGCGTGTTTATTACGCAAAGCCTTTGTAAATAACAGTGGTGTCAAAGGTAATTGATGTTGTGACCCAAATCTTACGATATTTAAATAACAATATTGTTGCTATAATAAGTCGTGGTGGCCTAGTGGGTAAAGGACCAACCTCAAGTATGAGGGCGCGGGGTCGATCCCAGGTCAGGCAAGTACCAATGCAACTTTTCTAAGTTTGTATGTACTTTCTAAGTATATCTTAGACACCATTGGCTGTGTTTCGGATGGCACGTTAAACTGTAGGTCCCGGCTGTCAGTGAACATCCTTGGCAGTCGTTACGGGTAGTCAGAAGCCAGAAAGTCTGACACCAATCTAACCAAGGGGTATCGGGTTGCCCGGGTTACTGGGTTGAGGAGGTCAGATAGGCAGTCGCTTCTTGTAAAGCACTGGTACTCAGCTGAATCCGGTTAGACTGGAAGCCGACCCCAACGTGATTGGGAAAAGGCTCGGAGGATGATGAATATTGTTGCTATAACCAAACGCTTGAGGAGGTCAAACAGTTTTGAGAGAAATCCAGCACATCTTGTTCAAATTTTTGTAAAATTCGTATTCTTATTAAAAGCTGTAACATTTTTGCATCTGCTGAATAGATCGACAAAAAGGTAACATGAGCATTTTTTATAACATTTTGTCCATCAAAATAAAAAGGTTACATAATTGCACACTGTGACATGGCGTATGGACGTGCTCGTAAATTGGCAAAATCTTCGCTCGAGCACTCGGAAGGGTCGCCTATAATGTTTGATGTTGACAAAGGTAGATGGAGGGCCCCGGCCGTCACAGTGTCGAAGTTCAGGCTCTCAATTGCATATTTAACGAGAGCTCACTAACTGCTGCGATACCGGATACGGACAGGGACTCAGTAATTGGATCACGCTATTTTTAGCACTATACACTTAACTGCCACCGTTTCGCCGTTTGTCGAGACATCGTAATTTTTCTCACTAGTTTACGGGGTCGGGACATAATCCCGCGGGACTAACCGAAGAGGGTCTTCGTATTACATTCCATTGAGTTTCTTTAGTGGTTATGGTCAATTTTTCTAAAAATAGCGCCGGGGATTGAAAGTGGGCCCAAAACTTTAATGTAGGTTCAATTTGTTTCTGAGACGATCTGGGATTTAGGGTTTATGTTTTTGCATGTCTGTATCATTAAAATAGGTTGTATTTCAAAGCCTTTGATTAAATAACCATTTTGAGTACATTTAAGATACAATTTGTTGGTTTTTCATTGTTGTTTTAACTCTCAAACATAATTATTTACTTTTAATGAGTAACTACTATATGTATGTATATTTAGTAGAGGTAGAAGTACTATAGGATCCAAAGTTTAGAACTAGGCACGCTATCCATGTCGCCATTCCAACAATGTACGGCGGGTCTAACTGTTGTATAAATTAAAAATAGTTTAGTCGCCAAACGGCAGCCGTGGCATGTTTGCCATTACCTAAATAGTTCCCACAGTGAACGAGCCATTCATTGCCGTGCCCTAGGTACAAATTTTACGTTCATACAAACTTTGTGTTGAGAAGTACGCCATTCTTAAGAGATGATGTATGTATTTGTACGAACGTACATTGTCTTACCAGTTATTTATTACATAATTATTCTATAGTTGTCAGAACTTTGCACTAAAGGATAAGGGAAAGATATGGCTGGCTAATTTAATTAATTAAATTATAAGGTCTTTCTTTTCTGACTTTTGATTGAAAATGTTAAACGAAGAATGGCAGAGCTTGCAGACGTTGTTAATTTATGGTCAGTAAATATTAAGTCTACATTTAATCAAAATATTTCATGCATAAGTCATAGTTATGCTGTGCGTGAAGGAATCTCTTTATTATAAAAGGCGCCTTGAGCTATTTCAGCCACATTGCATCATTTTCAGAAAAAACCAACTTATTATTTTTGGCATCTGAAGCATTTCATAAATGATGGCGGTTGTGACCATCGTTATGTTATGCTATGTCCACTAACTCGTAATGTATGCAATCTCATTATATTCGCTCGTCGACACCTTTGTGAAACGGAATCGGTAATCAGTTCCAAAGCGATATCGACCGGATCTGCCAATGAATATTTTATCGCAAAATTTTATTGAAGAACCAGAATGTATCAATGTAAGCAATATTGACGGTCGGTAATAAACTATGAGCTGAGTCCAATAGTTATGTTGGTAGCTTTCTGTTGCGACTGATATCAAAATCTGTCTCCACAACAATAGCAGTAAGCCAGTAATAAAAATAAATATAAAAATACCTAAACGAAATATCCGGTGAGACTCAATAAACAGGCGTTTTAGGTTAAAAATAGATCTGGTCCGTTTGTGTGGCCTTTCAAGCAATAGCTACCCGATCCCAGGGGGCGTGGGCGGCGGGGCGGGGGAGCGGCGCGGGGAGTACCCCACACACCCATAGACATGATTTATTCCCGAGGAGATCGTTTCCACAGGAAAATATTTAATAAGGTCAGAAATTCTATACATGCTATAGATAATTAGGACAATGTTTATAATATCCGGATTAAATTAATTACCACATCGTGTCCGCAGTTTCGCATAGTTACGGCTTCCTGAAAAATAAAGTTTGTCATAAAATTCGTATGAAACGTTTAACGAGCATTGATTGACTCTCTGGATTTAGAACTGGCTGGCCGTTTTATTAGGGTAAGCAATGTGGTAAGAATAAACAGAAAACAACAACACTGGTTAGGTACATACGTACATTAGTATCCTATAGGCACCTACGTAAGGGGTTAGGTCGTAATGCCAGCACTGATACGTTGATAGCCCTCGCTTAAGCAGAACTACCCGCGAGCACTACAACTTGCACGAAGCGATAAGCACTTGATTTATTTTGTTTTTCCTTTTGTTCGCATTGTATTGGTGTAAGTTGTATTTACATTGTATAGGTATTTGGTATAAATATATAGGTAGGTAACTACATATGTTATGAAGATCTGTTTGAGTTCCCTTCAATATTTTTTTTTACAAATAGCTACTGCATTTTATTATAACAATTAGTTCGTACATGGAGAACGCAAGTATAATATAAGAGTTATTGGTACTGACTTCAAAATACGAGTAAGTTCGACAGATGTACGCGGAAGTCCCTCAAATCCCCTTGATACATCGCATGAATCGAGTATCGGCTCTGCCTCGCGTGGCAGTGGAAGCATTGTGAATGGACTGACTAAACCATTGAGTAGACGCCAATTCTAGGAAGTAAGTAGCTCTAATATTCACAGTACTGAGAATGTCATTTATGATGTAGTCAGAGCAAGCAGAGCGGAGAAACCTAAAGTTCGTAAACACTAATTAAGCGTCAGATGATGTTTGTTAAATGGCACAAAGCCTCTACACGTGTCGCCGCTCGCTCCGCTCCACAAACAAAACACCGCTTAATTGCAATTAAATAATTGCAGGAACTAATTTCTAATCTGGCGTTGCCAACACTAATTAATCACTTAAGTGATTCAATCAAATGGAGTGCTCTGATCGATACTCCGCGTTATCGATATGTTGAGCAGCAATTTACTTTCGTTTTCATGTTACTAAGTGAAAAATACTATAATACCTTAATGTTCCTCTAATAGTCAATTAGGTTTATTTAGATGCATATTATGTTATTGATTTTCCATTATTGCACATTGACAAGTTTTATAATAACTGGCATGAAAAAAAGTTCAGCACTGACTGGGGTGGGGTATATATTAACATTTTGAACATTTTCAAACCTACCTACCCGAAAACACTACGTGTAGGATCTACAGTAAATAGTTCTGGCAAAATACAATTGATTGAATAGGTACGTAACGAGAATCATTTACACACTCGCACAATTCTATTAAGCCCACGCAAAAAACTACAAAAAAACTGTTGTAGGTAATTGCAATTTGAAATATGCAGCTGTAGTACAAAAGAGTCCAGAGAGGATAAATTTAATTACACAGTTTATTTGTGTTTATTGCGACACGAACAATCCAGCGAACACGATGCTTGAAATGTTATTAATTAATTCATTAAAACGTGCATAACTACGAACAATTTTATTCTCCGAGCTAGTCTATTAACTAGATTCTATCTGCTGCATAATTTATTACATTTACGTAGGTAAGTTCTGGGAATAGTATTTCAGCTTGTATTACGTACTTTAGAGAGTAGATACTTATTAATAAATATGTTATGTCGACGTTACAGAAAGTCTGAAAATTATGAAAAGTTTGCGTCTGTAATGATGATAAATGAACATCAAGGATTTCAAGAATTTCCTCGTGAAACCACAAAGTCGCAAGAGATGATATTGAATATTTTTCATCAGTAAGTATTGCTATGGCTTCCCGCGGTAATATGAAAATAATAAAATGACGCAAAAGATGATGGGGCCAGTGCATAAAATAAAAGATAAAATATTTAAAAAATGTATTATGCGAAGCTACGTTTTAGTGTCCTTTTTATGCGTTATCAGCATTGCACAGAGATTCAGGATAATTAAATATTATTATTATGTTTAAGAATATAAATACCATCAAAATAATGAACCTCATCCAAAATCCAATTCACTAATAGAATTTTACGCAGTATTTTTAAAAACCAATTCATTATCACTCAGTTTTTATAGACATTTATGAGTTGAAAACTGCATTATTCATTGAGAGTCTCTGGATTCAAAGCAAGTTACCGATAAAAGAATTTTTAAACGTGATCCAACAATTTATGCGACTAATGCAAACAAACTTGGGCTCTTTGTTACAGTAACGTTACGTACATACAAATACTTTATTAGATTTTTATCCGTGACCCGGGATTAGCATGAGTACGATATGTTTCGTATCTCGATTAGTTCCGCTCTGCTTGGCCGCATTCTTTGACAATCGTTCCAATTAAGGCGGCCAACCGTCCCGCATTCTGCGGGACCGTCCCGCAATGCTTGACGAAATCCCGTTTTAAAATTATTAGTAAAATAGTCCCGCAAAACGTTGTATGCGTCCCGCATGTCCCGCATCCCTATTTTTCTACCACACTTCTACACAACACCCACCTGCGCGCACGCTCAACAGTGCAGTAACACCGATTACCTATAATATAGGTTATAATATTATGTTACCTATAATATAGGTAATCTCATTCTCTTTATTTCTACTGAACTCGTGACTACTCGTGAGGCCTAATGATTTTGAAAATAAGACATTAGTGCACGCTGTGACACGATATTGATAGGTTAAATTATAGCTTTTTGCTTTCGGTTTTTATTTTATCAGTTCCGTCCGATCATTTTTCAATGCCTCCCCTCCCCCTTTCACGAAAGGTTAAGTCCCGCATTCAGTTTTCGGAAAGTTGGCCGCCTTAGTTCCAATATTCGGATGTTGGGACATCGAATATATTACAATACGTACCCTCGTAAAATTTTAATAATATTGTCCAATATTGCGCTGCTAAGTACACAATAATTGTCATAAGATGAAATCAATGATTTCATAAATTAATTCCGATAATAATTATTATTTGTTAAGCGCGATTCATTTGCGATGTTGAAATTTAATTACATATTTACTGAAATATTTTTGATTTATATTAATTATTACTGCAGTGGCAGCGTTACATATACGTGGCGTAATATGCATATGATGACTGAAAAGTATTGAATATCGCAGGAAGCTTTTGATTTCAAGGCCGCGGAGTTCAGGACCATCACACAAAGAATTACCAATTCACTGCGCGACGTGCGTCATCTCAGATGAAACAGATTGACATGCTCCAAAATATCGTCTGTGTAGTAAAAACTAACATTATTTGTCTACAACAAACATCCAATGTATATTTGTATAGTTAGACAGTTCTACGAAAATTCTCTTTCACTTAATATAGATAAATGGAGAAACATCACGAATACAAATTGATTTCTCTAAACAAATATTTATTGGAGTAAGATTAATGTTCGTACAATTGCTTTGTTAGATAACCCGTGTTTTACGACCAGTCGAATACGGCTTTAAAAGACGTCCAAGTGGGATTGTGTGAGTGAAGTATCTAGTTTTGGTTGGCAATAACGTTATACGACTATCGATCATGGTGGTCCTAATAAGCTATAGTTTATAGCTCATCGGAGCTGATAAAGCGCTCGAGCGAGCGCGTTGTTTGTGCCACGCGACAAATGATACAATATACCGAACCAATTAATAATACTGTCAATCTGTCCACATTGGTATTCCACTAACTAATTTGTAAACCACATAAATAACATTGGTTAGGTATGCTTTTTACCTAGTTGAGGCCATAATTATTGAAACAGACTTGCTTCTACATGTACAACTAAAATATAAATCAAAATATAATACATATATAGCATAATACAAAAATAAAAGAAACATTATTTTGAATCTTTTGCTTTATATTATGCCACTAGCTTTTCAACCACATAGTGTAAAGCAAACATCAAAGTCATTTGACGACTTTGAATTCGGTAAGGGGTTATACAAATAGATCTTGCTCTTTATTCACAACTTGAGATTTCCAATTTCTAATAACGTCTGCTAGAGTGACGGTTATATTCCTTATAACGGATAGCTAATTATATTAGTCGAGACAGCTGGCTTAACTCGCTCGCTGAACCTCTCACTTAACCTGAACTTAGCGTCATATGAAAACCTTCAGCTGTCTTATTAATAAGCAGTTCCCAATATTCGCCAAGAGAATATTTTTACTTCAAAATTTATGTGAGCTAGGTACAATTTTGTTTTTTATAGCTCCGAGGCAATTCATCTTACTCGTGCTGCCCGCCTAACGTTAATAAGTGATGGTGATGCATTTTTTATGAATCCCGACGTAAACAATCTGTATGAGTACCGGGATTTATGAGCGCGTGACCTTCAACAATATGAGACGCTTCAGCAGTATAGAAAGGTACTGAGCGAGCCCCTTCTGAATTAATTTTCCTAATTACTAGTGCCACCTGTCTACAGGATGCCATATTGTTTACACTTAATTAATGTTTGCTTTACATTAACCCTTTATTTTACACCTTGTCTGCACAATAAACTATAAAGCTCGCCTTTGTGTAAACGAAACCATCGGAGACTTTAAAGGCATTTATTAAACAGTACAATATTTCTTTTGTATGTTTAAGTTAAGTTGCTATTAAATTTAAGGCCGAGATTCGATTATGATATCGAAAAAGCTGTTACAAAAATGATGGAAGGTTTGCGAAGAAAGATAAGGTTTTCTGATAACGACTACGTCCAAGTGAGAGTTGTAATTAAACCATTTCTGTTAGATTGCGGTCCGAGATTGTCGAGATAAAAATATTCGAAAGACGTTGAAAAAGAAAATCTATTACGTGTTTCCTGTTGTTATGTTGGCAACGTGCGCTCGAATAAAACAATAGGTCGCGAACAAATTTGGCTTTTGTACATTCCCAACAGTCTGTTGGAGTGGGAACTTTGTCGATTTCGTGGCAACACTGTAAATGACAGATAGCGACGAGTTGTACATAATTCAGCGAAGGTTATGACGAGAACGTTACATAAACGCGGCGTGCGTGCGTCATCCAACGTTCATTGATTCTACGTACGCCAACGCCGATGACACCCTCACCAAATAGAATAGACAGTAATTGTCTATTATATCACTGACATTTATAACTTGAATGCGTTTCACTGATATTCATGCCGCCAATATTAATTCCACTTCGCCAAGCTTTATGTGGAAGCAAATACAGCTGTTGCAACATTCATCATGTTGGTTGTTTCATCATTTTATTCCACCAATCAAAAAACATTCAGGCTCATGTAGTTAATTGTTGAAACATTGTCGTTAATTTAAATTGGACGCCGTTAAACAGAATTACTCGTAATTGGGTTTTCTTTCGTTACAGGAATTTTCCAAGGTGTAGGAGTACCTACAACACCATGCCACCTAAGTAAGCCGTCACTAGACTTGTTACTTTATTACTGTGTGCACTTTATTCAATCATTTTGTTGCCAGCAATCTGAACACACCCGTTAATCTTTTGTTTTGGCAATTTTGTGGTACGATTGCTTTTAGCTTACACTTCGCTGTTTTTATGGTTATTTTCCAAGTTGCGTTATTTCCACAGATTAAGGTTTTCCTTCGAGTTATTGTAAAAGTTTGTACTTATGTGTTAGTTCAAAAACATATTTTTCAGCAAACATCGGGGTAGGCGAACGATTTCTATGAAAAATAAATCTCTCTTTATTTATTTGGGGCGTTTCGTGGAATAAATTAGACATTTGTTTCTTTTTTTTAAGTAGGCCGCAGAAACACGCATTTACGGATTGAGACACGGGCAGAATAAACAAAAACTGTCGAGGTAAACACGCTCTCCGTATACACTGAAACATATACGCATGATAGGATTACCGGAAACCTATTTCAGCAAGCCTCTGGCCTCGCTTAATATAAGAGGCAATTTGGCATAGTCCATGGTAATAGCCACCACATAATATGTACATAAATACATAGCCAAACCGACTAGATATGTACACAATATGGCGACCTAGTTTAATTTTTAAAAACGTATTTAAACAGATTTTGTAGATTGCTAAGTTCCGTGTCGCCGATCATTAACTTTCGTGAAAGTTTTATCACTTCACATTCAACCTTATTCACTTTTAAATGTTAAAAATGTGCGATAGAGCGGCTCGGCGGCGCGGGGCCGAGGGGTATCAGCTACGATTTATTAGTACTATTAATCGAGCAGAACAAACTGGTCTCTTCGGTAAGGTGTGTATTGGACTCCGGTGCTATTGGTCGGAGTTTCCACTTTATATTTGCTTTGCTAATTATGTTTAAGTAGGCATTATTTATCAACTGAATGGATGAAGCATTTAGAGTATCTAATTAGTTTTATCTTCTTAAGTTAATTGTCTGAAAGCTTTGTTTTTGCTTTGAAAACAAAAGAGCACATAAATGCCTACTATGCATATTGTTAAAGCCATTTGTGTTTTTATTTTCTAAAAGAATCGTTTCTAAATTAGTATTTATGTAGTTCACAACACTGTTGATTATTATTTTGTCAAGATAAGTAATCGTGTCTGCTTGTATCAGTTAATATCTGCTGTATATTAACTAATGTTACAAAAAAAGCTCAGCTATCGATGTATATTATTGTAATCTGCGATATTTTCCAGTCGCACACACACACACAATACAACGCTCACACACTGCGAGATGAACTGATATATGAATTTAACACGACAGCTACATTAATTTGCCAGTGACCCGGATATGTGATATATTTTGAACATTATCCGCTGAAACACGGCCGCGGTTACAACATAGTTCAGGCGCTCTGAAACTTTTCAGTTTTAATATGTCGATGTATTTATTGCTTGGAGACATGAGGAAGTTTAGTCTATTTCGTGTATATTTTTGGTAAGTATGTGACGGTGCAAGGCGGTGCTTGGTGCAAATCGTCGGAGCTGTCGCTGCACTGCCAAAATGTCACAAATGTCAGTATTGCACTTAAAGTGTGACACGCGTGCAAACGACGCGACGTGCATTCGCCAAGTTGTGCAATCAACATGTTTTATACATGAGCTAAGTTACTGGAGAAGTAGTCGGTCATTTATTTGTACTTCTCTGGTAGGTAGATACAGTTTCATAACGCTTCATAAAATATTTTGCGGTTTGGTCAAGGTTAAAGTAAAGTGATGCATTCAAAATAACACTGCTGTGTTAGTTTGGTGAATATTTTATGTTGTTAGGATTAAAGATTTGCAAGTGTCACAGGAAACAAAGTGAGTATTTTGTTCAAGTAAATAAGGCTGAAACTTACAAAACGCCGTTGGATAAAAAAACCAACAACGTGTATATAATTTTACCAGCAGGAACATAAATTGTGTTTAATGTAGTTAGAGGGATTTGGTGCTCTTGGAAGGCAGCCGGGTCAGCAACAACGTGCCAATTAACTAATTCTCTCGTGATTTGTAACGCGTAGCAATCGGCGTAGCACCGTAGCAGCCGGTTACAATGTTCGTGCTACGAGTCTAATTAGTTGCGATATTTATTCGAATTTAATTTTTGAAGGCATAAATTATCGTAATGGAATTAATTTTAGAAGCAATAACTCACAGTTTACGTAATTTATTATTGTACAATACATATTTTCCTGGATAATTCTGACCTCGGAATGATTTGGTAAAGCATAAATAACAGCAATTCAACCAATCCATCTAATGAAAGCGGCAGCGCGCGTGCAATTCCCCATAAACAATAATCACTCGCTGATTATGGTAATTTTGTCGATCGATGACAGTTCATTGTGTCCGTGATTTAATGTTGCAAGCTGAATTATGTTTATGGGCCATGATCTTTCGATAAATGAATAGTAGCGTATATTGGTATTGGTAAATTATTAATTCGAAATAACAGTCGAAGGAGTGTGTTTCGTTTCGAATAAAAACAAAAGTCGAAGGGGTGTTGTGTACAATATGTAGTTTCAGATAGACGTACGAAACTCACTCGCAAGTTCCAAACTAATTTCCTGCGGCACAAAGCAATCGGCGAGCGACGTGCGCCCGATAGACACGGCACGTCCATCCGATTGATTTTTACTATACCCACCTTCACTTGTTCAGTTTTTGATTTGCGAATACCAGAAAAATCTTCTGTGGTTTTACCCAATCAAATTTTATATTTATTCAGGACAGGTATTTGCGTAGTGGCAATTTGCATGGTCCGGAAGGTATCTTTGACGTCTAGTATTTTTTAATTTATTTATTTTAATTATGGGTAGAAGTCTTAAGATACTCTAAATGACACTAACTACGTCTTAAAGTTTGGCGTACATAACAACATTGGCAAAAGTACGATATAGCTTTTTTCGAAATAATAAGGAAAAAGGGAAGAGATTATTCAGCGTTTCACATTATTTTTACCTGGCTCGTTCATCGAAACGTTGCCCTAGCTACCTTTTTTATCTAACGTGTTTTGCGAAAACTTTAGCTATACCCTGAAACGTGTGGTAATATCCTGAAAAAGTTTTTTTTACGACATCACACAAAATTTCATGAAAACAATGTAGCATCACGTTTTCCGTCGGGGGCAGTCGACAATTTGAGTGTTTTTTTTTTAATTTAGCAAATTCGTTGCAATAAACGCAAACATGAAATAAGTTTTTAGTGCTGTTTTTGCGAGCAATAATATATTATAGCGTGTGTCTTGTCTCACGGGGATTGCAGACTAATTATGGATGGGTTACTTCGTTTTTCTTTTATACATGAAAGGCATTCCAAATTAACACTCCTTTATATAGGTACATAATTATAATATACTAATATCGTGAAAAGAAACACAATCTACATTAAGATTATTCCAACTCCAATTTCCTATTCGAGTTAAAGTTGTTTATATATTTAATTAGCTAGAGGGGGAAGTTTTACGATATTTTAATGAACATTAGCTACACGACGTAATTACGCAGAGCTTGCGTGGAGAGCTCCGGTCGACGGCTCGCATGAGATACGTTTTATTTTTATTAAAACCAGACAATTGTGTGGAAGTTATACAATATGAAGTATTTAATTACAAACCATTAGTAGAGAAAATAACTCGTATTTTTTCAATCTGTATTATGTACTATTTTGTAAAATCTGCATTTTTGTGGAGTAGGTAAAATAATTTGAATACCTACCATAATCGTTAACATGATCGGGGCTATCGTGACGCAAACGCTTGCCTGATTAACATGCTGACCATCGCAGTGGCATAAGCTGCATTCAGCACCCGTATGCAAACATGATCGCTCTATCTTCCAATCATGTTGATTCTCTCAGGAGACAGATAAAGGCCCCTTGTGTTTGCCATTTAGCACGGTAATTCGAACATGAAACCGTAATAGCTTATGGGAAATAAGCCAACTCGTTATTTCTGTTAAAATGCGGTTAAAACCAATGTGTCATTATGGTTTGGAAATACATAAATCACGCTAATGCCTTTCGAAAAATGTTCGCTTCTCAAGAAAGCTTGCCAATAGAATATGCGTTGGTACAGGCGTGTCTAGGAATTTACGATTCAATTAAGTATTTCCAATATTAATGTCACCTACATTTTGGCATTTTTATTTGGTCAAAAAACTAAGTTGCTCGTTCTAGAAATCTTTGTCAGCCACTCGCTCCATGAAAAACTGCGTGAGCATTAAAGTAATGCGGGTAAAAAAGAGAAAAAACGAAAAATCTAACTCGTGAAATATAAAAGAGAATTTATGTGAAAACTTTTCATTTACAAACAAAGACGGATTGTGTAACAAATGAGGCGACGGGAAAGGAAAGCTTGTTCGTTTATTTCAATTTTTAAGTTGTCGTGACGGCCGGTGGGTAAACAACAAACAGCCGGCGTTCGTGAGCCGGCCGCTCGGCTTCACTTAAAATATTACTGACATATTAAACTCCTTTGTGACTGACTCACTGGAATTGTGCGACATACGAGTACCAACAAAGTTGAGGGATACGAATATCTACGACGTAGTTTCGTGACTGACAGTTCTACAATGCATACCTAAGTATATTAGTAGATACAGGACACAAAAGGATTTTGCGAAGAAAAGTCAAGCCAAGAAAATTATTAGCAACAACCACCACGATTGTCACGACCAAGAAAAAATATAATGTGCAAAATTTTTATCTGGGTTAAGCTTTCGTATAATTCTACAAGCTTGTTAAAATCAGTTTTCAGAAATGCAATCTCTGGACGGCTCCTTGTGTTGCGCGTGCAACAGTTTGAAAATTGTAGAGAGGTGTTTTCCATAAGATTTTAATCGTTATGATAAATAACAGCAATTAAGGTAAATCTCCTGTTATGTATTGTTAACGGCAAAGTAAGCTTTAGTATCGTCCCTTCTCTTACCGGGGAATGTAATGGCCGACTAGAGATTATAACGCGGCAGCAGCTGCGGCTGTGCATAACTTTATTATGCTTTTGCACGTGATTGTTTGCATAGAATAATAAATCTTATTACGGAATGAAATTACTCAGGAACAACATCCCTCAACTGTATGACTCACTCATACTCATATATTATTCCACAATTTTAAGACACATTTTGTGTCTTTTGTGTCAGCAAAAAGTCGGGGTTATGATATAATATGCTGTCCCGATCGATAAAGTTTGCAAAGATGTTTGCTAAAGAGACATTTTGGAAGTTGCGTTCATTATTTCTTATCTATAAACGCGCCTTGTCAGTACTTTTCGAGGGCGACCCTTCAAATACCTACCAACTAGACGAGAATTCGGTCAAGGGCATGCGTAAAATATTAAGGCTCCTTTTTGCGAATTTGTTTGTTTAGCTCTAGTACTTATCTATCAGATATATTATTTGAACGTTAAATACGGATTAAGGATTCACTTAATATTAAAGACTCGATACTACTGTAAATACCGATATTTATTCTAATGATATTAGTAAAGTCTGTGTTGAAATAGAATTTTTATAAAAAAAAATTGAAATTTTTGAAAAAAAAACCCTTATCTACTTGTAAAATAATGATTATTGAAACTTTCGGTTGTTTGAAATGAATATGAATGAAGTGTTTTTGAACGAGTCAGTATGTGCAGGTAGATTCAATCGACACATTGTTTTGTGTTTACAATTCCCACACTGTTCATTTATTTATCGCTTTTTCTACCGCTTTCTATAAATATACACAATTTGTGTTTCACCTTCTCGATATGACCGTCACATGTGAAACTGACAGGAAGTTTAAAACCACCTTATTCACTATTCATTGAGTTATGAAAACGTATGGAATAATACAGAGTATTTTGTACCTTTTACTTTTGATATTTATAGTCTGAAGAGGCTTTTTGTGGTCTATGAAGTTTATTTTTAATATCTTAAAGGAACAATCTCGTAAACTAACTATTTAAGAGTAGGTAAATGTGAAAAGTGTGTTAATATAGAAATAAACGTAGTACTGAAAAATAAAATGGAATAGAGCTAAATGTATCAATTATAAAATCACGCCTTTAAAATCCGACAGACAATCTATCTTTTAGACAGCTAAAAGCAGCCAAAGCTATGAAATAAAATACAGCACACAACGTAGCACGCGAAATAAAAGCATTTTTGTCAATACCGAATGTGGCTTTTAAAATATGATTGATTGTAAATCCGTCACTGTCAAATTGCTTTTGTTTCGTTCAAGTTTATTTCACATAGCTACGTATTTAAGGTACGTAGCCAGCTTTTTGCTCGACCGTAATTTGTGAATAGAACTTTGCTCGTTGAGAGGATCTCAATGGGTTTTGCGCCATTGAAACAAAACAAAACAAAACAGAAGGTAAGTTCATTATGATTAGATAATTATAAGAGAGCATCAGAAACATCGATAGCACTTATCGTACAGACAATAAATTCATAGTAGAAGTCGGCAGGGCGGGCCGCGATGGTGGCCCAGTAATTAATGGCGTCCCCCGCTATTTCTGGCTCGAAGGACACGCGCGAACGTGACCAGAATGCATTTACAGCTAGCAAAATAAAAATATGAAATATAAACCTATTATAACTCCTATTGTTGAGTTTCAAAATAAATGTCTCTGTACTTTATAAAATGTGCAGATATCTAGATGATAGCATCTGTAAGACTATAATTTTGTTTCTCTACTCTATCAGGATTTCAACAAAAAAGGGAAAATAATGATGCCTTAGCTTTATGACCGTGAAAAGATACATGCATGGAGTTTAATGCGTTTCATAAAAGATTGTGCCAATAAAAAAGTTTGAAGTCGGAAGTATTCTGTATGTTATAATTTCAGAAAAAAGCATAAAACCACTTTTATGCTATGTATAGAGTTAGATTAAATCTAACATAAAATAATTTTCATATGAGTGCACTAAGCAATTCCCAACTGTTTTAAATTATTATTCTTATTAATTAGAATATAATATTAACTAAAATATAATTAGAATCTTATCCTTCTATTTTCATAGTCTCGTTATTTTCTCGTATAAGTTTAGCTTCATGCTTTCTAAAACAAAAGTGACACACACCTACACTCGCTAAGCTGAATGTAAGAAACAACATATATCACCATTACATGGAGTGTAAGACCCGCAATAGTTCACAAGAAGTGTCAAGAAGTCAACAGTTCATGATACAATGAGAACAAATTGTTTCCCAATAAGCCTCGCAAGTGGGTCAGTATCGATGTAGGATGGGGCCGTATCCTGCGTCATAGCTTTAATTCCTTTATCGGGAAAATTCCCGTCGAGATTTCTTCATTAGAACTTGTAAGTTAAAACCTGGGGTTATTTTCTAGTCTTAATAAATGATACATATATCTGTTATTTTTGGTTTAATATCAGTTAAACATAAATAAACAATAATAGAGTAAATGTTAAGTCGCAGAAGCTATAATTCTAATAATTGTAAGAAGGAGAATCCGTACAAGGATTTTCCTTCTCAATAAACATAGAAATAACTAACTGTAAGCAGTTATCAAACTAGGTGTCGATGAAGCCTTTTCCCTTCGAGTACTAATTCGATTGTACAAGTAAACAAGTGTTACAACTACAAGTTATTATAGACTTGCGCAGCGAACTAGCAAATAGTTTGCTTAGGTTCGTTAATAGAGTTGTTCGTGTTCCAATTGAGATACCAATGTCCAAAACCGGTATTCAGTGGAGCTCTGCTATTTAGAGAAATAAAGCATTGGTTGCACGGTCCCTGGAATCGAGCCAAAAGCATTTAATGCTCTCTGAAATTGCACAATATTGCATATTATTAATTTAAATCTGTATCATGATTTTGTTAATGTGAATAAACAGGCCTTTGAATAACCAATTTTATTATGATTTCAATTAGTACGGTCGACTGATGTATGTCAAAGCCTAATTATGATCATGAATTTAATAGTTTAAGCTGGTGCGCACTCAAATCGAATTGGAACCGCAACGGAATTTATAGCTTTCAGTAAAATTGTTTGCGAATTGTGATGTTGATAGTGTGCACGTGGCATGCGGGTAGCTAGGATTTGTTTTATGCTTCAATGGGAAAATCCCTGCAGACAGTTTTCCTATAGTTTAGACATAAAATATGAAATCTAATACGTACCTGTTGTGATAGAGTGATTGACTGTTGCTATGGTTGTCAGGGTCCTATTGTTACATGAAACATTTTGAGCATGATATGATATGTAGGTAACCAGCTGTGGACCTGATTGATATGTAACAAACGCAATATAAACTAAGTAAATACAAATTTAATTGAAAATTGGATTCATTATATTATGGTAATTAACAGTATTTGTATTTGTTAACAATTATACAGCAGATATGTGCACTAACTGAACCTACCAAACAGTGAATGTTCCAATTTAGATTTTCGTTGAATTCTCTCTCTGCAGGTTGACATCGTGTATGTAAATACATAAAGGTACGGTATATACACAGGCACATAGATTCCTCCGGATCTGGTCTAACGATGTTTCTAACAGAGAAATTCAATAGCAGTCCCGTACCCTTTGAGCGACGCTATGTAAAAATAGAGAAGTTTACGCTGCGAGAAAATAATGTTCCATTTTTGAAATAACGTTATTCTTACTTTCAATAAATATAATTATATTAAAAACGAATAATGAAAAGTGTCTTAAAATGAAAACATTTCTATAAAAAAAATATAATGATCTTTGTTTCATATAACCAAGTAGATAACCAAGTAGATTTTTAGGGTCTGTTTAGTTCTATAACAAGTATCACGTAACAGCTGCAAAATACCCTTGAAGGGAAACAAACACTCAGCCGTCAAGCAGAGCCTTCGCTCATTGATAAATAACGCTCGTCTCCCCACTATCCACCTCAGTGAATAGACTTACATAAAACCAGTACTTCGTGCTATTCGCAGGATAAACTTTTTGTTGATCTTTTTTGTGAAAGCTCCGTAATCGATCAATGTTTTCACTGAATCGCTGTCCTGTTGTTATAAGAATAGAGGGAGGGAGGGGTTAAGTGTGAGTCCCTGTTTCTGGCAAGAGAAACACGAAATATAAAAAGAACTCTTCGAAAGCCATAAATATGTTATACGTATGTGTATTAACGTTATGAGAGGTACGCAACATCATCCATCATCATTCCACGCCTGTTATCCGGTGGATGGTGACACTCATTTAATCAAATTTTAAGACAGCCTAATGCAATTTGTATCTTTGATAAATTGTGGCGGAGGTATTTTCATTACCGGCAGGTATTTTGAAACATTGTATAACATCAAAATAAAAACATACTATCATCAGCTTTATGATCAAAGTTGTGTTTTTATAGTAGTAGCGGTTTTCGTTAGCTCTACGGGTGAACTATTTAATTAATGACGTACAACATAATCCGTAGGTTGCGCGGAGTACGCAAGGGTAGACCAGCTCTAAATATTTTTGAGAGAAGTTAAATATTTTGTTAGAATAATTGCGCATAAACTCGCCAGCGGGTACGAGCCGCGTATAGCGGCGGCCGTGCTGAAATGCTTTTAGTGAAATAACAAGAATTTTATGCTCGTCCCCGCCGCGTCCGCGCCCCCGGCGCGTTCTCAGACACACATGTGAGCTAGGTTACATGATACCGTCGCAAACTGAAGTCACTACTGCCTTCGACAAATTCACAGAAAAACGTTCACAAATACGCGTCTACCGCAGATTTGTTTACCCCATTATGGTAATTTAAGTTAATCAACATAATTGACGCAATAACATACATTAGCTTTCTCATTTGCTTTAGTGCTTCCTACGTTTATTAGCACAAACGAATAGAATTCACGTGGCCATCGATTGTGCTAGAGTTCTCAGAATTTGCATGCACTTATTGGATAATTGTGCCAGACAATTGTGGATAATTGTTTCTGAATAAGGCCATTGTTACAAGGCTTTTGCAAGGATTATTTTATCAAAGTGATTGGTTTGTGGAGTGGATTTAAATGTTTTTGTTCTATTTAACCCGCTGAATTATATGTTTTGTTTTTTGTTGTTTTGGAGATGATTTGAATTCGGCACCCTTATTTTTACAGTTACATATTCTATCTTTGATATGTCTTGGAGTCAATCTAACAGGTCACAAAAGGAGCAAACTTTTTACACAAGAAGTCACTTGAGGACTACCTATAATATATTTCAATATTTTCTTTGTCAAGTGCTTTCACCCTGTCATAGTACAGCAGTAGCAATATTTATGTATCAAGTAGATATATTCCACAGAGCTATAGTGGTCGCGGGAGAAGGTCGCGGAGGCTGTAGGCTGTCTTTACGAGCTTTGGCGAGTCGCCAGCGGCAGCTGCTCTTACACATTGTTACAACGCTTTTCTTACAGCCGAAACATTACTTAACTCTTGATTCGTTGCTACTATAAACACGATAGCTATTGAGTTTTTATTCCAACCTCATTTTATTCGTGTTAAACGACCGATGTTTAATGTTAAAGTGCGCACAGTGCACTGGCTTCCGGGATTGTGTTCCATTATTACAAACGGATCGGCCTTGTTTCAATTACACCGCTTCATGGATTCTGTATCCGTTTTACCATAAAGTGAAAATGTAATTTGTTAAATTAAATGGGTTTACTCGTGTTAAAATAACAGTTCGTACAGGTTAAAGGGTAAAATACATGGAATGTTTTTTTTACGTCGATGTTTATTTTATAGGCAATTCCAGTAAATCATTTTCCGGCCCTTATCCTCAACTGGTTGGGTTCGGCGCAGCATGGTACCGTACCGGTCCCTTTGACCGTCATCTCATTATTCTCCCCTTTCTAACCATGTCATATTTTGCACAATCTATTCAGCGTATTTTAGTGATACTCTCCTAACTATTGTAGGCATGCCAAGAAAATGCGTCGCTACTAGAATGACTGAAAATGCACTTTATTAACATACTAAGAAAAATATATTGTGCTCCAAAAATTAAATTCAATTTCGAACTTTAACATGAGCTCAAAGAGGTCCATGTGGCACGGTCTGATATAGCATAGGGTACACAAACCCTTCTTCAAACTCCTATCTTATCACTAATCTCTTTGCTAGAATTCAGGACACGTTTCACGGCATTTAAAGGAGTGTAGGAGTTGCTTAATCTTTCTAAAGTAGTTAACTCAATTTAGACGGAAGCGGATTGTGAATGCTCCTTCAGATACGTGTGCCCTCATACATGAGAATTTAATAAATATTTAGGTGCTTCTTTATTTACATAGAATGATATATAAAGCTACTTTATGAGCGAGTAAAAGAAAGTAATAAAAATATTTTATTAAAAGCACGGCACAAGATACTTATCGCTATCGCTGTGACACGGAAAGTGTGCTTATGAAAAGAAAACGTTTTGTGATGAATCCGAAAGATATGTACATTACTCTCTGTTTTCTTTCATAGTTGTATTTACACAGGTTATAATTTTCTTCTGTATGCTATAAACTAGAACCTATTCTGTTCCTTACAGAATGAAAGAAAAAAATATGTCTCGTTCAAGGTAAAATGGTAGAGGATATCCGAAGATTTCGTTTCCATACGTACAATGAACACAATGCCTAGTTTGAACAGATACGTCTCGTGTAATCTGATCATAATATCTAATTATCGTAGCGGAAATCCTATCCTGGCCTGTGAATTGTGTAGCTGTATATTCATATGTAGGTGAGACAGCTTGCCGTCCGGTTTACCCTGTTCGGTAAATTGGTATAAGCTATACTGAATTTATGTGCAAGATCCATGCAGAATGCTAATCTTGTAACGTTGTTAGGCTATTGTCGAAATACGCAGTCAATTGCTGGAATGTGTATAGATAGGTAGTTACAGAATACAATAAACTAAATCGTCTTTCAGCCTTCCTTCAAAATGTTCTAGAGTCTATCAGTTTTAATGAAACGTGACCCTTTCTTCGGAAAAAGTATTAGCGGTATTAAGTAAAACTAACAGAGTTACATGTCGCGTTTGATTGGAAACTTCCGCAAACAACACAAGCCGAGCTGGAACAAAAACAAACAGACAATGACACTGGAGATCAAAAGTTGAAATGGGTGAGAAACAAAGCGGCGTACGTCGAAGTGCAGCGATCGCACAGTTAGTGATGCCGTGCGAGTACCCGCACTCGATGTTTTTATTTTGTACGTTGGACGCTTTTTCAGCAATATGGATTCGTGGCACCGACAATATCAGAGGATTGAAATATTCTAAACTTGGATATACCTGATACTTTAACCGACTTGTACTGAAATATCAATAACAATGAGCGTTGGCACTGTAGATGGTTTAAACTGGAGTTTTATATCATCAATACTAAATACATGCTTACATGATAAGCCAAATACAGCGAAGGATTTTAAACCGAATAATCTCCAAAATACGAGTAATATGGTATTCGTAGACGCTGAAATTGAATAAATCCTCCGTTACGATATTCGCGCTAAAGGGGGTACGATAGTAACGCAATTACTGTCGGATGCCGTTTGGACTTGTGGTTACCTTGTTATCGCAAAAGGCTGGGAAGCTACCTTAGTTGTAGATCACTTCTCCGTTACCTGGAAACAGGCGAGCGCCTTAATTGACGAAGAGGCTAAACAATACGTAGATAATTAACAAACACGAATTGCACATATCTACTTCAACACAAGTGTTGTAGGTACCTACATTAAATTATTTGCGCAGTCAGTATTAATACTCAGAAATGAGATCGATAAATCACTTTTATAAGTTGATATGTGTGTGATGTGTTGAATGGTATGTATTGTTTTTTGTATGAAATTGTTCTCTAAATAAACGGGAGCAAACAAAAATATTTTTATCGATTATGGAATCCAAAAGAATGTTACATCCCTATTCCAGTATGCCTTTGACTGTTCATGTTGACAGATTCATTATCTTTGTGTGCATTTTGTGTAAGCCGTGTGAGCGGAGACTCGCTTTACGACTCAGAAAAGAGCCAGTTGATCGTTCATAATTGCGACTATTGATTCCTTGAATACGTCGCGCGGCACTGAGAGCCAATTTGTGTGCAAGCCCGACATCAAACAGATTCTATTGATGTATTGACGTATGGAACGCTATAATGGAAAATATATTATTTCATGTCTATATTTGGTCTTACGTGTTCAAAGGTTTTCAAATTAATGTTTTGACAACATTTTTGGCTGACGAAAAAACTCGATGGTATTTATTTTGTATTCAATGGCCCGAAATCAACCGTGAAATTGTTGGGTATCCGGCAAAGTACATGGGATCTCGAGGACCTCGTCTAAGCGACTGTTAATAGACACTGATGCGACAGAACGAAGCAGCAAATGTCAAGGAGGTTGCTTATAGCTGCGACAGTTTCGCGGACGGGTGACACGGGTCGCAGACGTGAAGCTCAGGCATCGCTGGGTAATACGCTGCGTCAACCTATGAATAATTCATGGCGCTACGCAAAATCACTTTTTAAGTTGAACCCTCAGAACTGAATGTGTATACGAATTAGCTAATTGATAAGATGTATGTTTTAGTAAATGCTGAAGCTGTGTTAACTCGTGAATTCATAAACTGATATAATTTAAGGGATGTTTTTGAAGTTCCAAATTTTTCTTTATAAAAACGCCTTTGCTTTTCAACAAAAATGCTACGTATACCTCGATAATGGATGTTTTAGAGGCATTAGGCATATGTGCCTATTGGCAAACATGCATGAGTAAATGAAAATCGGATTCATGTTTATCATTTTGCGTATTTGCAACATTAAGCATACACGTGCTTACGCGTTTATCATTCATGCGAACTGGGATTGGATCTAATTAACAATTCGTAACGAAATGTTCAATAGCCGCCGAACACAGCATAGGCTAAATGTTGCCTCTCAATACGGAAATTGGGAAAACAGGCAAAATACGAGGCAGAGACAGCTGACGTCAGGCTGTGAGCAAACGCCGTCGCTCACCACCGGAGGGGATTCTGACTTTCCGCTCCACATGTTGGGGTGAAGGCGAAACCTTATTGTTTACTTAACATTTCTCTCTGATTTAGAATTATTTGAAAACGTACGTACAAATGTTGTATTTCTCAGATTCATAAAGAGCGCATCACAAAGTGAAAAATGTTGAATTTGTTTATGTTTAAAATTTTATAAAAACGCAATGTGCAACTATTTTGTGATGCACTAAATAATAATTTCCTATTAAAGTTCTCATTTCCACACAATACCCGGCTAATAGCAAAGAGACCGCTGAAAAGCAAACCGTCGTCCCAGTTAGTGGTCGTAGTTAGTGGCACGCTCAGCAGACTTGCAGTCCGCCTACGAACATATTAGCTGGAACGTGACCCGAATCCAACACGCTCCACTCAATCCACTATCATGCTCAACTGATCGACTTCCACAACACAGCGAACTAAAAACAATGAAGTAATAACAAAGTAGTAACACAAGTCTACCAATAAAATTCAAAGTTGTAAACTTCACTATTTATTCCGATGTTAGCATCGCGTAAAACTATGGAAACAATGGAATGTTCATGAAAGAAAACGAGGTGTAATGGTTTTCAAGGAATTTTCTGTAAAAGTAGTCGTGAATGGCATGAACAATGCCTTCGTATTATCAATCTTGTGCGGTTAACCTTTTAGTGACTTATGAAATGAAGGTTTAGGTTAGGTCAGTGAATGCCCTGAGCTAGTTAGGCGTTACATTACCTGTGACGGCGCGAAATGTCAAGTCGTTGCTGCTTTTATGTTGATATAATGTCGGCGTGATATTTTTAGTGTGACGTCTGTCCTTCCCGGGGTCTTTCCCCAGAGTCAGGGTTGGCCATTATTCGAGGGCATTGTAGAGGTTATATTGCGGCACCGTCACTTTTCTTGTAAGGGTGACCCTCACCAACAATGCAGAGCAAGACAAAGCGCCGTAGTGAAATGGCCGTAGTAAATTTTAATCGGGTAATGAAGAAGTTTGTTGCGTATGTTACAAATATTTCCCTTGAAATACGTCTGACGTGGATTATCCAATGATGTCGGAGTGTCAGCCTTTGTACTTCCATCACACTGAGTGCTCAAAGGAAATAAAGTTTAAACCGCTGTATATATCTTTTTTAGTCGTTGGGTAACTCGTATATTATTTTATGTACACTTCATGTATTACATGCACATAAAAGGGAGTCAGTTTCATAATGTTTCCTTTTCAGTGCTTTATGAGCAATATAAAGTTCTTAGGCTACTGTGTCTGAAACACAACATATTTATGTATCCTTGCTGTACTATTTACGGATGTTGAATGTTTTAAAAGATTTCACAGAACACTAAGTTGGATGTTAGGAATACGTAGGATTTTATCGGCTACTTTTTATCCGGGAACTCAATAGTTTGATCGGAAAATTGCTAGAATAGTACCTATAAAGCGTGGATTCGACCTGGTTCAAATAAAATATCTATGCACCATTAACTTTTATACCCGATTTAGGATTCATGCAGTTCAATATAAGAGATTAGCAGTGCTCTAACTAAACGACTGCATACTGTGAATTAAGCTCTTTATTGGACACATAATTTTACTAGCTATACGAATATATGAGACTATGCTGGGTTATCTGAGCATATTTTATAAACTTAACATGAATGGAATAATATTTTGCATATATAAAAAGATTTTTTTATTTACAAGGATTCCTATTTAGACAAGATAAACTGACTGTCAATATAAATTAAGTGCCTGACATTTCCAACACTAAAGGTGCTTTCTGAATGTTATGTGCTCGGTGTAGGAGTGAAGGCGAGTCCGACTCAATAGCATAGGAATATACCTATGTATTTTGAAAAGTTGCTGGTATCATTGAGAATACTTCTATTCAATCTGCCTATTTACGTTACTACAGATGAACGTTGAAATTTCGAGGGAAGCCCTTAAGGTGTTATAAAAAATCTTTGTAAGAGCGTAGCAATCAGTGGTAATGCTTTCTTCTTAAAGGAAAGGTCTCGACTCAGATGCAGGTCGTACATAAGGCGATTATTATGTCGAATGAAGATAGAACTGACCACAACAAATAATAAACGGTGTATGTACATATGTAGTCCGAGCTTTTACAGTAACATATATCTACATAACATACATATAGGTGCTCTCGTGTAACGTATATCTATATTGTTATATTCAGGCTGCTACACTGAAACAGATTGTAGGCGGCAGTAGCAGTGTGTTCATGCGACAAGTTGGCTCGGCGACTGCCAACAATGCGGGCCGTGTTCTCCTACATAACACCAACTAACAACAATACCTAGCGCCGATGTCCGACGATTCACTGAATATTGTATATTATGTTTACTTTAAACGATTAACTTTTAGGAAACATTGTATGTATTCAAAATGCCAGTTAAAGATAACTGAATGGCTGTAAGTACAGTAGATCGTGAGTTCGTTCCACTAAGTTAGACAGTTTTTGACATACAAAACCTGTGGTACCATGGTTCTTATACGCGAATAGATTTGGATTCTGTTTTAAATAGTACCTGTCCTTCCCCATAAGAAGTTTATCAAAATCATCAATTACCTACCAAAATAGGATTGTATCTTAACTCATTATGTGTTCTTTTCTTATTTTTTACTTGTTACTGGAATTAAATGAAGTTTTAACTTGTTGCAGGCCCCGCACCGGCGTGGTAGGCGTACTACTGAGGGTCGCGCGCCCTCTCCTGTGACTAGCCAGAGTTCTAGCGCACGGCACGGGCGGCGGATTGTAAGCAAACCTTTCATTTTGTACTGCCACTGGACACAGAGAAAAAGCAGTATGGGCTACATAATGTCCTTCTATCAAAAGGACATGTTAATCTTCAGTTCCTAGCTGGAGGTTTTAAATTCTAGGCATCCACAGGGAAAAGTCCGGTTAAGCAGTACACGGCCTCCTCAGCCGAACTGCGAAATGCCATACCAAAAAAAAAGCCTTACGTTAATTAACTGGGAATTTCGAAGCTCACCGGGGTTGAACGACCAGGCTGAAAAGTCTGCAGCTTGAAAGTAGCAACGTATAAAGAGAAGTATGAAGACTTTTTTAGAAAAGAGCTTTTAACAATTTAAACAACATCCTCCCGAGAATATGGCACGTACAGTGATGATATGTCATTCCAGCCCCAGTGTTGGCCTATTTCGTTATGTACTTATGTAGCCGACCCAGAAAACTTGGGAATAAGGCCAAGATAATTTTATTCTTAGTCACCTATATCTTTCAGGCAATATTTTCAGTTCTTTTGGAAAGGATTTTTTCACGGAGGTTGGTTTCGAAACTCTAAAGTCGTTGAAACATAAAATTCCTACGCGATTATTTCGTATAACGATTCGAGCCTGAGATTATTTAATGCAAAGTAGGTATATACTTAACGGAATTGAGGAGACTCCCAGTACAGTCGTTGGTGGTTCAAAATGTAGCTTCATTGTTGATTCAGTTACATAATTTATTACCTAGGTTTACCTAAGTTTGAAAGTGGCACCGGTAACCGAAATACATACTATTAGAAAACCGGCTGTCATGGTATGGGCATGTGATCCACAGGAATGAGAGTCATCTGGTGAGGAATTAAGTTTATGGGCATGAACGTTGAGGGATATAGGAAGTGGAAGACGAAGACCAGAGAAACGATGGATGAATTGTGTGAAAGTCGATATGGGTAGAGGGAAAGTACTTGTGAGAAGACGGTAGTTAGATGGTATGGAAAGAGATAAAGCACCGACCTCAAAAAAATTTGTGATAACAGCAGGGAGGTTGATGATGTAGTTTCTTGAGTTTACGGCTCTCATGCTGAAGGTATGTTTTTATTAAAATCTGTTTTGATGATTGCAGAGGCGTGGGGCGCGGCGCGTGGCGGCGGCGCGGGCGCGGGCGGCGCCATGACGCGGCGCCCGCCACCATGACGCTGCCGCCGCCCGCGCGCCCCGCGCACCCCGCCGCGCATCGCGCAATGCGCTATTACCGCATCTGGATCTACGCGTGCAACGGCGCGCTGTTGCTAGGGGCGCTGGCATTCTGCGCGGCAGCGGGGCGCGCGCTTTCCGACTACCGGCGCGCGCTGGTGCCCGGGCTCGGCGTGGCGCAGCCCGGCTTCCTCTACGGCTACGCGGCGCTGCCGGCGCAGGCGGGGCTGCTGCAGCTCCTCGGGTGCCTCGCTGCGTTGAGACTTTCCGAACGGATGTTGAACGCGTACTGGTTGGCACTTTTAGCCCTTCTCGTAGGGGACGCTGCTATTGGCGTCTACTGGGCATTCCGATTTGAGCGAGTTTGCCGTGAACTTCGGCCACAGCTCCGGCTGCGTCTAGCAAAAGACTACGACACGGACATTGACTTCTCCCAAGCTTGGGATCGCCTTCAGAGAGAGCAGCGGTGCTGCGGCGTTACAGGGCCAGCAGATTTTGCAGCTTTTAATAAAACTACGCTCCCTGCGAGCTGTTGTCGTATACCGGCGCATACGACATCGGTGACGCCCGCGCTGCTGGCCGTCACGTCCGCCACGTCACCAGCGCCGTTCACTCCTGTGCATTGTGCGCCTCACACAGCCGCCTGTTCAGAGAGACTACTTGTTTGGCTACGACGAACCGCAGACGCGTTGTTCGTGTTAGGATATTGCGTTATAGCATTTTTAAAATTGTGCTTCCTTGGAATCCTCCGATACGAAATAAAGGAGATGATTCAAAAAATTAGAATATTACGGAGTGAGCTAGGAGCCGGCGAGCTACTCGACGGTAGTCCCATCCATGGTGGGCCACTGTCGCAGACGATAATAGTGAACGCAGTAAATGCAAACGGTGGAGTCCGAGCGCACGGCGGTAGCCCAGAACGCGCAGGAGAGCGCGAGGCACTGCTGGGGCGTGCTGCCGAACCCTGCCCGCGGCGCAGCATACACGACGAGCCGCTGGGTCCCAAAACGATCAACGGAAATAACAACTGTGAGATGCGTGAGCTCGCTCGAGGAGATTACAGGCCGCTAGCAGCGGATAGTGCCGCAACTCGAATCTGACTAAGATGTTACTTGGAGCGGCTGTTCGGGCGGCGATGGCGCTCGTTCCCGAGCGCGGGCTGCGAGCTGGAGCCGCCGCTGGGCCGCGGGCCGCCCGTGTGCGTGCGCCGCGCGGGCGGCGGCGCGCGGGTGCGGCTCGACCACCGCCGACAAACCCTCCGCTCCGAATTTGAGTTGTAAGTTATATCGACGCGGTGGACAGCAAAGTTCACCGCTACAATCATATTCATTCGCGCTGTCAATTGCGACTACCGATATATTCGGTAAGACTCAAACTGTACGTTATGTTCATAGTAATAGCATTGTACAAAACTGTACCAGAGATGCAAATCAGTGTTAGCTATGTCGTTCAGAACATTTTGAACAGTGAGAAATGACTTTTAAATGAACGTGCATCGAAGGATAATTGTGTAATTTAGACAAAGTGAAATCGATTTTCGAGCAAAGCTTGTGTTTAGTTCCTAAATTTGGCCGTTAAATATTCGTTCCGTAGGTGCATAGGACACACAGATATGTTTTAGTTTACGGTCCCTAGGAAAGTGGCAAGAGAGATAGATACCAGAGGTATCGCGCGTGTACAGCATGTGAGGAAATGCAGTCTCCGGGCAGAGCAACAACAATGATCGCATATTTCGGCTACTAGGAGAGCGCAGTAAATCCATCCTACATAATATTGTATCTGTATACTCGAATACGATTTTAATATTTATAGCAGTAAATAACGGGAATCAACCAATATAAGATTAATTATGATGATTGTTTAGCCTTAAGACATAACAGTTTTTGATTGTATACCAATAGATTTATGGAAATAATTATTGTACTTAATATGTATTTTACAAGTTTTCATGTCATTTTACTCATTGTCTTCAATTAAATAATTGTATTTGTATGTATATGTTAAAATATATTGCCATAGTCAGTACCTTTACCAGCTACACATTCAGTTAAGTGGTTTTTGCTCCAGATGTGCTCTTACTCATAGGAGTCTGAGCATAAGTAAAAGGAAATTAATAATTAGATCTAATACCTATGTACCTAAAAACATAGATTTGTCATTTAATTTGATAGATAAATATAGACTCGGCAAAAATCACTTATCGTGAATGCTGTTTGTACATTTTAATATACGTTACAAATTACAAAAAAAATCAAATGGTTCGCTTGCACGGAACTTATCTGCCTTCACTTTGATTTACTTTCCGTAGGATATTACATCTCTATCATAGAAGTCTTAGTTTATGAATAGTACCTGTACACCTGTTTTGAAGTTGCACGATACCCGCCAGTGCTTGCGTAGATGTCACACGACTCGTACCGATGGGACTCCTCCCGGGTCCTCGTCAGCGTCACGTTTGGTTTGACAGCTTTCCTTACATGAGCCGGACATGAGTGAACCGCGACTTTCCTCGCTCATTGTCTATTTATCTAGTCCTCCTAATCATACCTAATTTGGTCGGTAAATGTAAATAATAAACAAAATTTGTACATGTGTAGTATGCGAGTAATTGTGCATGGACAGATTGACAAAATACATAGTACTGATATGAGCTTAAACGACGTAGTGCCTACAATTATATGCTTGTGAACAGTATAAAGTGAAAGAACACACTTTTAATAACATTTTATTTTATGGCAGAAGAATTTAAAACGTTTCGTATGTACTACATTTTATCATTATCTCGACAGAGTACAGACGTTTTTGCTAAAAATTTAACAAGATCGCGCTAAGAATTTAGACTGCGCATATAAAATATTACAATATTCTCATGGTGTAAGGAATTAGGTAAAATTTATAAATGGCTGTGTCAAGTATAGGTGAGACCTATCCATGCCGAGCGTGGACTCCGCAGCCAGCCTGCGCCGAGCATGACCGCCGCACGTTCGACCACCTACCTACATTCATACATATTTGTACTTTTACGAACTAACTTTATAGATATATTGTAATGACGAGTACGGAGTTATGTTCGCTTAGAGTAGGTATAATATTTTGTGAATTTATGCAGAAAAATAGTTTTTTAATATTGTTGTCACATGAATGTACCAATCTTATAAAAATTTGTACCTATATTCGGAAAGTTGAATAATTTGTAGCTAGGATCCAATCTAAATCCTACATTTCTTCCAAAAAAAAACGGTTAAAATAACATGTGCCTTGGCTTATAAAATGTATAACTGATGTTATGTTTATTGTAAATTAATGAATATAAAGTAAACACGAGCTCGTGTCTGATGTGCTGCCTACACCTTCCGACTACTCGTAGAACACTATGGTCTCGTGTGTGACCGCCGCGTGTCAACACTCGACTCTCTATCACAACAATGTGTGTATTGTTTCACTTGTTTACCTTCCCAAACGTTCATTTTATTACCGTTTCGTTCACTCCACACTATTTACTGTATTTTCGCCATTAACAAACACTCAATGTACAGCTGAATAATGCTAAATGTTTTAATGAAAAATACCACAATTGTACATGATGGTCGAGTGGCATGTGTACTGAAAGTGTTCTGTAACATATGTAATTAATGTCATTGGATGGTACTCTGTACGTAATCTTTTGAATTCTCTACTGTCACTATACTTTGAATGTTTTTCTCATTCAGTGTGTTTCATTATTATAGTAGAGTTGTTACAACTTTCCGAAGGTACGCACTAGGCGACTGAGAGCTAATATTATCATAATAAATGCATTAAATAAAGAGTTTGTTAAAATGTTGTGGTTTTTTATTTAATAGTACACATATTTTGGCATATCTTCGTAATAAAAATATAGAGTGTGTGTTATCTTACTTTAATATAGCGCCATACTTAACAACGAACATTATTAAAGATATATTTCACACGCATTCAAACTAAAGGGAACAAAGTATTTACAAAGAGATAGTACCTAGGTAGGGCGCAGTGTGCCTTAAATAGAATTTTCAGTAAGGTATGTATCTTTGTTGCCAATCTTGTGTTCTAATAATGTGAAAAAAAAATCCGTAGATGATAATCTAATTTTTAGTAGTGTAAAATACTTAGGTAGTTTTAATTACATAGGCATTACAGTATATAAAATATTCTCTCATTCTTCATTCTTTTCTGTTTAACATCAAGTACCTTCCACCCTAAACAGATAACAAATGACGTCGACTTTTCATTACCATATAGCATGCAGCTAATTATGACTCACCTGCACGCCATCTTCTTTCAACCTGTAAGTACGGTCGACGTTTGCCCCGCCAATCACCAAAACGTCCCCGTCGCAATTCTTGTCTGCAGAAAACAATGGCTCGTCATCAGCCCGCCTGCTGCACGAAGTGTGAAAATGTCTCGAAGAATTGGACGAACATTTCCCAACGCCCTTCGACGATCCAATATTAAACGCATTCCTTGAATTGTCTACATTCTTGAGTTTTTTAAATTCGACTGCAATATCGGCGCCGACTTTCGCGTTGTTCTTTATGAGCGCGATGTCTGAGACGCGTTAAAGAAAGATTTTGTAAAAATTGCTGTCTTTTATGTAGTGTTGGCTTTTCAACACGCTTAATAAATTATTTAATTATGCATTTGAATAAAGGCTCAGAAAATATCTTATAGTCTTTTTGATTATAATGTTGTGATTAAAATATCTTTGATCATATCACCATTATTAAGTATGTAATTTTGCTATCAAAAAGGATACTGGCTTTAAGAGAAGCGCCGCTGGTAGCCTTAACGACTGCAGACAAAATGAATGGCGTCACTTCTTTACCGGAGACGCCTTGTTTTTCAGCTTCTTGCAGAGCACCAGAGATTGCATCTTCTACTATCTTTTCTGTACAAAAATAAATACGAACATAGCCATCTACTTATTTACTTCTTTTTACCATACTTATTTATGAACTTCTTTTTCCATGAAATCTAGTGAAAATTACGATCATAATGATGATTGTGATTGAAAAATTCGATTGTTAGGGAGGTGAGGTGAAATCCTATAGTAGAAAAAAGATTTTTCCCTGTCTTCATTTATCCAATAAATACCCTAGTAAAAATTCACTAGAGCAGTGGGTTGGATTTGGATTAGCTAGGAGCACTTGCATAATAACAACTTCAGAACAAAGCAAAAATAGTTATGAAACTATGTAATTAGCTATTTCTTTTTCTATAATTGCAAGCTGCATAATTAGAATGACGCATAATAAGAACTGGCTACAATCTTGATAAAAATTCGTTTTACATTCCAGCAGTAATTTCTCGAGTCGCAATTAAACTGTGAACTTTGTGATTATTGTAGCAGTTTTCATAAGAAATGTTATTTCTGTACATTTTTTATTGTTTCAAGGAAAATGAATCAATATTCGCTAAGTCATTATTTCCTAAGTGTTACCTGGAGCTAACACACTCCTTTGGTCGCTGTTTTGGTCAATTCGATTACCTACTGACTTCATGTGATTTGCAGAAATGTATTTTGCAGACGTTAATAAAATAATGAATTAAGTAGTAGTTAATACACGCAAGTATAAGACGTAAAATATAAACTAAACGGCTTCCTGATTGAGACCGTATAAAACAGCAACAGCAAGAGTGTTGAAATGGAAAGTAGACATGTTAGCTGCACTATCCTTTGCCTGACTGACTACGCAACGAAGGTGCAACGCTGCGGAACATAAAATATCCGAGAAGAAATCCGTAATACTGTTTTGAAGTTTTTTTATTATTAGCAAGAACAATCACTGATCGCATTGATCATGAACTTTTATTTGTATTTTGTATATAATTTTTTTGGACATAACTTTATCGGTCAGATTTTATTACTCCTAGTAAACTTACCATCCATAGCGTATTCCTGAGGTATAGGTACGGCAACAACCGTACCGGACGAGAGCTGCAGTTCACGTGCTGCATGCAACACGCGCGCCGCCTCGGACGCGTCAGCCACGCGGTGCGGCGCGGTAAACCCGGACCGAGCCGTGTAGAACGCCGGGAAGTCCGACGTGTCACCAAACGCGCATACGCATACTCCTTGTGTCTCCTGCCAATTAGATTTAAATTGAAATGTCTATATATGCAGGAAATTAGGATAGTCTAGCCATCTTTATCGATACAGCATCGACAGAACAAGTTAATTGCCTCATTTTACGACCAGAATATCATAAAAATTGTTAATCAATATTCTCAGAGTCAGGAACTTTTGTCGGCATTCCTCGAACCAAACGTAATAAAATATGAAAAGACAATATTCAGTAAAACTCTCGACCGGTCCCCGGTGTAATCAAAGCGCTCTTTGAAGTTCGGCGTATTCACATCCAATACTTACACAATTGCAACAAACCTCTTCTCTTAGAAGCAGCTTAGTTACTTGCTCAGAAACCAGGCTCCCTCGGGCGCTTCCCCGAACTTACGAGGTAACCTAACGACCTGGAATTCTCTGTTTTCCTTTCCCCCCGTTATACAGAGATTATACGAAGGTGGGTGCTATTATATACTTTGTACGGTACGTTCCAGCTTGGCATTAAAAAGCGCCCGAAGCACAACACAGACGACAAAAGGACAGTCAAGAGGGAATCGCCGCGACGTAAAAATGACGAAGTATTTTACGTTCTCCAATTTATTTATCTACATTGTACTGTCCAGGGGTCGTAAAACATGAGAGACAAGAATCTTTTATCTCCATGAAAAATTGGATACTGAGAAATCTCAGTTGGAGAACTGATCAAGTTCGATGTTGAATAGTTTCGTATGTATTAAAGGAAGTTTAGTAGCGACAGCAATTTCTGTGTAGTTACCAAGTATTCAAGAGTTCGTCCGATGTCTAATATGGATTTAACGCCACTACACACGACGAGCGTGTTGCTGCGTCCCAGCTCGTTCAGATCCGCCGACACGTCCAGTGTGTCCTCGCCGTGACGATGCACGCCACCTGCGGGGAACCGTTTACTTATTCAATATACGGTGCCAGTATCCAGTTTATTGGCAAACCAATAATATATACTACGAACAAAAATATTCAATATTGAGCAAAGTAAGATAAAATGTATGAGCGCGACCACACTTGGAGTAAACTAAAATTTTGTTGGAAAATTCTACGAAGAAGCCGTTCAAAAATATTTATATGAAATCGTTTCAGGTGCTCACTCGTTGGTGAAATCCTGATAAAATAAAAGTTTTCCTTATAAAACGAGTCGCTATTGACCAAAATGCTGAAAAGTCAAAATTACAAATATCTTCAATTGTGAGAGTGTAATAAAATGTCGGCAAAGTATTTTGGCGGGGCTCGGGAAACGGAATTATTACATCACTGGTGTGCGAAGTTGCTCACAGTCTGCGAGGCACGCCGCGCTCCGACATAGTTTAGCTTCGTGTAGCATAACTATAGGTTCTACACGTAGGCAGGTAACGTTCGCACCGCAGGTACCTAGGTACTCCATTTCAGGATTACTTTCGAGACATGATAGATCTGCTAAGTAATTGTTTTGCAGATTCTATTATCCGTTTCTCTATGGTGCATTCTGAAATATTTAACTTAATTTATGGATTTACCTATCGCCATTGCAAATCACGTTTTATGGGAATACAGGAAAGTTTGTTTAAAGTACCTATCGGTTTTGTTGAATATAGACAATCACAATTCCTACTACTTATTCTAATAAACACATTTTGAAAACTTGGACCGAATTTGGAATATTTAGCTAGCAAATTACAACCATTTAAATTTTAATGAATTTAGAACTCGAGTAATGAGAATATTATGTAGATGTCATGAAACTTCCGTTCCTGTTTTCAACAAGACGTACAAAAAGTACGTTTACTTAATGCGCGTAGACTCAAAAATAGCCAGTTGCAAAGCTTCTGGTTTAACAGCCTTTAGAATAAATCGTCTACGACACGATAACGACGCGCACCCATCGAAATTCGCCATTTTGGCTTCGCTCAGACAATCCCTCTCGCTGCAAACTGCCGATATAGCGTTATCCTTTATATCTATCCTTTCATGTATTCACAGACATTTGCGTGTTTCTTGCTCGCAATGTTTATCCTGACAGACGCTAATTCAAATCATTGGGAACAGAATAAGACTGCTTCTAACGATAATTTACAAGCCCAAGCACTACGAGTGCTTATCTAGAAGGTGATAAATAGCGCCCTGTTTCAGGGAATTCGTTGTTAATTACATCGCCAGTTCGGCACGGCTGCGATGCGACTGCCAGTAATGAATGCGCCGGCAAAACGTTGAATCCAACCGTGATATCGTTGAAATTCATTTGTGAATTCACGAATACAGTTAATTGAAGTGTTTGTGGTGTTTTCACGATGATTGCTACTATTTGTAAGTCGGGACTTAGCACCACCTTGTACGGGAGTAGCGTGATCATAATCCTGTTTATGCTCCCTTCGCTCATAGCAAAGCGTTAATTGCAAGAGTTGTTAATAAGAACAATAACCGTTAAATATAACGCTGAATTTCATATGATTTTGAATCGTTTAATTAAGATTGTCGTTTCATTTAAATGGTAGTCGTAAACAGGTTCATTACGCGTGGATGCTCGTGACGCGAACGTGTTGTAATACGATTCGCGTTATAATAAAGCCTCTGTGATGTAACAGACGTAATAATGTCGCATTTGTAGCAAAATGCAATGACACATCGCCACGCTTGTTATGAAAGGCACTGATATTTGAGTAAAGTAAAATGTCTAGGTACAGGTAGTGCACTAATTATCGTAGTAAGCATTTCTATTGCGAAAAGTTAGTGGTAAACCCCTTACCGTTTACTGCACATTACCGTGAGAACGTTCGCGTGACTATAGTATCCTATTATTAGGTAAGTACACGTACATTTTCGCCATAGTCTCGGCAGTTGTGTGCTATAACGGTGACCGCCATTACGCAGCGGAGCGGTGTCTGCTCGCAAGTGCTTCTATCCGCGCGAGAAATGCACTTGTGGTCTTTTTATGTCTGGCGTTGGGTGTATGAAGTCGTTTGTGAGCCTGTTAGCTACATAATACTCAGCCTTAATGAGTCTACTGTTACAGTAGACGGTATAAGTATTAATACTGTCTGCAACTCTGCACATAAATGAGAAGATTATTTATAAATAAAAATAATTTTGTTTATTTCAGCATCTTGGGCAACGACTGGTTTCAGTTGAAAGACAAGTATTCTATTTCATGACCCCTTTTCGAGACTGCAACAAATGGTCGCTTGCTAAATTAAATATTCCTTTTTTATAAAACGACGTTTTTAATTTCCGCATTTAATTGTAATTCTAAGTTAAAATAGAATGCTGAGTATTCTAAGACACTAGGGAATAATTATAATAAAATAGTGGATAGGTATGCATTATACATTGTTCCCAGGATATAACATGTGAACAAAGGTATTAAAGCAGCTGTGGAATTTATAACAATAAACAAATAAAATAATATGAATTTTATACTTCACCTATTCCGCCAGTAACGAACACGGGTATATCAGCAAGCTGCGCTGCGATGATGGTGCCCGCGACCGTCGTGGCTCCGTCCAGCTTAGCCGCAGCTATGGGTGCCAGGTCCCTCCGTGAAGCCTTCACCACGCCTTTAGCTTGCGCCAGGTAGCTCAACTGATCTTCCGACAATCCTATCGTCAATTGACCTTTCAGGATCGCTACCGTCGCTGGAACTGCACCCTGCACAAAAATATGAACAAAATAGCCACCTATTTCAAAACAAGCGTCATAAACGTCGAGAAATCTGCATATTTGATCTCGTGTATGCATCGCCGCGCACGTCTGCTAAATTAAAATAAAAAGGAAAAACAACTTTACGATGCATTTGCACGGAATATCTAAACACAATTTATCGAGCGTGTGCGACGGAAGGTCTACGAAAGTTACCATTCGGAAATCATAATGCAAAACATGAAAAGTAAGTATACTATGTAAGAATTTATAAACCCATTGAACCTTACGCTTTATAAATTTAAAACTCACCCTTTCCCTGATGATATGTTCAACTTGCTTAGCTGTTTCCAAATTTTGAGGGTAAGGCATACCATGAGTAATAATCGTCGATTCTAATGCGACAATCGGTTTACCCTCTGACTTGGCACAGCTAACCTCTTCAGAAAATACAAAGGGGGAGGCTGTACTATACCCCCTCTGATAAAACGTAGCCAGCCGTGAACTTCTCGATATGTACTTCGCTAGGTAAGCCATCTCGATACCTAAAAATAGAATTCAGTTCATTAGCGCTCGCTAAAAATATATCGAATGGTATTTAAGGGGAAACGAGCGAGATAAATTGAGAGCAGAACTATTATTCGATTCCGGCGAACCGAGGCTGTTTGTTGACTTTGCGTTCTGTCACAGGCAGAAGCTTAAATGTAGTTTCAGCAAAGTTCACTTAACAGCGATTGTGTCACGAATAGGAATCCATTCGTTAACGAAAACGGTTTCTATTTACCTCCTCTAGAGAAATACAAAGCTTATTCTGGAGTTTCATAATTTCTGTTTTGAACTTTACAGGTCGTTGCTGTGGTGGTAATTAAGAAGATTATGAAGAACGTTTTACTAAATTTAGCCGTAAAAAGACTGGCATGCAATAAAATCGCAATTCAAATGTCCCTAAAGGGAATTATTTATGCATGAGCGTCCAATTACAGCGGCTCAGAGTACCCGAGGATCGGCCATCGTCCGCTAGCGTACTTCGACACTTTTGATGGAGGCTATCTATCGGAGGTTTGGGCGCACATTAATCAACGTGCGACACGGGTCTCAAAGTGACGCGAGCCGTTGTGGCTAATATAACACCTTCGTTAAACCTTACATCTTTGTGTCTTTCGCCTTTCTAAACAATGTATTTAGGGACAGTGTGATCGTTTGTTGAGTATATTAGACGCTTCTATTCAAGCTGATGTACGTTTTCAGAGGCCAAATTGGAGAACAATATTTTTAGTATTAAGTCCGTTGCTTTTAGACATTCTTCACTGTTACATGTCCCTCTAATACTGGAGAACGAGTGACCCACGTATTGTTTACAAATTCAAAAATTCATTCAAGAGTTTTATTTTTATTTAAATTGTAAAACGTCTAACGCACTCATGTCTGTAACGTGCCGGCAAGTCGTGACGATCATTTAAGTCTAGACGGTTGTATGTGTATTATGTAGATAGCTGTACAAGTGAACACTCCATCTAGGTGTAGTCTGGATACATGTCTACGACTAGACGCAGCGGCCCTCGCCTCGGAATCACGCCTGTCGTCACGGATAATCGCCCGTTAGCGGTATGAGTTTCATGTTGCCAGGTATAATTTATATGGACACTGTATAAATTATTCCTTAACAGGCACACTAAGATATTTCCCAAAATAATTATGGATATACGTATTTGAACTTAGGGTAAAAAAAGGATTTTTTCATAAAGGATAGTTGACCCCGACATATGTGGGAAAAGGCTCGGAAGATGATGATGAGCTGAACTAATAAATATCTATTTGTAGGAATGCTTAAGAGGGCTATCACAAATTTTCGCGAATTTAAACGTTTTATACGAGTTTTGATGCTTTGGATATAGTCACAATAAAAAAACAAAAATAAGATTCAGAAAGTTTGATCATTTATCTTGAAAGTGTATTAAATAAATATTTTAATTTGTCCACGTACATCAGTAAAATCTTTGTCTCTGCAAAGGATGTTTCATAAAATGTTGCTTTTGGGTATCTTTTGATGCTTCGGTACTCCGAGGATATAGCAATTTAACCATTTATAAAAATGTTCAAGATACAACTATATCTTGTACTTGGAAGTGCTTAAATCAATTTATTACAATTCATACAGTATTACACCAAAAATAATTCTATAAAACTGAGAGTTACTGACAATTTTCCGTACGAAACTATATTTTTTATCTATGAAAGTATAATCCAAATTCAAATAAAAAACATTTAATAATTAAGGTGGTATTGTTATAAAGCTTGAAAAAAAAATTGGTCTATTTAAAAGTAAAACAATATTTTAAAATAATTTTTGTTTGCAATGCAAAAATCAATATAAATCTTGTGACGCGCGGTGTTCAACTTTAGTCAGCGCCAGGCGCTTACCGAGGAGGGACGTATCGCTCGCTGTTGCGCCGCGTAAACTCGCCGGAGTTCGAAAAATATAGCGCAACCTACGCATCTAACACGTTTTGATACTAGTGAGTTTTATTTTATTTATTAGTTATAATGATCTGATTGAAATTTAATATACATAAGTATTAGGCCATGATATTCTAATTCGAAAATGTTATAGATTGGGTTCTTTTTTTTTGATGTTGGTTATAAAGAAATATGAACGTAAATGTCATTGTCGTTAGTTTCGCTGTTGCATAATAATGTAATTGGACTTCTTTGATTCTTGCAGGATAATGAAAGCATATTTAATTCAGACTATCAGACTCAATTGAATACCAGTACAAATAATATGGTAAGTATTTTTTGTCACCCGCAAAAGGTATACGTGACATATTTGTTTTAATAAACTATCTACATTCCTAGTTTTCATTGTTGCAGGAAAATGAAGATACAATACATGGAAGACGAATTATAGATTTTAGTTTTTTTATAAATCAATTACTTATAATTGATAAACATGGTGAAAAGTTTGGTTGTCGATTAAATAATTTAAAAATTGTAAACGATTACTTGTTTATTGTAACTCAATCGAGCTATTCTAGGTTATAAAATTCATCGGTACAAATAATATTTCATAAACTATAAAAACAATAAATTATGTCGGAAAAAAGTGGCAAAGTCTCAAGTTTGTTTGTGCCGCGTGGCGGTCCGCAGGTGTGCGTTGCGTATTTCACTAGACGCACACATGCGCAAGTGCTGCTGCCGGCTATCGTCTAATTTACCTACAACTGAGCAATTCGATTTTGTAATAGCGCTCTTAAGTAGCAGTTACATAGAGTCGTAGAAGGTACTGGAAACTTCGAGCCCTTCGCTACCAACCACTCCCGTCTCCCGTTACCAAAACAAGGACGCTATTGATTTCAACAAAAAGTATTCCCTCCCTGAAGGAGTAGGCCTGTCATTGCCTAGCAACGCTTTGTTTATAATACTAACAGCTGTTTACTCGACAACGATACTGTCATATTCCTTATTTCAACAAAGTGAATTTTTCCGTTATATTTTTAGCTTTAGTTCGGGTTTTTATAAAGAATCGTTATTTATTCAAATCAACTTATTACCTTCTGTGTTCTATTTTAGGTAAGAATTTATTATTTTGTTCGTAATACCCCGTCTGTTCGCATTACCACCTACCCACGTGAATTTCTAAGGAAAAATAATTTCATTAAGCTGTGAACGACGCGCGTCGTATGGCAGAGTTCTAAGATTGAAGATAAATGGAAATAACGAAATCACTATTCCTTGAAATATGAGTAAAGGTAGTAAGCTGTTTGATTTTCTTAAGAAAATTGGAAAGTGGTTCTTTGCTGTCCACACTTATGATATTGAAATGTTTTAATGAAATAGTATTTTGAGGAAAATCGTTTTATAGACCTAATGTTTTACTAAAACCGCGCAGTACCAGGGCAGCATGAGGTAAGAGGAGACAGTTCGATTACTCGGGCCCCGTGCTCGCAGGTTATTTCCCAAACCGTGGATTGCTTCATTTCCTCGGTGCGTGTATCGCTGTCTGAATTGCGTGATTCGAGAACAAGATGCTTCAGGCCGAAGGTGGAGGCTCACGTAGCTCGTACGTCGCTTATCTTGCGACGTGTTACGCACATGTCATCTGGATTATTTACGGTTGAGATTCGCAAGGAGGTTCTGATTTTAAAATATTTGGTTTTGAGTTTTGGCCCCGGTTATATAACAGTTCTAGGTACAAAAAAATATTTATATCTTCAATCTAACAATTTAACTAAAAATATTCCTCCTTTGCTTAACTTATCACGACGTTTTACAAAATAAACCATTTAAAAATTAATGTACCGTAGCGATTTGTGAATTGTGCATTCAGAATATATCCCCAAGTGACGCAGATAGCACAAACGAGCACAGCTGTAGTTTGAGTAGATTTATCTAGCATGAAGCGGGGGCGGCGCTGGGGCTGCGGGATATTTAGTAAATAACAACGCTTGTTGGTTCCGCTTAGAGGAGCTAATAGACAATAGCAAAAGTTGCACTTGCACGGAGTACTCGCGGTGTTGGTTGAGGAAAGCGAGGGACTAAAGACTTAAAGGTGCTTAGTCGAAAGTAGTTGAGATTTGGGCTGTGATATTAAAATTATAATATTTTAGACGTGGGTAAAAAAAATGTATTTTACTAGATATGATTAACTTTAATTTCAATGAATATATACCGTTTGATATCATGTTCTAAACTGTGCATGTATTCTACTCAAGAAAATTAGCCGGTGTTCAAGTAAGTTTCTACCTGCGTACAGTACTCTAACAATCTACGTTTGTTAAAGCTCACAATGGCCTGGGGACTTCCAAAACTGCCGGGTCTGACATTCTCAGACCCGACCAAGACGCAACATCACATGAGAAGTTCCCTCCGCTACTACCAGGGGCACAGGTTCCCCGACACGGAGATCCGGGGCCCGGGAGGCACCGCCACAGATGTTGACAGCAACGCCTTCGCTCTCCCCGATGACTCAGTTAAGTAAGTCAACACAAGTTACCAACTCTAGCTTAAGATCAACAATACTTGGCTGTTCTGTGGGTGGATCTTGCCCTAATTTCACGTTCCTCTTCACATTTGAATCAAGCATTTGCATATTTATGTACTTGTTCTTATGAGCTGAGTTAAGCGATACAAATTAAGATGGCAATTACATAATACCTCTATCGAAAATATATTTCAGTGTTGCAATTTATTTAGTTTGTGTTTAGTGTAGGAACTACTAACGAACGAATTAAATGAAGCCTATTTCCCAGAATTAACTCGGGGTTTTGTCTGTGGCACATTTTATAAAGCGCGTAAATTAAAAGCCTAGTGGCTCTGGCTAGATTACTATAGTAAAGTTGAAACTGGAAAAAAATGGTCGTTGGTCGGTGCCAACAAATAGCTATTCATTGATAGAGCGTAATTACTTGGCAATGGTCCATCAAGTGTTGGAAGTGACTCCCACGCTGGGTCATCCCTTAGATATCTGACGCAAGAAGTTGCTAATGTCGATGACCTATCATAAACTACATTCTTAAAACTATATGAATAATGCCCCTACATAAAAGAAACCTCAAAATCATAAGACCCGATAAAAACTTGTTCAAAATAAATTGCGAAAATATCTTCAAATATTATAGTAGGTGTGATGGAAAATTCATATAACGCAGGCGAACATGAAAACGTGCACCTGTTAGAAATGTAGTCTCAATATTTCCAACGTTACTGTTATAAATCGCTTCTGCTCGCTCACCCACTTTTGTGGCTCGAACTCGACGGTCGGTCAAGAAATTTTCAATTATAAACCGGGATTGAAATCGCACTGAGATCGGAATCGCTCCCCTTTCTCGAAGTGCATTGTATTGCGACTTAATGGTTAACGTTAATGGGCTATCAGGGGTTTAATTTGTACGTTTAATTTAGACAAATGTGTGATTAAGTAAGTAAGAAAAAGCAAATTCCTTATTTGTATTTGAGAGATAAAATCTCGCAGGATGAAAACATAAGCAAGTGTAGTTAAGGTAAGAGTTAGTTTAAGCTGAATTAAATATCTACATGCTCTTTGCAGTTAGTACTTGCAACCACTTTGCTTGCTAAATATTTTTCCATAAACTTGATAACTGTGAAGAAGATCCCCTCTAATTACAATATAAGGTGCTGTATAACAGTTACGTGGAGACTAATTACTCTGTTCTTTGTATAAGAAAAACCCTGCTTTATTGAAAATAATATTCCGAAATAGGGTATTTTAGTCTAGATGAGAAAAAAATTAAAAGTGTATTACAATGATTGTTTAGAGGAAAAGCAATCGGGAAATGTTAGTTTCACTTCGTAAGGTACATAAATATATTTTTTATTGCAGTTTAAAGTTTTTAGGTTTTTTATCTGTCTTTGAACACTACGAAATGTCGCCGCCATGCTAATGACGTCATTACGGTAGTAAACAAAAGTGTCATAGATTTTATAACCTCTAAATATTATCCACATTTCCCAAAGTATTGATTCTTGAAGTAGTTAACCTATCATTAAAGAGTATATTTCATTAGATAGGTAATGTTAATACAGTTACTTACATCAAAGTGATCTTCACAAAAGTATAAACGAGATTTATCTGATAACAGTCCGGGATCTCGTCTCGCAACTTTTAACCAAGTGTTTCTCATATTTATATCCACTGGTACTTGAATCCATAATTTGTCTGGTGTTTTTACACTAGTGTTCTCACATTCAGAAACAACACACCAACGATACGGAGCATAATTACTCATTATTAAAATTTTCAATACATATCAAAATATGTATTACTGACAGCTGTAGTTTGCTTACTAACGTAATGATGTCATGACCAAAAAACAATCATGGCGTCCGTCGTGTGCCGCGTTTTCGCGAAATACGCGCGAAATTTGAAATTATGATAAAACAATTAATTTATATTCGTACATAACGTGAGAAAAAAAAATATTTTTAATTTTTTAGAGATATATTAAGACTAAAGAATTTATTTAAGATATATTTCAAAAATGCATGTAATACCCTATTATGTTCTACGTGTAGTCCCGGTTATTAGTAAAATGATATCAGTCTATTTACACTGTACTTCTTACTCCCAGTTATGATCCGTCTCTGACATACGGACGGGTGAAGCAACCAGCGCTGCCAGCCGTCGTGCCTCACTGGGTGCACTATGACAAGCGTTGCCTCAACTTCACCGCCTTCTTCAAGCAACCCGTGTTCGACAACCCTGACGAGAACTACCGCGTCAGGGTTGTCAACATCATATACTTTCTGGAAGATGACAGTCTTACGGTGATGGAGCCTCGTGTTCAGGTGAGTTTTGTTTCTTTGAAAAATGTTCTTGTACAATTTGACACTTCATCACACTCACTCACTTCTTCGCGCTCTAACGGCTTAAGAAATTTTAAGGATAGCAGTAGTTGAGACATGACATAGTAAAGGCTTCTTTCGGTTTTTTAATCGGGTGTGAGAATTAGTTGCTTCGAGACACGGGTGAAACTGAGGATAGAATCTAGTACATGATAAGTAAAGGAAGAAAATCAGTATATTAAAAGTAATATGATAAGTAAAGGAAGAAAATCAGTATATTAAAAGTAATATGATAAGTAAAGGAAGAAAATCAGTATATTAAAAGTAATATGATAAGTAAAGGCAGAATTCCGTGGGTCGCGGCTGACGCAGCCGCGCGCGGCTTACGACAGTCGTCGGCCGCGCGCGACAATAGTCAACCTATGAAAATGTATGGCGCCGCTGCCGAGGTCCGCGACAGTCGCGCGCGGCCGACGAATTTCGTAAGCCGCGCGCGACATTGTGTTGAAATTAGTAGATTTTGTTCGTCCGTTCCCTCTAGTCGAAGTGCTAATTGATATCTTTGAAGAAGAAGAGTATGATGTGTTGCTGTGGCTGTATTATGAAAATAGATTGCCAATCGACCCTATCTTTAAAAAGTAGAGATGATGAAGGATACTACCAAATACTGATTCAAAAGCATCTGTATTGTAATGAAAACAAAAGGAAGTTTTGCCGACTAAATAAAAAACAATTCAATTCTGGTTTTACTAAAATTATATAGATGTTATTAAGCGCTAGACCATGTTGAGATGCATACGGCCGCGCGCGGCTCACGAAATTCGTCGGCCGCGCGCGACTGTCGCGAGCCTCGGCAGCGGCGCCATACATTTTCATAGGTTGACTATTGTCGCGCGCGGCCGACGACTGTCGTAAGCCGCGCGCGGCTGTCGTAGCCGCTATCCACGGAATTCTACCTTAAAGGAAGAAAATCAGTATATTAAAAGTAATATGATAAGTAAAGGAAGAAAATCAGTATATTAAAAGTAATATGATAAGTAAAGGAAGAAAATCAGTATATTAAAAGTAATTTTTCTGACTTACTTATTTATCGTATTGAAACCTAAGTAACATAGGTGTACAATACCCATAACGTCAAATTTTTCACGATTTTCACCGTAAAATTTTAAATGGTACATTTTCTTAAGTGAATCCAAATATGTAGATGAGATAAAAAGACTTGCGTTGCCTTAATCAATACATGTGTATCTACGATACCATGTATTAAGTCTAGTCCACATGTATTTGGTCGGCGATCTGGTTGCAGCAACTGAGTTTGCTTGTGGCGATTGTATTTACAATGCCACTACGATTTGCTCCGTGTGAGCGGGCCTTTACCGAATATAAACGATGCAATTCACTAGTCTCCTTATATTCGCTACGTAATACCTTCTACTTATACGTAGGTATTGATTTTGTTTTTCTTATTTGCTATTCTGTGCGGCAATTGCGGCGCCACGTGTGTCGTGAACAATATTATATTTAGCATGCCCAAACCAGTGTCGACGCGACCCTACTAAAGTCTTTCGCCACCTTCATATGTGGACCTCACAAATTGACCTTTTTTTAGTAAAAGCCTTTGTTTGACTTTTTATAAAAGCTGTACCGCGGAATGGAGCTGCATTTAATTGTGTTCCTAGAAAGTTATGTTTGCGTGGGGCTTATGATATACATGGAAAAGTTGCTTGAAGGCATTTCAGCTCATTTATTCTCGGTTTTATTCACCCACGCATATGACAGTTAAGGCCTTTGAATGCAAAACATCTGCATTATCTGAAATAATATATTTATGTGCAGGAAATATTCGTGGGAATGTGTACACTTTTATAAAATGACTAGTTTTAGTTAAAAATAAAATACAAAATGTTTATCGTAGCAGGATCGTAGCGGCGCGGCGTAGCATGGAATGTTCGGACATACTGTGTAGCTTGGCAGGATACTTTCGTATTTCTATTTCATGGCGTACCGTATTTTGCGATGCCAGGAATTATGAAATAAAGATCGAAGCTCTTTACAATTTGTCAACAGTCTACAATTTGGACAGATAATTACCTACTTCTGTTCTTTACCTTCTTTCAAATTTGAAAGCAAAATTAGGTTATAAATCAAGGAGAACACGGGACAAAAACAATCCCAATATTTCAAGATAAATGTACATATAATTTTTTCTTACGTATGGAATGGGATTCCGTGCGGATTGTGAGCGGATCTGAAACGGAGCTAGCAAATGAGCACGCATTTGTCTCGGCATGAATGCGTCTCATGGCGGTTGCAGCTGCTTTGTTCCGCGGACTCGCGCCCTGAATGGCCGGCCGCTATTATTCACACAAAAATCATTTTATCTCTACCGACGTGTGGTGTATGATGATGGACAGTTTTTTGAAAGTCTGTTACGTCGAGTATAATACAGTGCTACACCTACCTTTGTACTTAAAGCAAGATAGGAAATTGTAGTGATTGCATTTACCTATGTATGTTTCATGATTAGGCAGAAATATAAGCACACTATAATTTCTTTACTCGGTGTGATAGTAATAAGGAGATAGTAATATTCTGGAAATGTGCTTGAGTACTCTAAGGGTGCTTACATAAAGAAACAGGTTTCCGGTACAGACAAACCTGTAGGGGTAGGTATCGATCAGTGCAGGTATAATATTTCAATACAATCCTATTAACTCACTTATAAAAAGATGATTAAGGATTGTATTGAAATATTATACCTGCACTGATCGGTACCTACCCGTACAGGTTTGTCTGTACCGGAAACCTGTTTCTTTATGTAAGCACCCTAAGGGTTAAAAAGATAGTCGAGTAGAACTAACCTATATTTTATACTGATTACGAAATTTTCAGTCATGTCGAACATTCACTCAGAAAGTCTCTGATAACTGTTTCCCCATCCTTGAGTCATAAAGCGATTATTATTAATCACGATAGCGGTAATAACATTTCTCTCGAATTTCCTTCGCCAGGAAATTCGCCTTTTCCACATAAGTACATACCAACCAACCACCCAATGCTTTTTTACGATCAATTTTTTTATTCTCAAGTGGAATACTTTCAAAGTTATTAATTCTATGTGACTCATAGTTTTGTTAAACAAGGCTTTTTCGAACAGTAAATAAGAGATGATTAGGTAATTAGTAAAATGGCCAGATGTAAAAGTTTCAAGGGAAGGATGTTTAATCATTTTTTATTGTAGTCTTAACTTTTTATCCGCGCCTCTTTTAAACTCAACTAAATTGGAACTAGACTTCAAGATACCGAAACAATACGACGAATAAGGGTAGAAATTATATAGTTTTATTTAAGTACGTTTTGTTCTAATCTTTATATATTTTTTCAGAATTCAGGATTATGGCAAGGCAGAATGGTGAAGAGAGGGAAAATACCCAAGAACGATATCGGCGAGTTTTGGCATTGGAAGGATCTCGACGTGGGTAAAGACATCTGCATCTACGGCAAAGTCTTCCACACCGTGTCCTGTGACCTGTTTACTAAGGTATTTATGTAATGCTTTAATTTTCTTATTTATCAAGCCTGTCTTGAACATTGCGACTTAAGCCTTAAAATGAATCGACTCCAGCCAGTCGATTCATTTTATTTTTTAAAGATAAAACGAGAGATGTCTTATTTCTAGGTCTAATTTTTTTGCGAATTTGTGGAAAATGAATTGTTAAGGTCGTCTGCAACATGTCGGAACTTACTATCATTATTTCTATCATGTGACTAAAACTAATCTAACTGCTGTTGGAGATAGCGCGTGCAAAATAATCAAAATTGATCTCATAATGTTAAACCACCTAAAACATAATTATCAAAGAGAATCAGTATCGGTCTCAAGTTGAGTGACGTCATTGTTTTATAGTGTGTTTGATTTTCTGTAAAACGGGGAAGCAAGAACAACAAAATTAGGTTGTGTTGTCAAGGATAGAATGCTTCAGCTACACTGCACTGGTTGAAAACTTCCGTGTTCATTCCGTATATTACATACCTAAACACACACAATTTTATTATCTTCGTGCTATCATGTTACCTACATAAACTAATCTGAGATAAATTCTTCGCATGGAAGTAAATATTTTCAAAAGTTCGATAACACTAAACTGTTTGCCAATGTTTACCTGTTTACTTAACACGATGACCGCTTATGCGATTGAATGGTACACAACAAGGCAATCAAACACATAAACACTGCAAGTTGGCAATAGCAACTAGACGGTCAATAACCCCTCGTGCCGTCTCTCTCACGCACCAACACGTTTCTTTGTTATTCAATATATTCACAAGTCTAACCTAATCGAAACGTGTGTCTATTAAAAACCAAGCATTATCCACATGCAAAACGATATTAATGCAATATTCTTACCCTTTTACACAGTAATGAACGATGAACGAACGTAATTTGCCAGGAAATCGGGTTGTCGGCAACGCGGAGAACTATTTTTAGGTTATTTAATTTGTGTTCGCGCCGGCAAGGTCGCGGTTGAACGTAGGCCGCAGGCAGGGGGCGACTCTTGCGTCTGATTATAAAAGATCATAAGGTCGTCTATTGTACCTCATACTTCGCGTGTTTTTAATGTTGTTGTATGGAACCGCAACTCGCAAATTATATTTTGTGACTAACGAAAGTAAAAGTTACTTATAGTTAATGATAATTTACTAAATATATCATGTTTACTTACGTTTAGTTTTTAGTTTCGCCTCCGTGAAAGTCGTATTCCCGGCTACAGAATTTATAGCTGGGAGGATTAGAAATCCACTCAGAGGAATTCCAAAGCCTCAAAGTTAAGTGGTTTTCAAGGGGCGTAGTTCAATTTTAGTAAGTAACGCTTATATGAGTGACTTTTATTGGAGTGTCTGCCTGGTTAGAGTACCTACCTAGCTAGCTACCTGGCGCTTTTCCTTGCACTTTCAATAAACAAATGGATCCATATCGAATGAAATATAAATGCTTCTTAGAAACGATGTGACGATGTGTTTTATATGATACCTATCTATACCCTTTACCTAACACTATAAAGCAGAATAGGTTGTTTATTTGTAGAGATCAAACAGTTGCCCGAATCTCCGGAATGTCTGGTCTGATTTTAAGATTTCTTTCAGTGATAGATAGCCCATCTATTGCTGAAGGCCATAAGCTACTTTTTTTCGGCTACTCTAGTCTTTTTTTTTATGAAGCTTATTTTCTTATTTATCATGTTAAATTGAAAACCTCCGAAGAAATCGTCGAAGGTTCACTCGAGTTCACTGGGCTTGTTAACACAAGACAAATTAGTTTTTATGTGAAGTAGGTAAGTAGGTAGAACCTAGTTTTAACAAAAGTAAATAAGTGGTGTGCCTATTGTTAAGAAAAACTGAACCCAGTACTTATTAGTAATTATTTTAAATAAACTGGTATTTAAAATAATTACTAATATTATTTATTTTATTCCTTTATTTCAGGCAACTAGGGCCCATAAAAATACAAATACACACATATTATTCATAACAATACTTATAAACTAATACATACAATTATACATATTAATATATAAAATACTATACATCTATAAAAAACTTAAACATATACTATAAATAAATGCGAAAGTCGGCTTGCTGTGGCGCATTCATATCAAAACTGCTGAACCGCTTGAAATAAAAATTGCTACCCAGATATTCTAGTCTAGAGCTTGTGAAAAGATATAGATTATAACTTATCCAAATGCGGCAAGTAGTTGGGTATAGATAGATGCAACCGTGAGAAACAACCTTAGTTCTGAATAGCAGAATTATCCTACTAATATTATAAACGCGAAAGTTTGTATGTATGGATGTATGGATGTTTGTTACTCTTTCACGCAAAAACTACTGAATGGATTTTAATGAAACTTTACAATAATATAGCTTATAGGTACATCAGAATAACACATAGGCTACAATTTGTAAACGTATTGTTCGAAATACTAAACCTGCGCAGACGAAGTCGCGGGCACCAGCTAGTATGGTATATTGATACTCGTGCAAATTGATGACCTGACTTAAGACATTGCTAATTCCGTCTGTAATGTATTTCCGTACGTAAACACGGATTTAGTCTAAACACTATTCAATGATACAGCTGTGCCTGGAATTTAGACATAAATTAGGTATATTTAGCTGGTATCGAGTATTCACTTAGTTACAGCTTCATTAGGAATTGTATTAGGTTCGCGTGATGTACACACATAATGTGATGATAAATTAAGAAAACAAGAGCCTATAGTCACTCATAATGGCTCATTGTGAGTTAAATATAGTGATCTACTTATCGTTGCTTCGGTGTAAACTAAAAAGTGAATTTGTATGGAAACAATAAATTGCGTAACGTTCGCTTACTTTCAGCGGCTGACAGTCAGGAACACAGCCTTAGAAAAAAGATTCATTTAATTTTGTTTTGGAGACTTCATTTTGTTTTCCTAGCAGCATGTTTTGATGCTGAAGTACTGACGAATTCAAGACTTAGAAGCGCATAAAGCACAAATAGATATTCATGCCATTTTAATATTTCCAAGATACGACACCACCCACTTGGCTTCCAGCAACCGCCATTAAATCAGCCCATCCGATCAGAGAGTTACGATGCCGCAATATTGAGACATAATTATCTCCAGAATTTTAAATTCAAAATGCGGTTCTCTGCAATAACAGAGCAATAATGCGAAACGAATGGCCGCCGTAAACCCGCCGAATGGCTTTCCGAATAATGCCGAAGGGAGGTCGTGAGGCTTAAAGAAATGTGTTTATTGCCGGGAACAGTGGACCTGCCACAGTTATGGCCACACTGGCTGCCCAGTAAACTGACACACACCCTTTTATGTTCTTTGCACACAATTAGTTTCGTATATCGAACCCCTGGATTTAGTGACTTGGCTGTATGAAATGAGGTGTAGTATTTATGCCTATTTCCGAAGAATAGTTAGTTTTGTTCGGATTGCTGTAATTGATGGTTTGGTCACAATTTATTTGCCCCTAATGGGTAGCAGCTTGAGGGATGAATCGTTATTGACAAATCGCAAAAAATCGCATTGTGGGTTTTAGAAACTTTCACATAGCTGTCCGTAGTCTGGAAGTTGGTGATTGATATACCCATGCATCGGAGAGCACGTTAATGTCGGTCCTGCGCCTGATCTCTTTCCGGCCGTGTCGGACTGCTGTCCCATCGGGCTACGAGAATGAGCGAATAGTGAGTGCACCTGTGTCTGCACAAATGCAGTTTCCAGCTAAAAACTAAAAAATTATCATAGATTCATTATATTATTTATTTATTTATAGATCAGGACTGTGCCCTGAGATGTCCACCTATTGTGTTGAAACAATGCACTTAGAGAATATGCATCAATATGCATTATGTAATAGGTAATAGTTGGGAGATGTCATCTGTTTCACGCGTGAAGCATGTTGTGTTCATAGGCAGGTGTTGTTTGTGTTGACAGCGCAATTTGTCAATATTCAACAGAACATAAATATTTGTACAAGTTTTTGTTCATCCTATTTTTATAAATGCTTGAATTATTATTTATGAATACGTTATTTACCTAAGTACGTTAATCGCTAAACAGGTTTTATAATGGGGAAATGCATTTAATAATACTACCTAGGTGCGTGCATATAATAATATGATTGTGGGGTAAATTGTTTAGGTATTGTAAAGTCCAGTCTATGTGTCATGATCATCAGTATCAGACATACCTATGTGATTGGGTGGAATACATACATTTAACGACCTACTCTATCAACCTTGGGAGGAAATTATTATAAGTAATTGTCAAAACAAACACATTAGACAGTAAAAAAACTTTATTACCTACTGATACCTTTACAGTCTCATAAAAAAGAAACCTAAAGATTAAAATTAGTTATAATTCAATGTAAGTTTAATGTCATCTGTGCTAAATACTTTATACATAATATACCTTTTTTCGTCGATATTATGTTTTTCCTCTAACTAAGAACCTAATCAATCCATCGGCTGATACCTGCTAACGTTTCGATAAGATAACAAACAATTGGTTCCAAAAACCTTGTAAACAATACTGAAAATTATAAAGTAATATAGTGAACAGTATATTCACAAATCACATCGCACTGGCATAATGCTGGACGACTTTGAATGCCATGTAGATGGTGATGAGGAAGGGCACTCCGAAGGCGATGCCGCGCGCTGGCTGCGGCAGCGGCTTGACGGCGTACACGAAGGTGTGCAGCACGCGGCCCGCCGTGAACGCGCGGAACAGCGTCGTGGCCAGCGGCGCCGCTGGGCCCGTCGTCACGTACAGCGCACCCACTGCCCAGAACACCGGAATGTTCTCCAAGTCGTTGAGGTGCGCGCGCCTCACCCTCTCCACGTCTGGGTCATCAAACTTCACTTTTCCTTGAGCTGCCACAGCGTCCTCGGGATTCGCAAATACTTTCTTGCTATACCTCGCTCTGGCCGTCAGCAGTGACATGCCCAGCACTTTGAGGCCTAAGACGCCGGAATAAAACAAGTAGGACCGTACTACGGGGTTGTCTAGCGATATGGACGCCATGTTTTCAGTAATATTGTATCTGTGGAGCTCGACGCGGTGGCTCGCTCGGTAACTAGCGGCGGAGTGGCGCGGCGAGGCGCGGTGCACGAGAACGGCTATATTGTATAACTCGCTCGGTCACCATGATGCGACAGCGCTGCTTGTTTATCTCACTGCAATAAATAACAATCAGCATTCTAGTCTCTCAACTTTAAAGTATGAGACCTTGAACCTGCCCATGTAACAAACTAAATTCCAATAAATATGGACGTGACATAAAAATTGCAAGTCATCCAGTGGACACTACTTAGTGTTATCTAAGCTCTATTGACCTTCGCAATCAGGATAATAGCTTGGAAACAAACAATTTAGGTACCTACTCATGCGGTGATATCACTAACATCGATGTTTAATAATCTATTCATGGGTTTTATTTACCATGTATTGCAGAGTTTATGTGTTTTGATTCCACCTGTGAACCATTTTTAAGTGCTTATGTAGGTAGTCCCTATCTTGCTAGCTGAGTTCTAACCACCTTGTTATGTTTTTCAACGGCATCTACTAGTTTAAGCCTTACATTTTGCATAGTGTTAAGAATTTATCCTAAAGATAAATATTTTTTATTTGTAACATAACGAAATACTGCCGAATGAAAAAAACTATTTTTAAAGACATATATCAAGCTAAGTTGAAGGTTATCTGTTCACTTTAATTCAGTTATCCAAAAAAAAGCTTAAGTACAAAAATAGTATTTTTAATAAATGCGTAGCGGTTTCACAACATTCATTTGTGCAAATATTATTCAATCACCAATACAATGATTAACAAGGTATTAGCATACTGACATACATAGAGTACTCCGTGTCATTCAAAAAATGAAAGTAACAACTTAACATCTCCAATAATAGTAAAAAAATATCTATAACATCACAATAACAAACACTTAAAAATTAAAACTGTTCTTAAACTGTCATCGTTTTAACTTTTACATGGCGGATAGATAATATAACACTACTTGAACACCCATATACACATTAACGAGGAAAGACACGCCGAAAGCAATGCCACGAGATGGAGGAGGCAAGGGCACGACAGCATACACGACAGTGTGAGCGATCCTGGCCAGGGCAAACGCACGGAACAGCAGTGTGGCCCAGCCAACTACAGGATCCGTCGTCAAGTACAGCGCTCCCAGCACCCAGAAAGCAGGAATGTTCTCCAAATCATTCAGATGAGCACGTCTTGTTCTCTCCACATCTGGGTCATCGTACTTCACTGTTCCTTTCCTTGCTGCAGCATCTTCTGGGTTGGCATACACGTTTTTCTTTCCACGGGCAGCGCCAGTCAGTATAGCTACAAAGAACAGCTTCAGAGCTAGTACTGCGGAGTAAAAGATGTACGTCTGTACCAGGGGGTTATCCAACGATATCGACACCATGTTTACAATTGGGGATAGCACGGGATAGCACTAGTGTTTCACTCAAAAATCAACGGTGAACTGGCGATCTGTTTGGGCGAGGTAGTAATATCTATATGGAACATCGGTCACGATGATACAGCAGATTATTGGGCTGTTATCTCCCTCTCTATATTATTCATAACTATTTTTAGCAATGCCTCCTGTATCCAACGTGAACGGTACTGTGTTGAGTGAACCTGTTTTTTATCTATCTAAATCTTTTCCGAATTTGCAAACTTGTGATGATGACAAACATATGTATTGTGATCGATGAATACTTACTTACGTTTAAAACTATAAATTGCTTTTGTATCACTAACCAGCAATTATGTACTTATTGCAAAATATGCTGCAATATATCCCAGTTCTTCCTCGCTGTGTATTGTGATGGTATTTGCTGTAATAAAAAGGATTTCTGATGACATTCGAGATCAAAGTGTAATAAATTCTGGCATAACATTTTAGCAGTATATGGTCAGAATTTGTCTATTTACATTTAACAACTTTGCACCCTGTGTTTTACATAGTACTTTGACTTTGAACTACTGATACTTATGTAAAAAGCCCATTAGAAATAGTAGGATCTACAACAAAATCTAGGAATGAAATGTTACTTATAGAGGTACACTTTTGTTTTGCCATGTCCTCGTCTTGAGATATTCAATTTTAAAGGTTACGAAAATCTAATAACTCTATAGGATAAACTTATAGACCATGAAATTTTCTACGAATGCATCAAACATATTTTATTTACATAAAATAGTTTCAGAGATAGAAATGGAAATGGTGTACAGTAAATACTTTACACCATGTAGACATTAACCGAATATGTTCTAAGAGGCAAAACGACGAATTAGATTTGATAATTATATTAATACAAAAGAGTTTATTCCAATATTTCATTTCTAAAAGCTATCGAAACCAAATATAATTTACTTTTAACAAAGTTTGTCAAATGTTAATATTTTCTGTTTCAACGCAGACTACTCAATGTGTGTTATCGGGGACAGAATCAATCAAATTCCAGTTAAGTAAGTTAAGTTTGTGTTTGTTTGTATAAGTTGTTGTTATATTAAAGATCTGAAAATGACAGCTTGAATCAACTTGGATGAATGAATTGTCGGAAATCAATTCAAGGTCTTTTTTTCCCCATGCGACTATTACGTAACTTTGAGTATCTTATTCGTTTCTTATGCTTACTAAATTATGACATAATGATTACTCAATTGTTTAATATTTACATCAGCCAATAAAGTCCACGTAGCCTAAACGAGACAGTTCCCTATTAACAGTCTACCGTATCACAAGATAACAGCTTGTAAAACTGCTGGATCATCGTGACTGATCGTCCAATTCCTACTAAAACTACCACACCCAGCTGCGCCGGTCACCACTTCGTTACAGATTTTTGAGAAAGACACATCGAGTGCATAACTAATTTCAAACATGGTGTCGTTATCGTTAGACAACCCTCTTGTACAAACGTACATTTTCCACTCCTCTATTTTAGCTCTGAATTTGTTATTTGCGGCTTTTCTGACAATCAGATCGCGGGTAAAGAAAAGTGTGTTTGCCAACCCAGAGGATGCTGCTGCAAACAAAGGAAAAGTTAAGTTTGATGATGAAGATGTAGAGAGAGCGAGGCGTGCTCACCTCAATGCGTTGGAGAACATCCCGTTGTTCTGGATCCTGGGGGCGCTGTACTTGACGACGGGCCCGGTGGCTGCCTGGGCGACGCTTCTGTTCCGAGTCTACACACTGGGCAGGATCCTGCACACCTTGGTGTACGTCGTGATGCCACTACCACAACCTTCGCGTGCCATCGCCTACCTGATTCCTGTGGTAATCACAAGCTACATGGGTGTTCAAGTTGCTTTGTATTACATTAGTGCTATGTAAACCTAACACCATAGACTGCAAGTTTTTCACTAGTGCTTAGTGCTAAGCAGGAGTGCCTAAACTTTCAAGATGACGGACTGGCCTACAAATACATTTGAATTTACGGAACCGTACGGTAAGAAAGTGTCACTTTTTAAGAGACTTTGTGCGTACGATTTGTTTTAGTAACGTTTTATAAAACCTTATTGTTATACATAATTGAACGTTTGTGTGAGGGAAGCATATTAATGCCTACCACATTTACGAAAACATGGACCCCTGAATTCTGTACGGTTCCCTTAGACTGTGGTTATGTTAGTTAATCTAATTGTTACGTTATTTTGAGTATTAAATTTTTAAAATTTTTATTACCTGTATGTATTTTATTTCAATATTATTAAAACCTGACATAGCCCCAGGGCCTGGCAAAGTCTTGCCTACCGGTAGCAAATATGTCTTTAGAGTCAGCCAGTTTGGTGTCCATCTTTAACATCACCATCCGCGCTTGTTGCTATTGTAGGTAATATTGCAACTAAATCATAGTTGCAAACGATTTTAATACTTTATAATTCTTCTGAATTCCTAAATTTTGCATTTTAAGATTACATAAGAATTGTTTATCTTTGTGTCAGTGTGTAATCTTTTTTGTATACATTTTTTGTATTTTTGACCAGCTAACCGGTTGTTGATAACCGTCGCTCCGGCTGTCAGATTAAAATACAAAGTAACGGCTAAAACCAGTTTGGTCGATTATAGGTTCAAACGATTTTGGGCTTGGGCCAGTTACGACTATAATGTGGGTAGTACATACTGGAAAATATTCACCAACCTTTTATCTTTACACTTACGTAAATCATTAATTGATAATTATGTAATCTTATAAATCAAAGATATTGAGGTTATGTAGCTAAAGATAAGCATAACAAATAAGACGATAATAAACAATATAATTTATAACTTCACCATAAACCATTTAATTTTAACTCAACTCTTAACTTAAACTTTCAATATATAAGTAATTTAGATTCACAAAGCTGTAATATAGTGTAGGATAACTTGTGAGGCCATATAGAATGAGACGGAGGCGGGGAAGACAAAGGCGAGGATCCGCGCCGGCTGCGGCAGCGGCACCACGGCATATACAATGGTGTGCAGGATCCTGCCCAGTGTGTAGACTCGGAACAGCAACGTCGCCCAGGCGGCCACCGGGCCCGTCGTCACGTACAGAGCACCAAGCACCCAGAACGCCGGGATGTTCTCCAAGTCATTAAGATGCGCTCGTCGGAATCTTTCTACCACGGGGTCATCGTACTTGACCTTGGCTCCCTTCAATAGCTTCGCATCCTCTGGGTTAGCGAACACGCGTCGCGACATACGCGTAGCGCCTGTTATCGGCGACAATATCAACAGTTTGAAGGCTAATATAGCCGAATACAAGATGTAGGACTGCACTACCGGGTTACTTAACTCAATAGCCACCATTTTGTACACAATTTTAATATTATAGCGTGATAAATAAACTGTCTAGTACGCACGCTAGGCCGTCGCCGCACGAATGACAAACACACCGGTCGAGTCGATCTTACGACCAACTTCACGTCGCCTCTGGTGTAACGTTACTATGGGTTGTACGCATTCCAGAAGTATACATTGCTTCCGAGTTGTTTATCGCTACGTTAAAATGTTAACAAAACGCGAAATGTATGCTTATGCACTGCGTTTAGATCTTTATTTTTGTTTCGTTATTTTGTTACTTGGTGGTCATTACGAAGGTTAAAGTTCGTCGTCAATCTTGTCGTCAAATGCGTGCATAACATTTAAATCACCTCAGGAACAGTACAAGTAAATATTTTATTACAGATGGTAATTCTTAAGACGCGGTGTTTCTATAAAAAAATCGTCAAGTGTGGGTCAGAGTTGCAGCGAGGGTTCCGTAAAATGATGATAAAATATCGTTTCAAGGTAGAAGATTAAAGAAAATGTACAGGTACCTACAGTAAGATCATACTGACGGACTAATTTAATTTAACTATGAATTTGGAGAACTATTGTCACAGTCAACGCATATCGATGTAGGATAATTTAGAGTGACAATTTGCAAATAAGTTTAAGCTAACTAAATAATATCGCGACTTCAGCTAAGTAGGTGTTTACGGTTTTTGGATTTTCTACCAAGTTTGTGCGACAACCATCATGATTTGAGAAGCAAGAATGACACGTGAAAGAGTACGAGAATTTTTAGGGCCCTTTTGCTATCCGGATCCCTAAAAATATAAGAAGCACCTTTCAAAGAACCATTAAATGCCTAATGACTGTATTTTAAAATGTAAAAGAGGTTTTTTTTCATTTTGATGTCTTCATGACAGTGCTAGGCTATAAAAATCAAGAATCAAAGTTAGAAGATTTAACGTCAAATAAGAAATTTCAGACTATACAGACATATTAAAAATATGTTGTGGTTGAGAGGAAATTAAAGGTTTTTTAAGTACCTATTTCACTTTATTGCGTAGGGCTGTAGTGCCAGGTTTAATTCCCATTTAAGGTGTAGGCTGAATTTTATGTTCTGATGATGCCATCATGTTAAAACATTGACAGAAATTCAAACCTTTTGTGGTCGACGTTTTTTTCTCCATTTATATTCATGACCCTATTATTTTAATCAAATGACATAAGAATGACTAATATGTCGATCCAAACTGAATACCAATTAGTTCCTACCATGGACTGAACTTGCGTCCATAAACTCAAAATAATTTATTCATAATTGACCGTATACAGCACTTTTTAAAAGACACAGTTGGCCCCATAACGCCCATCCTTCAGTGGCCTTACTTTGTTTTTGCTAGGAAGAAGAATTTGAAGGTCAGTGTTACCGCAGATTCTATAAATAGATGTTACTGACAAGAGCCTGTGCATTTTGTTATAGCAACGAGTGGACGGCACGCGAGTGATCCATCGTTCGTGCGAAATGGTTTGCGATGAGTGTAAATCATGTAATTTTAAGAGGCATAGGCACAACTCCGTGTAACCGTTGAGTAGGTAACCTACCTTCCAATTTAGACGCTTTTTGATGGCCTATAATGTATTCGCTTACTATTAATATATCATATCAATCTTTCTAATTTTACTGTATTGCTCTGAAAACGACACATGAAAATGTATCCTTTTGTAGGATTATTTGCCTCGCGCTTGGCCAGTTCTTCAATATTATACCTACTTGCAAATTAAGTGAAAATCTATCTGCCTACAAAAGACAATAAAACTGTTGGGATGGGTGTTAGTTAGCATAATCCCAGAGGTAGCCTAGGACGTAAGGATAGGATAGGATAGGTAAGATCTAATAGTAATTGAGCTATTGGCTTAAGGCTAAGCAAGTGTACCTAACTACTATTGATTTCTCAGCATGTCTCTTAAAACTGAGTAAAAATAAAAGTTCTGATTTTGTGTTCTTGTTGTTTTGTGAATGTTCTAATTTCAAATTCAAATATTTTAGTTCGGATTTCTCCATATTTAAACTACACGGGAGTCTTCAAGCAAGAGTGAATGGTTACTTTTAGATAAGCATGCTCCAACTTTGACCAAACGTCAAACGCGTGTCTATAATCAACAAAAATAAAAATGCTGAGTCAAGTAAAGTACAATTTAATTAGTCAAATGGGTTTATTGAAGGTGTGTCTTTATAATGACACGTGATTAATTTATACAATAGTCATAACATAAGAGCCCAATCTAGTAAAAGGGAAACAATCACTATTGTTTCTGTGACAGAATCAAGCATGTTTGGGTATGATTACGTAATTGTAATTGTTCTGCTATAATTTGCACAATTCCTCTTACTTTTAATTCTGAAGTAGTTTTACTACGGTCTGTCAAACTACAATTTTCACCATTTGGGTCACTACTTAAAACTTAGAAACGACAAAGTTTGTGTTTGTAATTAAATGCTCCACATTAAAAATATTTACACATCCACTACACTTAAGTAAATGGTTAATAATCTCAAACATATTTAGGATAGTAAGCGTAATAAATAAAAAGTGAATTAACAACTAGTCACACCAACATTTCTTAAATTATTTTCAATTCGTTGAGTTACGGAGATTTACAAAGCTGTAATGTAGTAGAGGATAACTTGTGAGGCCATGTAGTACGAAACGGTTGCAGGGATGACGAAGGCGAGGAACCGTGCCGGCTGCGGCAGCGGCACCACGGCATATACAATGGTGTGCAGGATCCTGCCCAGTGTGTAGACTCGGAACAGTAGCGTGGCCCAGGCAGCCACCGGGCCTGTCGTCACGTACAGAGCACCAAGCACCCAGAACGCCGGGATGTTCTCCAAGTCATTAAGATGCGCCCGCCGTATTCTCTCTATCACTGGATCGTCCAGCTTGACCTTGCTTTCCTTCAACAGTTGCGCATCTTCCGGATTGGCAAATACACGTCGCAATCCCCGCATGGCTCCCGTCAGCGGCGATAATAACATTAGTTTGAAGGCTAATATAGCGGAATACAGCATGTAGGACTGCACTACCGGGTTAGTTAACGTGATCGCCACCATTTTGTACACAATATTTTTATTATTGAAGATAAGACAGTGTTACGCACGCGAGGGAGTCGCCGCACGAATGAATGCCGGACACCGGGCGAGGCGACTTTACAACAAAATTATTGCGCTGTTGTAGCGTTACTGTTGCTTATATACGTAATGACAATGTACATTGCTTCTGAGCTCGTTATCGCTGCGATAACACGTCAACTAAACGCCAAATTAATGTATGTTGATTTCGTCTCCACTGGAAACTACATACTTACAACACTTGTGTAAAAATAAACTGTTTCCGCTTTGTTATTTTGAAACCTTCAGAACGATGTTTACTATAAAGATCAAAGATGTGAAAAAAAAATGATTTCTAACATCTTTAAAAGAATTTAGACGTTATAGAAAACTTTAGAGTTGAAACTTGCGTCAAAAGGAATTATTATAGTAACTTTATTAGTTGGGACTTCAATAGCAGTTGTACAATATAGGTAGTTAGAGGTCGAACGTCTACAAAAATCACTTTTTGTAGACGTTTTTTCGCCACGATGTACCTATGAGGAAAATATTAAGTTTCGTCCCAAGGTCATGTTTTATACATATAATTACCTACTACCGTAATGGCTACCCATAGTTACCCATTTACGTAGAAATCTGTGCTTATAGTTCCTACCTTGGACTGTGGACTGTAGCTACATGTCGGATCACCTTCGTGCATACAAGTCGTCTAGCAATGGACGTCGGTACTGTTTGGTCTGGACAATGAGCCTCGGTTCTATTTACACAGTAGCTGTCTGCTCACGAGATCCCGAGGTCAGTGTTACTCACAAGTGCCTGGCGGGTTCTCATAGCAATGAGCGGACCGCACGCGATTCATGCATTCGATAAAATAGAAATGAAGATGATCTATCGTACATGCGATGTGGTTTTGAAGCGGGAATTAAAGTTATGTCATTTTAGAGTAGAAAACGACGTTTAAGGCAGTTAAAAGAATCTTGTGATTTAACTGGGCACAGAGTAACAATTTTAAAGAAAATTAGAGAAAATATTGTATTTAGACGTTTACTGTTTTAATATAATTCCATAAATCCTTCCGCGAGCAAAAAACCGTACTTAATTATGCATTCGTTTCAGAGCTTTCAGTTTCTGGTAATAATTCATTTTCAGTGACTACAGCCGCATGCAAGCCTGTCTGGTTCCGAAACAGGCTCATCAATTCATTTGTTTTTGAAGAAAAAAATCTCGTTACAGTTTCGCTCCAAATAAATAAGTAAAAAACAATCATGTTTGAATTTTTTGCTAAGAAATGTGATTGTATTTTGTTTAATCATAATGCTTGGCACGATAGTCTTTCGAGTTAGTGTTAGAGTACTTTAGGAGGATACTTCCCTATAAGGAAGTCTTAACCTATATGAATCGTTCCAATTTCTTATGTGCCACTTTTATTATGCTCATATCTCGTAGCACTTCCTCTAATTTGATTTGTGTCCCCATTTCACACTTGACATGTTTTGTACCTATCCTTTTATTTCATTACAGCAAATCGGGGCATTCACCTTCTGTATTCTTTTGGAAATACAGCGGGCAGGTGATGCAGGATCAATTCAGCTACAATAACACTTGATTATTGTCAATATGCGTAACTAAAAGACAATTACTAAAAGACTAATTGTAGCTGTAATAGGTAAATAAAAATATTGAATGTCTGTTGCGTGTTGATATATCAGCGCCTGCCGTAAAAGAAATAGCAACGCTAAATGCAGTCATGAAAATTGAAAACAAGCTAAGCATATACATGTAGTGCATGACGGGGCATATCCTTTATACTGAGTCATGTTATTTTCATGAGGTAACAATAGAAGTAAGTTTGTGTAAAAGAAACGCCCCCGGGTGGGCTCGAACCACCAACCTTTCGGTTAACAGCCGAACGCGCTAGCCAATTGCGCCACGGAGGCTCATGCTCACGGCGATGAAATAGTCTAAGATATCTTTTATTTTATCACAGATGACAGTCATTACAAATGGATAAAGTCATAAAACTAACATTTATAAGCAAAACTTCTTTTTTACGCGTTTACTAGTTACTTTCTTTAAAAATTTACGACATAATAGCGTAATAGCGAGAGATTTTTTTTTCTGTATACAAATATCATAGTCTAACAATCTAGGAAACCTTATCGTAATGCAAATGAATACATTCAACCTTTACAATAACACAACTAAATTAAAATTGTTATGTGATTACACCTAGAATATAGGTGCCTAATAACCAGATATAACATACCTATATCCTATTCGTAGTACCTATCTATTGATTACAGTAAGAGATAGGTAATATTTTTTAATTCTCATTCAAAATAATTATTATCTACATATTTTCACAATATAATATGATATGGTGACACAAAAAATCTATTACATTTTGACCGGCCACACCTTTCCTGGATTTTTTTATAGCATTATCAGTTCTCGTCGGGAGCTAAACATCAGCAAAAACTCCTAAGCTCCATTAAACTATTAGATTTCTCTCAAACATATCCGCGGGTAAATTAATAGTGAAGTACCTACTGACGCGTAAACGTCGGTCCTGCGCCTGATCTCTCTCCGGTCGTGTCGGATTGCCGTCCCATCGGGTTCCGAGAGTGAAGGAATAGGGAGTGCACCTGTGTCTGCGCAAGTGCTCGTGCACTATAATATGTCCTGCGCAGTTGGCTGATCTCCTTACATGAGAACAGCCGCCGTAGCCGATAATCGGCTAGGAGGCCATCACCATCACCTACTGACAATTAAATTCAGCTGTAGGTAGTTCAACATAAAACAAACGAACTAAGACAATTCTTTGCGTCCTACAGGGTCGAAAATTCGAGAAAAAAGATTGAATTTCACCATAATTTATTAAATTTCATCAGAAGTTCCATGATTTGCAATATTAAAATTGCTACTATTGAACAATAATTGTGATGACTTAAATCGCATACATATTTTGTCTAGTCATCGCACGAATATGTTTCACAAGGTTGAATTCATTGTTCCAATAATGGAGCTTTGTTTAATGCGTAATGTTTTTTCCAGGAATGGCTGGAGTCCCAAGGTATGGAGATATCGAAAGAGGAGACATTGCCTGTGGACGCCTATGCTGAGAAAGAACGATGGAAGAATGTGCGGCCGCCGAAGAGATCCAAAATTCAAGAAGATCACCTGCTTCGTTTCTTGCAGTACGACGGGAAGGTTCTCAGGTAACATATAGCTAGCTACTTCTTCTTCTTCGTTCTAGCAATTTATGTGGGGTCGGGGCAATATGTTTTCCGCTTCCATTCCTCTTTGGCAGCTGTCATACTTATACATTCATTCCCTTGTTTATCTTGACATCTTTCAAGCACACAGTCCAATCTTTTCTTTAGAATATGTTTCACCCAAATTATCGTTGTAAATGGCTATCCAGCGATGAAAGTGTAACAACCCATACTTGTGAAAAGATTTTGTATCTTGTTTTATTCATAGCATCATAAAAGCCCCACCAAGTTAAAACTTCCACATGCATACGCATAAAGACATGCTCAACCATTAAACGCGTAACAAGTTATAATTAACTAGATGTGCATAATAAATTGTCAGGAAACATGACTGTCAGTAACTATGCTCTCCAAACTTTGTAATGTTCAGAGTGGTAAACCAGATTTAATGAGACAAGCTCACAACGCAAGTCCGGGCTACACTTTACAAGTTAATGCGACGAAGAAAATGGCAACAACATAAGCAACGAGCGCTTTACTTACTATACTATCAAATCTGTGAAGCTTGCATGAAGCTTTCACAAGAATATTAGCTTACGTATAGGTAGATGTTATTCATTCACAATGTGATGCAGTAGGACTTACAGTTGAAGACTGTCAATTTTAGGGCTGATTGCAATAATCATCAATCTATCCAAGCAAAACTCTTTTTAAATAATTTGAAGTAGATTTTTTTATTGATTCCAAAAAGTTACTTCATTGTAAAACGTAACAACTGACATTTGAAATTCTTTCCAACGAACGGTGAAATTATGAATGGTATTAAGTTTTTTAAAATGATTGCTGAAAGCCTGTTGCTGACGGTACACAATGCATGAAGAATACTTTATCTGAGTTTGGAAAACTTTGATATCGACCACCCGGCTTTGCGTCAAGATGACGCTTCTAAAATTGTAATGATTAACTTTGATATTACTGTCAACTGGATTGTCATTATGACATAGATATTGAGAAAATATAACAACAGATATAATTTATCGTATTAATGGATGCTCTGTTTAGGACACTATCAGATAAACCGTATCGAGATAGCGCTGTATGGATTAACATTGACGAAGAAGACCCCTTATAATATACAGAATGATTCTACATTTATAAAATACTAGCTATTTTCCCGCAGTTTTACCTGCGTCCCTAGGACACACTGTCCGGGCCCAGATAAAATATAGCCTTTTTTACTCGGGATAGCTTCACAACATTGTAAGAATTTTTCAAATCTGTTCAGTAGTTTCATAGCCTTAGGTTACAAATAAACAAACTAAAAAATGATTCCTCTTTATTATCTTTTATCTTAGTTATGCTGTTTGTTTGGGGCTGCTTTTTTCACGTAAGGCAGGGCATCAGGGTATATCACAGACAGCTATGTTAATCTGTAATTCTCTTTCCAGTCAACCTCAAACTCGATCTAACTTAGCTTATGCCACAGAAATGACTAGAATATAATTTTAAATTCCTATAAGAAGCCCCATTTCCCGCGCATGGCATGCATTTAATAATGCATAGTGACCTCTGACATTACGGTTGGTATCTGATGTCGTTTGAGGGTCAATGAGTAAGTACTTACATTTAGTACACGAGTATTCATGCTTAGTTGGTTTACTAAAAAAAAAAAAAATTGTTATAAAGACGCCAAAGATGTTTTTATTCGATAAAAAGGTTCATTGCCAATTTTTTTCCCTGTTCTGAATAAATCTGACAAAAGCATTATGATGAGCACCAAAACATTTGAACCAAATGCCGTGTTGAGGTTTAGTTTTACAATTCCAAAATGCAGTCTCACCACAAATGCATGTGTTCCAAACGAACTATAAGTAATCAAGCAGTACGAGTCCATCTAATCAGAACTCGGTTTAAACTGGCAACTAGTTAAACGAGCTAGTGTACTAGGTGCAATTGTCTCGGGGGAACCATCCAACTCCGGTTTGTCTTCTAAACGTCACTCACGGCTACTATTGGATTACCTGTGGAAGTATAAAGTTACGAGTATACTGGAAACAATGGGATTGAGTGTTTGAGGAACACGTCTACAACGAGGAGAATACACTCAAATAAACCGATGAAGCAGTCAAATTTCTGTTCGCTGGGTAAAGAGACAGCTGATGATCGAATAAATATTGATATGAAATACTTATCTAATATCTTTAATTCTCGGAAATTGAAATCTTATAACGTAAGCGGAGCCACGAGGAAACATTTGATATGTGTATAACATTTCACAAAATTTGAAGAGGGACTCAAAGCGGACCTTGATATGTTGTTTCAGAGTAATGTTTGAAATACAAACCCAGTTCTATGTCATTTGATAGCGTAAGTAATTAAATTATATAACTTCAGGAAAGGTACTCGCTACACAAAGCGAGAGAAATATCATTTAGTCAGAGGAAATTAGAAACAAAAATACTCACCCTCCCCCATCTGAGATTGATAACCGGCCAAGTTTCTGGAGTTTAGATTTGTACCATATTATTACAAGGAAAGAAAGCAAACCTGTCATATATACATAAATACATGAAATTGTCAATTAAAGTTAAGGATGACACTCCATTAATGATTTTTAAAATATTACTATTGAAACAAGTATTTTCCTTATTGAATCTCTACGCGATAAATTCCTCTGTGCCCCCTTTCTCCCTGCTCCCACCCCTCCCGCGAAAGTAAACAGTGGAAAATTGAAGCTGGCCGCCCATGGAGAACCTTAAATAGAATTGTACGTTTCTAATGCACTTCTCTTATCTACTTAATTAAAGAAATGTTATAGTTGGATAGAGCACACCAGGGACCTGAACTTGAATCTAGGAAAGTTTTATTAAACAAGAAATTGTTACAAGATATTTGACTTCGTTCATATAACCGTGAGAACCGTGACATAATGCAGTTTGGTGCTGGGACATCGTACATTGAACTTCTTGTTCGACTTTTTCCCGAACCAGTGGAGTCTCGAATCAATCGATCATGCTTGACATAAATTAACTGCGAATCTTTCAATTTTTCAAGCAAACTGAGTTTTTCTTCATAAATGACACATTGGCTGAAAATTAATGCATATCAGAATTTTGTGTAAGAGTTTTCTGAGTTTTAAGGATGTTGTACATGGCTTGGAAGCAAAAGCCATGTAAAAGCTAAATAAATACCTTAGTTGAACTAAGGCAGTGACAATTAAATAATATTCGAAAGGAAGGAACATTTGCAAGCTGGTCGGAATGGCGAAAGTCCGCTCAGCAAGAATTACGTCCATGTTAATTGCAAGGTTTAATTACGTACTCTCACCGCTTACTGCTCCGAGCGAGGATCCGGTTTCATTACAATAGATTCTATTGTGATTTTAATGAAGACTTGGCATTATTTGCTTTACAAATACAGTTTATTGGAGAATGCTGTCGAGTAAACACGCTATTACGCAGTATTTAGTTTTTGAATAGCTTTGATATTGTGGGTGTTAACTGTACTGCAGATTGTTCAGCGCAATGAAGGTCGGCGAAATTATGGGCTTACTTTGAGAAACTGATTACTCAGGTCTCGGACACACAAAATCGTAAATAATAAGAACTGAGGGATGAGTAGCGAGTAGATCCATAATAAAGTTTTATCTTATCGATCACTTCGTGTCAGATTCTGGGATTCGTTACTTTACGGCATAGTTTGTCCTTCGCCTGTCGGTTACGTGACCACTAGTCATCTGGTGGACCTATTGCCCAAACTCTGTCTTTATTAACATCAATTTCATTCAAAAGGGACAGAAGTAAATGGCAATTAAACTTGCGTAAATGAGGTCTGTATTTGAGATGAACAAACCATACGAAGTACATACGAAAAACTTAATTCAGGACCCAAGTTTGCAAATGAAGGTCGTATATTGAGCTTGCCCGGTACCGTTTGCGTGAATAAAACAGACTGGCGATGATTGAACGAGCCTGAGACCGCAGGACGAATGTGTTCATTCACTAACACACACGAACAATTTGGCCAACTTACAAATTACTTAAGCACATGGTACAATTATAACCTTATCTACGTAATGAACTAGATTTTTCCTAACGTGTAATTTTCTAAAGTTTGCATTTCATATTCTACATTTTTCTGTTCTTTACGAGTTATTCATTTGGATTTCCATATTTGAATATTTATTCTACAGAAGTTTATAGAAACATTGCTTTTTGCTTTCAGAGAAATAAGGTCGTGCGTGGTATAAAATGTGACGTAGTATGCGTTTGTGTACATATTTGAAATGATCACGAGGCACCAGTGTGGTATATAAATATAAGGCTGTACGTAGGCTACGGCTTACGTAGGCTTAGATTTTTTTTTGAGACGAAATCTTACAAATCTATACGATTTAATATGTGGCTGACCCACATGTTTTAATCAATGTCCAATGATTTGTGTTCCACGTGAGACATTGCTCCAAAGAATTTCCTACATACAGTGAATTCATTTTTTTTCTAATAGCTTGCGAAGGGCAAGTTCTTCTGTACATTAATGTTTTTAGAAGTTGGTGTTTTAAGCTTTTACAGAAATATACCAATCATCAAGTCAATCGTACTTGAACTGGTATCATATGTGTCTCCCATCTTGTTTCCTATGCTTGATCTGGTTTTCCAATTTCCTTTCATCAATATTCTACTTATATACGAATCATTACATTCTGAATCATAAGTAAGTGGCCTCCGCCTCACTCGGTCTCACTTTCAGCTTTTATGACTCATAAACAAGGAGCCATGTACTCCACAGATTTTTTATTCTAAGTACGTCATAAATTACAACTTCTTTATAATGAAACACTTAAAACGAATGTCTCTGCTACTTGTCATTTTATTATCTGGACGCCAGTAGGTATTTTACTCCACAAACCAAGCTTCATATTCCCATAATGGGATTGTATTTGAATCTTATGATGTAATCATTACGTACATACGTCAGACATTCATAACCAAACAAAGTTGGAGCTAATACTTATAGGATTAGATTATCTGTGCCAGAGCTTTTTCATTTCGGGTAAAACAATAATTTGTCCAAATTAGCTTTTTATTTTTTCCGCTTAGCTGGCACGCAATTTTGTTTCGCGGCAAGAAATGAAGCGAATAAAAATAAAGCATGTAACCCGTAAAGCATACAGTGTTTCATGGAGAGCAGTTTGTAGTCGAGTGGAGTAACGAGGAGCACGGGGACTTACAACCTTATTACTTCCACGCAGTCGCGCAGCACAGCGCGGGAGGCTCGTTGCCCGCCTCGTTTAATTCTTTATTACACACTGAAATTGGAATTCTGGCATGCGTCACGCCGCCAAGAGATGTGGATGGCATATTAACCGTTTTTATAGGTACATCTCGTGGTGTATTGAATCTTTAAGTGGAGTCTAGAAGTTTGCTTTAATATTCGCCGCCTGAATAATGTGCCTATCACTTTATCTCTTTCATTTGTTGGGTACTTAATTGTATCTGTAACCGTTTCTTCCATAGTTTAAAAATGCAACTATTGCGGTTGTACGGTTTAGGTATACGTCTTCCCCTTGGAATTTCAAATATTTATGCGTATTCTTGGTTACTTCTCGTAGGTACCGATATTTTCAGCCTAGTGAGACATTCATGAACATCAACAGGAAACTTGAAATGATAGTTGAAAACTTATCCGTACCACTTTTGGTTATTGTGTAAGGATTAGCTGTACTTTGTTAAATACTTAGATCGTGAGGAGCTTATAAATGGCTTGGTCTCTCGCATTTGTGTCAAGTCTTGGTAGGCGTCGACCACAGCGGCTCGGCTTTCGGCTTTCGGCGCGAGGCCGCGTAGCGCGTGGTTGGCGCCCCAAACCACCCATCTGTTCCTTGTTTATGGCTCGCAACTTTACTGTTACTCTGGTCGAACGTTGCTTTAATCGTTTTATTACTTTTTTGTTATTTATTTCCATGCCAAAATAACAAATTCAGCTGAAAAGCCGATCTATAAGGAGTGAATGTTGTTTTTGTAATGTTTTCCTTTATTTGTAAACGCAACATAAAATATACTAACGGTCGCCACTAACGTGAAATGTGAGGACTTTAGTTCTGAAACATAGTCAAAGGAACGAACGAAATGGGCGAACGTGCATGGCGTGTATTTCAACAGTTGTAATTCTCAGACGAATGTGTGTTTTGGTGCTGGCTCTAGTTTAGCTTTCATCAGTCGTGTGTGTTCGCCCGTGGATCTATATTCGGCTGATTAAAGTCTCAAGTAAAATGAGGAGTAGCTATCTATATAATTACGAGCCTCCCGGCTAGACGGACCAGGGTGAGACGGCTTAAATAAAACAGCTGGGGTTAATGCGGTTTAGAGGGCAACGTATTTTTATTAGAAAGAGAGTATTGATTACCATCACTTTAGTATAATTACTGACGTAAATAATACTTTCCCAAATTCGCGTTCATTTGCGTTATACTTTAACGCGCCATTTAGAGTTAAGTTTAGATATCAATATTAAAGGTCAGAAAAATTAACTTACAGAGCTAGAAAGTTGTCACATCAATTAATTTTTTATCGAAGTTCATCTACTATTATTAGTTAGGTTCGCATTTTTATCACTTAAAAAGTTTTAACGCCTCGTTATCTATTTTCGTTCCCTTTCTTGTTGTAATTTGACGTAATAATGACATCTTTATTATTATCTGTGGTCAAAATAAAAGCAGCTCCCGGGAGTTTCGTTCATAAATCACTGGTGTTCCTTAACTAGGACAAGAGTGTCACGGTTTCCACTTTTCTATTTTTGTTGCTGGTAACTTTGGTCCTTGCAGACGCGATATAATTTATTGGTTTTGATACATGGCTGGTTTTAGAAAAAGTGGACTTATGAGAGAACATTTTTGGCAAAGACAAGAAACCAGGTCTCAGAAAAGGGAATTATTTTCTTAAAGTATTTTATGACAGCCATCTGTGTTGTGCAATAAATCTTGAGCACTTATTTGTCAGCTGTTGACACAAAGAGTCGCTATCAAAATATAACATAGGTATAGTATAAATACTACCACCCGGCCATTGCGATATACTTATTCAGTGACAACACTAACTCCCGAAGTGAATTATATATAAAATCAATCGAATTACCAACAACTGTACTGTACTATAAACTTAAGTTTTTATAAGATTTCTACACACGATGAAGTAAAGCTTCTTTCTTTATAACATACAGTTTTCAGTGCGCTATTCGCATGCACCCACACTTATTTCCGTGCCGGCAGTGGGAGGTAATTGCGTTCAGATTGCGCTTAAACTGTGATTGACATGCGAGTGAAGGCTCAATGATGTGAAGGTACGAGGAAACTCAAAATGGAGTTTTCAATTTTACAAAATGTTGGTTTGATAATTTTCTTGTTCTCTATGAAACCGTAATCTTGAAAATAAATATTAAACAAATCTTCGGATTGAATAATTTAATATGAGTTGTATTTGGGAAACCAGTTCATCACACATTAAGGTCATCCATGACATGACCTTGCTGAAACACTGTTCCTCTGTCAGACTCGAATGTAGAAACACTCTAAAGATCAGACACTCTAAAGATTCTGTTTTGTCGTATTGATAGGGATCCTGGGGAAACGCAAGGATACTTCATTGACGAAACAGGCTCTGACGTGACCAGCTACTTACTGAATTCCTTTCACCAGAATTTAACGTTACGCTCTTCTAATAGGAAAGTTATATTTCCATTCCAATTTGTAGTATAATATTATCCTATTTGCCACTGCATTGTTATGTCGTTTACCGTCTATTTGCGAACCTTGATCGATATAATAAATCGCCTTGCGTTGTTGTTGGTCACTGTTGTTGTGTCATACGAAATATATCTATGCAGTCGCTTCGATTTACGCCTGTCGTGTAAGACGATACCTTCAGGGGCTGTAACTGGGTTGATGAATAACCATATATGTATGTGTCCAGAAACAGGATAGAACTACATAGGATAGAACATGATCCCATCGTCATTGCCACATTTAGAAAATAATGACAGCACAGTTAGTGTACTTAGTCCAATTTTGCTGATATCAGACAGTCAAACAACACGCCAACTTCAATTTTACTAACGTAAAGTTTAGAGTTATCAGAATTTGAACAGTCAGAAATTTTGTATTCAATCATTCACAGTCAAACACATGCCAGTATCGAGAGATTTAACTCGTCGATTTAGCGATGTGTCGGACTGCTGGTTTCATAAATCAATTTATTATTGTTCAGAAGGGTGTAAATCGGTAACGTAATTAGCGAGAAAATACACGAGGGCTTATTGTTTACATGATAAGATTTACCAGGAACTCATACACAGGGAGGGTTACATATGTCTTGTATGCTAAATTACAGAAGATAAGTATATGTAGTATGGTAAAATTATATATTCTGACGTAATAGGAGTAAACTTCATTAAGGTTCTGTGTCGGGAGCGCAGTATCGGAGCCAGGGGACGCTGAAGTCACTTATGTGCTGTTGTCCCTCATCAGATATGCAATCATACTGTGTATGTGCGGCCTACTAATCCTAGATTCATGTCGATGAATTTATCATAGAAGCATTTTGTTTCTTACGATATCATCACGCCTTCATATCCGGAAGATTGTTCAAACATATTTCAAGAACATTCTTATTGCACCAGTGATAGTCACTGTGCAATATATGCTACTTATCAGGATGCTGAAAATTTTATACGTTTAGTACTTTACGATTAAACTTGCGGCCAGGACAATTAGGCAATCTAGATGTTCTTTGATATACCTAAAACTAATTATATCAAGGTAAACCTACTTAAGCCAGTACCTAGGTTAACCGCCGAGCTATGTGAACTATTACTTGTCAATATAAGTTAGCAACTGTACTGTAGTTGGCAGGCGTTTGAGAGGATTGATTGATTGAAGTCACGCGGTCACATCTACATAATGTAATATATGTTATGAAAACTGATCGTTAATTACGTCAGGTTTTAACACGAACCTGTAATTGATATTAAGCTATTTTATATTATTATTGCTGTTGTTATTAATTAATAGGTTATGTTTGTAAAGAGAGCTTTCGCGGCAATTACGTAAAACGATTTAATTAATTTAGGTTTTAAATTGGTACATAATTGAAATATGTAACCGGATTTATGTTTATAAAGCATTACTTGTGAAGAAGTACTTAAAATAAAACAATAAAAAAATATATGTTCTTGGGTGCCGTTTGCATGGCTAGCTCCTTCATTAATTATACAATGTGGTAGATTTTTCTGAAAACAGTTGCCGCCTGACCTCAACGATCCTCGGGGAAATCATGGTTTCCTGGTGAGATGTTATCATTGTGCAAACACTGGATGGGCACATCTACCTGATAATATACGACCCCTAAGCCACCAGCGACCGCTTCTACGGGGAAATGCGCCGAAATACTCGCTGTGAAAACCAGGCCCGCCGTAAGCGGGCGTGCAGCGCGTGCACCGCACGCGGGCGGCACGTCTTAGGGGGCGGCAAATCGAGCGACCTATCACGTAATATTAAAAAAATACAATATATTTTTACCAATTATTTGATTTCAATATTTCCGAACACAGCAATAGCGCTAAGAATATTACTTACACTGCCGGTTTCAGTTACATTTGTTGATCATTTTCAAAATTAAAAATTATTAAAAACGATTTAAGATCAACAATTGGCGTAGCGTGGGGGGAGAGAGCAGGGGGGCAAATGCCCTGGGCGGCACTATTTCTTCTTCTTTGTCGTTATCACTCTTGACAGAGTGGTCGTGGTCATCACTTCAGGTGTTGGTGGCAAGCTTTACAACCCGCCGCCACTCCTCTCTGATGGCCGCCTTCCTCGTGCATTCGTAGAGTGACGATGAGCCATTTACTGCCGCTTTTATCTGGTCAGTCCACCTCATAGGCGATCTTCCTCGTGGCCGGGTACCCTCAACCCTGCCCTGAACCACAAGTCGCTCAATAGCCACCTCCGGCACTATTTAGGGGGCGGCAAAATTAACCCATACGGCAAAATTACGTAATAAAAATATTTTTACTAAAAGTAGATGAGTAGATTAGCAATAAAATTTCAGAAAAACCGCCCTCGCTTTGGTCGTCCCCTATCAATTTTGACGGGTTCATCCTTTGCGTCCCCAAAAAAATTCGCGCTAGCTGCGCTCGCGCCTCCAGGTCAGATATCGCAGTCAGTAGCGGTTTTAGGGTAGGGCGCGGTTGGGCGACGGCCCAGGGCGCCGGATATAAGGGGCGCCGCAGGCGCCCCCAACCAATCCATGATCAGAATGTTACTCCTATTTTTGTTTTAAATTTCATCAAAGATTGCAACTTACAAGAACTGTATCCAAATGCATCAGGGCCATCTTAACCTATGGTGCAGCGTGTGCGAATAACCCGGGCGCCGCGAGCTCAGGGGCGCCCAAGGCGAATTTGTGTTTAATTCCGCGTTAAAGAGAAATTCTCGAAGAAATACTACTTTTATGTCCCAAAACTCAAAAAATTTCGCGCTCGCTTCGCTCGTAGTTTCCTTACTTTACGCTTAAATTTTTTATCACATATAGCTACTTTGAATGTCCCAATACTCAAAAAAATTTGCGCTCCCTTCGCTCGCGGCTTCTTCACTTCACAGTCGCTTTTTATTATATATGTTTAGGACTTTTAGTGATCCAAAACTCAAAAATTTTCGGGCTTGCTTCACTTTACAGTTGTTTTTATTTTTCAAGATTTTTTTAGTCTACCCTAGCAAAAAGGGAGCGTCGTTTTTAAGTTTTTTTATTAATAAGAAAGTAACTTCTAGTTTCCATATGAACTTTCTTATTTACGGTACTACTTTAAGTCCCAAAATTTTAATACATAGGCGCCATCATCAACAAAGAGTTATGTACGTTTGGGCAAAATTTTGAGTAATTTTTGTTTTGAGTTCTAAAATATTGCAAAAAATTTCGCGCTCGCTCCGCTCGCGCAATCATAAGACATGTTCCAGGGTTTTTGCATTCACCAATCAGCAATAACTAATGTACGATTGGGCTACATTATACGTAATTTTTGCTCCGAATTGTGTACTGTAAAAAAAATATTCGCGCTCGCTTCGCTCGCGCAATCGGTAACCACATACGTCTCTGTTTTTCGTATGGGTTTGAATTGCAGTTGGAGGGCGCCGTAGAAATCTCGCCCAGGGAGCTGGTTGAGTTAAAACCGGCACTGATCGCAATTTATCTATTATATATCAAAATTATTTATCAAATATTATTTATCAAAAATCAAAAATAAAAAAAGACAGTAAAATTATGATAATATTTCCGAAAAAGTTCATAGTGGTTGTCCATTTAGTGTGAACAATTAGTGACAGTGTTATCTAATGTTAAAACAAGCGGGACGCAAAGTTGTGTTATAATATAAACTAAACAACAAACTATTGTGTGATAACTTTAAAATTACAAGTGACTATCTATTTCCCTGTACCAAAACCCTCAGAAAAACCAAAAGACAATAATTAACTGGTTTTAGTGACAAACTTTCTAATTTACACTAAGAAAAGTTATAAAAACTAAATTGTTATAGTGCGCGCGCAGAACGTTCAAAATTTGAAAAATAAGCGTCCTAACGAATTTCGTACGTGTTCCTACAAAACAGAACAATAATTTTGACATAGCACATAGATGTGTCAGCGGCTAGGTGTGAACGTACCAAACTAGTGAGACAATGCCCCGGGTTCGCATCCAGGATTTGGATTTCACTTTTTGTGATTTATCAAATTTTATAGAAACATTCTTTAGTTGAAATGAGACAACAAACTGGGAATAAAAGTCGTAAGCGAATGAATTCTAAGATTATTTATATTCTTAAAAAAATATCATGCCTCTCAAACACACACCGCCGCCATTATCTAAAATGAGAACTAGGAGCCATGGCTCAGAAAAAACATCTATTTCTGACAATATTAAAACACATAACGAGGATAAACCAGTTCATAATAGCCCACAACAACAAAAAACCAACAACACTCCTTGTCTGATTGATTTCATGTCAGAAATTAGATCAATGATCCAGGAATTTAAACATGAACAAAACTGTAAATTGGATGCCTTGCAGTCCGCAATCACCGATATAAAACTACAAAATATTGGTATAATTGAGTCCATCGAGAGCCTGACCCAAAAATATAGTGAATTAGAAAAACAGATTAACCAGATAGAGGAAGAGAAAAAAGAGAGTGCTGAACTTATTAACTCTCTTCAAAACAAAATAGAGAACCTTGAACAATCTCAAAGATTTACTAGTATAGAAATAAAGAATATTCCTCCGAAAAAAGGAGAAACCAAAGCTGAACTTCTAGATCACATAAATAACATCGGACGGACCCTAAACCTACCACCCATACATTATAATGAAATAAAAAATATTTTTCGTATAAATACAAAGAATGAAGACAGCAAACCCATTATAGTGGATTTTTCTACCGTTTTTCTAAAAGAAAAAGTTATAGAACACTCAAAGGAATTCAACAAACAAAACTTCAAAAACAAACTGAATACTTCACATCTACATCTACACTTAGATGGTGCACCGAAACCAATTTACATTGCAGAAAACCTTACAACAAAAAACAGACGATTGTTTTTCCTAGCCCGTGAATTTTCAAAAAACAATAATTTCGCATACTGCTGGGCCGCCTACGGCAAAATTTACGTTAGAAAAGGAGAAGGAGTTCCACATATCCGCATCCGCTCTGAGGCAGACATCCAACAACTTAAATAAGATAAGTTAAATAGATAAGTATAGTAATCTAAGAACTTTGTTAAATACCTACTTAACCAGAGATACCATTACCTTTGTACATAGTTATATTCTAGCTACACTGTAATTTTTAATTTGCAATTTTATTTACAATTTTTCTTAACTCTAAATTTAACAATTGCAGCTTATCTTATCCGCACTACCATTTATTTAAAATACCTACTTTGTTTGTTGATAATGGCAAATTTTTCAGTAAATTTAAACGAAGACCTAGACTCTGTATCAGTAGCACATTCTGCATCGGGTGATATTGAAGAATGCCATACCTTATTAAAAAACCCCAACTCAACTCTAAAAATTTTTTGCCAAAACATTCGAAGTATAAACTGTAATTTTGCCAACCTACAGACATTACTTGCGCGTTCCAAAATTGATTGGGATGTGGTAATTTTAACTGAATGCTGGCTAATGCGTAATCCTTACATACCTGAAATTGCGGGATATAAATCTCACCACACCCTTAACAATTTGACACAAAATGAAGGTGTAATTATTTACTATCAACAGGACAAACAAATTAGTGTTGAAGAACCAGACATGCAGGATGCAAACTGTCTTATAATTAAAACAAAAATTGATACGGCTATAGTTGCAATTTACCGCCCACCTAGTCATAAAAACATAGATAACTTTTTGATCTCGCTTGATAGATGCCTAAGTAACCTCACTAGTTTTAAGAATGTTGTTGTAATAGGAGATATTAATATTGATATCATAGACAATACCCCTGATACAAGATCTCTACACTACCTTAATTTAATAGCTTCACACGGTATGCTGCCAGCTCACACCATCCCTACACATAACCGCACCTGTCTGGACCATGTTATGTTAAAGACTAAATTAGAGGCACACTGTTATGTCGCACAGACATATATTACAGATCATAACAGTGTTATTTTATTTATTGACAGAATACGACTACAAGGACAAGGCTCGAGAACTATAAAACGTGTTGATGAAGAAGGCCTAAACAGAGACGTAAAAAACCTAGAGTTTAATAATATTTACAGCATCACTGATGTTAATAAAGCTACAGATCTATTAATTGACTCCTTAAATCAGGCTATTGATAAAAATACTACAATACTAAAAACACCTAGACGGAAAACAATTTTAAAGCCGTGGATTACTCCCGGTCTTTTAAGATGCATGCGAAACCGAGACAAACTGTATCAAAAAGCGCTAAAGTATCCAGACAATGATATAATACAGGTTACATCAAGGAGATACAGAAATTTTTGTAATAATATTTTGAAAAAAGTCAAGAGGAATTATGAAAAAGATTCTATTAACAAGGCCGGTAAAAACACAAAAAAAATATGGGAAGCTATTAAAAATATAACGTTTACTAATAAAATTCGTCAATCACCAACAGAACTGATATCGGATAAGACACCTGCTGAGTCTATTAATAACGTTAACTCATTTTTTGCCAATATAGGCAAAAATCTTTCTGAAAAGCTACTTTCGAACCAAATCCAATATTCCACTCAACACCAAAACATTCAATTCGATTCCGCTTTTCATAAATCTCTCGTTCTCCTTCCGACGGACGAAGATGAAATTAAAACATTAATTACAAATTTGCGCAATGACTGTGCTGTAGGATTAGATAATATATCTGGGATCTTTCTCAAACGCTTTTCGGATATAGTTGTCCCACCTCTGACATATATTTGCAATCTTGCCTTCTCCACTGGAAAATTCCCACGAGCTTTTAAGAGATCAAGAATTGTACCTGTATATAAGAGCGGTGACAGACACTGTGTAAACAACTACAGACCCATATCTATACTTCCAACACTATCAAAAATCCTAGAAAGGTTAATAAACAATAGACTAGTCAATTTCTTAGAAAATAATAATCTTTTATCCCCGTCGCAATTTGGTTTTCGCTCAGGTAGATCTACTGCGGATGCGGTCCACGATCTAACTGATCATATAGTACATGGGCTTGACAATAAAAAGAAAATAATTGCTATCTATCTTGATCTAGCTAAAGCCTTTGATACAGTGTCTGTCCCAATCTTGTTAAATAAATTAGAAAAATTAGGAGTTAGAAGTCTACCACTACAATTGTTTTCAGATTACCTATCTGACAGGACTCAAAGCGTAAAAATAGATCACTGGCTTAGTAATGAACTACCAAATGAGTATGGAGTACCCCAAGGAAGTATTCTAGGACCCACATTATTTCTTGTCTATATCAATGACTTATGCAAAATCAACCTGCAAAATGGTAAAATTATTACTTTTGCAGATGATACGGCTTTATTATTCGACGGCGATTCATGGAATGAGGTTTATTCTCACGCACAGACCGGATTCAATTTAGTTTACAGATGGCTTTATGATAATCTCTTAACCTTAAATGTAGACAAAACAAAATATATGACTTATACATTAAGAAGTAATGAACAACCAAATCTAAACCTTTACGCACATTACTGTGACTTATGTAGCTCATGTGCATGTCCTAAATTAACTAAAACCACTTGTATTAGATACCTTGGAGTTCTCATTGATGACCACCTGAATTTTCAACAACATATCGATGCTCTTGTTAAAAGAATCCGCAAGCTAATTTTCATTTTCAAAACCATACGCCATATCTCAGATACAGCAGTTATCAAGTCAGTATATTATGCACTTTGTCAATCGCTACTTATCTATTGCATTACTTCTTGGGGTGGTACAAGCAAGTCTACACTCATAAACTTGGAACGTGCACAAAGAGCTGTATTAAAAGTCAGTTGTTTTCTACCCAGACTACATCCTACCTTTGAACTGTATCAACATTGCAAAGTTTTGACTGTTAGACAGCTCTTCATTCTAATGACAGTTCTCAAAAAACATTCTTTGACACACAATTCAATTAATAATTCCCAGAATAAAAGGATCCCCACTGTATGCACAATAAACAGGTACAACACCAGTTTCTCGCATAATTTTTTTGGTTTTCTTGGGACATTCCTTTACAATAAAATAAACCAAAAATTAAATATCGTTACCAACACTAAATTACAATGTAAGAAGAAGCTGACTACATGGCTTCAAAACTTAGATTATGATTCAACAGAAAAACTTTTAAAACCTATAAACTAAGTTAAATCAGTAATTATTTACAAGTTTGTAAAAAAGAAAAAAAAAAAAAAAAACCTCATTATAAGACAAGAACTATAGACACTCTAACCTAACTAATAAAAATTAGATATTACACAAAAAAGAAATATTTAAAAACAAAACGTAAATTCAATATATAAAATAAAACTGATATTATCTAAAATAAAAAAAAAATAATAAAAAAATAAAATAAAATAAAAAATAATAAAAAAAAATAATAATAATAATAAAAAAATACTCTACTAACTAGAAAACTTTCTAGGACTAATGATTCATCTGCCCTACCATAAATATTCTAATCTAGTCTTTAAGGCCAATTTTTAACTCTTGCAAGTAATTGAAAATTACATGATCTCAAAATGACTTCACTAATAAATAAGTTACTAATGTTACTATAAATTAGAAGTTCACATTCGTATGCAATATGTGCATATTTGTGTATGTAATTGTTCCCACAGAAAAGTGACTCTTAATATTAAGCTAATAAATGTGTGTTATTATTATTTATTCTTTGATAATGTGTATTTTTAAGTGGAAGAAACCATAATTATATGTTAATTTTTGGGTTATACATCTAAATTTTTATGTGCAATAATAAGTGCAGAGACTTATGTTTGTTAGCTTTTTCCTATTTTATTTTAAATTATTTGTGATACAGGCATTATGTTATTATTACTTATTCTTTGATAATGTGTACTTTTAAGTGGAAGAAACCATAATTGTATGTTAAGTTTTGGGTTATATGTATATCTAAATATTTATGTGCAATAATAAGTGCAGAGACTTATGTTTGTTTGCTCTTTCCTATTTTATTTTAAATTATTTGTGATACAGGCATTATGATAATAGAGATAGTTGTATTTAGGATTTTTATTTGCCTCTCTCCTTACAAAATGTGCTGTATAACATTCAAAAGGATAAATGGTGATCTGTAACACAGGGGTAACCTTAAACAGACACCATTCTCTTACAAAAGCAACCTGTATTGTAATGTACTTAACACTGTAATTGAAGAGAAAATAAAGATTTTTATTTATTTATTTATTTTTTATTTATATCTTAGTTTAATTTTTGAGGCATTCAATTCCGAAAAATCATTTTTCGCGCACGTCCGTTATAGCTTTTTGTTCACTTTCGCTTTTTATGGTATGTTTACTTCATGAAAACTCTAAGGAAAAAATCGCGCTCGCTTCGCTCGCGGCTTCATGTACATTTGCACTTCATGTCTGTGTATATCTTTCTTTTTGACTTTGCTTTGTTAATTTACAGTGGTTTTTATTTGTTTTGTGTCCTTAGACTAAATAAAAATGGGTCCGGACCCCCTGGACCCCCCCCCCCCTTATATATTTTTTGACAAAACCCAGTATAATATGTAGTCGTAGGGCGGCATAATCGGTTTTGCACGCGGGCGAACAAACAGCTAGCGGCGGGCCTGGTGAAAACTGTACCAACGTTATGTAATAAAATGTACTTTTTTACAGTTTCGACGTCGTTTGGGATGACCGAGATTCAGCTTTCGGTGAACTCGTAGATTACAAGTTGCTCTACTTTCTGCAAGATGACACCATTGCCATTAAGGTGAGAACTTTTGTTTAAATGTCAATATCTGAATATTTCTTAAAATAGAACGTGTCTAGAGTGTCTACGTCATATAAAATTCAAAATAGCATATGGCAATAACGATGTTTTGTTATAATCATTTTACTAAAATAGAACTTAAACTGAAACTATTTCTGAGCGCCCCATCCCAGGAATTGTAAGCTTCGTTTTCCATTTAGAGCCAAATATAGCTCAGGTTTTATGTTTCCATTTGCCATACATATTCCACAATACGTAGGTAGTAGTCGGCAAGGGGGATACTTTAATACATATGTGTTTGTTTACGAATACTTAGAGAACTTTTCTAGTTAATTACTATGCGGTTGATAATATTTGTGTGGGAGTTTTGAGGGACCTGGTTCCTTCAATAATTATTGTAAAAAACGAGCAATTTTATGGCTAGATATTTACCTATGTAGGTACTGGATAATATTTATTCTACTTTTACAGTTGTGTGGCGTTTCATAGCCACTGCAGACAGAACATAACATTTTAAAGTGTTATAAATTGTTTCTGTCCGTCTCATCCAGAAAACATTTCTTGCTAAAGATGTAATAAACTCAATCGAAAATATAGCTCGTAAAACAAAAGCGTACTGTAAAAGCATTCAATAAGAGAGGGTAAATTTAGGGTTTAATTTAAAAACAAGCGAGGGCCTTGGAAAATCAGAGCAATGAATATTTATGTGGGTCCTGGGAGTAGGACGCACTCCAATTACGGACGCTCAATAAAAATTCTTCGGCCTCCGCATAGGCGACGTGTGGGCACTTATCCCGATACTAAATAATTAATGCTTCATTTATAGTTACATCACACTCTAAACACTAGCCACAGTAAATATTAGGATTACATTTCCACATGCTCCGACAAGATAATGTTTTTCCTTCCTTTGAACATTATCTGTATTCACTCAGGAAATCCACGACGGGAAGGGCGGAAAAGATCCTTTTCCAATGCTCCTCAAGAAAACTAAGCTGCCTAAGAAGTGGAAGGAAAAGCCCGGTAAGATGTTTGCTCTAAAAACTGTAACACGTTTAAAATGGCCGATGTCTGCGAAGTTGAGCTTTATTACTTAATAATGTAGCGGCATGTATCCGTAAGTGGCAAGTGATCACGGACGGGTCGTAACTTGGGACCGCAGCCCAAAGTCGTGCGACGACAAAACCCCCTAATGGTCTTTCAATGGTGCTTGTTATCGTGAATGCCGATAAAAAGTGGATGTGGTAATGATATGTGCCCGGGTGCTCACATAGCTATATTGAATTCCGTCACGGTAATGCCTCAATCAGAATGCTCGCTCGGGGCCTGAGTAACGACTTCTTTTATTATGATTGTGCTACGGCTGTGAATAAATGAGATACTGATAAAAGAGTTTGCAGTTATAGTACCATTATGTACGTAAGTATCTTTTTCCATGAAAACTATAGAGTTTGATTGGTTTCAATTGTATTAGTAAGCTAATGAGGTTTACATAAACGTAGGGTTTCAGATACTCAAGAGTGTAACTACCAAAGAGGTAGTACCTATGTATAATGTTACCAGTGTTTTCCATTAATCGCTACTTAATAGACGTAACAAATCGAGAATATGGCAAGCTTTTATGAGTAAAACGTTTTCCATTTTACAACAAGATTCGTTTCCGCGTTTTTAACATCACAAATAGCATTCCGATGTTCCATTGTGTCGGAGTAGCGCGGCCGGGCGCGCTCACTTAATCCCTACAGGCATTTAGCTTAAAGCGTATTCCTTCTGCAGTTTGCCAAACAAAATTATATTCTTCATTTAGAAACTACTTAGCACTTCGTTAGTCTACGAATCCTGAAGCTACCCAATAGCAAAAGGTTTATAAAGATAACTTTTCAATTGCGGTATATTAAACATTCAAATACCACTTCAAAAAGCAAGATAGCGGATATAATTAACAACGTCGGTACAGTTAATTGCGAAATTTGATTGAATTATTAGTAATTTGGGAGCGAACAAACAGAGATACCTCGCTTTATATTAATAGCTTTTAAGGAGATTAAGCTATGAAAGTTTGAGAAGTTCCCGGCCGTTCCAACTTTGACTTCTTTGGTGGAAAGATTATGAATTATTGCAGCCTAAGTAAAGGCCGTCTGCGAGGCCTTTGTAATTTGTTGTTTATGAATTTTCATGAATTAAATTAATGAACACCGTAACCGATACACTTAAACAGCGTGTGATGAATGGAGGCTGGATATTTGGGTTAATAACTTTACAACTTTTGTTAACACAGAATATATTTAGACAATATAATCTGGAACTTTCAATTTAGTAGGAATATAAACGTGTCGAACAATAAGGATTACATTTATGAAAATGTCAAAGCTGAAAAAAAGGCATTAATTCAATAGCTCGATGAATACTTAGTAGGACACTTCAGAGATTTATCGGACAGCCGGATTTAAATCTCATAATATTTAATTTCAGTGAATCAAAATCCCATAACAGCTCGTCCGTGCTCGTCGTGGCAATCTAATCCTATGATTTTCAATCCAACATTTTGATAAAACAGAGTGACAATGACAAAGCTTTTACATAAAATATGCTAAAATCAGATGATAGTCATTTTGTATCTATGGTTTTACTGTATCCAATTACTAAGGCGAATTTGATTAAAATTCCGTTGAAATTGCATACCTACAATGAGTATCAGAAACAAATAAACTTATAAAAGAAAGGAAATAATGTTTTGTTTGCATCACAATTGCAGCTAGATTATCTGCAATAAAATCGCTCAGTTCAAATAAACGGTGTAAATACAGAGTGTTATATTGCCCTCCCTGTTTCCACACTAGGGAGTTAATTGAATGTCACTTGGTGATGAATGCTTTCAACTCAATATATCGTATTGGCACGATACGTCGTTTTTCATCTGTGCAATAGTGTCCCGGGTGGCAGGTGGCGCTACCTAGACTAGCTTCAGATTTATTAACATTATAGCTTTCCTCGGAATTTGCCTTTATTGCCTACAATTGGTGAGTGGTGATATATTTTACTGCTCACATGGCCGCCGAATTTAGTGGATCCACATTAATTATACCGCACGTTAATGGTAACGTATGTTTTTGTCAATAATTCTGGGGACTTAGACGCGACTAAAAAGAATATTCAGAATGCAAAAATTATACAGAGATAGTGAAACTTTTGACATACCTATTTGTAGATATAGTGTGTACAAAATTTCTTGGAGTCACTCCAAACATAATATGTATCTAGTGTTGGAGCAAATTAACTTTTAAAATGTTCTTAACAAATTGATAACATTGCATTATCACCACAAAGGGCGAGACAACATTGCATCGAAGTAACACGTTCAAAATTAATTAATTCGAAAAATCCTTGAAAATATTCGCAGTATCTCTTCTTATCTTGCAAGTAATTTGTAAGTTATTAGTCCGTTACTTTGTTAATACAAATTTATTGGCTACGTGTGCCTTCAGGCCGCTAAATAACTGCGGGGTAGGCTAAGGATAATAAAAGGCTGCAAACCGAGAGCACAGGTAGACAAACGACTTGAATGTTCCACGCCACGTCAGCATATTAGAAAGAGAGGTTTACTTGCTAGTCTTGCAACCTATTTTCCACTTTATATTCGACTGAATTTTTAGGAATAACATTTGTTTTGTGACCATTAGTATCTGTCAACAGTGTTAGGATTTTTAAGGAGTCCTGAATGAATCAGTTTGTAGTGTAGGTAAGTTGGATAACTGACCATCGTGTGCATGTGATCGGCGGAACATTAAGGTCCTTATGTTTTACTACTTTTGATTCACACGTTTTAAGTATTCTAAATTGATTCTAAATATGAAAATTCTCAAAAATAAAAATGAGACATAATTTTAATTCAGATACTTATACTTAGCTAAGGTAAAAATGATACGTAAGTGTAATCCAATATCGAATGTCGATGTAGGTAAAGCTATTGTAGGTACCTACGCCTTTATGACGTCGAAGGTCGCTGGTACAGCGGACCCTGCTCAGTTCCGTATTCTTGTGTAAAAAGTTAACCTTTGCGAGGACAGCTATTGATAGAACTACGTTTTCGTAGGCCTCGGGATGACATATGATTTGCTGAATGTAATTAGAAAATGTGTTGTTTCTGTCTTTAGTACGCATAATTTGACCAATTAAAGTACAAATTCAGTATAAGTTATGCTATGTACACCTTACATGCTCCGAATTTTAATATCGTTAACTAGGTGCTTCTGTGTAAGAGGTTAACGAATTTCTTCGTACAACTCGTATACGCATGACGCCCTTAGATATTACGCTTCATGCGAAACTTCTCAACATAGACTTAACAGTAAAACGTCTCCTTTCATCTATTACCTAGTGGCATTCCCGTCCACGGTGCTGGAGACGACGGAGGAGGAGGTGACCACGGAGTACTACGCGCCCCAGGATCTAATCGTCGGCAACACGGTGTTCATTCTCGGCCGACGGTTCCTGCTCTGCAACTGCGATGATTTCACCAGGAAATACTACAGGTTAGCTGATTCCAATTAAACCATTTCAATGTAGAAGACAAAATAGTGAAATAGAAGTGATTTTGAGCTGTCATTCATTAGTTAGCTATAATAATGAATGCAGATACCTAAGAAGCGGTCCAATAATATAAAGTAAGATATATAGTAGACAGAGACTCAAAAAATTATCGCTATAAAAAACCTAAAATTATTTTTAAAGTTGTTCATTATTAAAAAATATTCTGTTTACGTGTAAAGCGTATTGTTCTTTGTTGTATTTCGCCGTGTTTGCTGGAACAATCCCGCTAACTGGTCCCAGGAAAATATTATTAGTTTTGATGGAATGCTTTTCATGAATTCGGGGAAATAATTGTACTGCCAATTTGTTTTGTGTTTACTTTGAAATTATACGAACAACAATTTGTATTTCACTTATACATACCTATCGTAATAAGTTTATTTACTGCGTCACTTCAGAGCAAATGCTTAATCATAATCATAACATAAAAAGGTATCTCATCAAAGCAAATAGAAAAACTCCTACGTTTTCCAGGAACTCACTCGTATACACAGCTCTAATGAATAGGCACTAATTAGTATACTGGGAAAAGAAAATGTCAATATGCAAATAAGGAAAATATGCATGGAAACGTACAGAGATTGTGGTAAGTATTTAGTAGGTAAAGCATTCTGCTTACATATTTGTTAAAATGTCTGGGCAGGTGGCCACAGAGCAATTTATCCACGTCCAGACATGGTCCACTGTTCTTGACTGCTCGGAAAATACTGCCCACAGATAGCAGCCTCCCTCAACACAAATAGCCGAAATACATTTTTAGTTTGTATTTGATTAAATCCTGAAGTATTTACTAAAAGGGCATTATATTTATAGTATGCTGCATAATACGGCAATAATACAGAATCACAAGAAAAACTTCAGCCTGTTTCCGTAGGAGTATGCACATAATTAACTGAAGGTAGGTTGTAAGATTTCACGACAAAATAAAGAGTGACTCGAGCGCCCCTCGCCTTAATATTTGCAGTCTACGTAGGTACTATACACACTCAATTCAAAGGGTTAACAGACTACTTCGTTGGCTTCCAGTTTTTTCTGCGAACAGTGTTCTCCTCATTTTCCTGTTTACATCTACCAAAAGGAAAATTAAAAGTAAAGTTGCTTCTCGTTTTCCTGGCTATATTTTTGTTATTTTCTCTTCGATGTTAATTACGTCAAAAACTCGGTCGTCTCTGGATTAATATAAATGCAAGACGGCCTCGAGTACAGCTGGACTCGTTTACCAGGATTAATAGTATTTTGAAAGGACTTCTCGCGTAATTTGCTATAAAGAGTTTTCCAAGCGGATTGCTCGAGGGGACCCCACTTAAGATGTAATTAACGGTTTTTGTCGATCTTTAGATAAAGAAGGATTAAGTAATAGGAATTTGGATCGCATCCGAATCATACTTAAAAAAGTGACGAAAAATAAATCCTAAAAAAATCTTAGTTTAGTTAGTATCGAAAAGTGACAACTAACACTCGTATTGTATTGCTCCAACAAAGAAAGCTAATTGATCCGATCAAACGGGCTGTTTTGTTATAAGTATTGTTTTCGGGCACTCATTCGCGAAGTAACTCCTTATACTCAACTAGTCATTACTTACCTGATATAAACAAAACCTGTCAAACGACGCGTATCAATACTCACTTAGAACATTATTGTCGGCTATGACAATTTCATTAGACGTTAGACACTGGCCATAATAACGTCATTAGCGTAAATGATGCAAGGTAAGAACACCAATTAGGAGACGCCCATTATACTCGCCGTGCTACGAACGTGGAATCCGCTTATAATGTTGCCCTCTTTAGAAAGTTCAATTTGATGATCATTAGATACAAAAGAAAACACAAACGTGTTGAATTTTGTTGTTATTTTTCAAACTGAAACTACTTGAATGTGTCAAAGCAGGAGCAACCTTTTCGTATGAAAATATAGAATATTTCATAATATATTTGTGAAATCATTTCATTCCATTTTAAAGACAGGAAGCGTGCGTGTGCCTAATTAATACTAAAATGTCAACAAAGCAATAAACATAAATTACCTCAGATTTAAAAATAATGCATGTCGAATATAAATCGTATTAAGCAGAGTTGAATCAAAAACAATGTACCGAATTCAATTATGTAGTTCCAACCTTCATAGTTCAAACTAATTTAATTAGATTTGCAGCTGAATAATTAATTCGCGTACACCTGTTCTGCTGCGGGATATTTTTGCTGTCGTATATGTGGATTATATTGCGGTGAAATATTAAAATTTAGTTCTAAATTCTTGTGATTAACTCCTTACTTTTGTCGTAAAAGATACAAAAAGTTTTCATTTATAATTATGTACATACAGGTACAAAAATACTAGCACACAAAGACTACGAAAAGCCATAGATACCTATTGGGATTTGTAGAGGTACATTAAAAATACATTTCAGATTGTCATTTTATTTTGCCGATAAGTGTCAAGCTGCTAACCCTTTCCGTTAGGCGAGAATAGGTAGGTACCCACTAGGCGTGGGATCATAACCAGCTGATGTGTACAATATTTTCCTATATACTTGCATCTTATATGGAAGTTACTGTGGAGGCCGATGCGTAAAAGGAAAAGTTCCGAAGTGCCTTAAGGCAGAAATATATCTCTAAAGGGTTCGCTAGTTCTATTTAATAAACGGTCTATGCGATTTTATTTATTTCTATATACTTACCTGCTTTTGTGCGTAGACATGTAACTGTATCTAGTGTAGACTTAGCTTAACAGCCTTTCATACAATTAACATCCATAACACAGTGCTTCTTCTTAGTCCTCCCAAAGATTTTAACCACTTCTGTTTTCAGGAGTCATGGGCACTTCTGAATTCTGTAATATCAATCTATGACACAAATGCAAGCATGGTTATAATTTTTAAAATTGGTAATATTTCTCATATAAATAGCAAAACAACTGTCTGTCTTGAACAAAGTATCTTTCGTTCTAGCTCGATCAAAGTCCTCTATTGATTGATTTATTTTGAGCTATTTTTCAAATAACCTATTGTATCACCTAAAATAATACTTACATATAACGATCATGATCGTACTTAAAGATATGTCTTGGTACTAAGTATGATGTGAACAGAGGATCTCCCGGGTTATCGTGAATGGAGGCTTGGTGATGTTCTCTCTGCGGTTAATTAGAGGCATTTGTCTTACGGCGACATAATACTACGCTACTATTACTCAATAATTACACCATTGTGCTACCTAGTGTTATTAATAGATAGCCCATTAGCAGGCAAATGATGACCTTGTACTAAAGAAGGAAAATATGGAAGTACAGTTTAGTTACGCATATTTCAATCATATTCACTGCAATCTTTCATCGATCTATTACAACGGTAAAAACGACTTATTTAGCTTTCTACTGATGAACATTTCCACGTAGTCGTTTACCCCATTAAGCTAGAAATAACTTTTACCTAGACACGCATGAAAAATATAGTGTTTGTAATATCCTAAAGGCAATAAGTTACCGACAGCTATATTTCTCAGCGCTTAAGTACCCAATGCCTTCCAAGATTTGTGTACGCAACTGAATTAGTTGGATTGATCGCTACATGTTTATACCTATACGTTGTTTGTATTTCTAGAGGCGCCTAATCTAAGAGCTCCTTCATACGCGCCTTGTACGAACGAACATAAATATTTTCATAGGCTGAATACAGTCGTTCAAATTATACTGTTTCAACAGTACCGAGTTAGAGGTAAACACGGCATAAAGCTGGAATTTGTTCAGTAAGTGACAATTAAGTGCACAGTACCAATATCGCTTTGCTCTCAACACGCTCTCATTTACGCTCGCTCCGCTCCGATAAACTATTTTAGAATTAAAAGCATCGCTCCGGGAGATGGATTGATAAAGTGAATGCTTTCAGTGGTCTTATCATCATTTTAGAATATTTTATTCTATTTAAAAGTGTGTAAGCTTTGCGCGAAGGGTTCTGAATTTCACTTCTCGATTGTCTGTTACCTTATTCTATTCGTTGAAGTCAAATGAATAATTTAATTCAGGTATTCCTTTTTCTTCAGGTAGTCTGTTTATAATACTCAAGATTTTTTATACTAGATGTGAACCATCAATGACATTGATTGTATCCAATAAGGTCTCTAGAAACGTATATTGTGTCCATGAGAAAAGGCTTTCAATTAATAAAGTGCTTCCATAGACAGTACAATTAAACAAACATAAATAAACAGCACGGTATATTATTATGACCTCGACCTAATATCTGAGTCTTTGATGTAGGTATACAAAGCAGAGGGTATTTCTAAGGAATGGACACATTTTTAATTAACATAGATAGGACAACTTTGAAACCAAAGGGGATTATGGGGAATGTTGAAGAGAGAAAAAACAAATGAAAAGAATTCGACGATGATGAAAGGACGTTGGCGAGAGTAATATCAAAAAGAGAACAATGCATGAGAGGAATAAGGGGTCGAACTAACAATGAACGTCAAGGGATTTGTACCTTTGTGAAATTAGTTGAAAAAATCTGATAGTGGAACTAATAAGTGCCAGGGAAATAGTAGTCTTCGGACACCTACAATTTTCCTGAAATCTTGCTATTAGTGGAAAGTATGTCGATTTGTGCAAAGTATGTCGATTTATGCACTTTTTTTATCAGATTTACAAAAATTACTATGAACTTCATCAAATGATGACAGTATCTTTTTAAAGATAACGTGCAAAATGTAATTTATCAATAAATCAATTGAGATTTAAGTATGTTATACAAATTATTTTATAACAATTTTCCAATATAAAATCCTCTTTTTTATATTCCCAGGACTATGCTGAACATTGAACAACCGGAGGCTGTTAAGGTGCAAAAGAAGGAGACGAAAGAATTCCCTAAGGTATCATTTACTTTACAGAAGCTGTTTTATAATATTCTTTAGCTAAATAAGAGCATGAAATTCCCATAGGTAGGTACAGCTCACCCGCACCGAAATCTGGATTTATTGATCCGGATCAAAATGAACATAAAATATTAATAATACTGTAGTAGGAAATACAAATTAAAAAATAATTATATACAAGGTCACGATATTGTTAGACGCAAAATTAAGTCGTTCATAAAAAACTGGAATGTTCAAACGAGGTCATTATCCAGTTTTTGAACATAGAATCTGTCGACAAAAGTTTTAAGAACCAATAGAAATAATATCGATAACATGGTATTCCTTTCACGTGCAGCCCCTCCCGCCGCACATTGGCATCGGAGCCCCCGAGGACACTTTGCAATCCTGCTTCGGGCTCATTCCGAAGCCCCCGCACAAGGACATCATCAAATACAACCTTAACGCTAATAAGGTAATCTTTATACAATAAGGGGAAATATAGTTTGCTCCGATTGAACCTGGTGAGCTGCGAACATTCTCGAGTTCGATATGAAATTCTATCGTTGATAAAAATATGTTTCTTTATATAATGTTAAAAAATCTCGACTAGATATCACCATTTGGCATTTACATTTGCACTTTGTCTACTGTGCTCTTTGCATTATCATAATTATTATTCAAAACTAAACCACATAGAGGAACACTTAATCAGAGTTTTTGTTTTTCCCGTAAGTATAAAGTGATCTACACACATTAATTCTCCGGCTCGGTGATTCTAACCTTTGTGCTGGTGACGTCATTTCTTATGATATAATTCATCACATAAAACCATCAATTTGAATCGCCTCTATGTGCTGCATTACCAAATTAATTATATTTACTTTGTTTATTTTTACGTATTTTATTTTTTTTCTTTTGGCTTATCGACATTACGTATAGTTCACAAGGGGAGTACATAAGGAAGTTTATAGATTCGGGTATATAAAGGATTACAATATGGGAGTACATAGGGGTAGTAAGTACATAAAGATCTAGTATATAAGTGGAGTATATAAGAAAGTTTATAGCAAATCTTCAGGGATAAAATTGTAGTATTCAAAATAGGTCGATAAGATGTCGGATAAGTACGACACGTTTCAAGCAGTAAGCAGCTACAGAATATCATTAGAATAGAAACACCAACAGCGGATAATTTACCGCCACGGTTAATGAGAACACTTCTAAAAGTCACTTTAACATTCCAATAGCTTGGTATAAAGTGTACTCTTGAACTTGGGTTCAAGTCTCATTGTGAGATGCTGACGTCAGAATGAGTGTCACCAAGGTATTCTTCTTATATGTAATACCCACTTACAATTCAAGACGAGTCACGCATTGTCAGGAAACTGTGGTAATTGCAAATAATTAGCTGTGATTATGCCAGCTAATTGAACAAGACCTATTGCTTCAATAACGTGTCAGACAATTAATGTAAGTAATCTAATTAGGATTTGGTTGGATGCGACAGGGCGTGTGTGTGAACGAAGCTAGTTTTCCTATATGTACCAATAGATTATGTAGCCTATAGGATACCTGACCTAAGTATTTTATTGATGAATACACTACCTATTCCTATTCGTTAATATGCTCTATATTATAGTGTTTTCCTGCTGCAAATATTATTGGCATAAACACAATACCAATTCATGTGTTAGGTAAATCTAACAGAATGAAATGTGTCGCGTTCTTCCTTGGGGAAAAAGTGTATGTTGTCTAAAGAAAAATAACAATTTCCCAGCGGACGAAACTATAAGAAAACCTAGTCAGGAAACAAAAAAGTATCGATATTTCACAAGTTAGTTTGCTTGGCACATTTGAAAAAGTTACGAGTGCACGTATTTCCATCGAGCATCAATAAATAATTCTTTGATATTCGAGTTTGCAACTTGGGGGACTCAATTAAAGTTGTAGTACCCCACAAAGAATCGAGCTGCGAACTCCTCCTCGCTATCTGCCAGATTCAACTTATTACGTAAACATTTCCTGCAAGCTCTACTTTATATGTGTGTTTATTTAGTTTATACTCACCAAGTTTTCTAACATAAAATGCACGTTGAAAATAGTTCCACTCTTGTGTTATTACTTAGTCTGGAATATATGACTTTTTATTACAAAATAATATTTTATGTACGACTTTGTGTTCGAGCAACCGCAAAAAGAAAATGCAAATTTTCTTTATACTTGTTTTCACATATTCATTCGTTCACAATAAAATTCCATAATTTAATTAAATATGCTTTTAGTACCTGCGTTACCTGTGCGAGTTGGACTGGATCCACCCCGAGGACACTGGCAGGAAGTTCGTGATGTCATACAGCCTCGCAGACGGCACCATCAAGATCGGGGAGATTCCCAGAAGGAACTCTGGCATACGCGAAGGGAAGTTCCTCAAGTCTATGAGGTTGGAGACCCCTGAGTCAGATCATAACTTCCCAACATATTTCACGCCTGACAAATTCTATATAGGTAAGTACAGATAAATTAGCATTAAATAATGTAGGTACAGTATAGTTTTGGAGAAGTACTGTATAAAAGAAGTGTATTCTAATCCAAGAAGATTTTGAAAAATAGGTTACCTGAATTGTAATCGACAATTTAAATTACTAAATCGATAATTTAAAAGACTTTCTTCACTATGTGTTTGTATAATGTTAAGTTTGTATAATAATGCATGTAAAGATAGTAGATTTCATAACAGCAAACTCAGCACAAAAGTGACATTTAGTAAGAGCGCAATAAAATAATATCGTCGAGAAATTGCTGCCGACAGAATGCGGATCCCGTCAGTTCCACTATTTATACATAAATTGTCGAATTCGCCTGTTGTGGAAGCCCGACCTACGAACTTTTCGTTTTGTGAAATGGTTTCATGAAAGCTATTACCTAATGCCACTTTCGTAATATCTCACTGATTGTTTTCGGTTAGAACTACGCCCTCGCATATCCAACAATATGTATTAAAACATTTTCATTTAGCTTGTGTGTGCTATTGGTTTTAGTATTTTCTTTATGATATGAAAAAAAGGTCTAAGAACAATCACCATCCACACACAATGTAGGCATTTGGTCCAAAGGAAGTTCTGTGTACCTACTGTAGAGAAAACAATCGGCTTTCAAACGCTAAATAACTTCATGCATAACATTAACAGGAGCCATAGTGCCTGTGTTCAAGCACCGCTTCAGAATCATCGGGTGCGATCTGTTCGTGTATCGATACATGACTGCCAACCCTGAGAAATTCCCTCAGGAGGTGATCGACAATGTTCGCAACTACCACATGCGCGAGGGCAACCTCAAAGATGAACTACAGGTAATTACGGGCTCTGCTCGTCCATACTACTGCAGTTTAGTTATCGACATTCAACAGAATCATTCCAAAAGTGCGTGAAATCCGCTTCAATTAAAAAACAAACTAACTTCACTCAATGTCCCATTTATTGCGATAAGGTAGCATGGAACCTACCTCATCATTAATTTAAGAGCCCAGCTCTTGTCGGTGCAGCTCCTTCCATTTACACCTATCTAGCGCCAACTCCTGAACTTCCTTATACGTCACGACCTTCACCTTTTCTTTAATTTGCTTGATGTACCTGGATGGAACCTACCTATGACAATGAAATTATTTTTCCTGCAAGTTTACCTTTAGGTAGTTTACCAACCTACCATTTTTACCAATTCTCGAAATTCACACTATTGATAACAAGACATAACATGAGAAGTTCTAGGTATTGATTTCTCAACGCTGTTTTATTTGCCGACTACACTGGATACAAAATTATAAAGCTGGATCAAAGAGCTCCTAAACTTACCCTTAATCGAATTACCGTCATCACTCCCAGGCGGCCTTCCGCGAAGAGCATTCAGCAGAGACTCGTGCGCAACTCGCGAAGATTGGTTCAGCGGCTGTGGCAGAACCCAGCGCCATGGAGCGATGCCTCGCAGCACTGGATGTGGTCGAGGGCAGTGCCACCCCACCTCGACCTCCCACCCCGCCGATGACCACCGATCGCATCTCTTACGACGACTCGTTGCGCGTCACAAGACAGAGGTGAGGATAAGATTTCGTTAATTTGTAAGCGACTTTTGTATCATATTTTGGCTTTTCCCGATTTGAGATTTTCTGACAGGTTTTTTGTAACATTGCCTGTCATATGCTATAAAAATATATGTGTTATGTAAAAAAAAGTATCTAATTCTACTAGGAAATCCAAATTGAAAAAATAAGTACCTACATTCAAAACTCCAACGTGACATTCGTGACTTTTACACAGAGTTCAAATACTTATTTTTAGAATAAGTGACCTTTTGATAGATATGAGTTATTTTTGTCGAAGCAAAAGCTACTGCTATTTTCTTTTGAATGATCTTGGTGAAAATGTTAAAGTAGTAAGTAATCTTTGAGCGATCGTGAATTCTTTAAATTTTAAATCCAGATTTTTAGATTTCGTTGAAATCGCTGATAGTTAATGCGAACCCACGTACCCGCTTTCCAAAAATTGTTAAAATAAAAAGCCAAAAGTAACGGCATAAAAGGAATAAAAGAGTAATGTGCCTGTCGGCTCGTGTTTTCATCCGCGCACGCAAAGGTTGCAACAAAGTTATTCAGATTCAGAAGTTTCTACCCTATGTGTGCGTTATCTAAATCTCAGATATCATAAATCTTTGGAGGAAAATGCTGTATCTGTCTATGGAAAACGTTTGAGATATTTTGTTAGCATATTGAACTTAACTGGAAAGTTACTAAGGCTCAGTACATAAGTGGATATCTTAATAAAACAATCCATACGTTCGTTATTTTTTAGTAACTATAAACCTTTTGCAACATACAGCAAACCGACGTGCGAGAACATAGCTCCATTGAAAGGCATCCTCAAGTCTGGAGCTGCTCGCGACGACCACCAGAAGGTGGTTTGCTTCAGCGGGCCCTCGGCAGAAGAGCACCGGGAGCCTAAGCCACCAGGAGCCACCTATGCGCCCGGGCAACAACCGCTCTATAACGACCACGATGACTTCTGCGACCAGTTTAAGGACCCGGTAAGCGACTATTAATACGAAACATCATGTATAAAGTAAATAAGTTTTCAAGAAATAGTTCCCAAACATACGCAAATTAAAAAAGTTTCAAGGTTGTTCTATCCTGAGTAGGAATAGAAAATAATTATTTTTCTGACGCCATCGAGGAAAAATGTAGAAAACTCCTTTAAAAGTTTCCTCGAGTTTGTTACACGTGCTGTGGGAAACTGCTCAACAAAATGCAGCACAAAAATCTATTTTAAGTTGCTTGCTTAATTATTCAACTTGGCACGGATTTTGCGGATCACATGGTTTTAGAACTTAATTTGTTGCTTCTTTTTTTCCGATGGGGAGTCATCAAATGACTCCTCCCGCTGTGGGTTAGCGGTGGTGAGGGAATGTCGGACTCTTACTAATACCCATCATGTTCCTTCGTAGGCCTTGTATGTATCATAGTCGCGGTAACTCGAACAATCCCGCAGCCAAGATATTTCTCCTTAGAACAGATTTTAATTGTGATTTGTAAAAACAGGACTCTGCGGAGCGCGCAGCCCGTCGTGCGCGAGACGAGTGTCCCTACGAGATCGTACCGAGCCCGCAGGTCGGTGCCAGCGTCATTGGCGACGAGAAGATCGAGAAGCCGAAGCTGCCTGGCTACCTCGGCACTTATGGCGTCGACTGCAAGGAGGTAGCTATTGTGTTCTATTATTCTTAGCTTTTTTTATTTAAGGACCATTGGGAGTGTCCTTAACGAGGTTGTCAGCCATGGTTTTCGAATGGGACAAAAATAACTGTGCTCATATCTTTTGGACTGTAGGTAAGTCGTATGGAAGTTTATTATTGTCGATGATGATTCTTCATCCTCCCCCTGATAACGATTCTAACTAAATACTGTAAAGCGTAGGTACTAGAAGTACGGCGTGTATGAAGTCACGTCGCATTGTAATTGCATTAATAGATGCATGCTCATCCTCTTAACATAACTCTTTGTGACACCTCACTACCTATGTACCTATTAATAAATATATAGGTATTAATATAAGTTACGACTACAGCCCAAAGTGCGGCTGCGCCTGGGTTAAACCGGCCACAGCTAAGTAAGTGTAGTTATGTAGTAGCCGTAAAATATACAAATATCTATTAGAAATCATTGTGACACACCTCGCTGTTACAAGTATCGGGTTTTTATTTAGGGGCTTAACTAATTGTCTGTTGTAATGGAACTCTTGTACAGTATCTGGGGACAAAGCCAATTCAGTGTTCAATGATCAGGAAAACGATCAAATGATGAGATAATTACGCGGGTTTACGAGGAGCTCTGCGGCATCTCATATTAGGTACTCATAGGATATAAACCATTTTATTTTATAGATAAATAGGTTATTACAACGGTTCTCTCGGTTTGGGGAAGGGAGATATGATTGTGTGTCTAGGAATAAGAATTAGATGCAAATAATCAACAGTTACCTAATTACCATGATGAAGTGTCAGTTCACCATTCCTGATAAATACTAAGGACTTTTTATGACCACCTATTTATAACGCGATATTCAAGAACCTAAGGTCAAGAATGTGATTACGTAATCGTAAGCAACTAATTTTAGACAAAACTGCGTTACCTTGCACTGCCCAAATATGCCATTGATTGTTATATTCTCAAAGAATCCCACGTAGAAACAAACGTTCAAAGGTAAAAAGATGCTAGGTACCTATGTATTATGTAGCCAGTCATCAGCCACCTAAAGGCTTATAACTATGACAGAAAAGCCTTGTAATAAAATACCTATCTTTTTCCTTCATATGTTTATTAGTATTTAGGTACCTACCTACTTAAGTACCTACCCAAAAATAAAAGAACCTTAGTAGTTAACACTGCTTCAAAACACGTAGCAGCTTGATAAACACAACATTTTCTTACACCAGGTACCAGAATACATGAAGCTTCCCGCCGACGCATACGAGCGCGTCAAACAGATGCGTCGCGACGTTCCCGTGATCTCCCCCGCAGCGGCGCGCGTCGCCGATTACCCGCGCCTAGCGCCGCCGTCCGTGGACACGTGTATCAACCCACCACCCGAGTCTACCGGCCCCTGTGCCCGTCGCAAGGAGGAAGACGTTGACTTCGCCTGCCCTCACGTTGAACCTAAGAAGCCCTGCTGCGACCCTAATGAAAGTCCAAGGAAATCGCCTCCCCCTCCTGAACCGACCAAATAAGCTTTTACGGTCCTTAGGTACCTACGTCAAGGTACCTATGGGACTTTTCATTAGGTTCCTAAAGTACAAAAGATGTTTTGACTAGTCCTAAATCACCACTTATTTGGTATGCTTTTTGCTTGTTATAGTGCAATCAGGATGTAGGTTTTGTGTCTAGATTTAGTATCATCACCTTTTTTCTATTTTTATACAATCTGTTTTAAAATGCTTTTTAGAAGGCGTGCCCTTGATTCTCATTAAATTAATTTGAAATGAAATGTCTGTCTCTATCTAAAATACTTTTTCTAAAAAACACCGACCTAAAAATAAGGCACCTAATAGATCATAAACGAGTGAACCGATTGAGATGCGCAACTAATTAGATGAGTGAAACAAAACACGTCCAAAATAGAAAATTTAATAAAAATATCGCTTAACATTAACATCGTTACAATAACTTTACATTTAGCTATTTTATTGAATTCACAAATATTGTGTAGGCTCACAAACACGTGCAATTAATCTAAATCAACAAAAGGAATGTAATATAATTGATAACAAACATAGTTAACATATTATTTACTTTAATCAAATAATTCAAACATTAACTAGCAAATTATATTGATTACTTAATACATTTCATCAAATACAAGTTGTGTTGTAGTTACACATAAGTATCACTGACTTATTTCTTTATTGAATATTGTCGATATCACAAAGCTTTCAATGAGTTTCCTAATGAAGACGTTATTGGTAACATAAAATTTACAAATGTACTTTCATACAAAAATCTTGATATCGCCTTTACTCTTTAATCGTAAAAGTGTTTACTTATCATTGATAATAATTTGTATGACTGGAGAAAACCATTCAACTGAGATATTTGGTCACTTGCTGCACATGTTTGCATTTCATGACAATGGTCCTACTGGGCATAATTTTTACTACTGGCAACGACAAAAAAATTGTTACTAGTAATCTTAGGAAACTCAACAGTAACTCAGTCCAAAGTAAAATCTATTACTAAATTGCTTTCGTAACATTTAGTAAGTTTATTGGCTAACGAGATATCATTGCACACTATTTCATTGACTGTCTTTATCTAACGTTTGTTACGAGTATTTGCATTAGGCACAATTTATTATTTTAATAAATAATAAAAATAATCCAATAAATAAATCCCACCAAATACTCCAGTCTATATAGTGATTCTGGCATCCATTTTTAGCGCAATCTAATTTCAGATAACATTTTTATTGTCTTGACACTAGTACCTACTGTTCGTTTGAATCTAAATATATTGTCATAACTATTGAGTCTTGGGTCACAGTTTACAAGAACAATGAGTATGGTGGCCTTGTCGGATCAGCTGTCAAGCATGATTAATCATTGTGAAATTATTCCATAGACTTGTGATTGCGTTTATGCTTGAAACGGGGCTCATTCCTCTATCGTTATGATCACTAAACCCACAGGAAATTCTGTTCCTCAATTGAAATGTGACCAAGTCCCCAAATGCGTAGTTTGTAGAAGCACCAATTTATTTCCTCGATTAACGAGTATTATTGCATTATCATTCTGATAGAGGAATGTCCCCCTTTTCGAGAGCTATCCCCAACTACGTCAGATATACTATAACAAGCACAATAACAGTGAGAGTGACGAACATGCCGCCGAACAGCACGTATTTGTCCTGAGCTACCCTTCTTTCTATCAAAGAAATGGTTGCATTTGATAAACCTAGAGTGTTGGCCAAGTCTATTAACCTCCTATGCGCCCCCTTCAACGTCTCGCGATTATACTTCAAAGTCTCCAGGATGCTTGAACCTGTAACAAATTAAAAGTTTGAAGTAGGAAAATGGCGGCGGGATGGAGTGGCGGTCATGGTGAATCGCAGGTCGTGCACCTCAAGTGACACTGGAGCGAGGCGAATGACTTGTTTCGAGGTTAATATTCAGTGTAGGGATATTGGCTGCGAGCAGGATCGCATGGCTTCTAGCCAACAATGGAGCAATCGCCGTTCGAACTTCCTTACTGTAAACGGGTCTTAGGAAGCCGTGTATTGTAGAGCTACATAGTTTAATTGGTAAACTATTCACATGTATTGCGGAAATGCGTTGACAATATTTTGGTATACCAATCACAAGGCGACTGGTTTGTATGCCTGGTACCAACACAACCTGTCTGACCAATTGGAACCAGCTGATCAAAGTAATTGATTGAAGTAGAACATCCAATTTATTATGCGTAAAAATGTAGTCAAAATTATTCATATGTCTGTAGACTCGTTTATATTGGAAGGACAAGTCAAGAGACAAACACGTGAATTTCTAAGTAGATATCTAACTGGCCCGTTTAATTGGCTATTATAGGTAAGATAGTCACCCAACCACTCTCAAGGTTAAGATCATTTATAAAACGTAAGATACAAAAATATTGTCTAATAAGCGGACATTTTCGTTGATAGCAACTTAAGAGGTTTTTTATAGTAATTCACATAGGTAGTAATTATTCGAACAATAGTGTCAAAAGTAATTAAAAAGTTGTTTTTAATTATTAACGTTTCAGAGTCGAGCACGCGTTGCGAGTGGAGTAATCTTGGTCTAGTCTGGCTCTTCGAAAAACTTCAACTTCGTGTATTAAGTTTACCTTGATACAGTGCGGTCATGTCAGATGGCTTAGCCCGGTGTTATTGTTAATAGGGCTATTAGTGACATAAGACATTATTTTGTGTGTGTATTGCGTGAACACTACAAAAAATAATCAAACATGTGGTAAGTGCCTTATTTCTCATATTTTAGCATTGAAATCATTATTCGATATTATTGAATAAAATACTTATCTCATTCTGCTCTGTTACAATGTATCCAAAACAATAGAACACGAATAACACACCACTAATAGTGAGCACAAAGATCAATTTGGTGATGTTGGACTTATACTTCAGCTTGTTATTATTTTTTGTATTTGATAAAAACAAAAAACACGTGCGGTGATGTCAGCGCCACGTAGCGTCGCAGGTGCGCAACCGAGTATCTTGTACCTCGGCTCGTCGAGACGATCACAACTAGATCTAGTAGGTACGGCAACCACGGCAAATTAATTAACTGGTTTCATTGCCGTCCGTCGTAACTATGCCGGTGACGGCTAGATTACTTTGTAGTGTGCACTTAAATGAGCCGAACCAATAAGGTGATCTGGGTTATAGACTCGTAAATACATAAACTAGCGGTACTATGTCCCAGTTTTGGCTGACATTAAGCGAAAAGCAATCTTAAAAATAAGTGGCCTGAACAAAATATCGTCTCAGTTAGACTCTGATGATTATCCAATAGTTTGGGCGAATATTCTTTAGTTTTCTCTACTTTCCTAGATGGTAAAGAAATTTCCTTCTATGTTGGAAAAATTTTAACAAAAATAAACATTTCACATGCGCGATACTTTTGAGCACCAAAAAGAAGCTTTACTTCCTAAACTAGATCATTTTAGTTCAATTTTACCACATGTGGATCAATGAAGCAAGTTTAAGGTATTATTCAGGTACCCTAAAAATGATATTTTCAAAAAATGTTTCATTTCCATTGCTATGACTCTGACGTAAGTTAAAAGTATCCGTACTTTTAACGCCTATCAAAAAATACTTAGCAACATGTTGCCTGACAGTGTTTTGCAATGACAAATATTTTTATGCTATGTTCATATTCAACTGACCTGAAATGAGCAGAATCATTGTTCATTTTTTAAAAGGTTTCTAACAAGAAGCAGGTTTACAAATGGTCTATATATTTTTAGTAAGAACTGGTGTTGTAATATTTTTTCAATGAGTGGAAAAAATTGTTCTACAACACAATATGTTATTGATTCATACTAGTTTGACAAGTACTGACTGACCTTGTGGCAACTAATCTCCAAATTAAGTCTTCAAGACATCCTATTAAATATAGCTGTCTACCTACTTGCATGCATTTTGACAATATTTCATAATTAGTTTACAGATTTTGGGAATCATAATATCTATTTTGATCTTTTTGGAAAGAGTTTCCAGCCATCATCATCATTGCAATAATATAGTATTTTTGTATTAACCTTAACTTACATTATGTCAGTTAGGTTGAGCTTGTATTAAAATGCTTTCAACATTCAGTGATGATGGTGATGGTTTCAACCACATTCCCAGGGAATTACTTTACATACCATGATAAAACTAAGCCAATTGCCTTCCTCAATAGATGGGATAATTTTTCAATTAAAACCAGTTGATTTTATGATTACACATCAAACAAACCTTTCAACTTTGTACCATTATTATTGATCGAACTCCATATTAATATTATAAATTATTATCTCGCTGTGGCAGCATATTGGGCTGACATAGTGTAGTCTCAATATATGACATGTCATTGACACGAAAGAAGAAGAAGAATATTATAAAGCTGAAGAGTTTGTTTGTTTATTTGAATGTGCTAATCTCAGGAAATACTGGTCCAATTTAAAAAAATAATTCAGTGTTAAATAGCCTGATTTTCGAGGAAGGCTATGGGCTACTTTTGATCCTGGTTTGTGCAGATGTTCCCATGGGATGAGGGTGAAACCGCTGGCAGAAGCTAGTAAGGACATAAAACTTACCAGTATGTAACATTTCATCCACATTTCTGTGTGAATTCTGCAAGGACATCTGTTCTTGAGCCAGGTAGTCCACATTGATAGCAGTGTGGTCGTGACCAAACCTGCGACTCAACAGTTGCTCCCTGTCTTTGAGCTCTTGTTCACGCTTTATCCTCTTCTGCTGAGCAGCATTCAGGGATGCCTAGGGAAATATAACCAGTTTAGAGTAGAAGCTCATAGAATCAAAACAAACAGCTAGAATCTAGATTATTTTTCTGATGAAGTACTTTGCATTTAAGTTTAATATAATTTATAACAATATACTTATGTAGGTAAGCTCTCATAATGATGCAAAATTACTAATATATGAAATAATAGACTTAGAATTTATGAATGTGCATGAACTGTGATTTATATCTTCATCTTATTAGCGTGCACAATAAAATGTAAAGCTTTTCTACTTAGCATTAATCTGCGGCACAAACAAAGAGCTTTATGTGTTACTATGAATTAGGTTAACACTCAATTGAAATTACAGAATTACAAAAAAATATATAACCTCAGCTGTTTCTCCTTAACACAGACTATTTAATAGCCTAGCAAGGAGGCCAGCATGTCACCCACTTGATTCTTATAATATTTGAATCTACTAATTTTGTTAATGTGTTACATTATGCTACAATCTGTTCTACGTTATATCAATAAAGAATTATTTATTAACCTCAGCTGTTCCGTATGGAACCCCAAAAAAGTTTCACTATTATAGAGCTACCTTTTCTCTATATGCTAACATATATATTTTAAGAGTTCAAGTCTCGTATTAGCAAAACTACCATCATAACAATGCTGAATACCTGAATATGTTTGTTGTCGTATTTCAGCTGGTCCACTCGCATTTTAGCCATAGGACGCTGGTTGACAGGCGTTTTAAAGACGTATATATCCAACCTCTCGCAGTTTCTGTAATTTCAATACAAATCAAATTATGTATGATGAAATATTCATCTACAATATGTTACGAACATCGATGACAAGTGGTTATTGAAATACGGGTGAACTTGAACTAGAACTAAATATATTAAGGAGTTAAACCAATTAACAGCTCAAAAAAAGCATAATGACTTGTACTTACGCACTAATTGCATTAATTTTAGCCTGAATAGCGTTTTCTATCCCTTCATAATTAGACGGATCCCTGTCCAACTTCTGGAACAATTCTGATGTTTCTTGTATCAACTGATTAGTTTGATGGTACAAAGTTTCCATTTTAAAGTAATTTTGGTGTACAAAATCTTCCAACAAGAGATAAATCCAGAAATTATTAATTTATCAGACAGAAAATAATGTATTACAAAAGGAAGTTGAAGTTCACTAGTGTTGGGAAATAATTGTTGTTATAGAACTGTCAATTATTTTAGTAACACTAATAGCTGTTCTTTAAATAGTGGACAGGATTCGAAAAGAAGTTTAGTTTTTTATACTAACCATGTGCAAAAGAATTAGACTTAATTTCAGGAACCAGAATTTTTAAAATTTTCAATGTTAGTTTATGATGAATATGAACTTATTGTCAGTCAAGCAGGCCACGCGCGCCTGTGCAAACATATTAAAATACAGTATCCATCAACGTGGCGTAATTAGAGATTCAAATATACAGGGTGTTTGGCGCATGGACCGACAAAAATTTTTGGGGGATTCGTGAGGCCATGTACTAGTTTTCACTCATAGACCCAATGTCCTATATGTCACTGTATTCGAGATACGATTTTTTTTGTTTGTTTTTAAAAATTACCGGAACTATCACCTTTAAAACGCTATAACTTTTCAGTCTGTTGTCGAATTTACACCAAATCACTTTCATTGCGTTCTCTGATGTATTATTATTCCAAATAAAACATAAATTCATAGCACTAGATGGAAAAAAAATACTTGTTGAGCTTCCAAACTCTTAAAAATGAAAAAACGTATGAAAAATGTCAAATTCAAAATTAATTATAAAAAAGTAAAGCTTTTATGAACTTCGTTTAATAAAAAAATTGCCTACTTAATACCCTTTCCAACGATATGCCACATGGGTGTGAAATCATTAATAATGTCGTCAAAATCAGAGCAGGAACGAACACGCACTCTAACGTCTCTAACAACGAACCCGTTTGATAGAACAATGGTAAGCAGGTAATTGGCAGGTAAACTGCCTGTCTCTTTCTTACGCATGAAAAATATCTCTTGTCTTTGTCTATCATTGGGTTGGAGTTTGTTATGTGATCCTTGTTTAGTCGAGATTTGACTATCTCTGCTATCGGAAGTGTCCGTGTATTTCACGTTTTCCTATTTCGTTGTTTTTTGTTAAAGTTTGTTTTTGTTAAGTTTTGTTTGTTGAACTTTTCTGTTAAACTGTTGGTGTATTCACCGTGCTTGTTACAATGCCTAACTTCAGCAACGAAGAGTATGCTGACATGTTGTTGGCATATGGCAGCGCTAATTGTAACGCTCGTGAAGCGCGTAGAATTTACCAGCAGCGTTATCCTAACCGGCGTATACCACACCACGAGACGTTTGCTACAACCTATCGACGTCTGAGGGAGACTGGAAACATAAATTTCCAAGAGCCTCGCGTTAATGTGAGGCAACATAATGTTGTAATTGATGAAAGCATTTTGCAAGCTTTTGATGAGGATCCAACGACAAGTATTCGAGTTGTAGCTGAAAGACTTCACTTGTCGGTTTGGAAAGTTTGGTCAGTTCTTCGGGAAAATGGAAAGCATGCGTATCACTACACTTCTGTTCAAGGTACGTTAAGTACTTTATTTATTTTATCAGGCGAAATCGTAAAACTAAATTTTGAACCAGTTATCTTCGACCTTATTGTGCTGAAATTTTGCACCCAAAAAACTTGTATTTTAAAATGGTTTTAACCATACACTTATTTTAAACGTTTACAAATATCCTTGTAGCTTTACTGGTTCGTTTTTCAAATAAATACCTAGTAACTTTTATTTTTTCTAATTTTATCTTTTAAATTTATGTTAGTTTTTGCCATTCAAAAAGTGAATTTTTACCAGTCTTTAATGGATTGTTCTAGGTCTCATAGATGATGATCACAGGAGACGGCTCGATTTTTGCCGATTTATGATGCATACGGACGTAGATGATACAAATTTTTTAAAAAGAATTTTGTGGACTGATGAATCCAATTTTAATCACGAGGGAATTGTGAATCTCCACAACCTTCACCATTGGGCGCAAAAAAGACAAAATCCCCGCAAGAAAAGACAAAGTTCCTTTCAAACTAAGTTTAGTGTAAACGTTTGGGCGGGGGTTATTGGAAGACACCTGATCGGTCCACATTTCTTACCAGAGCGCCTGACCGGAGAAAATTATTTGAATTTTTTACTCGAAGATTTACCTGAATTGGTATTACCAGTATTAGATGGAGAACCAATTATTTTCCAAAATGATGGCTGTCCAGCACATTACCAGCGAGACGTGCGAGAACATTTGGACAACTGTTTTCCAAATTCATGGATCGGAAGAGGCGGCCCAATTCCTTGGCCTGCACGTTCACCAGACCTGACGCCCTTGGATTTTTATGTCTGGGGCCGTGCAAAAGAAATTGTGTATGCGACTGAAGTACCCACAAGAGAAATTTTAATCGAAAGAATAAATTGCGCCTTTGAAATTATGAAAGCAGAAATGCGACTGAGGACGACGACTGTAGAAATTAGAAAAAGATGCCGTGCATGCATTCGCAACAGAGGCAGTCATTTTGAACATAATTTATAACTTAAATTTAATTAAAACATTTTAAAACATTTTTGTGTTTTCATTACCCTGGCACTGGTTAATGTGTACCTTTAGGTTTGTGACGACATTATTAATGATTTCACACCCATGTGGCATATCGTTGGAAAGGGTATTAAGTAGGCATTTTTTTTTTATTAAATGAAGTTCATAAAAGCTTTTACTTTTTTTTATAATTAATTTTGAATTTGACATTTTTCATACGTTTTTTCATTTTTAAGACTTTGGAAGCTCAACAAGTATTTTTTTTCCATCTAGTGCTATGAATTTATGTTTTATTTGGAATAATAATACATCAGAGAACGCAATGAAAGTGATTTGGTGTAAATTCGACAACAGACTGAAAAGTTATAGCGTTTTAAAGGTGATAGTTCCGGTAATTTTTAAAAACAAACAAAAAAAATCGTATCTCGAATACAGTGACATATAGGACATTGGGTCTATGAGTGAAAACTAGTACATGGCCTCACGAATCCCCCAAAAAATTGTGTCGGTCCATGCGCCAAACACCCTGTATTTGTTTATAATGTTTCTTTACGCTTTGAAATAAAAAAACAACTAACAACGTAACAGGTAATTCGACGTCACGTTTTATAACATTTAGTCGATTTTTAAACAGAATAGATGGGCTTCACTATACCGGCAATATGTCATTTTGACGTGGCTTTTGGAATAAAGTTTGGATACACGCAATCTATTTCATTTTATTAAATGTTAACTAATGGATTACATTAATTATAAGTGATATTTTGCCTTTATCATTTATATGTAAAATACTGCATTTAATCAAACTTATTGCAATAAAAATAAGAGAAATAATTGCGAATATAAAAGTGAAGTTATAATCTGTTCATCTCTGATCTCACAACATTATTTTTGTGAATCTGTATGTTCCAAAACGTCAACATTATTTGTCATCCGTTAAACGCGTAAATTACTTTCTTTTTGTAGTAGTGAGATAAAACTTAATATTTTGTGTAAAAAACGAACTGTATTTGAATACAAAAGTGTTTTTATAGTAATTTAATACGCTAAAATGGGTGACGCGTGCCAGGCCTGCCTTACCAGGGTACCCCATGCTACTCTCATCGCTACGATTATGTGCTGCCTGGGCGTGGGTGTGTTCTGTGGGACTATGTATCGAGGATCAGCTCTATCAATACTAATGTTTGATGAAGTATTCCACTTCCGTCTCATATGGATCGAAGCATTGCAAATGATATTCATCGTGGGCAGCGCCTGTATGGCAGCACTTGGCTTCATGCTGTTGTGTCTGGGTTGTTTGACAACAGGCGCTACCAGGCAGAAAGTATACAGAGCATGGAGAGCGCGTGTCGGAGGTCGGATATCTTGCGCCGTGTTTATGATCATTACATACATATTGACTTTTGTATGGATCATATTACTAGGTTTCTTAGTAATTACGACATTCTTATTCACTATCTTCTGGAAACTTTGTTCGAAACCGAAAAACATTGATCTCTCGACTTGCATTGACTTTACGCAATTTGATTTCATGTTTCCATCAAGTGTGAAACAAGAAGACATGAGAATTTGTGAAGCACACAAAGTAAAATTATTCTGCAAGGATTATGTTGAGAAGGCAGAATTTATGTTTATTTTGGCAATGGTATCTTGCATACTTGTAATACTGAGTTTGGTGCACTACCTGATGTGTCTGTCAGCCAACTATGCCCACATCAGGGACCATGAGAAGTTCCAGGAGCTGCAGGAGCTGCAGTACCTGACCAATCCGGACCTGCATGCCTCTAAAGACCGTTTCTAGTATATGGCCCGCGCACCTCTCCTGCGCTCCCTAGAAGCTACAACTAAAATGTGACAAAGTTAAGCAATTGACTGTAAATTTGACCAAATTTTGGTGTTCACTGACAAATTAAAAATAAACAAAAGACTGAAATTCAGTGAATAATTACTACAAAAATGTAGCTTCTTAGTTATAGTTATCACTTACCTACCTTGTATTTCACATATCTTATTTCAAAATATTGATTCTGTCCACACAATTGAACATTCCTTTATGCATTAGGTGTTATCAGATGATTTGTTAAAGAAAAGCTAATATTTGTATGTTTAGGTGCTTGTTTAAGTATTACTTTGAATTTGTCTAATTGACCTGTATTAGTATCCTAGTGACTGTGTTATTGTAAGATATCACTGTATGTTAGTAATTACATAATTATCGACATGTCCTCAAAGTCCTCTATGTATAAGCTATTTTGTATATTGTTTAAAATGTATTGGCTGCTATTGTTTTTCTAACAATTGTATTGGTACTCTACAGACACAATTCAGAATGATTAACAAATCTGAATTTGATATAAATATTATATCAGAATTGAACGGGTTTATTGTTCAAAGTTTAGTACAAGGAGTTATTTATTTAAACATTTTACTGAAGGAGTTAATTAAGTATCCATATAAATATATATTTCAGCAGTAAGGAACCACAAGCTGTTCATTTAATTATATCAAATAGTTAGATGTAAGTAATTAAAATTAGTAGACTGAATTTATGGCAGTTTATAAATGCTTTATAACAATATTTTTATTCAGATAAGGCTTGTTGTGTTCAACTTTAGTTAATTGTGTTCTACAACTTATTTCATTGCTTTTATATACTTTTTTTGGAACAAATTTAGGAATATTTCTTAAATTATTGCCAATATTTTTTTTCTAAAATATAAGCTTCCAATTTCAGTGTTAAATACTACATGTATGATATGATAAGCTCAAATAAGAACACACAATATTTTCGTCCGTTGTTTTTACATAGAATATTTAGAAAAAATATTTTTTACTGATATTAGCGTTATTGTGCCTATAAAAAAAATGACTTAGTCAAACTTTTTATTTAACAACAATCAAGTTTGTAAAATTGCATTTATTTTGTTCAAGTTGTAGGAAATTACATAGGAGATTTAATTTTCCGTTTTGACGATTTTGTACACCTATTATAGTACCTACGTAAATATAAGTTGCACGTAATTATGTACCTAAGTAAACATGTATGAAATCGGATAGGATTTTTTAATAAATGTTCGTTTTTAATTTTATTTTTTGATTTATTTAGATTATACATAATTAAAAATCATTTCACTATCGAAAGTTCTGTTCCAAATAGAGCGTGTAACTTGTTATCAATAGACTACGTAAAATGCAAATATCCATAGGAAATGATTCACCATTTATTATCTAGCTGGAGGACTATCTTTGTGTCCTGTCCCTTATCTTTTCTGAGTACTATACATACATACTATCTGTGACGAAATATACAGGTAGAATCGTCATTCATGAAATTATGCTACGTGAAGTACTTTTATTGGTACTTGATATTGTACAACAAAGCAGTGAAACTTGCAAAAGTAATCTCCATTGTCAATTCGGTACGCACGGCGACTTTTTAGTAACCGCTTGTAAAGATTACGGAGAAATTGCCTAAGCACTGACCTACTTTACCTTTGCCGTCTATGTATGATAGTTATCGGCACGAATCTTGAGCTCTGACCTTCACCTGCGCAGAAGTAATTTATTGGGTCCCTTTCGTGGTACGAAGTGAGGCGCGAGGGCGGGCTAAAGCGGCGATTGGCCCGCAGTGCATCGCGTCATAGCCGTCACTCGGGATTGGTTCTTTGCTAATAAATCACTTCTGCGCAGATGTAGGTCAGAGCTCAAGATACGTGCTGATAACTATAAGTTTCTGACTACCCACCCTGCAGTCAGGGTAGAGGTGGTGATCTAGACCCTTAAATCTCTTACTGAATTGAAATTCAGAGTCAGAGTAGGTACTATAAACGAAATATAACTATACTAACATCAAACCGTACCTCTCGATTTTTTACCTGCATTCCAAACGTTTGTCTTATTAATCCATTAATGAAAATACAAAAAAGGTTAATGTCATTATAATTGTTTTACTATAAAATATAAGCGTAGGAAATGTGATGAAGACCTTTGACGGGAGGTGCATGGGTCAATTACAATTAGATCTCATTAAACCGCAACGTGACGTGATGCGTCGACATGTGGCTTAGAGGGAGTTACGTAGGTACTTACAAACGTACATACATGTGGATAATTAGTTGATTCATTAGACGCCACCAACAAAGTAACAATTCAGACTCCCCATATTGACCTTAGACTTGTTGGTTTTAGACTACGCTGGCGTAGTGGTTGCCCACATCAGCTGCTGAGCTGAGAGTGCATCTGCACAGTGAAAGTAGCTTGCGCATGTTGAGGTACAAGCGCAGGTTACATGCATTTAAAAAAACGTGCGGGTACAGCGACTCGTGGACATAGATACCTATGCTAAATACTTATCACTTGCGCTTGTTAACGTGCTCTCTGCCTGAGTCGATTCAGATAGGCACGGAGCACCTGCATAACTGCATAGATAGGTACATAGAAACCCACCTAATATGTGATCTACGACTGGATTTCGAGGATACTCATTGTTTTATTACAAAAACGTTTGACGTACGTTAAACACATGTTAAGGAAAATTCGCATACAAGATTAGTGTCAAACCGTCTGTTTAACTTTTTTGTTATAACACTGTTAATTTATTCACATAGCTTATAATCAAACACTAGACACCTACGTCCTAATAACCATACAATTAATAATCGCTAGGAGAACTTACTATTGTTACGTAAAAAAATATTACGGTACCTAAAGTTTTATAAAAGACTAGCTTCTGCCAGCGGTTTCACCCGCATCCCGTGGGAACTACTTTCCGTACCGGGATAAAAAGTAGCCTATAGCCTTCCTCGATAAATGGGCTATCTAACACCGAAAGAATTGTTCAAATCGTACCAGTAGGTACCTAGTTCCTGAGATTAGCGCGTTCAAACAAACAAACAAACTCTTCAGCTTTATAATTATTTTATAGATTTCGGTAGGTAGGTACGTAATTCATGCATGAGAATAGGTACCTATGAGATGGTTTAAAAAAAAACTACTTAATTAAAACTATAGGTAAGGCTTGATCCTTTTTAGCTTTTCCATTAGTCTTAACTTGTAATAAGTATGAGGTGGCATTGATTGTTTTAATTGTTTTACTAATTATTGATTTGTTTTCCGTATCTCAATGATTATTAGTTGGTCTATTACCGTAATTATAAAAAGTCTAAAGTAAATTATGTAAGAATTAGGAGGTATTTTCCGTACCTAAGTACATTTAGTCAGCTGGCTGGCTGAAACCCTAGCACCGTTCTAATTGGTATAGTCAGCCAGTCTAGCATCAACTATCATCAACATCAAGTTATCAAAACACAAATACATACCTACATAGCTTGTACTCTACGTAGCAATACCTAAGAAAAGGCCAAGGAAAATATCAATTGCTATAAAGACGTTATTCGACGAATAACCCTGACCATGACCAAAACGGTCACGTAGGTAAGTGTGTATTACCTCTATCATAAATTCGCTCTCAGCATCTATTTCCTATTTCTCTATCAATGCTACTTAGTTAAATATTCACACTACTCTAACTCATGGTCATTGCCCAATGGAATATTTTTAGCAATGTTTATTCATATTTTTCTAACACATACTATAGGTACTAATTAGATAGAATGTAGGTAGGTACTTCCCCCATTAATAAAAGTGCCTAAGTTTAACATTTGAAGGTAAATTACGAAGATCCTATCGTAGTACCTAGTAGTTTTTATATTTTGGATGTTTCAGTTTACCAATTCAAGATTCATAAATAAGTTCCTGCTATTTACCTATGTCTTTATCTACCATCATATAATCAATCAAGCTCCTGATTGCCAAAAAACACATAGGTAGTAATTTGCATAATATGCCTGCATATTTGGAGAGAAATGCCTACCTATGTGAGAAAATTCTAGCAACACCGGAAAGGCTTCTCGCATATAAATAATGACTGCAGATCCATTAATAAACGATTTCGCAATGCCCATAATGAGTAATTAATCAGAACCTAATTATCTGTAATTAACCAAGTGATACACAGATATACTTAGGTATATTTCCCGCTTTCCTATTATCGTTGGATGCGGCTGTACGATAATCCATGCGACATGGCATGACAAGATTTATTGTAGCATCGCAACAAAATGTAAAAAACCTCGCATCACAAGCATTGTATTGGATTTCCTTTATTTGCGCAAATCTATAATTATTACATGATTGCTCATGTAAAACAGAACTAGGTACTTATAGGATAATCTATGCTAGTATAAGTATTCGCATTTGTATACTACCTATAACAAATCATTGTAAAACTGAAAAAAATACCTGTAAAAATTCATTGAAGTAGGTACATGTTTTTATTCCAATTTGGGAACTACATGATGAGTTTGTAGGTAGGTGGTCCTTTGACCTGTAGGTACGTTTAATGAACAGGAATTAAATATCTATAATAATTAGTAGATACTTTGATCACCAGCTTAATGATGATATTAATTTTAGTGTAGCACTTAAAGACGCCAAATCACCCATTGTAATCACACTTATAATAAATAGATAGGAATGCTGGATACTGGATAGAGTGGTATCCAGCTCTTCTTTGGCCCCCAGACAAAAAGTTTTTTGTTAGACGAAAATAAGGTGCGCTCCTTTAATGGCTGGGTCGTGCCCTTTATACTCCGCGGACAGGCTGCTGACCTCATAACTATGGGATGCATCATGTATCATGCACCATCCACATTCATCAATAGTGAGTTTGAACTTACGTCCCACGGAAGTTTGGGGAGGTGCAACTATCCTTGACCTTAGGGAATTTGAGGTTTTTTTTTTTTTCAAATATTGTTGAATGAGATGTCGAAATAATCAAGGAGTCAAATAAGTAATAACTTCAGAACTGCAAAGTTATTTGGCACAAACGGTACCTAGGTACTATTATCTCGTTACGCTTATCTCGGGAGAAATAGTGTCATGGCCGCGGGACTCAGATAAAAGCCTTCTTGTATCAATCACCTGTCTCAACACTTAAAGGTAAATATAATATGATCAAACTTGCGTTACCAACTGAATATAAAGTCTGTAACTCCAAGGTTTATAACAGGTAACATTGATTCGGATAAGTTTGCGGTTGATTCTTGATACCATCTTTTGAACCGCAAAGGAAAAACACACTGAACTATACATATATGCACGCTTTATGCCATCGTTCAATGTTAAAGTCACCAGTATCGAAAAACAAACAAATGAGTACATGTTCGGAAATCGAAAAGTGAAGATTACGTCGAAATTAAGAGATACGGTCACAAAGCACGTTCGGCGCAACGTTACAACGGCTATTTGAATGCTTTTACCTTATAAAAGTGTTCTCACATTGAGCACTACACTCAAGGTATCGTCGCACCTGTTTAAAATACATGATGCATGTTATTGATGCTTTAAGATTGGAGTACGTTCTTCTATTAATTTATACAGTTTGAACAGGTAAACAAAAGCAACGAGTTTGTTTTCCGTTCAGTATTAGATGAATTAGGTACGAAATGGAAGTAATTTGTATACTTAATCAAGATTCTCGTATAATATAAATCAGTTTAATTTGTTTACTTTGAAAGACTTCCTTATTTGTAAGGACACCCTGTCTGTCGTAGCACGTATGCCTACGCGGTGTGCTACGATTTTGCACAGCAACTGAACAAGCCTATCGATTCAAGTACTAAACTAAAACTTATTTAAGACTTAAAACTCTAAAGACTGTATTTGGTTGGATAATTCTGTAATATATGAAAATTCAAAATAGCATTTAAATTTTTCCTTCTACTTTTTCTTACCTATTTTTCAGTATATTCTGAATAACTCACCAATTAATTAGCAACCTAGGCAACCACTCATGAGAATATGAGCAATATGACGTTTTGGTTTTTTGTTATTTATTTGTAACATTACTACATTAGACCTCGTCATTATCGACAAAGAGATTCCCAAGGCAAAACTATTTTTCTAATAACCACTAGACGTATACCTATTTGCTGTGAGCACTCATATTGATACTGTTTACATCTTGATTCACTAAATACACAACATATTACCACAGATTACTTCATAGTAACTACGTTATGATATTACAAAATGCTCACTGAGTTAGGTACCTATCTACGTGAATCATCTTTTTCCAGCAGTGGGAAATCCTATCCAATCTTTGTCAAGAAAATATTTAAAAGATGTAAGTTTTGAGAAAAAGTAAATAAAACAAACATCACTGTGCGACGCATTTTCCCCATGAAGGATAATGGACCTTTGCACCTACCTAGCTTTTTTTAAGCAAAGGTACCTACTTACCAGGAACCAAGCCAGTATGTAAATACTCGACAACACCATTATCTATAGGTACGTACCTATTTATCGATGAGAACAACAAACCTCGTCGGTCGAATACTCTATGGCTACCAGTTTTCATATACCTCCTTACCCTTGAACTCCAATCTTGAGAGTAATTATATTTATTTTAGTATTTAATGTTTATATACCAATAAGTAAGTAGATAGGTACTTGTTAAAAATTTAATATTCAAATGAGCTTAGTGTAGGTAAATATTGGATTGTTTGATGATAATTCGCTAAATACGTAAACGGTGGTGTTCTAGCCTCCCATAGTTAGCAAAACTAAGCACGTTTAGGTCAATTTATTTTATCACACTCGTATTCAAGTCATAAAAAAATCTACTGAGCTTCTGCACCCGTTAGATACTTAAAATAAGTAAAGTGTCCCACATGAGATAAACCTTCGCAGGTTGCTGAATCGAACGTAGCATTGAGCACAAAACTTTCCACCATTTCGCATACCTACTTGTTTTGGGGATAAACCAGTATACTTTTATTGTACCTTTCTGCTAAGCTCTGCCACTGACGTATGTAGGTGCCAAAACCGATGACGCATGAAGTGACTTTCGGGGTCAGCTTTAGAACTCGACTTTACCGCGAAAGCTTTTTTATTTATTATACTTATGCATATAGCTGCATTGTGCATCCCATTGAACGAGTATATGGATCAAAAACTTAGCTATATCTGAACAACTAACAGCAAAGAAATAGTTAAAATAGTGAAAAGATGTTTAAATTGCAGTGAAGACGTAGACAAAAATAATTTTCCCATTGTTGCTAATGCTTCAAACATTCGGACTATGTGTAACTAGATTTGACGATAGAAAAACAACACTGCTGCGTTAAGTGCATAACAGTATTTACATATTACGACCATTAACATTGACAATGAGAGGTGTTAGAATCACAAGTGTAAAATTTTACAGTAGGTAGGACTTGAATAAAAAATTACACACAAAAAACACACGCATGCTCAAAAAGTATACTATTGATCATGTGTCCAAACTTACTTAAGTAGATACCCAATCAACATACCTAAGTAATCCTTTTTGGACTTTAGCCGGATAGGTGTATTCTTGAAAAAAATATGATAATTGGAAATGTATACGCCAGACCGGTAACAACGCCATCGTTCAATTATGACCCTTATAGCTTAAGTACGTAAGGTTATTTCTTTTTCTCAAGGTATTTGTTTACCAAACGCGCGTTTCCTCTTACTAGATCAATGTTGATTATGATAATAACAGTACGGACGGCGCCGCAGATTCCTTACAATGTTACAATAGCACGTCACAGTCCTGGAAAACCCTCGTATGCAATTACTCAGCACATCATGACGTTCCAGCACCACTAGTTCGTCAACTTGAACATTATTTGCCATTTGACGTAAATATGTTAATTTATGCGTATACCCACGCTACTATTGGTATTGAATGACAGACAGTTGTTTTCGATGGCTGTGAGGGCACGTTTTTTGTTCTTTCGTGTAAATACCGTGTAGTGTAATCAGAGTATTGACAAACCTGCTAACATGTTCAGTGAGGATAGGCTGAAGACAATAGAACAGTCAGGTGGAATTCCTTCGGGTGACTGAAGCATCAACCACTCACACTGATTCAGTCAATTGTGTATCGTCAATACGATCGTGCCTCTGTCACCGAGTCGACGACAAACCAAGGTATGTGCGCTCCACAACAAACTGTAATTAATTACATTTTAACGATAATAGGTTAAGTAATGACGTTGATGAGCGATGCAATGATGAAACCGTTTAACAGTCGAGTCTGACCGGGTACGATATGACCTGATAACTTCATCCTCTCCCTCGATTTACTATTTAGATCCATTTTTGATAACACGCGTGCTTTTGTGTCATTGCGGAAATATTAAAATATTTATATTGTATTTTGAGTTTACGATTCCAAGGTGTAGTTACGCATATTTAAGTGATGCCAGACGGTACGCGGCTAAAAAACAATAATATGGACAATTTATGACTGTTGCAATACAAACAAAAAGTTATAAACAAACATTATAATTGTGACAAAAATTAATGTTCAATTTAATTGGTAATTGTAATGTCTTGGAGGAGAATCTCGTTCAGGAGAAAGAATCAGTTGGGCAGTGTCGATAAACAGACGTCGATGGCTCCCTTGACGGTTTGTGCACAAAATGGAACTGCTGACTGCAGTCCAGTGGGGCCGAGTGTCACTGCAACGATATCCGCTGATGACGAAATGTCTTCGGCGAACGACACAATGTCACTAGTTGCTAAATGTCCGGATGTGGATTTGGACAACAATAGTGACGTCACTACAATAGAACCAACACTATACATAGAGCATGACCCCGTGCTCGGCCAGGCCGAAGACAGCCAGTGAGTAACAGATTTATTTTTGAAGTACTAGATCAGCTCCATAAGGGCACTGAACAACAAAACTGTCCTTTTGCTTCTCTAATTAGATTTGAGAAACCGAAACTGTCACATATTTATAAGTACTTGACAATTTCTAAGGTCAAACGACCAAATGCAATTGTTTTTCTCAATAACATAGCACCGCTCATTTCAACTACTGAGAGTGATAAGTTACTTAACTATTCATATGGCTGAGTTCTAAAAATACTGAACTTTTGATAAGGTTGAACGAAAAGCAAACTATACTGAAACATAGTTACGTGATAAATAAACTTGTATATTATCATAATTTCACAATAGTATTCCACGTAGGAAGAATATCCAACTAGTAAACCAGTCGAAGTGGAACAAATCACAGTTATAATTAGAATGGCTACGTTTTTTTTAATTGTTTTTATTCAATTAATAACAAGCCACAACTGTCCCAATGGTCTAGCAAGCTGTAGCCTGACTGCTAAGCATGAGATTCTGAGTTCAGACTTAAACAGGATAACAGTATTTTTTTTTCTAATTTGCAATAGCGAGGGCAAGTTTTGCTTATTTTATAATTGAACTTGAATGAAAATACCCTTATTTCCCCACTTTCAACATGCAATATATTTAAGCTGTATTATAATCCTTTTTTTTGTTTAAAAATTTAAGAGTATATTTCTTACGCATTTGTACAATTACCGAGACGGTTTTCCTTAACCTGAAAGTTTACCTAGTTAGTCATAGATGGAACTAGTTATTTGTGTAACAAATAATGTCTTGGTTAATTGAGTAAACAATCCCACGCTTAGGGAAATACCATAGTCGTGCGATGGGGTTGTAATTTTCCTAACGTAGACCAAAGCACACAATCTTATGATTACTTGGAAGAACTAAGAACTCTGATTCATAAGGACTGTTTAAAGAAAAAAATCCTCGATGGATGTACCTAACAAAGAAAACCATAATTATAATAGAAGATTTACTGTTAAGTATAACTAAAAGTCAAATACCTACTAAAATTGATTAAAACAACAGCTCCTGACATTTTCCAAGAATAACTGTTTTTCCAATACCATGATATCTATAATAAATAAATAAATAACGTAATGTACTTATAACATTTAAACAATACGAGATAAAACATTAAAATGTAATAATGTCTAACAACGTTAAAGTACTTAGCGCATGTGTATTTGACAATCGACATCATCAATGGCAATTGTTATCACGCAGAAGTTACGACATACTTGCATCATTTCGGTCAGTTATCTTATTAATTGATGAAACAAAAGATAAATACTCTGCTACGTGACATCAACCTGTCATGTTACAAAACTATGAACAGCACGTAGTCGCGATGACGTCATGACCCTTCGTAAACCACTGTTTATGAGAAAAAAGGATAACAATTGTTACGATTTTCGTTCACTATGTATTATGTCATCATTGAATATCAATATAAAATCATCCTTGTATGGATTATTGAATGATTCAGCAATATGTACCTTGATACGATTACTAAGAAGTTCCAAATTCACGCAATGATGTCCTTTTTAAGATTTGGTTTATTGGCTATCGAGCAAATATGTCCGTTTTCAAGGTGCGAAAATGTTTGAAGGATTTCAATGTTCTACATTAAGAGAATGAATGTCGTTGGCAGGGTTATGTATGGTTTCCAAGTTAAAACACAGGAAAGACATTAGTAACTTCTATTCGAGTCTATGAATCGAAGTCCTTACCTTTGAAAGCGACTGAAACCGAAAGCCACGTAGCGAACAATTTGATTCAAAAATCCTATATGCTTCTATTAATTACATTGTCTGTTTGTTGTAGGTATTCATAGTATCCCAAAAACAAAATGACTGCGAGTTCAGATTTTAGTTAGATTAAACGTGTTCGATGTCGCTTTTAACACAAATGGCTCAACAAAAATGTTATTACTTGTATAAATTTGACGAGAAATATTGCAAGCATCTACCAACCTTCATTGATCACGATCCCGGCAGTCAATCGAATTCGTATTTAAGAGCAAAAACTGTGACATTTCATTGATTGCCGTATTTTTTCCATTGCTTCAAACTTGAACTTTCCGCCTACTCAATGATATTTTCTAGAAATGTCGAGCTTTTTTTACCTTTGACCCGGTAAGTCGCTGGAGGTACTTTTACCGTTTATAATGACGTCTCGATGAATGCTGTCAATTAGTCGCCCTTGCTTTTGTTTTCGATGGAAGTCAGACGCAATAACCATTTTAGGAGTAAATTCACCTTTAATTAGTTAACAGAAATTGGCACTTAAAAGCTCATATCGCTCAATTCAGCAGTATGAAAATGGAAACCATATAATAATCCCAAAAAACATGATTGCTTCCCGTACTTACCTAGTAATAATAATACAGGTGTTCCTACAATACCTATTAATTCAGGTAATAATTAGGATAACAACATTCAGATTTTAAATAATTTAGCACTTTCAGAAAATCTTGGCGAGGTTACTTTATTTAAAAGCGCATAAAATGTAGACAAATATAGAGAAAAAACAGGTTGGATACATAAATTAAATTATTAGGCACAATCTGATTGCTACTTTATAAGCAAAAATATAACGAAAAATCGCAATTTACTTAGCAAAAAACTTATCTAAAAATAGTCAAGGCTAGACCTAATAATAAACATGTGTTAAAACCAAAATTTGATCAAGAACATCTGAGAAAATTAATGAAACTGTTCTACTTGGGTAAACTTTTATAAATCCATTTCTCCCCATCATACCGTGCATCCATACCGAGATCAATTTTTGCATGGAAATTCTATGCAACATAGTCTCTATCTACTTATATAGGCACTGTTTGTTAATCAAAGCATCTAAACAGCCAATACTTAACAGGATTTTCAAAGAAGATGCAAGCTGTCAAGAAACGCATAATTATGTTGAAAGCGCCCTAAGAGTCTGACACTCCCTCATGCTGCACCCACACCCATTTCCCACAAAAAAGTCCTATGTGGCAGAAACTACTAGTTATTTTTCTATTTAATTATTAGGTAATCCTGACATTCCTTCATGAATGGCAAAAATATGGACATTATGTGTGAACTGCGTCATGGCTGGCACATGATTTATGACAAAAATATTTTTAATTTATTTCGGTGTTGTATTGATAGAAAAGATACTTAAATATTAAATTAATAAAAATAAGGAAGAGTTGTTTATTGGCGCTATTGTCACTGAAATTCACAACCGTTGTTGTTTATTGCACCGACAACAGTTAAAAGAGTTAATTGATTTTAGTCTATAGATATAATATAATACTTCAACTCACGACAAGACGACAAGATACTTGTCTATTATTTACCTAACTGATTAGCAGTGCCGAAAAACTGTTATTTTTTATGGGATAAATTACAAAAAGTGCCGCAATCAACGCCTTTAAACATTAACTAAACATGCCTACTTGGCATGTGTTATTTTTGGCACGTGTTATGTTTTTGTAGTTGTGTAAAAATCACATCGACCTCGGAAGGACGGAAGTAAACCTCGGCGAGACACTTGTTGTAAATAATGTTTCGTTAATGAGAAATATTAAAAAACACGAACAACGAGCATTAAATTGGATACACTTAAAGAGTATTTAAGCGTAACAGCGATTCCTCTAATTCTAGTAAGGTTGTTAATAGTACTGATAATGGGCATAGATCTGGTGTAGGGACATACTATACCAATGCTCCCCGTATGCTAGCGCAGTTATTTAGTGATACTTCTAGTGGCTTTTATCTTTGCTAAAGTAAGTTTGCCACCCCAATGTTGCTGGTAAATAAGAATTGGTCAGGCTATCATATTTTATTTAAAATGAATATAAAATTGACCAGACCGGTGCTCTTATCTTGATAATTTTAAAAATGTCTGGGTCCATTTTTCACAGACTTTTTATTTAAGTAGAAACATTATTGAAAAGCCGGTTGTAATACATTCGTACCTGGTTTCTAATAGATGCAATTAATTACTTAAATGATTAAAAACCTAAGATGAACAGGTGCCTTTACCCCGGATACAGACGAATTTACAAAAACTAAACAATAGAGTGTAAAGCTGTTTGTAATACCTATAGCAAAAAATAGCTTACACGTGACTTGACATGTGTAAACTTAGGAAATAATTAATATTTAACTAAGATATGCCTTTGTCGTCATTTGTTTAAAAGTTCGAAAACTTAAGAAAACCACTATTTGCAGATATGTAAATAGGCGTAAGAAGGTGCTTATTTTCGACAGCCTCTTGATATACTTCTGCCGATCTTTGAATTATTAGGTTTAATCAACTAAAAATCTAAAAAAAAACTAGTAAATGATGTTCTAATATGCTATTGACAATGTATAAATAATGTAATGAATTGGTTGTTTACATTGTGTAAACTCTTCAGAGAATAGTGTTCGTCCTTGCATTTTTTCACGGCTGCAATCGGTATTCCCACGAGAAACGGATTATCATATTGTTGCATTCTACTCTTGTAGGTAAAGGAAATAATAATTCATTATAGTCTTTTAATAGAACCGTTAATGGCTGTGCTTATGGCTAGAAGAGAGAGATCTTGTCGATCGTGACCATCGAGGCCCAAGTCTGGGTGTCATGCTATCCTTCTTCTACCTTGAGCAATTTAATCTAAGAAGTAACTTACTTTGGACGACAGTACTAAGTGAGGCTGGCCAGAGATGCCTCACCGTTGATGTAGGCCTATGTAAATAGTCTTAAATAACAACAAAGCAAAAGGTACGATCGTTCAAGTGTAGCCAAGCCTGTCTATATTTTGAGTGCTTCAAAAATATTGCTAATAATTTCGGTGATTTGTAATTCAAATTATTAATAAATCATGCAGCTAAAAAAACTCCTATCGAATTAATTAAGCTCTGAAAATTTGCGAGTCACATTATAATCTCTATGAACGTCTCGATCAGAGGTGCAAAGAGCGAATGTCGGATACATATCCTACCAAACAGGCTGTTCTCTAAGCTTATTATGTATTGAACCACATACCTAACGGTCGTGCCGTCGGACTTCGCGATCAGAGTTACTTCAAACTTATGCTTGAATGAGCAATTCACAAAAACCGATACCAAGGGCAATTAAAGACTAGTTACGTGGTCCGCGTTTAGTCTTCCTCCTAATCAGTCGCGCTCATCGATGGCGGAGAACACCTTCCTTATATCAAACAGGAGGTGGTGTGCGGCTTTGAACCATATTTTTGTGTAAGTTTTTATTCTCGATTTGAATTCGATGTGTGTTTGTTTCATTTTCGATCACTCGCTTGGTGTGCACACTGTGTTTGTCGGATTTTCGTTGAGTTGCCTTCAAGCCAGTTAAGGTCAGTTATACAGTTCAAGTTTGCGTGAAATATTTGTCGTCTGTGCTCACTGGAAAGTCCGCGTTTTCTCTAGTGACGGTGATGTTTTTTCGGGATGATTTGTTTTGTGGTATGTAAAGAAATTAATTTCTATAAATTAGAAATAGTGATTGCTTATCAAAACTAACGATTATGGACAACACTTTGTTTACAATACTAAATGCGATCTTATCTTACAAATTATACTTACTCAAGTATAAAATGTTGATTTAAATAATAGTATCGTTAATAATATCACTTCCTATAAGTTAAATTTAAAATTAAAAAAATCTTTATTCAATGTGGCTATTCAATAATGATAATTTAAAATAAAAACTTGTTTTTTTAAACTTTTTAAATATTGTTAAATACTATTAGACAATTCGATACATCGTATGCAAACGGCGCGTTTCTCCCGTAGATTTTCCCCATCATGTAAATCAGTTTGCTAAGGTCAGTTGTCTTGAGGAAGGCAATGAAATGATTTGTGACAGCTGCTTTAGCTATCAATGATATATTATTCACTTATGTATTCTGGATGGCAAAATTAAAAAATATGCTAAGTGCAATAATAGCTAATAATAAGTGCAATAATGCTAATAATAGCTAATACTAAGTGCAATAATTAGGTACTTTTGTGCTGTTTGTAGACCTACGCTTGAAATGTTTACACTGAAGATTTACGTTAAGTTTCAATTTATTGTTTTTAGGCTATCGTAATGAAAGAGAAAAAAGAGGATTTAATTATCTTTGTTTTAAAACTAATTTGTATAACAACTTTAAATTATTTCTAATAAACACTAAGTTACTATGGCGCGTGTACTTTCAAAGTTTGTTTCGCACAAAGCTCTAACTCTAACCGCATAGAATGACATTGATATAGGTAAGTACGTAGTTTTTTTACCGATTTAAGTACATAAGTTTAACAACTTAATTATCTATAGGAGTTGTATATATATATTGATATTCTAATTGAGGAAAATTAATCTTTAAACATCCTAATTGATCCTAATCTTATCTAAAACCCCAAATAAAACTAACAAAACTTAAATGAAAAATGGTTTGATCTTTCGCCACATTGAGCTTTTTGTCCAAAAAATACTTAGTGGCATAAAATAAACAAAATATTCAAAGGTATTACCTGATACTTTAAATTTTCAAAGTCATGATAACTACCTGGGGTCGATGTCTCGATGAGCTTTATGATGAAAAATATCCCTATTTTAAGTTTTAAAGTCAAATAATAATAAAATGAGGATGTAAAAGAGCAGGTATATACCCAACAAACACTTGGTAAATAGAGACCTTTATTAACAGTTCAAAGTCATATTTTCTTTTCCTTTAATCGGTCATCGTGGACTTAAAAAGTCTTTAATCAGTTAACCTCATTGAACAGGTGTGGATATTTTTTTTTTATTAGTAGATTTTTTCCCGCAGCTGCCAGTAGGATTATAAAAACCCTAAAAAAGCTTTTAATATTGTGTACTTACTTAAGTATTGTTGACAAGGACCATTATGCGTTACTTACCTACACAGAGGTTTAATCCTGAACAAACAAATGACAGCTTACAAATTGTTGGTGGTCAGCGGTCACCTTCAATCGTGACTGGTCAAAAAATATCATAAATACAAAAAAATGGCAATTTAAAACGTATTAACATTATCTTCTAGAATCCTAATGATTATAATCATGACTTATTGGTACGTCCACGAAACGAACTAGCCTGACGTCAAATTGTAGAATGGAGATAAGTATTTTTTGGTCAGGGCAACAATGTGATGTGGCCATAATGACCACAAACATACGTTTAAGGTTTTTCAATGCCGTTTACTTGAACGGAAATCCGCTGAATAGTAAATGAATACCTATAAAAAGTTAAGTTTAAGGCTAGCTTACATCTTCCTACTAAAAGTCTTAGCTTTTAAGCAAATATTTAACAAATGGAGGAACGCATCCAATCAAAAGTTTCTCAGAATCATTTATTTGAATATTAATTACGAACCAGAACTGGTTAGAATCCAAATACACTGCTACGACATAATCATTGTTATCTTATTAAGTAGTTCCTAAATTGCTAGCTCACATATAAAGTGCACGTTTAATTACCTTTTGTTTTTAAAAGAATTTAAAAATTGCCACCAGTTCCATCTGAAAATTCATTTGTTTACAAGATTTACATCTATACTTAGATATCTATTTACTTACCTCTTTTATTCAACAATAGGTTGTTAACAATAGACTTGTTGTTAATAAGTAATTATAATATAACAACGTTATTAATGTCAACTAAGTAACAACTTTACATTATAAATCGTTTGTTTCGTACCTTACGTCGGAGTTGAACGAACTGACTTTTTCTTTTTCAAGTTCATTGGAGAGATAAGATACCTTTTGTAAAATACTTTATCATGAGTACAGTAAATACGCATTATAAATTAAACCGTTTAATTAATGCTAGAATTTTGACACAAAAGCTTCGAAACTGGAATTGCGAAACTGGAATTTTCACAATCTACGAATATGAAGGATTATGAATATGTATACCTACGAATATGTAGGTAAATGTGATATTTTCGTAAAAAAGAAGAAATAATAGACCTACTCAAAAACAGTAAACTGTGTATAATAAGCGGTTAGTATGCTAGGTGTATATGAATGTTAGTAAACAAAGACATCATATTGTCAAGTCCCGTTGTGACTACGTGACCCAGAGCCTTACGGTATTATACTTTGACAATATGAAAAATCCAGTACGTGGCTATACCTAATGATATTTATGAATACAGCACCAGTATATCATTGTTTTGAGTCAAACCCACTTTAAATATATTTAGTAAGACCCAAAAAAGCTATTACAAATCAGTCTGGAAGTTAGTCAAGTATTTTCGAAGACTGCAATTTAAGTACGTTGCCGACACGTCCGTGATTTATGCTTAACACAGAGTGCATAATGTTAAACTTGTGATAATTATAATTTGGAAGCTCTTTAACTTGACGCCCTGGTTCTGCCGGAGACCAGTCAGCCAAAACGAGATTCTGAGATGGGAGCAGAGTACATCGGCATGCGTCGCGGGTAAAGCACGCACTGTGCGCTCCGCACGAACTTTTAAGGGTTGTTTATTTATTACATTTAATTAAAATTATGAAATGCAATTATGAAAAAAAAATGTGAACAAACCCGTGAACCAAACAGAGGAATTTAAAAACTGTCCTTCTTGCACTTAAAAAAAAGTTCTTACTGTCCCGGTTGCAGATTTTTTTTTTTATAATAACATGAATGTTGTGTTTATAACCAGGTCGCTCGCAATTCCTGACGGTTTGGTGATGGACCCGTTGGCGCCCACCGCGCTTGCAGTCTCCTCGGACTTCATGGACCGCATTGGCAGTGGGCTAACCATACTCAGAGATCACGGCAAAAAAGTTCAGAAGGTAGGTACGTATTGTGTAATTACAAACGGTTGCATTGTTTTGATCACACAGCAATATTAAGAAACAATGTTATCGATGTCTAGTCATATCGATCGAAGTTACGTTTTAATCATCCGATTGTGTAACACTTTCTGCATAATTTAAGATAACATTGCCTTCGTAAACTGTAATAATTTATTAATGAACAAAGCAATTGTAACAATGTAAACGAAAGAAACTTAAAAATGCAATTTATGCATTAGGTACTTCCAGACGCCGAATTCAAAAATAATTTCCAATGCTTGCCTACTTAAATATTTTCAGTGTATTCCAATTTATTTAATCACTGCAAACATTTTATTTTCACTATATGATCTCATCCACTTAGAAAAACAAATTCAAATAGCAAATGTTGAAAGGTTATGTTTATTCGGAAAATCCGACTTAAAAGTTCCAAAGATCATAATTTTCACTTATCGTTACTAGTTAGGGACCAATATAGACTGTAATTAATTAAAAGTTAGCATGTATTTCATTTAGTCTGTCGTCATTCCAAGGACTATCAATATGACAATTATTGAAATGTCAGATTGCTGTTTTTGTTTCTATACGACTCAAATACTTTTCAGGTTATATTTGTATTATTTTAGTTCATTAATCAGGCACTAATTTGCATCAAATTATCCTTTTGTCCACCAGTATGTTTGGAAAAACAGAAAATTCGACATTCTCAAGAAGTCTTGGAAGTCTATGGTGAATGTCGTTTTAATTGATGCCAAAGATACGCCGAGCGGCAGTGCCAATGGACTATATTGTAAATTTCGGTAAGTTATTCACACCCTTAATACTTACTTCTTAAACATATTCAGATATTCAAATAACCGTCTCGCTACAGTACCTCAACTTAGAATCATTTTATGCAAAGATCTGCAGAAACAAGAATTTAAACAATATCATTTTTATTTCCCAATTTAGGCTTATTTACACAGATTTCTTTATAATATCCGAAATTTTCATACTCTTAAACTGGATTGTAGACACAAAGACTCATGTAGGAAGGACATACTATTTTCACCGAGATAATTGCTACCGCACCTACTTGTACTTTGTCCGTAGACTATAAATAAATATGCTGCCAAAAATAAATAAAAAACAAAAGCTGTTCCATTTTTAAAAGCTGTTTACCAGTAAGAAGTAAGTGAGCGAGTATGTTAAGCTCTGTACGAAATTACGAATGAATATGTTGATTTCCACTTTAGCAGTTTGCTTTTAAAATAATCTCAGTACCTAATGCTTCCATGACTTTTGTGTATAATTCATAAATATTGAATTATAAACAATAACAAAAATAGTTTTCGATGTAATCCAATCAGCAAAAAAAAGGAATTTTATTATTGATTTCAACTGTAATGTATAATAAATAAGATTAAATTAAAGTCTACCAATAAATCAGCAAATAATAAAAATACTGATTAATAGTTAGTACAGAATAGTTTTTTACTGATTTCGATCGAAAAAAACAGGGAAAATTAAAGGACAAACATGATATATAGGTACCTCGATTAAAAACAAAATATCTATTAAAAACCATCGATAATGCTTTTTTGACATGTTTTTTTTCTTGGATTCTTTAAAACAGGCTGGGCAGCGAAGGTCACAAGTCGAAGCAGCTGTCAAAGTCGAAACTATCGTGGTGTGAGCGATTCAACTTGTACTTATACGATGACAACAACTTGGAAATTACAGTCTGGCACAAGGGGAAGCAGAAGAGCTTTATGGGCAGGTAATCATTACTTATTTAATTTTTATCTTTTTCACAACTAAACAATGACGAATATAGAAGCTACGTTATGCTCATACGTCCTCTGCGTGAGAGGAGATCTGCAGTTCCTAGCAATAGGACAGTAAAAGAGTCTGATTATAATTTGGGTATACCTCCTTTATCTTTTAGGAAGGAAATACTGTTGCTTATTACAAAATGAAAAAGGCCACTGCAATGGAAACTTAAGATAGCGGAAATCCATTCAATATTATTAATTGTACTTAATTCACGTTATAATTATTTGCGTATACATTTTTAATAAGACTAACATATTTTCTATATGAACTGAGCTCTTAATTAAGCTACGCGTGCAAAACCAAGGTCCTTATTAAAAAACGATGTGCAGCCATGACTTGCATTTTAAAGATTTATTTTTCTTTTGAAATGATTATTCTAGCTAAACATAAATAAAGAAGTTGATCAAATTAAATAACAAAACACCTAAGGTAATGAACAGAGAAGATTAATCTTTATTGCAATTTAAAACCTTGTGTAAACTAACTTTAAGTTAAGTTTACTTGGAAGTGCCCTTACATGTACCTAATGCCAGATTTTTTTATTTATATTCAATAACAACTTTTTTTTTTAATTAACTAACTTTGTATAAATAAACTAACATTTTTTGTCATCTATTAAAATACACAAACAATTTCCATAAATAATTATGAGCTCACATCTAAGTGATATATCAGGACTGTTATTTTTAATAAGCGGACACTATGAGTGTCCTTGGTTTAATAAAAGAACATGTTAATAATGTTAATTAATCACACTTTTTTCTCAAAATTAACAAAACACATTGATTTAATTCATTAGTACTTATTACAGTACTTTGTACAGCGTAGCGACTTGATTCCGCGAACAATATTGATCAATTAATATTTATTTAACGGATTCTTTATCTCAATAATATAATCGATATAATTACTGTAAATATGTACAGAATATATGACGGTGCTTAGATAGGATGCAAGTTAACGCAATAATAACTTCCAAAATGATGATTTAAAAACTTTACAATGAGAGCCTTTTTTAGGCGAATAATGTATAAAACATAAAGCATTGTCTACAAATTGTTATAGCTTATTTTATGACTGCAAAGCCTGTAGAGCATATCTCCTGATGACGGAGGTTCCCACCATCGAGGTTGGATGGCTTGTCTATTAATTACAGCCCCGTTTTTTTGTGCCGAATGATTTTTAACCAGTATCATTTTTTCCGAGTTTTTTTTTTAGTTTATTGACGCACATAGCCACCTTGTTTATATCAGGATTTACTAGCCATGACGTTAAATTGGGCTTTGCCATATTGTTTCTTACATGCATGTAGATTAGCTTTATCTGATCAATTAATTAGTATAATCAGTCAAAAAACTAGCTTTACTTTTATAATCAACAGTAATTACTTTTAAAAATTGTGTGTACCTAAGTAATTAAGCCCGTAAAGGAGATGGCCAAAAAAACACCCAGAATCGACAGGAACTTCATATGTATGATTGGATTCAGTATAATTTGTGGATTTTAAAAAGTATTTCAAATCATCTAAAAACCATGGGGTTCTCTTTTTATAACGTTTTTTCGATCAAGATTTTAGTTCACAAAAAAGTTTACTTTTACTATTTGATGTTCGTTAGACAGTGGCGGATTTACCAATAGGCCAAGTAGGCCAGTGCCTAGAGCGGCAGATTTAGAGGGGCGGCAAAATTAGCAATTTTTTTTACAGGTTTTTTTATAATTGAGTATATGAGTACACAATCCATATATAAATAGACGATTAATAAACGCAAAATTAATAAACTGTAGTATACATAATATACTTAGGTACTTACGTGATCATGAATTTTAAAATATTCTAATAGCGTTTCAATAAAAATAAAATAAAAAATCCGCTCGCTTCGCTCGCGGTTTCGCGGCTTTTTTCATCATTCCTGGTTTGTTCTGCGCTCTTTGAGTCCTCAATTTAACAAAAAGTTAAAGCACCGAAGTAGTAAAAACAACTGACGCGTGGAGGAGTTTTGTGTCCAAAACTCGAAAAATTTCAAACTTGTTTGAGTATTTTTGTGTTCCAAGACTCAAAAAATTTCGCGCTCGCTGCGCTCGCGCCTTTCACTTGACAGTGCCTATTTTCTAATTTCTTTAGGTATTATTGCGTCCCAAACATCAAAAATTTCGCGCTCGCTACGCTCGCGGCTTCTTCTCTTTGCACTGCTTTTTTTTTCACTCTTGTTTGGGTAGATATTTTTGTGTACCAAAACTAAAAAAAAAATTACAAATTTATTGAGTTTTGGAACAGAAAAGTATTTACATTTGTTGTTTTTTTTGGGGGGGCTGCACAATTGGGAGTCTGCCCCGGGTGCCACCCGATGCTACGTCGCCACTGCATCATAGCACCCGAACGAATGAACCGATTTCAATTTAGTTTTTTTTTAGTGTATGATGAAAATCGATTGAGCCGTTTAAAAGTTACAGAGGTTTTACGCTTCAAAGTCGCTGTCATATAAACTTGTTAACATTAAACTCTTCGGTACATACATAGAGGCTTGCAAAAATAATCTAGTAACTGACAGAAATATCATTAAGTTCACAATCATTAGAGGCGGCAAAAATTGAATGGCCTACTAGCGGCAAGTTTGTAAATCCGCCACTGTCGTTAGAAGTTGAATGCAGACTCGTGATTGGACCGTTTTGCATTGCTAAGTAATTTTTTATATTTGACAATGTCACATGGCGCGATTTTCAAAGACAATTTCTCCAAAAACATTTCATAGCCAGTTGTGAAGGTTGCATGTAACTGCGAAACCTCTCCAAGTAGGTAAGGTCGGTGCTTAATCGTATCTGGAGTGGTTAAATACAAGACCTTATAATCTCCAGGCAAACTCTGTAACCATGGGGATATTACCATTGGCTTGTATAATGTTAGTGTACCTTGTTTTTTATATGCCTTGATGTCAATAATCTTATAAATCAACATAAATTCAACAGAACTTATTTTTGTGAAAATATGATATAGCTCCTATACCCCATGGATTTCAGGCTGGATTTTTTGGCACCATCAAAGGTCTATCATAATGAACCCATTGGAACCCATTTCGTTGCTGTCGATTCTGGTTTTTTTTCTATGAAAATTTGGCCATCTCCTTTCAGTAAGAAACATTATATTATAGTAAGGAAGCAATAACAATATTAAAATACGGTATATTAAAATATAAGGAAAAAATGGTGTGAATTATGGTTTTTAGGAAATCTATATTTTCAAAAATACGTTAAATGTCGGCGTTTCTTACGTCAGTACAATACATAAGAATTTTAAATGATACTGCAAAATTATGTATCTATATATCAATAGTTAATTTTGCATTTAAAATATTGCAAACGTCCAATTATGCGACAGCTTCCTACAGTTGGATAAAAGCTTCGACACAAAAGCGCTGTCCGAGGACGCGTATTTACAGTATATACATGGCTAGTACGCAAGCGTGTGAAACTAGTCGCGAATAGATTGGAATTCACTTTTTGTACAAAGTCTTCCGATGTATACAGCAGCAGTACGCAAATACTCGCATATATTTCGTAGTGGCCAAAGTATCTTGCTTTGTTCCATAATATACAGTGCTAGTCCGCATGCAAACTAATCGTGTATACATTGGAATAGACGCGAAAAACTTTACGATTCCAATCTATTCGCGAGCAGTTGCATGCTCGCCATTTTGATTAAAACACGACCTAGCATTTAATGTTAATTTAAATATTAATAATGCTCCTTCAATTAAAAAACATTGTATTAAAAATTGAAGTTAGTGACGAAAACAAATCACTGCGAAACCGACTCCACGTAGTCTTGTCTGCCCTACCCCTAGAGTGCAATTCAAAACCGCGTAGGCGCGAAGGGGTGAGCTCACCACCGCAGCTTCGGCTTGCTGGCCGGCTCGGGCCGGCCAGCCTCAGCCGCGTCGGCGGGCGTTAAAACTATCTGCGACGATAAGCTCGCATGGGACCGCCGGAGCCCCGCAGCACCGGAGCCGTGACAGAAGCTATGCTTGCTGCATGTTGCTTGCTTACATTTTAAACGTTCTGAGTTAAAAAATTAGAAGCTAATTAAATATATTTTATGATGTCATTTAATAGTACTTTAGAAGTTTACTGTTAGAATGCCTGCTACAAAAGATGCTAAAAAATAACCATCATGCTGAGTTGTATTTAGAGTGGTTTACTTAGAAGATAACTAGTGGCTAAGATAGTATTATTTAGATGCTCGTTGATTGTGGCTGACTTAATAATTTAGAAGGCAAAATACATTTTTAGGGGCGAATAATGATATTAAAAAGAAGCCTGTTTAATTATCATTTTTAATAAACAAACTCAGATTCAGAGCCATTTTTATTTAATACTTTACCTAATATAAATTTTGTATAGTTAAATTTGACCGTGTATAAATTGGAAAGATGCATGTGCACGTCTAAGCTACGAATTATACGCGAGCAGTACGCAAAATTCGTGTATACTTTGAAATCACAAATTAAAAAACAGCATTACAAAGTATCAGCGAGCAGTTTCCTATGGATGCGTTTTGGCTATGTACAGTCTGTAAATACGCTCCGAGGACAATCTACCCTTTGTGTATCAGCCAGTGTACTCGTCAGACAGTTTATTAATCGCGATTTATATTTACACTATTTTTATATGTATTATGCATCTTTTGTAAGTACGTACATCCTTTGTATACAAAGCCTTTATTTATTTGATTGAATCTGTCGTTGTCCTCTGACATTTAATTCACACATTTAAAAATGCGAAGAGGCGTTCAGGGCCGACAAGTCTCGTTCTGTAGTTTTGATACTGGCTATAAGCAGATAGCTCGATACTCAAGACCAAGCATAACGTTCCGGGTTAAACTTCATCGGAAAAATACTGATCTGCGGTAAATACCTCATATTATTTAGACAGCCTATAATTAGCAAAATAATAAATATGACGCCGGTTAAAGAAAAACAATGTGTCATATTTATTGAAAATGTTTTTATGTGATGGGCACTTGTCGGATGTCAAACTGAACAAAAACTTTGTTTTTGTTAACTACATTGTTAAGTTATAAATATAACTATACATTTGAATAGCTGAGTTATTTCGGTTGTTAAGTTGTTTAACAAAACCGTTGACACTATGACGCAAATTACATAGAATCTCTTCTTCGTATCCACTTAATAAATATAGAAAGTCCATACACCTAAACAAAAAACATCTGTAAATTATGTAGCATAGATTCGTAGGCAGCTTTGATGATAATGACGCAAAAAAACCGGTCTCCTCTCATAGCTCGGCCATAAAAATATGAGGACTATAATTTGCTACAGATAAGCCGAGGATCAACATAATATACAACATACATATTATAAACAATAATATTTATCTCACTGAAATATGCGAGCATTTTATTATGCGGTACCGTTTGTTTGCACGGTAATTGAACAGTTCCATTTGACAGGTGTGTCATCGACCTCTCGCAACTGGAAAAGGAGAAGACCCATGAACTCTGGCAGGAACTGGAGTGCGGTCAAGGCTCCATACATTTGCTGATTACTTTGAGCGCGACTGCGAGAGTCATGCCCCTGGATAATGTGCCCACGACTACTGCCGTGCAGCACGCCACTCCCGAGGGAGATAAGTTTGTAAGTACCTACTGTATAATGAAAACCTCTATATCTTTAACCTATTACTAATATTACTGGTAGAAATGGGGAAATTTTGAGTGATCTTGCGGTTGGTACCTAAAATTTACCAGGGTGGAAAAATGTACGCTAAGGAGTGGAACTTTTTTCTCTCAAACTTTATGGTTTTTAAATAAATTCCTCACAACTTTTAAATTCGGAATGAGAACAAAATATTAAAGTTGGCCACACTGTTGGTGATTAAATCAAGCAAAACAACATGATTAACGACCAATGAGAAAAGATTTATAATAACGAGTTTGTCTGTCCAACTTCGTTGGGTTTTTCTAGATCAGAACTACTTAGTCGCAAACAGCTTTTTCATAATTGCAGTCTGTAGGATTAATAACCAGACAAAAATTTCAACTGAGTTTTTTACATGTCTTTGGAATAGTTTGGTCGAAAGATCGAGAAGTGTGGAAGCAAGATGGGGAGGCCTTTGCCCAGCAGTGGGACATTATGGGCTAAAAATAAATAATAATTTGAAATAGTTTGTTACTTCTATAAGAAAATTGTTTGTGAAAGGCAAGCAAGAACGTAAGTTTTGGTTCTTTCATGGTATTTTCACATTTTAGAATATCATTACAGTCCTTTGTTGTTATAGTTCCCTTGTGTACACAATCTCCGAGCATCGTCGAAAATAATAATTTAATCAACCCTCATGTTGATTCAGGCCTCTTAAGTAAATCAAGTACATGCGCAGTAAAATTGGAATTGATTAAGATCACGTTCAACAAAATATTTGAAGGCCATGATTTCGAACTACATAATACTTTATGTTTGGCATAATTACTTTTTAATTATTGATTATGACCCATATCATATGTAAAATAAAATAGTCTTCATCCTGTGGTTTCACCCGCATCCCGAGGGGAATATTCCCGCACACGAATGAAAGTATCCTATTATTAAGTTTATCTCCATATACCTACGCAGAAAAAAGAAAAAAGACATACCTATATAGAGCTTTCCGTTCAAGGTTTTAAAGATATGAATGTTAATATGCCACTATGTTTATGTTCATGCAAATAAGGCTACATTTAATCAAGATAGGTATTCATACTTAATTTTATACGTACACGGAAGGAACAAACCACTTAAGTTATCGATCTATTTTTACAACACTTTAAAACGGCTTTTACTTAAGATGCTTTAAAAATAGATACGTATTAATGTGAATGATTCAATTCAAATTGAATTTTTAGTATCATTGTTAAAATATTTAATTTTGGTTGTTTTGTTTCATTTGCTCACTTATTCAAGAATAAATCACGTGGGAAAAGGCTTAAAATCTTAATTAGAAGATAAAAATGGAGGGAAAAAAGCTAATTCTTAGACTAGAATCTTAGCTAGGAATAGAATCTTAATTAGGTATTCCTTAGATTTAAAAATATACATAGTTTTAGTTCCATCTGAATATTGTGCATTGTGACTGAAATTTTCAATTTTTAAATTAATTTTGTAATTAACAAAAGTTATGAATATGAATTAAATTACTTTTTGTCACGTTGCAAGCCATTCTTTGTTTTCAAGTTGTGCGTTTTATTTTGATATACATTGTATATTTTCTGTGAACAGTAGGTAAAATTATTTTCTCGCATAGGTCCTTTAGAACGGTTCGTCCAGCATCTAGTGAGTGAGTCTGATTATGACGCTTATAATGTAATAACTGAGACAATAAATCAATGCCGAAGAACTAATTAATAACCAAGTTATTAAAAGCCTGAACTGTCTATAAATACAACCTGGCATGCAACAGATGTAAAGTGCAATTTAATTACGATAATTAAAAAGAAATGTGTTGCAACTATGCGGACACTTTTAAGTTCAAGTTGCTTTGCGGTTTACAACCAAGTTAGCCTTGCTTGCGGTGCATAAAGTTCAGTTCATACAGGCCAAGTAGATGATAATATCACTTGCGTTTAAGACCAGTGCATTTAATAGTTTTGTTCTTTTATGTTTACGTTTTTGTACAAACTTTAAGTACTTTTACTTGTACAATGTATAACACGCACTGCTCGCATTAATAACTGTAAAAAAAAATTCTACGTACAGCTTACCTAGTAACTACAACAACACTCTAAAAACAATTTGTTACATATTTAGTTTTGGTATAGTTCCTAGCTCAAGTAATATATCGATAAACTGTATATTTAATTACATACATTGTAAAGGGATTTCCAAGAATATTGATAACAGGATTGCTTCCTGGTTTTCGAGTATTTTTATCGACTTTCTTTTCCGATATGTACTTATCTTTATTTATCCTCTGGCTTTTCCGTGTGACTCAGAGAGAACGCACGCTTTACCTCCGATTCTACGTTCGTCGGATTCTCATTATCGTTGGAAGGCCGGTTTTTTCGCGGCCGGAATATTCCGGACTTCCAATAGCTGATGACGCAATCAAAGCCGTCGAACGGGCTGAGATGCGCAGATAATGCTAGATTTATTTATCACTTGACATTCTTTCTAGCCAAATTAAAATGTCCAACTGGCACTGATTAATAAAAACCTCCTTTCTGGAAAAAGTAAAAGGAAGAAGAAAATAAAACAAAAGAAAAGCTACATGACATCATACGTGTAGCGACCGGTAATCCTAATGTGTCCTAATGCAAATATGGACAGGAAGGAAGACTCAAAAACAAATACATTGTTAACTAAGTGGTTCGTAATTACTTAGTCACACACGTGGAAGTCGCGACCATGGTTTTTGAACTAACTACAATAGAAATACCCTTCGTTTGAGGCCATGAAATGTCATGTAACATCCCAAGTTCATTACCAACTCCAATTTTAATACAAACTTGCAACAAATAGGTTCAGAATTATCAAATGCAATTACAAAAATTAAGCTACATTGTTGAGAGTAATTTATTTCAGTGACATTCAGAATAATTTGACACTTAGATGTTAAAAACGATATTACTATTTTACAGTTCTTCTGTCTTCTTTAGTAAGTAACATGCCTACTTGACCATTGTTCATTGTTCGAAAGTGGTTTTCCTGTTAGATTTTGGGTGTTGTAAACTGCCTACTGAAAAACTCAACTTCGTATGTTTACCCTATTTTGCGTCATTACCTAAGCAATGTCATCATCGCATAAAATATCCGCTAAAACTCAATAGGGAAAATTCAGGTATTATTTAGGTGCTTGAGTGACACCTTTACCTAGGTAATAGGTAAAGTCTAAAGTTTATTATTTGAAACCCTAAATGTATCTAAACAAAAAATATCTACGTAAAAACTTTTTCATGACTTGCATATTTGTTCTACCAAAAATAGAATGTTGCCTCTACAGCAGGTAAAAAAATAGATTTATTTATTAACAATAAAATTGACCCATCGATCTATAATGCTTGCGTCATTCGACAAAAACTATCCGTGCTGGGATAAGCTTAAGCTATAGTCGCAAAAAATAACTACGTAGGTAGTTATAATAAATTAACATATTCATAGAAAAAACTATCCAGTCGCTAAGTAATTACAAATATACCATGGCGACCAATTATCATGAAATATGCATGAAATTAACTTTTTGTTCTTCAAGCACAGCTTTTGCTACTTCTACGTTATTAATAACGGTTATAATAATTAATTTATAAAAATATTCCTATATCTATGCTTATAATAAACATGATTTTTCAGGAACAGAATGTTTTGTTTTCATTCGTAATTAATCAGTTAAGTAATTGAAATCTTAAAAATAGTCAACTCTGTTTTTCGCGGTTTCACCCTCTTGTGGAGCTTTGGATAATACAAAGAATTCGTACCTATTATTTTTGATGTGTTTAAATAATATTGTATAGTGTGTTTAAATAAGTTTTATCAAAACACGCTCTGTAGTTTTAAACGTAAAAAATACCAAACATCCTTCCATATATCACACGTTATCATAACAAAATCTTCACGCATTGAAAACATAAAGAACCATAAAATGCAAAATCCTTTGTTTAACTGAGCTTAACTCATAAATGATAACTCCACAGGTTACAGTTATTCCATTTACCAAAAACAATATTACAAGAATCAACCTGCTGGTCAAATCGGCAGTCGTTCTTTGTAAAACACTTTTACTCAGCTGCATTCGGCTAGACTAGAAGCTGACACTAACATTCATAGTTAGGAATAGGCTAGGCAGATGATGAGAAGTTCTTTTATAATTTGAATAGAATTTATAAATGATAACTTCTTTGCAGTCATGGTACCGGCTGGACAACAACTGGGGTGAGGTCGGCGAGCTCACCGTCACGGTGTATGGCGCCGAAGGGTTGAGCGCGCTCGGCATCAGCGGGAAAGCTGACTCCTACTGCGTGCTGGAGCTGGACAACTCCAGGATACAGACGCATACCGTTCCTGGGACCTCGGACCCTATGTGGAACAAGAGTTATACTTTGTAAGTTGAGCCATATTGGCGTATATGAGTGATTTGTGTACGTAATCTTAAGTAGGTAATAAGGGTGCCCCATTGTTGTTATCATATCATGTTGATAAGTCCTTATACCCACAGCCCCATGTTAGTAACTAATGTTTCTATAACACAGTCCGATACCTACATCTGGAGATGACGTCGTGTGAAAGCCATGTGGAAAAATAGTTACCCTGTTACAACGTTTGAATTTTCTTTGCAGCCCCATAAACGACGTTACTTCTATGCTAACAATAACAGTGAAGGATGAATCGATAATCAACACAATGAAAGACGAGACTCTCGGGAAGGTATCGATACCGCTGCTAACAATAGTGAATGATGAGAAAGCGTGGTTCGACCTCAACAATCGATCGAAGAAATCTGCTACAAAGGGAAACTCCCCGAAAATTCAATTACAAATGTCCATCGCGTGGAACCCGGTAATTTATGTTTATATTGTTGTTTTTTTATTTCAGCCCAAAATAACGCTGAAACCTTGTTTTTCAATAAGCATTAGATACATAAATCATCATAATGATCTGTATTGTTTTGGTTTATTTTTAGACACTCCATTCCATTTTCATTTGCTAATGAATAATTCTCTTTACAGATAAAAGCCTCATTCAGGTTATTAAGTCCGAAAACAAACAAATACACGGAACCAACGCCGAAGACTTTCAACATTCCCCTCATATACAGCAACTTGAAGTTCATCAAGGATATATTCTATGCCGTTTACTATGGAAACGAGCATTTGAAGTAAGTAACAAAGTATAATACCATTCATTTCATTAAAGTTAGCGATGTCGTAATGATAGACCTAAGTTTATAATGGACACAGGTCAAAGTCAATTCATATAAATTATCTCGATATCTATAGTGGGTACAATTTTCTATTCGACATATACATTACGATAAGAAAATGGAGTTTCTAGGTCAAGGGTAGTTATTATGGTTATTTTCCCAGTATATCTATTTATGAAGTACACGACTTAGCTTGCTATTGTAATCGTACCATTCAGCTGAAAACAATTAGGCTCCCGGTGGTTCATGAAACAAAGCCGTCATAACTGTCCGTCCTTATTTCATCAAAGTTTTAGGCCTTAAATTCTAATTATTTCACAATAATTAATGACGAAGTCCGACTATTGTTTACTCTTGTCTGATTACCGACTGTGTAATGATTACTATGTTAATTTAACACAGTTTCATGTGTCGTTCGTTGACCGATTCCAGCCGCTGTACTGTACGGTGCATTTACTTCGATATATTTAAATAACATATGTATTTGCATTTCCTTTTAATTAATCCGGATGTTGTTTTGACTCCTGTTAAAATGTACCTATGTAAATTATAACAAACGATCATAACACGTTCAGTGGCAAATAAGATGGAAATTCTTGGAATTGGATTCTCTACTTAAATTGAGTTTTTTTAATAGCTTGACCCGATTTTAATAATCCTCGCAAAACTGGTAAAAACTTACGTAATATTTCGACATTAATTAACAATCATTATGTTTTATTATGATTAACAATGACATCATTTAGTGTATAAGTATGTAGTTTTAGTTTTCAACAAATATCAGAAAAATTAATATGTATGAGAATGTAAAAAATGGTTTTAAATATTTCTACGATTTTACATAATTTCAGATTAATGCAAGCCTAATAAAATTAAATATAAATTTTCCACGACCTGTTACACGGCTTCAAATTTTTCCCAACGATTTTGCATACCCAATGAAAGAGCCTTAGCTCACCATTCTTAGAGCTGAACATCTAGCTGCAATTACCTTTAAAGGATCATTCTACTAATTAAAACAGCCGCAACGCTAATGTCCCATTTAAATAATGCGTGATGTAAATAAATAATTATTTACGCAATAAACCTCAACCCTTTGTCCTGTTCCGCAAGTGTTACTAGCACAATCAAATGCAAACGTGCCACATTTTTACTATATTAGTCACCGCTTTTTATAGGTACGTTTTATGTAAATAGATAAATAGGTATATCGATCGAAAAGTCTCTGAAAAATATTTACAGACAGCTATTGAAAACTTAACCTGGTTAATTGGGTTGAGGAGTTCAGATAGGCAGTTGCTCCTTGTAAAACACTGGTACTCAGCTATGTACATCTGGTAAGACTGGAAGCCGATCCCAACATAGTTGGGAAGAGGCTCGGAATATGGGATGACGAGCTGCTGAAAAGTTGTCATGAAATACATTTAAAAAAAAAATCCTATGGCCCAAATTTTAGTATCACCTAAATCTGTTTGTTAGGTACTTTAATGTGTAAAATATGTATGCTTTTACAATAGATATGTACATTTCATAGCTACAGTACCTTCCATTTATCTGAATCTATGTGTATGTATACCTATGTAAATTGACTGACAAATGAAATCTTTTCAGATATTTGTTTGAGTGGGAGAACCGTGAGAAGTCAGCGCTGGCGCTCTCGGCTTGGCTGTTGTTTTGGTACTTCTTCCGAATGTGGATGACGCCTCTTCTAGTCCTTATTCCCTTCCTCTACTTTTGGGCTACACGCAGTAAGTAAACATAAGTACATATCTTGATAATTTACCCAATATTCAGTAACCAAACTTGATATTAAGGGATACTGGTGCCAGGGGTGGAATATCCCTCGTTTAGTCCCCTAATTTAGGTGTAGTGGAATTACTCCTGAAAAGTATTCAGTGTTTTGTAAACATTGTATTTATTATGTAACTGGCAACATTCATAAACTTATGTTTATCTTACCATTTCCAGACTCTGCTAACTTGATGCCTATTTCCCATTTCGATGAAGATTCGTCTGACGAAGATCTGGACACTACCAAGGTAAATCCTACACATATTAATTATAGCTAATTCTATAACGGAATATAATATTTATGCGATAGAAAATGACGTATACAGTCATTTGTTTAATAAATGTATTTATGAATTACTAATAAATCAGAATTGACTAATAAATCAACGAGTAACTAATTGAATAAGACATAAATTGATTAACTTCTGAGTAGTTTCTAATGTGTCAGTTTTATGTTCTTATTTACAGTCGGACATTACTTACAATGTACTTATTTGAATACTTCCATGAAGCAAATCATCATCAGGTTAAAATAAACCAGGAAATAGGTCTAGGTACTGCTAGCGTCACCGTCTCAGTGTAACAATGCATCTTCTTACTTAGAATTGATGCACATAGTCATACATAACTTATAATATTCCATTATGAAGAAGTAGTGGATTTGTTTTTTGTATGTAATCCTTGGAACTACGAGACCTGCTCTTAAGATTCACCACCATATAAAATTACATTTTCCTATTTGTTTATAACAATTTTTGATGTGCCACGACGGACAAATCTAAAATATAAATATCTAAGTATGCTGTGCTACCGTGATTAGCAAGCTTATCAACCGACATTTTATGGTGCACAATAAAATAATATTTAAAGAAAAAAAGAGAACATCATTAATCAAATAATACACGCTTAGCTTATAATAGCTATTTATTAGTAAACCCATATGACCCCAGTTCCGGGTACATACACTTGATAGTATACTAATGATGAGTGTATCTAAAGACACAAACATATTGTAATGTATGTTTGCTCTTTGTATTCAGTCAATTACATTTTATTACCATCTTTATGCACTGTAACTATACTTCATTAATTTCCACTACCAGGAAAATTGTAGCTAAATAACAAACTATCGTGACCCATGAACCAAAAATGATAATTAATAATAGACTGTGTGCAGACATAGAGAAAACAACGCCATTTTTAATAACAGAAACTCGTAGAAATTATATTCTTTCTTGCACAGATAAGTATGAATTACAAATTGTAAGTACCATCATATGAAGATGTTACTTATCTAAGGACCGACCGCACCAAGCATTACTTTACCCTGCTATGATCGATCTACTCGACACGGTAAACATTTTGATTATTTGTTTCAGGATGACAAAACGATAAAAACTCGTCTGTACGAGCTACAGGATCTCACGTTTACGATAAAGGATGGGATAGACTACGTTGTGTCTTTACTACAAAGGGTTAAGAAGTAAGTTAGATACTTTTCCTAAGAAAATTCCCATCATCTATTAAACGAGTATTTTGTAGTCTTTTTGGACCTCAAAATTGAAACATGTCCTAACACCTGAGCTTTTTCATAACCTGGATTTGCCTTGACTGTAATAGGTACCTAATAAATATACTTACATCCATAACTAATACATTTTCTTTAACGTTTCAGTTTGTTCAAGTTTGCGGTGCCATATCTAAGCTACCTCGTGATGACTGTTTTGTTTGCAGCTGCGTTTGCATTCTACATTATACCTGTTAATTATATATTTATGGCTTTAGGTATGTACTTTAATAATATACTTCATTTACTATCTATAGAAATAAATCAGTTTAAAAAAAAAGTTGATAAATTAAAAGATATTTATAAGGAAAATACGAAAAATCAATTAATGTAACTCTTTACTTTTCAGGTATTTACAAGTTTATGCGCAAAGTGCTGAATCCTGACAGGATTCCTAACAACGATATATTGGACTTCATTTCAAGGATACCAGACGACAAAATGCTGGTTAGTATCAAAGAATCGTGAAAATATACCTACTATAACTTAACTATTATATTTGCCTTTATGAATGTTATTGGTGATGTATAGAAATGCTGCTGATATTATGAATTGAATAAATTACCTGATATTCCCAATCATAAACCATTTTTTTTTTAAAGAAATACGATAAGCCTTAAGTAGACATTATTTTAAAATTTTAACCACTTTTCAAATTATTTTTCAGAAACAATGGCGTGAACTAAGGGTGCCTGAAACGAACTTCAACAGATCGTATTCACTGAAGAAGCGATAAACTTCGGAAGACATAAGGCGCTACACACAATGCGCTACAAAGCGTAGTGCTCTAATATACGCCGCACTTTAGCACAGAAGTGCTGAGTGCCTAGTGCGAGTTTTGTTAAGTTAACGTTCTCGACGCCTAAATTATCATACAACTTATTTATGAAGCATTAATTTTAGAATTGTTTATTTTCATGAAGCTGTCATCGACTTTTGGTCGTGTTATAAACGCACTCACTCACGAAATAGTAAACGTTATTATCCAAAATGAATGACAAAAGTGTCGTATTCAAATTATGTATGATGAAATTAAGTATAAGATGGAACATACGAGTCTCAATTTCAGCCGAGTTATAATTTGGTCTCGAGAGGGTTAACTTACAAAACTCGGAATGCACTCTACCTCGGCTGTGACGTCACAAGTGACGTAGGCTGTGCCCGCCTGCTTGCACAACCCTGTGCAAATTATCTAATGACGTCATTAGACGAAAAAGCTCAAATCCTATTTATAAATAAGTACATATTTAATCATATAGGTGATATTTAATTTAATTTGCCATTCGTTAAATAAATTAGCGTTTAGATATTATGTCCGCATGCATTTTAAAGTTATTTCATTGTAGAAATATAGTTCTTTTTTATAAATGGTTTGCGGATTTGTCATACATTTTGTATCACGTCATGTTATCATCTTCCTATCAACTCATTGACAGACAAGAGCAAATAACATGATTATTTTAGCCATGTTTTGCATAATAATAGATAGTAATAGTTACTCATTGTACAAACACAGCAATAAATTAAGTAATTAGGATTATAATGAAATTGTGATGTTTAGGATTAAGAATGAAACGATAAATAATAATTATTATATTCTTATACAAAAGTTGTTTTATTTTTAACAATAGAATTATCACTATCGGCTACCTATCACTATTATGAACACAATACAAGTTTAAGAACTACATTATAAATATGTGTAATATCACCATATCACCATGGCTACCTAGGAAAACCTTCCTTACAATATATTACCCTTTACTAGGATATCTACTCGAATAATATCGAACTAATAAATTAACTACAATCTAGGCGTAGGTAGATATTAATCATTTACAATTTGGTTTTGCTACTGTACTTATATTATTATTCTTTGGAATCTGTGGCTCTGGCACGCTTAATTGTCTCCAGTCCCTCTGTAAACAAAAAAAAATAAAAATAGAACATCCCATAAAAAACTGCCTGGAATAACACAATGAAGACTTTTTAAAGAAAATTAAGCACTGGCTGCAAAAAAGCACTGATTCGTAATTTTGACTTTATTTTAATTTCATTTTTTTTCTAAAGTTTCCAAAATAAAATAACTAAATTCCTGCTATCCAGTATCAAGATATACTGGCAACCCTAAAAGCCGCGGTAAGCTCTCTCCTAAATCACAGGCTTTATGGTATTTTGCTTTAGCCCCAAACATTTTCAGGAGCAAAAAAATAGTATGGAGATTTGTTTTACCAATATTTTGTTGTCAGGTATCCTTGAAATGAAGTCCAATAAGTCGTTGTTTGGCACGCGGTCTGGTTCCAGACGTTTTCTTCCATATTTATATAAACCTGAAACATAAATTAGTTAAGGTGGATGGATACATAACTTTCAGGATACTTATGTCAATAATAGATAGATTTATCCTTTATTATGCACACCATTTAAATTACAAAAAGAAAAACTAAATATTAAAAATTTTAAGTGTAACAATAAGGGGTCATATCGCTATGCCTAAGCGATCTCTTACACGCGCAATTTTAGGCAATATTGAAGAAAATTTAAAACAAACCCTAATTAATACTGGCTCATTACAAGCGTATTAAAAGCTAACAAAATTATTTTAAGTATATTACATCTATCTCAATAAAGGTAAGTAATAGTAAGTATGACTTACCAAAGCCCATCATGAGATATTTATAAGGAACGAAGTAGAGGAGAGCAGAACTAATGGCTAGCAGGAACATGGACAAGAATGTCAAAAATGGCACCTTGAATGTGGCTAAACTGAAAAATAAAAAAAATTGGAGTTCAGTACAAAATTTACGTAAACAAAACGTATGAAAAAAATTATAATACCTATATCTAATCTTTTTATTGTTTTATTAACACACGTGCGTAAGCAATAAAAACTCACTCTTAGTCAGCAGATATATTTAAATTAATCAGCCTTAGAATCTCCCGAGCCTATTTGCCAACTATGTTGGGGTCGGCTTCTAGTCTAACCAGCCCTAGAATGTAGCATATTATTATGTACATAGCTACAAAAGGGTACATTCTTAAACACTACTAAGTTAATTTTTCCATGAAAAATGCAACACTTCACTTAGTTACTTATAATGGTTCGTGAGAGAGCTGTTTTAGAATAGAATAGAGGTTGCATTATAACATATGAACTATTACTTACTTATTTATTCTTTCAGCAACTGATACCATGTACTCTATGCCATTGGTGATTGTTAACGTCATTTCTGGTAAACCTTTAATTTTTTCTGAGATGGTATCGCCATTATGTGTTTCCTCAGCTGAGTCCCAGTCTTTAGAATCATCCATGTTTTGGATCTTCATGTCTTGATCTAGAAAATGCGTCAAATATATTAAACAGTACAAAACAAAATTGACTAATGTCTCTTATACACGTGGTTTTTACTGATCATAAAAACATGACAGAGTGTTGCTTTCTAATATTCTATTCTAAAAGTGATTGATATTAAGTAAACTATCACCAACTTACTTTGCTTGTGATCAATGAACCACATGACTGGGAACAGCGCGGCAATTAATAATGGGGTCATCCATGGGTCAAAATAGTACCAAAATATTAGCCAGCAGCAAAGAATTGTCGTCGATAACTCTCGGTCATCCCACTCTAGAAAACTCCTGCAAAACGATAGGGTAGACTGGGTACAGTTGTGCCAATTTTCGTTTGAAGACCAATAATTTTGTTATTTTACTAATTAGCTCGCAGAAAAGGAACTTGTATCGCAATTTGGACATTTGTGTACGTAAAAACACTAATATTATATATTGTTCCTTAATACAATGTATTACTCATAACATCAATTTTAAAAAAAATGGGAAAGTGTCACAACCGGCCACATGCCAATGGCGGTTGTGACATGTATAAACATATATCAAAATGGTCTATAATATCTTTTATTGTAGAAATGTTTAACATAATAAGCTTACAAACATAGTTTTAAAAATCAACAAAACAACATTTACTCTGTTAAAACTTGTAGCTGTAGAAAGGCTTGTAGCTTGAGCTACACGTACGAAATCCCTTGTTTCACTTCTTCATCAGCATCTTTTTATTTTTTGATATAACACTGCGCTCTTTCGGTCTTCCACAAACGTATTCTGGACATCTAAAAGCAAAAAATAATAATATGAAATTTATTATATGTATAGATATTCGTCACAACCGTACCCAAAAAAAATGTCACAACCGTACTCAACGCATCATTTTGAAAACAAAAAATTGCCATGATTTTGCCATATACTTTACGTAAAAAGAAATCACTCGTAATTAAATATTAATGTTCAACTTTTAAAGAAAAAAATAACAAGATAATCTATCTGTATAAAAATAACAGTAATTAGGAAAAGAAATCGAACAAAAATACTTACTTTTGATTGTTGAAAAGCAATGTGGGCTCCTGCTTACGTCAACGTCCTGCGCCGGCTAACGCAATATTGGGGAACGTGCTTAGGCTTGTGAGCCACGTCTTTCTCCCTTATACCCCTCCCCCGTATTACGTATAGTTTCGTTACAATTGCGACTGTCACTATCGTACCCTGGCACAACCGTACCCAGTTTACCCTACTTTACGTTAAACAAGTAAATAAAAAATCATTCACCCTTAGCCACGCTATTTATTAATAGGCATGACAATGTATGTAGATGTAACCACCGAACCCAAGAAAAAATAAAGGGATTTCAAATACAATGAAAACTCTTTTGATTTTCTTTCATCGGAAACCTGGGTGGACTCCAGTACCTATACACAGACGTCTAAAACGACGGCAATCTTTGCCGTTGTTTGGATTGCTTGATTTGCTTTGCAGTAGGTATGGATGAAATGCCTACATTTTTTGTATCACTTATTTTCTGTAGAGAGAACATTTTAAACAGTTAATTGCACGTGGGCATACTAAATTTTTCCTCGTGTTCATTACTATACGTAGGTACCTACTTAAAACTGCAACACGGATCTGCTAGGGACTTCCATAATGCATAGGTACCTACATGCATGCACACTCATAATGAAGTAAGCTAGCTAAAGGTCGGCGCTTATCAGTGCACATGGATATAGTCGCCTGTCAACTACATATGTATATATATTTTAATCTCTTTGCGGTAAGCCCGTAGATATAGCTACCTACCTACCTATGTTTTGGAGATATATAGTTATCGAACTAATCAACGCAAAGATAATATAATTAAGGCACGTAATACGGACACGGTACGTGTGCACTCAATTTTGTGTGACACAAAGAGATTGTATGTTACGGTTATTTTTGCTTATCGGTTGAACTCAGGTTGAGTTATTGTGTTCTTTATATTTAAGACCCTTTTACGCATTTTTATCTTGGTAGACTCAACTTTGATGTTCTCATTTAACACAACTTTGTCCTTATTATTACACACAACCATTTCTGTGTAAATAAAGCCACGATGGAAGCAAAAAGAAAAGCTATATCTTTACGTACACATACCTATTCTATTCAACACACATACATCCTATTTTCTGTTAGGAAACTATGAGTGGAGAGTATGATGGATCGAGTGTACTGAAGTGAATTAGACATGGAGGGAATGCGGCAGACCCAAAATAATTGATGATTACAAGTATTGGAATGATTGATATTTACTTGATACATTCGTTGATTATGTAGAGGACATCGAAGGTCTCCTTAATAAACTTGCAGTTCTTGTAAACCAGTGGTATGTCGAACTTTGGTTGCTTCGTAATGTACTTGACTTGCTTCGGTCGAAACAGTTTTAGCGAAGCGACCACCTGAAAGATATCATTATTTAACGTCGGATTTCAATAACCGATCCATTCGTTGTGTTGTGATTAGAGATTGAAATTCGATCACATAACAACGAACGTCTTTTGTTTATCTTACCACACAGTGTCGCAAGGTGACATTATGCCTACGGATTAGCCTATCTAAATATCTACTTAAATCATTATCAGGTAAAACCTTGTGTATTGTGAAATTTTAACATCTGTTCTTTATTTAGCCGCTCTGATCAGTAGATAACGAAGGTTCAACATCCTTGGCTCCTTGAGTAAGTATTGGAAAATGCCTTTAGATATGTGGAAAGTTTTTGTTTATGTTTATAAGACATCGATTCTTAAGCATATTTTTGAAATAAAGGGAATTTCAGATAATGTATTCAAGTGCTTCTGAGAGTCTTTTGTGACCAGACCATCTATATTGGAAGCAGGGCGGTCTTCATAAACATCACTATGTTACACAAAACTTTACATGAAGCTCACAAGATGAACACGTTCCCAGTTCCCAGATTATGATTAAGGATACTTACAGGGTTCCAAAACACATTCATTTCTAACCGCACCCTAGGGCAGTTCCCGCGGGCACTCTTTCTCTTACAGCTGTCTTTAAGCGCATACCAACAAGCTTCGCCATTGTTTATCCTGAGCAAAGGTATTATCACTCTGCCCAGAAAATCGTATAGCAAGGAGTTTATGGATCGGTCATATACTTTGATTTCTAGCGTTGAAGCTACGTCATATATGTTGCTAAAATATAAAAGAAAAATATTCATACAAATCGTGGTAAATAAGAACTAGGTACCATTTGAAATGGAGAATAAATAGGCGTGGCTAACTACAATTTTATACAGTTACGAAAATTATAAGGAAAATAAGAAGGTTCATTTACGATAATTTCATATTATGATAGATACGCATATTTGTTAGTGCGTAATATTTTCTAACGTGTTTTGAATTTTAAATTGCGCGTGAAAGATCGAGTGTAAGTATTAGGTATTGGTTATCGCTGAACTTAATCCAGAGATAGCAGTTATATCAGTACTCAATCAGGATCTTTTTTAATCTTTTCAAATTATGTTACAAAATATGTTTTTGTAAGTCATTTGTTTTGAAATTCCTCAAGGCATATAAAAATACACTATCACGTATTTGCTAGCAAACGAATTTACTACGCGATTCAGCCATGTCACCGTACAACAAATCTAAAACAACTGGAAGAGACTCACAACACAAAAGTCTTGTTCCACGTAGGTTCAGAGCTAGCACTCGCTGATGGGGTCTGCACTTTCTCGTTATCTAACTCCAGGGTACAATAGGCATTGGGCTTGCCGCTCAGGCCCTTAGCTCCGATCACTTTCACGTGAAGTTGACCGACAACAGTCGTGTCTGGGTGCAGGTTATAGAAAGCCTGAAAGAATAACGATAGATGAAATTTATATAGATCTACTTGTAGCACAGATACTATTTGGAGGTACTAACTACCACGAAGAGATTGGAACAAGTAATTTTCCCCATGTTTTACTTTCTTAATGTAAACAAGCAATAGCTGCTAAGGTAATTTAATAAACCTCTTCCTTGCTGAAAACGTGAAAAGCCATATCATACACAAATCCAAGTGTGTAAACGTAGCATAGTTCACGTAGCACCTCTACGAAATCTAACAGCCGCGAATGTTTGTAGCTTCGTAGCAAAGTGCTACGACAACCCACCTGTATTCAATATTACTTCTATGCTTCATAGTATCTCTTATGTATTATGTACCTAGTCTAGATAAAAATATACAGTAGCTACGTACATATTTAGACCGTATATCCTCCAAATTAGGTTCGATGCTCGGCACCAGTTCGTTGGACTCCGCTGAGATGCGAGTGGAACACATCGTGATGGACAAGTGTACCGAGCCATAGCCTTCATCTAAGTCCTGCCAGATGTCGTGAGTGCGCTCTCTTTCCCGGGACGACAGGTCTATAACACAACTTTTAAAATAATTTAACTAAGTAACCTTGAATTTCCTCAAAACATTCTTTACCAATAACTTCAATTAGTTTCTTAAAATGAGTACAAAAATATAATTTAGTAACCAGCGGATATGGTGAACGTAAAAAATGAAATACGATAAAAATAGCAAGTTTAATGATGTTGTATGGCGATACCTCCCGCCCCTGACCTCCGGGAAGGGCAAGAGATAACATGCACGTTTATACAAACAACTAATAAAATCAAGTCTGCCAGCTTCATTAATTAACACGATCAATATCCCGTGGATCATTTTATAAGCACTATTTATTAGGATGTATGAATGAAGATAAAATTATGTATTTGAAATAAGTATTGTAACAATTTATTTTGTAGGTGTGTTATGCAGATAGGTATAGTAGTTTCTCCTTTCATAAACTGAATAAAACTTCTGAAGTGGTTAGATTAATTAATAGAGTTTATGAATAAACGAATACTATTAATTCACGCCGTCACAAAAATCGAGTAATTGCCACTGCAGAATTATAATATTTGGAAACACTAGTTTTTCTACTTTTAGAATTCAGATGTAGTTCATTTGTACATTATACAAGTAATTTTGAATCTTACCTTCCCATAAAATTCTTCCGTTTGCCCTTATTCCACAAGGAAATGTGTAACAGTTGATCGTTGCTCAGATGTAGCTTGAACCTCTCTCGCCACTGCGGTTGTCGCGTAGCTTGCACCGACTTAGATTTATGTGAGTGGGAACCCATGCTGTAACAAATTGCTTAGGATAAATTCTTTCAGAACCCTCGTCCAAAAATGCTCATGGCCCTTCATATAACTCATTATAAAAATGCTTGTTGTAAAAGGCCATTATGTAGATTTGAAAAGAATCTGACACTAAGCTTGTTATGAGAAACATGAAGTTCAATAAAAGTTAGATTGAATACGCAAAAAATGTTCCACTTTTTAGTATGTATAAACATCATTCTTTGCTCATTCGAAGATAATGTTTCTCTATATTCTCTATTCTATTCTCTCCAGTCCTAGGTACCTCCTAAAACAACAAATTGTATATTTACCTAAATTTGCAATATACTGAATGTGAACCGCCATCCTGCGGATTGTGCGGGAGTCCCTTCGCTTCCACGATGACGACGTCTACCACAGTATGCTTTATGGTCTTATCTCTTTTCAAAGATGCAACCCTTGGCTGCAAGGCAGTTACCTAAAATATAAAATTGAATTTAAACTTTTCATTCGTGAGCGTGAAATCAGCGCCTGATAAAAGTTATGGGTGATAAAAGATATAGGACCCAGAACAAAGGATTTACTTTGTTATTAAAGGGTGCGGTGTTAGTTTAAGAATAATCTTATAGGTATCCTTATAGGTACCCTCCTTCCATTCCTTTTCAAATCGGATTCAAAGTTCTCACCTTATTAGGATGCCGCAATTCCACGGCATCATCATCTGACTGCTCCAGGCATTTGTTGTTATTATTTATGTTGTTGTTGGTGTCATTGGTGGTTGTGTTCGCAGTCTGCACGCCCACAGACTCCAGCATGGGCTCTATTCTTCTCAGGCAATCGCTGGCGATATTTGCGAAAGACCGAGGGCGCCATCTATAAATTAATTATATGAAAATACGGCTGTTTACCGCGTTTTCACTGGTGATCTATGGATTTTACTTCGCTTCTTGAAAAGAAGCTCGAAGCGTCTCCAGAATACCATATCTTACTTAGTCTTTAAGTACTAAGCCGTTTCATGAGCAATAATCTTTATCACGATGTGATAACGGCCTACTATTTTGAAACCTATATTTTTTCCTATCCATTTTATTTTTCTCGGAATTTTCAGACCATGAAGTGCAGCAATACTTTCATCGTGATGTCTAAAGAATTCAACTATTTTAGGGATTTTATAGCATGATATTTTAGGTGCTTAGAATTTTCATATACAAATATCAAAAAGGAGGAAGGTAAAAATAACAATCTGGGATTACTTATTGTGGCCGGACTCTAATTTCTCATTAGAGAACATTGTTTGTAGAGATCTTTTTGAAAAAAATAATTCATAATTCATCTGCCTAGCCTTTTCCCAACGATGTTGGGTCGTCTTTCCGCCTAACCGGATGCAGTGTTTTACATAGAGCGACTGCCTATCGGACCTCCTCAACCGTTGGTAAGACTTTCTGTCTTCTGACATCACATTTATTGTGTCTTGCGAAACACGGAAGAAATTCATGAAACCAAAATTGTGATAGAAAATAACTGTTGTGAAATGCAGAAAGTATTTTTCTACAGCTAATACATTAAATATAAAGATTTCCCATTCATTATTTATTATCAATAAGTACTAGGTATGTCTAACTATCTACTAAGGAAATCCAGCTAAGTAAATCTTCAAATATCAATGGACACAACAGAGACAAAGAGTGCCAAAACTTACTTAAATTCAGGAAATGCCTAAATCCTTAGATATTTAATTATTTCATAGTTACAAATACATACATACTTACACGTACATATTTTACAATAACCTTATAACTGATTACTATTCTTTCTTTAATTTACCACACTCGTTATTTTATTGAAGAATTATTTAATTTTTTATTTGATTAAAATGTAACTTACGAACTTGCCGCGTTATTTCTAGTCACTAATGCACTATCAAGAGAATGTCTCGATTTTTGTAGCGTTTTGTCATTCGATTCCATAACGATCGGCTGTTGTTTATTCGGAACACAATTATAACACCACACAACACAACATAAGAGCAACGATTTAAAGCATCTGTGTAGTTATGAGATGTTGACACATTGGAATTAGCCTTGTAAGTCCGATAACAAATAATATAATCATATTAATATAATTACTAGATACTGTATTTACCTAACTAAATAATATGTGTAGCTATCGAATCTTATCTACTTAAATTTAATTCCAATCATTCTTTGTGTCATTATACTATATTTTTTTGATAACTTCTTGCAACAGCTGTACGGCAGTCATAAATAATATTAAAGTCCAGAATGATAATAAAAGTGACCATGTGTTTTTTTAAGTACTTATACTGTTATTACCTACTTACCCAGAGCACCTTTTTCATTGTACCTGCGATAGCTAAACAAGAACGAATAAGCTACCTGATTGAATAGTATCGAAATGCATAGGTAAGCTGGTACTTGTTACCCATCAGTAAATTACACAAAATTGCGAAAGGAAAGCCTAAATCCGCCCTTTTTACCTCCACGCCAAACTTTATTACTTCGTAAGCCTAATATTGCATAAATGCGAAATTGAGTTTCTTATTTTCAAAGTAAAACTGCTAACCCTATTGAAATGAAATTAGGCCTCGCAGACATACCAATTTGCCTACAAGTGCATAGTCTACATAGGCACCTAGGTAGATACCACATACGAAGCATATTTATTAAACGTAGGAAATCAGTTATTTTCTCGGAATCACAAAAACTACTACTGGCTCAATAAAACAAACAAAACAAAAGCTACTACTAGCTTTTGCGATAGGTGCATCTGCTGTCCTTTAAGAAACAGTTAGTTGTCCCTCATCAGCGTCAGCAAATAAATATCTCGACAGTAAAAGTTATCCTGACTCCTGACACTATCGCGCTGCCGCTAAATTCCATCATTAGGGGTTACGATATATCCTGTGACTCAAGATACAAGTAGACCAGGCAACGTGTTTCCTACCAAGCCCCAGAAACTACATATAAATAAATTATACTAAACAAAGAAAAACAGATATCGGTGTCACCGACATTGACATCTAGTGAGGAGTAGAAACAACAAAAAAATGTTTCGTCTACCGACCGCCACGAGCGCTGTACGATGGCGTCTCTTCACGCGTCACTTTGTTACGTTTGTGGTGGCGCTAGCGTCAAACAAATTCGTTTGTGATTTGTGATAATCAGATAGAGGTTATGGAGTAAATCATCAATTTTATTTTAGTGAAGTGTTGTGTTATTATCAGTGATAGAAATGGAGGCGAGAAAGGAAACTTTATCTTCCTTTAAACTTTGTCGTTTTTGTTTAGCTCAAGGCGATACGCTAACAAGTATATATGAAAAGCGAGCTACTAAAAACAATGTTAATCTTCCACTAAAAATATTGTCTTGCGTCAATATTGAGGTATAATAATATGTGTTTATATTCGGATATTTAGTTTAATTTATTTTGTCATGTATTTCTTTGTATAAATGATTTTGTCTACGTATAGTAACATAATGGCGCCTTCTGTACGTAATACTAAAAACCATAGTCAGTTTTTTGTGTATTCTTTTCTCTTTGTAAGAAGCATTTTCAAATCTTAAAGTAATGGACAACTGAGTATTTATGCAATTTAATTTCTCTCTAGAATTATGTTGCAATGTAGAAGGATCTCAGATTTGTACCAATTATGTATAATAAATGGGCGCCATCTGGTGGCGCCACAACCTAATTTCCATATAATTACATTTCTAAATAAAATGTTTCCAAAAATAATAAAAATAATATGTCAATAAATTTTTGTTTCCAGGTATTTCCCTCTGATAAAATGCCAACTTACATTTGTGCCCGCTGTAAATTCTTCATGGAAATGAGCTATGATTTCAAGCACATATGCAGGCAAGCAGATGAGCATATCTTACAATATGTACAGAATGCTACACCCTTGACATCTATGTCCTGGCCACAGTCTCTGCTCAAAGTGAGTGTGAAGTACGAATACATGTTATGCTCAACCATAGGAATCAATCTGAGATCTACAATATAATCACCGTAGGACAATATGACAACCAAAACTTAATCATAATAATTGTCCCTAGTTTTTTGGTTAGATGACACACTTAATTTGAAATTCATAGGTGTCAATTGGACATATTGTTTGACTGTATGCAATTGCTGTAGCACTAATATAAAAAAAATGTGAATGCTATTTGGAAGTAATTGTTCAAAACTACGTTTCAGCTATGGCACTCCTTACCCGTCGTATATCTTATATCAATTTTATTGAACTGCTAGTCACAGCAATTAATAGTTAACTATGACAATCAACTTAGTTAACAGTCATAATCAAATCAATCAGGATGTCAAATGATGAAATATTTGAATCTATTCATGGTATTTAAATACCTAATTCGTACTTCAATTGTTGCAACAAATACATTGTGTATTACAATTTTAGTTGTTTCGTATGGCTCACAAAACACCAGAAGTTCCTCTTATGAAGACTGTCATAGAGGGTGGCACCACTGTCCATGTGACCGCACAGGAGTCAGAAACTGATGAGGAGGACGATGAAAATGTCTACAATGTTAAGGTAATTAATAAAACACAATTTATTGTATTTAATGTGTATCCATGGTATGTATGATGTATCTATATAATATCAGCACTATGTTTGCACTATGCTGTAAAGGCTTTTTGTACCACCAAAAATATATGATCTTTTATATGCTATTTAGAGCATCCATACAGAGTCTGGAATAGTCATATGAAAATGGTTCCATGAAATGCCATACTCTAAATTAAATCCATGTCATCAATCCATACAATTTTAATGTACATTACTTTATCAATATTCCAGATTGGAGATGGTTCCGATGATGGATCAAAGAGTGCTCGAGTAAAGGTTATAACAGATATAAAACAAGAAAAGGGGAAACCAAAACGGGCCAAAGGTAAGGCTAATTCTCAAATTTTTAAATGTTGTAAGTTGTCCTATATAATTAGTTTAAATGTTCCAAAACTATTATTATTTCCTATATGTTTTATTTTCGTATGTTCATAGCTTATGATGTCATTTCATTTCATTCTCATGCACGGCTTGCGAAGTCTGATCTTTAATGAAATGTATTTATTTGAGCTGATCTAAAGCTCTCTATTGTTTTAAAATGACCCTGCACCGTCCAGCATTATTACTCTTCTATAATTTTAAAGCAATCGCGATTTTGTAGTTTTTAAAAGTGTTTCTTTCACAGTGGCAGTTTGTTCATAATGCTAATAAGGTATGTCTATATTTGTGTAAATTTTTAATTTAAGTTACTCATCCAATCTTTTTTTAATCCTTTCACAAAATTAGTGTAAGTCATCTTTTATTTTGTAGTGCTCAATGTTTGCATGTTTTCATCATAAAGTAGATTGTATTTCTTGTCCTAAAAAATATGTTTAAAAGCTAATTATATTGTTGATCACTGTAATAGATTCATTAGATTTTGAATACATCATTCATTAAATAGATCCATTTTAAATATGATCCATTCCATTAAAAATATCAACATCACACCATTTTATTCATCATCTTATCATACTTAGTTCCTTTAGAGTCTAAACTAAACCTGACACTATTTATGTGTTATTTATTCTTTCATTAGCCATCTTAGAGGCACCAAAACCAAAAAACTGTAAACGAAAAAGGAGATCATCCTCTCCTCGAAAAAGGTATGATTTATTTACACGTTTGGACGTTAAACCATGTTAGAATAAGTTCATGTAATAATGTTATGTCCCACAGATGGAGTCTCTACACCTCCCTCTGGGATGACGAACCTGTAGCTGGACGAGAAATATTTTGCTGCAAATACTGTTCATTGCGTAAGTCAATGGACAATATTTGCAGCCTGAGGAACCAAATCATTCATCACGCACGGCACTTGCGAACACATCATAACTATGAGCTATGAACATACGGATTTTATTACTAATTTATGAATGAATTAAAAAAAATGTATAGGTTTACCATGCTAAATCAGTGATAAAGTTATTTTAATAAATTTTGAAGGTTTCGCAACGGGGCAGAAGTTAGCGAGACATGTGCGCTCAACACACGTTGAGGAAAGGTCGTTCCCGTGCAAGTATTGTAACAAAAGCTTCGTCAAGTCTCATCACTATACCAGGTAACAATGCTACGCTATATTTTGAGAGAATAAAATACCCTTGTAACTTACAAGTATAAAGCCGCTTTAAGATTGTAGACTAAAAGAAGTAAAAAAGTTTTGATACCAATTTATGGGAAACCATTATTATAATAAATGATATATTTTAATAAATGATTACCCGTCCATTAGGCTGAGCCTGCACTTTTATAAGCTTGCAGGGAAAACTATTGCAATGACTATTCTATATATTACAGAAACATACAACAAATGTATACCAAATAACTAAAATACTGGTTTAAATTAGCCATAAAATTCTCCTAATTATTATTTTCGTGTATATTGTCAGACATCTTCGTCTAAAACACCGTGAGACGATCCGCACGTGCCGCGGCCCGTTCGGCGAGACGGACCAGTACCGCTGCGAGCAGTGCGAGGACAGCTTCGCGACGCAGGACGAGCTCATCTACCACTCCGCTATACATGCGACCCAGAGCCTCACCTGTCCCCTGTGCCAGGAGAAGTCAGAGGACGTTGATGCCGTCACTGCGCATATTAAGTCTCATGTCAATGGTATGTCAAAGTCAAATGTTTTTTTTTTCAAATAGGCCTTTTCAGGCTCCTATGAAAAGTCACACTAGTTGCATCTTAATTGCTAAAACTTTTTATCTTATTGACAGTATTGCTGACTTAATGAAGCTTTAATTTTAACAGATCTTCCTGCAACTGTCGGATAGTCTGTTAAATTCACTTAACTTGTTAGGAAATTACCTTTATGAGTTAACCCCTATTCCTACATTGTTTTTTTTGTAACAAATCTGGTAGCAGCGCTATAGAAATATTTAATTAATTAATTGTTTGACGATAAGCAGAATTTATCTTTCATTGTAATTTGTTTCGTTTTTTTTTTATATTTGTTGTATATTTAACTTTTATTCAGAGATATATGAAAGTAATATAACATTTGTTCTACAAAAGGTTTGGAGTACATGTGTGACTTGTGCGAGCTGGTGTTCACGTCGAAGGAAAAGCTGGACAATCATATTCACAACGCGCACGGAGATGAACTACATAGTGTACCGGTAAGGGAACATTTCTTCTAAACTAACGTTGCGTATATCGTTAACGTAACGTTATAACCTTCTGCGGAAGAATTTGGATTCCCGCGGCCCCGCGCCCATGTGCAAGGAGGACACAGGGTGGTTTTAGCCGGTAAGAGTCCGGCACACCCCTCCGCCTCTCCGCAGGCGGAGGAAGTCCATGATCATTTCTCCCTTAAAAAAAAGTTATAACCTTAAGAGCTCCCGGTGCAAACTTTTAGTCGGCCAACAGTCTGTTTGTTGTCATAAATCAGTTTGGAAATAGATTGTAGAACGCACATTACAACGATCCGATATCTAGTCGAGATCAAACCAACTGAAAACTTTGATTGGCTTCAAGATTTCCTTTAGAAAAAAAATTACAACCATCAGGTCGACTGTCGGCCGACTGTTTAGTATGCAACGTGCGGATACGCAAGACAGAATTCGAGAGAACCTCTTTCGTACTTGAAATCATTGATCTGTCCACAGTTTAAGACAAATTCCATGCCATTAACGCATTTAAAATGAGTTTAAGAATCTCGTAATTAGAACTCATTAGTAAATCATAACCATCTTGATGTGTAATTTTTTCTTTTATTTTGACATTGACTATATTATTTTAGGATCTAATGCCGTACGAGTCATCCACTGAAATGGATGTTGATGAAGATGAAGAGGACAATGGCATCAATGGTAGGAAAGAATACTTTAACCTCTTTATAACACAACCTTTTTATAGTATACTTATAATTATCTCTTAACAACATTTGTTCTTTTTTCAGTAAAAGAGTTGGACGACCACATGGTAGTCGAATTGAAGAAGGCTAGTGAATATCTGGTATGTGTGCGATTAAGAAGTCCCAAATATGATACATCTAAATCTATATTTTGTTAATGTGTATTTTCTTATTTACAGTTGCCGAATGCAGCAGACGAATCTGAAGAAAAAAACGCTAATACTAATTCAGAAGGTAAATGCTTTAACAAGCAAGCTATTTATTTCTTTAATGTGTTTTACACTTTAAGTTGCCCGAGTGGGTAACTGGTTTGAAGAGGTCAGATAAGCAGTCGCTCCTTGTAAAACACGGGTACTTAGCTGCATCCGGTTAGACTGGTAGCTGACCCCCACATAGTTGGAACAAGACTTGACAGATGATGATACAATACAAATAAAATAAATATCAATTTATTTCCGAAATTTCAGAGAGTGACTCAGAAATGGGGCTTCCCGATCTAGCGTCTGCAATATCAATGCCTGAGAAGATTGTTGACAAGCCAGTTACTGAGACGGTTTCAATAGCCACTGTAGGTGGCGCCACCATCACCAAGACCTTTACTCCGGCTAAAATCAGCACTGAAAAGGGAGATAGTCCGGTAAATATAATTATCGAAACTTATGTAATTATTATAATCCTTCCGGTTAAGTTTTATATTGTCTTGTATGAGTGAGTAGTAAGAAAAAGTAAGAACTGTAAGAGCTCTTTCACAGCCCTTTTTTTATAGTGAGCTGAATGAAGTTATTAATGATTAACTGCTACTGTTTGTGATATTAAAATGTAAAACAGTGATATCATCCTATCAATATTCCCGAATCTAAAATTTTAATTTGTTTGTCATTCCATGCAAGAAAGTAGGTACCGTAATACATATTGATCAAGCGTGATACATAATGAGTCATACTATCACGTGGCGCTTTTTTTACAAAGCCAATATTTTTCCATAAATGATGTAATTGTATTTTGTATCAGACTGCAAGCATTCTTCGTAAAGCGGAAGAAATCAAGAAAAAAGTAGTACAACAAGCTGCCGCCGAACCAAGTTAGTAGTTTATCACAAAATCATATAATCAAATGTGTTCCAGAATGTTCGGTAATTAAACATGAATCAATTTCACAGTTGCTGAGAAGAAAAACAATAGTAAAACGGAGAATAACTCTGCCGGTACCAGCGATAAGTCGCTGCGTATGTTAGAAAAAGAGTTACAAGAACTTAAAAGGGTAAATAAAAACACAAATTATTCTATGTAACAAATGCTTATGGTAACTTCAATAAGATTTTCTGCCTTTGAACTTTTATAACTGTAAAATAATTCCACAATATTATAAGACATGATGGTGATGAACAGTGGTAGTAAATTTATTATTTTTTGCGTGATTTCAGACCAACCCCCGCGTTGAAGCCGCTAAGACTCCCGCGAAGCCTTTAGAAACGTTAAGAAGTAGACGTGCGCAAATGCACACCTCCACTCCTAAGCCAAGGTGAGACTCGCGAAACAAAAAAACACAATACCCCTTTCTAGGTAATCTCCATTATTTTATTATACACGGTGGTGTACCCGTAAAAATATTTAAGTATGTAAATTTTGTTCACTTTTTTATTATAACTCTTTGCCGCCCTTTGCACAATTATTATGCAGATTTTTAATTTTACTGAATTAAGATGGTTATACCAATGAAAAATGGTTAATGTACATATTTTCTCCTGTTTGGTTGTAATGTTCGTTAAGTGGTGCTGTCACTTCCAAATATTGTAAATGGACTATATGTCGGGCCAGTTAACGCGCTTTTAGCTTTACGAGCTTATTTAAAACTTCTTTATAATTTCCCATTACAGAACGCCTACAGAAGAAAAGAAAACGCCAGTAGTAGCCAAATCACCGGCTCCTGAGAAGAAAGTACCAGAACGTAGAGTTGTTACCAAAGAGAATAAAGAACCCAAAGACACCAAGGAGGTGAAGGCCAACAACGGTAACGTTAAGGAAGACAAAGATAAGGAGGTAAAGGAAAAGGTAGCGAAAGATAAAGAAACAAAGGAAAAAGATGTCAAACAGAAGGAGGTGAAAGAAAAAGAAACACCTAAGGTTTGTTGCGTGTTTCTTATTACACTGATCCTGTCCATAATTTGTCGTATTTAATTGCTTCTATTTTATGTGTCATTTATTCTGTTGTAGAGTGTAGTCAAAAATGGTAATGACAAGAGCAATCCTGAGGAAGGTATTCGTAGATCTACAAGACCTTCCAAAATCAAGGATTACGCTAAGATGATACGTGACAGGTAATTCAAAACACTAGCTTTATCACAAACTTATGTTATCTGTCAATCTATTGATACTAGACTGCAGTTACTGGTATTAAGTTCTAGTAGTATGTGTATTTTATAATAAAACTTGAATGATTTATCAGGTCCCAGGATTCCGATGAAAATGACGATTCAGATGACACTGATGATGAAGAATATAAAGAGACTGAGAAAGTTCCCGAGGTAACAAATAAAACTACGAAATTTTATGTAGTAAATAAATAATCGAGCCTAGACTTCTGAACTTAGAATAACTCCTGTATTATAAGTTCAAATTCTCTAATCGTAGTTATATCTAAGTTGTAATGTTACAGACAAAAACAAGAGCACGCAGATCGAGTATCAAGACTCCGGCACCCAAAACCACTCCTTCGCCTGCGCCTAGGAAACGTGGCCGGCCGCGCAAGGACGCTACTACTACTCCTGTGTAAGTATCACCTACAGTTTACTTACCAAAAGCTTCCCGAAATTTCGCACACTTCCTTGTAGAACTCATCATCATCATCTCCCGAGCCTTTTCCCAACGATGTTGGGATCGTCTTCCAGTCTAACTGGATGAAGCTGAGTACCAGTGTTTTACAAGAATCGACTACCCTATCTGACCTCCTCTACCCAGTTACCCGGTCAACCCAATACCTTTGGTAACACTGGTTGTCTTACCAAGACTTCTTTGTAGAACTACAGTAAAATAACCCATAAACGTATTCAAGATTCCGCGAATCTTGATACTCAATTGTTTTACCGTCTAAGCTTACGAATCACCCAACCAAATGCACTATTTGGCACCATATAAGATATGCAGAAACACAAAATTTAAACCTCCTTATAAAAAATTGAAAATTGATTGCAGTATAGGAAAATTTTCTTTTTTACAGAGCTGCCAAAGTTCGGAAAGAGGAAGTTGAAGACGAGGAAGAAGATGCTTCTGAAAGTGAAAAGGACAAGTCTAAGACTGCGCCCGCAGCTGAAAAAGAAAAAACGCCCGAAGTCAAGAGCACACCAGAAACCCCTGCAGAAACTAATGTAAGTGTACATTTAAATAATAAAAAAACAATATATTTTTTACCATATAACGGTATTAATTTTATAACAAACTGTTCATTATTTAGAAGTAAACTAAATCTATATTTACATATACAAAAGAACTTAAATCCAATAAAGGGCGTCGAAAAATTGGTCCTCATCGCAGTCACCCGGCATTGTATTTTACGGTCGTAAATTAATGTTTCAGGAGACTAACAAACCAACTGAACAGAAGCCAGCAAGTACAATAGTATCGCCCACTGGACAGACTTTGAAGAAAGTAAGTATACCTCTTTGCTCACACTTATACTAGAAAACTACTAGACCTGACTTGGGAACGTTATTATAAAATGATTTTATTCTATTTTCAGATACCTATCAGAGCCTTACCTCCCGGAGTGAAACCAATGCCTTTACCAGTAACTGCGAGACGTGAGTAATTCTAAGAACTTTATCTATGTAAATAATTAACTGTTTGTGTATTATTAATTGTATTTCATCCCGTACTCGACCACGTATTTCCTATGTCAATGAGAGATAGTCTAGCTTCCCAACAGCTAAAGTTTTTTTTTCAAATTCGTTCAGTGAACGAACGAAGAATGTTTCCTCTTTATTATATTAGTATAGACTTTAATTATATGAATACATTCTTTACATAATGTTTCGTTCGACAGCAATGGGCGGTGGCGAAGTATGCGAGATGCAAATCGGCAAGAAGGTGGTCAAAGTACAGAAAATTGTTATGACGAAAGCAGAAGTCGAGGCTATGGCTAAGAAGGGACTAGTAGAAATGAAGGTAATAAATGAGAAATAGTATAAATTTGCAGAGCAATAAAAAACCTGAGATTTTATTCCATTTTTAATTAAAATTTTCTCCGAGTTATAACCCAACTTATTGTAATCTTGGTTTTACTTTGTTTACAGGATGGTACAATGGTACTGAAACAGGGAATAAAGCTCCCGACTTCAGACGGATCAGTTCTCAAAACGAGTCTAGTCGGGGACGGTAAGTACATAAATATTTCAAATGTACTTTCGTGCCTCTGTAGTCGTTGAAATTGAAATGCTTATAACACAAATTCTCCTCTATCTTGCTACAACATGATGACGATTTATCAGTCGTTATGTACTTCGTAGCAGTTATTTTTTTTATCATATATTATATATGTAATGAGGTTAAACTTTATTTTTACAGATGCGGGTAAAGAATCTCCTAGTAAAAAAGAGAAGGTAGCGCCAACGCGATGTGACTTAGGCGAAAACTCGTGAAGTGTGCACAATAAACATTGTTTTGTATTATTCTCATTTATCATATTAGAAAGGCACATTGCTGTCGTTTCATACTTATAATAATAGTGTTTAACACCAATGTATTTTATTAAGCAATTTCTGATAGGTAAATGTCACTGTAAACTAAGTATTGTAACGATTTTATGTAATAATGAGGTTTCACCTGTAATGATCTACATGCGTTTTACATTATGTAATTATTATTCTGTAAGAACAGTGCCCTATGTTTATTCACTTATTAAGATTAAATAATAAGACCTAAATGGATTAAAAGTTCAATTATGCAATGCGTTAAGGAACATAAAATAATAAAATATAGTTAAAATATTCCTGATGTTTATTTTTTTGTTGCAAATTCAGTAGGTATCCCTACGAATAACATCGAGGTATCCTATCTATACTTGGTATCGCGCTAGCGCTACTCAGTGCCGTGACTCAATTATTCACTTCTCGATTGTATGTCAAATTAGAAAGTACTTAATATAGGTACGCTACTCAACGATAGATGGCGCGCGGCTAAATGATAGCCATAGCATCAACATGAAATAGGTGTCGCTAGTAGCGTTCACAATTTGCCGCTCTTTTAAGAAAGCCAAGAGGCGGCTGGTTCAAAACATTTATTCAAAGAAGATCAAAAACGCGCGACAGTCGTTTGCGGCGACGCACATCGATTTACGGAATTCTTTTTTTTTAGTTTTAACACTTATCCAGAATTGTAATTCTGTAATTTCTAAAGATAAGTGTGGTGGATTACATCGTTTAGGAATAAATCTAGCGACTTGAGAGTTCCCTGCGAAAACTTTGGACTTTTTGTCTAAACTTTAACCAGGTAAGTCAATATTTTAATTTTTTTTTTTTTTTCTTATAACAATTATTTAAATCCAGTCTTGATATAATATGACAAGGTATTAAATCATTCTAATTAATATTTCAGGAGCATTTTAGTTTTATTTTTTGTAAGATTTTTGGTTATATTTTTTGTTCAAAAAGTAGGGTTTTAACAAAATTGGTGATTAGCATTAAACAAATAGGAAGTATTAGTAAGTACCTATTTAGACAGTAATTACAGGAAAGCACAAAACACTCGTTAATTTTGATGATAACTAATTGTTTATTATTTAAAGACAAATTTTGTGTGCGTAAACGTTATTATTTCCACGATTTGATAAATGGGATAAGATAAGATACCGCTACGTAGTTTCGTGTTTGGCTTGGTTAATTATAGCTCCAACAATCCCTATTTTAGGCACTCTTTTTTTTCTTTAATTTATTAACAAAAACTTATGTGGCATCTCCGCGGCGCGATGTTTCTGAATTTCGCTCACCCTTGGAAACTATATCTAGAGGTAGGTAGGTATGATATGTCCTTGCGTTTATATTAGCTTTGCTAAACCAATGCAAGTTTTATGTCAACTTCTTCGTATCTTCCAACCCTCACATTTATTTTTTTTACGTAGGTAAACTTTGACAAAAAACCTAATTAACGTTGGTGGTAAAAATACATACAAATCAATTATTTTTTGAGGAGGGACCAATCTAAACAAGCCAGCATGGTAGAAGTATATCGTTTTATTGAATTTGCGTTTCCTCAGTCAGTTAGACCCACATCGGTTTTACTACCGCACCACAGTAAAGACGTTACAAAGTAAATAAAATATGCAGATATAACTATATTTTTACTGTCTGCCTTATCGGTTTTAGTACGTTTCATGAATTTAAGCAATGTTTACATTTCTCCTTGTCGTATCAATACAGAGGAACCAAAATCCAGGTCGTAATCGGCATGAGTTGAAGGGCACTGCACAGATATCACTCACGAATTCCTTATCACGACCGCATTAGGTCCTTTTTCAGAACTTTGCCCAAAATACCCTGTGTACAATAACGATATTCGTAATATATCAGCCATACACATTTTACACACAATTTTCTCACGAAACAGGATTTGTTCCTTATCTCGTGATTTAAGTTCAATGCAACGTCGAAACCAGGTTTCAAAGGAAGTTAATCTCCCATGATTAACATTTAAAGGTGGCATTACAAATAAAAATGATTCGCGAATTCCAATTACACTTAATTACGTTGTCGAATAATCTTGATCCGGCCATAAAAACAATAATATGGCTCGTTCCACATTTCGATAAATAGCAAATCGAATGACGTAACTTTGAAAAACCTTTTCAGGCATGAATTATTGGCCGCAGGTTGACATTGAGACATGAAAATAGTGAGATAATTGACAATACAACACACAATGTCAACAGCCGGTAGTTATCACAGTGGTGCTACGTTGAGCTGTGGCCCAAACTCGCTAAACGATTAGACATGCTAGTAGCAGGAAACTGAACAAGCTTGTCGTTCGTTGACATGAATTATCTACCCATTATTACATAACATGCTTCAACACGTACCAATATTTCATGAGTCCAGTTAAGCAACATGACATTATCAGTTAATTTCCCTTCACAAAGAACCTATGGACTCATATTATGAAAAACTGAAAGATAAAAATTCCACTCAATCTACGTTCAGACACAAAACGATAAAAAACTGCAATGACAATGACTTAGCGCGGTCATTTTAGGGATTTCCCAGATTAAAGTCATGATTCTTGCCTCTGTCCAGCGGTTGTTTTTATCAGTTTCATGATACGAAATAAATTAATGATACATGCCGTTCCCCCTATAATCAGCATTACACATTTGAACTTGGGTTTTACCTTCAATACCGCTCAATCTCCATGCAAGAGTCTACAACTCACCGAACTGTTGATGCAATCAAACATGAAAAACCACTAATGAAGGATAATACTAAAAAACAAAAGATAGACGAACAATTAGCTTTTTGTTAGTGTTACTAAAAGGTTCCATTAAATTGTTATTTTTTCCTAAGGAATACAGCCGCAAAGAACAAAACTGTACTGTTGTAGGTGTATAGTGGCAATAGTAAAAATACTTGCGTTTCTTGTAAAACACAAGTTTATCTTGTAAACTCTGTATGTGTGTCAGAGTTTTCTACCTACAGCTTAACATTTCAGTACAAATTAGCAGTGAAAATCCTTTGTCAATAGTAACTGAACACTGCTAAATTCTTAGGTAACTATTTATTTACCGAATTGTAATTATTTATTTATTTTACCTACGTCATGTAAATATGTACTATAATCCTTAATGAAACCCAAAATAAAGACTTCTCCGTTTATTCTTTACCGAATTGCAAGATTGATATAATATTCTATTTAGAGTTCACTGTGCTTTTCATATCGGACAACAATAAAATCATCTAAATATGAAAAGCTTATCCTAGTTTCAGCGAATTCGCAATAAAATGCTTTCGTGCTGACACTAACATAACTCGCAACGCCAGGTTTTGGTGAATTATAATATCTTTCATCTGGTGTAGTTCTCTGAGTACCTGAGTCTAAAAAAATGAAATATTCCGAGACGATTTTTGAAACAGGATCTAAAAAAAAAAACACCTCGACATTTTTATTATGTCACATGAATAAACAAAGAGTCGAATAGACCAAACATATGTTACAAACGATGGCCATATGTGTGATACCAGTCGTATAACTGATGGTGACAGCTACTGGCTTCCGATCGGCCGTGGCACGCATGTACAGAACCACTCGTCATTTGACAAGTGTGACGAACAGCGTGGAAAACGGCTGAATTCGTCAACGACGTTCACGATCACCGTGGAAAATCATGCTTTTCAAGTGTATCACGCTTCTGTCAGCTATGCTACTTCATTCATTACAATAATGTGCTAATGGTCGTATTCCTACATTAAAATTACTAGCAGTTGGAATGTTAAATGATTATACATGGGTAACTTCGTATGAGCGAGACTGATAGTAAACACATTTTAATAAGTTGCTCATTCAGGTAGCATTTGATGAATCACTTAGGTATTTAATTCCAAAAGTAGATTTAGGTATGCCTTTACCTATTTCAGTCATTTAACACAAACAGGAAAACGTAACGTAGATACAGACAGCAATTTGAATTTCCCGACTAAAGCAAGCCTAAGTTTATACGTTCGCTCCTAATCATTATTAGTCAGTCAGAATCAGTTTATTAGGCCATTGTCTATAAACAGTTGAACTGACGGGTGTGACATGTTTACCTAGTGCCGTGGACCATGTCAATCATCTGGGTTCTTTCACATCAACACTCGACCGAAACGAGAGACAGCTGTTACCCATACAAATATTTGCTGAAGTTTATCTTTCGGCTTGTAAAGATTACGACTTCATGAGTTACGACATGCTGTATCAATCGAGTTGCCGCCATACAACCTCGTTCATCATTTTGTCAAAATACAACATACCTGTAAATTTTTCACGGATTAAAATAAAAAAGTAAATTATCGATGCAAATTAATGCGGTTCTTTGTGAAGGCGGGGTGCCGGACGGCAAAATGTATTATGGAGAAATGTGGACCGGATTTCCGATTGTATATAAGCTTATATATAAATTACAGGGTACTGAAACGCCTATTATACTTTTACCTTGACCTTGCGGATTAAAAATAACAATGCACCTTCTTTTGGTCTCGTAGCTAAACGCTGGTAGATTTTCACTTTTTCAGCGGCAGTTCCAATATTCTTAATGTTTATTTTGTTGTTTGACGTAGGCAGTGTTTACACTCAGATTGGCTAGATAGATACTCATCTTATCTCAGTTCAATTTCCTATTGGAATAAGAGCAGGCTTATTCTATAAGTTAACTTTTTGAGTATCAGATAAAGGAAATAATTGCATACCTACATGTAATTCTAGAATGGCAACTGCCATTGGCTGGTTTTCCTCCTTTTGCACAATTTTAGTTGTTTATCTAAAAAGAAAATCGCAGGACTTGGCATACCTACCTACTGATTGATTATTTTGGTATTCAAAGACATTTTGAGCAAATGGCTTGTACTTACCTAAGCTTTTCAGTAAAACCGAGGAAGACGTAACATAGTTGTTAAAAAAAAGGAGAGGAACTTTGCTTATTATCAAAATTATCTGACTATATCCTACAAAAGAAAATTCATGCACAAGCTTGTAATATGTAGCAATAAATAGCAAACAAATGCGAACTCATTTGTTATTCCACTTAATTGAAACAATGTGAAAGCTTTTTCAATCAATAAAGGAACGTCATATGAAATACATCAAATAAATGAATACCTAACAAGTTGAGTAAACAAATTGCAAAGGTATTTAATCAGTCATCAGAATCGCGATATAAATCTATGAGGCGTTTATCCTTCATTAGGGCCAAACATTGATAACGCAATAATTGTACGACTTTATAATTAGTAATTAGAAGTCTGTAATTGAATAAACGTCATGGGACCGCAATTAGTTATCACGCGATGGTGACGAGATTAGTTTATATTGAAGCGTAGATACCATTACCTAGCTTCATTCAGGATATGAAATAAACTATGTACTAGATTATTACACTGTCAGATATTCGATACAAATACACCACAAACGTTACACTTGATTGCTTTCGCAGTATTTGAGACCAAACTTAGTAATACTATATAGATACCTCGTGATAACTGGAATAAATTCCAAGCAATAAAATCAATGCTTTCGATTACAATCAAATCGTTTATTTCACCATCGATTTGGCCATTTCGTATTCAAAAAAATCTTAGGCATGTATCGATCGGCCATTCTACCAACTAACGACAAGCTTCAAGATGATTCAGTATTTAAACCCGGTTTACGACCAAGGGTAATTGAAGCATAAAATACGTTATAGGCTGTAAACTCAGTTAATTCACCGGATTTATAAGTAACTCCGTTTAATCCCAAAAAAAGTCGGATTTAAGTTTCTTTTCTTTCCATTACGAAGATCGTCGTAGCCATAAAATAAATAACCACAATCTTTGGTCGCAGCCAATCTGCATTGCATGTGTGACATGCTTTATATTACCCAACTTTAGCATTTGATAACGATGAGTAGCGGAAAATATTCGGTGGCCGACGTCTTTTCGGGGCAGGTCATTCAGGTCAGGAATTTCCGAAAATACATTTTCGAATGCATCATTCTGCAGATACCTAATGCTCAACTGGAGTTAGTTATCCTCGCATGTCATAGGACCAAATAAACGAAATAAAAAAATCGGTCGGAAAGCCCGGTGTTTCGGTTCAGTTGTATCATTTCGTGGAACCTTGACATTGGGCACGGAACCAGTTTGTCGAGCAGTTCAGTAGCCACAAAAAACCTGAGCTGGTTAATGAGACTGAATCACACCGACAGTTTTTTTGTATATTATTGTAATTGCATGTACCTATACACCTACATAGTCTGTATAGTCGACGAAAATACGTGACGTAATCAAAATTATATTATCAAGTTCAATCCAATTTGAATTTCTATAAATAAAGCCGTGTCATGAATGCACAGGAGGCGGACCTACTCACGAATATTTATTTTTAAGATTTGTATATTATTCTACTCCGATTCAATTCCAACTTTAAACGTAAAATGGTTTGGTGCAGAGCTTGTTTATTGCGCATTTATTGAAAATCACATCATCATGTGAACTTCCTTCTCATTTCGGATAATAATAAGTACATGAATCTAGATATAACATGCAACAAAAAAAGCTGCAGCAGCGCATTTTAAAACTTTAATCTTTTATTAGGCGAATGCGATTGATTAATAAACCTTCAAAGCGCTTAATAAGAATGCTCTCACTGTTTACTTACCCCTGAAGCCTAACTAAACCTACTTCATTTTTATATAAAGATGTCGAAAAAGAAAACACTTTTATACTGAGCTCATAAAACTAAGCTCGTTAAACAGTAAAGTGATAAAATGTTGCTGATACTGTACGCAATTATTTACTCGGCCACATCTTAAGATAACTTGCTTCACACATATTTGTTATATCCAATACGCGCTATGTGCTTTGACTCACTTTACAAATTGCTACTGCGTTTAGCGCTGAAGAATGTGATTTTCCAAGATAGGTTTTACACGTACTGTGTTTTATACATTTTATGTAAATTGTAACGACTTTAAGACGCGCTATTGCTATTTTCGATTCAGACAGATTAGATAGTTAAGATATCCGGCGGAAGTCACCGAGTAGGTCAATAACAGATAAAAATATCGGACTTATCATATTATTTAATACACTTATTGAAAATAAAACAGCAACAATATTCGAAACTACTAGAACTTCACTAGTCTATTAAGAACGTGTTAAGGACCGAAAGGCCTGAGGGCACTTACAAAAAGCCGAAATATTTCATTTCTTGTACAAAGGTTTTGTAACAATCAGAGCGTGTCCGAATAAGAAAAAAGTTAATGGATATTGAACTTAGTAGCTCGTCTGTCCTACTCAAACTAGCGCAATCAAACAGAGACGTGAATCTCCGAAATGTTTCTTTTTTTTTCTTATAAAATTACCGAGTCATGGGACCTTACGGAGCGTAACCCCATCTTTTTCCTTCTCAGTTCTCGGGATGCAATTATGGCCGGGCCGGAGTACCACCATTATTATCTCAAAGAGAATCAAAAAACACGCGAGTACGTACGTGGGCACCATAGATAATTGACTCTACCTCGCGGCACCCGCGCTCCAGCTTCACCCAAACTCCCATACCAAATTATGATTATTTAAATGGTCCGCGCGTTTATATTCTGTAGTTAGTTGAACCATTTAATTAAATGTAATTATAACACAATTAGAACATCCTCAATACAAATCGCCCATCGCACCATAACATTGGTTTTGACGAATAAAAAAATATGTTCACAAGCCGTTGAGCTACTTTAACCACATTCTCATATTTCTTAGAACGTATTTGTACGTTACTCTTCAAATCATTGTGCCGTTTCTAATGGGTTTGACGGGATGGATACCTAAAGGAGATCTTATGACAGGCTGTTGACCAAGACCACAAAAACGTCTTCTGAGATTGTTTCTTATTCTCTAAAGCTATATTTTTTATAGAAGAAGTAAGATCACAAAACTGCATTTTTGTGATCTTATTTCTTATTCAATTATGTAATACTACCAGCAGTGCCTATACCAGAGAATATGCTTCAGTGAATATCAGATTTGTTTCTATTTATGCATTATGCAGACAAACATAGGTGTGTGTAAATTGTATTTGCTCACTATCTTGTATTTGAGATAGGTAAGCGATACAGACGTCATAATTATGCAGGTATATTTTAATCTTAATATCGTCATATGCAAACAAAAGAAATTATAACAAATATCAGACTCTTAATTCCGGAAAATATTTCGACGAAATAATAAACAATGATTGATTTATTTACGACGATAAAAGCATGATAATATTGAAGTAAAAAGAACAAGTTTTATTTCGGTGTAAACCTAAGTCTACAATTTTATCAGCGATAAAATATTTTTTATTTGAGTGTGACTGCTAATTTTCTTGGTTTTACCTATCGTTTATCAAGATTACTTTGCAAATGATTTCAGACGCTTGTGAAATCATTACATTACACATCTACCTAGACTAGTCAAAATTGGAGATATAGGAATAAGCACAGTTGAACGTCTAACAATGGGAGAGCAATAACAATTGGTGCCACTATGTCTTTCTTGTAGATGCATATCTATATTACAAAAATAAAATAGTGAACTTGAATAAGATTTAAAGTACCAGTAAAGGCAGTGTAACGTTAAGATCTTTATCCATGACACTTTAGTGGGATGCAAGTCGTGTAGGTCGCAAAATATTTGAACATAGATCGAGGAAATGAAATATTGAGGGCCATCAATCCTCTGCAGTCTCAGACATCTTCATGATATTCTATGCAATTGTACGTTCACGGGCATGTAGTGTTAAGTTAAACCAAGTAGGTACTCGAACTTATTTTGCACTTTCAACCTTGTCGATTAAATGCGGTATGTGCCCTTAAACTTTGGTAAAGAATTAAGAAATTCCAAAAATAGTACACTACCAGAAAATCTGACCTTGCTATTCATACAACCGGTTATATTCAATAGTAGCCGATATTTTGGAACTTTCCTCAATAAACAATAAGTAATTAATAAGCCTTCATATAAATATCTGAACGCAGGTAAAGGGTAGGTATCTGTCACGATGCAAGGTTGTAAGTGCAACGATGCATGAAGAATCAAATTACTTAGGTTGATTATACGGAGTCCTTTCGTCCTACCAACAAGCCACAAGACTTTGTTAAATAGATACATCGATTATCACAAACAAGAAACGTGGAGGCAAAGGAAAAAATAATAAAATGTAGTTTGTTAAATAACAAGAACATTATACAAACGAAGGGTGAACTAGTCACAAAAACATTTTTGGAGACATTAATAGGTGGTAGGGCGCCAATTCGTACCAACCAGTGTCAGTCTGTCAGATCCTTAAACCCGGAAACTAACAGCCTACCATTGTCATTTGCTTACATTTACTAAAGATATGAGGGGAAGAATCACTGTTTAAATATTGTTCCAATGTAAAGGCATTGAATTATGCGGTCGCCGGTAAACAGCCAAGAAATTGATCAAAATAAAGACATGGAATTGGAAATGAACAATGTTCCTATAACAGTTTTCCTGTATTAAAGTTCCAGCTGATTGAACATTACGCAAAGCCCCACCTTCGTGAACTATTATAATAGCTAAACAATAAAATATTTCAACGTTCTTAGAATATTAGAATGGCAGCATGCGGTGTCAGCGGACAGTTACGTTAAACAGGCGCGCCTCGGCGCCTCCCCTGAGGGAAGCCGACGATTACCTCATTGCCATTTGTGGCGTGGATCCATTACTACATCATGCCTATGTTCTTATTCGATAGTTAGGTGTGTCTTCGAAATGGACTGTCTAATTAATACTAGTGTTCTTTCTGTATTATGGAATTTGGACTATAATTCAAATCATCAAAATGAGCTTTATAAACACCTGAATAAGGCAAGTTCCATATCAGATCTTAAAGTTCTCCGTAAGTACAAAATACTTTGTGGTGGAATGGTTGTCTTCACATAAATTCTATATACATCTTAAATTGTTTCGTAAAATAAAATGAGTCATGTGATTAATGGTTGGTTTTTCGGTAAATCCAATTTCGAATGCCACAATCATAGTTCTAGAAATACAGGCAATTAGAAAGGAACTTTAAAAAAACCCCAAGTGTGACGTAGCTTAATATCCCAAAATTTGGGCCCGGTTTTTACGCCAAAGCATTTCTAAATTAAATTCATATAACTACTTATACCTACCTTACCTTAGTTTTAACAATAAATTCTTTTAGAGTCCTTTACCTAATGTTAGTCATTTAACTATTCACATGATTCGTGATTCCGACAATTCTAGGACTTCACCAGCAGTGCTGTCTTGCTTATTTTTCTGCTGGACGAAATGATTGAAAATTAAACTAAATAAATCAACTTACTTATAGGCATGAGGATCCATCCATCAAAAACCCACATCATTGTGCCGTTTGCACGTGGGTTATGAGTTATAGGACCATTTTGTCAGATTCGTTTAGGAGCATTGTTTCTATTTAGATCTGGATATAAAAAGAACATGACCTGCTGGACCACTTTGCTCGACCCACGCTGTAATAGTTGTAACTGACGATTGAGGGAAGCGAATTACTGCAGTCGTAGGCGAAGATGGGTTAGCAACCTGAACCACCTACTGTTCATCATAAGAATTGACCAAAACGCTCTCACTCTCCCTGTCAATGGCCCAATTCTGCTTACCTTAAAAAGATAAATTACGAAACTATACCACTACTTAGGTACGTAGCAAAGCTTCCATTTGTTGTGATTCTTTGAATTAACATGACGCGACCGCATCTGTCTCGATTACCTTCTCATTCCGCCTCAGCCGTATCGGTGTTAAAATCTAGCTTCCCATTACTTGCGGATAATTTAAATATTTATCATTAAAATGATTCATGCAAACGATTACTGCTAGACTATGCAGATAATATTTTCCATTCATTAGCAATTATCGCGTGCCTTTTCTCGCTAATCATTAAAAAAATAATACGATTATTTCCTTTGTTGTAATGTTTTGTATCCGGCGTGTGTCATAGAAATCTTTTTACCATTTAAGCGGGTTTTTCTCATTATAATAGAACCATGTTTTGAATAATTAAGTGGTTCTGATAATGATTGCATGCGGGTAGAGGCCACTGAGTGAGCTGAGTCTGCGCCAAAGACTATTAAGGAAACTCGAAGGCTGCTCAACGCGGACAGCTAACATTTCATCCTCTGGGACAAATTGTCATTGTGAATTAACATTGAATTCCTTCTGAAGGCCAACATATCGGAATTTGTGTAGTACCTGCATAATAAATCTGTAATGCTTGTAAGTTACTCCAAGGGTAAAATCCTGGAATGGAATGCATAGGAGAATTTGGTCCAATTAAAAGTTCAAACTTACGTAACGGTATGCCATAATGATTTGCCGCAGAAGTATAAGAAATGTGGCCATGCTACACTAATTATTGCTAATACCGCGATTATTACATAATCCTTGGCAAAAATTACAATCAAGTTATCACGTTTATCTAAGGTAATAAATAAAAGCATGACGTCGTCGCCGCTCCGGTAGACGGATTAAAAATAACTTTTTCTTCAAACAAATTCCTTTGTGATAGATAGTAATGCTCTGATATGATAATGTTTACCCAACCGTGACGTATTTATCTCCCAAATCTTTAAGAAATGTAGATAGTGGGATAAGGCCAAGATCATCTCAATATCGAACTGAGAAATCTCTATAAATACATGTTTTATGAAGTGTGCTCTCTCGAACTGATATTGAAAATTACGCGATCTTTCAAAATCTGAAAAGGTCTATTTCAATAGTGTACACTATCTTTAAATAGCGCATCCTTCAGCGGACTTGGGTCTAACTCTAAAATTAGGTGTAGTTTTAAAGTGCTCTACATCCTACCATTATTGTTTATTTTGGTTTGTGTTTAGTCGTAAGCAAGACACACAAACAATAATGTTAAGGTTTACGATCTTGGCTTGGTGGCTGCGTGCCGGAGTCAGTGTCGGTTTCACACAAATCGTAAACTTATGCGTTACTGCGTGCACTTGTTGGCAGACCATCCTGTGACAATAATATTTAAATCAAATGAATTGCTATACATTTTCAACAAAGGATTTTCCTACCTATACTATGCACAAAACATTAGTTTTATCTAGCGATTCATAATATTTTTTGTTTGGAAAATAACTTTACTTACAATAAATACTGTGATTTATTATAAGGAACTAGACTTTGATGTGCAGGCAGAATGTAACTACATAAGTTATTCCCCATACAGATTTTTAAAAATAACATACAAGCTAGCCTAGCTTAGACTTTTTCCAAATAGAAAGGACGCTTAATGCATGTATTTAACACAGATAGGTACTTAACGGATCACTGCATAAAAAGTAGAATCTTTTTTGTATGTTCACTCGGTCTCATATCGGGAATTTCTCCAGTGCATCGTAGGTCAGTGACCCTTGTTTGAGTAAAGGAACTTATTTGACGCCTGCACGACGGTAATTTAACTGTGGTTGTCAAAAACCTGTTATGATATTCATCTTGACGGCTTCTACTCTCTAGATATAAGTGCCTCAAGTTACCACTTCAAGTTTTGAGAAAAAACGTGGAATTTATTCTATAAAAACTATTGTTGTCATATGAATACCTACATGTAAAGTAGCGAGCCACTGGAACAAAGTAACCCTGACCATGACAAAAACAAACTAGTGCTGTAGCATTTATTTCAGTAAGAGCCCCCAACTTTTACGACCACCGTCAATCACTAACTTATCAACAACGACCGTCCGAATGATTAATGATCGATTTGGAATTTCGACTATAATCGATACCAACCTAGAATGATAATCAGGCTCGAAACATTTGGCAATCATAACCGATTACGGGTCTATTATGATAAAATGGCTATTTGTATAGCGCCTACAAAGTACGTAACGTGTAAGGTATGTCCATTCTTAAGAATTCGTATAGGGAATGTCAATGAAATGTTTAAAGGCAAATCGAATTCTGAACACGGTATGAATACGAAGACACTCGGTAATGTGGCCTTACTAACTTAACTGTGTAATAATAGGAAGCTGAGTGAAATTACAATGAGGTACCTATTAGTTCTATTACTAATTAATTAGCTTGCAACTTATGTGTGACGAATGATCTAACGAAGTATGCGGCTGCTTTATTGCAATGCATATTTATTGGTCAGGTGAGCTCACGATTTACGTTTCATATTAGGTTTATTATATTTATAGGTTGTAAGACAGGAAAAAGCTGAGGTAACCGTACTACTCAGTACTGCAATTGATAAACCTTTTACCTCATTAAAATCATCCTTTACTTTGCAAAAAGAGTGAATCATTTGTATTTAATTTAGTAAAACCATCACGATTAATTAACAGGCAACTAATTTAAACAGGTAAAATCATGAGTATGCATATTAAAATAAAAACAATGAGTAGGTAGTTATTGCATTTTGCCTTTAATTTTAACAGACATAAACGACCGGTCATTATAACACTTAGGATATTATTATCCTGAAAATGGCTTGTGTGCACTATTAAAATGTTGTTGAATAATTTAGTAAAGGTTCTTGAGATAGTTAACTTTGCGATAACGATAATTATTGATTGGATTAACTTTCTGAGCTAATGATACTACAGCACTTAAGTTGTCTGATAATATTCTGTTTGCCGCACCCAAATACCTGTCGGTACCAATGGGCTATTAATGTTAATATTGAATTGCAATTACACCCTCTATTCATTTATCTATTTGGTTACTACATAAAACTCATTTTTTTCATCTGAAACGAATACAATACCACCACCTGAAAACAGTCGGTCCTAAGTCTGGGTGTCATCAGCATAACTTCTAAAATATATATGCATAAGGTAAAACAATACGAAGAATAACGTAAATAGCAGTGACACACATAATTGTAAGTTATCTTAAATATATAAAGTGTCACATTCCACCGGCTCACCCTGACCCCATTCAGTTTCCAGTAGCCTTTCCAGCAATCACTTATCACTCGCTCGCTACATAATTATCCTGTTTTCATGGTGATTTATAAAAGTAATTAATCCTTTACTTTATTAGTATACCTGGCTTTATTTTTGTTTGTAGGTGTACCTAACTGTGTTTAAATCGTCTCAAGATTTATTTTTTCACTAGTATCCTTGCAATCTTTATAAAAGATAAACTGCTATTAGGTATAACTAAATGCTATTTACCTTACGATTTCGTGACAAAGAAAGCTTGCCATTGGTTACGTCGGCGTCGCTCCAAAGGAAATTAATTGAAAGCTGCAGAAAGTTACCTTTTTTAATGGTAGCCTTGAACCTCGAATAACTAATGTCTTCGGCCGTGTCAATACAATAAGCTGACATGTCAGGTCGTTATAATCACAGTGTTTTATTTACTACTAATATATTTTAGATACCATCATAATAATAGTTTTCGGGTCTGGGAAATCAAGGTCGGACGCACCTACTCAAAAATCATCCATAATTTCCCACTGAGTAACGGAAAAACACAAACTATCATTTATTATATAGAATAATCTTAAATCAATTTATTTTGACGTCGAAAAAATATTTCAGCTGTTTTCAGACTAAGTACTTTAATGATACCTATCTTGTATCTACTGCCATTAGACCTAAGCTAAGCTTAGCTTCTTGGGTAAATATTTCCAACCATCAGCAAATAAAAGGTTCCTGACAAAGTCTTGATTTATAGACATGATTTTTGTCAAACGGTGAATTTGTCTTTACGTTGCCACCATTCCCTTATCATGACGTCATTACAACGATTCCATCATCAATAAAAGTAATTTGTAATGGATACTTAGTATTTTTAAATCGATACTTACACATTATTACGTTTCCTGCGGAAGTATTCGCAAAAATCCACCATACACAGTCATCAATAGATTGAATAAAAGACTTCAACCTTTAAATTCAAACCACGATTGATCAATAGTAGCCATTTTTATGCACTCTGCCTTTGCGGAAATATAGTATAGTTTGTAACCAAAGTTATGAAATAAACTGTTCATATATTATGTAGAGTATGAAATTGTTGCAATAAGTCACGTGGTATAGTTATACGTTTTAGAATTTTGGCTATCACAAAATATAACAATCTAGACACACGGCAGTGTGTCCGCCAAGTTCGAGCAAAAAAAGCGACACACCGGCCGTGGGTTATATTACACGAACCATTTCGGGCCAAATTCGACCCCCCTGTAACTCAAAATCTATTTTATTTACGCATATCAAATTTCTAGTGTCTGTTGAGACCCCATCACTTATCTAAAATACAAAATTTCATTAATATACCTATTGTAGGTCTTGAGATATTGCCGTCAGAAAATCGCTATTTTTACTATACACTCACTGACTGACTGACTCACTCATCAAAAACCTAGACCACTTCCAATGGTCGTATTGACTTGAAATTTGGCATGGAGGTAGGTCCTTATGTCAAGGTAAAGGGAAAAATCTGAAAATGGCCAAGTGTGAGTCGGTTTCAAAATAATGAAGGTGTTTTATACCCGGTGTAAATGTATACCCCTAAGGAACTAAAACGAACTAAATTTATCTATATTTATATAATATATCTTCGAATGGTCGTACCGATCTGAAATTCGTTACAAAGGATTGTATTTAGTCAAAGTAAAGTAAAAATCTGAAAACGGCCAAGTGTGAATCACTTTCGAAAATAACAAATGTGTAACTTTGATCCACGAACATAATATATGATAACATGTCATGTCAGTCAGTTGGTAAATCTAGTCCATTTAGTTAATCTAGTTCATTTATTTGTAAGAAACATAGTGCATATAAAAAAATCTGAAAGATAGTATAAATGAGACATTTCTTTAACTAACTTCATCATAAGAAAAAAATAAAATAAACAACCTTACAAAAATAAATGAAATCCCACCCAAAACAAAATGTGAAAGACTGCCAAGTTCGATAATATGGGAATGCTTCGCCTATAAAAGAAGTGAGATCTGAATAAGTACCAAGTTCCATACACATACCTCAGTTAAAAATAGTTACTTTTTAATGATGTTACTTGGCAAGTTTTAATAGAAAATTAAATACTTGATTCATTGCGTTTAGTAGGTTTATAACAAGGAGTGTGAAAACTTGCCAAGTGACATCATTAAAAAGTAACTATTTTTAACTGAGGTATGTGTATGGAACTTGGTACTTATTCAGATCTCACTTCTTTTATAGGCGAAGCATTCCCATATTATCGAACTTGGCAGTCTTTCACATTTTTGTTTTGGGTGGGATACAGATCTATCCATAAAGTTAAGGCATCGTTTCACCCTCAAATTTAATTATGTAATTACGTCTGACAACAATTCCGATTCTACCAATCCCCACGTCAGTCGAGTGCTGTCGCACCACATCTTAAATTAGGCATGCAAAACATTTGACACGGAGTTTTTCGTCCAACACTTGAAGTAACGGTTGTCTGCTAAGAAACTTGTCACTTCCGCATCCTTGTACAAACTTGTAAAGTAGACCTTAGCGTATTCGCACTAACTAACCCACCGGGGAATACGAAGACATGTCCTGTGTAACTGATCATTCAGTTCACGCCTATTAGATACTATTCTTTCTGATGCCACTGGAAATATTGACCAAATAGCTCCGTTCGTGTAGATAAATCTAGAATATTTCAACGTGCCATTATACCTACTTGGTACCCCAGCGTATTTTGGCGGGGAACTGACCATGACCACCAATGCGGCTAATGCAGCATTGTGACTCTTCCTGTCAGTCCAGAAACAATGATGGCTACTGCCCCATGTTCACCGGGACCGCCATTAACACTGACAATGGTAGTACAAAGTATTACCATAGTAATCAATGCGTGACGCTATGGTAAATAATTATTAACACCTGCACGCAGTTGTCCGTGGATCCAGCCTAGCGTAAACACAATCTCTGGTAATTAGAATATGGATATATTCCATTCGATACGCGGTATTTAAATACGCATAGAGTAATAGGTACAGGGCTAAACAACAGTAGCTAATCGAGTTACTGTTGTATCGATAAGATAAATACTTAAATACTTAATCCTTTTGGAGCCTACTTATATCATGTTCGAACCATGAATCCATAAATGGCAGTCAGTTAAAAGTCTGCTCTGCAGCACCCTTGCAAAATTAAATTTCTTGTTAGGCCTATCTAGGAGAGTCAATGCATTGCCATGTTAGAACAGGAAAAATAGGACAGATCCATTTCGTTGGGTTAAACATAGCTTTCAGTAACTTCGTGTACAGTGCAAGTCGTAAAACTTGAAGCGAATGGGTTCAATATTGATTTGTTCATTCAACATGGTTCATAATTTTACTTTATACGCAGTAGGTACACTAGTGCAATCAATAGGCTTGTTGCCAAATATACTAAATGTAACAATGATGTATAAAATGTTACGCGACCAGCACATAAAATAAGTAGGTGTAGTAATTTTGAATCTCACCAAACCACCGAATCCATTATCTACTCAACAATATAATTATCAGGGTTGTACAAATAAATAAGCCTAACAACGCCTTATGAGGTAGTCACACACTCCAATAGAGACGCAGCGACTCACTGTTATCACAAAGTATTAACACACTCACGATAGCTAAATCTCAATCTAGTTCAAACACGGGCTACCTCTTGTTGAACATATATTATGAAATGGACAGACGGACAAAATGATAACATGTTTCAATGATTAGTTAGATTTTTAACACCGAAATTCAATGCTACGTAAGTACTATCTCCGTACCTACTTGAGACAAAACTTATTCGAGACGTTATAAATAAGCCAAAACCATAACCTCAGAGTGCTATTTATAGATATTTAAAACAGGAAACATGATAATAATCTGGTAATAACTTATTTTCCAAGAAGCAGACAATATAAGACGGCTGGAGGTTACTGAATGCACAAACGCATTAAATTACTGAGTACAGATATCTATACGTGTACTTTTGCGCCCTTTAAGAGCTGACATCAGGCTTTTATGGCAAATAATTACTCAGTGGTGCGGTCATGGTAAACGGCATAGACCTTGCGACTGCTTGCACACACCCGAAGGAATTATGGATTACTGCCAAGGTCTCAAACTACCTTATGCATATCTTACGCTAAACAGTTTTCAAAACCAATGCAAAATACAGGGAATCCAATACCTATCCTAGGTATTCTCAAGAAACAAGGAAAACTGACGATGTTTATAACCATTATCCATATTACGAGAATTAAATAGCACTTAGGCTCCAATTAAATGTTGTTTTTCATGAAATAAATGGAATATATAAAATACATTATTATTTACCTAAGCTTTCAAAAACAATTAATATTATTAAAAACATTCCTGTGTAAAGATTGCAAATTACGGGAACGAATGACATCAACCAGGTACCTACCTACATTGCGTTTATGTGCAATAATTACTATATTGTCAGGAAATACATAAACAAGTTCATTATTCCACAAAACGATGACGTAAATGACTGTAATTAAAAATATTCAGTGAAGTTCACCGACAAAAGTCATCGGAGCTTTATCTGGTATCCGGCGCTTTCCCAATTTCCTGTGAATTGTTCCGTTGAGCCAGTGACAGTAGCAGCAACGACTGGACCGTTCACCCTATAGTTAATTAGTATAATTTGCGTCCGGTCATCACATGAACCATTTCCCTACTATACTATTACACACCTACACAGAACTATAAGTTATTAGGTACCGAACCACTGCGCACTGGTCCCTTTACCACTTCCATTGTTTGAAAATGTTAATCACCGAACAGTGAACGTTATCAGATCTAGTAAACTAGCGATGCGTATCGCAACCTTTGGAAAAAAGCCGTGTTTTGAACAAAAACTCGCCTATACGGAGTATCATAATTCTACTGCTTCTAAAATGTTATTAGTCGGTCATAATACTCTTTTGTGAAGCTGAATAAGTAATTATGTTTTCCATTTATTTCCATTTGTAAGGTACCTTTTACCTAATAGGTAAGAACTAAGTTCGATCGCAAAATGTTTGCAAGCACGCGATAGTCAGACACGCATCAGTCTCCGTGTAAACTTAATCTTGTGCTTATTTATAAATCTGTGTTTATATTGAGAAAGTATAGCATGTTTTTGTTTTGTTTGCAGAGCCATGGGTGAACTAGGAGCGAAGTTGGGGCTCGATGAGCTGACTGGTGGAGCGGCCGGCATCAGCAGGGCTCTCCTTGCTGAGTTTATTGGTAAGTCATACAGTACAAATCATATTATCTGATACGTGTTATTTGTAGTACCCAAGTCGTGCATCGTGCGAGAATAGCCATTAAAGCAACATAGACGTCGATTAATTGCAGAATCAACATAATATCGTTACTACAGATGTAATTACAGTTTTTCTATGAAAAATACACCTAACTAGGAATGATAAAATTCCACATTGTGTCGACGACGAGCACCTTAAACGGAGGCATCTAACAGCCCTAATAGGTGACATCAGTGGACACTTGGCGAGGCTGCATACCGAACCGAGCTGTGTCATACAATACAATGAATATCGTAAATAACGACAATTTTATTAAAATCGCAAAGTCTCTTTTGGGCATGGCTTACATAATACGAGATGCAAAAAAATATTCCATGCAAACTTATGAACAAACAAAGGAAAACACGTTCAAACATACTCTCGTGGATTATCTCAATAAACCGGATTACTTTGATTCGCATTGTTTCTTGATATAAAACAACTCTATCTTACTTAATTGCTATAAATGATGAAATGTACAGATACTTAACCAGACTGCTGGAAAACATATTCAAGGCTATCTGAGAAAAATGTAAGAGTAATGATAGTAAAAGCCTGGTGTAATTTCAATATCTTTCCAATACGCTACTATCATCGAAAAAGTTATTTTTAATCAGAACAACTACTTATATAAGGAAAACTGAATCAATAGTATCGAAGTATCAGAGGGCGGTTTGCATCATTTTATTTTATGAAGGCGTTAACTTATAGTCATTGTAATTCTGATGATATTGTGCCCATTTAACTACACAATATTCATTCCAAACCGCAATGGGTGTAATGATCATATTACCAGTTCTAATCTTAAGGATAATGAATACTCCCTGTCTTTCCTGAATTACCTATACTGTAATATATTTTTGTTACACAGGTAACCTATTACTGAACCTGTTTGGTTGCGGTGCGTGCATCAACATCTCCCAAGGAACCAACGCTGCACCAGACATCGTGCTCATCGCCCTTGCCTTCGGTCTGGCTGTCTATGCCAGTGTATCGGTACGTAGCTGTGGCCCTACCGTACTTATAATTGCATTTCCAATTTCTGCTCTTGCCCTAAAGAAACTTGTTACTTTAAAACCATCTCGTAACATGGAGGTATTGGAGTGGACAAGAGCGTGCTCTTAACAGCACCCTACGTGATGAGCTTGAGTCAAAGTCTGAAAGCCATTCTTATCTTTTCAACAGGCAATAGGTCACATCTCAGGCGGTCACATCAACCCAGCAGTAACGTTAGGCCTCGCTTCAGCTGGTCGCGTGAAGCCTGCTCGCGCGGTGCTGTATATCATCGCTCAGTGTGCCGGTGCTGCTGCCGGCTCGGGCTTGCTGAAGGCGCTGACTCCTGAGCGCGCGGCCGGCAAGCTCGGCGTCACCGGCCTCGGGACCGACGTCACTCAGCTCCAAGGCTTCGGTATTGAGTTCTTCCTTGGATTTGTGCTTATCTTCGTCGTTTGTGGGGTGAGTGATCTTCGACATTTCTTTTAGCAAGTTAGTACCTATAAAATATTAGGCAACACTTAAAATATTAGGAACTAAGAAACAAAAAAAAGAAATTCCTTGTAGATCGTCTTTTATAATAAAAAGTAAATTAGCAAGTAAAACATACTTCCTATGAGTTAATCAATGGTGTATATGGATGACGTGACCTGAGGAGGCAAATTGTAATCAAAACTCAAAGAATGGCCAAAAATCACCAATGGAAACACCCACAGCAATGAGAGATGGAGGACACTCAAGCGATGACTAAATAGTATGACAAACTAGATTAAAAATAAATATGTGATAATAATTTAATAGGTTGCTAGAGATATCACTGGCTTTCCGGTACTATCGAAGCTGGCAGACAAAATTATTATTTCCCCGTAAGAACAGTAGATCCTTTGCCTAGGTAAATACATCAAAAAGGAAATAAACAATTACAGTACCTACTCAGAATTACTACAATATAATGACTACCAAGATTACTAAGATTAGATATAAAAATATCGTAAGCAGAATCCTAAGGTAACGCCTAAAAATAAATATGATCTTTTGTCATTCACGACATAATTAAACTCAGTTCCGATAGCTGCAACCAGTTATTTATGTATGTCTGTCACGCTATGGAGCTAAGCAAATGCGGAATTCAAACCAAAGCATTCTTGCTTTTTGCAAATATTTTATTGGAATACCAAGTGCTGGGCAAATATTTTTAGAAGCAATTCCTTCACAATGAAAAATGCTCTACGCTTCGCTCTACCATAACATTGCTACTATCTGGGCCAATATGTTACCAATCTGAGTCCCAAATCCACATAAAAATAACCCAGTTGATTAGATAGGTAATCAAAGTCATGAAGGATTGTTAAAGCGTAAAATTATAGCTAATGTATTACAGCACTAGCCATAACTTTACTTTTTAATTTACGTAATGATGCCATGAAATAATTGTCAAACGAATCTCGCGTTGTCAGAGGTCGCATCAGTCGTTCCGTGACACAAAGTTATTAGCGGAAACGTGCGGCAATCTGCCTTTTTGTAATGAAATATTTAAACAGTTTGTATTCTATAGTTAGACAAAGGAAAAATACGATTGTTCGTAAAATAAATCACAATACAATAACTGCTTCGTGCTGTAAGATTATTAGCTTTGTTTTATGACATACGCGATTCTTCACGCTTTATATGATGATATTGGGTCCTCAATCCGAACCTATCCTCATCTTACTTATCCAAAATAACCAAAACTCAAGCAAGTATTTGAAAAATTAAAACAAACTCATTTTTACAAAACGAATAATTGGTATTTGAGACCGTTTTAATATTTTATGTTATGGTCAAATTCTGCAAATATCTACTGAGTAGACTAGATACATAAGCATACGTAAGAAATTGAGCAGAAATGAGACGTACAGCTATAATAATCATCTTGTTTATCACAAATCACAAGACTTGAAAACAATTAATGACAGACAACGATTGGAAATAAACCAAGTTGCAGACATGCATTTTTTAACTTCTAAGTATTCCCCGATGACTCGCTTGCCTACATCGACTAACCACGAAAGGATATAAGGTATTACCTTACATATTATTTAAATATTAATGCCTTCGTGATCTGGTTGAGGTAGGATTGTAATAATTCAATGTCGCTTCAGTAAATAACTAGTGTGTCCTTACAACGCCTCTTGTGCTATAATTATACGCGGTTAATACCGATACGACCAATGACATTGGGCTGCTACGCTCTTCGTGTAGGTAGTAAATCATTCAGGTTTTGAAAAATTACATTAGCGATTGTGTGCCTGTTATCAGGCATAACAAAAAGTATTGTGAAAAAATGAATCGGTAGATTGCAAGTGGTCCCATTTGGAGGATAATACAGTTCCGCATAAATTATGATTTATTCAATTTGTAAACTGCTAAACCTTATTCACCGTCTAAACTGTATATTTCAATGAAGCAAATGCAATATTTTCTTATAAAATTTTGTTTCTATAATAGATACATACTTCGAAACAAATGTTGAGTAAGCTGGGATTAACAGTTTGAACAGAATTTGATACACAAACATCTTAAAACATTTGGAAAGACGTTGGATATTTTAACAAAAGTATCTTTAGAGAGAGAGAGTGGAACCGTAGAAACAGTCAATTAATTATATTTAAGGTAAACTTAATCACCGTTTCCACTGAGACGCCTATAATTAACTTTATGATTAACGAGGAAAAAATAAGAAATAGGTAGTTTGCTGAAGATCAGTATCTCGAACAGCTTTATCGTAAAGAAATGAACGATTACTTATAGTACGCCTTCGCCTTTGTTAAATTCAAAGACTAGGTACAATTAAACAAAACTTCGCAAGATTATCGTGTAGATTCCTAAAAACGCAGACAAAGCCCTGCAAAGTAGGCAACGTTGCGTGACGGAACACAGTATTTTATTCGCGAAATAGTAGGCAACAATCTGCTACATATTAACATAATCAATATTATAACGCAACTGGGTGGTTTTTATTTCATTTTGATATTGAGATGGGAATCGTATCATAACAGAAATGCAGCAAACGTGGACGCGATGAAAAAAGAAAGTTTCAACATTCAATTGTTTCCTATCTCGAGCGAGTAGGAGACCACTCCAAGAAACTGGTTCCTTTACTTTTAGAAGATGAGTCGACAATTTGTCACTACCTACGCAAAGCAAAACAAAAAAATATTCTCCTAATATACTACTTCTTGCTTATAAAAATTTACCTTTCAACAGTGCACTTAGTTTTAATGGATTATAATGGATAGACCTCAACTTAAGGATATACACAAACATTAACAATTTTTAGAAATAATTAAATCAACCTCCCCGAATTGTGGTAATTCGATATTACCAATCGTGCGAAGTTAAATAATCACCTACCTTAAAAATTAGAACGTTATTTTTTTTTAATAACCGAGGACTAATTTCGTCTAGATGAGAAGAGGGTATAAATATCGCAGTAGGTACCTAGTCATTATACATTGCCTACATAATAGGCACCCTGAGTGTTTGCATTTTAGTGTGACTTAAATATGTGAGCACGGTATTTCTGTTAACAAACAGTGGCATATTGAATAATTTGCGTTATCTCTACGTGCTTGCAACGAATTGTTATTTATACTACTTACCGCTTCTTTTTTAAAACAGAGCATGTTAAACTAAAGGTACGTTTTAGAAGCGAGCTTTGCCGAGTGCACGAGCCGCAGATGCACTACTGGTTTGTGTGTATTTGCGTGCGTTGCAGTTGGCAGCTAGCTTCGAAAACGTACCTTTGATATATGAAGTTAACAATGTCGAATGGTAAAGAAACCCGTTACTTTATAATAAGTTCGAGCTGTGTCTGTAAAACAAAACTACTTAATGGCTTATTTCATGCTCCGTTGGCGTTGATTGATTTCTGGTTTTTGGACAATTACTTACGGTTATTTGTGTGGATACAAGTTCCTATATACCTACTATAGGTTTATGTGTAGGCCAGTTTGAAGTTAAAAAATTAAGAAATATTTAGGTATATTTTATTTTAAAGGTTTTAGTTCTGGTTTGCGCAAGATAGTCTCTACCTACGTAATGTATGTCCACCCCTTAACAACATCCAAGCTCATTACTGTCTCTATGTTTGCGCATAGCGTGGGCCGTGGGCCATTGGAAACCATAAAAGTTTCTGTATTTAGGTATTCACCTACTTAACATTTACACGAGTAGTTCATAATAAGTAGTGGACTTGGGGCCCGATTCTCCTAATTTTACTTAAGCGCCATTCGATTGACGTTCGACTCGATTCGACTGAGATCCAATCCCGACTCGATTACGATTGAAGCGTATGTGGCATTCCGCTATTTTTTCTTTGAAATAAACGTTTTTATCCTTTTCTGTCATTCAATAATGAATCATTTTGTCTGCAAATGATTTACGATTGCAAAATGATTGTACAGCAAACTACCGTATAGACCAAAATCATCAAAATAGCAGACCAATCGCACACCAATCAAATGTCAATCGAATTCGAATGGTCTTTTATTAGTAGCAGAATGCCCGATATGGTTAAAACTGCTATTACGATCATATTGCGATTCGATTTCTACTCGATTTTGACATTATTAACTTAGGAGAATCGGGGCCTTGGACAATGTAAACAACATTAATCATAACAATAAATCGATCATTTTCACATTTAAGTGTTTTTGAAAGATTTATTTTACACCCACTTCATTGGCGGTTCAGAAGTGACAATTACCTAATATATTATTATTATACCTAGTAGTATATTATTTGGTTTATTTTCTTTAGATACCTAATAAATTAAAAAAAAAACTGTGTCAGTTCTAATCATTGTCAGTGGCCAGTAACGCCATCTGTTGTCTAGTAGCAACACTAAAGAGGTCACGTTTTAAAGGCGTAGAGAAAAAATAGTTTTAACATTGTCTTTGTCCATAGGTGTGCGACCCGAACAAGCCTGACAGCAAAGCCACAGCTCCCCTCGCTATTGGATTGACGGTGACGCTGGGTCACTTACTCGCAGTTGACTACACCGGCTCTGCAATGAACCCTGCCCGCTCCTTCGGATCTGCTCTCGTCGCTAATGAATGGGCTGACCACTGGGTAAGGAATATTGCCGCACAAGAATTTGATAACCACTTAAAAAACCATAGCTAAAATCAGCAAATTCATACTCCATATTATTGAAGGTTGGATTGTCCCTGACACCCAATCCATACTTCATAATTCTCAAAGTCCCTTAAAGGTGACTTAGCTAATCTTTCTAGAAGGTTCTATAATAATTGAGTGATTGGTATAGGTGTACTGGGCGGGCCCGATTGCTGGTGGCATCGCTGCCGCGTTGTTGTACGTGCATGGCTTCTCTGCACCCCCCGTCGAGACCCCACCTCGTTACCGCGCTGTTGCTGGAGATGAGAAGGAGGTAAGCTTAACTATGAATTCAATAACTTTACTGTAAGAATCTGGACAAAATTGTAGAATTAGTTCCAAATTTACACACATGGCGCTAGTTTCATCGACATTTTTGATGGGGACCGAAAGGTTGTCAAATTAAAAAAAAACTGCCAAGCTGGCATAGGATAAGGTTGTCCAATGATAGGCAAAGGTCGCAAATCGGCACTGGACTGTTAACCACTTTCAATCGGTACTTTTGAAAATCGATGGGGGAGGCATATGTTCAGCAGTGGAAGTTCTACGGCCTACGACTGATAAGATCATAGTGTATTATTACGCTTCTGACCAGTCTCAAAACATTAATATAATAAAAAACAATAAGTTAATAAAGTACATTGCCCTCGCAAGCGCACTGGACGCCTAGCCCCAACCGCTTGGACAGTGGAACAAAGCGTAAGTAACCAAGCGTGAGCATGATCATCCACATTCCATCAATGTTTTCAACGCCACCTGTCAACACTGTCTCTGCTTGATGAACTTTAATGATTGTGTGTTCTTGTTATTCCTACTTTGCCCACCTTCTACTTCAACTACAGGGTGGTTTTATATAGGTATGTATAAGTAGAATATGTCAATTGCATCATCAATTGTATGAGTAATATTGTTTGTTTATGTTTAGCTGAAGCGGTTGGACGGTAAAGGAGACGACATGGCTTGAGAGCGGCGGCCGGCCTCCGCGGCCGGGCTGTCGGTGCCGCGCGACACGCGGCCCGGGCCCACTCCCCTCACCAACACCACCTACCTACTAATACAAAACAAACGACAGCTTTAAGTGTCCAAAAGCTGAACTATTACTATAGTGACCACTTTGAAGACCTCTAATGATATCGAACAAATAATAATAAGAAATCTAATATTTGGAATCTTATTTCACGCATCCGATATTTTGCACAAGTCTCGTGGCCATTCGCGTTACTCAGCAGAGTACATCGTGGAGTGGACTAGTGCTAGAGACCTGTTTATATTAAACCCTCAACCACACGACCAGTTATAGTGCCCATAGTTATAAACATTGTAAATATCTTTACATCATATTTATGCAACCATATTAAGCTTAATCTTCTCAATAATTCAGTGACATTACATTTTGATATCCGCCCCATATCTTAAAATTAAGTTTGACGTTTTAATGTTTGAAATATGTTTGAAGTTGACTCTAATTAGAATTTTATACTATTTGAGATTATATATCTTTTTAAAATTTATGCATACTTAGACGCGAGGGAGCATAATTATAAATCTTTCGAAAATCTCACTCAGTGTAGCTCCCTTGTTTAGTGTAGCTTAAATAATACGTAAGTGTAAAATTAAAATTATATCTGTTTTACCGCACATCGACTTACATTCGCTTTTCATTGTACTGTAATGCTGAAGAGCCTAGAAGTGCATAAATGTGTAATGTAAGTCTTTGTGTCAAAACGAATATGAATAAATAGTACATAAGTAGAACCTAACGAGTTTCAAACCGAAGTGTTCAAAAATATACCAACTTGAGATATTGAATGAAATTATTTTGTAACTGATTTGTGCGAATGTCAAATTAATAGATAGGCATTTTAATATAATTATGAATGTAAACGTTTTGTCTTGATAATTTATGATAAATAAATATGATATTATTTTATTCGAGTGTTTTATTTTCTTATATGTTTGTACCTTTCAAATAATTATTATTTCATGTTCCACCCACTTCAATAAGAGAGACCTTCCAAGGGTTCCTACCACAACAGGTACCCGATATAATAGAGAACCGAAGGTGAATTATAATAAAATGAATAGTGGTTAATAATAATAAAACACGTAAGTATAATAAAAGATTTTATGATCTAATAATTGATAAGTATATTACCTACTTGATTTTAGTACAAATAAAGTATTTACATTTTACAACTTACTGGTATAGGAAATTAGGGCCGCCTTTACAATTGTAAATTTTACTGATCTAAGAAGGTGTCCTAATTTACTTAGGTATGATAAACCCCTTAGTAATTTCTTACAATTACTAAAGTTACATACGTAATTTTTACAGTAGCAACAAGTGTAAAGGCGGGGTACAGAATATTTGTTTTGCGAGTAGATGTTATTAAAGTTTCAATAACTATCATTGACTTTCCATTTGTTCGTAAACGAATATTATAATAAAGTCAAGTCATACTATTAGAGTAACAACTTACATATATCTCAGAAAAAAACCCTATTTCTGCCGCCCAGAAAAGGGGTTGAAAAGATAGAATTATAGAAACTGACAGAATAATCGGCCATCTATTCTTACAAATTGCAGCCCTGTCATTTGAATGGTTTAGGACATGTAAATTAATCAAAAATACTATATATTAACTATTATTACAAAAAAAAACAAAGCAAAGATTAACTTAGCCATCAATCTGTGTGTTAGTGTGGAGGGGAGGAATCAACAAGATAAGGGCATAATACTCATGTAGAGCATAGTGTTGTCCCCACAAGATTCAACCCCTTTATCTATTACTTACGGTCGTGGTGGCCTAGTGGGCAAAGAACCAACCTCTCGAGTATGAGAACGTGGGTTCGATTCCAGGTCAGGCAAGTACCAATGCAACTTTTCTAAGTTTGTATGTACTTTCTAAGTATATCTTGGACACCAATGGCTGATAAAAAGGTGAAGGAAAACATCTTGAGGAAACCTGGACGATATAGTCTGAAATCACCAACCCGCATTGAGCAAGCGAGGTGATTAATGCTTAATCCTTCTCCATGTGAGAGGAGGCCTGTGCCCAGCAGTGGGACGATAAAAAGGCTGTAACAACAACCACTATGACTTGAAGTAACAAAATTAATGAAATATACATGAAACTATGTTCACATACAAATATAGCATATAATGAGAGTATAATAACTGCTTCAATCGTAAAAAAATTGTGTGCAGTTTTGGAAGTTAATAAAAAAACTGTGTTATTGTCGCTGTTGTGGAAGGACATTTGAGGGTTATCATGACCTCATGTAATTACTAGTAAATAGTAATTTGATCGCTGATGGCTAATACTAGTAGCACGAGGCAGCTGCGGTTGTGGCGACAAGTGTCACCTCGTATCACCACCGCAAGTCATTGCAACTTTACAACAAATAATTATATAGAATAGAATAACGTTCAAGGTAAAATAAAGGATAAATCAATTTGTTTGCACATCTATCTATATTTAGAACACAGGTTTTAGTTATATTACATGGTCTAAGGATTTCTTTAAGGAATAATCTTTTCAGAGTGTATAACTTACGGAACTTATTTGATACAAAAATCTTCGTCAGTTTAAACAACCTAATATAAAATATCTCTAAAGAAAACTAAATGCAATAAACTCTCAAAAATAATGACTTGATTTCAATAAAATAATTGTTAAAAATAATTCACAATTCTTATGGAATAAGGTAAACACCAATTAATTATATTATTTTAAAACAATAATGTTGATCGGTCAGTCTTGTAAATACATATATTATACAGTTGCTATGTAAGAATATCTTTTAAAAAGTTATACTTAAAGTTAATGACAACACATTGAACTTAGCTTTACATATTGATTCTTATATTCACGCTTACATATGGATAGATGGCGAAAGTTACCACGGACTCCTTTAAAATAAGCCAAATGAAAGGCTATGTGTGAATGACGTAAAAACTTATCTATCATTTATACTGCATCTTGTGAAAATGTGTCAAATAAATTACATAATTTAATTTGCAAAAGTAGCCTGTAAAAATTGTGGTTGTTTGTGCGATACCAATTAATGCGTAGAATACCCGAACACTTCAATTCTATATTCCTTTATTTAACATTAAATATTACTAACTTTTTAACTGGCTTGCTATTTATAATTTTATACTGTCGCTAGCTGCCTTTTCGGTTAAATTGAATTTATTTTTCTAGACATTCACACTATTTCCATTATTATGTACAGTGTACTTAATTTTATTGTCATTATGCTACACAATTTTATTTGGATAACTTGAATGTACAATTTGTTACGTATAGTATATTACATAATGAGATATTTACAAAGTATTCCTATTCATTTTAATGTTACGTTTATTCACGCACCTTACATACATTATTTCTATTGTCATTAATCAATTCCATTACAAATTTTATTTATTAAATAAATGCAAAGTTCAAGATATATACGAGACTCACATTTGTTTTAAATATAAAATAAAAGATCTGCGTATAAAATCTATTTTTGCTTCTCAAAATCAATAAAACAGGATTCTTTATGAAATTAAATTTGTAAGCTCCCGAAAATAGAGCATGAGTTATAAATACATAGGGCCTTACTACAAAAACTTTAAACCCTGTTTTACAGTTGTCTAATAAAATTTTGGCTGCAAAATGAACCATATGTCAACGTCATAATTTGACATTTTTTTAGACAAGGCATAAACTGACGTTTAAAAGTTTTTGTGGTAAGACGGTAAATCTTGTATATAATCTACAAATAAACTTTCACTGGGCAAAATTTGATTGTACTAAAAGAGATTTTGGTAATGAACACCTACTGGGACGCTACAACTAATACTCATTGATTTACAACCTATAAACTTTTTTCTCCGTCGACTTACCTTTAATAGGCCTCTTTCGACTAGATCTGTTGTTCGCTCGTGGGGAAAAAATAATAATTGTCTACAGTCCTGCAATGATTTGTAACAAATTCAAATATGGAAGATGATTTGTGACTATATGAACTTGAAACATTTCTGTTTGTCGTGCGGTATCCGCGTCTTGAACAATACGGAATCTGCGCGGTACTGCGTCGTTAGAAGGGGCGTGTAACCCATCACCTACGAGGAAAAAAATTGAGCATTGTTAAATATTGATAGATTTCATTTCTGTTTGCCAAAAACTAAAGAAAAAAATAAAATGAGTTGAATTTTGAAACTTCTTTTTAAGTCAGCATAAATACTAAACAATTCAAAATGTACGGGTTTGTTTGTACATAGTCGAATATTTCTGTGATAGAGCATTTCAGTACAATACTGCATTTAGTTTTGACCACCTTTTACATAAATCATACCATGAACTCACTATAAATCACAATCGCTGTGTATTTCTTACCTGTGAGAAGAATTGTATACATTTATGTCTCTCGTGGAAGTGCGTCTCGTCAGCCGACAGCGTCACCGGACACCCGGGACACCGGAAAGTCCATCGTGACGTCACCTACAATATACCACGTTCATAAAGCGTCTATGCAAAGATCCAAACTAGATGGTGATATTTGGTGCAAGTTTAGATATTGTTAGCTCCTGGCTAAGTCATAGTCATGAAATCGACCGATGATAAGCAAATTAAAAGGTTAAGCAAGGTTTGGCGTGGTCGGTTTGTGGATAGGTGACCATCTTGTAATGACGAGTTCTTCTGTGTTTCGGAAGGCAAGATAAAGTGATGGTTCCCGGCGTTCATAAGAACATCTTTGGCAGACGTTACAGGTAGTCAGAAGAAAGGAAGTCTGACAACCGATCTAAGGGGTATTGGGTTTCCTGGGTAACTGGATTGGGAGATCAGATAGGCAGTCGCTTCATGACAAAAACGGGTTCTTAGGTTAGACTGGAAGCAGACCCCAACATAGTTGATAAAGGCAGTTAGTAGGTAGATAAGATGATATAACCTACCTTGACGGGCGGTTTCCTCGTAATATGCGAGACGAGGAAGTTCATAGCGATATCTTCGCAGTTCATGTACTCGTCGACATAATCCCGTATGGCGGCCGGCAGCATGCGCCAGTATGCCCACAAGTAGTAGCGGTGGACGAACGCCGCGCCTGTCAGCACCATGCTTAACTCGCAGCTGGGTAACAAATGTGGGTAGATTAATAGTTTTAGTTTAGAACCTCTACCATCTCAATATAGGGACCACTAGGGCCAAAGCCTGCCGGAGCTTTTTTCTATGGGATATCATCAAATGACTCCTCCTACGGTGGGTTAGCAGCGTAAGGGAGTGTCAGACTCTTACTCTGCACCCACAGCGGAAGCAGTCATCTGATGATTTCCCAAGAAAAAACAAGTACCATTACCATGAGTTTAAAGTATATTTAGTATTGATGATACTCGATATCGACTAATTACATATTTTTCTTGTATGGCAAATGTTAGTTCTATAAATGATCGCTGAAGACGATGTTAAACTACAGGGAATGTATGAAAAGTACTATGTACCAAGAACTCTACTGAGTTCATTTATTTAATCTTTTACAGACCCACAGAGTTGTAAATTATGATTTAAAGAACTTATCTTTCAGGTAAGATAGTATAAGTTGTAATAATAATAGTAAGTAGAAAATATACTTATTTAGATGACATCAAGAAACATTCTTCTAAGACGGAGATAAGAGAAGCTTTTTATTATAAAAAGAAAATTGAGTAGAACTCACCTGTAGTTAGAGTTGTAAAGGAATCCATTGTTAAAGTTGAGATCCCAAGCATGGTATCGACCGGGAAATCCGACGATACGGTCGCGATGTTCGCGCCAAACCCTGTCGGCATAAAGTATTTATCAATATTTTATCAAAAAGTATTTAATTGAATATAAAGCAGCCTCAAAACAATTGTTTAGGGAAAAATATTGTTGCCAAAAATGGTCTTTCCAGACGATATTGTTATATAAACATTGGTTCATAAAAACTAAATCTTTACTTTTTTAATAACATTTGTGTGATTAGCATGTTTGTTGTCTAAGCCTCAGTGTTAAAATATGTTATGTAAGTGTATATATGCACTTTAGCTAATACATAGCTTAGCATAGAGCTAACCGACAGTGTGTGTAAGGTGCCAATTAAAGTATGTTTTACCTGAAAGCGAAGACAATCTCGTCGTGTCGGAGATGCGCGTCGTCGTCGACACACAGCACGGCCTCGGTGTCGATGAGGTGGTAGGGCAGGAAGCGGTTGTTGAGCGAGTTGCGGCCCGCCCGCACCACCGCCACCGGCGCCCCGCTCTCCGCCCACGCGCCCGCCGACGGCGCAGACCCGCCGTTCCACACCACCACCACCTAAAACTCTTACATATAGCTAAACGTGTTTTTAAAAACTCAATATATATAGCTAAATAATAATTTCTCACCTTATTTAAATAGGGCAACCCCCTCAGTCTGGCTAGCGCGGCTGCCAGCACAGCCTCTCTCTCGTAAGTAAGTATGACGATAGTGAACTGTTCCCGCGGCCGGTCGCCGCCCAGCGCCTCGCTGAACTCGCGACCTGAGCCCCCCGCGCCCGCCCCCACCGGCCGGAACCCTGCAGCAGACCCCAGGAACCGGGCCTCTGACGTCACCACCGGGTCCCATGGTAGCTGCGGGTACAACGCGAACGGTTCGCCCCAGTCATTCCATAACTCATATCCGTGTAGCAATGCCACGGAATAGTTGCGACGGTACGCGGGGCTCGGATACGGCGCCTCGAGCGGCCCAAGCGTCTCTTCAGGCTCGGCATCGACTGCGGGAGGCTCGACCCGCGGCGGGAAGTATGATTCGTTGAAGGCGGGCGGGCCCACGGTGGGCGGCACGGGGCGCGGCGGGATGTGCAGGCGCGTGCGCAGCGCCGCCAGCAGCGAGTCGACGCTGGCCTGCACGGAGCTGAGGTAGCGCTCCCACAGCAGGCGGCCCTGGCGGCGCAGCGCCAGCAGGTCGGCGTCGGGCAGCGCGCGCAGCAGCACGTGCAGCTCGGGCGCGCGGGCGCGGGGCAGGCTCAGCGCCGCGCGCCGCCAGTCCAGCACCTCGTCGTAGGGCAGGCGCGAGCGGTCGCCGCCCAGCAGCACGGGGATGGCGCCGGAGCGCAGCGCCTCGTACAGGCGCGCCTGCAGCAGCGCCGTGCTCACGTAGGCGCGGTCGGCGGGCGCCAGCAGCAGCGCGAACGTGGAGTCGCGCAGCACGGCGCGGCGCGAGCGGTCCGTGCCGCACAGTGCCCAGTCGCCGATCGGCAGCACGGCGCGCCGCTCCACCGGCGGGTCGCACTCGAACTGCAGGTGGAACAGGTCGGACGCCGGCGCAGACTTCACCATCTTCTGTAATGCCTCAATCAGAGTTTTGTCGAGGTCCTTGTCTATTCCTTTCGGCGGCGGTTGTGAGCCCTGAAAACTAAATGTAGCTCATGAATTCATACCTAAGAATCAATGGCAGCATGCTTCTTATATTACTGTGAAGAAAATGTATGTAACTTGACTATTAGGTAGAGTTGAGGAATAGTTTACCTGAGCAAGTATTTCCGTCGCGCGGGTGCTATGGGCGCGCAGTCCGCCCACACGTCGCCGCCGGGCGGGCCGAGCGCGGGCGGCGTGATGATGTCGAAGCCGGGCCGGAACTGGTCGTGCGTGAAGGTGGACTGCGCGATCATGGCGCGGCCCACCGACGCTCCCCGGAAGGCGTCGCCCGAGCCCACCGCCAGCTCCCGCCGCGCCATGTTCAACAGCACGTGGTTGCGACCGTCGCCGCCCCAGTAAGGCAAGCTCTTGATAGCAGTCTCATTTAATAATAGCTTGTATGTATCTATTGTTGGCCTGAAAAAGCGTCCATAATACATAACAAAGTCCAATGGAACTGTATAATATTTGTATTTGGTTATCAATTATCTACATACGCGGGAGTTTTCTCAAAGGGGAAAGCTTCACCAACAATGACGAGATAAATACATGCTTCGTTTGGATTTCGCGTTATGTGGGTATTGTATCCCAGTGTCTGTCGTAGAGTTGTTTTGAGAAATCCGTCTACTTCCGCGCCGGCTAGAGGCGCGTATATGTCAGGATCGTAGAGGTAAACGGGAAAGCCTGACGTCAAAGAGCAGCGGGAATGATCAAAGCATGAAAACATGCGACAGTGGACTTCGGAGGACTGTGCTATAGGGGGTAGGACGGGAGGAGGTCGTGAGGGGAGTATTTGTAGAGGGGGCGCCAGTTCGGGCGAGTCTCTTCGGATGGCTTCGAGCTGTGCGATGCGAGCCTGGTCGGCGGAGACGCGGAGGCGCTGTAGCTCGGCGGCGGCGCGCGCGTGCTCCGCCTTAGCGCTGTCGGCTTTAGCGCTTGCCGCCGCCGCCTCACGCTGTAGCCGCCCGCGCTTTGCTTCCAATTCACGTAACTCTGTAGACACTGACGCCTGAAATGTTTCAATTCATATTAAAGCTACTCAACAAATATAGCAAAAATCTTACGTCCTTATTAACGTGTTTTCACATGGGTCCAGTAGTTTTTGGGTTTATCCAATACAAAGAAGCAAAATAAAAAATATCCTATTCATAATATAAGTGCCTATAGATAATTTTGTCAGCATAGATGTGATACCTCTATACAAATATTTTCCTCAAGAGATTAATAGGTTAGCGCCAGGATCACTGCTTGAAACTTTTATGCAAATGTGTTAGTTACAATGTTACAGAGCCGCGTAAAAACTGACAATGTATTCCTACTATCAGCTTTGTTTTAACATTCTACCAGTGGTCACATAAGAGAATTGATTACTTACCTTTATTCTTAGCATTTCTTCAATTCTGAGTTTCAAATCGGCTGCATTCATTGTTGAGATGTCACCAAGTGCTTCTAGAGTGTGCCGCATTGGATTATTAGCCAATGAACCAGATTCGTCATACTGTTAAATAAAAATAATTATGTACATTAATTATGCTTGATCCAGCACTGGAATCACCAAGTTATCTTGGCCTCTAGAATAATTTTATGGTTACTGGCAAATGGGTGTTTTCCTTTAAGTTATACATGGCACTAGAACCCTGTTAAATTTTACTGTTGATTACCTTATCAACAAGAGTATCTGTTACATACAGCTCAAAATTCATGTATGATTAATGTACTGGCTGGCTGTGAGAAAAGTATTTATTTTTTGTCTGCATTTTATATGGAATCATAATAGCGTCTCACGCAATGAAAGTACGCATAAACAACTTGACAAATTAATATGTACATCCTAACCAAAAACTTTCGATAATCAATATACTTACTTTAGACAAATAATAATGTGTGAACAGAGGCACGACGAATAATATTACAGAAACTAGAAATATCACACGAGATAATTTGAGGTGTCCTATCCACAGGCAAAATCGTTCGTAGAAATACATTTTGGCTGCTACAAATTCACATATAACGGAATATATTTACTAATACTTCACTTTACCAGCCGTCATACTGTTTTTATGTTACTAACACTCAACATTTTCGTTTAATTCATAAAGTAAGACATTATTTTATAATCTAAACAAGCAAAACCAAAAATGTTTTTATTCTTTGATTTGAGATTGACACATAGGTAGTCAAATTGACTTGACAGCAATGACAGACATGACAGTAGTAAAAATGTTTGCCAGTAAAAATACTTTTACTATAGAGGAAATATTTTTTTGTTTGTACCAAGCGTAAAAGTTTCGAAACTACTGGCACGATTTAAAAAATCAGTGTTGGAAAGCTGGGCTATCTCCAGTAGGTATATAATAGCAAAACAAAACATCATCATCTCAGCCATTGGACGTCCACTGCTGAACGGTCGTCTGTCCACCTTGTCCAAACAAAACATGTTTCCTTTTTATTATATTAATAAATATGGACAACGGGAAGCTAGTATTGGGTTCTCCTAAGTTCTCGATCGATTCTCCCAAGTTAATAATGTCAAAATTGAATAGAAATTAAATCGCAATATGATCGCAATAGTAGTTTTAACCATAATCGGACATTCTGCTTCTAATTTAAGACCAATCATATTCCAACGACATTCGATTGGTTTGCTATTGGTCTGCTATTTTAGTGATTTTGGTCTATACGGTAGTTTGCTCTAGAATCATATTGCAATTGTAATTTGCAGACAAATTGATTCATTATTGAATGATAAAAACGTTTATTTCAAAGAAAAAATAGCGGAATGCCACATACGCTTCAATCGTAATGTAGTCGAAATTGGATCTCAATCGAATGAGAATCTTATGTCGCTTAGATAAAATTAGGAGAATCGGGCCCCTGCCCCTGTTTGTCTTTGGCTCGCTCCACATGCAACTTTCTACGAATTAAATGGCCAGTTTATTCTAGATTTATATAGGTTGATATGTAGCCGTGTGCAAATAGAGTGTCAGAGTTCCCTCAACTTTCTTTCGTTTCCATGATCTGGTCAGTTCTATATCTTCCTTGTGTAGTGTTATCAGACTGGGGAGAAAAATCAAAAGAAAAAATAATTAAAAATAAACTCGGGTAGAACGAATTAATCGATTGAGATTTGATATATTTCAGAAATTGGATCCCTCGGGAAGCAGGTAAAATTGAACAATAAAACAACAAGAAATATAAATGAGTATTTATAGTAAATATCCTTATATATCTAGGAGATGAACATAAAAAAAACCGGCCACCTGCCCGGTCCAAATATACATTTTTTCAAACCATCTGGAGGAACCTTTTGTAAATTGCTTATTCTCCGATGATGGTTTAGGTAATTCTGAACACAAAGAAATAACGCTTTAGTGCGCGTGGCGGACAGGGACAGTCTGTCTGTGGTATATTCATACCCACTGTGAGGTTGCGGTAGATAGAGAACTGGCGACCACGGGCTCTAAAGCTACATATATAATGTTATTTGCTAATGAAATAATGGCTTAACTATGTAAATAACGATATAAACTATAATTATCAACTTTAACACAACATGAACACGTGTTACAAAAGTATTTAAAATTATCATAGTCAAAAACACCAACCCACGCAAATATTTTTGTTTTATTATTTCGCATTAAGTAAAAAATCTAGCCTCTTTTGGCATTACGGTTACTTCTGTAACACCCTGTATAGTATATTGAGTTAACAATCGTTTCGTAACAGACATCGGATAACATTAGATCCTAGGCAGCCCCTAGATCTACAATAACATTGTGCAATATTACAATAAAAATATTTTGCAATAAATCATAAATATATTCCATATCCATTTAAAGAGCGCCTTAGAATTAACACATCATTCTATTGCAAGATTCTAAATCTTATGATCAAAGTGTACTTTTGGAAACAGGATCACTGAAATTAGGGATTAAATTGAATAAGAGCATCCTGGCCAAGAACATTCCCAGTCTTTTGGCTCGAGACTATCAGGGCCAGTTCCTTTTCAGGTTCAGGTTGTTGTATTCCCTTAGGACGCCTTTGGTTGTACTTGTGACTAGGAACCAGACAAACAAAAAAAATGCTGAGACTTCGGTATGGTAATCAATAAAGCTTATTTCATGGCAAAAGTGATACACTAACTAGAATTTACAATGTATTTGAGAAATTGGCCTAGCTCATACATTTTGGGAGATAAGTTCCCCTATTCAACTTGATCCACAGTTCCAGAGATATTCTTAACGGACAACTTCACTAATGGCTCATGTTTGGTTGTTATAACTTATAAGTAATAATATCATTGTTTTAAAATAAATTTTAATGATAATTTTGTAAACATTTTATGGTGAGGTAACATATAATCTAGCTTAAAGAATCCTAACTTTTCTTCATAGTAACGTTAACTATATCAAACGTGAACTGCTGTTTTTTATCACAATGGTGTTTTAATAAATGATTAAACAACTCTCCTGGAGTAAATAATAAGTCGCATTTAATACACCTTTGCCTTGAAATTTTCATTTTTACACTGCAGTGTTTTGAGTGCTTTTGAGCATTGCCCTCTTCCAAAAAATGTAATCCACAATCACATTTGTATATTTTTTCAAGTTTTTCGAGATGTGCACTGGCACCTTCTAATGTATCAACATTTGTCTCATTTGCTTCAAGAACTGTTTTGAGGATATTGCTGTTATTAACTAATTTATCTTCAATATCAAGGTTCGTAGATGGTACTTCAAAACTTATTATGTTCATAGTGTAGTCATCAAATCCAACGTTACTTTCATGTAACTTGGAATGACGTATCATTTCTACATCTGAGAAGTACAAGCCACACTTAGAGCACTTACATTTAGAATTATCGAAAACGCAAACATGCGCTGATTTACAACTTTTTTTGCTTAAACACAAGTTACATTTCGTGCATTTGTATATAGTATAATCGTATATAGTGCCTCTGAAGGTGGATCTACGTTCTTTTTTCCCAAGAGAGCATTTTCCAAACATTACCACGTTTATATTTTCAGTTTTAAACGTATGTAGTTCTTCATGTCTTATAAAGTGTGAATCAAAATCTTGTGTGTGAAGTAGTAAACCACAAGTACCACACAATTTTGAATTCTCCTGGTCACACTTATGGGTGCCGCGAAGAAATTTATCTACAATCTTTTCACAATTTCTACATTGATATAAAATATATCGATTACTTGCATCATATAGTATTTTATTAAGTTTATCGTGCTCCTCTTTATTGAATAATATAATTTTGTACGATTTCAAGTCAAAACTGTCATGTTCTGCTTCATGCTTACTTCGGTAACTTTGGCTATCAAAACATAAACTACAAAAGGCACATTGTGTTGTTCTCAATTTCACACAAGATAAGTTTCTAGATTTTTCTACATGTGTGTACAGGGAATGAGGTTCAATTATTAACTGACATTTGGCACATTTGTATAATATCAGGTCTGATGATCCAGATTGAATTTCTTGCATTTGAAGTCTGCATTCATATCTATAAATTGAAACATTCAGAATTTTTTCGATTTGATCATCTGATACATAAGCAAATACATGTTTGGTCCAAAAAACATTGTCAAAACGAAAATAAATTGGATCGAAGTCAATCGTTTTAATTTTGTTCTTGGTATATTTTCCTCTTGGATGCGACCTATAATGACTATCATATTCTGTCATTTCAAACATAAAGCTGCATGTTTTGCATTTCTGCATATTCAATATGATTTCATCAGAATTGTAATGGTCCTGACAATGCTGTACAACTTTGTCATATGTGTTAACAGTCAAATGACAACCTTTACATGTGTACAAAATTATGAAGTCTCTGATACAGGAGGCATCTGTACCAGTCAAATTCTTTTGATCATTTGATGCATTGCCACCTTGATTACAAAAGGATGGGTTTTCATTTAATGGTGTCTTTTTATTTTGTACACAGTAATTATGAAAACTCATGTGCAATTTGTAAGCATGTTCTGTAAGCTTCATGGAACAAATACTACAAATTATATAATCCTGGTCTTGGCATAAATGTTCTGCAACTGCTCTGTTTCTTAAGAAGTGTACACCACAATTGTTGCATTTAGGATATTCAGGTATTGGCGGGGAAATTCTTTTCTTAGTTGTAAGATCAAAGAACTGATAATCAAACAGACAAAATTTATGGGTTTTATGATACTCTTTATGGGTAGTATGACTTTTTGCAGTCAACAGCAGTCCACACTCTTGACAAACAGTTCTTATCATATGACCACATCTTCCTTCTACATGCACGTTATTTTTGAAAGAAACAGGATTAACGAAACATTTACAATTATGGCAAAAATGCATTATTAGGTTAGAAACACTGTATAGCTTTAGATAACTTTCCTCTGTTTTTTTTATATTAAGTTCATCATCATCTTTAGTCAAAAATCTATGATCTATCATTTCCGACTCAATTATGAAAAAATCATTTCTTTGTATTTTTTCATCCTCATGTTTAAGACTGTGACATTCCATATCATCTCTGTTAACAAGAATATCACAAACTTTACAATACAATGAATCTGGTGTTTCAGAGTCACATTTGGCATAGTGCAGCGTAAAGTTGACTTCGCTGTAATGCACAGTGCAATTAGAACACTTGTATAGTATTCGTTTCAAGGTAGATTCATTAATTATGTAAATAGTTAATGATTGCTTAAATAAATGCTGCTTCTTATGAAGCGCCATATCTTTTAACTCCAGAATTCTATGACAGACTTCACACTCCTGCGTATTCTTACGCCTTTGATGTTTTGAATGGTTAACAGCTGCATTTGATGACAAAAAGAATAAATCACATTCCATGCACTTGAAAAGTACATTTTTTAAAGCAAATTTATTTTTCTTCTTGCAAGTTTCACTTTTTTTATGAACACCATCATCATCAATCTGTTCATGGTGATTCTTGACTGCTTTGTAAATATTTTTATGATTCTTGTACAAATGCATGTTATAAGTAAAAACACCAGAAAGTTTAGAAGAACATAATTTACACTGTGGGTCAAATTTTTCTTTTTTTACTTTGTGAACCTCTTTCATTTTATGTTCATTTCTAATATGTCGTGCGTGAATTCTAAAAGACATACTAAATTTAGAACATATGAGGCACCTGTAAAACATTTCTCTTATTTTTTTCTTTTTAATTGGCTTCTTTTTAGTGTTTTTGGGTGACTTTATGTGATTATCCAATTTATTTTTATTATTAAATTGTTTTGAAGGCTCACGAATCTTTGTTTTTTCTGGTGTGCTATTTGATGTTCGTTTTGGCCTTTGAAGTGCTTCTCTGCCTTGGACGGACAATCCGTCTATTGTTAAGTCATTGGCAATACTTTTGCCTGTATTTGGTTCACTTTGGTTATTGCAATCATCCTTGTGCCCGAAAATTAATTCGTTGAAATTATTGGCACTCTTATTTTCGATGGATGAATTATTAGGTTTGTCTTCTTGAGTTAACTCTTTTGTACTTGTTGGAGATATAGATTTATCGCTCTTCGAAATATTTCCGGGCTTCAATACATTGTAAAGATGTTCAATCATACAACTCTGGGTTGGAAATAATTCTTGGCAGTGAAAACAAGAGAAGCCTGAGGTTTTTTCACTTTCGGAGGAGTCATTAGAGGAGTTATTTCCGGGATCCTCCGTTAGAAATGATTTATAAACATCTCCATGAAGATTTCTAATATGCCTTGACAAGTTGCCTGAATTTGAAAAGCGCTTTTTACAAATATTACATTTATATAAAGTACCAATTTTACATCCCAATTTGGATGTCATTACATTAGTCCTTTTAGTATGTACGTGACGGTTATGCATGTTAAGTAAATTAGATTTTGGAAATAATATAAGACAGTTTTTACAAAATCTAGTACTGTTATTCAACCAATAACTCATATCCTCTAAAATGAGTTTAGGTTCTTTTTTTGCAACATTATTACTATTTCTACGACTTTTTGTGTTGGGTTTTGATCCAAGAATAATTATGTTTTGATGCAAGTGGTCACCAGGTCTTTTTGTACCTTTGGTTTGAGGACCATCAGGAGAGCTTGCCATTTCATGTTTATTTGTAATGGCAACATGACTTTGGTCTTCTAACTCACTCAATGTAGTTTCTTGATTTTTTTTGTCCAGATTAATCTGCGGAAGTGTATTTAATGCTGAAACAAGTTTTACAGATGAAATTAATAATACACTACTATTTTGCTCTCTGCAAAGCTATATTCAACAAATGAAAACCATGTTGGTCTAACCTTCTACCCTTGTGGCACTCCCACATTTATTAAAAGGAAAATACATACACAAAATTAGCTAGGTGTTATAAATTAATTTAAAACCTATATACATTTGCTAATGGAAATATATTAATTAAAAGTAAACATTTAAGAGCAATTTTACAAATTCAAGTTGATATTTTAATAATGAAGAATCATTCAAATGCCTTTTCACCATTTGAACTCATCATGCAGCAACATATTGAAGAATACTGAAATTAGTCTCTTCTAATTGTAATAACAATTTTTTGGGCATATCTACAGTGCTCACAAGGGTAGACTCACCACTGATTTGACTGAGTAAGATATATTTTTATTTATTGCACATTTTGCACAACAGCGGACTTAACGCTTCTTCCAGTCTACCTTTGTGTGGTGGGGAAATAGCAGTGGTAGGTGCAGTTTTTGATATTATCTACTTACAAAGAAAAAAATATATATGGATAATAATAAATAAACATAATATATATACATACATATTACATTTGCCATGGGAGACAAAGAAATAAAAAAGAAAAGAAAACAAGCTACGGTAGCGATTCTGTCAATTTCTTGTGGATGTGGTGATATATTTTTATTTTTTTAATAAAATCAGTCTCTCAAGTCTTATCTAAGTTACCACTGAAACCTTGATGATACATCAGTACAAATAAAAACAGAAAAATAAACATACCTTCATCGTAATATTCATTTAATTCCTTTTTTATGATAGATATATCAGGAAATATCCTTTTGATGGTGGGATTGTCCAAGACATCATGCTCTTCTATTTCAATTTCATCAGACATTCTTCTGGAAATTATTAAATAGAACTTTTTGAAAGAGTTCACATACTTCAAAGTTATTTCTTCGGAACTATAGAGCTGTTATCAGCTCAATATACTTATCAATATTGTACCAAATTTGGGACGACACAAACCCTACAAAAAAAAATATACCAAGAAAATAAAGGGGAAGCATTTTTTGTTTGTTTGTTTGAACCATAAAAGCTCCGAAACTACTGAACCAATTTGAAAAACTATTTCACTGTTGGAAAGCTTCACTCTTCCCGAGTAACATAGACTCTATTTTATACCATTACGTACAACAGTTCCCACGTGAAGCGGGTGAAATCTCGACAACACGGCTAGTATCACAGAATTTTATAACTATACTTAGTATAGTTAGAACACCATGTGGGCTTCAGTATGTATTTTCATTTCAAAAGTGTGCATATCACCGTATTGAAATTTGATGATGAAGGTATAGAAGCACTAATATTCTGCTGACTGTGCAATGTTAAATAATTCAAAGGATATTTGAAACGCAGGCGAGTAGGTATTCGATTATTTACACGAATAAATTTAACTAGCTGTGTCAAACTATATAAATTCTTAAAAATAGTAGAAGTGATTATATAGAGTAAACGAACTTTTCATTAGTACAAAGAAGTAGGTAGATATAAAATAATTAAACTCACTTTTGCACGTAAAACTTCTTCAGAATTCAAAACGAGTTTTATACATACTGACATTTGACAGAAAAAACAAATGCTAAACTGCTGCCAATATGCTGCCAATATATTAACCACAGATAACCATTGCGTTGATAATAAACGATATAGTGTAAATAAAAGTACAAATAGGTAGGTAGATGATATAAAATATAATAAAATATAAAATACTTGAATGGAATCCCGAATACGCTCCAAATCAGTCCGATTCAGTTAAAGTTCAGTAAAGGAATTTTTTTCTAACCCTTTCTACCAATTTATCGTCGGATTTGAGTGCAGAAGCGCAAAGTAGCCCTACGTAAAGCGGGAAAAGTTGCGTTTTCACAATCACGTTTATTTAGTTTGTGGGTTTCGATATTAGTTCTTCAATAACACTTAAACTTGAAAAAAATGGAAAGAAATAAGATCTCATAGAATATTATTTTACCACAAATGATACCTTTTCTTACAAAAGTTCACTCGTTTATCTTCATATGAATCCCAGAAAAATTTTTACTTAGATGTTTAGAAAGATGCAATAGTGCAACGAGTACAAAGCATTATTTTGCGTTTGGTGCCAAGCTTCAAGATTTTGACGAACTATTATTATTGATCTTTAGAAAAATACTACTTTTTTTCCTGTTGAAACCATAAAGCTGTCAACCCCACATCCCCCCTTCACTCCACCTCACCGCACAGCTGATCAAATGTCAAGAAAATGGAGTTTTGTTACGCATTTTATAATTCAGATTAGAAAAAGTTTAAATATGAAATCAAATAACATTATTTTTATAACCTGCTTGGGTTAGAATGGATAGTGCAAGTCCATTTCAACCGTGGGCCACTGACGATAGTGCGAAAAATGTTAAAACTGAGAAGGAACTAGTGGATGACGCGAAACTTCATCGGGAAAATGTCAATCATCCAAAACATAGGCAAACTGCGTCTTACAATAAAGAAAGTATCGCCGTTGCAAGCAACGCTCCGGGATCGTCGAGCTCCGCGGCTCCCGGCGGCGAGCCCGCGCGGGGCAGCGAGTCCAACATGGACTCTAGCAAAATAGCTTCCATGCAGCAGATAGTCGAGAACACCCTGAGGTAACGTCAGATATTCTAAACAAGATTATACAAAACCCGCTGACTTCTAGCGTTCCCACACCCACACATATTTATAGCTAATTTAGTAGTGCCATGATAGTGAGCCTTTGTTATCAGCAACACAGCTGTTAGGGTTGCTGCACAGTGGCCAAGTACATACTCCTTTCATTTGATAACTTTCTATGTCTTATACAGTAAATATGTTTACTTTTATAGGTGTATTGAAAGGCATAGAATTTTGTATAATTTTTCTGATTATGGAAATATTAAGTTTGTAGTAGAATATAATAGTAAGTTGTAGCAGAATAGAATAGTAAGTTTGTAACTAAAATAAAATACAAAATACTTTTGTTTAGCTGTATGTAATTGTGGCCTTAAGTTTGGGTATTTAAATCAGACATAATATCTAAATTAGGTGGTGTGAAAATCCAGTTATGGCACTAACTTAGCTAAAATTTAATTTCTTTCACAAACACTAAATCAAAATCAAAAGTTATTCAAAGTAGGCTGAAAATCAGCACTTTTCGAACGTCAAAACAAAAGACAGCCCCCAAAACGCCCACCCGTCACTCACACACACAAAGCTCTTGCAACTTGCAATACTGAAAAAAGTACTGTTGTTGCAGTCAGGAGGGTCGACAGAGAGTAGCCCAGCTACTGGAAGCAGTGGAAGCACTCAGTGGTGCGGAGAGACTACTTCTGTACCTGCGCTTACCCACGGGAGTACCACAACATGATCCTCTCAAACAGCCAATCAATCCACTGGGCTCAAGGTATGTCTTTAAAACTATTACCCTCCTAATTACTAGCTGATTATGAATACACTACATCTAACACTTCTCTCAGTTCCAAGTTCCAACCCTGTAATAAGAGATCTTACAAGTTATACTGAAAAGTTTCATCAAAATCAGTCCACAAGTTATTGTGTGAGAGAGTAACAAACACCCACATATCACCAAAAGGTACATATTAAATAATAAACTCTGATATGATTTAATTTACAAGAACATCATTTAATCCAACATAGTAGATATAGATATTATGTATAAAATCACACTGCCTTGTTAGTTAGGTCATATTAACATAATATATTTAAATTTAATTCTGGATTCCAAAGTGATGTAAACAAGGATATTAGTATATCAATTTAATATACCGTTAATATCCTCAATTTGTGACTCCAACATTAGACCTTTTTCCCCAAAATGTTAAGTAGAAGTTCATTTAAATTCCTAAGAAAAAAAAAATTCTGTTTAATAATACCTAAAATGTATATTGATTATGACCAATATTAATATTAATTATGACCAATATTAGTAAGTATTAAACGATTTTACATAACACTCATCCAACAAAATGTTTTCAATTCAAACCCATTCTAATGTAGTTCAATTCCAAGATGCATGTCCATATATTGTTCTAGTATGACCTTTCATTATGTAATGCATATTTTTAACTGTTGTATGTGTTCCAGGGCTGAACTTCAGCAGACTGTAACATGGATACAGACACATTTAGAAGTCGACCCGGATGTATCTTTACCTAAGCAGGATGTGTACGATGAATACATGTGAGTATTTATCATGTTTACAAATTCTTATAAGAATCCTCTAAGAAATACATAGGTAAATAAGAAAAATATATTTCAAGAATCTGAGCTATTTATATGTCTAGTATTTTTTTTAAGGTCATGTATTCACTCTATTGATAGAGTCAGGTGTATAAAAAGAAACCAGACTGAGACTTGTCAGTATCAGTATTTTATAATTTCCTGTTTCTGATGAAGGCGTCAATCTTAATATAACTCCTGCACGCGTCTCGCTAGCACCCACAGGAAATGATAGAGTTGCTTATTCCTTGCTCACAGCATTCGAATTATGAACTGTTTTTTTTTTTCAACAGTGCACATTGTATGAGCAGTAATATGAAACCTCTTTCGACTGCGGATTTCGGCAAAGTTATGAAGCAGGTGTACCCGACTGTGAGGCCTCGACGGCTGGGGACGCGCGGTAACTCCAGGTATTGTCAGAATATTATTATTTCTTACTGTTTTTTAGTTTATTTGATAAAGTTTAATAGATCTCAGTAAAAATGAAAATGCAATAAAATGGTATCTTACCTTTTGAACTGCTCAAAATAGCCCTCCTCATTTGTATTTTTTGGTCAAGGTTTACTATCTAAGAGTGTAAGAAAGGAATAGTATAGGGTCATAATTATTTTTCTGTTGTATTATGAAATCAATTTATTGTTTCAATGTTATCTTTAATATCTTAATTCACAGTAGCTCAAAGCTGCGATTGCCATCCATCACATTAGTACTTGTATCCATATCACTAAATATATCACTGACCTAAGGTACCTTCTCACACACATAAATATGAGATACAATATCAGACAAAAGCAAATTTCAGTTTTAGTTGTTTTCAAGACATGAAATGCTTTTAAAAAAAAATTGGTTAATAATAAATATTATAAACAAATTAATGTATGTATACACTAAGGTATTAATAAAAATAATGCACCTGCTATGTATGCTCTAATACCCAGAAATGCACGTACTTGTAGTAGCAACGTTACTGTTCATTAGATTGGGTGTCAAAGCATTTTTATGATTGAAATATACTGTAACAGCAGAATATCAGTTACAAGTCTCACGCACACATGGACACGACTTCGTTACATACATAACACATTCTTGTGTGCCTCCTTATAGTATTGATAAGTATATGTATGTATGATATCATGCTAACGATCACTAATTGATTTAGTAAAGCATAATCAGTGCTGTTGCGTTTCGTCTCTCCTCCATAAAAAAATACCTACTAAATAATGACACAACGTTGAGCCCAGTATATTTGTGTAGTGTTTCAATTCGAACAATAGAATGGTCCACATTGGTCTAAAATCCGGATATTACGGATTTTATAATAAGGCAACATATAAAAAAAATTACTAACATTCAATGCCCCTTGCAGAAACCATACAAAATAATGTTAAACAAAGGTCTCTTATAAAACAAAAGCTTGCGCCTGTAGATGTGAAGACGCGTAGGAGTAAGAGACTCATTCTATCATGCTAAGCAATATTGGCCTTTACCATCATATTCTGGACAATGATTTGTTACATTAAATACTTGTTACCTATTTACTTTCTAATAACACATAGCCCAATGTCATAATCCTCTGCAGTACCAAAAATATATATAAAAAATCCTATGATAGAATTCAGGTACATAGTACTGGCTGATAGTAGGGTAAACCGAGGTATAACTGGCCACTTTCAATTATTAGCCACTTTTCACTTTGACTGCATAAATTAAGAACTATTCTCATAGAACGCCATCTATTATTTATTTTTAGTATTACCTACTCAACTAGCTTTCATTATAGTGACAGTTTTTTCCTCTATGAAGACTAGCGCCAAAAATATCGGTCATTTTGTGACAGCACGCGTACGAGTTCCGACGTGAACGGTAAATCCTTAATTTTTTTTTAAGGTAATGATTGAATTTAAAAGTGAATTTTGTAATACTTCGTGTAGTAAACGTGAGTTGATTGTGTTTGTGGTATTGTATAGATGGTAAACGATCGTTTTTTAAGGTTTTATTCTGTCAGTATCTATAATAAAGCGAGATTAGTTGGGTGGCCAGTTATTGATTTTCATTTTTGTGTATTTTCATTTATTGGCCACTCATGCCAGTTACTGAATTATACGCTAATGTCCGAATTTTACGAAAAAATAAACATATTTAGAATGAGTATAAGGCACACTATCGTGTAAAAAAAATCCAGATAAAAATATACACGTTTATCAGTAACTGGCATGGGTGGCCAATTACTGATAGTTGTATGGCCAGTTACTGACGGATTTTTTTTTTTTGTTGGACAGATTTTCTGAAATGTCTTTAAAAAAACGCCAATACTCTAAAGAGGCAATAGAAAATGCTATCAAATTTATTGAAAACAATGAAGGTATCCAATCCAAATAAAACAATTTCTGTTGTCTCGAATATACCTTTCTCGGAATACCTGAAACAAAATCATCATAATCCTGCCCTTATCCCAATTTTATTTGGGGTCGGCGCAGCATGTTTTCTCCTTCCATACTCTTCTATCTGCCGTCATCTCACAAGTAACATTCTTTCTACTTTCACACAATCCATCCATCGTTTCTTTGGTCTTCCTTTTCCACTATATCCGTCCACATTCATACTCATCATGTTCCTCACAACATGATTCTCATTCCTCCGCATCACATGCCCATACCATGACAGCCGGTTTCCACGCAGTTTTTCTGATACCGGCGCTACTTTCAAACTTCCTCTTATATACTCATTCCTCACTCTATCCATTTGCGTAACACCACACATATGTACCTCTTAACATTCTCATCTCTGCCGCATGCAATTGTCTTTCATTCGTCGCTTTTGTGGGCCAGCACTCTGATCCATACAAGACAGCAGGTCTGACAATACTCTTGTAAATTTTCCCCTACCTGAAACAAAATACCTGAATACCTGAAACAAAAGTTGCCCGATTTTCCCAAACGACAACGAAAGCGCCAAATTGAGCGAAACATCCAATCAATATGTTGACAAGATAAGAGAAAAACAATTTAAAAAAGCAAGAAGAAGATGCCGCAAAAGAAGAAACGAAGAGATTACGAGAAGAGAAAAAAAGTCAAAAAGAGAATGATGTACCAAATAAAAAACTAAAGAATAAAACAAAAAAGACTGCTACTAACAAAATTATAAATAGTCAAGACGAGTCCAAGAAACTGTTGGAAAATAAGAAAAACGTGTTACTTGTTGTGACTATTGTTTGAATCTAATAACAAGAAGGGTGATCCTAAGTAGGCTCTGTAACAAACAATTTCATGAGAATACCATTGTCTCACAGGATTCATATTCCTGAGGCTGAATGTGATTCTTTTTTGTGCCATAATTGTTACAAAGAGAGAGATTAGATCTGATGATGATGTAATTAATTAATTTAAGCACGTCAATAAAACTACTAATGACAAGTTCCTCGTTACCATACTATGATTTAAGAGCAAACGAACTGTGGTATAATATATGGTAGTATATTAAGCTAAGTTGTAGTTTTTTTTTACGAATTAAGAACCACCTTGTTAGAATTTGTTTTATTATGTTTTTTAAGTTTTTAATTTCTAATATAGTTGCTTTATTCTATATATTTTAATTGATTTTAAATATTATTTTTGTATGGCCAGTTATTGGTATTATGGTGGCTAATATCTAATTTTAAATGGCCAGTTACTACTAAAAAATACTACTTTTTCATTCTGTTAAAATATTACTACATAATTCTATGTTGTTTCATTTTTTACTCACTAATAACGATAAATGGATACTTGCTTTAACTAAAGTTGATACAAGAATATTAATTTCTGGACACATTTCGCCATGGCACTTAAATGAACAACTCGCTGTCCTTAAGTGGCCAGTTACTGGTGAGTTTACCCTACTATCGTTGTTCGTGAGTAGTCAGTGGAAGTCAATTAATAACATGTTAAGTTCACAATAATAATTGTATCCACTTAACATAGATATAATGTAATGCATGCACCTACATATAAATAAATTGTATAGGAAACTGGAAAATGACTAATCTCTACACGTGTACTGCATAGTTACGTCAAAGCGCTTCTGTTAAGGCGCATTATTTACTTGTAAATAAACTTCAATCATGTAAAATAATAGGAAAATGGTTTTTACTGCCGTGGAATTGGGTAATAAGTGACGCAGGGCAAAAGCAAAGGTGCGTAAATGCAGAAATAGGATGACTCCCCCATATATAGGTATCTATTCGACTGTCATTATATTTTTTTTATGACCTAGTACCTACCTAAGTGATAAAAAAATCAAAGTTTTCTTTCCAATCAAAGTTATATAAAAACTTTATAGTGACTTAATCGGTTTAAACTATGGAACTGTAATAGCAAAATTCTAAGTAAACAAATTCTACAGGGTCAACAACAAAATTAAGCAAGAAAGAAGGTTATGGTAGGACATATATTAAGTGCAATCAGTATAATAGTTTTTTTTTCAATGATAAGATAGTTTACTAAAATTAGCAAGACTTGTAATTCTTTATCACTTGATGTGACGATCTGTTAGATAATGTAGCGAACTAACCGAGATATTAAAATAAGTAAGTCATTTAGATTTATTCAAAAGATAGCCTTTGAAATCCCGCGCCCGTACATAATGTTTATTTCATAGCTATGATGGAGACTGTGATGCGATGGTAGAAGACTTTCTTATTTTAAAATTAGATCATGCTAATTAACAAAGAGGAAACTTTTTTTTGTGCCCTAAAGGTTCTAACTTACCGAACTATTAAGCCGGCTTGAAAAATTACTTCACTGAAACCTACACTCTTCCCGAGTACGATAGGCTATATTTTAACCGTACGAGTACGGGTAGAAGTTCTCCCAGGTTGCGGGTGAAACCGCGGGAAATCAACCAGTATTTATCATGTAACTCCGTTGCAGATACTGTTGTGATGACAAAGCGAATTACCAATTTAATATAAAAAATAATCGTTAACAAGTAACTGCTTACTTAACATGAAATACGTTATGTTATCATCATAAAGATTATTTTGTATAACGTGTGACAATAATTAACGAGATAACCCTTTCGATGCTTGGATAATTTACTCGGTTTGTTTCGAATACGAGTGTCTTTGTTATGGATTTAGAAATTGGCCATTATATATAAGAATTAAAGGATAATAGATAAATCTGATGTTCTTCTAGAGCACCTTCGGCCCCCGTTAATGGAACTACTAGTGGAACTGTCCTTAGATGCTTTTGAAGCAACTTCTTCACTATGAAATTAATGTGACAAACGCATAATTGTATCTATTCCATTATATTGGTACACAAAATAGGTACTTTGTCCATTTTCGATATCTCATTGCAGCAATAATTATTATATTTAATTTATCTGTGCCCGATCACTCGCGTTTGTTGTGTGACCATCACAATTGGCAAGTTTTATCATTATAAGCAAATCTTATTTTACGTTATCTATGACGTAAACATAATAAGATATGCACTGATAAAACAATTGCTTCAGAATATATTTTTTTATATTTACTTAACATGAATTGATAGTCGCGTGCGGTTCCGATAAAAGAGCATGTTTAATGCATGAATAAAGCACTGACTATTAAGTGTAGGTACTTAAGTAATATTTGATTCAGTTATTTACCTACTTATTTTAAATGATGTACCTACTAAGTATTTATAATACCTAAGTTCAAGGTTTAAGTGTAGTTGTAAACAATTGTTTAAAGACGCGGACGTATTTTATTTATGTAGGCACCTATTTAATAGAGTTCGCTCTTAACAAAGTGCCTAGTTGATGTCGTTGACCCTTTCTAATATCACTTTATGGGTGACGTCGGCTGGCCGAGCGTATCATATGTTGTTTACTATTGACACGTGGAAATCACTGCGAATACGACAAATACAACAATGTAACAATCATTGTTATTTATATTCCAACAATCAAAGCAGAGAAAAATGAATGATCTAACACAAATATGCAATAAAAATCACTCTTGAATGACCCCCGGTCCGATACCGGATATTATGAGTAAAAAAAAGTATGATGTAACAACATGTTATCTGCTACTGAATTGTCCGTCTAACCATTAATCATTCGCTTTGAGAGCATACTGAGAACTAATAGATTAAACATCCCGATACCTGCTGCGTAATGATGCTTTTGATCATGTTTCGACCGATATCTATTTGTTAGTTTACAGGCGCGTCGCAAGGAATATACATACATATTCAAAATGCATTATTATATGTGCATGTATGTGCATACACGTGCCATTTGTTAAGAGATACGTACGATAATAAGTCAACAGATAATATGGTATTGTACTACATAGTTATTTATTGGTCAAGAATGTTACTTTTTTCTGTTAGGTTTTTCTAAACTTGTCTCCAAATTATTCTGGTACTTATGAACTATTACTTTCTCCACACCAAAAATATGGTTGGGTAGTACTTAATCTTTTAATTTTATACATATAGGTACCTAGATTTAGTTCCTGTTCAATATGCTCAAAAACTCTAAGAATTGCTCTTTTTCATGGACCTGTCTTTTTCTAGGTATTGCTATGCGGGTCTAAGAAAGAAGATCAAATTAGAAGTGCCGCAGTTACCCGATTTGGGTGAAGCATCCAAGGTATGTATTTTAGTTGCTGTTTGCAGATTAGTTAAAAGGATCAATCAAAGACATTCTATATAAAAGTCCCGGGAAAGGAGTACCTATATGTATGATGCTAATATAATTAAGAGGCCCACTCGGGGTTTCTGCAGCAAAGGGTAGGTACAAAGGCCATGAATATTTATGTTCTTAGAAAGTTATATTATTTCTTCTCAGGATCAAATATAGATTAACAGTACCTAGTCTTAAACAATATATTTACCCAATAGATGATAATGTACCAATTTCAAGGACGGTTTTTATTAGATTACTTACCGGACCCTCCGATCTCACCTCTCACCTTGCTGGGCGTCCGAGGGCAAGTGATTGCGTGTACTTTGTAGCTAAATGCATTTCTAAAACTTAACAGCCAATCAATTATTGAATACAACTAGTATACCTCTAGAAGTCTAGAGTATGACTTAATATGATGTAGTCTCATGTGTTTTCCTCTATTCACAAAAAAAAAAAACTGAATATGTAAATTCACTTGACGCATATTTAGGGCAGGCTAGACCCTTTATTTATTTATTTTTTTCAAAAAGAAAAGGGGAAAAAACACGCAAAAAATTATATGAAAAATAATTTACGGGCAATCCAGGAAGCGGGTATGGGGTGAAAAACAGTTTATTGCGGTTTCATGCAAAACTAAGTTCTACGGAAAAAAAAAATATGTTAGTGGGTTTCAATGACATGTGGGTATAATGTTCTTACAGGAACCAACTGCGGCATCTCGGGAAACTGAGAGGATAGTGTGCGAATGGGCCGAAACAAAGTTAGGTAAGTGGCTACTTCCAAAATATTTGCCCTGATCGAACTTGTTGTACTTAGTTTTATTGCTATAAGTTTTATTTAATTTTAAGACTAATAAAAGTAACCCTTCTTAGCAAATACTTAAATTGTTTTCTTAGGCTCCAATTCTATGGTAATAGATCCGTGTATGTTCGATATTGTGATTGTCGGTTGTGTGTCAGGCATGAAGTTCGCGAGTGTGTCGGAGCTGTCGCGGCACCTGATGTCGGCGAGCACGCAGCACACCGCGCCCGGGCCCGCCAGCGCCTCGCCGCCGCCTCTTGCGCAAACGCACGGTAACTATCAATTGCTACAGTAAACAGAGATTATAACAAATAACATGATATCGCGAATTATACCATACTATTTACGGGCGTACAGATAAATAATTTCTTTGGCAACTTTCAGCACCAGCAGAAGACGCAACAAGTCGACAGTTAATCAAGCACCTGAAAAGGAAAATTCAGGTAAGAACACGAAGAGATACTGTTCGTGCACTGCTAGTGGTAAATATTTAGATCAAGTCATTGTATATAAGGTTAATATGCTTGACCGACAGACCCAAGGAACACCGGGCCGTCCCAAAAAGAACAAAGGCCAAGAGGTTTCCGGGGAGTCCCCTCCGTCCACGTCGTACGCGGGCCACCACCAGCCGATGAAACACGAGAGCGAGCCGCTGCCCGACATGAGCTACTACCCCGCGCAGCCGCCGTACGTGCCCGTGTACGAAGTGCGGCCGCCCATGCCGCCCTACGCCGCCCCGCCGCGCGCGCACCCCCCGCACCCCGCGCACCCGCCGCCGCCGCCGCCCGCGCAACCGCTGCCGCTGCACGACTACCGCGCCGACCCCTACGCCTTCGAGCCCGCCTACGCGCCGCGCGACCTGACGCGCGTCGACGTGGCGCACAACCTGCCCATCAACCTCAGCAGCGACGCCTCGCTCGACCTGTCCACCGAGCGCACGGACTGGCAGCGGCGCCGCCCGCCCGAGCCGCCGCCGGCGCCGCGCCTGCCGCTGCCCGGCAAGAAGCTCATCCTGGAGGCCTACCACAGCGAGACGCGGGCGGCCTCGCCCCGCGCGCCCGCGCCCGACGAGTTCCCGCGCGCCGAGTACCTGCCCAAGAAGATGCGCGCCGCCGAGATCCTGGGCGGCAAGCTGGCGGCCGCCCGCCAGGCGCTGCTGCCGCCCGCGCCCGCGCCGCCGCCCGACGCGCCCGCCGATGCTCCCGTTCGTCCCGAGGTTGCTTTTTTAGAGGATCCAAAAAACTTAACGAGCCGGTCCAAAAGCACCGCCGCGGCGCTGGCCCGGGAGGAACAGGAGGCGGCGAGTCCCACACGGTCGGTGAAGGCTCCGACGTCTAAGTCCGAAATGCTACGCAATAAACTACGGAAATCCAGCGGCCGAGCCAGTGGACCCTCGCCGGATCGGGCGGGATCGCCCGAGCGAACCGCCACGCCTGATTCGTGTTGCGGTCTAGATGGGATTAACATTAAAACGGGGATGATCTGTGAAGAGAAACACTCGGAGATTCTTAACAGGGAACGTGTCATCAGCATATGTAACATTGATAAGCATGATTTAGATGATTATTTGAACGAGGGCAACAGTCAGGAACATGAGGAGGAGCTACTGCAGTATTTTCATCACCGCGCTAACCAGGCGCAGACACAAGCGAACGCGAGCACGTCTGACAGTACAGCTGCTTTTTTAGAACGAGGCCAGGACCCACACGACGAACATAGTCAGGGCAAAAACGAAAAGATATCACAGCTCAGAGAATTATTAGCTAAAAACTTGAAAAACCAGAGTGGGTCTAGTTCTCAAACTATGCAAATCAATCAGGAGACTCAACTATCGCAAGAAAACTCTCATGAACCTCCGCCTATAAAGACTACTATTTCTGAAGGAGCCTTTAAGCCGCTGCCTGCAAATGAACCAGATATGAATGGGCCGACCATGATCAATCAAAATGCTTTGAACACCAACAAGCACAGTAATTCTGTTCCTAACCAAAACGGCACTTCTTTATCGTACATCAATGATACTTCATCCAATCAAGTAGTTGGCAATGTTGGAGGCCCACATTTGTACAACGGACATTGTCATAACGAACCTCAGAGTCCGACTACCAGAACACAACAATACGAGTTTGTGCCCATTTCTGATGGATGCCATTCGCCTGGCAATTTTCATTCCAAGTCACCATTAGGTTTTGGACAAAGAGGTCAAAGCCCATCTAAAGTCAATAAACAGATTATAATGGGTGGTTCGTTGCAGACGTCACCTATATCGCACAGCACTGCTGCCAGCCCATTCGTGAGTCCACGTAACACCCCGGTGCCGCGGTCCCGACTGTGTCCCCGACCAATACCTAAACACAATGGAAGGAAACGCCGCAATCCTCTGTCCCTGGGCGTTGCAGATCCCTGCTCCAAACAGTTTGCCATACCCAACGATCAAAAGTTTATGAGCAAGTCAACTGTCTGCGGCCCCGGCAAGTACTGCCAACCGATCTCGGCTCCTCCCTCGCCAAATATACTCACGCAATATAAGAACCATAATATGTATTCGTGCCCTTCCGGAATGTCTAATGGCTCAAATAACCTTTGTTTGAATTTTTTACCGAACGCACCATTTCGAGATCACGTTAATGGAGATCAGCCGTTGTCTGCTGATCCATTGTCAAGTGAGGTCAGTCAGTTTTTCCAGGAGTCGTTAGTCACATACAGATCGGGTCCCGATACTTTCAGATCTCAGTCTGTGCCGCTGAAACAGGGCATAGGAAATATGGGACTTTTGAGTTATAACAACACTCCAGTAGGATCAGTTCCACCAACACCTGTCCCGAATGAGTTCTGTGATTTCGGATCTCTCGCTGATACTTGTGACATATCAAAAGCTGGACTTAATAGAGAAACACTTGACAAAATCTATGATGCCATCGACAGCAGCAACGATGTCCTTACGACTAGCGCTACACAAAGTATTTTGAGTACCAATGACACTCTGAGTAACGGTTGTGATCCCTTGCCCGAACATCAGATACTCTCAGATGATCAATTAACTTCGATTATACCGAGCGGTGAAGATTTGCTGGAAAGAAGCAATCAGTTCAGCCAATCGTTCACCAACGACAGCGCTGCCGCCGACAACGTAGAAGACTTTCTGAAACGAGCCAATAGTATTGAGTTTGACATATCGGAATTAGTTACAGAAAAGAATAAATACTACAACACATCACGATCGGTCCCGAGTACACCGCTTCCGTACAAACGCACCGCGCCTAACTTGCAGATAGATTCGCGGCGATCGCGGGAACTGTTCACTGCCGAGAATTATTCGAACGCATCGAACGGCATATCGTCGAAGTCAGTGCCATCGACTCCTCAGTTCGCGGAGGACAGAAGCGTGTTCAGTTACAGCAACAGAGATTTCCTAATAAACGGCAACTCGGTGTGCGGGTCGTCGGCGCTGCACGAGCCGGTGGTGGAGAGCGAGGCGCTGACGTCGCCGCTGCACGACATGCTGCGCGAGGACATCCTGGGCGAGCCGCTGACGCCGGCGCTGCTGGCCGACCTCGACAAGATGGACGCCACGCCCTACGTCGACCTCTAGTCAGCTCTTCTCCTCTCGCCCTCTGTATATATGTACTATATTATAAGTTTCGATTTGTTTGTACAGATACCGATCAATTGGATATCTACATAGTACAATGTATTCGTATGCCTTCAGTGAAGGCAAGTGCTAAGTTGTGCATACCTAGTTTAAATTTGGATCGCACACTCCCAAAAATTGAGTCAATAATCAATGCACTATAATATTGTGATAATAATAAAACTTTGTGACATCAATTATAGAGTAAGCTAAAGCGAAACTCTAAATTTTATTTTTGACGGCTCCTCTGAGCCAATTTGTTATGCCACTTTTAAAATATTGGCAATTTTTGTTTGCAATACTTAACCACGTTAGTTGAAAAAGTGAACATGCTACTCGAACTTGCAGCAACCTTGATATCGCTGTTCTCTTAGCTCACAAATGTCAAGTGACACCTAAAATTGATGGAATAGTACTTGAATCATTATTATGTCTGCTATCATTTTAATTTCTATTACAAATGTGATGACTGCGCGTGGGGCCGCGGCTCAGCTGTCCACATGCGCAGGACGCGTGTGATGCAACGGACCACATTATATAATAATAATATATATATGATATCATAAGATGAACTTCCGACAAGGATTCAATAAAACTTCAAAGACTAGATACGATACGTTCAGCCTGATGTGAAATTGACTAATTATATACAAAGATACGCACTGTCGGTACATACGTAAATGTATTATGTGTACTAGCTAGGTTTAGGGATGGTGGAAAGATGATTTTAGTATTTACCGACTGTATACGTTATTATAATATTGGGCATACCACTGGAAAACGATAATTCAATGTCTTACCTGGAGCTGATCGTTAATTAATATCTATGAAATTACTGTTACTGCGTTTGTTGTAGTTCATGTTTGAATCAAGATAGATGCTGCTTCAAATCGATCTTGTTCCATGTTATTAGGCTTACTATGTGTCCATTGCTTTTGAATGTATACGTGTGAACTGCTAAACTAGATAAGTGTTGCAGTATATCTCATACAAATGTTTCATTGTGTTGTTCATTTGTTAAACTGTCGAGTATGCTATGCATGTGAACATAGGCCGTAAGTTTACGTTTTCTAACATATTCTTTACATAACTCTGCTTGTATTGTAACATAAGTGTAAGTGGTATGTGCCTCGTGACAATATCTGCGCTCATTATTAATCACAAAGAAACATCGAAATTTTGATACATATTTATATATATTAGTGAGATACAGTCAATAGTGATACTAGCTAACCAGTTCCATCAACAACATCATGTGAAAGTAGCTAATGTACGTAGTTATAGTGTTTAACCAGACCAATGCAGCGTGCCAAGCGCGCTTAGTAAATTAGAATTGGTTTTTCATAAGAAAAATGATAAAATAGTATATAGTTTATGAAAAATGAATTTATTGTAAGTTAGCACAAAGATTTAATATATTTTATTATCACATAGGAGTTTTACTGATATACTAAATTTACATTGATCGCATAAAATGCGGGATGGAGAGTTGAACCTGCCAATGTGGCCGCAGTGAGCTTGTAAGGCGTTACTAAATTAAAATTACTCTTTCGTTGATTACTAGCGTCGAAGCCGGTCGCGTTTATTGGCGAATGGGTACAAGTTGAACCACGAGTAGTGAAAATACAACTACACTTCTTAAGATGTAGTTAGTTCTTCATTCATAAAATCACATTATTATTAAATATAGATAGGTTATTATTAATTCTTCCGCCTTTTGCCTCTAATTTCGTGATTTTCACTACTCTTCTTTATTATTAGCGGTACATGCATAAGTTTAAAATAATGTGTTGGAATAAAATCAAATTCACCCCTAAATTAGTATATGGTATGTGAAATGCAAGAGTTAACTTAAATATTTACGAAGCTAGGTGTAATATTTTTATTATTGCGCACGTTAACAAAACACAATCATACTAACAGAACGACTATAAATTCTAGTTCCGCCATAAGACCGGCTTCTTACACAATTTCAAGTTTGAAACTTATAAAAATAATACTGTCTCGTATGGCCTAGCAAAATTGTTGAGTATTTTGTTATAGTTTGTGTCTTGAGTATTGTTTCAAACTCAACTATGTTCTGTATGAATGAGATAATCTATATAAAAATTTCATTTTCCTGAACCTGTGCCTCAACAGCGAATGCTATAGGTCGTAAAATGTCCTTTTAAAGCTTAGTAGTTGGTTTGTTATAACGCTAGTACAAAACACACTGATTCGACAGGGATATACCTAGGTATATGTAAGTTAAACCGAAGACTGTTTAAAGTTTGTAGAATATTTTCAACACAAAGAAATAACTTGTCATGATCACTTCGTCTCGAGGAGTAGATGTACGCAACGAATAACCTCAGTGATCAGATCAGTGTTATTCCAATTTGGTACAACTTACCAAAATCGACTAGTACCTAATTACAATTAAGTTGTACATTTTGTTAAGGCTCGTCTCTCGTAAGTTTAAGACGTTGAAGCACTTTGTAAATACTTTCAATGTTTATTCCATTCTTCATTGTTTCATACCATTTTCATTCATCAGATTGTCGGCGATATGTAGATTGACAACAGAAACTAACAACAGTTAGTTTCATGTGTTGCTTACCATTGCTTGATGAGTCCACTATCATCAAATCAAACATTTCATCGTAGTAATTATAGATGTCAAGATATTTGTGCACTTTAAAATGACAATGTGTAATGAAAGGAATTATTATGTGTTTATTAGTACGGTAATATCTTCTCATTGGGTGTTGTGATTTGATTCACATCTCTTGAATCGTAACTTTTACATGTACTCTGTTCATATATCCCGATTTGTATGATCATTAAATATAATTCCTTTGGAATTGCAATGCATATTGCAAATTGTGTACATAATATAATAATTATAATCGCGTAAGGCGTTGATTAACATCACTTTAACGAAATATCCACACCGATGTAACTTGTAATGTATTAAATGATAAACAATTATTTTAAATTTAAGTATATTTTCTATTAACGGAATCAACCCACAGAAATTGAGTGGTATGAATAAAATATTTACTATGTTTTATGAAGGAAAATTAATGAAAATAAGAATTCAGTAAATCATAAATAATCCCCCATACATAATTATATTTAAAATATATTGTCTTTTATACATACATATATCTAAATATTAAATTCGATTTATTTTAAAGAATTCTTCTGTGAGATTTGGATTCATCGTACTTATGAATTATGTATATGTATATAAAATTTATTCATCAGTACCAAGTCTATAATTGCACTTCTGAGCTAATTTCAATTCAATGCATAAAAATCTTCGTATAACTTTTTGAGTACTGTCTACAATGCTGTTGACATGATAATAATTTCTTATTGATTTCCGTTAAATTATTTCAAATTTACTTTTTATAAATACAGAATTTATTTACAAAAATTGGACAATGTTTAGATGCTTTTTTAATAGAGAATGGTTTAGTAAGTATAGGAAACATTTGTTTAAATATTAATTTGTACCTGTAGATAGTTATTATTTGAATTTGATGTTTTTATCTAACAGCAAAACGAGATGACGGAGATATAAATTGTGTAAAAAATACTTTTAATCTAACACAACTGGAAATTTTCTTTCAGGCTTAGAATATGAAATGAATTTTATCATGTATATGTATTTTTCAATTTTACAATGTATTTAAAAATCAAAGATTTGAAATGAAATTTTTTACACCTTATGATTAAAAATTAATACATACATATATTAGATGGTATAATTTAACATTGGTAACTATGATTTCTTTTAGGAATATTTGTTAAAATTTCATGACTTAGGTATACATATTTTGTTTTGTATAAAAGTACCAATCAGTCACATAATGAGGTTTGTTGCTAAAATAAATCATTGTTAGTTAAATACAGCATTAATATTGGTTGAAACGTATTAATACATGACACCATTTAATTTTTATTACAACTTTGTTGTTCTGTTAATTATTGTTTTTATTTTCTAAATATTTTTATAAAATGTATGATAATACATATTAGTTAAATATTAAGCATATCTAGTTGTAAGTGAAAATATCCATGTTGTTGATTAGTCTTTTATGGATGTTGATTTACACCATTTGCTATGCAGTGATAATAAATGGTACGATAGTAGTTGCCATTCTTTTTATTTGCACCCCTTTTCCTCATGTTTTTTTTAAAGTAATCTCCAAAGTTTGTCTGTACATATTTCATTTTTAACATTCAGTAGAAGTAGTGAAGTGTGAAATGGCCTTCAGATTCAATGAAAAAAAAAACATTTCCAGAACAGTAGGTTAAAATATGAAAATCGATTGTACAAAATTATATCACATAAAATCTCATTCTCAAACATTTGTACATTCATTCACTCACAAAGTTTTGTATAGCAACCGTGTCAGCATTGTTAATAAATAAAAATTAACATGAATATGGGGCTTAAGTTGAACCTAATGTATAATCTTATTTACGTTATTACAATCGCCTTACTAAATATTATACAGATAATATGTTAACAATTAATTAAGGTAATGTTTCTGTCTGTAGCCCTCACCTTGCTCCCAACATTGGGTAACAATTTTATTAAAAATATTAATATAATCTATATGTAAATAAATATATAACCATTACAAGGTGTCATAAAATCAGCTTATCTTTACAACTTATAAACTTAACAAATAATTACAAACTCAGTTTGTCATCTTTGATTTTTGTACAACAATACAAAAAGAGTTTGAGGGTATACTTTACATTACAGTGTTACCATGTACCTTACCATAATTATCTATAAACCAGGGAAGTAGTATGGGATCATCTTGATGTGAATAATGTTGAGCCACTTGGACAGGCATGCCGGGACTCCACTCAAACATCAAGCTAATCATTGGCAGATCTTGTAATCTGTTCAAATATGCCTCCCCGTGTTTGTGTTTTATTTCTCTTGCTAGGCAACGCTTCACATATATAAGGAAAGTATCCAAGAAGTTGAAGCACACATCAGGATTCCAAAATCTCTGGAAATATAATAATGAATATTATTTTGAAACAACAAGTCAGCTCAAGTGTGTACAGTCAGTAAAGTAAAAATAAATGGGACTGACTATACTTTTTCATTCATTATGTGTGAAATAGTGTGTATTTTAAAGTTTCATTTTGAGCAATAATCAGCAGTTATATTGATACAATTTATATTAATTGTGCAATAAATACCTGAGAAATTTTTACTAAATCTCTAATATTCCATTTCTTCAATTCCTCTACAATACCATCATCGTTTCTGTATCCACATAATATTGTGTCTATTCCAGCTAGAAATGACTGACACCACCATTTCTTTGATTTAAATCTCCTGTAATTTTATTTAAGTTTATAAAAACATTATTTTTTAACAACTACAAATGTATGCAATTATTGTAGGCTTGAAGCTTGCTATCTCTCCTGTATACTCTACTAAAAAATTACAAACCTAAAACTGGTTTCTTGCCTAGGATGTTCTATATGTCTATTGGTTTTCAGTTCAACAAATTCCTTATCTGATAAATATTTTACAATGGCTTCTGGTCCCAGTTCTGAGGGTGGTTTGGTAACAGCTGCTTTATCACATCTGATGCCATCCATCTCAGCACCATAGACTATGGTGTGACGATTCAAGTGTGTTGTGAAAACTAATGAGAACTCCTTTGTCTCATCTACAGGTTCATCAGGATTTGGCTCTGAATCTGGCTCATCTGTAAATGTTTTAAATACATTTTATAATATAGTAAACAAAAATGCTGATGGAATTTAGTGCTTTCTGCATTAATGGGGTTCTTCATATGGTAGAACTCTTAATAACGAAATTTTGAATTTCAAGAAAACTTTACTGTTGCTGGTTTACCTGATAGAAGAAACTGTTCAAATTTGTAACCCCATGAAGTAAACTGTTTATCTCTTTCAGTCATATTTTGCTTTCTGTTAATTTTATCTTCTGTGTCTCGTGCACATAAATAAATATTTCCTTTGTGTAGTATAGCTACAATTTTCCATGGCTCTCTATTCTCATATGGGGTGCAGGCCACGCAAGTCATCAGGCCTCGATAACAAAAGAACATTGACCTATCTAGGCTATTTTCCAAGGGAAATTTTAAGCGATGTTCATGTTCTAATAAAAACCTATGTAGGTCTATTAATTTCACGTCCCGGTCAGGGGGATGATGGATAGCCCTATCTAAATGAAGATTTAAGTCATAATGTACTCTTTCGTTACAAAGACGCCGTGCATATTTGAGATTCTCGAGACCAATGTAACCAATAACCTTAGGTCGATCAAATTTTGGGAAAGGCTTAGTATAAATGTTTGGATGAACATGTAGTTCAGGTTGCATTTTTACTTTGAAGTAAGGACAGTATGCTAAATACAAAACATAAGGTGGAAAAAGATGTGGGAAAGGTTTATGCTAGTAAAATTATGATAAAAATAATCAACGGTAACCATAACAATAAAATCACATTATCACATGGTCGTCATCAGTCAAAGTCAAAAGTGTCAATGTCAATACAAAAACCAAAAAGAACTAAAACAAATCATCACCCTTTCTTTTATTTATTTATGCCACACTGCTGGACCCGAGAAGGCCTGTTTCTCTCGCACAGGGAAGTATTGAGCATAATCACCACGCCACGCTATCTCAATGCTATTATTTATTGATTGAAAATAATTTGACGAAAGACAGTTTTTAGCACTGACCTCTATATTTATACACTGGACAGGCTGCTGTCAACGTGCTTTTGTGCCCGTTTGATAATCGCCATTTTGGCGCTGTTAGACGTAGCAAGTGTCCGTGGTACTAAAATTATTTTACAGTGAACCAATGATCAAACACTTCTCTCACAGCCATTTGAAATTATACGTCAAAATTAGTTCTGTGGACACTCGCTTAGACGATATTGGCGCTTCAAATGGGCACAAAAAAATTGCTGTCAAACGTACGGAACAGCCTGTCCAGTGATATATATAGAGGTCAGTGGTTTTTAGTGATCTGGGCACATCACTAACCAATTGGCGGATGTCAAAATCGTTGAACAGTGTCCCTTCTGTCAAATTCAAACTGAAGAGGCGGTTATTATTGGCTTCATTTTAGCTACTTATTCTTGTTTGATCACTATTTTTATGCTAAATGTGTGTACTCGAAGCACCGTTTGAAGGTGTCAATTAAATGTAAATATTGGGCAATGGCATTGGTACTTTGAACCAAAAGTTTATTCATAGAAAATGGATTCCCGTTTTCATAAATGTAGACTGTGCTTGAAACTAGGTGATTTTTGTTCAATATTCGAACAAGATGAATGCATTAAGTTATCTGATATGGTGATGTCTTTCACGAATATTCAAGTAAGTACTAAATTACTTATTGCGAGACTGTGTTGTCCACCGCATGATGCTGGTTGGTTGTAATCAACCAACTCGTTTGATTATTTTCTAGATATACGAAGGTGACGGATTATCAGATCGCGTTTGCTCCTCATGTATAGAGAATCTGAGCACTGCTTATTTGTTTAAGCAGCAATGTGAAAGAATCGACAATTTGATAAGAAAATGTCCAGGTACCCAAAAGTTATTTAATGTATGTACATGGTTTAATGTTTTATAACTGACCTTGTTTATACTCATGTTTTCTTGTGTTATTTATTTTAATGTTAACAGAAACCAACATAAACAAGCCTTCTGTAAGTGACTACAATGACTTCTTTACTAAAGAGTTTCATATGCATGATGGCAGTATGGAAGAATATGTTTCTGCTGAAGGGGACAATGATCAAAACTTTTTCAAAGACAACATGGACAGCAACAGCAGTATTTTCCATGAAATAAGTGATGAGACGGACAGTGATGTTGATTCCATTAAATGTGGAGGTTGCAATGAGTCCTATAGCAAGTTGGGCACACATACTTGTCGGACCACATGCACTATAGAGCAAAATCAATTGCAAAGATCAAGCAGCAATGAAACTCTTGTAGCATCAGATGTAGTAGGCAGCCAGCAAACAGTCAGGGCTACCCAATCTCTTCCCCCGCGAGCTACACAGCCACTGCCTGATATACCTGAGGACATGGATGTCACTTGTGTACTTTGTGATGAGAAATTTGATCAGTATGACAACTATGTCATACATTTCAATAGGTGCACAACCAATGTGAAGCTGCACCATTATGTCTGTCCAGTGTGCCATGACATATATACTGAAAAACTAGCATACTTAGAACATCTTAAGGCTGAACACTTTAAAGTGACATCCAAGGAGACTGTAGTACATTACAAAGCTGGTTTCATTGACCCAGGAGAGGATTGTGTGGATTTTGTGCCATCGTTAGAAAAGACTAGAAAACCGAAGACTGTGCGGCGACAAATAGGTTGGTCTGTTGAGGATATTTATCAAGAAATTGATTGCAAAAAAGTTGAAGAAAAACAAACCCCCACTTCAAGTCCCTTTAAAACTTTCCTCTCAAAGTTGGGGAATGAGTGAGTTACAAATTGAATATTGGCATGTCTGGGATCTGCCTAAGTATATTTCAGTTGTATATTATTACTAATTACTTCATGCTTTACCTAATGGGAAACTGCTTTGTTGCTCCAAACAACTTTTGATATAGGTCACAATTTCTCTCTTCTGTCTATCTCTATTAGAATAGTTAAAATAAAAGTTACTGCATTTAATTTCATATTATGGGAAATAACTTTTATATTCATATTTACCTACATGCTTCAAGAATCAAACAAGTTACATGATTAAGCTGTTACTGAAACACCAATAATCATTTATATCTGTTAATTGTAAATATGTTCAGCCTTCTGTTCTACCAGTGTGCAGTAAAAAGCAAGCCATTTTGTGATATAATATTAAATTTATATAATGTTTACAGAACTTTCAGTAGGCAGAGTACTCCCAAAAAAGTGAGTTTCCGAAAATTAATAGAAAGTGGCAAAGAGAAGACTGCCAACTATCTGCCATTTCAGAAGTACATTCAGAACTACAAACTTAAGAAGAAAGCTTCCAATTACAGCCCAATAAAGGGGAAGATGCAGGTGTCCACCAAAATTAAAGCCAGCTTGTGTGAAATGACCTCAGGTAAATTACATATTTACTATTGCAATTTATTGAGACTACATAAAAAAAAAATACTGAAAAAACAAGTCTCATTTATTTAGAGACCACTATTCTGCCAAGATTAATTTCCTTTACATTTAATTTTACTGAAGTATTTACTGTTACAGATAGTGACTATCATTCTCCTAGTGGGACATCTGAAGAGTCATGGAAACTGAAGCAGAATTTGATTTGTGCTTGTGAGAAGAAAATTTTTATGCTCTCAGAGAGCATTAATGTAAGTATGAAACAAAGACTATATGCTGGCTTTGCATAAACCCTCCATAAGTTATTGAAATGTCGAAATCAATATTGGGTGATTTACACATTAATCAATTTATATGGTTAATCAGATCCTACTTCATAGTTGATCTTTTTTATAGTTTTGGAAAACAAAAGTACTTTATATGCTTTACTTACATTGAATTATTAAGCTCCGATTCGCGTAGTCAGTTATGCGTCCGTCCACATATTTTTGTATGCGTCGCGAGGCGGGAATAGGCACGCGTTCCTTTTCTTGCGGCCTGTACTTATTCAACTATGGTCCCTATGCACAAGAGACTGATGTCCGCGTACATTGGTACACCTAGACTGTACAAAGCTCTATAAAAACTTTAGATTACATTAAACATTTTTTTTCTTAGAACCGAGAGAGAATCGCTGCGATGATAAATGAATTAGGCGGCGTAGTGGCAGAAAATACAAAAATGGAGATGTTGGCAACACACTTTGTGGCGGTGTTGCCAGATGATACCTTCACGGGGATGATGGTGTGCGCCCTCGCTACCGGGAAATGGTTGATTCACGTCAACTTTATTTACGACAGTTTTCGATGCAAGAAGTTCTTACAGGTTTGTATTTCACGATAACTATATTATATATATGATTTATTTAATTAATATAAATTGCTGACTAATCTGGAGCAATCTGTATATCAAAAGAAATTAAAACTAACACTTTTTCTATTACAGGAATATCTGTACGAGTGGCTCAAACACCCGAGAATACTGGAGATTGACACAACTAGTGTGGAAGTAGCGAAAGCAGCCGTCTTCTGGCACTTAGAACTTGATGCACTAAGTGCCAAATTTCCTTTTGAGGGAAAACAAATTGTTCTGATCATGAAGAGAAAGTACCGACAATATTATCAGATGATATTCAAGACTTTAAAAGCAAAGCCTGTTACATATGATCCAAGGTAAATTAATTTAGATGTTTAAATTCAAACAATATGTAGATCTATACATTTTTATTAATCTCAAATACTCATGAATATTTAAGTATAACATACTGCCCATAACAAGCTAAAAGTGTCACCATTGAGATAGCAGAGATTCCTTCTTTGGTATTATTTCAAAGAATAATATCGTTTGTTTCTTAGCAGCATAATTTGGATCTGAAAAACTTTGGTTGTTTTGTTGTTTCTATATTTTCCTGAATTAACTGTCAATACACATTATAACTATTCACAGGACTCCAGGGAGTTGCTGCACAGCTGATTACTGTTTCGTGGATATGAAGATTATTGAACGAGTTAAACTCCGGTTTTTCGCTCGCCATAACGTTCCAGTGTTTCCATATCAGTATATATTAGTGTTCTTACTGAAGAGAGGTCAGGTAGAAGATGAATACAAGTATCTTTTGCAGGACTGCAAGAAATATGCAAAAGATACAATGTTCCTGTTAAACGATACTTATTGATATCTGAATTATAATTCCTATATTTATATTATTTTGTTGGTTTTCAATATTATTATTGTTGGTGGTGTTTTTGGGTAGTTAAATTGCTTTTATATTATACATTTTATATTATCGACATTTATATTTTATAAGAATAAGCCATATTATTTTTAGGAATAAAGATATATTTCTATAGAGTACTAAATGGTTTAATTTATATGCTTATTATGACATGTGTCCTCTGCGGGTGACCCTTGGTTTGCAAGGCATGATATTGTGATGATCTTGATACCTTTTTCTGCCGACCCTTATCTGAAAAGATTATAACGATAGAATAGATCGAGTTACAGGCGGTCAGCATGTCCAAATCTGATTTGCTATGCACAAATAATAAATGTTGAATAGAATTCTGTGAAATAGAAGATTTGCTTATAATAAAGTTATATCTATCATACTGAAGGCCAGTAAAAATGTACGTATGTTTGTTTTCATACCTTTGTATACACAACCCAACACGCGACTGTTGCTAATATAGTTCCTATCATTCCCCAAATTTGATCAGAACTGGGAAACGTGTCGTCGTTGAAATTAGATTTGAGTTCTGGCTCATCACAACTACAAAATGAAACTATATAAAGAAACATTGTTACTTGAATTTAAACTGACAATTTGAACACCATCAGACATTACCATCGACTATGGCTGGGAGAGCATAAATATTTAGCTAGGTTGTATACCTACAAAACGAAACTATTTCTTGAATTTTGTGGTAGGTATTATCACAAAGAAAATGAACTTTAGATATTACATAGATTTAGATTCTAAACCTGTAAGTAAACTGTAAACGAATGATGATGGTACCTAACGGAAAGTGTAAAGAAAGTGTCTATACAAGAATATAATAGTAGTCGTCGCAGTAAGTCTTACATTGTAAGTAGGTAGGCATGTGTTGCAATCTTTAATGTGACGATAACAACAATGAACAAAATTCTGCTGAAGTTACTTCCACGAGTCATTTGCGCTGACGATAAAACAGAGAGTGGATGTGTGTCAACAATTTTTGTTAACAAAGGTGGGTGGAAGTCACCTAGAGCAGCTACCATACGGAGATATTACATTTCTATGGCAGCTCGGCAGTTCTTGATACAGGGGCCCGATTCTCCTAAGTTAATAATGTCAAAATCGAATAGAAATCGAATCGCAATATGAACGGGCATTCTGCTACTAATAAAAGACCAATCGTATTCGATTGACATTTGATTGGTCTGCTATTTTGGTCTATACGGTAGTTTGCTGTACAATCATTTTGCAATCGTAAATCATTTGTAGACAAAATGATTCATTATTGAATGACAGAAAAGGATTAAAACGTTTCCAACGGCCCCTATTCTCCTAATTTTACTTAAGCGCCATTCGATTGACATTCGACTCGATTCGACTGAGATCCAATCCCGACTCGATTACGATTGAAGTGTATGTGGTATCCGCTATTTTTTCTTTGAAATCAACGTTTTTATCCTTTTCTGTCATTCAGTAATGAATCATTTTGTCTGCAAATGATTTACGATTGCAAAATGATTGTACAGCAAACTATCGTATAGACCAAAATCATCAAAATAGCAGACCAATCGCACACCAATCAAATGTCAATCGAATACGATTGGTCTTTTATTAGTAGCAGAATGCCCGATATGGTTAAAACTGCTATTACGATCATATTGCGATTCGATTTCTATTCGATTTTGACATTATTAACTTAGGAGAATCGGGGCCCTGTTCATCGAACTTCAGAATTTAGTATTTTTCATCAATCTTATCTGTGGGCCATCAAAAATACCCGTTTTTATCTTCTCCCTAAGACTAGGGAATTTCCTCGTTATATAGTAGGTATAAAGAAATCATTCCCCATTCGAATAATGGTTCACGGTTAGAACAGAATGCTGGAACAGGTACTTCCTTCGAATGTGGTGAAGGTCTTTTAGTCGATTGTATGTTTGCATAAATCATTTTTTTAACACCGACACCACGCAAATTAACACAGCAGAAGTAACAGTCATCAAAGGTATTTTTTTGTTCTCTCCATTGCATAGGCACCCCGAACCTCATACGGCTTCATTTACCACTGACCCTCTGCCGCAAGTATTCAGAGCACATTTTGCAAACAATTTGAGGTATCCACAGCTTCTTTTCGTTAGTTGTTTTTTTTTTAATATGGTAACACTGCTGAAACAACTAGGGGAATTCTTAAATATTATGCGTCTTTGTTTCAGAAAATCCTTTGTCGTAGACCTGGGGCCCGATTCTCCTAAGTTTACTTAAGCGACCTTCGATTGACGTTCGACTCGATTCGACTGAGATCCAATCCCGACTCGATTACGATTGAAGCGTATGTGGCATTCCGCTATTTTTTGTTTGAAATAAACGTTTTTATCCTTTTCTGTCATTCAATAATGAATCATTTTGTCTGCAAATGATTTACGATTGCAAAATGATTGTACAGCAAACTACCGTATAGACCAAAATCATCAAAATAGCAGACCAATCGCACACCAATCAAATGTCAATCGAATACGATTGGTCTTTTATTAGTAGCAGAATGCCCGATATGGTTAAAACTGCTATTACGATCATATTGCGATTCGATTTCTATTCGATTTTGACATTATTAACGTAGGAGAATCGGGGCCCTGAGCAAATCAGCTTATTGATGCATTTCTTATCATCAACCATGTGATGAAGATCTATAAATAAATGCAGTTGTGTTTCTGTAGGTTAATAAGGAGTTTGGCTTTGTCGCGTAGAGATTTATTTTGTGACTGAACGGTATTCATGAAATTATTTATACATACATAATATTTGGTATTTTGTTCACCTTATGAGGGTACTACTATTTAAAAGTGATTGTTGCTAGAAAATTGAAGTCAGTGATTGACATTAGGTTATCCTTTCATACGCTCTAAACTAGCTTTGTTTACTTTACTCCGTTCGGCCTGTCTACTCAATACGGGATTGTTTTTCTACCAAGTGATAGTTATTAAGGTTCCATAGTGGTTTTGTTTTCTTTTATTTTATACATACAGTGATAAAATCGTGTAAGAAATGGGAGGTTGCTTCTCATGTGGTGTGAGTAACATTTTGTTTACCTTATCCATTTTTATGTCGTGTTGTTATATTGCCTCTGACAAAAAATAATTGATTAAACCATAGGTAGGTAAGAAATATTTTAATTCATTATGCGTTCCAGTTTTCTTCAGAAATATTGTACCTATACCTACCTATTAGGAAAACAATTTACTAAGTATCCAGTGTTTTCCCCTGGGTAGGAGGCACTTGTGTGTTCTAGCTTCTGCCAGCGGTTTCACCCGCTTCCTGAGCAACTATTTAGTTCATAGTCCCAAATAAAAAGTAGTCTGTATGTTATTCTGAAGCGTACCTACCTGAGTCATATCACTGCCAAGTATAATCAAAATCAGCTCATTAACTACAAACTTTCGCTTTTATAATATTAAAAGGATTTTTACAGGATATGCGACAGAGTATCTGTTTACTTAGGTACCTATATGTTTATACATATATGTATACCTGGTGACATATCTAAAGCAATACTTAATTTACAATTAGCAGGACGCCGAAAGTACTGTGTACGTGCCGAGGTCGACGGTACCAGTACATCGCTCCTATCCTGAGTATTCTAGGACGCCACCCGCATCCGCGTCTAGAGTACAGAGATTCTCAACACCTTATTCCTACGTCAAGGTATCGTGTTCTTATAAAATAAAGTTAATACATTCTGTCAGCGGTTACACCCGCATCCCGTGCGAGCTCTGCACGAACCCGGATAACAAGTACATTTCAACAATAACATTCCTCGATAAATGGGCTATTTATCACTGAAATATTTTTTCAAATCGGACCAGTAGTTCCTGAGATTAGCGCATTCAAGCAAACCAACTTCAGCTTTATATCAGTACCTATAGATTTTCAGACAATTACATTCTTTTTTAATTTTTATTAATTAAATAATTGCAAAAAAAAAAAAACTCGAGATAGCAGATGTAGTAATAAATGGCTAAACTTTTTTTCAGTTTGTGAATTTTACAATCGATTGATGTCGAATCAAACCCAGACCTTTATGTTTAATTAGTAGCGCTCGTGATTACCTACTATACAAAGGAGCCAGTCGTATTTGGTAGATACTGTGAGTGTGAACTTCATTTTAAGTAGGAAACTAAATTGTATGTACATTTCAGCCAGCTGCCCCTGTCAGACGAGATATATCTGTACCATATGGTCGGACGGTAGTCAGTGTAAGTAACTATTTTATACAAATCTTACTTATTTATAACTTGGGTAACTGTGTATCAAATTGTACGCATCTCAAGATTTTGTTTTCTATTCCAGTCCAGGTCTGAAGCCTTATACGGGGAGTTTAGGTGCAGCTGCGGTAACTTTTGGGTGAGCCTTCTGACCTGGCGTGATAAATGTCAACAATGTAGAAGGTGCAAAAGACAAGTGTATCCGAAAAATCAGGTAACTTTCTTTTAAAATCATAACGTGTTTAGTAGATATTTGAAGCTCACAATATCCGTCAATTTAATATCTATAGGCGACATAACAATGCAGTAGTAGGTAACTGCATAATAATATGTATAGCTTTGACATGACCCGTAATTATACTTATACAGGTGTGGTGGGTAAATGGATTCTGAATGTCTCGGCGTCGTAAATAGATGATACTCGACATAGTTGTAGAAATTCCCCTAGAATAGCACATTGCCTGTCTATTTTCTGAATAATGCTTTATTAAATACATACCTTCTTTGTATTTGTAGAGAAGCCTTCAACCTACTGACTACAAAAAAGACAAGGAAGATGTTGGAGAGCACCCAATGGAGCTGTGCGAGATGTGTAAACAGATGGGAGGACACTGCGGAAAGAAAAAGCAAACTACGACTTTTCGACTGTAGTGTTAACGTATGGTAATCATCAGTAACACCAGTACATTCTTATTTAATCGGAATTTATTACTTTAATTAGGCATAAGGACAAAGCTTAAGATCGGTAGCTAAACTACATCGTAAGGGTTAGCGCAGACAAATGTGGTGTCGAGTGAAGGGAAAAATAGTCTATCAAGATTTTAATCAACTTAATTGATTAAAGTGGTTGGATAGCGACCACATGCATCCGCGCTGACCCTGACGAGTGTACTTCCATGTATTAACGAAGAATATAATGATTGATGTAATAGTAAGCGGTAAGCTTAAATTTACAATGTTTTTTTTATATGTAGTTTAAGTTCAACTGCGTTACGAAAGACTTCTTGGAATCGCGGCGTTTTAGCCAAAATTGTTATCGCACATTTGTTCGCCAAATCGAACAAAGACTTGTACGCGCCGTACCAGTGTAATTACGGCTTGCATGTGCAAAAATTAGTTTCCTTCGGCGTTTCGGTGCATGTCCTAACCTGATATGCTGGGAGTGTGGTGAACCCAGAAAAAACTTTACGTTTTGTCGCACGACGACGAAAAATCGGTACTTTCCACATTTCACTATTCCTCTCCTATTCGATAGGCTACACTTTTTCGATGTTAAACTTACCAAAAAGGTTGGCCCTTAGCTTTTGAGCTTTGGAATTTTTTTCTATTACAAAATAACTGGTCCGGATTTTCTATAACCTTTCTTAATAACTTTTCTCTAGGAACTGCTCTACTACTTCGATATGTACTCAATGTTATATACATATACAGATACATCTCTGAATGGTGTTGACACTTGATAAATACAGATTTATAGCATATCCAACAATACGGAATACTTTTGGCTCAGAACAGATATGCACTGACAAAAGTCATTTATGGGTTAAACTTGTATTGATTTATTTTTATAATCATTATTGAATGAATAATTAAAGAAAAATTGTTAATGAGTGTTTGTTTATTTTAATCACCGACAGAAATGTGACGTTTTACCCGTAACAGAATTCCGCTCCACAAGATTCGTTATAGACACAAAAGTAAGTTTAGGAAACATATATCATCTCATTACGTGCTTCCATTTTCTTGAGACTGTTCGATGTTAAACGCTCTACAAACCAGTGCATAATAATTGGTATTTCGGAAATAACTCGTCACATCAGAGGTGTATAGGTTCTTCTTTTCGACCAAGAAAGCAAACAAAGGCATTAATCTGGATCCAATCTCTTCGACGTCTTCTATATTTGTGTCTTGCAGGAACTTGGACAAACTATACATGACGCATACCACTCGTCGATCAGTCAAGGACCGTCCTTGGAAAAATTTGTACTGGAACAAAAACCATACATGTTGATAAATTATCATTGAAATTTTCTTAAATATTTATCTATACATATAATAAATCTGTAGAAAAGTAATTTTTGTACATTGAAGAAATTGACAAAAAAAATTGCCAGCATGTTAAAGGATAACTAACAGAACCCATTTCCATCATTTTTGTCATTTTTGTCTGTTTATCTGTTTGTTTGTTCGGGATTCACGTAAAATCTACGATCTCAATGCAGACAATGCTTATATACAAAAATTCTACGTAACTTGGGGTATTACTTAGTTTTTGTTTCATCGAAATCGATTCACTCTATCAAAAGATACGATTAATTTTGTGAATTCAAGATGTAAAATATTACGAAACGCAATCTGTTTGTCAAAACTGTACATTTGAATGTTGTACTTATATTAGTTGATCGGCTTATTATTAACACATTTTACACAGAAAATCACACCTTCATAAGTAACTTCGGAAGAAAAAAAAAATATGAAAATTTTGTCTGTGGTAATCTGTGTTAAATAAAATACATAAAATTTGTCAAAGGAGCGAGGTGGTAAATGACAATAAATTACCATACATTCTTTATAGAGTGTATTTTCCGTAATTCACCATATTTTAACACGTAGTGTAATTTTTCGATAGACATTTCAATAGTGTTTGTCAGTTTGAAGTGCCACATCAAAATCCAATTATAATTATTACCTTGATGAAAGGAAAATTAATAATTCTCAGCCAAATTTAAAACGGTGCCATCTAAATTATTTTTTGAACATTATGTCAAAAATGATGACTTTAGTATAACAATTAATTATCATTTAAAGTTACAGATGGAGTTCATATCAGGATTTTTTCATAAACATAGTTTAGCTTATCTTCCACTAATGTGGTGGCCTTAAAACAAATTACTTTGAGTGAGTCGTATTAAGTAGACCTTAATTATTTTTTCTGATGCAAAATATGTAAACTGAATCCTAGAAGAAATGAGGATCTGTCTCTCGCAAGCGCTGCTAAGCGTGAGGTAGGTAGGTGATGTAGGATTCTGTAGCTTTAAGAACAAGCCCAGATACAAAGTGCAGATAAGAAATGGGAGCTTTCTCGATTTAATACCATACACACGTAAAATGCTTTATGCGTCTGAAAACAGAGACATGCTTACTTTCAACTTCTGATCGCAAATACACTGGTCACGATTACGAACAGTCTCAGTAAGACCCAAGCCAAGTCTAAAAAAAACACCTTTTATATAAAACTACGTTTGATGTCATTCAACCACAAAGACAGAATTGTTTTCTGTTGCAAATCCTATCCACCTGTATCCTATCCTATTCCAGCATGCATTGCAGGTGTGCATTGCACAAAAACCAATGGTAGGTATCCTATTCGAGAAGTCAAAAGAGTCGACCTGGGCCCCGATTCTCCTAAGTTAATAATGTCAAAATCGAATAGAAATCGAATCGCAATATGATCGTAATAGCAGTTTTAACCATATCGGGCATTCTGCTACTAATAAAAGACCAATCGTATTCGATTGACATTTGATTGGTGTGCGATTGGTCTGCTATTTTGATGATTTTGGTCTATACGGTAGTTTGCTGTACAATCATTTTGCAATCGTAAATCATTTGCAGACAAAATGATTCATTATTGAATGACAGAAAAGGATAAAAACGTTTATTTCAAAGAAAAAATAGCGTAATGCCACATACGCTTCAACGGTAATCGAGTCGGGATTGGATCTCAGTCGAATCGAGTCGAACGTCAATCGAAGGTCGCTTAAGTAAAATTAGGAGAATCGGGCCCCTGCCAACGTCAGCTTCTGCGCTAAGCAAGTGTTCTTAATAGTACCATCAGAATTACATTCATCGTTGAATGAGGTGAATAAATTTTCAGAAACCACAATAACAGTAGGAGCCAAAGTATATGATCGCTTCATAGAGCTCTGATTGGCCCCAGGTGACCAAGTCAGGTCTGATTTGTTCGTTCATCAGATCTTTGAAAGTGTTTCGGTGGATACTTACTGTCGTCCTGTGTGACACAAAATATGGTATATAAACGACCTCCGCAAGAGCGAAATTTTCCCGGTGTGCGGTAGTGACGCACAGTATACAACACTTATGTTTCTTTCGATTTGCTGGCTCCACCAAGAAATGACAAATTGCAAGCGTACATTTTGAAAATCTTGGCAAAACTGCAGGTTTCAAGTACGAACACATGAAGTGGACTCTCACAGATACTATTCGTGAACTAATGCAAACATTTCGGTGGAGTCCCGGCTTAGGCCTCCCCCACATTAGGCGTGTGGGGTCAGCCTTACCATAGTGAGTAAGTGCACAGAAAATCCCCGTCATACAAGTGTTTCTCCCCAGTAGTGAAACTATCCTACCCTATGCGCCTGCTGATGATGATGACTCATTTTATCATCCATCCAGCTATTCCCCAACTATGTTGGTGTTGGCTTCCAGTCACCGAATCTGTTTGAGTACCAATATTTTGCTTGGAGCGACTACCTATCTACCTATCTTCAATCCAGTCAACTACACAAGCCGATATCCATGGTAAGACTGACAGACTTTCTGGCTTCTGATTAGTCGCAGCAGCTGCAGAAAATGTGCAAATGACAGCTTTGTCAGACTCAAAACATATAGACATAGATTATAACTGTTTCCTGTGAAAATTACTTACGCACCATACGTAATCATTTTCCAAATTGGCTGACTGGATCCAGAGATATTCACAACGTCACAAACTTTACTTCTTTTGTTTAGATAAATGGTCACATCGACAACACAACCTTGATCAATGAATCTATGTGACTGCTAAGTGCTAATCCTAATTATACTGTCACGTGAAAGAATGCACCTACGGGATAAGTAGTATTTTGACGATTCTATATTGCCCACGCAGACGAAGTTGCGGGCAACAGCTAGTCAATAATAAACATTTAAAAAATCACTGCTGAACGACCTCCCCCATTGATTTATCAAAAGGTCATGTTGAAAGAGGCTTCATAATTTAAGTAGAATATGAAAGTAATTACCCGTATTATGTAAACAAGATTTTGTATGCAGTAATATAAGCACGCCCTAGTTGCAGCTGTGCGAGTGTCCTCTACAGACATCCCGATCATTTGTACCGCTTCGTAGAAGCTGTATAGGATTTCGACGTCTGGGATGTGGCGCGTCAAGTTGTCCCATACAACACACCATTCTTCCAATGTGGCGGAACTAATTATCTGGAAAAATAGTAAGGACCGAACTTTATGGCGGCTCGGAATATCGACCCGCAGAAACAATTTTCGAATATCAGCGTGTCGGTTGACACGTGACGGGTATAAGTACAAGATTGTCATGACAAGAGATTCTTTGATGCTGTTCAGGTAAACGAAGTTTTTGTACTTTAATACAGCAGGCCTTGTTCCTGAACACCTTCATTGGCATTCTTTATGTTCAAATATTCTTCAAATCTTTTTGACATGACACCGTGACTCGATACTACGGGCTGCATGCACAATTTCCACTCCTACTGTGTATTACACTACTTTAGTGTTTGACGTTGTCACGTCTAACTACCGTCTGTAAACCGACTTTACAGGCAACCAATTTTTTTTACACGCTTTTTATTAGCTTCACCTGTATGTTTGTAACCGACTTCTTTGGGCGCGATTTTGACCCACTTTAAACGGCCAGATTTCGTTCAAACTTTGTAGATTTATTGAGGACCGATGACAATACACTAATTTGATAAAATTATTCCATTTTTAACCGACTTCCCAAAAAGGAGGAGGTTACACATACACATCGATTACTCCGAGGTTTATAGACCGATTTACGTGATTCTTTTTTTGTTCGACTCAGAATAGCTGCCAGTTGGTCCCATAGTCATCAGCTCAGGATCTGATGACGGAAACCCTAAGAAATCGAGGGCAACCTTCAAAAGTGGTAGGCATACATAGGGTAAAAACTTGACACTCAGGTGTACGCCTAAAAGCACTATTCAACTGTGAAGATTTGGAGCTGACCTGATGATGGAGACCAGAGAGGGTCGAGGGAACTCGACAACTGAATATGTAAACTACCTCGTGTTTGGGCTTAAATTATTTGTATTGACAAGTCCTTTGCAACAGTGAAGGTTTGGAGCTGACCTGATGATGGAGACCAGAGAAAGTCGAGGGAACTCGACAACTGAATATGTAAACTACCTCGTGTTTGGCCTTAAATTATTCGTATTGACAAGACCTATGCAACAGTGAAGGTTTGGAGCTGACCTGATGATGGAGACCAGAGAAAGTCGAGGGAACTCGACAACTGAATATGTAAACTACCTCGTGTTTGGCCTTAAATTATTCGTATTGACAAGACCTATGCAACAGTGAAGGTTTGGAGCTGACCTGATGATGGAGACCAGAGAAAGTCGAGGGAACTCGACAACTGAATATGTAAAATACCTCGTTTGGACTTATATTCTTTGTATTGATGAGAACTTCCCACTTGTATGGATAGTGACAACTATTCGTATCACTGAAAAGCTTTAAATAAATAACCTTTTTACAAAAAAATTAAACCGACTTCCCAAAACACTAAAAAGCAAAAAAAAAACTAATTTTAGGTGCATCGGCCTAGAAGTGGCTGGCAAAATTAACTTAGTAACATCCATTAGACACCGACTTCTTTTCAATTTGCAAAATATGATTTTTGTTAATTTATGTAATTTTCATCTATAGTCGATAAGGTAAGAAAATTAATTAAAATTTTCTAGAATTTTTCAGTTCAGAAGGCAGGACTCGATGTTAATTTTTATTTCCAATAATTATCTTTAGCCGTTTTCTCTAATATTGACAATTTTTTGTATTCTAAAGAGAATTTTAATTCTACAAAACAAATAATAGTTTTAAAACAAACTAAAAACTAGAAAATAAATAATAGTTTAAAAACTAAACACGTTTTATAGAAAAACGAACTAAAAAATAGAAAATAAATTTTAATGAATTTAAATTAAGAAAACAGTGTTAATCAATGAATATAAATTAAGAATAGTGTGAATTCAAAAAAAAATATTTAAAAAAAGCGTGGGGTGCTTTTTAAGATATTATCGAAATGAAAATCACTGTACACATATCTGTCAATAAAATATTTATAACTATTGACACCATGCACCCCACGCTTTTTTTAATTTTTTTTTTTTTGTATTCACACTATTATTAATTTATATTCATTGATTAACACTGTTTTCTTAATTTAAATTCATTAAAATTTATTTTCTATTTTTTAGTTCGTTTTTCTATAAAAAGCGTGTTTTTTAGTTTTTTTAAACTATTATTTTTTAAGACAGAGGCAGCTCAAATCATGGAAAATGCTAGTATGGATAGGTATTTTAAATAATTCGTACTAGGTATAATCTTACCTCAGCGACCCAGACGGTTATTATGCTGCGGCTAGAGTCCTTATCAACCTGCATACCACTCACTGATTGAAAGAAATTTGAACTTTGTCCACCTAATAGTTTTCTAAAATAATAATTATTCAGTGGCTGCATATTTTTTCGTTTCAGCCTGATCCTCAACCAATCGCCTTCATCATCTGTAAAAAAATTTGTTTATGCAGCAATAACATAATTCTACATACATATTTATACAATACTATATGTATTAGCTATTTTCCCGCGATTTAAACTGCTTTTCGCACGGGGATAAAATATAGTATATGTTACTCGGGAAGAGTGTAGCTTTCCAACAGAGATAAAATTTTTAAAATTGTTCCAGTAGTTTTTGACTTTATCCATTACAAAGAAACAAAATTACACATTTTTCAGTATAGATTAAAAATGTCAATGATTTTGCACTCATATGAAGATTGATACTTACTTGGTATACCATTATCGTATGTTTCTATTAAAGACTTTTGGAAGTTCAAAGCAAGCTGTAGAGTTGATGAAGCTTTTGGCACAAATTCGTTGATGTTCCCCCAGCGGACCACCTCTAACACTTGACTCAACATGGCCAGCATGGGTGCCCTGTACTCCAACAGCTCTTGGATAGTATATGCCTCATTCAGTAGATGAATCTGTACATGTATTTTATTATTATCTTTGTGCAACAGTGCCTTGTGCATATGCGGCATAATGATGAGAAGAAGCAATTTAGTTCCTGGTATAATATTATTTAATTTCAAACCACTTAAAAATTTCACCAAATTTATTTGTTTCATTTCTGATTCAGAAACCTCATCCAGATTCGTTTTTATTGTAGTTATTATGCAAGGGTCTGTTTCGGCGACATAATAATAATTGGCATAATCCTTAAGCATTTGCATTATTTTCAACATTGTGTTTGTTAGTTGGGTATTTTCTTCAGCTAAAATAAATATTTTGTTGAAGACCTGCCTGGGGTTCTGAAGAAATACATTCAACACTTCCGTGTAGTCTGCTTCGGGCACAGCAACAAATTTGTTGAACATTTCATTTAATGTGCTGTGGAAGAGTTCATCATCGCTCAGGTCATGGAATTGACTGTCGCTAAAATGCTCTTTCAACAACTTGTGCTTGTCTGAAACACTGCAGTGTTCGAATAGTTTGATTGACATTTTTGTAACTATTTCTCTATTATTAATGCTGTTCTTAGAATAATTAGTAAACGTGTGGTATAATTTTAAGCATTCCTGTTCATCAAACATATCTATATGTGTGTCTATGACAGAGATGAGGTCCACATGCTGGCACAGCTGCTCCTTGTTAACTAAAGCATGTATCCATGATAACTTCTCCTCTATATTGCTATTTATCTTCTGTACTATCACATCAGCCTCAGTCAAGTTGATGATATCACTAATCACTTCTGGTTTACGAGCCATTTGTTGAATCATGCTGACCACTGGGTGCTCAGCTACACTGCTTATGTTAATCAGTTCAGTTCTGACTTTGTGGCAGAGTTCTCCTATAGATTGCTGCATGTTTATATGATTCACTTCAAATTCACTCCAAGCACAAAATATGTCAACATTCACATCCATTACAAGTTCTTGGAAGACATCTAGTAACAATATGTTACAGTTGTTGACACACTCTGATACTATATTATTAGGACACTCACACACTTTGATTGTTGGAGGATTGTCTTTAAAACAACCTGCTTTATATGTTGACCTATAGATGTCAAAGGAACAACTCGAGTTCACCTCCTGAGTAAAGTAGCTAAAGCATTCATGTACCAACAATAGAAATATTTCCAGACATTCTCCTTTGTAAAAGTACAATTCATCTTTGCTTAGTATATTTAATCTATGACTGTTTGGAGGTTTTGGGAAGTATTTTAAGCATTTTTGTAGAGTTTCATAACAAGTTTTCAGTAACTTATTGAATATAGTACTATCAAATTGAAAACAATGTAGCCTGCAGATCAGTTTGTAACAGGCTGCAGACAAATTACGCAGTTTCTTAAGACCTTTTGTAGGATTGTAATATTTGTAGTTTTCTACAAAAGCTCCAGCAATTTCCACAGCCAAAAAAGGATAGCAATAGGTGACCATTTCACATGCAAAATTTTCCATATAAAGGTTCCATAACATTTCACACATGAGATAACGGGGTATAACAGGTATTGACTGTATGACTAGAAATACTCCCTCCAGTTCAGCTATTTCCCTCAATGCCTTCAAGTCAGAGTTAAGAACAATATATAGAGCAAATTTACGTATTTTTGTCACCATAGTATCAATTACACCATCCTCATTGACATAATTTTCATTCCTTAAAAACTTTGAAATACTTTCAAGAACCAATTGTAATTTTTCTTCGTTTCCTGTAAAAAGGAGGTGCAAACAGCATTATTTTACATAACTAATATGAATATAGGAAAGAAACGAAGAGTATTGTTTAATTCCCTCTAAATATTTTGTTTAAGTAGAGATTTTAAAAGTTTTATACCTTAAGAAAGTGATTCGGAGTGGTTTTGAGTTAATAGTCCTTTAGGTAAGAATATTAAATTGTTGAAAACTAAGCTAAATATAATATACTAAGTTAAAAGCTTAAAATAATAGAAAAAAAGTTATATGAAAAATTAGTTTACCGCCCCTAGACGTTAGTCTTGAGAAACAGTGCGAGTGGTCCACAGACACGATTAGGCCTTGAAATGCAGATAGCTCGGGAGTAAAATCCATTTTTATTTAGGCAAATCTATTTAAATTTAAAAATAAACAAGAATACACTTTCGCCCATTTACCCGGCAAATCAATAAAAAATATTTGACATTGACAGACCCAGATATTTGATCTTGATCATAGACCATTCATAGACTGAGAGGCACCAAAATTGTTTGTGCTTCTAAAGGGCCCGTTATTATTTTATTGATTAGGGATCGGTTCCTTAATCTCGACGCTTCCATAACTAGTCTAAATTAAAATTCGCAAATTATATTTCTACTGTAATCCGGGAATCCCCTGCAAACATTTGATCCCGAAATAGTCATAGTAACATTTATTGAAGATAGCCCTTTAGTTTGACTAACGGATATTTACATTTCTTTTACAATTCTCCTAAGTTAATAATGTCAAAATCGAATTGCAATATGATCGCAATAGCAGTTTTAACCATATCGGGCATTCTGCTACTAATATAAGACCAATCGTATTCCAACGACATTCGATTGGTTTGCGATTGGTCTGCTATTTTGGTGATTTTGGTCTATACGGTAGTTTGCTCTACAATCATATTGCAATCGTAAATCATTTGCAGACAAATGATTCATTATTGAATGACAGAAAAGGATAAAAACGTTTATTAAAAAAAAAATTGCGGAATGCCACATACGCTTCAATCGTAATCGAGTCGGGATTGGATCTCAGTCGAACCGAGTCGAACGTGAATCGTATGTCGCTTAAGTAAAATTAGGAGAATCGGGCCCCTGCTGTTTTTTTTTTTTAATAAACGTTTTTATCAATTTCTGTGATTCAACAATAAATCTTATTATCTGCAAATTATTTACCATTGCAATATGATTGTAGAGCAAACTTCCGGATGGCAGACCAATCACAAACAATTAGTTCGCGAATACGATTAGTGTTAGGGTGAAACTGCTGTTGCGATTCAATTTTGACATTATTAACTTAGCAGAATCAGACCCAAGCAGGGGCTAGTGGCAGCGCCCGCCCGGCCCCCACGTAGCTACACCACTGATAATAGGCAATTATAGTTCAGCATTGCTTTTTTTTTCAAGTAAAATAACATGTTAGGTACCTACAAATAATTTAATTTAGATAGTATTCCTACATAAGAAGTTATACAATATAACATTATTTCAGATCTATTTATTTAAATGTTTCTGTAAATTCTCAAGGTTTCTACGGGCAGTCTTGAATGATGGATCGACTTTCAAGGCATTCTTGTACATTTCTTCCGCTGCAGCGTATTTCTTCCATCGATGGTATAGAACACCTAAAATCACAACAGCGAGATCTGTCAGTAGGTTTTTATTTGATAACGATTATACAACTGAAATAGAGTAGGATGACTACCGAAACTTCGTCCAATTTCGTTCGATTTCGAAGTTTCTTTTCGGAGAAAGAGTGTAGACTAGTGTGTTTTAGGGTAGTACTGAGATAACATGAGCAATAAGCATATTTGTTACTTACCAAGATTCGCGTAATGTATGGCTTTAACGTCAATTGCGAATAGTTGGATTGCCCTAAGAAAGTATGCCTCCGCCTCTTCATATCTGTTTATTTTGCCGTACATGTTGGCTATTGCGAAATTGATTGACGGCGCATCTGGAAGTTCCTTGAGAACTTTCGGTATGACTTTCAAAGCTCTGTCTATTTGTCCTGTAATTTGAAAAAAAGTAATTAGTGAATAGTGCTTATGATTATTTTACCTGAGCGTATAATTAAACCATTTTATGGCGTTACCAGTATTATCCATTAGAGCCATTAAATTAGTCCACGCTAGCACATGCTTGGGGTTTAGATTGATAGCTTGGAACCAACTTCTTATGGCATCTTCAGTTTTACTCATCTCAAGATACTAAAAGAAAAACAATCATATAACAACGAACGTAAGGCGCCATCATTAGAACAGATAAATTACAGCATTCAGTCGATATTGTTTCTAAAAAGCTTAATGCCTGAAATTGCTAATTGCTAGACATACCAAGTTACCCAAATTATAATAGCAGTCAGGATATTTGTGCCGGTAACTTATTGCTCTTTTATAAGCTACTTCAGATTCTCCGAAACGACGAGTAGTCGCCAAGAGTATCCCTAAGTTCATCCACGCTGCTGGGAAATCCTCCCTTTAAAAAGCCGTAAATTAGAATTATGATTATAAGCAATTTAAGTAAGATTTATAGATACAATTTTACCTGTGTGTCACAGCTGATCTTAAATACATTTCAGCTTCTTCGTATTTTTTTAGATTTTTAAGTAAATTGGCCAAATTGTTCATGGCTTGGTAATATTTTGGGTACAGTCTGCAAAAATAATGGAAAGTTCATTAAACGCATACTTAGTTAAATTATTAACATTAACGGCTTTCTGATGTACCTTATAGCCTCTTTATATTCATATAATGCCCAATCTACTTGATTGTTTGCGTCCGCAGCCTTTGCTACATTGTAGTGCACTTTAGCGTTTAGTGGGCATACGGAAAGCCCACTGACGAACAAGCCGTGTTCGGTCTGCCAGTCCTGCGAGCGATGCCAGCTCCGCGTAGCGTATATTATCAATAGAAATATGAACATGAACATACCAATCTGCAATTAATAATAAAGTAAAAGACTTGAAGACATTATTTATTTTATATAAAAAAAAAACAAATGAATACATGCATTAAATTAATTACAAAAAATTAAGTGTTGTGTTGCTGCTATTGTATTCACTCTGTGACACTACTTCTGTTGGCTACTAGACATTGGAAGTACTTCCTGTGAAGAAATTGCAGTAAAAAGTTCATTGTAAAACAAGACTTACACTTCGAACTACCTTTGTTCTCCGGAACAACAGCCTATTAAATCCAATAGCTATCAACAGACAGTATCCAGCTGATGATATGTATAAAATCCTCTCAGCTATTACAAATCCCACTGGGAAAAATAAATTTGAGGCTGGCAGAAATGGTATGACTATTAGTGATACTGCCAGGACTACTGCCCTGAAAAATAATTATTAAGTCTACAGTCTATGGGTACGTACCAAATCTACTACAAAAAGTATAAATTAATTTAGACTTTTTTACTGATCATATAGTTATCGGCATGGATATTGAGCTCTCCGCGGAATAGTGGGAATCGCTTTGCGCACTGTAAACATAAGGCAATAAACCAATAAATCGCTTCTGCGCAGGTGAAGGTCAGGGCTCAATATCCCTGCCGTTGATTATACCAGGGGTGAGTGGTAATCCTCAATATGGCTATCAAAAATAACAAAAAACGACTTTGAATTTTACTATCACTTAAGTTTTTTGAAGAAATAAGTTTTTGTAAATGAACTTAAAAAAAAAACAAGTACATACACATGAATTTTATTCTAAATCATTCTTACCTGTCAGTTTTCTTTCTTCCCGACCAAACAGACTCCAGTAGAAAAAGGCCGTACAGATGCATAGCGTATATAAAGATTATTCTGCTATCTACGACCCTCTCTATCAGTGGAACGCATCCCATTGACCAATCGTAGCAAAGCCATTGAGGCCAGATCAATAACAGGAGATTCAGAAAATATATGAAGTTAAATGTGGCTACCTGGCAATAGACAAATAATTATGTGAAAGTTACAGTTTTAAAGTGAATGGTTTTTTTATAATTATTTTACACAAGATAACATGAGTGAAGAACATGAAATTAATTCTTGACGTCTTTGTTTTACTGAGAAAGTTCTTACAATTCAAATTAACATTTTGCTTTAAAAATTATCAGAAGTTTCTTAAATCTATATGACCAATAAGGAAACAAAAAACTAGAAAAACAAAATTTTTCCATGCAACACCAATGAGGGTTTTTGAAATTTTTTCTGCCACCGGGTGGCGCCACGTATGCGTCTGGTCCAAACTGCTGTCAAATAGTATGGAATTGTAGGTGCCGAACTTATTGTTTATTGAAATTCTGTTATATTGGAAGTGTTATTGATTTTATTATGGACTACGGTCAGAATAAGGTTTCCGAACTAAAAATTGAGCTAAGAGAGAGGGTGCAAAAGTCACTGGTACTAAGGAAAAGCTTGTTGAAAATTTTTTTAACACAATATGATTTAGTTTTTTTTATTTACTCAACCGCAATAGTAAAACAATAATGCAGTGCTTTAATTATAAAATAAAAAAAACACTAAAATCGTTCACTATTCATAGTAAAGATAAGCACTTTGACAGTTATCTGGACCTGACGACTCGGTGCTGCCACCTCGTGGACGCCATTTTACAAAACCCTCATTCAGGCATCATCTCCCAAGCCTTTTCCCAACTATGTCGGGGTCAGCTTCCAGACCAGTTGCATCAAGCAGTTAGTCTTAAAGTACCTTGGTAAAAGGACTGTAAGAAAATGCAGCCGGATTGTCTGTTGGTTTGAACTCAGGTCTAGTACGTCCCATCACTAACCACCTGGCATAGAGCAGTGCGGCTATGCCCACAGAGAGGCAGATTATCCTGAATACAGACTCTATGCTGTGGTGCACATGATCCAGCCTCAACATTGAAGTGCTTCTATTTTCATTTCTCTTTTTCCAAAACATAATTGTTAATTCATAAACTAAACAGAAACCCTGAAAAATAATTTAAATTGAAAACATGAAATTTCTCAATACAATATATTTTTAGTTATTGTGCAGATCACTTACCAATACCGTGACACCATTTTCTTTAAACAACATGGCAATGCCCGCCAAGAGGACTGTGGTAAATAAATAGAAATGTTTATATTTATGACTAGTTGTTGACTTATAATAACAAAGGAATGCTTGAAAGAATGTTTCTGCTGCCAAGAGGTCAGCCCGTCCTACTACGCCACATACTGCCTCCACATGGACCGGGTGAACAGCAAACAGCAATGTAGCTAAATATGCTGTGTCTTTCCACAATTTCTTACTTCTACTGGGCTGGATGCTCAATTGTTGGTGAGCTGTTTCATCTTGACTAGATATAGGTTTTTTCTCAGGTGATAGAATAGTTTGAAAGACTTCCCATACTAATAAACAGCATACAACGTGGGAAAACAGGTTTGTGATCTTAAAATGATAAGCTGATAAAGTTCCACCACTTAACACGTAATTGAGTCTGAAAATCATTAAGAAACAATCAATGAGTGGCAAGAAAATATCGTGTTTTCATTGGTTATTGCTGAAATTCTTACCTGTAAGATAATACAGTAAGGGGCCGGTAAGACTTGTGGCTTAAATTCGATTGAATGTTTGTACCCCAAAAGTCATTGAAGAATACATCTGTCCATGACTCCGAAGTAACGTCCTTGTTCTTCACTATCGCTTCAGAATCGTCGAACACAAACTCTCCTTCTAATGAAAATATAAACGGTAATACCGCGAAACATATTAAAATTATCAACTTTAAAGTCATTTTCTTCGTTATTGTGCTATGTATTACTTTTCCGAGACTTTTAGAAATACAAGGAAAGAATAGTGCTCGCACTTTAATTCATGAAAACGTATATTTCCCACATTTCATCATTTTCCTTTTGTTATTTATTTACTTCAATATGAATAAATTCGCCATTTCCATTTCCCTATCAAGAATCGTGTTTTGACAATCAACTGACAGATTTTTCTTAGACTAACAATTTCGTTCAAAAATAAACACGATCTCCGGATTCATACCGTTGCGTTGACATAAATCTGAGATTCAGACTAGAATGCTAAAAGTATACAATAGTGGAACCACCCACACTCCAACATTATTAATTCTAGGATTTAGGTTGATTCTTTACCGACTAGGCCACGACTTATTAGTTCATGTATGAAAAGAGGCCGCAGCCGCAGCACGCATTGGGATAGTGAAAAGGCAGGGATGATGATAGATAGGTTTGGCAATCGGTTGTGAAATCGATCCCCGCCAATTGCGACTATTTTTGAGAACGTCATAAATGTGCAGTGTTGATAAATTATGAATTAAATTACTTTATATACCATACGTAATGGATTTTCTTTTTTTACGGTTTTCATTCATTTTTCATGCATTTGTAATGCAAAAAATCGCGGGATAACACATTCTTAAGCGCTTTTTGCACACAAGGAAGGGACAAGGAAGTCACAAGCCACAACCCGCGCCTCACGCTGTGAGGTGTACTACGATATCGACCTCGAGGACCAGCTCATTAGTTACCTACTAAAATAAATCAAAATTCTAAATCATGATCATACCAGAGGCAGTCTTCAAAATTAGAATTAGTTTCGTTTCAAAATAAACTGGAATTATGTCTTTCCAATTGTTATCAATATCTGTTTATCTCTGTCTTACTTATAAATCTATCCCTCTCATTTCGTGCGTGACGTCATCATAGACATAATATTAGTAAACAGGACTGCGCATATAAACCCAAAAAACGAGCCGAGTGAAACAGTTAGTACGGAGGATGTCTGTCCCTTTCTAATAGGGTGACTATGAGATTAAGCTATGTGAGACAAATCCGAATTTGCTAAGATTATTAAACACAGATTAGTATTGAAGTTTTAACTTACGCAGTTTGTGACCTTAAGATACTAATAAAGGCTTTTAATAATTAGCGGAAATTAGCAGTATAAAAGCAGGAAGATTCGAAGTGAAGACTGTTTTTTTTGTATTTCTACTTCATATATAGACTGCTGAGCCATTTATGTCGCCTTTCTTCATTTTTTGGGAAGCTATAACAATAGTACAACAGTTTTAAAATCCATCACCCATATTTTGACTCGTTACAAGAATTCATGGGCACCCTAGTTGTTTGGTTTACGAAAATGTTACTATTAGCTAACCTGTGGAACGATATATTGCAACCACCATAGGATTCACTTTTGCAAGTAGAAACGCAACACTTTTCACCATTTTAATAGTTTAAATTAATTTGATACAAAAAAATATAAACAAAATTTTAAATGCTGATTACGCGCCAAGAATGTTCAGGGTTACCGCTAGAAAATAAAAAAAAGGAAAATAAAAATGTATGTTGTTTATGTTTTAATAATAAATACGAATAAATTAATGCGATTGTTATTAATTTGTTGACTTACAATTTGTTAAAATAAGATAAAAATATAAGTGATTCAATTGTTTTTTGGGAAGACAAAACTTTTGATCACAACATTTTTTTATGCTGGCAAGGTGTTAGAAAGAGACAAACAGCCTCCGTTCGAACTATCCCTCTCGGCTCGGATTTGCCTCTGTGTATTATGCAACCAATTTAGTACCTTATTGCGTTAGAATAGAGTTCATTTTCGTAAATATATATTTTGAGCGTGCGCAATCTTGTTTAGTAATATTATATCTATGGACGTCATTGACGTGTCTTTTGTTTCATTATATATTTCTTCTCTTTCTTACATATCAATCTATCCCTTTCATTTTGTGCGTGACGTCATTGGCGTGTGTTTTGTTTCGATCCAAACATTTGTTTACTCTCGTCAAATCAATCTACTTTTTTAATATCGCGTTAATTTGCGTGACGCTGTTTCAAATTTAAAAATATTTGAAAAATAGCGACATATTTTTTCGTTTTTATTTCGTCTTTCTTATATACCAAATATTTTTTAAATATTATTTTAATGCATTAATGCTCATTGTTAATGCTTAAGTGTAGCAAAGTCAGTCGAACGTCTTTTAATAAATTCTAAAATTCGAATGCCTGCTCGAAGGTCAAACATTTATGTCTAGTGTTTGGATTTAAAAACTTACACTTCAAAAAATAATTTTGTGGAAATCTAAAATAAGTGAAAGAAAAAGAAATGGTTATCGTTACCTTAAAATACTTTATTATTTCCAAATTATGTATACTTAAAACTAAACATCTTATTCAATTCATGATATACCGGGCTATCACTACCATGTAGTAAACTTGTATTCCTTTTACAAAATGTGAACTATAATATCAATCTCATTTATGTTGCGGTTTTGAGTTCCTGTATCCGGTTTGTACCAATATTGAAGCACCAGGTTATCCTAATGGGTCATAGGAACATTATAATTGGGGCCTAGTGGCGTTAATGTGTGTTTGATATCTAGGGCTGTTCTCGGGTCTCGCAGGGCGTTTGCGGCGTGAGCGAGTTGTAGAGCGCATTCTGACGGCGCTGTTGGCGGCAACGCAGTGCATTCGCGCTCCAAAGCGTTACCGATCGCTGTCAGTAGTTCAGAAAAGCCAAGGGAAATAGCTGCTCGACGCAGTCTGTTCAGTTCCTGAAACACGACAAATAAGTCAGAATACCTATTTATTTTAAATGACATACTTTCCTTACAGAAATTCTGTCATTGAACTTCCTTGACAGTCCTTGGTAGTCAGAAGCCAGTTAGTCTGACACCAGTCTAACCAAGGGGTATTGAGTTGCCTAGGTAACACTGGTACTCAGCTGAATCCGATTAGACTTGAAGCCAACCTCAACATAGTTGGGAAAAGGCTTGGAGGATGATGGATGACTTGCCTTACAGAAAATTCATGCATTCCAAAAATAGGTACCTTAAAAAGATGTTGCGTCTTGTCTGGCAGTTTCCTAGCATGTCGCAGCACTTTCTGTACGTCGGCCAGCAGAGCATGAGGTCGTGCCCACGCGCACGCCGATCCCCCACTACTGTAGGAACGCCATGAACGTATCGGGAATGTTTCCGCTGAAAATTAAAACAAGGGATTGCGATTTTTGTGACATAACACCAATAATAATACTATTATAAAGGTTATGCAAGCCTCATGCAGCTAGAATGTCTTAATTCTTAATCTGAACTCAGAAAGTACGAAGTTACATTAGAATAACTCCTTCTCATCAGGGATTCAGATTTTTACGGAGTATTCAATTCCCACTGATGTCGACGTCGTTCCAGCATGAAGACGTCTGCTGCTGGACAAAGTTCAGACATCTGATTTGCAACCATATTTTAGTATTTCAATTTTGTCAGTTGTTTGTTGAAAAGACTGATAAGTGTGAGGCTAGTTTCCCAAATTCAAAAGTTATCAATCCAAATCAAGATATTCTGGCTGTATAAGGTGTGAATGTTACCAGGTGTAGTTCCTTCTTCTGCTGGTCCAAGTTGGTCGAGTGCCCCGAGCCAGGGCGCGGCCGAAGCCCCGGGCTTCATCACGCTGAGCAGCAAGCAGGAGCGGCGGCCGCGAGACGCTTCGCACGACGCCGTCAGCGTGCCCCACCAGTCGGCGCCCAGGAGTACCACCGCCGCCATATTTTCCACCTAGCGAATTGTTAATATTGTTATAACACAAACTTAAATGAAATAAATAATATCACTTGGGCGTTTCGTCGTAAAAAAATTAAATTAATTAAATTTGTTACTATTCCAAAAATGGAGAGTATGTAAATTTTTTATGTTTTAAAAATATTGACTACTCATCTACCTACATAGTCGACTTGCAGTTGGCAAATGTGACGATTTCTGAACTAATTCAAAACTTTTCTCTTTTCACTTACTTTGAGGGCTCCATGGAGTAGGACACAAAAATTGGGAACTTTGCTGGGGTCTGACATATCCTCTTCTGTAGCTGAACCGTCTGTGCTTGATCCTTCCTGCAATTATATACAATTAACAAGAGAAAAGATGATTTTATTGAGTTATGTAGATTACAATAACATACCTTGGTAGGAGTTTTAGAGCCATAATTTTCCCTGGGTGCTGAATTGGCACATGCTTGGGCCTGCGGTATTATCAAGTGTTTGCTTATGGCTATTGGAGTACCTGAGAACAAATGTATTTTATTAAAGTATTGTCTATATCCAGTGCAGGATACACGCATCTCCTACGGCTGCGAAACATGGTCCCTTACAAAACACCATAGAGACAAATTAGAAAAATGTCAAAGAGCTATGGAACGAAGCATGCTAGGAGTAAGAAGGCAAGATAGAGTCAGCAATATCCAATTAAGAGCAAAAACCAAATTAACCGACATCCTGGAAAGAATAGACCAACAAAAATGGAGATGGACCGGACATCTGTTGAGATCCAGACAAGAAAAGTGGAGCCAAATTATAACGCAGTGGTATCCTAGAGATGGCAAAAGACATAGAGGACGACAACAGATGCGCTGGGAGGATGAACTCAAACTTACTGCGGGTTCGAAATGGAGGAGAGTTGCTCAAGATCGGAACCAATGGAAGCTACTGGAGGAGGCCTTTGCCAACAGGCATACTGAGCTGAGAGACATTTTATAACTACAACATACTGTTAACACGATCTAAGGAACAGTTCTCTCACCCAGCCCAAAAGGCTAAATAAATAAATAAATATCCAGTGCAATCTATATTTTTTTTAAAGTTATTTAGTGAAGAATTTGAAGAAGAAAACTTACTAAGTTCTTGTTGCTGTAGAAACCCAATAACATGTATTTGATTGGCCAAGGTGTACGTAGCAGCCAATTCTTCAAGAGTGACAGTTTGTGGAGCTGGGAACAGTTGAACACGGGCTTCTAGTTGGCCACATTTGAGAGTACACCAAAACTCTTGGTAGTGTTGTTCACAAAGGCGCGTCATCGCTGTTATTACCTGTAAATATATTTTTAGATCACTGGCCAGTACAAAATACAGTTGAATCCGTTTATAATGACATCTTAGGGACTTACAAAAATGTCATACAAAGCATTTCATAGAAAAAATCTCCTGTTTTTGCTAGTATGTACTTATTTATTTAACTAGAAAAAACATAGAGACATAAAATAGAATCTTGATCTGATTAAATAGTTTCATGAGAATTCTTATTTCGTTTCTATTAAGGTTATACTTACTCCAGGGACGGTAAGTTGGTCAGGACAGTAAATGGAGCCCCGAGACATATTCCCATTAGAGTTACTAGTAGTGTTATTGGCTAGATCCACTATTTTCTGGTAGAGTGGCATTGCTGAAACAAAGTAAAAAGGTTTTTGTAAGAAGGTCAAATCAAATTGAGTCAAATATGTTAATTTTGTAATTTTAATTATTATTGTTGCATTATTACTTCTTTCAGAATGTTGTATGTATTTTGTTTATTTGACTTACCATGTTGCAGGCATGGGTCATGAGGGGAGGCAATAGGTAAAACATGTATTTTTGCTGGATAAGTAGGGGGCAAAGGCAGAGCTTGCACCATCCGGTTTCTGCCAATTGCCCCAACCCCACTGCTACCATCTGTTATCTGTAATTTTTTAATACATGAATATTATTTATACCCAGTACCATCCTATTGGTTCTTAGACAAGTTTTTGCTAAAAAGATTACATGGTTGAAAATAATGAGTGTCATGTTATACCAGTATAATCTGCACAGGTGTTTGGCATCCTCCCCACTCATTGAGTACCAACTGGTTCACACCAAGGAAGGCAGTGTCTATACAGGTTTTATCTCCTTCTTCCAATGATAACAGCTTGCTGCGTATACTATCAAAGTCTCGAGTAAAAGGAACAGCCACTAAAAAAATTATATAAGTTTAAATTAATAACATATCGATTTGGACCTCTTTGGTACCACAAGACATACTTTATCTCTGTGCATGCTACACTTGGTGTTGCTAATAAGTTGCTAACAAGTTTTTTATATGAGTTGACAAGTATACCTTCGTACACAGATGAGAATGTGACCAATGCCACATATTCCAGTTTGGCATGATTGCCTAAATAATCCAAAAACGTGTTCACAGCCGCTGTTCCTATCGTGTGCCGGGTATGAGTCTCTGTAGTGTCAGAAGTCGCTACAGGCCGCGACATTGATAGCGAAACATCCATTAATATTACCGTAGGCATTGTGACTATGAAATCTTAATAGTTACACAAAATACAACAATCATTCATAGTTTGTTTTTATATCAGAGCAACTTAAACTCAAACATAAATGTGTTGAAACTTATATGTGTTGAATCTTTAGATTTGCGACATGAAATCTTTTGTTGTCGCTAAAGCCAAACGTGAATTTAAATTAGCACGACAGGGACGAAAATAAATATTAATGCTAGCTAGCTAAATAAATTAGAAATTAGAACTGGAACCTGGAACACTGCCATCACATAGATCATAATAATATGTCATTGTCAAAGTTGACTTGACACACTTGACATTTACAACCACAGGCTAAAAAGGCACACCCACAGGCAACCATAAGCCAGTCAGCGGCCTAAAGGTAAGCGTCCACAGGCACGCATCGCAAGTATCGGACGCATCGCAATTCGCACGTAACGGATTTTACCTTTGTATAAGAATTCATACAACGGCGTCCACTGATCCGCATTGTATGGACGACTGAGATACATAGCTATGCTATAATGCGATAAGTCCGATACGTGCCATGCGGGCCTGTGGACGCTTACCTTTAAGGATGTTTTTATTTAGAAAACGTGCCGTTCATGTGTCCCATGACCTTTATAACCCATTTACATGATTAAAAAAAGTATATAAATAACAATATACAGTCGAATTGTAAATCTCCCTCTTTTTTGGAAGTCGGTTGAAAATGAAACCAACTAGATTACGAAGATCTTTTCTATATTACATATATCTACTGATAATCCTACTTACGAAATTATTTACGATGGAAAATCGTACAGATGACAACAAAATTATCGAAAGCAATATTCAACAGGAAAATTTAGAGTATCGTTTTAATTTTGTTAATACTCCATGGGACGACAGATCTAAGAAAAGCAAAGCTGGCATCTTAATTTTGTTAATTTCCATATTTGTTGTAACAATGGCTCTCGTGTTTAATAGTTTTATAATGCACTATAAAGGTTTCAAGTTTGTCAAAAGATATAACAACTCTAATGAACTATCGTGCCTCCGTGTCAGGATGGATGAGTATCCCTTCGTGGCGAGAATTCATTCTGTAGCTACTCAACATCTGTTGTGTTTGGGTGCTGTAGTGAGCCCCTCCACAGTCATCACCAACGGAGTCTGCGCTAAGTCTGGACCTATACGAATGATTCTCGGAAGCATATCGAAGTGAGTATACACAATTATAAGTGAGATACATCTCACTGCTTACTGCCTGACTGGTAAAATCATGCATTACCTGACAGTTTTTCTTTTGCAGCCCTCGCTGCAAAAAGGGATTTTCCGTTGACGTCATAGAGTCAGTACTCCACGACGGCGTAATTTCCAAAAGGCTGGTACTCTTATCTAGTTACGAAAGTATAGAGTTTTGTTCAGAAGTGATAACGATCGGCAAAAACTTGAACTGGGCCGCAAAAGTTCATATTCTCGGACGACCTATCGCAGTTGGAAGAATGTTATCTCTACAGTATGCCAACTTAGCTGGCAAAAACATCGCAAGTAGACGTATAAATAAACATGTGAATCCGAATAGTACGATATGTGTGAAGGACGTAGCACGCTGTCCCGTGCGGGCTGGGGATCTCCTGCTGCAGAATGGCCAACTATTCGGATTCTCATCGACCAGTGTACAACGCGACAAAGTGGCTTGTTTTGCAGACTTGAACCTTGTTAAACAAGATTTAAAGGAAGCGGATGAAGAAATAAGTGTGGACGACTAGAGTGGCTAACTTTAATACTTAGTTGAATTATACTTATCTGCTTACCTTTCTTAACGAATGGTTCTTTTTCATCTTTAAACCGAGGGATTTTCCACTTTCCACCCTGCCCATGCACCAAAGTGGACTTTCTTCGCATTCTCGCTATTGTATTTAGGCAGGTACTCACTTGTTGTTGCAATTTAGGAAATAAAAATATTTTTTTATGGGCGCAGTGCATAAAACCATATATTTTGCTATCCGTCACGGTCTTCCTTTAGTATCAGTGATAGTAAATACACATATGAACCTTCCTCTTCAATCATACACTCTATCTATTAAAAAAAACCGCATCAAAAATCTTTGCATAGTTTTAAAGATTTGAGCAAACAGGGAATAGGGACAGAGAAAGCAACTTTATTTTATCCCATGTACCTATGTATTGAAGTTAAACTTATTGCAGAAAATAATAATATTTTTGATTTCTCATCCAAAATTAATCTTAGCCGGCACTTTGGTCAGACATTTGAGAAGTTTACTCAAAATTTGTGCATTGCCCTTATTCCAATTTCTTATTTTTGTGGTCGGCGTATACATCTCTTCGAGTCAACATCAAATAAAACGTAAATATGATGTGCGGTATTTTTTATTAAAAGCTTACAAATACATATGTTCAGTGTCTACGAAAATGAGTGTGTTTGCGCCGACAAGTATGGGAGGGCACTTGAACTGCTCCAAGATCCACTTCTTCTGGACACGTGTAGCCTTTCCAGTCCTTTGTAGCAACGTATATAAGCAGCACCACGAAGAACGTAAGTGCCGTGTATACCAGTAGACTGAAACTCTGATGGTATCTCGATAGAGCCGCCGTGTCGAGAGTGACCTTGAAGTTGCTCTTGCCTCGGGATTTTGCGGACATTGTGCTAGTGATTGTTTTTGTTGAATTGTAGTTTTCCGTGGCTGAAAAATATGAATTAAAAATGTTATGAATTTAAAGGACAGCACATAAAAATCAAAAAGGTAGTGAGTTCAAAGCCTTCTTCTATTCCTCATTTCCATACCATAATATACCTAGATGCTGAGATGGATGTGTGGTGTTGTTACAAGAATGGATAAAGTGAGGAATAATTACATTAGAGGAAGTCTGAAAGTAGCGCGAGCTACAGAAAAGATGAGAAGTAGAACATTGTCATGGTATGGGCATGTAATGAGGATCCCATGATACGCATGCAACAATGTGTGTGCTAAGTATGAATGTGGTTGGATGGAGAGGAAGAGGAAGAAGACCTAAAAAAAGATGGATGGATTGCCTGAAAGATGACATGAATAGGAAGGGAGTGAGTCTGACACTCACTCCCTTCCTATTCATGTCATATGACGAGTGACAGGGGAAAATGGAAGAGAATGACATAATATTGCGCAGACCCCAAGTAAAATTGGGAACAGGGCAGGAGGAAGAAGAAGATACCTAGACGATGATTGATTTAACATAGGTAGGCACCTATATAAAAACCCTAAATGGACAAGTTTCTAATTCACTAAGCAATAAAAATTGTATGTATGTTAATAAACTGTAAATTGCGTTGTCATTTTAGCTAGGGTTAGGTGGACGCGGCAGCACTGACGTGCGTCCAATTTAGCCTATCTGATAGTGGGTCGACGAAAATTATAATAACCCATTAAGTGCACGTCACACGCACGATTGGATGTCAGCCGCTAACAGTGATTTTCCGGAGGGTAGTCGCGACACTACTTGTACCGGCAGCCACATGGCGCTCACAATTAAAATGTTAATTTGTCCTCCACACATCGTCACGCGTCACGGTTTTATTGGGCCACGCTGTATTGACGGACTACATTACACGTCATGTTCAAAGTTAATACAGATCCATTTTGATAATTAGCACATAATCTGTTAATAAGCTCCTGAGTGTCAATCTCACCAAAATAAGGGTATTAATAACAAGAACCTCGGGTAGGACTATGTGCAAAAGATTACCACAAAGAAGGGATGCAAGATACCTACAGCAACATAGATGAACTTCAAAAAGTACCTACAAAATATTTCACAGCTAAACAACGTTGCATTTTAAAAGGACTCATTTATATTATGGTACACTAGACCACTTAAATTAGGGTCTCGTCGACTACCCGGCGCGTTAAAAGACTTAGTATTACACGGAGTACAATAAAGCGAAGCCTCCGTTCACTTAGGAATAATTTCATCATCATACTCATGATAATGTAGACAATTTTCATTAAGTTAAAATGCTTGAAGCATATCTGCTCTAACAGTCTTAGCTGTAAAATGAGAGATTAGATAAACTTTTAGGCGTTTCAACTGAAAAAATCCAGGTTTTACGTGGGAAGACGGATTTCATGAATAACAAATTACTGACGCGAAATCTAAGTCAATCATTGTGAATAAGAAAATTCCTCTATTTTCACATGTTTTTTTTTTTTTGAGACTGGTAGAGGCACACCTACAGAGGTTTTAACTGTCTAATATGTCGTATTCATTCACAATAGTGAAATAAGTATGTTTTAATAACTATTAAATATTACAATCCTTAGAAAGGATTTCCAGATAGCCATGATTGTTAAAACAACGGCATCATGTGGATCCATAGAATGGAATTTCCCAATGACAGAATATAAGATTTTTTTACTAGATTCTGTTACTAACAAAAATGATCTCTTTTTAATTACCTTATAGATTACCGGTGGCTGGTATTGTTTTGTTGTAGGTAGGTATGTTAATTGGTTTAATTTGCTTTTACATTTTGATTTGGTCCGTTTTCTCTGTTTTTAGGTTTTTTACTGAACATTTACTTGTCAAGATGACATAGTTATAACCATAGTCTCATAGAGTTCTTAGCTTGCACATGTAACCTTTTTTAATAAAAAAAAATATTTACCGACCGACCGAAAAAAAGGATGTGAGAACATGAGTTGTTTACGCTGCGTTGTTATGATTTTAAACAATAGATCCTCGTATCACGAGACGAGATTGCTTGCAGAAAAATTAAAACGAAATATTAAACTTCCGATTTGAAATTAACAGTTGGTTTTGTTTCGTAACCGTATCGAGGATAAGGTGCATTTTACGAAACTTTTTCGCATAAATTTTGCTACGAGTGTTTTTTATTAAACGACCTTTTTTATACCAGCTACTTATACCCAACAAGATAGCTAGCATAGCATGCTTGCAAAAGTTGTTAAAACATTTTCACAGCACATTCAGCTGACATTTGAGGTAAATGCAGGAAATAGTTAGCTTATGGAAACCTGTGGAATTCTGCTGAAGCATGAACATGACATACCATCTACCTCGTATAGGATGTAGCTTCAGAATTTCCGCTTCGCTTGAAAGAAGTCGTATTTTCAAATGTCCGAAGGTTAGACGTATCTTTTACTTGTATGTTGCTCTAAAAGCTCTTCGTTTAATGTGGGATTGAATCACGACCTACATCTTGATGGTGGGAGGCGTCGACAGGATTAGTTTACAAGCATTAGGTGGATAAAACTTGCAGATAAAGCAACACACGAAAACACATGCTACAGGTAGTTACATGCGTGACGGTATCATCGTTACATATTTTCACATAAAAAAGATTTTTTGTCGCAAAACTTTAAGAAAAAAATGGTAATTAAGGAAAATTTCAGTAGGCTTAATTGCGATTGGTAGATAATGATAAACATAAAGAAGATCAATCTGGAGTGGAGTTTAATATTGATGAGCGGACGTCGCTCCGACGGCGGCCATCTATAAAAATATTAATTGCTGTCCTGTTCGCCTCGTAAACAATTCAGTGCACATGAAATATTTAGTGCCTATACACGATAAGTGCCATTTTTTATTTGAACTAGACATTCCCTTGGAGATGCTCGTGAATTTCGATTCAGATTTTCGTTATTATTCCTTTCATTTATAAACCATCTAGATCAGATGTGTGAAGCCCCAGATTTAATTTAAACATGACGTGCCTATTCATAGGTTTATCCCTAAATTTCAATTTGGAGACCTCGAAATTGTCCGATTGATTTATGACCAAAAGTTATCAGATTTCAATTGTAAATGTAATGGCCTTGATGTAAGGTTCAAAATGGTTTCAATAGATAGAAGGGAGCTTAAATTGACTTATTCCATATGTGAATCAGCAAGTGAGTCAATCAGCTCTGTAATAACGTTTCGGAAAACAGCAGTGGTAAGGCACTGCCGCACTGGAAATGCATTTGCATGGAACAGAAATGGCGCCCAACTGAGCCAAGCGTCTCTGGCACGTGGGTAGTTTGAAATCACAAGCCAAACCCACGTGTAGGTATAAAAGATTAGATTTGTGGACGGTTTAAATTCTGCACTCTTTGTATTAAGCTACGAGTATGTTGAATTTTTAAGAGGTTGATGGATGTTTTTAGTGTACGTTGATGGCTATGAAATATGCTAGTATTTTTCTGGATGCAAATTTAGATTGCTGTGGATTTATTGGGTCGTATAAATGTAGCAATCTATATACATACTTAATTTATTCTTCAGAACTAAATCATTGGAAAAGGTGTGCATTGAAGATCCTTCAATTTAAATTCATTATACATATAACTATCACATATTCCGCAATAAAACAAATTGATCCGTGTTAATTATAATCATTAATCTGAACGATTGTTTAACGAAACCCTCAGTTATATAAATGTTTGTCAGAGCGCTCCTCAATTAGTTTTCCTAAGGGTTGGAGTTGAAAGGGCGCAGCTAGGATAAGTACAGCAGATGGGACGTTTCCGAACCGATCCAAGTTTTAGATAATACCTGAATTGATTGGACTGAGATAACTGTTTGATGGGTAGGTAAGTTATTTGGATCATCAACAGGGTTAATAGGACAGCATTTTTTTCTATTGTTCATGAACGAAAAATTAAGTAATTATTGCAAGCTACACGTTAATGTACCTAATTCGTTGAAGTCTTTTACACTTGATATTTTAAGACTCCATGTCTCTCTCTGATCACTGTGTGTCAGTGCCTGCCTACTTATGTCTAAATGTTAGTTATGTTCCCATTTACTTTTGGGCTTCTGAGGCTTAAAAGTTAATGGACTACTTCAGCTGGACGCCATTGCCTGTAAAACAAATGAAATATTTAGTTACCAATAATATAATACCTCTATAAAACATATAAACACTCCCACATACGAGTGCATATTTAATTTCAGTGATCAGAATAAATGTAATTGATGAATGTTTGTTCGTTAAATTATACCTATTGTTGTGATATTTTAGATTAGGTATTTATATATTCAACATAATTCGTGATACCTATGCATGCCGATGCGATGTATGAAATATTAGTTCTTCTCAACTAAGATTTGTAAGTCTTAAAGCACACTTTTTAAAAGTTTGCTAGTTAAATAGAGCCTAGACATAGGTATCAACGCCTGAGAATTATTACTTTTGTTTTTAAAATTAAACAGAACTCTTTCTTATAAATGTCTATTTGCCTAGAATTTGAGATATTTATCTACAGACTGAAACTATTTGAATTTCTCAACTAACGTGAGATGATTATGATAGATTCGCAAAAAAATATTCGTAGACTTAAAAACTTGAAGTTTCGCAATATGTTTCACAGAATTACGGGCTCGCATTTTATGCAATATAGATGTAGTACATCGGTAACGAGGCCTTGAAGGGTCATTGTCAACGCGAATGATCGATAATTCGCCTAGCCGCATAAAAAGTACCTACGTAAACAGTGTCGTACGCCGTACAATGCGCGTGACTAGCACTCGTGTTTAAACTTAGAATAAAGGGTGCGATGACCTTAGGTTTCCTTTCTCGCGAACCACGCTGTTTGGTATGGAAAACACTGCTTACCAATATTTCACGAGAAAACTAGTCATGTACATGTTGGCTGAGCACTGAAGCGGTCGTTAGAAGAAACAGCTGTTAATAAAAATAAAGCAAGAAGTTCATTGTCTAAGTAGGTACCTGTCTACCTTATTATTTTAGATGCTTTGTTCTTACTTAAAAGTAAGATGAAGATTACCTATCAAATCTTTCATAATCCGTTCAAAGGACGCATTGAATCAATGATTTTCGCAAGTTGACTGACTCATTTAACAGTTTAGAGAAGATAATTTTTGATTTAATTCAATCATCATTTCCCCAAAGTAACGTTAATATGTTCTTAGACTGACAGCATCCCGAAGATTCCTGAAGAATTTGGTTTCAAATGCTCTAGCCGTTTTACTGTGACATCGTAACAAACAGACTCTATTTAATATTGGGCAGGATTTTCTATCATAAAGTAGGTAATATAAAGAACCTATGGAATGTTGACTTTAGGTAATGGCAAAACAAATATGGCAACAAGACTGGAAGTACTGGAACCCACTCGTAAGTACGAACGTAGTTCTTTAGTCTATGCCTATAGTTTCGAAGTAGGACCTACTTGTAGATGTTGTCAATTGTTTTTTCTAACTAAAGAGCTAACAAGCTGGCCATCAATATAAGTACCTTCATATTCCTAAAAAGATTCCTCGGATCCGGCCTTTTTATTAGAGTCAATAAGGAAAAATATTAAAAGATACATGTAAATATAAATAGCGGACTCTATTATAATACCTTTCTTTGGATCTTATTGGTAGGCACAGTATAAAACATTCAGGATCCTTTGAAATTTTGAGTAAATAATTACGAAGTATTTCCATATAATTACAATATATTTTTTGCTTAAATTCGAGGTAATCAAGTAATACCTGTTTACTGTCATCGAAGAAGATCGAAGATTTTTTCAACTTAAGTAAGTAATGGTAGAAGAAAATTGCCAGGTTCCAAAACTTTTTCTCAGATTTGTTGTCATTATTTGTGAAGATGCTGTAGTGCAGCCAAAGTAAAATCTTAAAAAACCATTGTCTGTAAAGTCGTGTCACTGACGATAGTTGAACGTGACAACATGAGTAGCTGCCGATTGTGCCTCTTTGTCGGTCGCTGCGTGCTCTCGCTTGCACTTCAAGCCTTAAACGGAACGCCTCAGAGCGAGGTAACGCCTCAGAGCGAGGTAACGCCGCATGAGTCATGTTTTTTCGTGCGTGCAGCCGGCTCCATCGATTTATAAGACGTTGTCGCGTCAAAGAGAGTTATTTATTTATATCTTACATATTTTCAAACACGATGATTGATGGTTACATCACGATGTTATTGAAATTATCTATGTATGAATTATTCGTATTTTGGCTATCAAAGTTTTTGTTTAAACTTTCTGACATTTACTGACTTTGTTCTCAACAAACATGGATGAATCAAGTAAAATAATTATCGAGTAAAATAATTAACTTCAGATAAATAAAACTCATGTAATTTTACTGTTTACGTTTACGAACGTTTTCATTTGCCAGTCTTCTATACGGGGCTGTAAACTTTAACACCGGCATTTATAATAAGCTTAGGTACAGAGAGAACAAACTCTCTATCACTTTCCTCTTTGGTAAATACACGGTGCTAGAGTGCGATAGCGAATTATATAGTCTGTTGTTTTAATTTTATGGATACCATGGAAAATACGCTGAAGTCTTGTTACCAGTTACTTTAAAGAATTCTTGAACCATGGTTAGATTCTTCTGATATCTCGAGGGAATTACCAGCATTACTTATTTTTAGAAATTTAATTTTAGAGTCGAATTCGTAACGTTATGTTTATGTTAATTCTCGAAATAAAGGGAGGAAATAGGGCCTCACGGGGTATTTCAGTACCGGTGAAGAAGGATACAAATTGATCCCGCTTTTCTAGGCAATTTGGCCAAAATTGTGTTAATAATTATAGCTCAAAATGTGTTGCGAAATTATCTTTGTATAATGCAAGTTTGTGTATTACAAACCACCTTCTAGATAATTTTAAATGAAGATACAGGGTCAAATACTTACATAGAATTTAAGCTTATTATTGAGAGATCACAAATCGCTGCAAATTAAAGAGTCTAGCCGTACATCAAAGGTAAGCGCTTTACACTTTCACACTTGTTCCATAATAAGTTGTATTATTAACTGAAGTGAGCTATGATTTATGCAAGTTTCGTTATTACCCTTGAACTCGCGAGTTAAGCAAATCCCGCTTTACCGAGTATAGGCTTACAAACTTTTATCGGTCGTCCGTAAGTAGCATAAATCACTTTTATCGCGTCGCTTGTGATACTTACATGCATCGTGAATACGCTCGGCTTCACTTGGAACTTTGTGTGATCGATGTTCTACGATCTTGTCTATTTTCTGTAATAATGCTGAACTTACTACAAGGTTTTTATTAAGTTATAGATCTTTGCCATTTTAAACTAATTTTATGCACACTTAGATAGGTAAAACCAGTGATACATAGCTATTGTTTTATTAATAAAGTCACACACCTATGTAGTGATTTTATTATTGAGAAGATCTTTCCCAAAGTTTTACAGTCTCAGCCAAATATAATTGAGCATTACTCAGAACAACTTTTATACTTATATACAACTTATATCATAACTTAGGCATTTGTGGTCACTATTTCAGGAATAGCCAGTTTGCAGTTACTACGAACACCAGCAGAGCCTCTAACTCTAATTGGTTCCCGATATAGGCAGCCTATAAATTGGGGAAATATTTTGATGTTCAAAAACTTGTCATTCATACAGTGAGTGAAAATATAAATAGAAAGTCAGTGGGATGATTGCCGATAGGGCTGGATATTTGGAAATAAAATTCTGGATATACTTAGTACTCTAAAATATTTGAGACTATTTTACTTAAATAAATAGTAATAAAAAGTACCTGTAGGTACCTAAGCTAATTATTATTGTCTTCCAAATCCGTTTAAAAGAGTAACAAACATTCAGTAATCCACACGCTCATCAAAACTCAGGTTCATAATATAAGAAGGCATTTGTTTTAATTGTTGATAACAGAATTCAACAGGGCAAATACCTATCTGTCTGCCCTGCGTCTGCGCATAATCAGTTGAAATATGTGCAATGCAGTAGCTAGGTACCCTCATTTAACTCATTTGTAAGCGCGGATTCTGTCGTCTAATATTAGGCCACAGGGTACCAATCTAATTAGACCTACTAATCCGATATGCTAATTGACTTGTAATGCATTTAATACTGTCAGGGCGAGCAAATGTAACATAGTGAGACGGGAAATTCCTTCGGGAAGTTTTCTTATTAGCTATTAAAAAAACAAATAAGATTTTCACAGATGATGACACATCATCTGCATAATCACGTGTTTATGATGATAATAATAGAAGAGATTAATAGCATTATTTAGTCAGATTTTTTTAAACATTTTATCTAAGACTTACCCTTGAGATATGTTTAACTTCGTCTGTCATCTTCCCGTTGTTAGATAAAAATATGACGTGCACTTTGTGCAACAGTGATTCACTGCTGATAAACAAAAGTACAGTCAGATGATATGATGATAGTTAAGGATGACATAAAAATTATAATAATTAACATGATGACGTGTGTAGGGGCGGTCATTGAGAGAGTGACATGAATGGTTGTCGCGCATGCGCGCAGGCTCCGCTTTCAGAGAGATATAAGCACGCCGCCCGAAGCCATCGACACACAACTTTGGCGCGCCCAAACGTTCCAACAGAGAACTTGGCGACGGACAACAATATATACTCTCAATATAACAACCTCATTTAACTTCAAAATATTTATTTTCTAACAACGACATCCTCCAGTGAGTTGTGACTAAGTTTTTTAAGTGAATTTTACTTTATCTGAACATTATCCGCGAACTTTCAGTTAGTTTTGAAGTTTACGTCGGCGCGACAACTCCGTCTGCCGAAGGTAAGTGCACCCTAATATTATCAGAAACACTAACTTTTAAATATTAACAAGTGAGATTACACTTAATTTTCAGTTGACTTAAATAACTTTTGCAAGTAAAAGTAATATTTAAAGCATTTAAAGTTTACAAGACAAAAAAATGTAATCATTTGAGTAAATAGTAAGCTGTTTTTATTTAGATAGGTAAGATAAACTATTTCTAATGAACTTTTGATAAAAAAAATACTTATAATACGAAAAATATGTTATAAAATAAATAAAAATGCAGCAAAATGTACCTACACCTAAAAGTTAAACTTGTAGCCTTAAAAAATTAAATAAAAAAATATCACGTAATATCATTATAATACCCACCTATATAAAATAATACGCAGCATTTTGGGCACACTTTTACAAATATTCCGATTACAGTCTATCTGATGTAATATTCGAGTTGATTGAAATAATACTAAAGAAGATAAGATAACCACGGGTTCAAGCATTAGGTACATACTTACTATGAACCTACTCATAATTTATGACAATATTGCAGAACAACCGTGCGACTCAAATATAACAAAATTTTTAACAAGTTTCCTTGTTATATTCGTTAACAAACGGTTTATACAGAAACGTTACACAATTTGGGAACTGATGGATTTGTTTCTAGATCAACCCGTCGAGAAATGATGATTCAAAAATTACATCACAGCATCATTTGTACTTAGTTTGCGTTGGATTTTCCGTCTATAAAGCGAATTAACAAATTAAAATTAGGGCACAATTACTAATAGTTTACAAGTTTTGTTAATTCAGCTATTAAGCAATACCTACTTACCTAAATGAACACAAGCAAGCTACATATGTAGGTACCTGATATACTGATTACAATAAGTCTATCGGCTCGTTAACCCGAACATTAATAAAACCCGTGTAATTCAGGGAATACGAAAAATAACGCCACTTTTCTCGCTTCCCTCGAAAGCTTAATTGTTTTATGTTTCCCGGCGCAATAAATTAAGAAATTACATTTAAATCAGAGCGTAATTTAAGTGAAACCGAGATGAGTAAAAAATTAAACGGTTAAATCTGTGGTGTTAAGGCAAAAGGGGATGAGTCAAAAAACACAACTTTTCACCAGGGGCTAATCAAAAAAACGCGTGTTTGTTTTGTAATAAAAATGCAGTTTAATCAAAAATGTATAGAAATAATTAACACAACTCTGTTTTAATTTTCATTTATTAATTTAGTCGTCTTTTATATGTACCCGAAAAATATTTTTATTTCTTAATTATTAAAATAATTGACATATCTCCTTTTTCCGTAAAAATTAAAAAATCCTAGAACGACTCGTCTCTTTATTTGCTATTATTATTTACGTATATACCTTTTTTTTTGGCAGGGGGGAAATCCTCATGGACTTCCCTCCACCTGGGGTCGGTGGAGGGGGTGTGCCAAACTCTTACCGGCTAAAAACCCACCCAGTGTTGCCTTCAATTACCTATTGTCGAGGGCACGGGTATCGCCAAAGCATTCTTCCGCACCCCCGACAGGTATTGGCCCCCCAGATGTTCAAAGGCGGGCCCCGTCAACCTCTGTGGCCGTCACCCAGCGGCCACAGCAAACTCCACTAAGAGATGCGCGCGCAACACAACGCCACCGTCTCGAGGCCTGTTTCTGATCGGACGACAGACGCCCCTAGTCTGTCGCCCGCAGGCCGCGCCCTATGGTGGCCGGAGATTAGTCATTCTGCGACGTCCTCCACGTCTGCTGCGGGCGGGGAGAGAGGAAGCAGCTTCTCTCTCCCTTTCCGCCGCCTCCTTTCAAACCATCACATCCTCACAAAAGGATGCGACGGCGTTCCATCCATCTTCGCTGCCGACCATGCAGGACACGACAGCCGGCAGCGAAAGACTTCCCGCAGCGTCTACTGCTGCCGCTAGGTCACGGCGCTGCGTTGCCCCAGCTCCCGACCGATGCGACACAGGAACTTTCCGAAACACCCATGTCCGGTAAGGACCTGTGTCAGCCGGAAGCTGAGGGCGCCGTGGCGTCCCTCCAGCCGCTCCTTCAGTATGGGCCTTACCGCCGTGGGTCGCGCAAGTCGCTGCTCCCATTCCGCAATGAGGTCTTGGCGGAGCTCTGAACTGCGCAACTCAACTTGCCGAGGCACGAGGCGCTCGGCCCGCCCCACCGCTTCCTCGCGCCATGTATAGAGTGACGCGAGGGCTGTCGGTCTCGATCCGGCTAGGAGGCATGCAGCTTCGAAGGAGATCGTGCGGTATCCTCTTATAACCCTGATGGCCATCGCTCGCTGTGGTCTTCGCAGCACTGGAAGGTTGCGGGCCGTCAGGGTGCTCGCCCACACTGGCGCGGCGTAAAGCGCCATCGCCCGCACGACCCCCATATAGAGCCTCCGGCAGGAGGTATTGGATCACCTGAGGTTGGGCAACAAGCGTGAGAGCGCTAAAGCTGCGACCAACAACCGAGGAGCGAGCCGCTGGAAGTGTGGCCCGAAGTCCCAACGACTTTCGAGAACGAGTCCCAGGTATTTCATTGTCGGCTCCACAGCGATGGTAACCCCTCCCACCACGATACTGGACCCCGGAGGTGGCTTCTTCCTTGGCCCATGGAAGCAAAGGGCCTCGGATTTGTGCAAGGCCACTTCGAGGCCAAGACCTACCCACGACCTGCGCGACACTGGCTGTGGCCCGAATGGCCGCCTGCCGGTACGTCTACCCATGTGCTGTGACTAGCGTGTCGTCAGCGTAGCATATCACGCTGACGCCGTGGAGAAGCGCATCGCGCAGGACCCAATCGTAGCCAATGTTCCACAGGAGAGGGCCAAGAACCGACCCCTGAGGAAGAGATGTTCTGACGAACCCATCCTTCTCGATCCAGGTACACGACAGCTCTTTCGGATAAATAGGCCCCGATTATGCGACGGAGGTACCCTGGGACTCCATGATAACGGAGCGCCTCCTTTATGATATTCCAGGGCAGGGTGTTGAACGCGTTAGCGATGTCATGCGACACCGCCGAAACCACCTCGCCCCGGTCGACTGCTTCCTCCGCCAGGACCGCCAGGACCCTCACGCGTATGCGTGGAGGAAGCAGTATAGCGTCAACTGTTGAACGCCCTTTACGGAAACCATACTGGTTGTCCTCCAGATCCGAATCAGCTCATAATTTAAAGGTTTTAAATTCATCATACTTACGTTAAATCGAACTTGTTAATCCTATTCATTTCTGTAGGTTTCAACACTCAAATTACCCACGTAAACCATAATTTTAGGATTTTTTGCACCGTTGCACTAGTAAAAAGACGTCAACTTCGCGCGCGAAATGCAACTAACGCGGAACGACGAATATGAATTTAGGCACAAGTCGACTTATCTCATTATACCTAATTTTATAAGTAAAGGATCACGTATGCAATAAGAAGATAACTAGACAAAACTCCTTTTTACTTTTTAGGTTTTGCTATTTATGACTAGACTCGTATTTTTTATTGGAGATTCACGACATAAAATACATTATATTGAATTATCTCCTTTTTACCATGATAGTTCGTAAAATTTTGTACCCAACTGTGTAATTAACTCATTTTTCACAATTTCTGACTCATCCCCTTTTGCCTTAACACCACAGAAATAAACCAACGAATTGAAAAATATTGCAGAGAATAAGGAAAAGGGGAAATATGCAAACCGTTTTCGACGGAAAACATATTCTTCGTTCTAGCAGTTTCCGAAAGGATTACTGTAATCATGGAAATCGAATTGTGTGCTAGGCATAGAAAACCAATTTTCGGTAATTTTAGATTCATGACTGTATTCGACTTGGAAACTACAGAATAACAAATCTTTGGTCTTTGGTAGTGCGTATAATGTCTTAATAAGTTAATACGCTTAGAAAATATCGGAATCTTTCGGTTCCATATAGAACCGAAATAAATATAAACTCAATTATATTTAAAATAAAATCTGAGCAAAATACATATACCTACTTGTCGCTCATCAATCTAATGAAATCTGGAGATTCCACTTTTCTTATGAAATCTGTATCTTTACATGTCTTTTATCAAGAACATAAAAAGTACAATAAAATACTGATATGTTACGATTCTTCATATTAGTTTCATCGTTGGGAATACCTTGTCAGCTTATGCGTTTCAACTTTGATTACACGCGTGTCTGTGTTGGCTTCAAATTTCCCCGCTCACATTGTTTTTTGTCGTGTATTAAGAAAAATAAGGGTAAACTCCCATTAATTTCACCTTGGGGTAACATAATTTACTTAGTGATTGTGCAATCGTGTGCGTGTTATAGCACATTAGATTTGGGCAGCCGCATGGGAATCTCCAAATGGCAATTGGTTAATAAGGTTTATCCAAAAAGGAATCGTATTTTGAAACTCGAGCGTTATCATATAGATAATACTTAAAGGTGTTATCATAATAGTATACTGAAAGCTAACATTATCTGCTATTTTTGTGTCAATGTTAGTTGAGTGTCTATACGTCAATAACAATATTTCCGTAGTTAATAGCTTTTTGAGTGGGATTTCATAAAATCGGAGGTAATAGCGCAATAACGTGAAATTGAAAAAATATACGTTTTCAGCTATACAGATTGTTAGACTTTCATTAAAAAATAACTGCATTAATTTTGATTAAACTATTCATAACTAAGCAAAGGAATACTACTAAGAAAACAACGTTATGATCTTACTGCATACTAATCTTATATTCGCAAAGGAAAGTGCAAACTTTGATGATCTCTTATTATGATCGAGACTTGAGCTTGCTCGTTCTATACTGCATTTGAATAATATCTAAGTACTATAATCTAGTGACTTATATGGGACAGGGTGTTAGATCAAAGGAGAATTATTCCAATACTGCCACTTTTCACAATCTTAAATTACGGATCTACAAAGTTGACAAGCTCTGCTATCAACCGACCACTGAAAGCGATGAATGGTACAGGGAGACCATTGTGCGTTGGTACACTGTATGTTAACTATTTTATTTAGTACATAAACTCTGTGGGTATAGTTTATATTTATGCGGTACAATGAATTTCATGGGTCCGAGAGCCTATAACAATAAGCAAAAGCTAAAGTTTGCAGCAGAATGCGGAATAAACAACGCTAAGTGGGATCGGGAGAAACAATAGGTGTTCCAGTGACGGCTTCTGAATAATTACTGCAAGCCGTCTTGTTAACGGCTATTTCCAGTTAGTTATCAGATAATCTTTGTCCGGTGGACGACGGAGTTTACTATCGACAAATGTTAATCTTATTGTTGAATTAACAGACCAAGATTTAATTGAAAACTTAGACTTATTTTGTTGTTCGCCAAGTTTATAATTTTAATCAAAATGCTTGGCACTGTTTATTATTATTTATTCATTAAACAAACTTAATCATATACACTTGTGCTATAAATATCGTATATGATAATGACGTCAAAGGGTTTCGATCCTCGAAATTGGGTTTAAAATTCGTTATCGGTTTATGACATCGAATTCGAAGTAATTCAGATAGGTTCCTTCAGGCTTCAAACTTTGCAATCAGTTGAGAGATTCCGCGTTCATAATTTATAGGAGAGTCGAAATTATCAATTGACATAGAAAATTGTGTTAGCGAAGAAGGTTAACGTTCAAGTAGTTTTTAATCACGTCGCGTACAAGGTGAGTCAGCGCGACACTCTTCGTACTTATAAATCGCAACTTTTCATAGCGGTAATCCTGCAAAGTCCGCTAACACCACTTTTCCGCGCATACGAACATTTCTGTCGCCTTTAATACTTTGTAAGTCTTTGGTTTAACGTACGAAGGATCTACGGAACGGAGAATTATCTAAGATTCGAAAACTGACCAAACATCTATGTATTATGTTACATTGCGTCCTCGGGGAGCACCTTGACCGTGTCACGTTCAGGGATACGTCGGGGCTCTATCCTTACCCTAACTGATTTGCTGCCGTAAAATAGTTCACCAAAGTCAAGTTTTTCTGTACTACTTTGTTGCATCAACAAAGTGAAATTAAAATATGAACAGAAATTGCTTCATCAAGTTTAACGTATATTGTATAAAAGCATTGTTTTTTGTGGTTTCCAACAATTCAGTTTAGGTGTTAAAAATTGAATGGAGATTAAAACTGACTGGTTTCGATGATGAATTTTTATAACAGTTATTATTTTTTCGTTGAACCGTTTTGTGTCAACTAACATACCACAATGTTGGTCATTGTGTAACGTTGTGTATTTAATAAATGATTTATGTCGATACCAATGCTGGGTTAAGCTGTTTGGAATCTGCCCGTTGACCCGGCCATCACTATAAGCTCTGGATTTTGACAAACATTCACATTTAAAAAGTTTATTCTTTTTTAAAAAGGCCATCGAATGACATATCGACATGTTTGAATTTCGAACGTTGACATTGCAAATAACAAATACTACGAACAACTATAGCCTTTTTAGGGCAGATTACTCTCATTCATTTAAAAGATGTGAATTTTATACGAGAATGGGAAAAAAATCGTTAGCTTTGTCACTGATCCTTATCAAGCGGGAAAGAGAAACGTGTGTCATGATAACCTTCTACAGGGTGTAGTGTTCAGTGTTGAGATTGTTGTAAAGTACACAACCACGGCGAGAGGGTCCGTGTGTACATACAACTATATAAGCAGTCTACTTTATATTAGCTTAGAGAAACTGCACTTGTGCTTAGACTTGCGGTTCTATGTAGGTAGTACATAAAATATCTTCCTGCAAGGGTCGGTCAAAAAGCATTATTACGACCTTCTAATTCATTAAGCAGCGGAAGGCTCGCAAGGGTCCCAAACAATAGAATTTATTATGTGTCTAATTTACCGTTGTTTGGAAGGTTTAAATTGGTAAATATGTAACCACTTACTTACTTAGTACTTAGAAGAAAAAGCGAGTAATTCGTGTGTGAAATAACGCCACTTAATTCAGGTTTAGTTAGGGAATATCTGAGAAGGCTACAAACGTCCTCTACTCTAGTTGCTGGAAAACACAAACTTTTGTAAAATTTTTAAATTGTTTTCACGATGTTTTGATAAAAAATATATTATACGCCTGTCCTATTAACCTGATCAAATAAATGAATGAGAATGAGGAATTTATACCTCCTTAAAATGATCCGTTTCAAATCCCCACATTATACAGTAAAATTGCACCAAAAGGTATAATATTAATGTCCTTTGTTATAATCCCACAGAGATTTAAGGTATTAATGAACCAATTTATATGACAAAAGTCTAAATACTGAACAAATACGAGTTATATGAATACGTAACACTGATTTGGCTTTGGGTGACATAAATTATTGTAATACACAAATTGCCAATTAAATTGTGATAGGTTTGGCGAATAGTCGGCCGTGTATAGTTCCTGATTCGATTAATTAACACGAAGGAGGTTCATCCGTTTTGTAATAATTATGAACATTGTTTACTGAATTGCATGCAAGCATTACCGTGAATAGTTAGAAAAATTCAAAAGGAGATATACTGAAAGTAACAAAAATAAATGTTGTAAAATGTTAAACTTTTATTGCAGCCAATTTTTAACATTCGGTTTCGTTATTCTTCTTAAAATCCAGTATAGTTAAATCAGATTAAGATGAATGTGCTCATCGCAGCGGTCCTCACTCCATGGAATAGCGTACAGTCACTTACGCAATTGTTTCCTGATTAAATTCCGCTCGTAAAGAGCAGTGTGCATGAACGCAGCTGTTGCGTCTCGGTATACATCGCACATAAATCCCTCATCGCCACATATTGTTGCATATATCTATAGTTAAATAACAATAAAATTCACGGCCAATAAAATATTAGAAACCCGTTGGATAGGTAATAAATTATTTGAGAACTTTATCGACTATCTTCTAGTGCGAGATTGTACCGATGGAACATAGCATCGGTTCGCTTTTCGGATCTCTTTTGTTTTTATTTCATGTCAAGCCTACTCGGGTATTTTTTCTAGAACTTACAATTATCTACCTACATGAGTACCTGAAAACGTCCTTGCCTGTCTGTAACACAAAAGACTCGTAGAAGCGCTCTTGCCAACTAACTCATGGAGTTTCCGTCACTCGTAAGTTTATTATCTCAAAGAATCTTACGTACAAAGTTTGATGTTGTGGACGGACATAGTAAAATACATTGTCGATGTCATATAATCTCATATCGACTGGAATTAATCTCACACGAGGTCACCATGTCATCCTGACATATTTAGACCAATGTCTATGTAATCCTATATCAAAGGTGTTTGGTAAACTGATTAATGGTCATATCGGAACTAACGTGATGTTGATCAATGGCTCTTGTTTTAACTAATTTTGATATTTATACTTCATAAAGCTTTAGGAATCCGGAATTTGCGAGGTTTAGGACCGGATGATTAATTTTATAATACAACCTAAATTCTTTTAGATATCGGCTATATTTATAATCGCTCGTTAAATATGCAGAGGTCTTTGAACTGTAAAATGCTGATAAAAAGTGGTGTCATAGTACTGGACAACCAGGACGCTATCCACTCGCGCCGAGCTGATAAAATTACTACAACGAAGTTAAGGGCTCGCCTGAAATTACGTGCGGATGCAACCTACTCCTCAAGTCCACGAAAATATGCAAGCGAGACTGCGAAGCATCCTGTAGACACATATACAGTATGTAACATACGGACAAGTTGCTAATGTACGACATTAACGAAAGCAGTCTCTGATAACCGGTGATTTAGAATTTTAGAAGTTTTAATTAAATCATTTCACGAATGATTTCTGTTCAAACCCTGTTTGGAATATCATCTAAATTAAATAACGAACTTTTTTCATTTCCTTTCTGTAAAAAAGATAATATAAAGAGGGAATGTGGTGTCCATTTTCAGTTAAGATATTTTGCCTGCTACAGTTCCTTACTTATTTGTAAACAATGTGTCAGTCCTACATTATAGAAGCCCAGACGGTTGTTTTTGTGTTTCGTCTTGTTTCAGCCTTTTAAATCTGATGACAGAGTATTTAAAGTATTCTTTATCTTTCAATTCTGGATTAAATACTGTGGTTCCTCAGTCAAACGGAAAGAGAAATAGAGCTTCGGATGTGTGCCTATGTATAAAGAACTTTATCGTATACGTAATTGGTTGTACGATGGTAGAAAGACACAATTATTTTTGAGACGTGCTTTGGAAAAAAAGATAGAGCTTTTGCGAATTATTGTCATAAATTGATATCGAAATGATGAACAATAAATATTTTCGTATAGGAACCGATGCAAGCTGGAAGATTAACTTTAATTTTATATGAGGCGCGTTTAACCTCAAGAGAATTGTGAAAGGAAAATGTGAGCGCTCCTCTGGTATCTCATTGCGGTTTGGCTAAATTATCATGGTATTTGTGACGTCACACAAGTTTTATAAACGTCATAGGTATTTACTGTATCGCGAGTTAGTACACGCGGCCGGTGCCGCGCCTGCCTTTGATTTATAGTTGTTTGCTCGGCTACAATAAATCAGTTCTATTGATTTATTCTAGCTTCCCGATAGGGCTCTTCAAATGAGTTTATTAATTGTTATGTTATCGGTAAATTAACAGGCCTTGATTACATCTGCCGTTCTACATGTTAGTTCCTTTCGGTATATAAATATTGACAGTGAAAAATGTTTTCAACTTTTTTATAGAATAGAGTAGGTTAGATATTACGAGTGCTCCGGCTGGCATCACCAAAACTTCCACACGAAAAATAAATAGTGTGACTAAAGAGATCGTATATCTTACAGAAAGGTAAAAGCTACCAGAGGACAAGGTAACCTTTGAATAAAGGGGTATATATTATATAAGCAAATCCTTGCGGTTTTATTTCTAACAATAACTGACATTGTCCTGTCAGTCGGAGAAGTGGGTGGTTCTGCAGAAGGCAGTATTTCATTCCGACCGAGCACACATTTCGAAATATTGTGTCGTTTCTGTGACCTTCCGTGGTACACTTTTTTCACTAAAAGAGGTAGTTAATGTATGATAGTCGTTGTTTTTATTCCAGACTTGTATACAAAAGTTAAATTACTTTAATTTTAGTATTTTGTCCTTGTCTAGTTTGTCTTGATAACTTGTAGGTAGTGTACCTATTCCAGGAATCAAATATTCTTAATCATATTTTTTCACCGCGTAGTTTAGTTTATTTTTATGGTTCTTGGTCATTTGGTAACGTTGAGAACTTATAGGCTGTCGGAAACCATAATCTTAAAAGTCAATTGACAGCCATTGTTTCATAATTGGAATTTCAAAAACAAAAGCGTGAACCTATTGATCGCACCTGGATATATTTTTATAAATAAACAAAACAGAAGTGATCATTCCATAGAAAAGAGAATCATATTTATCGGAATAATAAAAATATGTATCCAGATTTTGCATCTTTTTCAGTACGTTCTCCGAGTTTTTTTTGTGCAAGTAGTTATTCAACGAATGGATATGTGGAGTCCCTTTCAGCAACCGTTAGTTGCAGGCTAATTAGGCGTTAATTCCACTTCATACGGCACGATCCAGGTAATGCATTATATGGTTAAAGTTAACTTGAATTGCTCGAATAGAACGAGAATGTTAGGCGAGAAGCAGCATCCAACTGAATCCCACAAAATTTATTGCATTGCAGGTTTTGAATTCAAGTTAGTAGATGTCCACTATATGAGGAAGGAGCCCGAAGGGTTTACATTTGTTCGGTCATTTTCACATTATAATCTAACATCCTAATAGCTGTAGTTTTGTTCTTTCGAACCCAAATGTAGTTTCGCTTTTAAACCTAATTTGGGATAAGTAATGCGATTTATATTTTACGTCGCCGTATCATTACCTGAGTAGATCTCCCTAACCTGGAAATGTTTGGCCATTTCGCGCCATCCAATTTGGCTGATGTTTACCAGTGGCCGATTTGGCTCTCGCTCACAGTTCGCTCTTTGTAGGTTTATATTTTTTATTCGGTATTTGATATCGGATTTTTGACTACAGTCCAGAAACTCATTTTATTCAGCTTTTTATCGTATTCGAGAAGCGTGAAGTACGCGAGTTTCTGTTGAAATTACTTATTACGAAAGTAATAATCTGAAAGTATAAATAAATACAAATATATCGTTTTGTATGGTTTACAAATACGTATATTTATGACTTTCATAATGATTACATTTTATTGAATGGTAAATGCGTACTAAGTTGACAAAGTGCCTTTTCTGCGTCTCTGTGCATGTTAGTGTTTATGTATTTTGGGGCAGTGACATGACTGTGGTTCACCACTTGTTGATCTAGATCATGATGACTCGAATGTAGGTCATTCATAACTGACGGCTTCAGCATTGTCTGTGTACAGTAAACATTGAAACAGCAAATACAACCGGCAACTCTTGCTTGTCTAAGTATTGTTTAATTACAACGAGCTTTGTTTTTGCAACAAAGAAAATGAAAAAGGCTTCATTATTATAGTGAACAATTGTCAGCTATTTCATATCTAACTTTGTGTAAGATGGTCGAACCGAATCGAACCGAAAAAAGATGGCCACAAGGGTTTAATGGGAGAATATAAAATACCCTTAAACCCCTTTGACACAAATATAACAGGAAGATTGACAGGGATATCTTCATAAATCATCATCTCAGCGGTTCAAAAACAAAAGGGCAGTTGAAAAAATATCTAACAACAAGAAGTCGTCGTCTAAGAAGCTTTCTCATTTCTTTGTGCCATTCTTGAAGCATATCAAGTTCATTGTTGCCTTATTAAGCCACTATCTCTTAAAGAACGCGCTCCCGGCAGATGCCCGGTTGAGATATCATTATAGCTTTGGTGCGCTCTGGACCATTGCCTTGGAAATATTTTATTATCAGGAAAGAGGCACTTCATATTCGTGGGCGAATGTATTTAGTAAATTGTGTTATCTAAGCATCGCCCGCAGCCTTTACGCAGTTTTAAATAGGTAGTCGCCCCCACGCTTAATTTTCCTGGACAGCTAATTTTACCCCTATTTAATAGAAGACCTGCTAAAAATGCCCTTAACCCACGTAATACCGTTTCAACAAAACTGCTTATAGTTGCAGTTGATGCTAAGTAGTGAAATTGTTCTAGTAAGTAATTTCAGATCGATTAGTGAACACACTAAAAATATATTTTTTTTGATAGAGATACATATTTCCCTATCATGTTATAGGTACAGGGTGGTTGTTATTTTCATTCTGAGAGAGCTGTTCAGATTTATAGGAGCGCAGATGGAAAAAATTGGATGAGAGCGAATTGTATTGTGTCCGTCTATTTATGAAGGATATCTAATAGACGCGAGTGGAGTCGGGCGCAAGAGCTATTGTTAGTTCACAGTACTGATGGTTCGAACATCTTTCAAGAGTTTCTCGTAAACCATCTTCGAAGTTTTAATCAAATTAAAATGTTCATATCCGAGTGGCTAGTTGGTTTCTTTGTGAACTTATTAAGCGGCGGCGGTTAGCGCCCTCCGTTTGTCGCGTTTTTTATTTCGATAGTTTTTATAACTAAAAGCTTTTCTTCGTTCTCCTTAACGGTACTTTAGTTGTTGAGAAGTTCTCCATTATTTTTTCATGCATTTTCTGTCGAGAGTAGTTGGCGTATTGGATGAAATATATTTCTACTCCGTTGTCATGGATCAAGAGTTATTGAGTCATCCGCTCATGTAAGTAGGTACCGTAACTATTAACAAGAAGAGTTACCTGTTAAAACATGAAAAGCGTAGGTAGTAGTAAAACATGTAGCAGTATTACAATAAGTTGGGAGGTACTGTTTTTTTATGACAAAACTATATTTTCGAGAAACGCACGTGTTAACAAAGTGATGTACTCAGTCATACATAGAACATAAACTAAAAGCATTGACAAAGTAAACGGAAAGGTACGTAATACTTCCTAAAGCAACAAAAGATTATTTTCCTGAAGGTATTCTAACCCTGAGTGAAACAACGACTTTTTTTGTGTTCAAAATCAGTCTTATAATCACTCAATGTTTATGTAGGTACGCAAGCATAAATCGTTTAAATATCTTATTTTTTGTAGGTGTTCCTTATAACATTTCACCCAAGTATTTTTCCTGGAATTTTTAATGTTGGTTCAAGTGAGCTTTGAGCCACAGGAAAAGGAGAAACCGTTTCCGTCAGATCTGCATTAAATTGCATTTGAAGAGCTAATAAAACTATGCAGATTTAAAGTTGAAATTGAGAAAAGTACATCAACTTGGATTCAGAGAATAAAATAATGAAACTGCCAGATAGACATACCTAATGAAAAACTTTAAGGAGAAGAACTCAAGAAGCTTTTTCTTTTTGCTTAATCTTGGTAGATTTTTAGGATCATTCTTTTGAATAAATAAAAAGAGCGATACATATCTGTCAGGTACAGATGTCCCGATCCAAGACAGTGACGTAGGCATATCGCGTCGCCGTATTGTGTGCCGGGACGGCCTATCGATGTCGCTGCCTATTTTATGTTGACAAATTGGAACGTCGACACAAACCGATAGGACCCCGAAGACAACTGTTTCGCAAAGAAATACACCTCCCGGGATCGCGAAATATCGCGACACACACAATGTGTGACGTGATTTAGGTAAATTAAACGGATTGACAAATCAATGAAATCTTTTTAAGATTGTCGTCAGGTGTCCTGTACAAAATAGTTTATCCTATTTTGGATTGTTACAATATTACGTAAGGGAATAAATCTCATTGCAAGTGTGACCTTTGGCGATGCGCCTTTTCCTTATTTGTTGCTTTCTTAGTAACATAAAACCACTGCCTTTTCTGTATAAAGTGATAAAGTAAAAGGCACTTCCTTCGAGTACCCATCTTTGTAACTACTTTATCAGTATTGTCTAACAATACTTATGAACTTCTAAACAATAATTCATACGAGAAATTCGATGTTTGTTCTAAGAATAGATCAAGTATATAGGTACCTATTAGACTTACGTGTGATAAAATCGTTTTATTGGATCATAAAATTATATCGAAGATGTAAACCGTGTTACAGGTGGCACTTAATCGCAGGTTGTCGGCAATTCGTTCGTTAAATTGCCGAGCAGTTACTCTCACCATTAATTTTTCTGACGACAGCCATTCGAAGTCATGGCATAAACATCATTCTTCTAAAAGCTTTGAATGTTCCGAGACTTAAAGGATCAAGTGCTTTGAATCGTTTGATAAATGTCTTTACGACGATGAATACTTACCACCATTTTTGTGGAAATCCGGATCTTTGTGAATGCGTGTTCGATAATGAGTTATGAAAGGGCGAGTTAAAAATGGCTCACATTCGGAGATTGAGTACGTTTTCACTGACATGAGTGTGAGTTTTCTGATTTTGGTACTCCAATTAAGGTATGAATATAGTAATAATATTTTTCTTTCAATCGTATTAAAATATCGAATCAATATATCTTCAAATACAAATGAAGTAGCGATGAAGATTATAATTAAAGTATATTTAATGAACCAACTTAATCACGTTCTAATAATGATGTCGTTGAAGGCAGATAATAGAAGATGTTTTGCTCTTTGGAACTTAGCTTCTTTAGATAAGTACATATTTTGTCGTTAGCACTTTTCATATTTATATCAATCGGTATTGAAATCATTCATTCAATACAAGAGTCGCGGCAATGTTTGGGTTCAACACGTCTCATACGTCGTTGACTTCCATTTGAATAATTTTATTCTAAAGCTATTTTATATTAAAACGCTAATGACGTCACATTGTAGGTTTGGTCATAAATCCTTTGAAAGTTACCGTGCAAAGGAAACGAGTGCTGACGTTAAGGTTGGAATAACATTACGTAGGAAAACGAACAATAAACGTACTTACAAAATAGGTTTTTGCACGTACGCCCTGATTTATTATTGTTGTAGCTTTTCGTTAATGCTTTTATTAGGGAAATTATACTTAAAGTAAAACCGCAGTACTAACAGTACATCGATGGGAAGATCAGTCAAGAAAAGTTTTAGTTTACCAACTTTTAATGCGGGCTCAACTTAGTGGCGTATTACGTAGGTTTGGTTTAATGTGTACCGAAATAACTGTGTTTTTAACATTTAGTAATTTAAGTTGTTTATTAAGTAGATACTTATATTTTAATAAATAGCTTATATGTAGCTGAATCTAAACCCGCTGCAAGTTTAAACTAGACAACCAGTTTTCAATCTTCGACGATAAAACAAATGTAAAATGAATCTAACAGAAAAGCACGCACAATATTGAATGCGACTCAATAATAGAGATGAGCATGAAGTCGGCATGAGAAATACTCCGTAGTCTATAGTCGGGCTTCGCAACAAATTGCTCCTATATAAAAACAAAAAGATCAAGTATAAATGTTTCCCGCTTTTATCGTGACTTGGCTCCCGGCAAACTAAGGCTGACTGCACAATGTACCACTGATTCTCTTTTGATAAACGTTGACAGAGATATATAAGAAAATTCTCGTAATCTTTTTGTAAGTTCACATTTTGTTTTGTTTAAAAAAAATCGTGATTGATACTGTTACTGGCTTGCAATGATTCAACAATCTCTACTTTTGGTAAATACTTTTTTTATTAAATATTAACTTAGGTTAGGGACAAAATGTTTATAGGCTCTATGTTGATTTGTTTGTGGGACATAAAACGGATTAACTAGTGCCTACCTTCGGACATTAAATAAACCGTTTGGGAAACTAATAAATTGCCTCAAAGAATGTTAGGTGTTGGCACTGAATTATATTGAGCAACTTAACTTAATTTATTGGTGTAAACGAATAAAGTTACCTAATTCTAACTTGTACGAGCCTAACATAATATTTTCGTATATTTTTCATTAATCTCTTTAGACTTCTTATTGGAAGTGGCCTAAAAGAAACAAACCTTTTTTGATTTCGGTAAAACTGAGATCATTTGAAAACTACTCGAGCGCATCGGTAAACAGAAACCGTGTAGGTGTGTAAGCAATTCTGTAGTTTTCCCTCCGCGCGAGCATTCCCTTGTTGCAACTAAGCACTTTTAAATCTATCAACGAAGATTACTCGAGCGGTTTGCCGCTGCTTTTATCTTGCAATGCGGTGAGGCTTAGCACCGACGTGTGACACATACATAAGTCTTTAACTTGTTATTTCTACTTAAGCATTCTATGAAGTTACAGAGGAATCTGTGAGTATACTCATGAAAGTCATACTGTCGTTGCTGATCTACCAAACGTTATGAGTGCAGTTACATAAAGTAATCCATAAGTCGTAGGTTTGGGAATGTCTTAGAAACGTGTAGTCCGGATTTGTGTCCAGTTGATGGGAATAAGCTCAGCTCTTGATGGGTTTGCGAAACGTAGGCATACGTATATGCTTTATTTTCTTAAAAGTTTAACTCTGCAAAAAATAATGATTGGACAAGAAATGCGAACGACTTTTATCAACAATAGTACATCAAAGTCATGGGGAGGCAACAAATTAGTAGGGCAAAAAGTAACATGTTAAACAAATTGATCGGTGCGTCATAAAAATGGGTGACAGTACCCACGGGTGCCATGCAACAAGTAGTCGCCAATACCGACTCCATGTTTACCCAACGTTTACTGTTCTCGTAACGTTGCCCGCTGTCCAGTTAAATGCAAAAATTATACAAATGACTACTCTGTGGTGAACATAAACATACATTGTCGTCGTAGTTGCGTCCCTCGCTCCGGTAATTCGCACTTTTACCCATCTTTTCGTTGAACTGTAATAAAATTATCATACAAATGTCATAGATGGTGACGCGAGTACTATAACTATGTGTTAATGGCGCTAAAGTAGGGGTGAATGGGTAGATGTGGTTTTTATCGATTCAATGTTTATTCTATTCTTTATTATTGGAGCACAAGATACGTATGTCTCAAATAAAATAATAGAAACTATTCTCCGTCTGATAAGTTTTTAGTAGTTGAATATTTGATGTTTATTTTAGTTTGAAATAAGTTTTAATGTAGCATAAATATTGTTTCGTCTAAGCTGTTATTTTTGCTTTTTCGTTTTGAGAAGCTTAATATTTCAAGACGCGACTTAGTGTACCTAACATCATCGGAATAAAGTGGACTTTTACAAATTCATATACACTTATTATATCTTTATTATTAAAAGCTTCTCAATGGTCAATAAAGGCGGTATCTCGCAAATCATAGTGTTTACCATTTGAGGCTCTCGCGCTATTAATCTCCCGGTGCGGCGTCATCAGCACCCGATCAATCCTAGCCAGACTCATTTATAAAGCAATGAACTGACTAATTTTACCTTTCTTTTTATGCCGGAGCTTAACGTACCTTACAAATGTACCTATTTTTAGACTAAGAAGTCATTTGTTACGCCAGTAATTTTTTGTCCTCGGCTAAATTTGGATTTTGTTCTGCTAATACCATCAAGTATCAGGCGATGTTCGGCAGTTGATATATCATTTGAACGATTTACAATGAATCGTAATTGACATAATATTTTTTTCATTACCTAGGACTTATTTATAGAAGTACCTAGGTTAAAATATCGTCAACAGACGCTTCTGATAATGACTTAATAGAATTAAATTTCAATTTTGTCAAATTCAAATATAATTGAAATATTCCCGTCGCCACTGAAAGTCGTACCTAGAAAATACTTTAATCGCTTTCTATGATTGAAAAAGTAAGCCAAATACAATTATGGACGGTAATATAAAGTTTATTGACTTGAAGTCGTGGTGGCCTAGTGGGTAAAGGACCAACCTCTCGAGTATGAGGGCGCGGGTTCGATCCCAGGTCAGGCAAGTACCAATGCAACTTTTCTAAGTTTGTATGTACTTTCTAAGTATATCTTAGACACCATTGACTGTGTTTCGGATGGCACGTTAAACTGTAGGTCCCGGCTGTCATTGAACATCCTTGGCAGTCGTTACGGGTAGTCAGAAGCCAGTAAGTCTGACACCAGTCTAACCAAGGGGTATCGGGTTGCCCAGGTAACTGGGTTGAGGAGGTCAGATAGGCAGTCGCTTCTTGTAAAGCACTGGTACTCAGCTGAATCCGGTTAGACTGGAAGCCGACCCCAACATGATTGGGAAAAGGCTCGGAGGATGATGATGATGAATATAAAGTTTATTGACTTATTACCCTTTGAGGACATTTAAAGAATTTCTAATATATGAAATAAATATGATAAAATTTTTTTTATATGTAAATCTATGTACCAAGAGACAGCTCGTAGGTACTTGGCTTTTAGTGAAAACCACTCCAATATATGTTCGTAGCCCTGGCGTAGCGGCGTAGCGCCGTAGCCAATTACAAACTTAAAAGGCGTGCTTTATTCATTACTATTCAACTATGTATGTGTAAAAAAAGTTTATTTTAATTGGAGCAAAAAGAACAAAAGGTACAAGCCTATTCACCGGTATTTTATTTCACCCACGTCAACAAATGGTCTGAAATAGGTACACAGCAACATACCATTCGTAAAACCAGTAAATTGTATTCAAAATAATGAATATTTATTTTTGAATAAGTAATTTTATGTGGATTTTATTTAAAAGTAAAAAAAAGGAAATATATTTACCAATTCAATTATATTACCTATATTGGTGTCCACATGAAAGTACCCACGCTAAAATATCGTCTTCTCATTTCCTTTCGAAGCTTTTTTCACCAAATATATTTTTCCTCATTTAAATTAATTAAAAAGTAGCAATGGAAAATGCGTGCTTTATGTACCTGTTAATTTCCATTTATTCGGGTAACATTTGTAAGGTACTAAGTCATTCTGTATGTTAATGTGAAATTAATATGCACGCCATTGTAATTACAATAAAAGAAACCTGCTGAAAATACAAAGAGGGCCTACTTACGCAATCTCATATTCGAAACATGAGAAAATAATTTCAGCTCGTTCATTCAAAGTCACTAAACAACAAATGATACAATAAATGATCGCTTTGCTTGTCTGATATTGATTTCAAGGTGTTTAATTACATTTTCAGCAACGTCTTAATATTGAGCTGTTATTAATAATTCAATAGATACCTTTCACGAAGTAGATTTTGGTAAAATGAGTTTCTAAATGGCAGTACAAGGGCGATCTTAATGCGGTTCTCGATTGCAAAATAATCCTGCGAAGAGAACGCTCGATCCATATTTATTCCAATAAGCGACATACGATATTCGGTTAACTACAGCGGCGTATTCTCCACGCAACTTTTTACATAACAGCCTTAAAAGTTCCATTTACATAATCGATTTTGGAAACAAGATTCCTAAAGGCCACCCTTAACATCGTTATTATCTCCAAACAGTTTGCACCTTGTAATCCTATCCTAATAAAGCCAATAGTTGGTTAAGTCTAAACCTTTGAGAGCACTCTATTAAAGAACCGGACAGACTCGTTAAGAGTTATTGAATAAATTGCTTCGGGGTGATTAATTGAGCCTTAATTACGATATCGTTTAGCGTCACCTCCGTTCATTACGTGCGAAACAAAGGTGCCTATTGTTAATTTGAAATTGGTTAACAATTATTATCTATTAGCAGTTAGGGATTGTTTGGTGTTGGCAAACGTTGTTATATTTCGAGTATGTTGATATAACGTGATATGTGATGTGTGTACAGGTTCATTAGAGTTGTGGAACTCTTGCCACGCGTCAATAATTCTAAATGTTATCAGCCCTCTTCGATGCAAAACAAATAAGTAGATAAGTGCTCTCACGTGCCCTCTGTTTTAAGGGTTGCTACAAATAATCGTGCAAAGTATTATGTACTAAAGTAACTTAAAGGTGCCTACATAAATATTACGTGAGTCATAAATAATTCCGGAACGAAAATGTTTGGAAACCATAAGCATCCGGTAAGCTTTGTACAGTCCAGGCATAGCCTCAACCAAATAGTTTTCAAAGCCAAACTTTACGAATATTTAGTTACTAAAATAGTTTTTAAATCCCTAACAAAATATGAGTAATTTTCAAACTAAATTATTAATTAATTAAAATAGCTAATTAATTTAATAACTACACTGAAAGCTTTTCCTTTTGAAAATGTAAAGTTAACAAAGTCTCGGCGATACTATGATTCTCTAGTACTTAAATGAATCCATTATGATATTAACTTAAACGATAAGAAAATAGTCTGTCTGCGGACCTTGCACTCGAAACTACCTACGTATATGTAAACGCGAGTAGTCAGGACTCGAAGACCCTCAAGGGGCCATCAATCTAAGCTGGTGTGGTCAGCTGCGCACCTATCATCAGATTAGTCAGCACTAAACAACCGATTCATTAAGAAGCGCTAATCCTTATCTATGAATCAACTTTTTATATTGGGCACATACTAATGAGCTCTGTTGGCTCTGAGTTGTATAAAAAGGTTGATCTTAGTCTATTTCTTTTTCTTCGAATCGAAGGCACCTTATATACTTAATTACTTCAATGGTATTTACTTTTTCTAGAAGTATTAACCTTTTTATTTGTAAAACGCAACTCGTTTACTAAAGGCTACTTACCTACGAACAAAGTACCAAACTAGATTTGTCAAAGAAAATAGTTATTTAAAGTAAATAGCGGAGTATTAAAAACAAATTGATTTCCCGTCCCACTTCTTTGAGTTTACACTCGAGTATAATTACGCGGAGTACCGCGGACGGGACCGCTCTTATTACAAAGTTCAATCAGCTATCCGAAACTACCGAAGCTAGTCTTCGACGAAAAACGGTGTCGAGTAAGCCCGAGCTGCCTCCAACACTTAATACTCCTAAATGCTGAATATTTTAACAAGATAAAAAGGGTTAACGGCGATTATAAAAGTATTATTGAGAATATTTCGTGTGAAATGAAAGATTTAGTACGAGCCCATTCATATATTTATTTGCATTCCATAATGTTAGAATAGGTGTTGAATGGGCCTAAAGCTAGGTACAATTATGGACCCTGTTAGGGCACAGCAAAAGAAAGCTTTAGAAAATCTATATTACATATTTTTCAACAATAGATAGATAGATAAAAAAAGAAATTTACTTTTTTAATTTAATTTAGAAGACTTATTACGTATATTAGCGGTATACATGTGGAATTTGTATCATCTAACTAAATAGTCAATGAGATTTTTTTTACTTTTATACTTATTACGACGATATACTTATTTGACGTAGGTAACAGAAATGGTTCAATTTATTTTACAAACAAATCAGCATTGAAGCTTTGTGGGACTGAAAACTAAGCCTGTCTCAAGTAACAAAATATTTTATGGTAATAGTAGGATAAAATATTAGATATTTTTTATGTTTCAGCTGTGGGTCAACATGAAATAAATAAGGCAATATAGTTACATTTCAAATTGTATAGGTATGACGTATGTAATCTATGTACTTTTACCACAGTTAGGGGTAGTTTGGGTAAACTCGGGGATTCCGCAAATGATATAATCAAGATTTAACTGGAAAGTTTCAGAGAAACTTTAATACACGGAAGTTAAAATATTTCGGGCTGAAGACATCTTCTTCGGGGATCACTTAAACATTTAAGCCTCTCTAGAACCAATTGGGTTGATGGAATTTTAAAATCTAAACGAAAGATTCTCGTCTCACAGAAAGTATTTTATTTGACCTTTCACACTGGACCGGTTAAAGTAATGCGAGTGTAAAAATGTCCTTTGTATATGTCAAATAATGGATTACTTATGTTAAATGTCTATACAAGTATATGTTTTTGGTGATGGATTAATTCCCGGCGTTCGCAGACATCTATCATTTGTGTTGTTCTTTGTAAAGTAAACGGAGGTACAAACAGCCTTATTGACATTGTTGTAGATATATTGTTTGTACCGCTCGCCGTTGATTTTGATGATAACGCTGATTATGTAGTTTTGTTGTATTTATTCGGAGAAATGTAGATAATTTATTTGTGTTACAAGTTAACCATAAACAAAGGCTCGTCTTCGCTTTTAAAGAAACGCATTATTCATATCTATTGCTCCATTTAATTAATCTATATCTGTACGTGTATTCTGATTATAACGTGCGTGTATACATTTTCGACAATAGCGTGGGCAACCAATGATATTTCACTCTGATATCAATTCATTTGTCAGACAGGTATAGATTCATTTCGTATTGAACCTAATGATACCTGAGATTTATTGAGTCGAGTATAACAGAAAACAAGCAAGTATACCTAGGTATTTTCGTCGAATTTCATTAGTACGATTAGTTATTAGTACGACGTTACAAATGGCGTAGTCGCTACGCACATACTACGAAAATCTTTGCTACGAAGCCTAAAATTGACTACGACAAACATTTATCAAATGTTAAACATCGCTTTAATATGATATTTTGAAAGTGTGTCACACACAGCAATCCGCTTTACACGTCTCTGTTTTACATAAACAAACATGTGTTTATTAAGAATCTGTTATTTCTGTTCCTCATTTTAAAGAGCTTGTCGCTGACAGACGGGTATCATTCCAGCTGAGGATGGGTGCATGTTCAGACGTAATGAAGAAAGCGTGTTCTCACTAACACATTATTGCAATTAGCACCATTTCGTAATAAAAGTTTTATCTTGCAACATTACACGTGCAAAGACAGTTCGTATGTTCTTATGCGTATGACACAGCTACACACTTACTTGTTTTAATATATTTTCAAAGGCTTATGTCGTCGGAAGGTTAGGCCCTTGTTACACATCATATTGACGTTTTCTTCGAATCAGATTAGACTTGACGATGTTATATTAGATTTTGAAGTTTGGTTATTATGGGGATGTAATTAAATGTTGTATGACCCTTACGAAGATTAGGAAACTACCCTTTGTGGTAATGTAAGGTTGTTTATCATTGTAATCTAATGAACACAGCATAGGTTTACTGTAAATTAAACAAATCATTCAAACTAACCTACAATACTTAGTTATGTGCTTTGTGATTAGTGCGTTCATTTGTTTAATTACAATTGCAAATTACGATTACATGGCACTGAATATATTTTTAGCGTAAACGGCAAAGTTAGAGTGATTAACAAAAATATTAAATCTAAAATTAACTACAGGTAAATTACTATTTCTTATCCTAACTACTATAATTTTAGAGTAAGCAGGCCACAACATTAGGAGTAATCAAGGCAGAACACGTCAGCAAAATTAATGTGCCGACTCATTCGATTAAAACTCCAGCTAATTAATCAAACACAGGCAAAAGGTGCGTAAGGTAACCTAGTCTTCAGCCTTCTAGGCTTTATCTAAAGTACTTGAAGCTTGTAATATATCTTCTTAACATTGTTATCGAAGGGTTGAAAATTATAGTATTTCTTACAGGAAGATAAGGAAAACCTTTTTGTAAGATTGTGGCGGCACGTAAATCTCGGTAGTATTTCTAGAGAAGGTATGGCACGTGTTATTATGATAAGCCAGGTGGTGTAGATAGTGAAGGCGCTGTCTTTTTGCCAGCTATGTTTAAATTTCATCTCATTCGTGACTGATGTTCAACATGCAAAACCTCAGCGATTCTGATTGTGAAAGTTTTACTGATTATTTTTATTCACTGCATTAACATATTCAAGCATTACCTGCGCTTTAATACGTAATACAGTGTAGGGTAAACTGGGTACGGTTGTGCCAGGGTACGGTAGTGACAGTCGCAATTGTAACGAAACTATACGTAATACGGGGGAGGGGTGTGAGGGAGAAAGACGTGGCTCACAAGCCTAAACACGTTCCCCAATATTGCGTTAGCCGGCGCAGGACGTTGACGTAAGCAGGAGCCCACATTGCTTTTCAACAATCAAAAGTAAGTATTTTTGTTCGATTTCTTTTCCTAATTTCTGTTATTTTTAAACAGATAGATTATCTTGTTATTTTTTTCTTTAAAAGTTGGACATTAATATTTAATTACAAGTGATTTCTTTTTACGTAAAGTATTTGGCAAAATCATGGCGAATTTTTGTTTTCAAAATGATGCGTTGAGTACGATTGTGACAATTTTTTTGGGTACGGTTGTGACGAATATCTATACATATAAAAATCTCATATTATTATTTTTTGCTTTTAGATGTCCAGAATACGTTTGTGGAAGACCGGAGAGAGCAGTATGATGTAAAAAAATATAAAGATGCCGATGAAGAAGCGAAACAAGGGATTTCGTAAGTGTAGCACAAGCTACAAGCCTTTCTACAGCTACAAGTTTTAACAGAGTAAATGTTGTTTTGTTGATTGTTAAAACTATGTTTGTAAGCTTATTAGGTTAAACATTTCTACAATAAAAGATATTATAGACCATTTTGATATATGTTTATGCGTGTCCCAACCGCCCTTGGTATGTGGCCGGTTGTGACACTTTCCCATTTTTTTTAAAATTGATCTTATGAGTAATACATTGTATTAAGGAACAATATATTAGTGTTTTTACGTACACAAATGTCCAAATTGCGATACAAGTTCCTATTCTGGGAGCTAATTAGTAAAATAACAAAATTATTGGTGATCAAACGAAAATTGGCACAACTGTACCCAGTCTACCCTATACAAGGGGGTCCACACCGTACGAGTTCGGGCAGATTAGTTGCTAACATAAATAATCAAGGGATTTGAAACACAAGGGGCGAAGCACCTAAGTTAAGCCGGGGGATCAGATACGACAAGTGAAATGTAACGAATGCTGACTTATCCAACTTTTCTTTTCAATCCTCGAATTAAATTCAAAAAGTAACTGAAGAATTTTCGCAACACTAATTTCAGCGTAGCCGGAGCTCAAAATTCAAAGAATTCATAACATTTTAATTCAAGCGGTATGAATAATTTCTGAGTTATATAAATATGAGTTGTTATTCCACAACAGTGTATTCATACGATGCGGTTGATGCACGTAAACAGAACGCTTGAATGCCCGTGTACCTATGTGATGAGCAACAAAACGAGCAAAAGTACTCGGCTTGTATGAACTGATACGAGAAAAAAATATGCGACGTGAAAAGAGTTACGTGTATCGCAAGTGGCTCGGTCGGCGGCCTGTGGGCGTACCAATACCTGCTATTCTTTTACTGAAAAATTCGCGACTGTTCTAAACTTTGAAATGTTATCCAGTTTTACCTAACATATTTTAATCTTTCATTTTTATAACGGTATTGAAAATTGCAGCGCTGTTTGGTAAAATTAATGTCCCTGCTGATTTTATCCTCAAATCCTGAAGGGATTATTTCGTAATGTTCGTTATCGGAACTCAAGTATCTGCCAACTGGTAACATTAACTGAAAGTAACTTTGACGCTTCATTAGATAATCTTTTTATTACGACTGAGTTCCGTAAGTAGGCGAGTGTAAAAAAAAAGTCGATCTTTGCGATATCTTAAAATTTTACTCAATAGAGCTTCGCCTACGAAGATAACTTATCTGCTTACAATTTTCCTACTGGTCTATCTGGAAAAGGTTTTTCTTTGGACAATTTGTTAAAATGATTATTAACTCGTGTTAAAAATTTAGCAGACCATTAGCCTCTTGACGAATTGCCTTTCAAAAGAAGACTTAAAATGTTGTAAGAGCCTCTGAGAGAGAGGCGGAATAGGAAAATCAGTAAATGATTAATTTATTTTAAGTTCAGTATAAAGTATGTAAATCTCTTGGAATATGTTTTTTAGGACGACACATTGTCAACGTCAAGGAGAATTGTATTTGTAGGTACTACCTATTTTCAAATAGCAACTATGAATACCAATAAAATCGAATTCTTATAGATAACGTTTACGAAAACATACAGAGACACGCGTTTACACCGTAAATTCAGTTATTTAGAACACGTAACGTTATGAATTTATTTCGGCGAAACACGGAGAATATATGAAAAGTGACAGTTTGCTTCCTTTTGTGAATACGAAGCCAAAAACAGACAGTTGACACGTTGAAGACATGCCAGAAATAAAGTACCATTATTTGGGGAAAGGGTAAAACAACGTATTGAATGCAGTAACATTCATGAAATATTAAACAAGCTTTATATCACCATAACTTTGTAATATGTTGATACTAATGCTATTAAGTTTCGTCTCTAAACCGAACATTGTTGTAATCTTCACTCATATTTACGAACCAAATCAAAATAGTGTCAAAGTACTGGATCATCATATCTGTAATAACATGTCTGTGTTTGTTTTAGGAATATGAATACAAACAATGTTCGTACTAGGATTTAGTTCGTACCTACGTCTTAACATTCGTGGAAATGTCTGGGTGTCTGCTGTATGTAATCCTACTAAATATAGAAGCTTCCAGCTATTATGCAGAAATATCAATGAACGAAAAACTACTTTTAAACATGTTTTTTCTGAGAGGAGTCTCAACTTCTGAGCGGATACTAATAGAAAACGTGTAAGAGCATAGGTACATAAAGATAAATTTAAATTGCTTGTTGTGGGAATAAAGATAAACCCATAGGAACTTTGATTTATATTTCAGCAAGTTTTCTCTCCTGTAATAATAATGAAGTTTTGTAACTGCGGTTTACGCGTTATTACGTCATTAACAGACTGCAACACAAATTACGGGCGGCGCGAACAGCCGGCTGGCTCTTAAGAATTTCACGTCGAACCAGATTTCCCAAGCGAGTTGTACGTACAAACTGCAACTTCACTGAAACACTTTACCTTAAAACTTTTGATAAATCCCACTCGACACGTGTTTAGGTAATGTATTTTGGCACTTTATTACAAGGAACAAACCTGTAAAAACATTAGTTTAACACATGTCCTATAATCATTTAAACGATCTCTGAATTGTGTCGTGTTATTATTACACTAGGATCCAACATATTTCCATTATCACCGTTGAATCTGCGTGCTATTCAGACATTGTACCGCGAACAAAGCCCTGAATTTGTCAATAGGCACAAATCCAGCATAATTGTTAGTAATTAGCGCTGTAATAGCTTGATACTAGGATTATCTAGTGTGCATTTAACTCAACTATCACGTAGCACGGGCTCTCATAGCCACGCGGGACACGTACGCGCCATCCAATAATTCCAATAATTATTAAATTATTATGTTATTATACACCCCGTAATCGTATTATTGTAGAGTACAGTTTATATTGTGATGCTAACCACCAAATATTGTATTGTAATTAAGTACTGATTAATTGGGACAATAGTTGGTGTTGACGACGAAGAGGTTGCATGTACTTAGGGTCTTGTAGAGAGGGTCGTAAATTCAATCATTGTGGGTGCTTGGCTTATATTGCCGTTTTGGAAATTGCTTACTGATCATCGATTCTCAATTGAGGTTGTTACACTTAATTTACATCAAACATACGATAAAACAATTAGGTTCCGAGTGGAGCTTAGATCGTTATTATACTTAAGTCAACAATTTCATGAGCATCTCATATTAATTTGTTTATTTTACCTTATTTATTGTTTTCATTAAAATTAATACAAACAGCCATGTAAAGTTTCCCTTTCCACCGTCAAAGTTATTGCAGTATAATATTTGGTATGACTCGATTTTATCGGGGAAAATCAATTTCAATGTTTAAAAGTTCCACGTGTACTTCGCACGGAGGTAGATCACTTGGCGAACTGTTTTGTGAATATTTACATATACAATTTAACTTTTTATCACCTTCGTTTCTTGTTATTGCAGTTAGGCTGATTTATCAGAGGTTTTTATATTGTATTTGTAAAGCTCACATAGAAGATATTCAACAGGGAATGCATTAAATCGGTCTCGAAATATGGTGAACGTTTTGCTTTGCATTCATAGCAGTACACAATGAGTAGAATTCCATTCCATTACGTATGATATGACATAGGTTCGCACAAATCACAGAGGACATCCGAGGGTCAAGGGACCAATTTGACGACCTCATATTCCAGTTAACATTATTAGACGAATACACGAGCAGTTTTCATATCAATCATCTATGTAATTTTCAGAATGCTTGAATTTCACATTATTGAATTACAGTAAAATAAAGATTTACGACAATTTTATTTTAATTTTTAATGTAGGACTTAATAAAAGGCAGTCTGAAGTCTACAGTATCTTAACGACCAATCTTTATTAATTTATTGAAATAATATTAATTGCTTAACCGGTTATCAGTGGGCGTTATAATTTGATCAGCTGAATACCGCTAGGTGTAATTCAGTGCGTCAATTACATCTGAAGTGTTGACCGGCTAGGATCGATCATCTCGCGTGGGACAAAGCATTGTTCCCGTCATCAGCCCATGGTGGTACTTGTCCACTTGTACCTCAATATCGGGACAAATTCCACTCTAATTATATTACGCATCACGTGTGACAGTTCGAAAACAAAACGCGTATTACAACGTCCCAAGAGCCCTTAACACTTAAAGTTTTAGTTCAGCATTTTCTTTTTTCATATTTTATTTTATCTCAGTAAGAATAAGCATAAGTACAAAAAGAAGACATGGAAACTTGTATATATTTAAACATGTCGCGTCGTGTGTTTCGTATACGTGACGTAAGAATAATGCTCAACCGCTTAGTGTATGTAGGTAGTGCCTACCTACACCTGTTCCCATTTTTGTAACACAACGTACGAATGTCCGTGATCACTTTATGATGATACTGGCAAGCTTCGAAAGCATTTGTGCAGCAATAAGAGCTTAAAGTTCCTCTAAACATAAAAGATAAATTAACTAGTCCCTATTTATAGTACCTAAATCATATTTTCTCAAAAATATTTTCAAGCAACATTATTTCTGAATCACGAAGATTGCGTGACTAAGGCACATCTCGAATACCTCAATCTTGAAAAATAATTTCGGATATAATGCTCCTCAAACAATGTTTCTGATCCGAAGAAACAAGCCTGAGCAACTATTTCGCGTCAGTCTGCACTGACAAAGGTAATATTTGCGGAGCTATGCTTTTACGAATACCTGATACTTTGCGTTTTATAGCTTCACTAAATTTATAATAACGTTTGAATAAATTATGTATTTGCTTTTAAAAAGATTTTCAGCAAGCTTTTATTGATATCTTCTGCTAATGGAACATACATTGTTTTACAACTAAAGGTAAATAAATGTAAAACAAACATTTTATTTCAAAGTAACGTAATATATGAAAAATCTCGCCGTATACATGTCGTTATAAATTGGATAACAAAGGGCACAAGAATCCAAACACAGAAAAGATCAAATACGAGTTTGTCATGCACGATAGACTTTGTACGGTTCTTGGAAATGAAAAATTCTGCATCAAACAAAACGTAAACTTAGAAATAGAAGCTCGCATCTGCCAGTTAATCTAATAATCTTCATCTGGCTCCATTGATGCAGGTCCTCATGTGCCTTGCATTTGAATTTTTCCGAAACTATTCGTCCGCGTTCGGTTTGTCCCTAGGAGTCTGAATTGGGTCATGTCGATCATTTCCCTTCACAGTGAATGCTACCTGATGTCCAATATCGCATGGTGACCTGAAAACGTAATTAATTAGGAAAATTGTTTCATTAAAATTAATCTGCGTGTTGTAATCTCTGATTTGAATTAGTTTTAATCCGTATTTCAAACACGTATTACCCACACTGTTTCTAGTAGTAATGGGATTTTTCATTTGTTGCAGATTTGTTCCAGTTTCAGTCCTTTCACTTCCAAATCAAACATGGTAAGTTGAAAACGGTGTACACAAATTAAATACCACCTTTGTTTTATTAAGTAGTTGCCACAGACGAATAAGATATATATACTTAGCTACAAAAATCTTTTGAAATAATAGTACAGATATTACGTGAAATCGTATCAAATAGTATTCAATATTTATATAAATTATTTGTCAACAGAAACCCAATTTGACCTTTATGATCAATCGCAACAAAGAACTTAAGAAATAAAGTAGAAAACTTTTAATAATATTAGTTTTTCTTTAATGCTCTTATTTTTCTATTGTATCTTAAATTGAAACTTATTAATTATTTATACGCATTATTATGTGAGTCATAAATATGATGTATTGGTTCTACAACCACATGTATTACGAAGGTAATCTTAATTTTCTATTGTTTACGAACATTATATTCTTTTGTTAGTATATTTGAAAGGAATCTCTTACAATAGATATATTATTAGATCTATTCTTCCATATTCTTTTATATGCTTAGGCTATTATAACATAGTATCTGATTGAGATCATATTATTATCCATTTAGTAGTGGATATGATGTATATATGCTAAGTTCAAAACAATAGGGAAGTTTAGGCAGTTTGATTCACCAACTCCAAACCGCAATAAACTCTTTGAAATGCATTCACAAAACATATTTATGCATGAGCCAATAATCATCAATTTTAAAACAGACTGCATTGAAACCAATTGATAGTCCATTTTGCGTTGATGATCCAATCAAATTACCATCAGCCTCCACGGGATTGTTTCGGGGTGAAAATGAGTCCGTGAATATAAAGTAACGTATATTCGTATATGCCGACGTACTTTGGGACCGTCCCTTCGAAATTGCGGATCAAATAGTATCGAGATATCGGGAGGAAATACCGTTTGGTGCAGACTTCCTGAGCGGAGCGACGGTGTCAATATTTGTACCGTACCGATGTCTGTGACACTTGTTGCATTCCGTTTCACAGCGTTCTTCGGCGCGCAAAATGACGTAAACATGATTTTGGTGGAATGACTGCGAGTGTATATCGTAACGAGCTCCGAGGTCCAGTTAGAATTTACAAATTTAGTAAATTTTGATGTATAGTTTATATTCAGAACAGTATGAGCTTAATAAAGGATGTTTATAGTTAATACAAGGTCACCTACAGCTAAGACAAGCTACCTTGTCTATAGCTGAGAAATGACACATGAGCCATGTAAGTCAACAGATGTAATCAGAAAGGGACTCTGTTTGTGTAAGAAAGTGGGCCGTACGACGCATCCTCACGGGCTTATCTTAGGAAATATATTGCGGCCCACGGCCACCGACCATTCACAAATACTGACTTAGCGAAACATCTAAGAGTCTCCATTGACAAGGATTATACTTTGCAGAAGTTATAGTGCCTCGCCTCCATTTTTTATACGGTTATCTGAAACTAGGAGTGTTTCGACCTCAAATAAAAATAGCAATTTGTCATAAAGAATTCAGTCGATACTTTTTGGTAAGGTCAGCATCGAAACTCGCTGAAAACATTTCAATTTACCAAACCTCAGCGTTATACTTAATGATCAAACTTACTTATGAGTCTAGTTTAGAAACTGGATTATTTTGTAGTTCGCAATAGTTTGGCAGCTATTGAATTTATTTTGGTTCATTTGTTATTTCAATTATTTTCTAAGACTAGGTATTTATGTTGCTAGCTTTAGGTACTATAGAGGTACATACACATTTTGAGTGTATAATATTTTGTGCGTAAATATGTAAATGATCTGTCCATATCGTTTAACATAGGCACACATTGACACAACGAACGGGTACCTAATAATCGATAATTCGATATTAAAATATATACATACATTTCCACATGTTATCATAGCATAATAATGAAAACTTGACTTATATAGCAAAATCATATGAAAAAAATACGATTCTTATACGACGATTTAAATAACTTAATAGATTTCTGAGTATCGATCCAAACCAAACTAAGCGTTTGTCAATAAACAAACATATATCGCATTATAATTAAGTGTTGTGTTGATTTATTGGTTAATGTTATTATGTTCACTATTATAGACGTTTGTAGAAATGTTTCGATAACTAGGCGCATAATTTTGATTCTCAAATTGTGAACGCAGATTAATAACAGCGACCACTAAAATTGCGGATATTGGGAAATGACGGTAATAACAACAGTTAGACATTATTAAATTGAATAGCACCGGGAATGTAGAGAAGAACTCAGAGTAATAAATCTATCTTAGAACGAAATTAATCGACTATAAAGTTCAGGAAGAAGCTTGTAAAATTTAAGTGGGCGCAGTTTCAGTTTTATCGGAAATTGGCTGAAGCTTCAGGCTACAGCATCCGTGCCAAAGTTGTGGCGGTCATTTTACAGAGGAGCGGATAGCAATCTCCGCGGAAGCGTCCAGTTCAGCTGCCACACAATATACCTCGGAGGTACGCTCTGATGGCGGGAAACAAACCTTCATTGTTCGCAAACTATCACTGGCTATTCAATCCAGATATAATATCAACTCTGTACTTTAACAATACCTGTAGAACTTAACCTACTTACTCCTTTATTTATACCTTGATCCTTGAGTTTTCCTTAATTGCGCAATAGCTCGCAAATCTTGTAACAAGGTCTTACTCTAAGCCTGCTAGGTACTAAAAAGGAATTAACGTATAGGAACTAGCAGACTTACCTGTACTTTATACAGAGGCAAATGAAGGAGACTTATTGCATAGTTATTTCGCTCGTGAATACCTCACCGTAGTTCTTACTCTTTCAGTAGTTGCATATTTTTCCAGTTATCATACTCGTATTTTCCCTTTGTACAATTGTTTCGTTTTGCATAATACGTATGTATGTATAATGTGATTTCATTGTGCTACATTACCATCTGCACCTGCTGCAGCGAGCACCTCTCGTATTACTCAAATTATCTTTATTCTCCACTTTTACATTTTGTTCATAAAAGCTCGTCTGTTTCATACAAAAATATCATATTCATTGCCTTAACCGTTTTATCCTAATATTACATCTCATACAACTGCTATATTATTTTGAAGAGTAATTTTATGGTAGTCGTTATGCACTGTTCAGTGTAAATAGCTACTAATTATATTGTGCTCTTAGCTGTCCGACGAGTGTTTATCGCGGAGGGACAGGTGGGCGAACCATAAACACTGCAAGTTTGTTGAGTTGTTGGAACAGATCCTACGTAAATAGAGTTGTCCCGTTTAGTTACGACATAGCGAACCTCGACTCGGCAGCACGATGACAAATTACAGACACTTGGAACTAGGGCACAGCGTTTGATTCGCGACACGATTAAACCAAACATCCCCCACAAATGGCTAGTAGTACTCACTAACGATTCCCTATTACACGAATCCTTGAATGTCGTTTAAAATTGGCAAAAAATATTTTAGTGAAGAATTTCCATTTATCATTCCTTTCGTGCATTGTTTGTTTTATTTAAAAGCTCCTGTCATTTACACAAAAACGACGGAACTGACGTGGGGATTTTTCTACTTTTCTGAATTGACGTCATCCAAAAGCTAACCCAGTTGATGTCGAAAATAGTTTTTCATTTATACTTCTTTGTGCTTTTAAAGGGCAAAATCTATAAAGTGGTAATTTCTTCGCATCAAACAGACGTCAGTCTGATGGCTCTTTGAATAGGTACTTACATAATACTTGAGTAAGTACTTGCATTAACGGAAACTTCACCTTTCCAAGTTTTCCTTTCTCATCCTTTTAAAATATCTTTACCGCAAAGTTATTTCTTTATGATTTTGCTTTGGTATAGATAATACTATGTTTGCCAAATGGAGGTTTTTAATAAGAGCTGTGAGATGAGCTAATCTCATGGCAGACAAATATCCGACGTCACCTAAAGCCGATAAGTAACGCGGACCCGCTCGCGCCTGCAATCGCGTCCAATAAAACTCGTACCTAAATGTAAAGCTCTTTTTTTACTTTTGATTTACAATATACTTACTTTTACTCAATATTACAGATTATTTTCCTTTCACAAAAATATTAAGGGATTACGTATTTCTTTCACTCTCGAAGCATTCAGCTGCGTACTTGGGTATTTTCAATCATTTGATAATTTTGATTGGGTAACTGTGTTCCCGGGGTTGAGATTTAAACCCTTCATCGCCATACATAAGATACGAGTTTGGGTAACTCGATGAGTACGAGCGTATTTTATTTCTGCAAACAACATAAAATAAAATCAATATTCATTTTAAAATGATGGGTTCTGGAACGAAAAGATTGTAATATAAATATACTAAAATTTAAATCCTTTTATGAATATACTCTTTATTCATAAAAATTACAGCTTTGTAGTACCCACTACAGTCGTATACAATGTTTAAATTAAAATATCGCGGAAATACCAGTAAAAGCGCACCTTTGTGCTGGCATATTTATTTTGACAGGTCTATTTCTCTTTTGCAAATAAATAACTGAAATTCCATCAAAGTGTTGTGGAAAGAGCCTTCAAAACTTCGTTATCTGCGCAGAGATACGACTTTTTTTTAAAGTTGATTTTTTTCATTTAATCCTTTAGAATGTTTTTGATTACTGGCAGCTAAGAGGACGTATCAAACTGTAATAGACTTAAATTAAAGAACACTCCTCAGATAATTGTTAAAATTGGAAATACACTGAAAAAAGTATTTTACAAAACTAGTTGAGTTAATTCACAAATAACCAAACCTTGATAAAAGACAAACGAATTTCATTTACGTATTGATCAACTGCTTCTGTTGCATTTTACAAAAATATTTTTGTTATTTGAGTTGGTTATAAGCTACAAAATTTTATGTTATCCAATACAAAATTCGGTTTCGGCACTTTGCAACATAATATGTTTTGCTATAATCTACACACTTGTGACTTTACAGTTGACCCAACTAAAACTATTTTTTTAACGAATAGTTGCTGTTTTTCAAGTCTGCTATATTAGTTTGTTACCAGCTAAATAGTATTGTTGAGATTTGATTTGCAAAGTTACTAAAAATAAACAAAAAATTTGGCTGAGAATAACTAATATTGATTATGTTGGTTTTAGAATATTTTTGGTTATCAATAATACAGCAATATAATGGGTGGCGAATAAAGTTATGCTGCGCATAACAAAACGTTTTGGTTACATAAAACACTAACGGTCACGAACCTGTAGAAACCTGTTCTTTTCGTGTTGCGTTGCGAGAGGTAGTGGATGTGTGTCTGTTGTGCAATCGTCTATGGCGAGCAGGAAAGCCGGCGTTTTCGATTTTATGCATGAATCATATATCATCAAGCAACGTCAAGAAGATTTCAAGAATGGAGCCGCCGCCGGTAGACGAGGCGGCAGAGAAAACGATCTCGGACTATCTGCGGTCTTGGGGATTGGAAGCTTACATTCCAAAATTTTTGGGTGAGTGTTTTTCACTTCTATTTCTTACATAATTAGGACAATAGTGTTTCATTCGTTAAATCACTATTTTGAACAGGGCATTTCCCGTTAGATGCACTTTTGCATTCTTCTTAGATGCGTAGTGCTACTTTGCCGAAAAGTAGAAAAGCAAGCACCATACTACTACACATCAGGGTGTCGCACAAGACGACTGATGTCAAGGTTTACCGCCTAATAGGTACCTTCGTAGGCCAGGAAACGGGTAGCAGCGTTTTCTTGGTCAGTGGGTCGTCTTAGGGCGGAGTTGTTTTCTTCCAAACATGAAGATTATGACAGTAACTACTCTGCAGTAGGTATAGGAGAACGCATATATGTTCAGCAATGGACTGTTATGAGCTATTGTTTGACTATTTATGCAGGTCTTTTGCTTTCCTAGTGTATGATATTATTAACTGCATACCTACCACACCCAAAGATGAACCACTGACCCCCGCACCTACATAACCTAGGGCCTGTCCTCTCTCAACCAACTCTTATTTTTATTAAGAAAAGTCCCGTGGTACTAGTAAACAAGCTGACTAACTGACTTAGTGCGGAGATAAAAAGACTAAACTTATCCATATTATTTCAGAAGAATCCATTGATGTGGAGACTCTCCAAATGTTGTCAGAGGCTGACCTGAAAGACTTAGTGCCAATTATTGGACACGGGCTAAGCTGACGACACAAATCAAACTTTTGACCAATATAATGTCAAATGCTTTTGAGAACACTGTAAGTAATAATAACAATAATTAATACTTAATTAGTCATTTAAATCTACACTAATATTATAAAGTGAAAAGATTTGTATTTCTGTGTGTGTGTGTATGTTTGTAATGAATAAACTCAAAAACTACTGCACCAATTTCAAAAATCCTTTTATAATTAGAAAGCTACATTTACCCTGAGTAACATAGGCTATAGTTTATCTCCATAGTACGGGAACGGGAACTACACGGGTGAAATTGCGTGACATTTGCTAGTTAACATTAAAATATTTAATAAAAACATGTATATATGTTATAATTCATGTATGTATGTTAGTAATGATTACTTTTTAATTTCATTACTGTCTCTGTGGTCTAGTGGTTTGGGGCTTTGGCACCTGATCCAGAGGTTGTGGAATTGAATCCCATGGAAAATACTTAGAGCATGAAAGTCATTTTGTGAAGTTGTTCCCAGTTTGATTAGGATAATGCAGGCGAACCAAATCCAGGGTTGTTGTCTGTCAGTAGGTTTCCTGTGCTTTGGAATTCATGTTCAGGCATCAGTCCCTGTCACTGTCTCGGACAGTGGTCGTCATATAAAACTATGTTAGAGTTTGATCAGGTTATTATTTTATATTTCAGTGTACTAATACTACTCCGGACTCAAACAACCAAATAATGCTGTATACAGTGGAAGATTTGCCAGTTGTACAGACATTACCTGATGATGAGGACACCCCTGAAATGTCTCAAACAAGTAATGAAATAGAAGAGGACAAGCCGGAATATGATTGCGTTAGTTATTTTGACATTCTTTTAGGATTTTGCTAAGATTTTTAATTCTAGGTGTTGGGGAGGAAAGAGGAACAGTTGACTATTTTAAGACTGTATTTTATTCTTTCCAAAGCCTTACATTTTATGTTTTTTCTTTCTATTATTAATTATATAAATGTTTCTAGGAATTATATGGAATCCTAAGTTCATCAAATGAAGGCAAGGTCTTTGCTGCAATACCAAGAAAAGGGTCTCTTGAATAATGCAGCCAGGCGAAGACTTTGCAATCTTATAATTACACACGAGCTGAAAAACGATGCAGAGAAAAAAATTCCTAGTTCAAGGTTTTATCAACTGGCATATGAAATAAGCAAAATCTTCAAACAGGAAAGTTCATCGGTATATTTTATACCATATGCAAGCTTCAGCCCGCTGCAAAAGACTTCGGCAAAAGGAAAATTACTAGACCAATATCGACAACGTCGCCGAGATTTTATCAAATCAGGAATTATTAAAAGTTTTGAAAGACGTTGCTCCTCAAGCAGTTCAAACTCAAATGAGCAATATTCCCCCCGGCCCAGTACAAGTGCACAGGAAGCTATTAGTCACCTCGAAGGAAGCAAAAGTGTTGACATATCAGAGAAGTTATTATGGCTTCAGAACAACTGTGATCCATGGCAAATGGTAGAATCATATTGGGAAGTTACTACTAAAGAAAGGTTAAACGATCTTGCTTCTAAAAATATGACGATTTCAAATTATTTCACAAAATATAAGGCTATCAATCTGGTGGAATATATTTGGTAAGTCATGTTAGTAGTTTGCCCTTGAAGTTTATCCTATATTCCCAGTTGCTCCTGCTTTGTGGGTAATCATTCCTATTTGCCTCAGGTGGTGTTCGAAACAAGGGCAACTGGTAATATATGGTGACTAGAAACCACAGTTAGGTACTTAATTTTTTTTTCTACTTGATTTCTGTTAATCTAACATTTATTTTCAGTTACTGAAGGATTTTAAGATAATGTACCCAGACTACGGAGACAAGTTTAATGAAAATTGGCCCTTAATTAAATCAAAACTTATAAGCATTGCAAAAAAGAAAGGATTAATAAATGAGATTGATGGTAAGTGAATAAGGTTTTTTCGTTTTAATATTTGTTGTTCTTACTTCTTCTAAATAAACAGCAGCAGCAATAGCTTTGCACTAATGATATCCGTTTTTATGTGAAAATAACTACCTCCATGGTCCAGTCATTCACAGCCTTGACTTTTGATTCATAGGTTGTCGGTTCACATCACAGGAAACAATAAACTGGGTGAAAGATTTTTATGTTGTTCGTGGTTTAGTTAGGACAATGCAGGCTGAATCACAATCATGATGATGATTGGCAACCAGGGCTTGTCGGGTCGTTCATCGGCCTTGTAACTTACATGATGATGATGATAATTGATGATTACTTCCTTTGATGGAGATACCTGAAGGGTTATTTAGTTATCTGACAGCGCTAGAAAGAGGGTTATTTATTTTTCTTATTTATTACAGAGTCCAATGAAGAACAAACTGATTTAGCCGCTCTAACATCGCTACCTTTTTTGATGAGCACATCAAATGTTACTTCTACAAAGAAAGCAACTAAAAAGACACAATGGAGACCATCAAAGCAAGAGGTATTGGAAGGCTTCATAACTCAAGTCGCAAGTCCAGCTGAGGTAGCAGTAGAGATAACAAGAAAAAGAGACAAGCTTATGGAAATGGGCCTTCAAATGCAACCTTTTGTAATTGCAGTTGTGTCACCGAATAAATCAATTACAGCAAGGTACATAGTGATTAATAACATAACATATGAAATGCCAACTATTACAAAAGCTGTAGAAGCTTGTTTAAAGGCGATTTTTGTATTGAATGCTGAATATCCTAAAGAGTCCCGTCATGTCTGGCAGTTTGTACAAACTGTACTTTTTGAGTTAAAAACGAAATATGATAAAAGCTTTACTGCAGTAAATACACTTATATCGGATCTCGGCATTAAAACATAAAGAACAAGCATTGATCACATAAATCGCATATAAGCATACAAACTAAAATGCCCAAGTGTTTCCTATGTTTGAAAGACCTGACAAGTGTACCAAACCTAATGACACATTTTTCTTTGAATCATGAAAGACAAAATTTTAGTGTTTATCATTGCATTGAAGATGATTGTAATCGTTCTTTCCATTTAAGGAATACCTATCGAAAACATCTATACCATAGTCATGCTACTGCTAGGGGTAGGATATTAAATTCCGATTCTGATAATACACATTCTGAAAATACTAGTAATATATCAGTTCTTCAACCCTCGTATTCACATTCTAATATCTCCTTGAATTTTGTTGAACCCCCATTAGAAACTAACAAGTATGCTTTAGTTCATTTTATTTCATCCCTGTATGCAAATCCTCTGCTTCCGAGAAATGTCATTCAAGATGTAGTCGATGGCATACACAGGTATATGTGTAGTAGTTTAACATCAAACATAGAAAGTGTATTTTCAGAAATAACGACAACTGCTGAACAAGGAAATTATATTAGACCTTTTAAAGAAAAGCTTTTGTCTATTGTAAAAGATGAGTGTAAGGAGTTTGACACTGAATTCAAAAGACTTGGGTTCTTAGAAAAGCAGGGGACTTATATACCACCAAAAAAAGTTGTAATAGGTAATAGAATGTGTAATATCAAAGAACGAGGGGTAGTCAAATATAAATCAGTAGAATGTACAGAGCAGCTAATACCTCTTCGATTCGTGTTGCAAAATTTTTTTTCACTCAAAGGTGTGATCAAAGAAACATTCGATTATGTTAACGGTTTGAACTCTAACTGTTTGCAAAACTTTGTCCAAGGTAACTATTGGAGAAGTGTCATTGAACAATATGATGGTAAATTGGTATTTCCTTTATTCATGTATTTTGATGATTATGAGACAGGAAATGTACTTGGAACTCATTCTGGAATACACAAATTAGGAGCTGTGTATGTTTCAGTTGCTTGCATGCCTCCGGACCGAACATCTTCCCTAGATAACATATTTCTGGCTTTATTATTTCACTCCACAGATAGAATAGTTTTTGGAAACAATGTGATATTTGAACCTTTGATACAAGAATTAAATTTTTTATCAGAAACTGGTGTGAACATAGATGTGCCTGAATATAAAGGCAAATTGTATTTCAGACTAGGGCTAATTCTTGGAGACAACCTTGGGATACACTCAATTGCCGGATTTAATGAAACATTTTCTTCAAACTTTCCATGCCGTATTTGCAATGTGTCAAAAGAAAACTTGAAAGATCAGTTATTTGAAAACGTAAATTTGCTTCGTAATTCTGAAAATTACAACGCCCAATTACTACTTAACTCCTCATCTCACACTGGTATCAAAGAAAAATGTGTATGGCTCTCAGTTACTAACTTTAGTTTATTTGACCAACTAGGTGTTGACATAATGCACGATATTTTAGAGGGCGTAGCCAAGTACATCATGTCATTTATTATTGTAAAATATACTAGCGAATTAAAATATTTCACATTCAAAACTTTGAATGACAGAATGGAACATTTTGACTTTGGTCCAGACAGCTCAAGTAGACCTTGTCAAATAATAACAAATAATGTTATTCGACTATCAGCTTCTGAAATGTTGTCATTTGTGAGATACTTTAATTTGCTTGTGGGCGATTACGTCCCAACTGATGACCGTTACTGGACCCTTTACTTAACTTTGCGAAACATAATTAACTTATTAATGAGTACTATATTTAATAAAGAAAAATGTAATTTATTACAATTTTTAATAAGTGAACTCAACGAGCTTTATATAAAATTAAGTAATGAAACCCTCAAACCTAAATTTCACTTTTTGGTCCATTACCCTTCAATGATTTTAAAATTTGGCCCACTTGTAAACTTTTGGAGTATGCGATACGAGGCCAAGCATCGCGTTTCAAAAATTTCTGCTCGAGCTAACTTTAATCGACGCAATATTACTCTTAGCTTAGCTAAAAAGCACCAGTTGCAGTTGAACAAAATATTTGTTGAAGGCTCATTGAAATCTCCTATTTCTGTTGGTGTTACAAAGAGAATCTCAAAACTTGACCGGAGTACTGTTATATCTTACTTAAATTTAGACCCGAGTCTATCTCTTGTATCTGTTACATGGGCAAAAGTAAAGAGTATTCTTTATAAACCTGGGACGATTCTTCTTCATAATGTAACTGGGAATTATGATGATATCGGAAATGTTACATTTATGAATGTCAATAATCTTTATATATACAACGAAGACAAAATTATTTTTGAAACTACATTACTATCGACGATTGATTTTAATTTTCATTTAGATTGTTTTGAAGTCAAGTATTCTGATGTGAAGAAAAGGATATATATGTTTCATGATAATTTATTATCATATGTACCTTGTCATATCAATGTTACTCATGATGGTAAATTGTACGTTACACAGAGAGCCCAATCATAGCATCTCCAATTATGTATGCCTACTACTTAATGGGGCTACTTTTCAATCAATGTAAATCACACTGTAATCTTAAACTAAAAAAAAAACAAAAGCTGCCCCCGATAGGAACCTATAATGTAACCTATGTTATATTGTACTAATATGACTGGCCTGTTGATCTAGTGACCCTGACTGCTATGCCAGAGGTCGTGGGTTCGATTCCCACCCAGGACAAATGTTTGTGTGATGAGCACGATCATTTGTTCTGTGTCTGGTTGTAATTTATCTATAATATGTATGTATTTAGAAATATATAAGTAAGTTTATCAGTTGTCTAGTTCCCATAACAATAGCTCTGCTTAGCTTGTGGCTAGATGGCGTTGTGTGATAGTTGTGGAATATTTATTTATTTATTTTATTTAATAGTAGTTAATTGAATAGAAAATTAGCTATATATCTTAGTTAATTGAGGAGCTGTTTAAAAAAAAAAGTGTCTGGGGGCGACATTTTTTCAAAATAATATATCTATTGATTTTAAAGCTAGAAAGATAAAACAAATTTCAATGTTTATGGTACATTTTACAGTTTATTTTATCTAAATTTCCATGAACTAAGCATAAATAAAAATATTAAAAAATAAATATTGGTTTCTATCAGATCGAACAGTTACCACTTTGGAAAAAAATATATTAATTGTCTTGACGCAAAGAAGGTGTAGGTTGAAAATCAACAGAGATATATTACTTTAAAAACGTCGCCCCATACACTTTTTTAAATAGCTCCTCAGTTAGACAATTAGCTCCGTATCTTATACAGAGCTAATTGTCTATTCAATGAACTACTATTAGTACCCTCTAAAATATACCGTAGGTTACGAATGGAATTAGTTTCAAATGGTGGTATCGTGATTTTTAATTTCATTTACGTTGAGACGAAACATCAGTATAGTGGACTAAATTAGCAAAATGGGTTCTAATCAAACGAAAGAGAACGTAATTGTAAACGAAAATTTATCTAATGTGGCCCATGTGCATAATAAGCTAAATATTATTGGCGTAGTGATGATAGTTATTATAATAATGTTAATCATGGTATTTGCCTACGCACTGAAACGAAGATTCATTAGAGGCGTGAGGAAATGGCTAAGAAAGAAATGGTAGCCAGTTCTGTAGCCTTACCCAGTATTAAGGTCGAAACTGTGCAACCTCAACATACAATGAGTCCGCCGTCAACAGCCAAAGTTGTGCTTTGATAATAATATTCTGATCAAAAACCCTCGTTCTCTCAAGTGATATTATATTTGTGTGAATGTGTAGTGAACGTTAAACAGTAGTGAATGTATGTATATTTTTTATGGCGTCATCATGTCGGGTACTGGAGACTCTTGGTCATTCGTACGAGTAGGCCAAGCGTGTAATTTTATTTTTTAATATGTATAGCAGAGTAACCCGGCATGATAACTACCTTTAACGTATTTCGTATATAATATACTTAAATTATGTATATTTCATGTTACCTATTATGTATGTAATCACATTAAATGTCAAGACGGACTCTCTAGAAGTGTTCCGCAACTGTAATAGACGAATATGAGTAGTGTATTACATAGATTTAAGGTAGTTACAGGACGTGTTGTGTTATATTTTGTTTTCGATCGTAGGACATTCTGCATAGTTTGTATTGTTTGGCCGGCCACAATGACGCCAAGAGAGGAGAACAGAGTATAACACAAAGGTTACTTTTGTACTTAGTTTAAGACAGTTCTATATTGGTAAAATCAAAGTTTTGTCCGTGTGCGTTCCGCAGCGGATGTTGTTGAATTTAAAGATTTTAATTATGCAGATAATTAGTGTAAGACGTCCTATAATTGTGTATGGTAAATAAAATTTGTGTATGCAGCCATTGTGGAGAAATTCACCAAAACAGATTCCGCTGGGCGAACGTTGGCGAACGTTGTCCTGGCGGAACTTTCATCCATAGACTTTAGAAGAAAAGATGTGTCCGAAAATTAGTGTGTATTTGTGTATAATTGATTATGTATGAATGAAATCAGTGCATGCATAAACTTCGGAGAAATTCAAGTTTCCGCTACGCGAACGTTTGGCCATTAGCTAGTTTTCATATAAAGCGCTCACATAGAGAGCTGTAGATTTTTACGTACGTTGTTTTGAATTTGTTTATATTTGTTTAAAAAACAGATTAAGAAAAAGTTGTAGGGTTTAAAAGATAAAAATATAAACGTAAAAAACACTTATTAGGTCTTAGTTCTTAAAGTATGCAGTTTGGGGTCTAGATTTTCACGTTTACACAAACCTTGTTAGTGTCTCCAACATGTTGCCAAGTATCAATGATATTCCGTTAGTAATTAAAAAGTTATAGGATATTTTACCATGAACAGATCACTGTTTACAAAGCAGTCGAATATCACGACGTTCTAAAGTAATTGCATGGTAAAATGTATGCTAAATTCAGTAATTAAAGACAGACAATTATAATACTGACGGAGCATCGAAACCCTACATAATCCGACCAAGTTCGGATAGCTACAAAAAAGCGGCCGTGCCATATGTCTAAGCAACGTTCTTAACTTGGAAGGTTAGTATATTTATTAATATGGTACAGTTGCGTACACAAGCGTTAGGAAAAAATAAAACAATTGCATTTCTTGAATGAAAAATATTTTTTAATAATAGCGCCACTATCTACGACATTTTAGTTAAAATACGTAACGTTTATTAACGTTATTTTTAATCACGTAGTTAAGTAATTTATGTAAGTAATAATAATATAAATATTTTTGTACACTTATATTTAAATAGAAGTACTTGTTAATTGAAGATTAATTTTTATCGTAGATAGTGGCATTATTATTCAAAATATTGTTTTATTTTTCCTATCAACTGTACAATTGTTTTAGTTAAGAACGTTGCTTAGACATATGGCAAGCTATCCGAACTTGGTCGGATTATATAGGTTTTCGATGCTCCGTCAGTATTATATTGTCTTTCTTTAATTACTGAATTTAATGATATGAAATTTTGCAAGTGAATAGTTGAATGATTAAACTAATTATTGGCATACATTTTACCATGCAATTACTTTAGAACGTCGTGATATTCGACTGCTTTGTAAACAGTGATCTATTCATGGTAAAATATCCTATAACTTTTAATTACTAACGAAACATCATTGATACTTGGCAACATGTTGGAGACACTAACAAGGTTTGTGTAAACGTGAAAATCTAGACCCCAAACTGCATACTTTAAGAACTAAGACCTAATAAGTGTATTTTACGCTGTTTTTAAACAAATATAAACAAATTCAAAACAAACGTAAAATCTACACTATGTGAGCGCTTTATATGAAAACTAGCTAATGGCCAAACGTTTTTGAATTTCTCCGAAGTTTTGCATGCACTGATTTCATTCATACTCAATTATTACACACTAATTTTCATTCAGTTCCGCCAGGACACGTTCGCCAACGTTCGCCCAGCGGAATCTGTTTTGGTGAATTTCTCCACAATGGCTGCATACACAAATTTTATTTACCATACACAATTATAGGACGTCTTACACTAATTATCTGCATAATTAAAATCTTTAAATTCCGCTGCGCGAACGCACACGTTTTGTCCTGTTTGAAGATAGATTCTCTACTCTGTATTTGATATTCAATTTGTAATAATGAACATAAGTTTGAACCACTCATGCACGAGAGGTGTATCTTTTGATTACTAGGCCATTAGGTACAAAGCCAGTAGTACTGAGACAAACATGCGCTTATCGCACAACCCGTCAAGCATCCTGTTTCAAAGTTGTTATTGTATAAATGTATACTGTAAGCAAATTTTTGTTGAGACTGTAATTTAATAATATTGTTTGTGAACATTGTAAGCACTTCTTGGATTATATAGTAACTGGATAAGAATATTTTTTTTTTTGTGTAAAAAAAAAATCTTTTGTCAAAATTTTTTTTTTTAAAAAAAAGGGGAGGAATGATGTAGTGGGACCTACACTAATTGTCGACGCATCAATATTGTTCATACTGTACTTGCATTGTGTTCGCCTCCCCAGTTGTCCCGTATATCGCACTACCAACGCACGCTACTAAATATTGTGACCGTACCAAATCGTATGTAACCTAATTGAGTCAGAAAATAAAAGTGTATTAATTAGTATTCGATTTATTTACTTATCTCTGGACACGACACCCCACCATCTAAAAGTGTATGTAGCTAGGTTTGGCTAGTAGGTATAGTGTGCTAGCTCTTTGTCTGAATTAATTATAAGTTCCTACTAATATTAATTGATTTGACACTTAATAAATAAATATAATTGTAAAAAACAAAGTTGTTTTTCTTATTCTATCTCAAGTTTGTAACCGAAATGAATACCATAGTAGGTAAGATTTGGGGAAGGATATATCTTGCTAAAACTTCTTATAGGTAGGTAAATGAAAATCTACAAGAAAAAAAAAACACTTCAGGCTGATGCTACAGGGTAGCCGCGAAATTCAAATTTTCTTACGTTTTTTTGCAATTTGCAGGCCAGTGCTAGGTTGTATGTTGATTAAAATATTGTTCGCGATTGTAAGACGTATGTAGTTACAGAACTAATTAAATAATCATCAAAAGCATCAGTTTAATCCTCCAAGTTCTAAAAGGTCTAGCAAAAAAGATTTTTTCAAGGTCAAAGTCATTGCTAGACCTTTTAGAACACTATACGTCTTTGAATTTACTAGCGGGCTGATCGGAGCAGTCACTCTAACTAAAAAGTTATGTTACTTTTAACCGAAAAGTTCAGTTACAAATAACAAAATAGTTTGGTTACAATAATATTATAGTGCTGTTACTTTTAACCGAAAAGTTCAGTTACAAATAACTAAATAGTTTGGTTACAATAATATTATAGTGATGTTACTTTTAACCGAAAAGTTCAGTTACAAATAACAATTCCGTACTGTTGGAAGTAATACGAGGGGCAGCCATAAATAATTCAACAAGTTCATTTACAGATGACAAAATAGTTTGGTTACAATAATATTATAATGATGTAACTAATAACAGAACTATACCAAACCCATGACCAAGTTTTAACCAAACGGATTTGTACGCGCTAACAATAAAACGTGGCTATTTTTACATAACACTTTTGTTTTATGATACACATATTAAGTTATTTATTCTAGAACACTTTGGTACAATGTGAATAATAAATTTGTTAAGAAGTTATCATTTTTGTCGAGCTACTAATAACAGATCTCTAATAACAAAACTGAATTTGTCTAATAAGAACTATAGTTATGTAGTCACTATTTTTATGTAACAGGTTACTCAATTGTTTGTTATTTGTTACTCAAAACTTTTTTCAGTGTAGTAACGTCAACTTGTAAGGTTTTTGTTCAAATAGTATACAATACTGGGTATCTGAATGAATAGCCTTGTGTTCGGGTAAGACGAGACGCTTTTAAAGGAAATCTGATTGAAGAATTAACAATAAAGCCTCGTAACGTAATTACGAATTTGGATCAGAGGTTAGTGTAGCCGCCGCTGAGGTCGGATTAGAGGGGCTCCGGTTTTAAAACGCAGTGGTTAAGCAGATGAGGGGCGTGATAGGAATAAATGTGAACTTGTGAATATTTATGAGTTCACCTTCCAAAATGCACACGAGGCTCTGGTGTGCGCAGTGTGGCCGACTCAAAGTCAAAGGAACCGATCGCTCATGCTAGTTCACAGGGCTTAAATTTTAATATTCAAACATGTAAGAAATATAGGAGGTACTTACTTAGAAGTTTTCTTTCTTTGATATTGAGTCTAGTTGTAGCAACGATTGCTGAATTGCTATCATAAGTATTTTTTGTTTCTCGCGATGTTACTATCCAAACGTGAAGTAGGTACAGCTTGCAAATCCTCTCTAAATAGTTTCTGTACCATCGATTTGTTTTTTGTATTTCGAGAGGAGAGAAACAATAGAGATATAGGAACAGGCTTAGCACAAATTGAAACATAAATAAGGTAGGTGGTACACAAGATATAGGTTTGACCCAGATTAGGATCTATAGGTAGTAAACATGTTGTTTTAGTATTGATGCCGTATGGTAGTATGCCATACCTACCATTGTTTTATCCGTTATATTCAATTTCAATGCTCTCGTATGTTTTTCTATGGCTTTTCAATTCCTAGTAAGCTAGTGTAATCGATCAAAAATATCGTTTACTATTTGATTTTTCGCTAGCTGAGGATTTTTGACGCACCCGATACACCAAAACCGGCTTCGGGATGAACGCAAAATTCTTAATTTTTACTGAAGTTTCAAATCCCATAGACCTAGTGTCGAATTTTGCCTTAATTCCACCTGACTGGCATACGTTCCACTGTGATACTAGTATTTAGGTACTATAAGAAAGAGAGTCAATACAGTGGGTATTATTATCAGGCCTTCTATGACACCGTGCTAAACAAGATATTTGTCGCAGATGTGGTGGGCTCTCTGGTGCGCTGTGGTGGTGGCGGGAGGCGCCGGCGTGGCGGCTGCACCAGCTCCCGACTCCCTGTCACCCCTCGACATGGTACAGATGGACTCCTCCGCGCCTGATGACGTAAGTTTTTAGTCAGTAAGAGTCTGACACTCCCTCACCGCTGCTAACCCACAGCGGGAGGCCATTTGATGATTTTTGACGTAGTAAAAAAAAAAGTACCCATGTCAAGCAAGAAGAGGACAATGCAATGACAATGCAATTGGAGTGTGCATTAGGCCTTTTTAATTCTTACTCTACGCGCCTGTCATTAAAAGTACGAAAACAGTCCGCTACTCGCAACGGAAAATACTGACATAATCTTTTTTTCCTGGAAGATTAATGTGTATTTAAACAAGTGCAAATTACCCTTTGTTGTGGTAGGTATGCACAGGTTTTAAAGGACATAAATCTGATTCATCTGATAAAATGTGATGAAGTCAATGTTAATATAGAGGTATATGACGAATATTTACAGATTTAGTCAACGTGTCATTGGTTGCTATTGACCTTTTACAAACTGTTTTAATTTTTTTTTCGTCATAAAAACTTAAACATAGAGCTTTCTTGGGAGTTAGGAAGACATTAAGATAGTCACATGGTACGCTAGCAGTCTTGTGTAACCAACCTTATACATAGTTTCATAAGACTGAGTACGTAAAATGTTTAGACGCACAAAATTTGGGTTGGGCGTTAGTTTCAGGGAGTTGTGACGCGACTGTTTACATGCGAAACCAATTAGTAGCCGAGTTAGTTTGAGTTATACCGCACATTTGTAACAACTCTACTACTTTGTCCGACACCAGACTCTTTACGTTCATATGAATCTATGTTTACAAATAAGTATCGAGTAGAAATTTACAATTCCGAAATAGCATTGTATTTGTGAAATATTTCTGACTTCAGTGGGTATTTTCAAGAGCCGAGGGCAAACAGAAAAAGCCGAGAAACTTTTTTTACAAAATTTCTGTATGCCGTGCTCGCATGGTGGAAAATTGGCGAATCCGCCGGGAACGAACGTTGTACAGAAAGAAAATATCTATATTGCGGATTTGTTCCACATTCGATTGTGTCAACATGCTCTCAGCTACATGCTTGTTTAACCACAGCACTTTTGATTTTTAAAGAAGTAAACAATACATTTTACAGGATTGTTTATAATAGAAAATGTAGATATAGAAGAAATTTAGACGTTTTTACGAAACTTACAAATTAATTGAGCAAAAAATTGAAATCTGTCAATAGCTCTTTACCATGTCACTATTTCCCTATCCAATCATATTGATGTTTGTGCAGGAGAGCCTCGGCTACGCGATGTCGCCGATGGCTGCGCGCTACTCCGCCGGCGCGCCCTGGCTGTACCTGCTCGCTGACGTGCCCCGGGACTCACAGGTAACTCCTTCCTTCTTATACTATGCTTACGGAAATTGGTTCATCGAGGTTTGCATCACCTCACTAAAAATACGTGCTTAATATTCCATGCACAAAATATATTTTTCATCCAGAAGCCAACACGACTAATGTGAAAGCAATTCATAAAATTCTCTGATAAAATTAAGAAAAATAGGGTCGCCACTCATTTAAATGAAAATTCCTTGACTTAAAAAGAAAATTTTCCTAAAACTTGTTTGTGTAAACAAGCGTTCATATTACCATAACTCGATGAAAATCTCTTTTAAAGTTTCCTTTGTCAAGACGAAAAGGTCTATAATTAGTAAAATAAATTACGTCCTCAATTTGGGATCTGCCGTGTCCACTGGCGATCGATAATCGTTAAAGGTGTCCGATAAACCGAATTTCACGGAAACACATTTAAATATTTTAATTTGCGAAATCAACGTAAATTTCACTGGAATTCAAAGTAGTAACTACACTAATGTAAATTATCACCTTTGGATTGCTCCAAAGTTCATATGAAAATGTTCTCAAAAACTTTCGAGGGCATCATTTATTAAGTTATTGATATGCCAAATATTGTTGGTTTGTCTAACAAGTTACTAACTATTTGCGGTTAAACCGTGGGAGTTACGTTTCACCACAGATAATATTATGATCGTTGTACTCGGACAGTGGTCCCGCTTGGCGCAAACTGTATAGTGTATACTAGTCGTTACGTTAAACGATGCGTACTATTTAATTACGAATACCTGAACGTTAACTTTTATTATATACGCTAGGGCCCACTTTATTTGCTTTGTGACACCATTTAAGCTTTTGTTGCTTGTCGTCTAGTAAGTTGTAAACTTATTTTGAACGCGTCTCAACGTTAATGACAATTGGCCGCAGCCTCGGTTTAACTCTCGCTGTAATTACTTTGAGAAACAAACTTTTTAAGCAAGCTTTTGGTAACCATAAACTGATATACTGTAATAAGTTCATGAAAACTTGCCGAATTAAATGTTTCACAAAAAGTAATAATACTGAAAGTGGAAACACGATCCTAAATACAGAAAACTCCACTATTACTAGGTACATGATAGAATTTCATTTGTTTTTCGGAGTTTGTTGTCTTTTGCTTGCTTTTATCATAAGCTTTTGAAAGCTGCGAGGCCGAGGAGATGTACAGTGAATATAAACATGAGTGTATAACGAAGGTGGCAAGTAGCGGTGCGGAGATGCGCACACGCCGCTCGTTCTCCGTGAACCCCGCGGTCGAGCTGTTGCAGCGAGGAGCCTACAACAACTACATCGAAAGAGTCCGACAGGACAACAGGAACTTCTTAGACAAAGTTGGAAAGCGAGGTTAGAGTATTAACTTATTTAATTACACCAAAAAAAAAAATGAGATATGCACGACTTTTAGCAATAGAATCAAAGATGTAGATCTATGTATGTAGATAGAAAGTACTTATGAAAATTTTATATTTCTGTGTAATAAATTGTGCAAATGCACAGCATGCATTTAGCATGAATCATTATAAAACAGTTTCCAAGTAAATATGATATTAATATACGTTTTCTCTTTTGTAGGAGCCTGGAGAAATCAGAACTGAAGACATGCATAGAATCCAGCTGCTGCAGCCGTCCCTGTGATTGACATGTAACCGCTTCTAAAGTTACCAGTATAGATTTGTACAAAATTTACCCTTGTTATTTGCAATTAAGCACGTTTATGTATGAAATCTGTTGAGAGCAAAATAAAGATAATTCTTTTATAAATGGCTGTTTAATTTTAATAGACTCTGATTACCTACTTGCTTACCGATAGTAAAATATTTATGGAAGGTTTGGGTAGAGAACACATTACAGTACATGGAACATTTAAGGGTAGATAAGTGCTAGTCACTGATTCATTAGTCTAATGGATCACGTTCAAGGAATGTTAAAACCTTAAAAGATATCTAGAAATCAATCTACTAAAGACCCTTCACTAGACGTATTTTACTCAGCTCATGGGAAAATTATTTTTAGCAAATATTGTGAAATTCAGCTAGCAATATTCAGGAGAATTATCAATAAAGTCATTGTTATTACAAATAATACGTCAGCTAAACTAGGTCATTGGGATATTCGCATTCGGACCACACTGTATTCATGATGATATGAACTCATTGCATGCTCTGTTCAATGGCCCAGAATAAATAGTATTACGTAGATTATACTGGTCAAGTGATGTGTAAAAAAGTTATTTTTAACTACATAGGGATGTAGTATCAGAGTTTAGTAATCATCTGTATAGATAAACGTCATCACTGATAGAGAATGACCATTTCTTACACACATATCTTCGGCTAGTCTTTGAGTGAGATAGTAGCTAATATGAACCCGTGGTGCGTGAAGACCGGCAGTGGTCGGGTGAAGCGGCGCATGCCTTCGCTGTCCATCGACCTGCCGATGTCCTTGCTGCGTCAGAAGCTGACCGAGGAGAAGGAGAGGAAGACGAATGCCCTCCGCGCGGCCGCCAACAGGAACTACTTGAACGACATCGGCAAACGAGGTGAGAACTTACAACAATGACAAACATCCGTATTCTAGAACGGCACTCAAACATAAATTCTAATTAGAGATTTAAAGCCCCTTATGTTGTTAATTGCCATGTTAAATAGCGCTCATACATAATAGTCTTGAGTCATGTTCTGTTCTGTTATACGGAGCTAACGTTAATCCAGCTTAGATGCAGTCATGTGAAAATCTAAGACTTTAAATGCTTTCTTTACACAAAGGACTCAACAAAATTAGTTTTTTAGAGTAGTTGCATGTTGTTTGCTCTTATATCACGTTGAACATCGTCATAGAAGATATGTACAAAAAGTACATATATCTGTATAGTTTCCAGCGCCCATGTTGCTAATATCTTCTAATGGAGCCTTGTCACGAACATTTGCATTGTATATGGAATTGGCTATTCGTTAAGCATTATGCGTCAGTACTGCTGTCCAGTTCCTTCTCTATAAATTACTTAGATTCTCCGTTTTGCATGCAATCTCCCTTGAGCATTATGTCTGAATTTACTTACACTTGTAACGGACTCATATCAAATTGAACTTAGTTTTACGCATGTTATTATTATTTAAATATTTCATACACTAAGAAAGCATGCAAATAATGAAATTCCTGATCATAATATTGTTCATTTGAGGCAATGTTTAACAAAATATGTTTCATCTTGCAGGTTTCCAGTGGTCCCCTTCGATGCAAGCTGTCAGATACTTTTAAAAGCTTATTATCGCCAACCAAGAAATGCCTGCCTGCGTAGACGTCACCCGAGTTCCACGGTTCTAAAGTATTTGTTAAAATAGCCTATTTTAATATTCTACATAGCATGTTCCATATATAATGTTAAACAGTAGTTTAGGAAAAGCCAAACCTAGTAGCAATGTTTAAATAGTATATAGTAAATAGTAATAGTATATTACAAATGTATAGTATTATAAAAAATCGCATAACATTTCTTAATGTTTATTTTGTGTAGGCAAAGTACAAATTGATTTGTTTAACTAGAAATATTTAAGTAACTAACAATCAAGTTGTGGCAGTAGATTTCAGTGATCTCTTAATTTTTTTTATTTTAATTGTTTTTTTTTATAAATATTTCGCTGATTTATGTATAACCTATTTTCGAGTACCTTAATGTAATTAATAAATGAATACAATTTATGGCATTAAAAGATGCAATAAACGTCTTTTAGATTACTAGTTTTTTCATTCATACGCCCCTTAGATTAAGTTCGCTTTTCATATTAAACATCAAACCACATTCTTTGAAAGTAAAAAAGTAAAAAGATGTCTTCAATAAGAACAGTAAAAATAAGCAGAACATTTTTATGCGTAAGTAGGTAATAAAATATCACTCATTGCGTAGCGATTCCAGATACTTAATTACACGAGTAAATCCGCTAAATCCATTTATAGAGTATTTAAATTTTCGATATCATCCCTCCGTAAAATAGGATTCGAATGAAATAGGATCGAAATTAGTGGTAAAATCGTAAGTAATTATTATAATCTTCAGGGAGGAATATCAATGAGGAAGATACCTTGTAAATATCGAAGGAGGTTAAATTACTCGACTAGGCCTACTGAATATCTCCGAATACCTTTCAAGTATTTAAACTAAACGATTTTATGACATTAGTTAGATTCGAACCACAAGAACTACTAGAAATGAACTATGTAGGTATTTCATATTTTTTTTATGAGGATAGAAATCGTAATTGGATTATGAATAGTAATGATAGTAGTTTCGGAAAAGAAAGTGTTATTAGATTTGTTTCCCGATGTCAGTAACATAACATATGTCAGAACAAATTACCGGCTCTGATGCAAGGTGAGACATTATTGACGAAGATATAGATGTAGTGGTACGGAACCCAACACCTTGCGGAACAGAGGTAAACATTTCACCCCTTCATTGGGAAATGAATCTCTCACGTCCCATCGATTTGTGAGATGGGAAGAGTAATTCAATATACATAATAGGACAGCAGAAATGCCACGTCTGTCTTTAATTCCAGATATTTTTCCGTCCATAATCCCTCTGTAGAGCTGAAAGTAGAACACCTAAATGCATTTAGTGATTTAGCCACATGCAAAACTGCCTCCACATTTTTTGGTTAATTAGCCATATCAATTTCATTTTATGACTCCGTATTTATGCTAATCGATAAAACAATAGCTTAGTGACAGATGAACGGTCTGACAACCTAATAAATCTGTAATTAAATCACCGTTGGTACTGAAATTGAGCTGACGAATTTACTTTCGTATCTTTCTTTTTTGATTCCACATACGCCTTCTCACCTTCATAGGATTACAGCTAATCAAATCGGTGTCAGTTATCTGTTTCATCATCTTATAGTCAATATTATATTTCTGAACATAGTTTTATGTAGTATGATTATAATAGACATCAATGATGATGGGATTTCAAATGTTTTCATACCATGAATATCTAGAATGTATCCGTAGTTAGTTGCGTATGTAATGTAGTACAAAGTACAAGGTGAGTTGGGGTTACGCAGAGGCTGTCGGACCTGCACGAGGGTCGCGCGCGGCCGAAGCGCAAGATGCCGTCGCTGTCCATCAACAACCCCATGGAGGTGCTGCGGCAGCGGCTGCTGCTCGAGGTGGCCCGCAAGCAGATGCGCGAAGCCAACCAGCGGCAGGCCGTCGCCAACCGGCTGTTCCTGCAAAACGTCGGCAAACGAGGTACACTTTATCTTAATACCACCTTCTGCCAGCGGTTTCACCCGCATCCCGAGGGAACCTCGGGACGAACCCGAATAAAAAGTAGCCTCTCAATTAATGGGCTATCTGACACTGAAATTATTTTTCAAATCGGACCAGTAATTCCTGAGAGCGCGTTCTGTTTGAAAGCGCTCGAACAAACTCTTCAGTTTTATAATATTAAATAATTTAATATTAGTAAAGATGAGTAAAAGATGCACGCGCAACCAGTGCATCACGGCTTTAATCTAAAAATTCTCAGTTAAAATCTAAAACTAGCCTGAGGGACTTGTCAGTTTTCAAACCGCTGACTTGTGGAACCGCTCGCTGCTGTAAACAAATTGATAGCTACCTAAATCACTAGCAACAGCACGAATAAACATTGTAATAACTAGAGTATTTTCGTGGGCGAAATTATAGAATTTAGGTTTTTGCCACAAAACGAAGTAAATAGATACTTGATAAGCTCACGAATTTATTTCTTCCACTGATGATATAACTGCGAGAAAAAATGTAGCTCAGCTTATCCTATTTGAAATATTTATTCTGCGTATGAAACTGTGAATATAGTTATTTTAACCCTTACACGTAGGTACATCTGTTTACCTTGTAGACTTTTCGCACTTGTCCTGAATCGTAAGTAGCAAATTTTTGTGTAGGTGTCTGTTATCTTTTTTCTGTTCAAATATAAGAATCTTCTCATCCAGATAGTATCTGCTAGTACCTTTAGTTCGTTTTGAAAACCAATGCCATTATGCTGAGAAGTTTGGATAATGGTGTGGACAAGTAATTGACTATTACATTCAAAATCAATTAAAAGTATACATCATATACAACCCATTTTCAAAAATATAAAAGGTCCTAGATTTTTATCTCGAGAAAATTGCTACGTCGTATCGCCAAATTGAGTCTATCACAAAGAAACTTTGTGAATCAATTTATTCATTTTTAAGGTGGCAATTCAACATTGGTTTAAGATGTTCTACAATAGAGTTAAATAACAATTTTGCGATTGTATTTTCTTCTACAGGATTTTTAAGAAATTCTAATGTTTTTTTTTGTCTAGGATTCTGGGCCAACTCCGCCTCTACCCGCTACGACAACTAGAGCTACCAGCGACTGACTCCTTTCTGTTTCCCGCGAGCTGTCGCCACTGCCTGGCTGGAAATAAGATATTACGTCAACACACCACTAGAAAAACCTCTTTAGAAATCTACGCCATTAAATAAAAACCATAATTTTTCTATAAGTAAAAAATAGCCAACGTTGTAGTAATTAATAACAACAGTGGTATAAATATAATGAAATCTATAATAACATATCGAAGTAATAATAATGTACGTAGTCTCCATCCGATAGGTACAATATGAAATGTCTACGTCGTCTTTTGTCATCTTCATTAATTAGCTTGTCCTTGGAACGTTAAATACAATTTAGGATTTAGTTGATGGCAGCTAAAAGCTTAATATAGATTATGAATACATACTTACTGAACTTCTTACTTTGAAATTCGCTTGCTGAATTAGTGTTACAAATAGACGATATGTGCATTGATCACCACAACTATTTGAGGGGGATACGCAATAATAAGGTATGAAAAACAAAGATGGCCATTACCATAGGTAGAAAGCTTTATGAAGTAGAAGGTCTACGAATCAATACGATATTTGTCCGATGTGACACTAATTTAGCAAACGGATGATCCCTTCAGGCGATTTCTTCGTATATTAAATGGCGATGTGTAAGCCGGTGTATGTTATCCAGCTCAACATACACCGTGTATGTTGTCGTAATGCCTTGTTTGTTGTGAACACAGCTGTCCTATCTATTGTATTTCCATAATAGTATTTTTCTACGCTTGTTAATTGTTGTTAATTAGAATATTACGTAACTTGAAGTTACCGCAACCTCTGTAATGTCTCCTTCATAGATTTCCTGATCATAGTTGTATTTATTTGTGCCAAATATCGCCATTATTAGAATATCGATAGCGTTATAGGAAGTACTTTTGTTTTCGATAAAAAGCCATTACTTGTGTTTACATTATTCTTGTCAGATGTAAGCGTGTTAGACGTTTGCTGTTAGTCTCTACGTAATTTATATGTACAGAGTAGTTTAATGTACTAATATGTATTTTTACGTTACAAATTGATCTCTTATAACATATAAATGGTAGGAAGAAAATGTAATAGTTCATACATTATAAATTACGTTTAATAAAAACGTTAACTTATTAATTTGTGTTTCATTAAAACGAGTTTAGTCTCCTTGTCACATGCGACTAACGAAGTATTTTCGATTGAAATTCCTTGAGGATTACTATTTTGGGAATAATGTAGAGTGTATCAAAGAGCCACTTTGATATAGTATCTGGGTGATGAAGAAAGGAATCCATAATTAAATACAGGTACAAAGGAACAGAATGTGTAGGTACCTGCATGGGGAATTTCGTGTGTACACAAGCAATTATCACATAATTTTGTTTGAGTTGCAACCAATTAAGTTATACTAGGAAAATGCCTAAAAAGCTCAATCAACTCCCCGCCGCTGACACCGGCCGCGACCCTTTGACCGACATTAATTAGTTTTTTGTTTTTGGCCTAAAAATGGTTGTCAAGAGATGGTGTTACAGCAGTCAGAACAGTACTTTTGCCAGTCAGAGTTAACGCCAAATAAATTAAATAGAAATACTTTCATTGAGAGCATATAAAAGGGAAGGTACGTAACTAAAAGTTTCGTCATATCTATTATCTATAAAATAACGCATTAATTTAAAAATATACTCTTGACCTAGAAACAAATCTCATGACGGTCGGTGATAATAATTATGAAGCATTTTCCATCATATTGCTTATACCAAAATACACAATCATATAGGTACCTAATATACAATACCGCTCCACTGGGGTATCGTTTCGTCAGAAATGCATGCCGCATTAAATATTAGCTCCATAGGTAATATCATGAGGGTAACGCGATAGATACTTGGCTCGGCGTGGTAAGAGAGCCCCGGGCTCCGTCTACGTGCGATAATTAACGTGATTTAATTTAGACCGACGCCTCGAGAGCCACGTGATTTCATTACTCTTCAACACATTTTCGGTACCGTGACGACCGGAGCAGCGCTCTTCTACGTCAGTACTGCGAACAGCGTGTATTATTTAAACGAAACACCTAGGTAATTTAAGTACCGGCATAGTCAGGAATGCTAATAGGTTTTGTCATGGAGAACAAATGACGAGCTTATATTATGCTTTCTTGGCTTGCATACATTTCCGATTCAAATCATGCGTGTAATGTTAGACCATAAAATTATGGAGGCCACTTTTCATCAGTTAATTTTTATAAGTTTTCAATATAATTGAGAGTAAGTTAATCATATTAAATACTTGTACCTAATTTAATGTAGTATTGAAAATTAATATTAATCTATAATAGGGAAATATTAAAACTAGGTATCAAAATATTCATCCGCATCGCTGTCAGCTGGGATCGTGCCCAAAAGGCTGGCTGCATTGCCACGCTGGATGGCAATGCATATCCTTTGACCGAAGTATAGGCCAGCCCTTTGGTCACGAGTGGACTCCACTAATCGCTTACTAATTTCTCGAAATAGTCTGTGGGCACTTGGGCCCCATGGTCCCAGGGTTTCAACCCCAAACGGCTCAAAAATGCAATTGCCGGTGAGGTTTACATATTTGTGCCGCTTGAGGTTTTCCGCGGCCGCAGCAGCTGCACCGACACAGCTCGCCGTACTGGGAAGGTGGGAAGGTGCAAGGGTGTCGACGCAGGTTGCGTCCCACACCAAAGACCTTCCCATCTTCCAAGGCATTATAGACATCCCGTCTGGTCTCTTGCCATCGTCGCGTGCCAAGCCTCTGGGTTCTAAAATGGCTGGCACTCCGGCGGTGACAAGAGCACGACGGATAATGTCATTTATGCTGGCGTGTCGTGCCATGCGACCAGCACTTTTGCTACAGGAAAGACCATGGTGCCCAAGGCGGTCCACAGATTCACCACACTGGCAGCGATGCGGAGCCGCAGTGGGAGCGCCGAGGCGTAGGCATGTAGCGAGCCGGAATGTAGTGTCACCCAGCATGGTCCCAACGCTGGGTGACGGCATGAAGCCATAGCCCTGACTCCCACTCCCACAGCCAGTAGGCGGGCACGCTCAGCAGTATTGACAGATGTTTCAATTAGTTTATTTCTCGTCAATCTGCAGAGCGGCTCGTCCCACTGTCTCTGGGAAGCCGGGTTTTCAGGGAAGGCTGTGTTTGGGCAAGCCACTTTCCAGGCGTTCATGCCATCAGTCAGACACGGCACCTCAGAATCGACCAGTGAAGGGGCTAAAATTTTCTGGTCAACTCCTTAGTGCCGCAGACCGAGGATAGGAACGCCGGTAGACTTAAACTGGAAATTTTGCGGACACCGAGGCCACCGAATCTGATCGGAAGGGTGGCTTGAAGCCACGCTCGGTCGTCCAAGGCCAAATTAAAAACAGATGTAAGAGTAGTACGGATAATTTGGTCAATTCTGTCTAAAAGATGTGGCTGCTTCCATAAGGGAGAGGAGCGAAGGTTGTATATAAATTTTGGGCCAAAACAACAGTATTTTACTAAGGTAAAAGCCGAATGAAGATTAATTTTAAAAAGTCTATCCGAAATGTCATTAAAATTGGAAATTTTGTTATCTATGAATGTTGTGAAACTTTCTTCCAAAATAGGTGAACCTAGGAGGTGCAATGATGTTTCGTCCAGAATTTTAATTTGAGGTGCTATGACATTAAATTTTGATATGACTGTCTGTCTGTCCGGGATGTCAGGAACAAAAATTTCACATTTTGATAAATTTAGATCCAGTCCAATCGAATGAAATTTTTCTTTTAGGAATATGAGGTCTTGGTAAACAGTTTCACTATCTCCTCCTAGGGTCCCGTCATCCAAATACCAGGCGTTAAATTTTGAATTTAGTTTCTCTATTATGGGGTGAATAGCCAAGCTGAAAATGACCGGCCCAAGGGGGTCACCCTGTTGGCATCCAACTGCAGATTCCAAAACATGGTCCTTGTATAGTAATTTAGAAGGGTGCCTGTAACATTGCCAAAGGTAACTATAAATTTCGGGTAATTCTTTTTTGGCCTCGGCCAACAAGGTGTCCCTGTTAACAGAATTAAAAGCGTTCTTTATGTCAACCTTAAGGATGACCTCACCTATTTTTGAGTCTAAAAATGTGGAGAAAGCATGTATAGCAGCCTCACAGCCCCTTTCGAACCAAATCCGAGTTAGGGGCTGAAATTTGTTAGCAAGCACGTCATGATAGTGCTTGCAACAAATTTTGGCTGCCATACGCCTGTATGTACACCCTACGGCAATGGGACGAATGCCGCCGTCCTTTTTACGGAGCGCACATAAGTTCGCTCCGTAAAGCACGTCCACGACGGCATTGTTCACACCGCCGGAGAGCATAAGATTAACTAGAGCCGTAAGTTCCTCAGAAGCGACTCACCAGCTTCCCCAGCGCCCGAGCCTACAAGATCCTTCAGATGTTGAGGGCTCAGGCCGTCGAGCCGCCGGCAGAGCCGGTCCTGAAAAAGCCACGGCTCCAGCTACTTGTTGGGCTGTAACGGTGAGGTGGTCGGAATTTAGATCTGGAGGGTCGGGGAAAGTGAGGTCATCCGAGGGAGCCGGGTGTTTACTCTCCAGAGCGGCAAGTGTTTCCGGAGAGTACGGCGCCACCACATCGCTGCTGAAAAGGATCCTAGCAGCACCCCTTATGTCACCCTCGCTTAATTTATCCTCTACATGTTGACACAAGTCCTTGGAGGTGAATTTGGAATTTACTGAAGTGTCTGGGACGAAAATGGAGGTCGAAAGGCAATTTAGTTTAATTTGTTTGGTTAATGATTTTTTATTTATCTGAGTTTTGTCAACATGTAGGATGCGGTAGGGAAGGGTGAGCAACTGTTCCCAGGCGCTTTCTGAATTTTCCAGGGTTGCGAGGCGGACGCATTGGGCCAGACTTGACGCAACAGTCCGCCTTGCACCCCTGGGCACTCTTTTGAGTATGGGGGTGTTACTTTTTAATTTTGAAAGTGAGTTCCAGAGGAGATAGTTTGTCGGAGGTGTAGTAACTTGAGGGGTCAAGGGGCACTGAGATACACTCTGCATCTTGTGGACTTTGCCTAAGTGTATCTTCAGGCCCCTTTCTCCTTTAAAAAATCTTGCCTGGGAACAGAAGGGGCATCTTACTGAGGTCTCAGCCGATGTGGAAGGTTGACACACGCTGCTTCCGGCGTCGCTACTGCCATCGTTCATTGAAACAGTAAAAATTTAAAAGCTTTAATCAAAATAAAACACTATAGTCTTCACAAATGTCTTCAAAAAATTATACACTGCAGTCTTCACAGATTTTCAATATGATCGGCCAGGGGGCTACCGCCCCCCGGCGTCTACACGGTCCGATGTTGCCTGATGCTTCTGGAAGCTGGGGCGAATGGAGGTTGTGTTTCTGTTGTTCTTCTTGGATTTGTATTCTACGCAAAGCTAAAATTAACAACCACCACACAAAAATATAAAGGAATAGTTGGATTCACGGGAAGGAAATCTCCATCTTGGAATAATTTTAAAATACACCAACGGTTTGACAAATTCAGATATGAATCACAGTTTTATTGTGTTTTTATTTCCAAAATCCAATAAAATTTTCAATCGTGCGGAATTTCATGTCTTGTCAGCTGACAGCTCGTTGACGTTTTTTTACCTAATTAATTTCAATAGTTCGCCACAGGTACTCATATATCATATTAAATAATACTGTGATCCGGTCCGTGCTACTTCTAGGTTTTGTCAGTAAGAGACTGACACTTCCTCACGTTGCACCCACAGCGGGAGGGATTATTTAATGACTTCCACAAAAACAAGTTAATAAATAAAACCAATATTGGTTTACTACTATTGACAATTTCAGTAGATAGCTAAAGTATTACACTGCTTTCTTTAAATAGGGATGAACAAAAGAAGGTACAGATCATTACTTCCTAGTTTATCGGATATTTTTTACCGTTATTAAGCTGCATCTTGTTAGTCTAGAAACTGATTGCGACCTGTTTTCTTAAAGAGTACGATAATAATGAATGAAACTGATATTCGTTCGAGAAGAAGAGCATCTGACGGTAAAATTGTTTTTTTATTTATTTTATAACTGTTGCTAAAGTTTCATTAGAAAATGATTGTAGTTAACCGGATTTATGAGGATATATTTACTATGGACAATAGTAATTGGTAACGTATAGTCATGTACGCAGATACATAAAAAAACTATTTCTACGAGCCGATTTCATATTTGTGTCTGGTATTGTTAGATCGAATTCTGTGGTAAGAAAAATGTTTACCTACACAAAAATATAAAATCGGCAATATGAACGGTTACACTCGCCATGGTTTAAAAAGGGTTCTCTATAAATAAACCAATTTAAAAAGTGTTCTGTAAATTATTTGACAAGGAAAGCATGCTCCGGTAGCTCATTAAGGAATATTTATTATAAAGGAAAAAAAACTTTTTCTAATTATAAGTTTTGTTTATCAATATTTTTATTTGATGTACCTATTACTCTGAAACAAAGTCAGCATGAAGGTTTCTTAACTCATTTCAAGACAGATTCTTAGCTGTGTTTCCTTCAACAATATTCCGTAAGACCGTTGGGCATAATAAACATAAGGTTCATTAGCTAGCCATTGTCTCGCCCACGTGCCAAAGAAACTAAATCCTTCTAAAAATATTATATGTGGAAGATTTCTTTATTATACTGACTAGTTTTCCGGGAATATTAGTTTGATAAAAGCTTTGCAATGCTTTCCATCCCTCTGGTATTTTATTAAAACTTTTTTTATTAAAACTAAAACAAACACTGGTTAAAAGACTTGAATTTTAATATTAAAACCTCTTTAGATTCTAGTTTCAAATAGCTTATTCCAGAGTTTAATGCACTGCTATTTTATATTAGAACTCATTGTACATACGGTTCTTCTGTACCTACTGATTCTATAGTTTCTATTCCTATTCTCCTCCATGAGACCCTCTCCTTGGTACTAGCTTCACGATTCGAAAGAACTCTTTTAGGATAGGTAGGCTATACTTATGACATTGAGAAAAATTAGTTCGAAGTTTGAGTTTTCCATTGGAGTTTAAACATCGATGCGCACTTGTCACATATTGGATAAAATAATCGATTGCTCAATTTTTTAGGCGGGAATCGTAACATAGACTCGAGGAGGTCAAACGTATATATTTACCACACTAATACTTTTGAATTTTGAATCACTTAAGTTATCAAGTATCTTATATTTAAGCTACACAGTGAAATTTTTATCCAGTAACATAACACGATCCTGTTTGAAAAGTTAAGCTCTAAAGAATTTGAATTTTAAAGTTCCTAGCTCCTTAAGCTTCCAGCAATTCACGTTATACCAATATGTGCTGCAAACGTACCGGTCATGGCCGTCTAGTTTAACCGTCGTAATAATATGTCTTGTTTCTTTCTCTTCTTAGATCAGCGTGAGACTGAATATCAATCGTAGCATTGAAGCAGCAATAAGCTTCTAGTTAGTCTTTTAGTTGCGCCAGTAGTTAGCACGAAGTTAATGTAGCAAAAACGTCTGCCTGATTTGTATTCAAAAAAGTCAACGTGAGAACGTATTTTAAAATTTCTCGCACCACCGTGCATTTGCATCGTCTCGTTTCGTTTTTAAATGCCATCATAAAGTATGGCGAATTGGCACACGAATCACGACCCCATTTAAATGTTTAGGTGCCTAACTAAACTACATCCAGTCGAAACAATCGAACACATTTCAATCGATACTTTAAATTCAAGTTTACCGACATTACCACCGCAGCAAACGCACTGACTCCCCTTTTGCAGAACATCTGGTCAGCCGAGGAGTTACCTGATGACTGGAACAAAGGCCTTCTCATCACCGTACCCAAGAAAGGAGACCTCAGTGAATGTGGCAATTGGAGAGGCATCACTTTGCTCTCGACTCCTTCCAAGGTGCTCTGCCAGATCATCCTGGACAGGCTGTCGGGGGCCGTCGAGCCTCTTCTGCGTAAAGAGCAGGCTGGCTTCCGTCCCAACCGATCGTGCACGGACCAGATCAACACCTTGCGCATAATCCTCGAACAGGCATCAGAATGGCAGAGGGACATGTACTTGACCTTTGTGGACTTCGAAAAAGCCTTCGACACGCTGCGATGGAATTGCATCTGGGACCGGCTTCGTGAAATTGGAGTCCCCGAGAAGATCACGACCATAATTAAGGCCATCTACGGGAAATATTCTTGTAGGGTAACTCACGACGGCCTCGTCTCGGAGGACATACCGGTTCAAGCGGGTGTACGCCAGGGGTGTCTCCTTTCGCCTCTCCTCTTCCTTGTTGTCCTTGATGGCATCATGCACCATACCACCAAGAACAAGCGCCGCGGCATAGAGTGGGGACTATCCAACGTCTTAGAAGATTTGGACTATGCCGACGACCTATGTCTATTGAGCCACACGCGAACCGACATGCAAGCCAAACTGGACGACCTGCAACGAGAGGCCATGGAGACGGGATTAAAAATTAACACCCGGAAGACCCAGGAAATGAGGTGCGGAGTGACGTGCTCATTACCGTTGCTTATCGGCACAGAGGGAGTGGAGAGGGTCCACAAGTTCACCTACCTCGGGAGTGTTGTGTCGGAAACAGGAGGGACCGAGGAGGACATCACGTCGAGGATCGCCAAAGGGAGAGCAACCTTCGCACAGCTCCGTCCTGTGTGGCAATCACGGAAGTTGACCAGGAGAGTTAAGCTCAAAATATTCCGGTCCAATGTCAAAACCGTATTGCTGTACGGATGCAAAACATGGAAGGCCACAAAAGACATCTCGCGTAAGCTCCAGGTCTTCGTCAATCGCTGCCTTCGTCGTATTCTCGGTATATACTGGCCCGAGAAAATCTCCAACATAGAACTGTGGGAACGCTGCGGGGAGACACCGATCGACCAGCAGATCAAACGCCGCAAGTGGAACTGGATCGGCCACACGCTCCGAAGGGACCCCGATCACATCCCGAGGCAAGCCCTAGACTGGAATCCCCAAGGGAAGCGGAAACGTGGCCGCCCTAAACAATCCTGGCGGCGGACGATCATTGCAGAGGCGGCGGCTATAGGCAGAACGTGGAGGGAAATAAAGCGCGAAGCTCAAGACCGAACGCGATGGCGGAGCACTGTGGATGCCCTCTGCCCCATCTAGGGGACATAGGACTCTAAGTCAAGTAAGTCAAGGTACCTACACACATTTTCTGGAAGTAGGTAATTCCATACAAAAAGTAGCTTATAACAGGGAAAACTTTAACCACTTATCTATTCACTGATCAATTCGGTTTATTATTTCGGAAATCTAATCATATTGATCATACAATAATCCTCGTGAGGTTGCTAGGAGATGCAAACATCTATCGAACGGAATATACTTAGCTTGGAAACCGTAAATAATACTCATACAACCTCTTTGATCATTGTTTAAGAGTAGTAATTGGTGTTTGTTTAAATATTTTTAAACATGGAACAACAAGAAAGGTATGTTTGTAACTTTGTTATCTTGTGTCCCAAACTCCAAATAAAAATCTGAAAACAAAATTAATTAATTAAATACCTACTATTGCAAAACCAATGAATCAAAACGCACAGAAATCAAAACAATGTTACTTATATACAGAATCAATTACATACATATCTAACATTCGTAGAATACTTGTGTCGTGAATGTCCCAATCCCAATAGATTCAAGACCTTTTCTTTAGTTACGTGAATAGTGATCTATTCCGCCCCCCGCGACTAGCGAGGCTCATTAGACTGTCCTGGCAGATTCCTTGCCGTTCCATTGTTAAGCCAGTGATCGACCACAGACAATATATTGTGGCGGATATTACTCTTGCCTGTTCATTACAGCTCTCGACTCGTTAACAGATAGTATTGAGATACGTCTCAATTTCATGTTATTTAAATGTGTCTGTACGAGATGTTTAACAACTGTCTTAAAATAATTAATAGATAAATTAATAAGGTTTTATAAATAAACAAGATTTTTATAAACTACGTAACATATTAATTATGATTAAAAAAATACATTTCAAACCTAGAGTTAATAAGTGGTTTACTCAAGCAAAATAACCTGGCTAAAGATTATTAAAAAAGTTAGGTCTTCATCATCATTCTCTTCCCATAATTCTTTCAAGCGACCTTCTATCTAGACAACCTGATAACGAATTGTTTCTTTGGTCGTACCTTCCTCTAAGTATAGGTAGCCTATATCCATCCACATTTATGATTACGATTTACGAGCCTTCCTCACAAATGATCCTCAATTCTCCGTATCACCTATTAAATCAGTGTAGTTACTGCGGGGTAGTCATTCCTACGTAAACATACCCATTAGACAAATAGGCAGGCAATTCTACTACTGAATGTCACCTTTCTAATATCCTATATCCTGACCTTTTTGAAGGACTTCACCGTTACATCCCATCCGGACGTGCGGACGCCACAATTTACATTCGTCTTATACCTTTACAACATCTAATATAATAAACGTACATCCTGAACGTACGTAGTAGCTTTAGTAAATCAATTTCACTTTGTTCTATAAATATATTTTCAAAGACACCCTTTCAGAAAAGCATAACTATGATTCCGGGGTATTAGTACCGGCTATGTCCAATTCCGTCTCTGAAGGAAAAACCAATTTAAGAAAACTGAATGATATTTAAGCGGTCCAATTAAAAGCGTTTTCATTCTGATTGTACAGTAGACTGCACGTCAGTGGTAACTGTCATGCACCTTAACTCAATAGTAATAAGTACGATTTTCCTATAAAACTGTTACCACTGACGTGAAGTTGACTGTACCTACAACGTAATTTCCTAACAATAGTACCTTGTTATAGTTATTACCATGCTTACATTACCATGCTGTATCTGGTATATTTCACATCCTTTCAAACCTTTAGTGGATGCTGTGAGCATTTTGCCGTAGAATTCAAAAGAATGACTGCATCTCCAATAATGCTAGCGACCTAAATGCCTTCTAGTAGGTGGCCACGCTTTTGTTGTCAAGCTATGCCAAAATTCACTAGTTCCACTAGTCACTAGATAGTCTATGTCGTAGTATAGACACAAACATATTATTTGATAATAATGTGTCTACAGTCGTATGTCCTTTGCTCGTTTAATTTTTCCACGGACAAACTGTGGAAAACCCTTGTTTACCCACGCGTAAAATTCTTTTCTAGCTAAACGTTTTTAGTTATGTTAATAAAGTGGCTGAAATAAAAACTACAAAACATTTTAAACTTAAAAAGCGCAATCTTTGCTTTAAACTTATATTTTCAGAGAAAAGTATAATTTTATTGCGGCCATTTTATTATCATATAGAATACCTCACATGCGTCTCTTTGCACGCAAGACAAATTAGTTACAAAGAGAAGGTCGTTACAAACCAAAGTTGTATGCAGTAATATTATATTTTTGTTTTGAAGCAGGATTAGCGAAATGGACGCTCTGCTCTTCGCGTTGTCATTTGAGGTGGTTTTACTGCAAATGAGGATTTTAGGTGAGTTCGTAATACCTATGTCTGTTTCGACCCTTGTTTGTGAAATTGTGAGTATTAAAGGTAAAAAGAAAGCCAAAAGTGAATTTATTTTATTGTTTGCGTTTCATCGATAAAGGCACTAACTAGTTTGTAACATTACCTATATAGTACCTAATGTAAATGCCTAGGTAGGTACTAATACGGCTTGGACTAGAATTAAAATGCTATTAAAACAAGTAATAATTACAAAACCAGCTGAACGGGAAACTATTATGGAATAGAAACTATACAACTTAAATGAAATAACCACACAGTTTAACACACGGAAACAGAATCTCTATCTATGTACAGATTAACAGATGTATGATTTCTTCTCATGGTAGTTTTTTCACCCAAAACTTATCAAAGTACCTATCCGTACCACCTAGCAGCGCCATCTACCGTCACCCTGGCATTCGTTTACAGAAGGCAGTGCGGAGCTGAGACTAGCTACATGGCGGCCTACCAACAAAATCGAGAGGCTACAAAAGGACAAACTCGTGAAGGACCGGTAAGTTGTGCTCGACTGTGGGGAGATGGCGTTACAACTACGTAGGACGGGAAATAAGTTCTTTAAACACAATACTCGTAGGCAGTGGCGGATTTACAAACTTGCCGCTAGTAGGCCATTCAATTTTTGCCGCCTCTAATGATTGTGAACTTAATGATATTTTTGTCAGTTACTAGATTATTTTTGCAAGCCTCAATGTACCGAAGAGTTTAATGTTAACAAGTTTATATGACAGCGACTTTGAAGCGTAAAACCTCTGTAACTTTTAAACGGCTCAATCGATTTTCATCAAACACTAAAAAAAATCTAAATTGAAATTGGTTCATTCGTTCGGGTGCTATGACGCAGTGGCGACGTAGCATCGGGTGGCACCCGGGGCGGACTACCTATTGTGCAGCCCCCCCAAAAAAAAACGACAAATGTAAAAAGTTTTCTGTTCCAAAACTTAATAATTTTGTACCAAAACGAGTAAAAAAAACGGCGTAAAGTGAAAAAGTCGCGAGCGAAGCGAGCGCGAATTTTTTTATAGTTTTGGTACACAAAAATATCTATCCAAACAAGAGTGGAAAAAAGGCACTGCTAAGAGAAGAAGCCGCGAGTGTAGCGAGCGCGAAATTTTTGATGTTTGAGACGCAATAATACCTAAAGAAATCAGAAAATAGCCACTGTCAAGTGAAAGGCGCGAGCGCGAAATTTTTTGAGTCTTGGAACACAAAAATATTCAAAGAAGTTTGAAAAAAACCAGTGTAAAGTGAAAAAGCTGAGAGCCCAGCGAGCGCGAAATTTTTCGAGTTTTGGGACACCAAAGTCCTCCACTCTCATAAACAGCTTAGAAATCGTCAGTTTAGAGCGTCAGTTGTTTTTGCTACTTCGGTGCTTTAACTTTTTGTTAGATTGAGGACTCGAAAGAGCGCAGAACAAACCAGGAACTACGAAAGAAGCCGCGAAACCGCGAGCGATTTTTTATTTTATTTTTATTGAAACGCTATTAGAATATTTTAAAATTCATGATCACGTAAGTAGGTACCTAAGTATATATTACAGTTTATTAATTTTGCGTTTATTAATCGTCTATTTATATATGGATTGTGTACTCATATACTCAATTATAAAAAAAACCTGTAAAAAAAAATTGCTAAATTTGCCGCCCCTCTAAATCTGCCGCTCTAGGCACTGGCCTACTTGGCCTATTGGTAAATCCGCCACTGCTCGTAGGTCTGCTTACCTCTGTCCTTTACTGTCGTAGATACTTAGGAACCAAACCGCTGTACTATGAACTTGACTTCAGCTAAGAAAAATCATCACGAAAATTTTGATATAGGTATAAATTACAAAATAAACTATTTCAGAGCTTTGGTGAAGGATGTGATAAGAGGAACTCTAATAGAGGTCGCTGAAACTGGGAAATGGCAGTCGGTGAAGAACGCAGTGGAGTTGCTCCAACAATCGGAGACCGATGTGGAGTCTCTTCGACACACCAACATGCAACTTAGAGCGTAAGTAACCTTTCGACCCATTGAAGAGGAAAACCCTAAATTAGATTGAATTGAAAGTATCAAACAATTGCAAAGTTAAACCCCAGACTCGATTGAAAGTACCAAACAATGGTTTCCTAGAATAAATCGGGTCTGGACGAAACACGTAGACTCTTTTAGGCCATAAAATTAGAACGTTTGTAGGTTTGGATCTACCTACTAGAATTTATTACTTCGTATTTTGTTTTAGAACTCGCAATGCCCTTGCAGCAGAATTGGAAGCCAAAAGAAGTCAATGGGCGATGGAGCTTCGCAACGCTGATCAGAAAGTAGCTGTTCTTCGAGACAAAATGAGTGTAGGAAACTAGCTAGATATTAGCACTTGTGTGTTTCTATGAAAGTAATAATTACACAAAGTGATAAACATGCTGATGCAGCTACTTCCCAGTATACAGCGCGGTTTGCGATGCAGCCATTATGAGATCACCGATGCGTTACTGGGAGAGTAAAACATGTAGTTCCAAGAACATTTGTGAGAAAGAGTTACAATAGCTAGGCAAAGTCCGTGCGAATAGACTTGGACTTTGTCTTCCAATAAAAACGTACCATAACCACAATGATCATCTAACTAACATAGAAACAATATAATTATTTATGTTGTCTAGACGATGTAACATAAATTAATAAATTTCTCTTAAATCATCACGTTATAATTTACATTTATGTTTGAAAGAGAAATTAATTTTGCTTGTCTTGGCCTCCTAGCAGGAAAATCAATTAATTTGATTCGCTGGAACTCAGTAACAAGTAACTACATCTAACGCAACATTTTCTCGGTATTCTTATACTTGCTTGACATTATAATAATAACTAACTGAGTTAGGGAACCGACCGAAACTAACATTAATATGTATCAGCATCAGCAGAAAAAATTAAATGTTTTCAGTGGCACTTCACGATCTCAAGGCTTGCTTGACTTTCCAATTTCATCAGTATTTCTTACGAAAAAATTTTTTTTTCCATATTATCTAGACTTCTTTGTTACCCACTAATCAAACACCAAGTGACAGGCAAAACGGTTACTTCATTCATTCATAGTTATTGATTGCAGGATGATCTCCACAACGCAAACACACGTCTTTGCTATGCTGAAAAATGGCTATTTGCACGGTTCGAGTCCTTGGAACTGAAGTTGGATGTGCCTCGACCGCCCAAACCGCGACCTGACCACGAGCATCGCGTTCATGAAGAGTTGCTCAAAGCATTTGATCTGCAGATCAAAGTAAATCCAACCCGTAAAAATATTTATGTCTCAAATTATACCTAAGTATAATTACGTTAAGTTTTTGGATACCACTGTCTTCTCACACGGAAGATTTACTTCCATTTGCATCATCATCTATCTCCTGATATTGTCCACTACTGAAACGATATCTCTTCCAATCGCCAACTGTTCCGGCCTAATGAACACTTACAATGGAACATAATAACTATCTGTCTACTACAATACTATGTGTTGATGATGAATGCTATGTGTAGGAGTTACCCACCTATGATTTCTTCATTACATAACTACAAACCTACTGTGAGTGTAACTACTTCGAGGCACCCTACGTAACTAAGAAATGTTATAAATTCCTGTAAATCTCAGAATAATCAATACTTATTGAGTAGGAGCGTTTCATGCGAACTTAGTTAGGTGAGCCTTATTTAACTTCTGCGAAATGTATTGAAAGGAACACGAGAAAGCCCTGGAGTACTGGCGGCAGCGTTACGACACCGATATTGCCGAAATAAGCTCCAGAGGTCAAAGGAAATTGGAGCAATTGCTTATTGCTAGCGGAAAGAGACAGGAACTGCAAAAGTTGGTAAGTTACTTAGTTACATCGACATTAGAATGCCTACGAATAATAAATATTTGGGCAAAAAAATTAGCCACTTCACCTTATGTACTACCCCTGTATTAATACCTACTCTTCCATCTTCCTGGCTTTAATGAATAATTTTCAACTTTATCGGATGCAAGTGTCCACAATCTCAATTTTTTGAGGGCTGGATCTGCGTCTATTTATTATAAAAAAAAAAAACATTCATCATCCTCCGAGCCTTTTCCCAAACTATGTTGGGATCGGCTTCCAGTCTAACCGGATTCAGCTGAGTACCAGTGCTTTACAAGAAGCGACTGCCTATCTGACCTCCTCAACCCAGTTAGCCGGGCAACCTGATACCCCTTGATTAGACTGGTGTCAGACTTACTGGCTTCTGACTACCCGTAACGACTGCCAAGGATGTTCAATGACAGCCGGGACCTACAGTTTAACGTGCCATCCGAAACACAGTCATTTGGTGTCTACGATATACTTAGAAAGTACATACAAACTTAGAAAAGTTGCATTGGTACTTGCCTGACCTGGAATCGAACCCGTGCCCTCATACTCGAGAGGTTGGTTCTTTGCCCACTAGGCCACCACGACTTTTTTTTGACTAAAAAAACATTATTTTGCAAAATCTTTGTTTTAGTACGACCTTCATCAAGGTGAAATGCGAAGTTGGTTGACATTTAAACGAGAACGTGCTGCTCGTTTAGCCCGAGAAGAGAAATTGCGACTTTCTGCGATGCGCATACAAGCGTGGTGGCGGGGAGTTATGGTGCGGCGAGCTCTTGGCCAATTCAAATATCTGCGAATAACTAAAGGAAAAGGCAAAAAGAAATAAAATCTTTGGAATAGTGAAAAGTTTTATAAATGTGTAATTCATTTTCTTTCAATATATGGATTAGCTCTTTATGATAAACTTAACTACTGCGAACTGATTTAACTTATTATTTATTAAGTACTTAAACAATTATTATTTAAGAAAACATAAAGAAATACACAAAAAATTACAATCTTTATTTTAAATATTCGTCTTAAAAAGGAACGTTATGACGTATTTTAGTTTGACAGACGTCACAGTGACACTAATGCTAAATGTCAGTTGCGCGCTGCAGGCGGCGGCTGGCTGTCATAATCGCTGTCAGTCGCATGCGTTTGCTCGTGGAAACCGGTGAGATTTGTGTTCTTTTCATAAATCGAAAGTTAAGTTACCGATATAAATATTAGTATAAATCAAAGTAATTTATTAAATAAATATACGAACAGTTTATAGAGTGTGGTGTAACACAACAAATTGTGATATATACTTTGAAGTAAGAGTTTGCGGTATTTTCAATTCTTGGAAAGTTGGACTGTCATCCAGCAGATTCGGTGAGTAATGCCGTATATTTTTTTTATTTGAAAAGCTTTAGATTACATGCCTTGTGTGAAATGTACATAATGGAATATGAACGTGATGCTATTTATATTTTGTATTAAGCACAACTCGTGTTGTTAAAACATGGTTTTGCACTAAATTCACAGTTACGATTTCAATACGTTTTGCTAAGATTCGTGCAATAATATACTTTCACTTGCTATCTTTCATCACGGCCTTTTCTATTTGCATTATTCTTACTTTCAGTCACTTTCCTTGCATGCACATTTTCCTGTTTTTCTAGTACCCTGAGGTATTTTATACAATATTTGGTACTTTTTTTAATGTTTTTCTTTTTCATATAATATATAATAGTCAGTTTGGTAGAGCCAGTTGCACCACTCACTTAAGTATCAAATAATTTATTTAGTGGTTGGATTACTTTAAATTAAAAACATTTAATTACTAATTCAAAATGAACCTAATAAACTTATATCTCACTCAAAGGCTTCTATTAGCTGCAAAATAGTCAGGGTTTTAAGTTAATACCTGTATGCAACATAGACTTGTGGGATGAAATTAATAGTCTTGTATTAAATATGATAACATTGTTGTCCCACAGAGTTACTAATATAAAAATAGGTTTTAACAAGAAGAATGTTCCATATTAAACCTTTTTGCATACTTATTTGAAAATTACACGATTCATTATCAAACAACATGCAAAAAACACCATAATATGCACAGCAATTGTATTGGACTTCCCCCGTTTATTTTTCCTAGACACTCATTCAAATGTTTCCTAATCAAAACATATGTTACAATGGTCACATTATTTCCATCAAAAACTATGCATGTTTTGTTTCACATTTTTATTATTACATTCATCCATTCTTTACAGTTCCTACAAGTTTAAACAAGTACCATTGCATCACTATTTGTAATGCTTACTAATACAGTCATATTAAGATAATAAAAATAGTTTTAAGTATAAAGAAATCTTTATATGATGGTCTTACAATCTGTACATAACTAGAGCTTAATTACATGTATAAACAAGAACACTTCATATTAAATCAGATTACACACACATACTGAGAAAATTGAGTCATAAAACAATATTTTAGAGTTTGAAGAGTTTAGGTGATAACTAAAGACAAAATTATGTCAACATAGCAAAGTAAAGGAAAATTAAATGTACATAAAAATGCATAGTATGCGTCCTGGCAAAATACTAACTTGAATACAAATGTTTGAGCAAACTCATGAATGGCTGCTCGAGATTTAAGTACATTTAGATTCCATACAGCCTTGGCAGGCAACATACTGTGACATTAATAGTTATTCTAGAAATTTATATTAAAATTAAGTACGTTATGTATCTAAGGTATTTTCCATTCCAAGCAATACAGAATAGATCAGTTAATAAAGAACAGTTAAATTAAAATTGAGTTAAAAAAAACTGCCAATTAGTAAAAAACTTGGTTGGCAGTGTTTTTGCGCGGCTGCACAAATGTCACCGACAGAGGTGGTATATGCAGTCGCGACATACGGAGGCAGTACCGTGCGCGGTAATTAGTGCGTTAATCGCACTAACCGGGTACACAGTTGATGCAAGTGCGTTTCCGAGAAGCCGATCAGCGGAGCTCGCGGGAGGAGCGGCAAATTGCCGACAGATATGTGTGCCGCCTGTCGGTAATTGCAAAAATCACTCGCCTCACCGCGGAACGAGCTTGTGGTCCTTGTATTACAAGAACGACTCGTGTGTGCAACTACTGTATATCTAAATACATGTATAGCTCACATGTAGCGTGTACTCGGATGCTGCCGACTGCAGAAGTGCAGATATTCGGTTGAATCGAGCACGTAAGCAATGCGACATGTTTCGTTTATCGCGGCATTATCGTTTCCACGTTATTGCCGATCCCATTCTCAGTAAACTTGATAGCTTTTCAAATCGCAGAAACGAGCGATATAGCGGCATTTTACCTTTCCATGCAATATTAATTTTGATTCAGTATTCATAAATCAACTTAGTTTTAGTATCGTTTTTTTATCAAAAGCATGAGAAAAAGAAAATAACTCTTTGTACACAGTTAAGGGTGCGAAATTCTTTCATCTTGTTGTTTTAATGAACCTTAATTAGGTACTTACTATTGATTGGTACAGGTATAGGTACCATCATCGGCTCTTATTTGATGGGCTAACCAACAGCGACACTCCCTCAGTTTCATGCTTACCTACTACCCAAGGCTGAACATGATTGACATGTTTGTCAAACTTCCCAGCGACTGAAACGGATACACAGGCGGAATATTTCTAATTAAAGTCTATTGTGATCGCCGTGTAATTGTTACACGATAATTTTACATCGTCGATTAGGTATGATTTCAACGTAGTCATGTACCAAAAAACTAGTCACTGCATTGCCATTAAGTATTGCTTTTCTAAGAACGACTGGGTTAGGGCCCCGTCACTCGCGCAACTACCAATTCTAGGAATTGCTTATACCTAGGCCATTTTATTTAGTAATTCCTATGAAAGATTATTATATTTAATATTCAGATAGGTTTCAAACGATTCTTATTACTTATTTCAGGTTCATGTATTTTTAATCTGAACTTTAATACAATTTTTAATGAAAGTAAAGGGGTTTAGAGACGCACTTCATTTATCATTGCGTAAAACATCTAAGTATGATTTGTTTAATTCATAAACCAATACTTAGCGCAAAATGCAAATACGCTACTAAAACAAATAAGTTCATAGGTACCTACATGTTCAGTAGGAATGTGCTAGCATTAAGTAATCACTTTAAAAAGGCTATACAGATGTATTGATGAAACGATAATTGCAAGGAACCTACAACAAACCTATTTAATACCTAGGTAATGTTGCATGGTTACCGCGTGCGAGTAACATGCAGACTTTGAAGTGAAGAAAGAAATATCCAAAGATTGTACTTAAATGAAGCAGCAACAAAGCTGAAAGCATTTTTTGAAAGCTGTTTTACTTTTGTCTCAAGTTTTATTTCATACAGCTCCCGGATTTACACTTCATTCTTTCGCTAAGCCGTCTTACCGCCGCTCACTTTTCTATTGTCTCTTTAACTTTGAAGTTTTGTTGTTTTAAATAGCTCAAAACACAGCTTACGTCCTAACCTAACGGTATTAAGAATCGCGACAATTAGTACAATGCCAATTATGCCAGGACTGACTATCATAATAAACTTAATCCTTGTACCATAGTGTGGTACTTTCTGTCAAGGTCGAAGTGATCGATTGTTCTATCATGACCGTGTTCGAAACCCGTTACAATTTCTAGTAAAATACAATTACGTAGGTAGGACTACTAGTTAATTTCTATTGTATTTCATGAAACAGCAAAACTGTTCAACTTTATGCCGAGTTACATAAGAACCGTAGTCGCAGTTTGTTTAATTCTGCGAATTTAGGTACAGTCTGTTAAAGTTGTTAAATTGATTTTCCTTTACCTTTTCCTTGCTACTTTTTTAATGCGGTTTAGCTACATTTGTGAAAATATTATGCGAACTCGGAAAGCATACTTAATTGAGTCAAGTTTCCTTGGTTTTTTGATCGTTCATATCTATTTCGTAATAAACGCAAACTTTAGGGAAAATATCAAAATGTCCATGTTTATGTCATACCTACTTACAGAATGAATGCGTTCATTAATTTGGTGAAAAGTGGTACAACGAAAAATAGAGCTACATATATGCGTACCTAATTCATTTCAAATTAGCATTTTGTTCAAGATGTAGAATGTTTTAAGTATCGGCGCATACATTATTAACTTCTATTAATAGCCCTAGGTACATAATGAACCAATCATAAGTAGGTTCTACTTCAAGATACTAAACTGACGTCAATTATGTTTTCTGTAAATACAAGTGTTTACATGCTTATTACTTATTTCATGTGTCTGTTGTGTTTTTTCAGAGAATTTTCAGTACCTAACACAATACGCATTACAATCCAAGGAATATGAGTCACGGTAAACGTACCGACTAGTGTTTAAACCATTAAACATTTAAATAGGTCTAAAGGTTATTAAATACTTGTCAAGTTCAAATTGTGTTGTTATGGAAATTACAATTGGTGTACAATTATAGGTACATATCCAAGTGATTTATTAAATCCGACCGCTAATTAATCTGCAGAATCCAATGTCAGACGTGCCTACAAGCAAACTTACATACTTAATAATTAATACTTCAATAATTATTTCAGCAATGCAATTTTCTCATTCTGAGAAAACTCTATTACTTATTAGAATATGTATTTCAATCTCGTTTCTGAAAAGGCTATTATTTGATATGCCTCTCTCTGACAAAATGATTCTAATCAACCTAGTAACATGCTCATGTGTCTATTAAACATTGGTTAGATTGCGTCATTATTTGAAACAAAAAAAAAATGTATACAAAAACAATTACTTAACCAGGTATTTCCCTATGTGATTCATTGTGTATTTATGCTATGATTACGTTGTGACGGCTAGAATGTTGATTACACTCGATAAGAAAATATCTCGTCGCCATAATTCGACTTGTTATCCTCCACATAATACCAATACCCTTGTACACCCTCAGACTGATTTGATATTATTACTTTCACATGATTGCGCTACGTGATCCATCATTTTGTTGTTGCTATGTATTGAAATTGACCTACTTAAGTATGTCTTTCTTGCTACCATGACAACCCTGGTTTCGCCTACAGTATATTTTCTGTGTTTCTAGGATGCTTCAATAGGTCAAAATGTGTGTACAGACAGCGTGGTGTGGCCTACTGGGCCTGCTCGCTGTGTCGGGCTTGACTTCCGCACAAGGGGCCAGCTACTGCTCAGTCAACACCTTCAGCACGAACACCACGTGGATGCAGTTCACGAAGGAGCCAGTACCCCTCGAGTACGGCTTCGAAGACAAGTTCAAGAGCATCCACTGCTGTGTGAAGGGTTACAGGAGTATTGAATGGTAAGTCTTCAGAATTACTCACAGTTTGCTAGAAATATTCTTTTCATGCAACACGCCCCAGCGCTAGAAGTGGGCGTCCTGCCTCAGTGTCAAAGTTGTGTTCAGCGAATTTCCAGTCGCTTCCTGTTAGCATCGATATTGCTTTGATATCCTAGAACAAGTTCCAATGAAACAACACTTTTCACGGTATTAATGCAGCAACAATTTTCCGAACCCAATGCAATTACTTTAATGTAGGATTAAAAGCAAAACCTTACTGTACTAAGTAATGTTGTTTTTTTGTAATGAACATTAGAACTATAAGTTTTATTATAATAATTAAATCTTATACTTTATTACTTTATAAGAATAACATTTTTCCTTAAACACTCTTTGAGAAAGATTTCCTATATTCCACAACACAAAGACAAATTAGTATGAACATAAAATAATCGACATAAAAAAGGTATCATTGGAGTTTATTCGCCGATGGACCTTTGCTTGATAAAAGCCTAAACAAAAGAAAAACAACCTTCATATATGTTAAAAATATCGAGTTTCCGACAAGAAACCCACAAACGTAAATATAATAAGTTAGCTAGAACTTTTTATTATAGCCGGAAACCTGCCAATTGCATGCCGCCCGTGGCGATATTTCATTCATTTTATTTATCGCCATAAGTATTAATTTGTATTCAATTTATTCTCTCTCCGCCTCAATTGAAGCATTTAATTATTTCGCCTATTTATACCTAATTGAAATGTTATTGTAAATAGGGACATATTATATTTTATTTCTCTAATAAAATCATCATAATAAAATGCGTCAAGAACCAAATATGATAAAATCGTTCGAAGTTTCGGTACGGTGGTACAGGCAGGTGTGCGCTACCGCTGCCGATAAGCACAAAGCTTCTAGGAAATAATGTCCATTGTGTGCGCAAAAATAATTGATAATCGCCTAGTGTGTCAATGGGCATTGCCCCCACTCCTTGTGGCCAATGCTGCGCTTACATCGCCGCCGCCTGTACCGTCCACAAAATATTAATGACCTCCGCCGTGAGAAATAAATATATCGATAAATGTTACTTACACGCAAGTCACATCTAGACATAAGGTGACGTCTTAACGAGCCATGTGAATGAAACAAAATTGAAGCAGATTTTTTATTGAATTGACATTATATTATAGAGAAAGGTGGAGAGGTTTATTTATAGCTCTACAATTCCCTGAAAATGCTAGACTTATTGAAATCTCTGCGACGGAATGATATGAAACGTAATCCTTTGTGTACTGGATTTCAATCTTAATACTCGCTTTGCGTATTGAAATTGATACTGCGTAGTCTAAATATTTCAGTTAAGAATATGTACATTAATTCACCATGTCTACACGGTACTACGTCTTTCAATATTGCAATATAAACTTCATTGACAGGATTTGAATCGCAATGGATCTGTTCCTTCGTTTCGATGCGGGAAGACCCGGTTCGCTGAGCTCTTTGAACCCTCCAATTGCTAATCTTATCTGCAGATAAGTCTACCTCTATATAATTTGGATCATAATTGAAAACGCTTGCTTGAAACCCATTCCGATTTGAATTATAATGGGAAGATCTTAAGTTTGCGCAAATTAATTTGGAAGTTGCCAGAAATGAAAAGGACTCATCCTCCTCCGAGCCTTTTCCCAATCATGTTGGGGTCGGCTTCCAGTTTAACCCGATTCAGCTGAGTACCAGTGCTTTACAAGAAGCGACTGCCTATCCGACCTCCTCAACGCAGTTACCCGGGCAAATGAAAAGGACTGAATTTCATAAAGTCCATATGTACACATTTAAGAAATACAAACAACCGAATTGAGAACCCCTCCTTTTTCGAAAATAAACAAAAACTAATAAAATCAAAAAGTCGCTTGACAAGAGAGTGCTGAAATAATAAAAAGCGTGTAAAAACTATCAGTTTCCCATATCATCTCTCTTTTGGCATGGTACTGCAGTTTTGCCCGTATGCCAGGGAAAATTACCTGCACATAGATTAAAAAGTTATATTATTAATAGGAAGTAGGATGTTACATAAAATGATATATTTCTTTTTGATGAAAAACTCAGATAACCATACCAATATTGACGTTACAGTGAGTGCCAATTAATTTCATGCAGTATGCGACACAGTGTGCGCTGTAGTTCTCAGTAAAAGTTTTAACAATTATGCCCTTGATGAACAGTTTGTGGTTCCAGTAACCGCGCTTTCCTGTAGGCAAAGTAAAAAATCAATTGGTATTGCGATTTCATCGAATTGCCTCGTCACACGTGCGCTATTCAAAGTAACTGTGTTGCATTGTTTGTGCACTCTCTGCTCCGTTTTTAATTCAGTCGAGGAAAATTAATTTCCTGCTACAACCTTTTATAAGTGCTTCACAATGCGGACGTGAGTATGCTCTCGATGAAAATGAATTAATTATATTGCTTTAAATTACCATATCGAGCTCGATCATTTACTTATCTATTTGAAGATGTGTCCTTCGCGCCACTTAAATAGAGCAACACTTAACTAATAACTATAGGGTAGTATTTAAACGCAAATCAAAAAATATCCTTTTTCTATGCAATAAGATTCCGAATTCCCATCAAAATTACTGATTGCACAGCAAAATATTCAACTCAAAATATCACTAAACACACTACAATTTATTTTCGCAGCGTACAGCGATTTTTCCTAAAGCAAAAGCTTTTTCATCAATGCACAGCTAATAATCTTAATGCACATTATACATGTTAACTCTTTTTCTTTTAAATATAGCTTCTATTTTTATATTATTTACAGCAGTTTTTCAGAATGAAACAGCATTTTATTTGTCTCAGTCATCTTATTATTTATTAATTACGGCATAATGAGACCAGCAAAAAAATATAAAATTAAATACAAAATTGTAATTTATTGAATTATTAAAGCGCGTCTTGCTTTCGCGGGGCGTACACGTTTCCTTTTTTGCCCTAATAATAATAGGCAACATTTTTAGCTTCTGCAGCTGGCGCCACGTACTTGAGTCGGATCGCAAGTCCGATGATATGCTTGCATATACATACTATAGTTCTTTAAAAAAATAGGGCTGGTGCATTGTCAGTCATTGTCAGTATTTCCTTTTGGCATACATTTCATATAAGTAGTCATTAAAAGGCTACTACTATAATATCATATTTCAGAATGTTTATAGTCAGAATCATCTTTTGGCATAGTTTTGGAATTTTTATTTTCCTGTAAGAAGCATGCAAACAAGCCTGAAGCATGAAAGCAGGCATGCAGCATGTAACCAGGCATGCAACATGGAAGTAAGCATGCAACATGCAGCAAGCATCACTTCTGTCACGGCTCCGGCGCTTCGTGGCTCCGGCGGTCAAATGCGAGCTTATCGTCGCAGATGATTTTCACGCTCACCACCGCAGCTTCGGCTTACTGGCCGGCCGAGCCGGCCAGCCTCAACCGCGTTGGCGAGCGTTAAAATTACCTGCTCCTCAGCTCGCAGGCCGCCTCGCCCCTCCGCGCCTACGCGGTTTTGAATTGCACTCTAGGGGTAGGGCAGACAAGACTACGTGGAGTCGGTTTTGCAGCGATTTGTTTTCGTTACTAGCTTCAATTTTTAATACAATATTTTTTAATTGAACTCTATCTTACTCACTCGCGCCACTCTGCACTCCAGTGACGAAAAAGCGCGCGAAGCCGCGAACCTTTTTCAGTTAATTTGTTCTGTTTTTAGAAATAATGCAATGTGACAGGATTTTTTTGTTATAATAATCATTTAATTTGTCGAGCATGGCTTCTTGAAAATTAAGACAAATATGATGAACAGGTTTTGTTGTACTTACTGGTTAATATGCGACTGGGATAGTTATTTTGCTATGAGATATGGAAAATTTGCTGTGCAGTCAGTATTAATGCTATGTATGTAGTATTTTTGTACAAGAATAAATTTAAGTGTATTGCATTATAATAAAAAAAGCAATGTCATATTGATGTATAATTTCGAATTATCTGCAGTTTGAGTGTTGTTAAACATTTAGTTTATTTGTAGTGAACTAAGTTATTTGATGTAAAAAAGAATATAAATGATGAGTATTAATTGATAGGCGATTATTTATTTGATATGCAATTTATAATATCCCATAACTATATTTCAAACTTTTAAGTAAACTATTGCCAAATAATGTCAGTTCGCACTTATCTATATTGTTTGGGATAGAATTATTACTGAGCATAAATCCACGGAGGTGTTATTTATCAATATGTACGGCATGAGTGCACCTGGTGCGAAAACAAGTACGATTCTCAGAAGTAGTGATTGCTACTCGTTACTCCGGCCGCCACCCGCCGCCTGTCCGCCGTCACCACCAGCATCCATCTTTGATGTATACCTGAACTCATATTATAACCGAGAAAAATACATATTTTACTCCTGCAATATAAAGGTTATGCTCACGTACAGCTCTTGGTAATGCCGCCACTACGAACAGCTTATTGTTGACCAACCTGTTTTTTACTTCTTACTAAATAATTCTAAGATTGTGCCATTCTGAATATAAATAAAGATATAATAATCTTAACAATACCCGAATGAACTACATTTATTTGCGTGACTCAGAACACTTGTGATATGAAAACTCTAGGCCGCCGGACCAATGGATTATGTCATTATCCACTTGTAACAACTGGTTAAATTGCAAAATAACCATAACATCATCACGCACCTCATGAAAGTTCTCAGTAATGTGCAATTATTGATTTCAATGTACAGTCGACAGATAATTACGGAACATTAAAAAAGCCTGTCATTGGATAGCAATATTTTTCTGCAATCACGAACATAAAAACTGTCTATCTTTAACCCAGATTATTGAAATAACTTGTGCATCACATTACAATGACTGCACCCCAGCTACATTATCGCAATTGATGAATCACGATCACCACTTACTTAATCAAATTACCGATTACAATTGGTACGATATGGCAGCCCTTGTTTGGCGCCACATTTATCAGATTGATGCCAACGAATCAATCGAGTAAATTATGGTTCCTGGTCAATATCTTCGTTCGCTCTGGCTGAAAATTTGCCTCTACATAACTCTTGGTCAGCGATTACTATTGCAATTTTACAATATGGATCTTGGATGTTTTGCACGTGGCTATAGAAAACAAAGACGATGGTTAGAACACCATGCTAGAAACAACCCTTATCAATATGTATGCCCCTAGTGCTAATAGGCTGTTAGTTTTGTCGTGTCTTTGTTACGTTTTAAAGAACTCTGAGCACAATAATCTATGGACAATTACTGTTAGCGTGATTATCATTTCCCTTCCAAAATCAGTCATAGTTGTTCGCGGGTCAATACCTAGAACTCAATAATTATTGGCTTCTAAGTTATGGATTCTGATTATACTTTTGTGTGGGTTTGTAGTACATATGCAAAATGTATGTACGCGCACAGTCATCTACATGTGTGTTGAATGTAGTCCTATTCGCGGATTGGCGTAGTTGTGCCAACGTCACAGTGATTTCGCCATAAAATAGCGACACGACTACGCACGTGGTAGGTACTTGCTTACCGGAGACAATTCCGAGAAATCAGTAAGTAAATAGTTTCATAACAAACCAAGCGCGTTACACAGCGATCGAATCAATAAATTAATATGCATAATACTTATGTATAAACAAGTCACTATTGTACTTTAGATTTTATTGATTCCAAGGATTTTATTGGTTTGATTAATGCATACAATGCAGGCCGTAAAATGGATAACCATCCCTTTGTTTATGTAGCTGCTGGTCTTTGTGTAAGGAGATACGACGACTGGAGAACTGGTAGACAGCCGGACACTATAGCATGACAGGTCGCCGTTTACCGCACATTACAAACTAGCATCGTAAACGCAGATTATCACAGCCATTGACAGCATCACCGACACTGACAAGGCAATGACTAATGAGTAGCTGTAAGCTGGTACTTAGTGTAAATTAATGCGTGAAATTAGTTCGCTTGACATTAGCGATTACTGTAATCGTGCAGTTAGTAGCATTAACGTCTTGTTGATGTTAATTTTTATTACCTTTGACGTTTGTAATAGGTAATTTTCTTTTTTTACCTCTTACTAATATAATCGTCAACATGACTGCGATGGCTTAACTGTCACATTTCTTACTTTGTGGTTAAATGGAGTTTGCGTGCTGAAACATTAAGAAATTCATGTGAAAATTCTATTTTTTTTAAACTACTATTTACTGCAAAGTTAATAGTGACTTGAATAATGGGAACAGGTGTACATCCATGCGTCTTAAGATTGTAGTTATTTCGGAGATTGCAATGAATCCAAGCACTTGAAGAGAATAACTTGCATAATGTATCTCAAATGCTTATTCTGAAAGTCTTTGTTGGTCGTTGTACAAGATTAATCTATCAAAGGCTATAAATCTTGGGAGTGGACTCAGGCTAGGCTTTCGCTGCGGTATCAGTCACGAGGGCAGAGCGAGAGTGACATGCGCATGTCAGTGTCTTGTAATAAATCCACCGCCAACGGCGCACACGCCAGAACGGGTTACAGCCTGGCAATTTTATTTTATTACCCCACTTTTACTTTTATGGTAAACTGCTTCCTACTGATTTAACCCTTTATTTTATTCAGTCTTTACAGGAGAGAATTAGATACAGTCACTGTTTTTTGCAGAAACAATTTTACATCCGTATCTGCCTGAGTTCATTGCAGCAGTTCAGCCAAGACTTGATTAATCACTTTTAGCTTCATATTAGATTGGCCAACATTGAACTTTATCAATATTCGTGTTGTCATACTGACTACAATTCTTGGTACTGTCGTGCTAAGTCAATGTTGGCGATTTTTTGTCACGTCTGATTGCTATCGGGCCGATAATGATTAGCGAGAAGCCACAATCTTGATATAACTTGTAGCGGATGTTCAATTGAAGTAATGTTTGTCTGTTGTGCGGAGCCGGGTGGAGTGTACCGTTGGGTCCTCATTCTTATTTAGTTGACAAAAGCTTGTTGTCGTTGTGAATAGTGTGCGGGTGTAGCTGGCCGGTCGCCGGTCGCGGCCGGTATCTGCGAAGGTATCGCACGTCGCCGCAAACCTGTATTGTGGCGGTTCCCGGAAGGCTCTTTGTTGCGCGCCGCCTCACCCCGCGCCCCCCGCCATGCATCGTCCCCCGCTGCTGCCTGCACCGCTGCTGTGGGAACGATGAACGATCTCTCCTGCTCTATACCCCACTCGTAGCTTGTTTATCACCGTTAAAATTTAAATGTCACGCATCTGTCTCTTATACACATCGAGATAATACCTACCGCAAATTCATTCTCTCATTGAAGTCATTCTGTGATAGACTGTATTGTAATAAAATTATTTTGGTGGTGTGAAGTTTTTGTATCATACTCGTTATCTCTCAAAGTCAACAAACCATTCACGGCGAGCACTGTTTAGTATTTTATCTTGTAAAAAAATACTGCACATTTGCACAGATTACCGCAAGCAATCGTCAAAACGGTTTTTACACTTTCTTCTCCCATAAATAATGTAAATCTTGATACACGCTCATTATATTGCGTTTTACTGTAAATGTTGCTCATTTCGTTTTGTATATTATTTGGGTGGTTTGACACCTTGCTCAATTTCAATTGATGTGTCAATAGAAGCAGCTCCTCAATATAAGTATCGGACTCTCCTAATGAAGTGGCCATAAAATACACAAAACGACCATGGACAACCCACTGGGCCCAAATAAAAACCGACAGCATGTCCTGACACGTTCGAATGACTCGATTTGTTCATCCGATTATTTTTAAAGCTCGACTTTATATAACCGTCCTCATTCAGGTAGTAGGCTTCACTTTGTTTTACAAATTCGGTGATTGTGTTATCTACTTAACACCGTGTAAAAGATTATTTGACATTGATACTGTTTGCCCTCGATCTTTGCCTACTTTATCTACTGAAATAATAAACATAGCTAAGTTGTATCATTGAAACGTAACGGAAATACAATTAAGATGAAAGCTAACGATTTCCTGAGCGTTCTCGGATCTGGATAATTAATACTCATAAATGGATTTCTTGTAATCAGCTCCTTGAGATAAGTTTTCGCATCTACCTTTACTATTTAGAGGTTTCAAGATCATCAAAATTCTTCTAACGGAAACAGGTCATTATGTAGAACTGAGGGAATTCTCGATTTAAAATTCCCAGACAAAGCGTTCGCGATCGGTCAGCGTTGATGAATCAGCCATGAGCCAGGTCATTTCTTTTTGTTCGGCGTATGCTCTACTAGCACACGGGACGAGAGGTCGAGGCTGCTCGTATGCGCACGCCACTCTTCACAATGGACCGTTTTATTTATCTACAATATTGATCTCCCTTAAGTTATTCTTTTTTCTCCCTTCTAAAGTAGGTAACAATTCCTTTGTAAATATTTTTTGTTCACATATTTCACCGTAGTTGTTATAGCAGACAAGGAGGTGTTCCGTATGAATAGAACCCCCAATTATATTGTATTGTCCTCCAAGATTGCTCCCGCCGCCGTATCCTTCAGTGGAGGGTGTTTGCGTAACATTTGTGATACTCTATTATTCGCCACTTTAATTCTCGAAAGCGTTTATCTTTACAGCTTTTGATCTATGATGTTTCATGAATAACATTACGCGAATGTGTTCAATTTATTGTGACGAAGCCTTTTTTAGGTGCCTTTGAGTTGGCCCTAATATACTCGTATTTTAGGTTTTCTTAATAACAATATTTCTTCTCAAACCTATCTTCATTCATAGTAATATAAAAATCCTTATATAGTCCGTTTTGTCCAGGAAACATGAAAGCCTGCAGGCACTCATAAGTTCGAGGACGTTCTTCGAATACCTCACAAATTAGTTATGATGAGCGGCTACCTGGGCGTCTATCTCACGATCATTAAATGGCTCTCGTCGTCTGTTGTGACACTCATGTCACATTGATGTGCCACATTTCTTACAACAACCACACAATCAGTTTTTATATAAGTAACTTTGTTTTTAGACATAATGCAATACGTAAAAGTATAATTTGTAATACGATTTATACGAGCACGTCGGACTGTCATTTATTTTGAAGTCCATTGCGTTTATTTTCTCGGAACAAATAGTCAAAGACCTCATCGCGATGTGTAAAATAGAAACGCGTGACTTTACCGGTACGCGACTACGCGTAATATAGCGACTTCATTCTTTGGAAAGCTGTGACCAGTAATGATTTCAAACGGAAATGTCAGTTTGCTGAGATCGCATGGTCGGGGCTCCGAGCAGCGCTGCAACCACCGGCACCGGTCCGTTCACACGCCGGTGTTTTTACTTCTCAAATACGTTCTATTCCAATAGCCAATATTGACATGACATGGATCGTCGAGTGCGTCCCCATTCTATAGTTTTTGTCAACCATTGAGAATTTAATCACCGTGTAATAATGTATTCTGTATTCAACTTTACGACATATTTTAAATTACCAATAAGATTGTCCAAATAGGTAAGTTACATATTTCTTTCATATCCTGGTAGCAATGAACTATTGACGATAAAATAAAAGATCATTGTAAGACCACCGTGTCGAACATTAGCGAGGAATGTCGCTCGCATGGGAAACCCGATATAGAACCTCAGGAGCACGGGACGGGGAGATACATATTAAATGCTTCATTGTGAACGCCGTGTCATGATAAAAATGAATGTCACATAATATTAGCTTCTCGAGTGAGAATATTAAACGCACGGAATGCGATTTTTTGCTGCGTCGATACGCACATTGAATCTGTGAATCGATCGCCCCGGTGTCAAAGCACCGGGCCTGAGCTTGCGTCTGCGTCGGACACTTAATTCTCGCCCGCATAATTCATGCAACAATAGACATTGCACAGTCGTCGAATCGTATGGGTTTCGAGAAATGTGGCGCGGGCTCGTTATGACGCCGGTGCACGTCCAACAAATGGCTTCATCGTGAAAATTAACATTCGGCCAGCATCTCGGCGGGCGCGGTCGCCGCCCCTCGCCTCCTCCGCGAACAAATATTGAATCGTCGCCGTTTGGGGACCTCCACTGAGGTGTCGCCTTCTCGCTACACGGGGACGAGTCAACAATTTTTTACTTACTCATTGTTAAAAAGAATTCATTCATGCTAAACTATGCTAGGTTAATTGTAATTGAAAACACGCGCTCCGTTTACTTGATAGCGTCATATTTTATTCGAACACGTTGCAGTGTGTAATGTCACTCGTCATTATAGGTACCTATATCATACATGATATTACAAATCATATTACAAAATATTTAATTTTAATTAGTTTTGAGGTTATACACTCTCGCGATATATTACCAACATTGAACTACTGTCGCAGTAGTCTAATTATATTAGCAGTAGTCTATTAGATAGATAATTATGACATTGATTTTAGTTATCATCCATGTCAACTGTTATAATAAACCTGCCGGAAGACCGGCGGACGGCAAGATAAGTTTTCCTACCATTTCAGGAATTCATCTATAAAAAGACTTAGGACGCTCTAATTTTATACAAGTAAATACTACTTGTACGATAGATACTTGATGAAATTCATGATGTAACGTTAAACCGTTGTTCCTCATCGTTGATATTAGAGCCCTTGTCTGTCGGACATATGCTAGCATCGGCCTTTAATTGGAATATCATCGTATACAATACAAAAGTATAGTAGGGATGAGGTGAAATTAATTCTAAAACTAACCAGTCCTCTCCTCACCTTCCAGTCTTTCAAGACTGGTAGTTATTCTTTCTATGACTACCTATGACTACTAGTATTGGAAGACTTGTACTAATTCTTTGGGGCTTCTTCCTATTCTTGAGGACTGTTAACGACCCACAATTCTGAAGCTGATTCTGAATTGAGCAATTTTGAGGGTTCTGGTTACAAACTGGTCACCCATCTACAGATCTCTGCCTAGGAGTAGCTAAACTATGATGGATCGAATGATGTGGTATTTACTTGAATTTAAATCGTAGTCTATGCTATTGTTGTGATTTAAAACATTGTAACCTACGTACTTGTTCACTGGGGGCACAAAAATAAGTCTTCCTTCATCATCCTCTTGCCCTTATCCCAACTGTTTTGGGGTTGGCGCAGCATGCTTTCGTCGTTCATAATCTTCTATATTTGCTTTCTAGCCATATATAGACTTAAACAAACCATCCATTGTTTCTTGGGTCGTCCTTGGGCCCACAAATAAGTCTTAAATAATATATCAATAGACATCCTTTGTATCAAGGATGACAAAGCAAACATAACCTTTAATAAATAATTTAGAGGAAAAAGGTCGATAACATGAAAGCTTTCAATATAAAGCCGGATTGAATGTAGACATACGAGCACAGACATTTGAAGGCTACTTAGTGCTTATACGACAATAGAGTGTCGCTAAGTTAGTATGTAATGTAGGTACTAACTACCCACTGAACCTAAGTATATTTAGTGTTTTAGTAAAATAATGTTAACAAAGAATGTCTACGTCAGAATGCGTCGTTAAATGAGTCGCGTAGGTGACTACTTCTTGGTATCTCACTTAATTGCCACTCAGATATTTAATAACACTCACAATGTCATGTTCGCAATTTACATAAGCTTTTTGCCGGAGCTATAATTGTTCATTATAATGTCTCGTAACTCGAGCCTGTTCTCGAGTGCTAGGGAATTATCCTAATTCAAGGTTAAACGCTGCATGCAAACCTTTTGCTTATTACAATAACACTCAATGTTTCACTCGATAGTGCATGCCAACAGCCTGATCCTGCATTTAGTGTCTCATAAATAATTCTACGTGTGTCGATGCAGCGAACGATTTCGAACATCCTGATGTAACTGACATACGTAGCAATTCTCAATCGCACAGCGCAGCGCATGCTAGTTGGTGGGATTATTAGGTATCGTCGACTACCAGGAAGACTAATTGCACGAGTATGTTTGTCGATATATGGGCCGATTAGCGAGAAGATGCTTGCGTGCGTGTAAGATCCGCCGCGCGGCCGGCCCTGCGGGTGCCTGCTGTTGTCCAGCGCACGCAATCACGCACATGAGCTTTCTAGCCGCTCATATTGCAATTTCTGCGTAGCCGCCAATGCAGTGTAAATGTCAATATCCTATACTTAATGCATTTAGAATATGACGCATATCTCCGAACCTATGAAATAATATCGTAAATCGAATATACGCTATCGCACGTGCATCTTGGCAGCGCGGTGCTTGGTGGAACTTATTATGCTGTCACCGTGTGTCGTGCGTCCGTCGGTCGCGACTATCTACAGAGGTGGTCAACGTATATTAAGACCAGCACGCACATTATGTCTGAATTATTTTATAATAAGTACATTTACCAGTGTTTTCGCACCATGATATGAGCAAGCTAACTTATGTTGGGAATACTCACAAAAAGTTGGTCATCTGAGACCACAAACAATATTTGTTGCCAGTTTACGACTTCATTTTTATTTCTGTGTAAGAGACTCGATGGAAGGTACCTATTATGAAAGATTGGCAACAAAATAGAAGATGATTCAGTCATTACTTCGAATTGTTCGGCCGACTAACCTTTGTTAAATACTTTTGAATGCTTAGTTACGTCCGCTGCTCTTAGAACGATCTTTATCAGGAATTGTGAGAATCTGAGAAGAGCAGCGTCGGCGGCAGCCGGCAGCCGGCGGGCAGCGCCCGGTGCCATCCAAATCGATCATTTTACGCACCCGACGCGCATAATGAAACAGTCATTTCCGGCCGTTTCGCGGAATTGAATATTTAATATTTCGCACAATCGAGTGGTCGCCGTCGGGGCACGCACGGACGACACTGCTGACTGCCACTACCCTTGTTAGTATTCGTCGCGTGACACGAAGCAATAATAAATTCTTGTGCACTTGCAGTTTCACGTAGTGCCAAGAAACCGCGATCGGCTACCGAATGCTAAAATGGGTATTGTTTGAATAAATACCATCTACTGTTTCGAAGAAAATGATAAATGGCAATTTATTACCATATTACAAGTAAAATTGTGGTTATCCAAATACCTAGACAAAATGCAGACAGTAACTAAATGGCATATTTTCGCTACGACTGGTACGAGGCACCGCTTGTTTATTAGAGCCGTTCGGATGGCGACAGTGGCGTTGTATTCTATAGAAACATTTATCAAATGATAGATTTCCATAATTGGTAGATGGTTCCTGTTTCCGATTACGCGATACGCTCACTTCATTTAAATACAAAAGCGTACCTGTACATTGAATACCGGTAGCTCGGTGTGCGTCCGCCCGAAATTAACTCCTATTCAAGCGCCTGTGCACAGCGTATTACGTAGTCTGCGCACACGACCGCTTCACATCAACATTGAAATTCGTACTAGAGTGCTTTTTATGAACATCGCGGCTTTATTAATCCATTAGCCACGTCGTAAATACTTGGCTAACTTAAAATATACGAAAAACGTTCAAGCAAGGCATTTTATTCAGCACTCTGGTACACAAATGATTATTATTATTTCACACACAATTTCTTTTTTATCGAATAACTAGGTAAAACGTTTTTTTTTATCCAATATCTTAATATAGATTTCTGAAACCGCGTTTTCATTATTGTACACATTAAAGAATTACAATTTACAAACAAGAATATATTAATACTTAAACCTAGCAACACGGTTTGATAAGCAGGAGAAAGCAAAAAAGGACAGTCATAGTGTGTTTTATATAATTTCACGGTAACAGGGAACACGTTAGGAAAAGCAGTTATCATAGCTGAATCGGGCGCGTACAGATGTGTCGCGGACGTCGCGCTGCCGATGTTCCCAGGCGTGGCGAAGCTGCGGCGGCATTCCTTGCCCATACGCAGCCGGCCGAGCCACCTGGCTGTTCCGGGACGCGTCATTACCTGCCTGCAGACTACATTCCCTGGACACCAGGAACGCAAATACAAACTACCGCCTTCCTCTCCAAACTTTTTCTTTGCGACTCATGAACATGACAGGTATGACAAACGCTCTCCCGATGTAATTATTAAGCCTGCTACGTTTTTCATACGGATAATTCTATTGATGTAGTTGGAAGCCGTTTTGCCTTAATACATCTTCTTGTTAAAGGTATCGGATCGGGTATCGACTTTAAAATTAGCTATTCTTAGGTCATATCTTCTTGCTGCATCGCTCTGTAAGTTTAAATTAGATGACAGCTTGTTTTCTTACTAGAAACAAACAGACTCATCATGACTAATGTGGTATCACAATACCACTTGAGAACATCACTTTTTCGTAATGTTCAGAAACGGAAATGTTTTTGTTATATGTTCACAACACGTAAGACATGTAAAGCCCAAACTATAGTTATGGAACTATTGGGTTCCCAGAAGTATAACTGCCGCGATCGATAGGATGGTTTTTGTATGATTACGGTTATCATTTAATTTACAAGAAAAACAGCTGCGAGGCGCAGTTCTAGGAAACAGTTAAAATACTGCAAATGTAACTATTTGGGTTATGGTCAGCCAGTGACGCATCGTCGTGTACAGTCTGAATCATTTTCTAATAAACTGCATCATGTAGGACAAGGTGGTCGTGAATACAGTTTATTGCGTTTTTTGTATCCGACACGCCCCTTCATCGTCCGTCCGAGGTCAGCAGTAAGAGAATAATGTGTGGTTGAAGTGGTCGCAATACTGTGTCCTTTCAGTTAATGGTGAAATGGTGCATCAGCAGCTTATGTATAATGTCCGTTGGCCAGGCGTGCGGTACATACAGTTGTCGCGGTCGGCAATACGAGGAACGAGCTGCGTCGTCGCCGGGAGATACCGCCGGTTTCTCGCTCACCTGTTATGCGATCAACTTTTTGTCGTGCACCCGGTACTTTGCGGTTTTTCTAATCGCAACATTCAAGTATTCACGACGCGCATCCCTAAACCGCACTAACTGTATGAAATTGCTACACTTGCAGCATGCAACGCTAGTTTCCGATGTTCCAAGTTATTGCCGCAACACTGTCATTAATACATAGGCACTCAAACGCAAACGTGTATTTACACTTGTACATATAATTACGAGTACCGCAAAAACGAGCCGGTGCATCTTATTCTCATTACTCTTTAACAGCTGTTGCCTGTCTGAATAAATGGCTGTATTTAGATTTATTGCTAAGCGAAATGTATCCGATGACATTCGAAAATTGCATACGATGAAATTTATTGGAAATCGTTATGTAAGTGTAAGAGTTATAACGACGTCGAGGCGAGGCGTGCGCGAGTGTGCCGTGGCGTCTCAGTGGCGTGGCGTGCGCCCCGATCAGCGCTTTGTTGCCGGCGCTCGACGCATTACTTTTCTGCTTGTTAGCTTTACAACAAGCAATAGCACCGTTACTGCAAAATGGGATCATATTTTCTGGTCTAAGGCATGTTTATTCACTTTAACAAATTAAAGTAATGCGTTAAAGTGGTAGCAGCCATAAATATCTGCGCATTTTTCAGTTATCTCATGATCTTTTCCTCAGATAGGAAAGCTCGTCATCAATTCTACATTTACAATTTAGTAGACAGTTAAAATGATAAAATCAACATTCCATATATGCCTTTTATGCTTTAACTTTATAATAACATATCAATTGTTCAATGTTAGGTTTTCCATTTCCCACAACATATAGCGATTATTATTATTGTCATCGGTGCGTGACGGGGCAGGCATGCGATTACACTGTAATGCAAGGGAGCGACGTCATTATGCGGCGTGTGTGTGTGTCAACTGTTCGCCAGAGAAGTATAATTGCGGTTGTTTCAGAGAAACGATCAGCATGCGAATGGCTCCGCCAACAAAGGGTTTAACCACGTAGAGAGTACAGCGCGCTCCGCCGTCGGTTCCTCCGGGCAGTGTCAATTTGGCGTCCGCACCGGGGCCGCTGCTAGCCCTAATTACTTCGAAGAATTGATGCAACGTGCGCTTCTCATTAGCCGCTCTCTTTGTCCTCTTTATAAAACCGTAATCGTATCGTCTTCCAAATGATGTCATCAAAGTTATAACACGGAATGAGTTCGCCCTTTACTCACAAACGTGTCGGCTGCGTTACGTTAACAAATGCTACTAGTACCATTTACCATTCATGAATTAACATTCCTTTCCATGATCCATTCTCCACGATGTCGGCGTTTATTAATTGACATTTGCTACAAATTCTTCACAAGCCATTGATGGGAGATATAAACATTAAACATTTATAGACGTGGTGTCTGTTGTACGTAAAAGGCTTTAATTAAGGTAAATTGATCAATTCGGAATGACCCCATCATACGGAAAGAAATATTGTAGCCATAAGTAAACCATTTTTTGTACCCAATCCAATTTGGGTATTGTTTACAACTCAAAATTACTATGTTCCTCGTCGGCCTAATTAAAATGATATACATTTAGATTTAGTTAATTCGAGGTGGACTGTGGAATGGAATCCACTTGCTAATAGGAGGTTGTAAAGATAAAGAGTTCGTTCACCTTTTAAAATCATTACTTGAATCTTGACTAATTCTCAGTTTTTTGTTAAACCACACTTAGTTCAAATGACGTCATCGGTCTCCCACAAAAAACCGGATACATTGCATGGCTGTTATAAATAACAATGAGCATTCGCTTATCAGCTGTAGAGCTAGAGGTATCATTAAACATCGCGAGACGTCACATCTCACGCTAATCACTTCATTAGGGATTTTCCTAAAGATTTGCCTCGTCACTATGCGTTTAGCAGTGTCCTGGATGAATCCACGAGCGCGAGCGTTACAACCAGCACACTCGTTGTTCTGATCCAACCCTCATATCGTATGTACCTTCTCGATGGTTGACACATACTGCAATAACCATTTCACACACAACCAGAACTCTGATATATTGTAAAATAATTTCAGTTGATGTCATAAAACAAGACACCTATGATTAGGCAGCTTTGTGGGATACTCAAAATGGACACAAAATACTTTCCTATAGGAGGTGTATAATTTAAATATACTAGTATATCGGGTTTAACCGACGCTGTAACTAATTGTAATTTCGAAGCAGACTTTAACATAGCATAACTGGACCAGTCGGACAAAAAATAAGATATTGCTATGTACTGGAGTCTGAAATATAAAACTCTGTTGTAAGAAATAATGAATGAAATAAAAAATCTCTCGTTGACCTGGTGAGTGTAAGATTATTACTGAAGGAAATAAATGGCAGCTGCTATAAGTGTAATAATTAATAAATTAGTTATAAATAACTGTGAATAGAGTTTTCCAATGAATGACCTACATCTCGATGCGGATCTTGTTTTTGCATTGATTGTTTATAAATGTAAATGAAAGGATTCATCTACTAAATATCGTTGAAATTTTAATTTTTACTTTAAGAGGTTGCTTTGTATGTCATATGTACTCTTTTGATTGTGCTTAGATCATGGCGTGTATGGAATTTCCACTACTTAAAATGTATGTATATTTAGCTCCTTCGTTTGGTATTAAGTTCCGTTTGGTAATTAGAAACTAATTTTATTATCTCAATTATATTTCGATCAAGAGGTTGGTTAACCGGAATCCTATAGATGCAAAATGTGCATTTGCAGCAAGTTTTGTTAGTCTGCTTAGTGTTAAACTGTTTGTAAAACGTCGCGATCGATTATATTATATCTTAGACGGCAGGAAACTGCCTGAAACTGGAAAGCGGGTAAATACGGGTAGTGGTTACTCTCAGTATATAAGTGTTCATACCCACAGTATGCATACATTTTATGGGTAGCTGTATAGTGTCGGTTCGCAAGAGGCTGCACGCGAATGATTTGTGGTGAGCCGTGAGGGAGTGCAACCCGACACACGGTCAAAGACCGGTTCGCGTTATTTCGGAAATATTCGGAGCTTTTTACAGGAGAGGCCGACGACGCGCCCGCGCCGGAGGATGACCTCACCAGGGATTTCTTTTTTTTATCTTTAAAATAACGACGTTTTCCTGCTACAGCATAGGCAATATTAATTATATTGTAACGGATCATTTTTATAGTTTTTAGATTATTGTGATCTGAGAGAAGATAGGTACGAATTCATTCAACTATGTTGTAAAGTAACATTATAAGCACTTGACATAGACCGCATGGTCACGCGTACCATCCGCCGCATTTGTCGAGAGTCCAACTCGAGACATGTAGAGGCGCAAAAAAAATATGTTCTTTTTTATCGAATGCTAGTTGCTAATTAAATTAAACGATCTCTGTCAGAATCGTTAACGATGTCATAATGAGTATCATTACATTTGCGTTTTGCTCTTTTACATGGAATTATTGTAATAATTGGCGGTGATACTAATAGATCGGAGTGCAGACTAGTCAGGCTCTACTTGCTGCAGGCGGCGCGGGCGCAAGAAACACGCCGTTTCTGCCGGTACTGCTACGGACACACAGCATTGCATGCACTACAACTTTGCGGGATCATCTTATACTTCCATCGTTTTGTTACAAACTCAGTATGAATCATATGCATAAATTACAATATCTCCGACCTACGTAGCGGATTACATAAATTCTACAGACACGTAAGACGCTCGGTTATAAACGCGCCACCAACGACCGTTTATCTTAAAATTTGCTCGTCAATAGTTTTCGTAACATCATCATAAATTCACGTTTCATATCAATATACTTAATGCGTATGTTGCGTGAGTCATTACTTTAAAAAAAGGTTAAAAATATTCGCATCGTTCTCCCAGGGACACTGGAAAGTGGAATGAAGATTGTAAACATGCGCTCTTGATATGTTTTCTCGGAAATTGTCACGACTCTAGTGCAAATAATAGCGATGAACAACACCAACGGCAACGTGCACACTGGTGCATTAGCTTCATAATATTTGCTTGGCGTATGTACTTACAGACCATACTTAAACTATGGGATTAAGATACGGAGATGTTCAGCAGCATGCGTGACTAGTGCGAATTTGTGTCTTGCCCTTATACCGTGTTCTATTAGCAGAGGATATTCACCAGATTACACCTCAGCGTCGCTTCCGAGAAACCATTCCATCGCGGCCTTGCGATGAAACATCGCTCAAATGTTTGTTTTCCTTTCAAACGATTCAAAAACGGCTCCCGCAAAATTTTACTGTTCACGGGAATCGGTAGCCCCGCGACGTTTTGTTTGCTTAAGCCCGATTCGCTGAACAAATTACAGCTGTTCGATTTCGCCTTAATGCGAATGAGCCATTTTAAATATTTTAAGATAGACTGTGCCTATGCAGTATGAATGTGATTCGATCTGTCACTGGTGCGCATTATCAATTTGCAGAATATTAGAGAGTCGTGATTTCTCCGTTGACGAGTGACTGCAATGCAGTATTTCGCAGAATCACTTAGCTGTCATCGACGGCGGCTACATTACGCCACCACCCCGCTCCGGCGGAATGGCGCTCCATTAGTCGTGTACTGGGAATTATTTCCTGCACGTACACATTCCGGTTGATCTCGTCGCGCAATGACAATACCAGCATTAGGAGCTTGTATCTTACTAAACGATCATTTCACAGAATGCTATTATTTCCTTATTACCTGTAACGTAACGCTAACGCCTCAGGCAGAACTGCGCTGCGTTTGGTTTTTCCACGAGAACGAAGAAAGATAAACCAAAAATAAAAGTTTACCTTGACTTTAAGAATAGCAAGATAACCTATTTTAAACCTAAAAGACAGGAAAAACCAGACTATGTGTATATGTATTACACATTAGCAATTTGAATGTTCGCGTGCAATACTCTACATGGTTTTCCATTTCCCTTTTTCCATAGCCCAGCTTATCAACCAGAATAGATAAGCATTTAAAAACTATTCCTTTCTGCTTATTCGCTGTGCATTACATAAATACGTTTGTAACTTAGCTGTATAATATTCATTCATAAGTTTTACCGTAAGGTAAAAACGTGTTTTCCAGATACATAATATGTGAAATCTTCCTTATTTCTGACTACATACTTCGGTTTGCAAAGTAATACAGATATTATTATTGTCTTTTGTATCAGATTTTCACAAGGGGTGTTCCCTAAGGTTTTGGGTTTTTGTCGCTGTGTTACTCATCTTTACTGAAGGGTGCCAATACGTGATGCGTGCTATTGCGGCTGCCTCGCTCATGTCTATTCTCCTCTCACTTCAAATACATTGAATTGCCTTCTAAGGCAAAATTGCATATTGTTGCATATTCTGTACCTTGCTATAGCAATATTGGTTTTCTGTATTCAATAAAGCCAAACACATTTTATATCTAGGTTTATTGATACCAATCAGTACAATTCAGCGTGTCCTTTGACCTTTTTTCATACCCATTCTGTTTATAGATCATATCATACAATCCAATTTGTTCGGCATGTGCCTATTTGGCAGAGATTTCAGGGTAATCATGTATCGAATCTGGTCTCGATTGAGAGGTCTGAATTTCAATCAACATCGATTAATGCATCATACATACATAGCTATAGTGGTTAGCAAGGTACCATAGATCGTCTGCTTAATTGATATTACCCTGCACACACACCACAAGTAGGTGCATAATTGGGAATTGGTATCCTGTGATTGTATTAACCCTATTGCGGTGTACCTCTTACTACTCATTTTATGGGAAATCATCAAACGACCGCTGTGGCTTAGCAGCGTGAGGGGACGTCAGACTCTTACTGACCCATCATGCTCCTTCTTAAGTACTTTATGTACCTCTTTCCAGCAATCCCGCAGCTTCGGCAGGTTCGCCTTACTATCGTTTTTAATAAAAAAAAATTCTTTGTGTTGATTTTAATAATAAAATTCTCTAATCTTTTCTAGGTTTAAAGATGGTGTGGCGTATCCCTGGTCAGCGGGGGTGTCCAACCTGATCCTATATCCTGAGGCTGCCAACCAGACGCTGTACGCGCGGCGGGCGGCGCGAGCTGACTCCGGCAACTACACCTGCCGCCTGTCCAACGAGACCCATACGGAGACACATACCGTCAAACTTAATATTTTAGGTAAATATCTTGCAAACTGTTGGTTTTAATTAAGTAGTTAACAGGACATAAATCTTACATCGTAAATAGTCTTTATGGAGGATATAGGAAAGGCTCTTAGTTTTGTTTATTAATGTAATTATCAGCTGAGTTGTGTCAGTCTAATCAGAGCTATAATGCGAATAAAGCATCTTTGAATCCAGAAAAACTCCTCGTTCCAACTCGAGCGCAGCGGGAGGTCCAGACTTCATGTTATATCGGGTCATAAACGTACACGCAATTATATTTATATTCATATATGTAGCATGCTTTATTACTCCCATGGTACTTCCACTAAACCAGAATAGATCGTCTTAATGCAAATGACTACGGTTATTAAAATTACGACTTACACATAACCTGCAACGGTTATTTCACTTGTTTTAAATACATTACGTGTGACCTGACATCTTGAGACGTTTTATTGCAAGTAAAATAACAGTTCTTTATTGAGTAAGCGCTTGTTCCATACGAGGAAAATATGTATCAGCTAACCTTCCGATTCACAGAAAAACCGCCGGACGCACCGAAGACAATGTTTATTTCGAAAGATCAGTGGGTGGAGGAGGGGGGCGAGTTACGACTGTACTGTGAAGCTCTCATCGGTAAGTAATACGCCCACCTTATTTAAAACCAAGAGGAAAAAGAAATGGAGCGCCAATGGCCAGGAGAAAGTGTCTTGTGGCATGCCAACTTGTGATGCTCACGGCGCGGGTCAGAGGTCGTACGACGATGTTAAACCCAATGGGAACTAATTAGCCTAGCAATAATCTCATCTAATAATCATGATTATACCCTATAATGCATGGCTAACTAAAAAAACTAATTTGCCCATTTCCTCGTTACTTTAACCCTTTAAATTCGATTAGATCTTGTTCTTATCTCAGTAATAATGTTATTTATTGTGCAGGTCGGTCTTACTTGGCTGACGCCCGCAGCGACCTCCGCTGGAGGAAGGAGGGTCCCAACGGCACTGAGGGAGACTTGTTGCCCACTCAGATGGAAATCAAGACCACCCGGTGAGTTCATTATTTCAGTACATCAGTATTAGATACCCATATTTGGCTGTAAGGAGCATGAGTTTTAGGACATATGTTAATTTAACTGAAGAAAAGACTAGCATCTACGCAAGTCCCGTTTAAATAGAGCATGGGAGATTTTACATCTATACTAATATTATAAAGCTGAAGTTTGATTGTTTGTTTGAACGCGCTAATCTCAGGAACTACTGGTCCGATTAGAAAAATTCTTTCAGTTAGATAGCCCATTTATCGAGGAAGGCTATAGGCCACTTTTTATCCGGGTTCGTGCAGAGGTTTCCACGGAATGCGGGTGAAACCGCTGGCAGAAGCTAGTTAAATGATATATTTTTAATGATCTTAATATGTTTTTACCATAAAACTAAAACACAACAAACTTATTTCATTACTAATTTCATAAGAAACGTTCTTCAATCATTGACATAAAACTTGAAACCTCTCGTTCACTACAAGTTCGTTACATTTTTCGCGGAATAACAAATGCAAAAGTTTTTGTCTTAATAACAAGTGAACCATTATTATGAAGCACTTAAAAGTTCGATAGATTCCCGATAAACAGGCAGGCACTAGATACCGCCCACAGACATCGGCAATAAACTAGAGGTCAGCCGGTGACCTTTCAATATGGTTATTGCTTTTACTGAAATGAGAAAATATTAACTTATAACTGCTTATTAGACGAACAACCTTTCGGAACCTTTTCATTCGTCGGAGTTGTGAGATTTTAACGTAATTTGTTTGAGTTTTCTCAAGTACAGCCACTTATTTTGTGATTATTCATGCTTTTAGTTTTATAGTATTTAAATTGCCTAGAAAATATCAGAAGTATATTAGAATCACGCTGTATTTCTTATACCTTTCTATAAAATATCTGGTGTTGGTGTCAAGTTTTTCCCCGTTTATGGGCAAATTCCATCCTTATTCGACATGAACAATTTTCCCAAAAAGTGTGTTGCTTATCGTGTCGTTTTCCGGCTCCTTCTATTAACTTGATATGCTTGTAATATCTTTTATATACCTGATACCTACCGTAAATAGGGAACTCGACAGGTAAAATTTCTATTTCGTTAACGAGGCTCTTGTGCCTAATTCTAATAAAATTAGTATATTCACGAATCTTTTTTACTATAATTGGTAACTAGACTCCCATAATTTACTTTTTCTTGTACCTTTTACGTTAATTTATTTTCAAAGAGTTTATTTGCAAGAAAACGGTTCAATATTGATTAGAATCATATTTAGATTTCAGATTAATTGAACTCCTTATATTTCGTCACTATCCGTAATACCTATAAGCTTATCATAGTCGAAACATATCCTTAAGTTTGAAGCCATTTGATTGGCCCTAAGTATTTAAGGTTCCATTCTACTCCTCAAATAAAACTTATAGTAGGTACTTACATAACTGTTTGAACCGTCATCCTCGCATTAGGTCTTTACCATATCTAGTGTAACTTCCTGGCGTCGCATAAGGAAGTCGCGGCTTACAGTGAATACTTGATTGCAGGGAGGATGTGGAAGACATCATTGGCTCGTACCTGACGGTGGACCGAGTGTCGGCACAGGACTACGGTACCTATGTGTGTGTTGTGCACAGCAATGACGTCATGTCCAAGCATTACGTCACCGTTCACTACAGATGTAAGTTTTTTTTTATATTTACCTATTCGGATATCATGTGTGTGTGATAAAATAAGGGTGCGTCTACACGATGCATATAGCTGGAGCAAGTTAACATGCGCAAGTGACAAGTTACAAGAGCACGTGGATGGATATTTTGCTTTGGTTCATTAGCGAGTCGCTGGACCTTCACGTTTTTAAAATGCATGTAACCTGCGCATGTGCCTCAACATGCGCAAGCTGCTTGCACCGTGTAGATGCACCCTTACTACAAGTTTCACGGTCGGTTATTGTTTTTTTATGTATGTCGTCTGCGGTTTTGATATGTCTCGGTTATTTCCCCAACAAATACTGGAACAGACGTTGGAAACTACTCAAATGAGTTCATAAGAATGTTGCGGTCGTTAAACGCGGTTATAAGTTATTATTGTATTACTTATTAAGGAGGTAAATTGTCGTATACTTTCATAGAATTCGTTCTTTTCATTTTTCCTTAAAACAGTCCCATTTTATACATCGTAATAAAACACTCAGAAATCGACCATACGTCAGACGCAATAATAAAATATAATATAAACGTGAAAGTTCTCAAATAAACTGAGTGATTCACATTACCAATAAAACAAGTGTGTAATTCCGCGCGTTGGAAAATAGCTAATACTTAGGGGTTTTACCCTATACGCTAACACTAACACCAGGAAAATTTTGCATCTCCGAGTGTCCAAAGTTGAGAGTCAAAAATCCCATCTTAAGAAATTGAGTGGAACAAACGCGTCCTTATATCATTAAGCTTTAATTTTTCTGTTATGAATATAACATAACATTGTCTATGGGTTTCCTATCCTACCTTGAGCTAGTTCGAACTATGCTAGTTCAAATTATTATCATGCACTTCCTTTGTTCCACATTGATAAGGACGAAGCAACAAATACATTCGTATAGTAATATTATTAAGGATTAGCAACTGAATCCTGAGTATGCAAAATCGGCGCGTGGTCAGACGATGTGGCTCTAGATGTTACATCGTCTAGTCAAAACATTGTTCGAGAGTTTGATATGCAATGTAACAATATCACATCGCTGTTATTTAAAATGGTTATCAGTTTCAAAATAAATAGCTGTTAACCGTTTCTTGACTTATAAATATGTCAAATCGAAATAACCTAAAAAAACCTCAAGAATAAGGTAAACCTACATCCATTCACTTAAATGCGTCAACGGGAAATTCTTAAACAGAAATAGGCTTGTAGGTATGTATTTTAAGAGTATGACGTCATTACATATTGACAGTCGAATAGCTACCGATATTTAGATAGATAAACGTCGGCGTAAATTACGAAAATCGTGCGTCTACTATTAATCAGAGACATGATTTCCAAAAGGATCTAAATGGGTATTCATTAGCGGTGAAATGAGATAATTCTATATTTGATTAGAGCTTATTAGCGTTAATAAGTCAACGTATTAAAGCTATTTTAGGCACTTTAATGGTTCACTGAATAACTAATTGAAATCTATTGAAACTTTGAATGGGCCGCCAGGTCTCAATAGATCTCAGAGAAGGAAATAGTGCCGAAACCTCGAGAAATAACAGCCAATCTTAGGTACATAGTAGATACGACAAGAAGAAAGACAGAACAATCAAGTACAAAAGGACTGCTTATTTCTTCTGACTAAACTCTCTCCGATCGTATCGGATAAGCGTACCATCAGTCATCAGGCTATGAGAGTGAACAGTTGACTGATCTCTTTATATGAGAACAGCCGCATGTTCGATAATTGGCTAGGAGGACATCATTATTTCTTTTGCCTATCAACATGACTAAGGAAAGAAGCACACAGTCTTCTTATCGTCCCTCTGCTGGGCACAAGCCTCCTCTCACACTGAGTAGGATTGAGTGTTACAAACAACATATTATAAATAGGTATATGTATTATGACAGATGGTGGTTCAGACGACGGTTCAGGGTCATCATGGTGCGGCAGCGGCGCGGTTCCGTGGCGGGCGCTAGCACTGGGCGCGGCGGCGGGCGCTTTAGCTCTGGTTTCGGCGGCTGCCCTACACCGGCGCTGCACGCCGCGTCTACTGCTGGCTGCGAGGCATGCCCGCGCCAGAGCACAGCCCACCGCGAGGAGGGCACGAGGTCAGTAGCTATGTATGTAGCACAACTACATATCGACATCTAGCTGACTATATTGTACATGGTGTTGGGTTGCCCTGGTAACTGGGTTGAGGAGTTCAGATAGGGCAGTCGCTCCTTGTAAAACACTGATACTAAGCTGCATCCGGTTAGACTGGAAGTCGACTACAACATGGTTGGGAAAAGCCTCGGAAGATGATGATAGTGGTTTTCGGTCTAACCGCTTGCAGCTGTATGTATTAGTAACCACATATTTTAAGTTAGCTAATCCGTTAGTTGGTTTTTCCAATATAAGACGTAAGTAAATGTGTTGTAGATCTATTGGCTATCTCTGTGAAGGTCGAGACCACCGTTCCGATATTCAACCGCAGAAACGGTTGCTCCAACTGTTTATTGATCACGAACGCCTCTTTCATAATAATTTGTTAGACAAACACTTTGAAACTAACTTGATCATAACCAAGTTTTTTTTATCCTAACTTAAACCTATCAGTAAATCTTATATCACTTAGCATGCCACATACTTTAATTATAGGTAATTGATGTGACCAATTATCAAGTAGAACCAACCATACATCGAGCCCGTTTAAAAAAGAGCGCCAAACTCCGGTCAACTCCGTAAGCGGATTATTACCATCGAAATTAAGTGCTACGATTAACGAGATACAATTACGTTGCGTGCGTCATATTCGCGAATTATTATTAATTGCGTACACACTGATGACGCCATTTTCTTTTCGCTACGCTGGAGTCGAACAAACATTTGGTCAAATTCTATCTTTCTTTAATAATCACTTACGTAGCTAGTTATAGGTACAGGACTGAAGGTCTCACATTTTCTGTGCCATAATAAGTGCGTTGACCATTGTATAATAGTTTACATTGTTTCCGCATTCTATGTAAAAAAAATCGGTTTATTTTATTTTCTTATATAAGTTAATTTTATATATTTACAGAATAGTTCATTGAATTAAGTCATCCATTAATATTCGTCTTGACCAATTTTATTTGGGGTCGGTGCAATATGTATATTTATAGCTTCCATTCTTCATGCACTCGTCATACTAACATTCACCCCAATCTTATTCATGTTATCTTTCTTTTCGCAACATGTAGGACTTACAGCTACACAAAATTATAAAAAGAAAACCAGCGTTACAAAAAAGACAATTATATTATTATGTACCTATGATAAGTTTTTCAGATGTAATATGTTAGTTTAGTTGACAGCGTCCAACAGTGCCAAAATATTATAAATACCAACAAAAAAGGTGCAAAAAGCTCGATAGGTAATTACAAAATTCAGTTGTGCATTTGTACATTTATAATGACGTCATGTAAACGCGCAAGTTCTAAGTAATCATGACATATGCAAACCGCGTGCTCACTCGCATTAGGTACGCCGAATAAGCAGCGAGAGATGATAATGTCTTGTACGACGGTAGTCGTGAATCATTTTAATTGCTGCTCAATTATCAGGTGTTTTGATGACTAGTAATAATTTGTTTTGAAAATTATATAATTTTCTAAAGAACAATCCTCATTCCAAGGTCCTATTATATTTTTTTTTTTGTCATAAAAGGCACAGCAAAGCATAAGGCATTTCACTTTCAAACTAAATATTTATCGACGTTGCCCCTATTGAAATTATGTTTCAATATCAATGAGTATTGCTAAGTGAAATTAGGGTTGTGCGGTAGAGACAATTGAAAATGACGGAGGCAAATTACACAAATAATTATTCCTGGTACTCGAATAAAATGGTATAAATTGAAAATTCAGTACTTTTTTTTCAATTTTTATTTTATGGAATAAATAGGTAACATGTATTGTGTGTTATTGTGTGCAGTACTAGAGAAAGAGTTCGACGTGCTGGTGTGCTGGACGGCGGTGGACGGCGAGCTGGTGCGCGGCGCGCTGCTGCCGACGCTCGCGCTCAAGTACAAGTACCGCGTGCACGCCGTGCGCCTCTCCACGCAGCCCGACACTTGTGAGCATAAATCAAAATTCCTTTATTCAAACTTAGCTCAAAACAGCACTTTTCAGCGTCAGAAATGTTCAAAAGACAGCCCCCAAAAACGCCCACCTTTCACCACTTCCTATGTGTTTTTGCTGGGAAGAAGAAGTGGCGCAACAAACTCTCCAGCAACACTTGTCTCTCTGTATATACGTACACTTCGGCTTCTGCCAGCGTTTTCACCCGCATCATGTGGGAAATTGCCCGAACCCGGATATAAAGCAGCTTCCTCGATAAATTGGCATCTAACACAAAAATATATTTTTTAATCGGACCAGTACTACAGCTTTATAAGTCGTACATTAACAGCCCAAGTTAACCGATCATCACATAAGCGACCGTTTTTTTTTTTATAAACAACTGGTTGACATTCAATTTTCACCAACGTTTTCCTTTAACTATCGATGTTACATTTCTGCTTACTGCAAGTATTCGACGAAAATCGATTCGCGAAATAAACATCAAAGACTATTGTTAGAACATCTAGGTATTTAGTTACACTGTGACAGCGTTAATCATTAAAATGTTCATCATCTATTTTAATTAATTTTGGGAATTTTAAAGAAGTTGGCATGTCTCCAAATATTCCTAAGTTTTCGGTAGATTGAGATAATGAAAGAGATTTTTGTGCCAAAAGCCTTACTCATGCATTGTCAGTGGAGTTTCTTTCCGGCTTTTCTCCATGAGATCAGCATTTTGGAACCGTGCAACTAGTGTGACGTTTCATAGAAGCCTGCAAAGGTCTATTTGAAATACAAACATTAGACTAGTAAAAGTAAAGTAAAAAAAATAGGTATTCAACGTAGGCTGAAAATCAGCACTTTTTGAAGGTCAAATTTACAACCCCTTCACCACTTCCTGTTTTTGCTGGAAAAACTCCCCAGCACTCACTTTTTAATCACGGCACTCCTCACCAATATTCAATGTATGTAGGTGGAACATTTTTTCTAAAGACCTTCCTTGTGCAGGGTACAGCGAGCTGGTAGGCGAGGCGGCGCGCTGCCGGTCGCTGGTGGCCGTGCTGTCGCCCGCGCAGTACTCGGCGCAGCAGCTGCTCATGGCGTTGCGGCAGCTAAGGGCACTGCCACTGCCGCCCGTCGTCGTCTTACTGCAGGTCTGTACTGCTCACTTTATAATCTCACTTGTTTATTAACGTGAAAGATTGGCAGCATCTGTGTTACTCTGTCAAGCAATATACTAAGCTGTAAGCGTAAGGTCCTAAAAGTCGTGGTGGCCTAGTGGGTAAAGGACTAATCTCTCATGTATGAAGGCACGGGTTCGATCCCAGGTCAGGCAAGTACCAATGCAACTTTCTAAGTTTGTATGTACTTTCTAAGTATTTCTTAGACACCATTGGATGTGTTTCGGATGGCACGTTAAACTGTAGGTCCCGGCTGTCATTCAACATCCTTGGCAGTCGTTACGGGTAGCCAGAAGCCAGTAAGTCTGACACCAGTCTAACCAAGGGGTATCGGGTTGCCCGGGTAACTGGGTTGAGGAGGTCAGATAGGCAGTCGCTTCTTGTAAAGCACTGGTACTCAGCTGAATCCGGTTAGACTGGAAGCCGACCCCAACATGATTGGGAAAAGGCTCGGAGGATGATGTAAGCGTAAGGTCCTACGCCTGATCTCTCTCCGGTCGTGTCGAATTGCCGTCCCATCGCATAGCCCGATGATAGAGTGAAGAAATAGAGAGTGCACTTGTGTCTGCGCAAATGCCAGCTGGGTAGGACATATACTAGTGCTTGTGCACTAGCATATGTCCTACGCAGCTGGCTGATCTCTGTAAGTGAGAACAGCCGCCGCAGCCGATAATCGGCTAGGATGACATCATAATCATCAAGCTGTAAGGTTATTGTCACTTTAAGGGTGTTGTCACATGGACTACTTTTTGTCCGGATCAGGGAAGCAGTCCCGTGGGACCCGGATGAAACCGAAAGAAACAGCTATTTAAAAAATATTTTTGTTTCCATTTGTAAGTCTTGATGAGGTGTGAGGAATAAACAACAAATAGTTTCCGTTTGCTACACGGATAGAAAACAAAAAGTTAAAGATATACTTGACGTGGGTGATAATTCGTTGAATTTTGCCATCTTCATTTACGTCATTAGGTATAATTAAGTTTTCCTCAGCATTGATATTGAATGATTGATATATTTACATAGATGAGTACGTAAGATAGTGTACGCAAGAAGTTTTTATTGGCAAACATTCATTGCTGAGTAAATGGCTGTGAATAATTAAATATCCGAGAATGAAATTATTGTTATACTGTTATGACACATTCATTACAAATATTCGGTTTCCAATAATGCAACATCTGTGTCCACTCATGACTTCATAAAGCTCTTTGTGTAACGAAGAAATCAAAATAAATATGTTTAAGAATACTTTTGTTTCTCGCAGCTTCATATGGGACAGTTTCCGTAACTGAAAACAAAATTGCCTATCTTCGTCTAGGATACCACCAATATCTGTGAAAAAAACACTTTCGCATCTACAAATATGAAGAAATTCAGTATGACGAGTAACAGGGAAGATTGCTCGAATGGAAGCGGAAGACAAATTGCGCCGACCCCAAATCAAATTGGGAACAGAGCATGAAGAAGAAGAAGAATAAGTAGATATTTTTTTATTTGCAGGACCTGCCAAAGTTAAAGCGCGAAGCTAAAGAAGGCGGCGAGAGCTTAGTAACAACACTCCGCGGTACGCGCCTCGTGGCGTGGCGGCACGTGCACGAGCGCGCCTTCTGGACGGCGCTGCGCCTCGCGCTGCCGCTGCCGCCCGCCGCGCACGAGCTACAAGTACGTACCCGGTATTGAGGTAACACGCCTTCCTCTCACGCACTGAACAAACAACGCTAATATGTTAAGGTGAATACTTCGAAGCTGGAAATTAACAGTAAGGGTGCATCTACACGCCCGCCGGGGCTGTGGGATTTTTCGAATGTTTGTTCGATTGTTCGAATGAATTACCGCGGCCCTGGTACATAAAAGGCCGGCAAAGGAATAAGATGGATTTTTAGTCAGTAAAAGTCTGACACTCCCTCACCGCTGCTTACCCACAGCGGGAGGGGTCATTTGATGATTTTTGCCATAGTTAAAAAAAGGGTAATCTACACGGTGCAAGTAGCTTGTGCATGGTGAGGAACATGCGCAGGTTACATGCATTTAAAAAACTGTCATTTGCACGTGTTAACTTGCTCCAGCTTCATGCACCGTGTAGCACCCTAACAGCAAAGATAAAATCCCGACTTATATCGACTGTTAACTTAGGTAAAACATCAAAAAAACCTTTTACATTTGAAATTCCAGCCACCAGTCGAAGCATTCACCTTAAAGGAAAAATCTTAGCGCAGAAATTAGATGCGGTAACAAAAAATAGAGCTAATATTTGCCCGGTTTTAAATATCGCTTTTTGTTGCAAATGGTTGTTTTTTGGGTACGCCAACTTTGTTTCTGTGTATTTTAAATAGGTTGGCAAAAAAGGTTGAATATAGGTATATGGTAGCTACTGAAATTGTATTTGTTTATTTGGAGTGGTTTTATACACAGCACATTACATATTATGCACTTTTTTATTTTTGGGTTAAAAAGCTTTTTTTGTTCAGTGTATTTTGCATCGTGAAATATGAAACGTGGGACAAGTAAATAATGTGAATATAATTACAGACGAAACCAAACCCAACTGAAGCGGAGGACAACAAGTACAGTCGGTCGGGGAGCCTCACCGCGCTCGTGTAGAGCGGCGGGCGGCAGCTACAGTGTGGACAGTGACAGTGACACTCGCGACACTCAGTGACAGACACTACGTCCCCTCCCCTCCCCCCACTCTCCCCGCACACACCCCGCGCTGCCAATTTATTCGTACGAAGACTGTGAGTAGTTATAGCTATTTGTAATATCCAATATCACATTACGGTAATTAGGTTGTAGGTCCATTTGAAACCTGTATACAGTTTTCTAAGATCTCAGTATCTTTCTTCGTCTGATACTATAACATCGTTTTCATTTTTTCCATTTCTCTTGTGCCAATGGAAAAGCTATCATGACAATTCGTTTTAAGTTTGCGGTTGTATTTCACTATTTATTTTTATTTATCTTATTTTCTTACTATTTGTTTGTGTATTTTCTCTTTCAAGTATTATATCGGATGGATTCCGCGTTAGGTTGTATGTACTGCGCGTCTACTCACTCAGAGACCGCGCGGTGCGAACTTTTAGATTAGAACAAGAATTTCTTAATTTATCTTTTTTACTGTAGTAATTTATGTTGTTTGGAAACAGCGGAGTGTAGAACGAGTTGCGACGATTCAGGGTTCTGTGATAATCGAAGTATGTTGGATGTTTTTGTAAAGAGACGGTAGTATATAAAAACCATTTCAAACCAAAACAATGTTTAAGACTCTAGAACTGGATGTAAGTTTGGTGTTTTGTACTGCTGACTCTTTCTTAAGTATTTTTTTTAATTTTTATAATACTGTGTTGTGTCCGTACAGCTAATTGGCCTCGATCAGATTCATTCTCGACTAAACTAAAACGAATTATTCCCTTAACAAGACTTAGATATGCTATCACAATATCTGATCGGGCTGTCAGCTAGCTGAACGGATACATGTGTTGTAAGTAATACTGATGTAAATATTATTATAAACAAGAGTATTTTTACGTAATGTTTCGTAATACGAAGAAGCTTAGCAGGTTAATGTAAACATTTAGTATTATAGTTAAAACAATACATTCCGTAAAGAATATTATTACTTAGATTGTTTTAAGTTCACTTAAACCTATAGTGAAGGTTCAAAACGAGATGTTCTTCAATAAGAATCTATTTTCTTATCTGAAATGTTGTATGTAAATAAAAAATGCTATTGATACGTAAAAACTGTTTTATTTTTGTTGCAATAAACGAACAATTAACAAGTTCTTACTTACATAACATTGGCGTACATTACGTTTTCACAAATCATTTCAATCAATCACATTCAATTCAATCAAATTAATAATAACAATAACGTTTAAAATTATAATTGGATAAAAACTACGTGATATTAATAAAACTACACTCTCAAAATTAAGCACTTCGGTATCGATACTTCAAGTATCTAAATAATTCACAAGATTGATTTCGAATAAGTACACAGTTGAGAGCCCGTCGCGCGTGACGTCACCAGTCATCGATCACTTACATTAAGTACAAGATAGCAAATATAGCACCTCGTAACTAATTGTTTAAAGCTCAAAAGTTATTGGACCGTTAATTTATTACATTATCTATCTATTTTAATGGTATTCGAGATTACATTTGGCATTGAATGCAAACATGTTTATAAATTATTCAGTTTACCACGAACACATCTGAATGCAATTTGTTATTATTCTAAAATAAAATTGTAAATCTCACTTGTCGTTTATAAAACATAGTAGCTAAGTCACATGATAATAAAACATATTCTTAAAAATATTTCATTTTATAAAAATACCTAATACAGTTTGTGACCTCAAATCACCACTTCCACTACTAACGCGTACTTCTTTCGCTTCATAGTAAAAGTTTAATTTATCTTAAGTACTGTCGAGTTCCTGTAATAATTACCATAGCAATTTGAAATACCTCCACACACTGGCAGCTGCAATTATGTCATAATTCGAGGGGGCTCCATAAGTGCATGTTGTAAAAAACGTTTCAAGTTACTAATTACTGCAAATGGCTCTACTCAGAACCAATTTTCAATAATAACTCATTGTTGATGAATAGCGTTACAAAAAGTACAGTGCGCTCCGAAACGCATGACACCGTGAAATATTACTATATTTTCGCGCAATCCAATGCAGTTACATGCGTCGCTGAGTTATTTAAGTTCCTTCTATGATACGCCTATTAGCCTATTAGTGGAAGTGGTAATCATAATATTTTACAAATTAAAAATAATCATTTCACTTAATGGGAAATAATCGTGATGTTATATCGCATGCGCACACCATGCACTCCATCACCAGATCCTTTGTACAATATCTCGATTGTAGGAACAATTAATTCATAGCCTAACATTTATCATTACTTTGTATCACTCCGAGGTGCCCGTTGGTTGTTGTTGTGGCCCGAATTTCTCTTCATAAGCCTGATTGATAAAAAAGGCACATTAAATTGATGCTCAGAATCACTATGATTTTTATTGTATCATTTTAAACGGAAAATGAGTTAACAATAAAATAAAATCTGAGAGAAAGTTTTACCTGTTTGGCGACTCTACAGAGCGTCTCTGCCATGGCCCGGCCGGTCTGGTCGACCATGCCGCGCAGAATGCCGTCCGCGTTCTGCAGCAAAATGTGCGGGTGGTCGAACTCCACCATTCTACCCGCATCCATTACCAATACCTGGGTAACAAGTTTTTCATTAGTAAGTATTTGAGTATGCGTAAGTATGTATGGGTATGAAAAAACATAATATAAGGTACCTTATCCGAGTCCATAACGGTGTGCAGACGATGAGCAATTGTGAGCACGGTGCACTCGGCGAATTTGTTCCTAATTGTATTTTGTATAAGCGCATCAGTCCTGAAATAAACAAATTATGATTAGAAGCTGTTGACTGATTAAAAAAGTTGAGACCAGTTTTTATTCAATAACATAATAGCTGCCTTTATAAATTAGACACTATATGAACTTTGAAATGAAAGTAGGTAACCACATTTTGGATCACATTTAGATAAAGAGGATTATTATTAAACTTTGTTGCAATTAAAAAAAATATATAATTGATGTGCCCAATCACTACCACGCTAATGACATATCGCCAGAATCGATTTGTTGCTTGTAGCTTGAGAGCCAAGCTTTTTAGCTTGAGTGTGAAGCTTTTTAAGAATCATCAATCTAGTTGCATGTTTCTAAAGAGTGAGGGTTATTCTTTTGGAGATGATCCGGCTAGAAATTCCATAATAAAAAAGAAGTGTTTACAATATTTTATGGGTTGGGTTGACTCCGAGAATATAAAACAAGTTGAGCTAGGAAGTTATATGAGAAAAGTATGGTGTTAACTACTTTTACAAAGTTATTAAATGATATAGAGGTAGGTTATAATACATACTGCGGGTCGACGTTAGCGGTGGCCTCGTCGAGCACGAGCAGCTTGTTGCGGCGCACGATGGCCCGCGCGAGGCACACGAGCTGGCGCTGCCCCACAGAGAAGTTGCCGCCGCCCTCCGACATGTGTGACGAGAGCCCCGCCGGCAGCTCCGCTACTGCCTCTTTCAGTTCCACCTGACAAGGCAAATTCACTTGAAAAATTTCATCCTAATCGAAGACCTTACATACATATTTACTTACAAGTGAAGCTCATATAACTGTTACTGTTACAGCCTTTTTAACGTCCCACTGCTGGGCACAGGCCTCCTCTCACACGGAGAAGGATTGAACATTAATCACCACGCTTGCTCAATGCGGGTTGGTGATTTCAGACTGTAGAGTCCAGGTTTCCTCAAGATGTTTTCCTTCACCTTTTTATCAGCCATTGGTGTCTAAGATATACTTTAGAAGCTCATATAAGCGTGTTAAAAATTTTCAACTTTTTGGTAAAGAGGTTTCAAAGTAATGTATGCTCGGTTCTAAAAGCAAACAATTGCCAAACTATAACATCACCTCTACCAACGTTTGACTGTGCAACTGAGAACTATTAGTTTGCACAATAGCTTTTGAATAAGCCAGTGTAAGCCAAACTCAACTTTACCACTACAGATTGTTTAAAGCGCACAATGTGCGGAGCGAAACAAAAATATGACTAACACTATACATGTGTACAAAAACTATTACCTACGTAACTAAACCCAAGCAAGAGAAATTTCACAAAAATATATTTTTATACCGACATTTTTTGTATTGTTCTAAAGTATAAGTAAATAGCATACCTCTTCCAACGCCCTCCAGAGCACCTGGTCGGGGTACTCGTCGAAGGGGTCGAGGTTGTGGCGCATGGTGCCGGAGAACAGCACGGGCTCCTGCGGGATGATGGACAGCTGACTGCGCAGCTCGTGCAGGCCCAGCTTCGACGTCTCACGCCCGTCGATTATGATCTCGCCTTCGATTGTTGCTAGCCTGTGGAAAACATATTCAAATATTTATTTGCATTTCATATTGGAATAGATATTGAAGAGGCTTAAAGGTAGGTACCATAATTGATCCTACAAGGACACAGCAAAAGAATGCAATAAATAACAAAGTTGCATAAAATAGAAATTTTATATCAATGGGCGTTTTTTTAAGATACAGTTTCATAATAAAGTGGTGAGTGTTTGTTTGGTTGCACATTGAGCCGGACCATATTGTTATGTACATTATTTATAACATCCATTTTATATTATGCTATGGAATCTTTGAAATTAAAATAAAATTAAAAACTACTGTTATGTATGAACATTGATACATTTTCTTTTAACATTAAACAAAGCGATCTCTCGAAAATGTTTCTAAGTCAATACAATAGTCAAATAATATGAAAGCTGTATGACAGATAAAGGCAAACTTACCTAAACAGCGCATTAATAAGCGAGGACTTGCCAGCACCAGTTCTGCCGACAATGCCGACTTTAGCTCTTGGCTCGACCACGAAGCTGAGATCGTTCAACACGGGCGGGTCGGACGGCGTGTAGTACAGGCACACGTGACGGAACTCGATGCGGCCCGACTCCGGCCACGATGGCGGCGGCTTCTTGTCCGGCTCCGACTGAAGGGGTGGCTCCGATTCTATGTTTGAATATTCTTGTATTCTGCAGAAAAAGTATGGCGGTTAAAGAACATTGTAATATGAAAAAGATTTTACACATAGTCCGTAGTAACTCTGCGTGAGACTGATGGTCAGTTATAGTTATATCTTTACTTTTGGTTTCACTGATCTCTGGTAGCAATATCTGGCAGAAATTATAAGCAGTCTTTCTCCGGCAGATAGCATTAACTATCAGATAACTAACTGACAATTTATCGGTAACCAGTGAAACCTGAATTTAACCGATTCTCGGCGCAGTAGACAATTTTGTTCCTAGAAATTATATTGCACATGCAAACAGCTATCCCTTTCACGCATGAGTGACGCAACTGCAGCGTTTTTTTTCTTTTTATGTTCATTTATTGTTTTGTCCCTTATTTATTTTATTTGTTGTCTCTTGCGTCATTTGTGTGAAAAATGGATTTTTTTTCTTTCTTTCTTTCTATCTTCAAATGCGTCAAGTTATTTTTGTACATAATTATATAAAGTTCACAGATAGGAAAGCTTACCTTTCAACACTGGTCATTTGGTTTTCTAGTTCAGTGGACTGACGCATTCCCCATTGGAACATTCCTGTTAGGCCCATAGCTTGTGTTATGGCTAAGCCGACGTTACCGCCATATTCGTCTGGAAAACAGAGAGTAATTAATAGTTTGAAAAGGTAAATAATGTTTGTGGAATAGGTACACATTTTTAGAAATAGAAATCATTTCAATGAAGTAGGAATAGAAATGTTCTAAGAATGTTAGGGATAAGTTTTGTATTGTATTATTTTTTATATTGAAACAGGTTGTAGACTTACTTTGTCCGAAGACGAGGAAGCTCATCGTTACCATGGCGATGTAAATAACGCATACCAGGTCCAACCAGAACCCGAACGCTCTTGAGCTGGCAATGAATAGATACCTGCAAGTAAAAATGAAGTTTAACAAGATGTTTATTAATTTTACAGTATCAAAGCAACGCATTAGTTTAATATGGTTATTACTCTGACATGCTTAACATCCTTCTTCGGACGATCATGTAAGTAGGTACTAAGAGGCTTTTTGAGGCAAATCAATATATGTAATAATTCGAATCTTATATAATAATTTGAAATCTAAGGAAATAAAATTGTTTAAACCGAAGTCATCCATTTCAGCCTCCCCATTGTGGGTGCAGCGTGAGGGAGTGTCAGATTCTTACTGACTAAAACCCACTATGTTCCTACTTGAGCCCTTTGTGAACCAGGGCCGCGGTTTTCCTTCGAACAATCCCACAGCCCTGTAAGATGTACCAAGGCCTAACGACATAATAAGGAGAATGAATCATAAAGATATATGTACATAGCACTTACCAAGCTGAACTATGCAGGTCCTGATGATTGTCGAACTCCCTGATAAGAGCCTCTTGCGCTCCGAAAGCGCGGATAGTTGTAATACCCTGTAGTGAAGCGTTCAGGTGAGAGAACACCGGGCTGCGAGCTGTGGAGTGAATGAACCACTGTATTATACGTACGTACGATTTGGACCGCTTTCAAACTAGCGGATTTTTTCGTGTATAACCGTGCGCCTAAACTTCTGTTGACAACTGTTTTGAACAGTGACGCCCGAATGCGCCACGCGTAATTAAAGTCGAACCGAGAGTTTATGCCTGGCAAAATCCGCTATTGTGAAAGCGTTTTTACAGCGATGGAATGAATTTGACACTTTATGCATAGTAGATATGTCTCATTATTTGCTTGAAAAAAAGAATGATTTCCATGCCGTCGAACTTGATCAAAGACATTCAAGTTAAGTTTTGAAACGCTTAGCAATGAAATAATATTTTAACATTAACACTACACTACATGAACCGATGACTCAATGACTGTGGCTAATTTAAATTGATATTAGTAAAAATTACTTGTGCTTTGGGCCCTTTTGTTCTAAAATTAGTTAACAAAGACAATATTAACGTCATATGCATTTAAACCTCCTTCAAGAAAAAAAAGAATCCATTTTAAATTTGGAACAAAAAGGTCGTAAGCAACAAATGTAGCTGGCTGGTTAGTCTAAAGAAATGGTCGCGCTATGCGTCAGAGATGACTCACTCACACCCTCGAGGCGCTTGATGCTGCGCGAGGAGGACAGGTAGAAGATGCGCAGGCCGTAGAACACGAAGCCGATAGCTACTGTTGGCACCAGTAACCAGTAGTTCACTACTGCCACTACTACTACGATACCGATTAGAGAGAGCCCGATCTGGAAAAAAAATATTTTGTTGTTTGACGGGTTTGAGATTTCGATCTTATTGTTGAGTTTATAAGGTTGAAAGTCGGGAAATTGTGGAAATTTTTGAGTGACTTTGCCAAACAAATAAAAAGATACAAAGACAAATTTCTTTAGTAACATCATAACGTGAACAGTCAATAATGGAAACATGAAACGATAGACTGTTAATGATATAAAATTTGCCAGAAAAACTATATCATATAAAGATTTACCTGCAAATAGAGGAACATGGATTTAAGATACATAAAATCCAAGTCAGAAGTCCTCCTTCAGTCAGAGTCGGTAATATTTTTTCCACTCTCCGAATAGGATATTTCCTTCAAATCAATATTTCCTCACCTGTAGAACATCCAATAACGCAGAAGGCAACACTTCATCAACAGCGCCCATATCCTTAGAGAATCTGTTCAGTATCCTGCCCGACGGGTTGACGTGGAAGAAGCGCATGGGTGCCCGCGTGATGGACGAGAACATGTTGTTGTGCAGCCGGGTGGACGCTCGCATCGCCATCGAGAAGAACATGAAGGAACGGAGCAGGGAGACCGCCACTAAGGCTATCACCATGCCTGGAATAGGAACATTGTTTAAGATAGTGTGCTTGACCTTAGGAAAAATATATTGTTTATGATAGATAACTACGTAATTTGCACATTGCACATAGGGGTATTTTGCATTTCTAGCCGGGCGAAACTAGAAAAACAAACTTCAACAGAAAAGAAAAATTTAATGCTTGTTAGAAAGCCAGGTAACTACTGAACAAAATCCGACCATTTTCAGGCTCCTACTCCCACGCCATCCAGCCACAAACCTCTCGGAACTTGATCATTATGACATGCACTCGCGTCAGTTTCTGACTACATTAAAAACGTACCGTGTTTGAAACCTCAGAACTTTTTTATTGTGAGCTATTTAACCAAAACTACTATGGGTTATAATAATAATACAGATCCATATCTTCCGAGCGCTTCCGGCTAATGATTTCTGTTGTAACGTATTACAAACACTGTCAGATGATAGATATTACACACATTAGGTGCTACTTTTTGCTACTTTTGACAGAACTTAGACGTTACTGCTGGTGTAAACTAAAAACAATTAACCATTATTTTCAAGCAAATTATTAAATGTTTTCTTTTTAACACGCTTATTTATTGTTTTAGGCATACCAAGGAGCTCTAACTACAAACATTTAAGTAGAGAATACCTGTTCAATATGATTTTTATCTAATTAGTTAGCCAATACAACCTTCTCCAAATCATGAATATTCCTTTATTTTATCATCGTATCAGCCCATAATACTCACTTTTGAATTAAGGCCTTCTCAATGGTTTTCTGTAAATATTAGTAAGTCCTATCTACTTTACAGCAGAAAAACCCGAACTAATAGTTTCGCCCGGCTAAAAATGCAAAATACCCCTATGTGCATTGCATGGAGTGTAAATTAGGTGTAACCACTCTGATCTCACTCTTCATCATTCAAGCATTGTTATTGCTGTTTTTTTAAATATTAGTTTTACTAGTGAGTCGTTAAATAAAAAAAAACTAAAATTTGGCCAGTGAACCAAAACGAAATTAGGGTTTAAAAAGTGCAAAACTCCAAGAACGTTTACGTATTAAAGTAACTAAAATCCCACCTGTATAAATATATATGCAATCATATCGGCTCAGTCCAGCGGACTCGTAGTACGTGTTCTCAATGAGTCCGGTGGTCAGGTTGTGGGCGGCCTGCAGAGCGTAAGTGCCGTTCGTGGTGCCTAACTCCGATAGCTTCTGTATAGGATGCGTTTCTTCTAGAATTACCCTGTAAGACGACGTAAGAATAAGGAGACATGAGTTATGCAAGTCGAAGGCGTGAAATAGAAAGAAAGAAAATAAGTTTCATTGCACGTGTAAAGGCACATACATACCCTTGAAAAATATACATAATAGAAAATAGGGAACAATATGCGTCTTAAAACGCGCAATACGGCCCTCGCTCAGCATAATGCTGCGACCCGACACGAGAGAGTTCCAGCGCTAGATTTTGGCGATAGATAAATCACCTTTCCGGATCAAAAAATCTTCGTAGTTCAGTAAGTGCGTACTCAAATGGAATATAGTTATTTGTAAGGCGGTACTAGGTGCGCAGTGGCTCACCAGTAGCTGGTCCACCAGTCGGAGGCGGAGCCGAGCAGCTGCGCGAGCGTGGCCACGAGCAGCATGAGCAGCACGAGGCAGGCGTGGCCGGCCGCGCGCAGGTACGCGCCGTACACCCTGCTGACACTCACCAGTAGCTGGTCCACCAGTCGGAGGCGGAGCCGAGCAGCTGCGCGAGCGTGGCCACGAGCAGCATGAGCAGCACGAGGCAGGCGTGGCCGGCCGCGCGCAGGTACGCGCCGTACACCCTGCTGACACTCACCAGTAGCTGGTCCACCAGTCGGAGGCGGAGCCGAGCAGCTGCGCGAGCGTGGCCACGAGCAGCATGAGCAGCACGAGGCAGGCGTGGCCGGCCGCGCGCAGGTACGCGCCGTACACCCTGCTGACACTCACCAGTAGCTGGTCCACCAGTCGGAGGCGGAGCCGAGCAGCTGCGCGAGCGTGGCCACGAGCAGCATGAGCAGCACGAGGCAGGCGTGGCCGGCCGCGCGCAGGTACGCGCCGTACACGCGCCCGCCCACCGCGCCCGAGCTGCGCGTCTCCGCCTCGCCCTCCGGCGGCGCCGTCGCCGTTAAGTTGTCCACTGAACTCACCTGATAAGTAAAAAATCAATGAATATACTACACAGAAGAAGACAGCTACGTCCTATGTAAAAAAAGGCGACCACAGAGGTAGACCCTGTGTCTATGCATAACAATCGCTGCTCGCGACTGGAGGTGCGCATTACAATGCCGGGTCTATGCAGGGAAGAGGCGAGAGAGCGGGCGGCGCGGGCACGGCTCGCGAGCGCTGCGAACCGCAAGCGACGCCACTTCGCATCTCCACGGTATTGTGCTACGTCGATTATTATATTTGTTCTTGAGTAATATTATAGTCCATATGTAAAAACTATTGCTTTAATTGGTACTCTCCGCTAAGCTATCGAACACCCGGTACATAAAGGGCTAAAGAAGAGCATGATAGAATTTGAGTCTAACATTCCTTCACGCTGCACCCACAGCGGGAGGGGTCATTTGATGACTTTCCAACAAAGAAAGAAAATTTTCGTGCATTCGAGTTGATACCAGACAATTCAATAAATGAATATAGCTATACTTACTGAATGTATGCTCATCTGTCGTTTCCTGAAACTGCCGTGTAGTACAGAATCAGTATCGGCTTCCGAAGCGTTGGGGTCGACTGCGGGCTTCTCTTCCTCCGGGTCGCGAGCCAGCAGCGTCGCGAAGTCCAGACCCGACGCGCTCAGGGTATCGAAGTTACCGGCCGCGGCTATTGTGCCGTTCTTCAATATTATTATCTGGTCAAAGAACAGTTTTAGTTCAGTTTTTTGATTACACGTTTAGACGACAAGATGAAGACTAAACAGTCAAATATTGTACCAAGTTCGAATGATGGTATTAGACACGGAATATATGGTTATCGTTAATGCTCCTGCTCCATCTGCGTTAGCGTTAACGTTAATGTCAATGGCCAACTACACGTTACTTATAGCATTAAAAATGCGTGTTGGCTACACTTACGCAAAGAGTTAATCCCTCATGAAGTAACGCGTTAACATACATTAAAGAGATTAAACTCAGACACACAAAATAATTCTAAAAACTAAAGCTTTCTCATTTGACCATTCCATTATCGTGCTCGTAAAATGCAGTTACAACTTAAACAAAGTATCTACACTCGTCCTTGCATGCGTGCAATGAGATGGCATTAATGTAGCCAACATCACTTAGCGCTACAAGCTACGCACTAAAACCCTTTGATGCGTCCAAAAAACCGACACCCGAGTTATCGCTTAACGTTTAATGCTATTTATATTGCCATTAGTATAAATTGACATTAAAACGTTGGCCACATCTGCGTAATGCCAAAATTTAACGCGTTAAGACGCAGGTGGAGCAGGTGGAGCAGTAGCATAAGAAATACACAACTACAATAAAAAAAAACCTGTGACCAAGACTGATCAAGCCCATCACTTTTCAAAAACAATAAAAATATTCATATCTGTTTTCTTCTATCTATTTTTTTTTGTGGCAAAATGCCTAGTTATGTGTGGAGTGTGTGTTTTTGTGTATTATGTGTGGAGTAAGGGTGTAAATAGCTATTTGATAATATTATAATCATTATATAATTTTTCCGTTAGTCTGTAAGCCTTATTTAAAATGTAATAAATAAATAATTAGTTACCTGATCAACATCTCTAAGGAACTGCAGCTGATGAGTAACAAGTATGCGCGTGGTGTTCCGCAGGTACCCGATGAGGCACGACTCGAACAGGTGCCGGCCCACGTGCGCGTCTACCGCCGACAGCGGGTCGTCCAGTAGGTAGATGTCGGCGCGTTTGTATACTGCGCGGGCTAGGGAGATGCGGGCGCGCTGACCTGGGAAATTCAATGGCATATTAAAGCGATTTGTGCATTCCACATGCTGTTATAGCAAATTGCAGAATTTGGTTTATGGTAAGGTAGGAATGCCTGTCAAAGTAAAGGTCTTCTGTCCTATCAACAATTTTTGGTTAGGAAAATGTACTATCGACCAATGATCCACCTTAACCAATTTTTTATAGAGCCTAATATGGATAAGGTCGGAATTCAGCATGATGGTACAGAAAGCAGTCTTTTCTAATTTATTGTTTTGTTTATTTTTTATTGTAAGTCTAATTTATTGCTTTGAAATATCAAACGCTTCGACAAAGTGGATCATATATGTCATTGGTCGATAATACTGTATTGCCTTAACTCAGCGTTACAGACACAAACACAGCCATAATTGAAAGCTTAGAGTTGGTAGAAAGTGTACACATGTACATATTTTACCGAACCCACCATTTTACCTATTTATTCTAGAGCTAGTTTCCTCACCTCCACTGAGACTGACTCCTCTCTCTCCGACGATAGTCTTGTCGCCGTGCGGGAACAGAGCAAAGTCCCTGTCGAGTGCACATCGCCGCACCACTGTGTTGTACCGCGGCCTGTCCATGGGCTGCCCGAACAAGATGTTCTGACGGACGCTGCCTGTGGAACAAATAAATGTAAAAAATATTATTGACGGTTGCATTATACTTCACAGCATAGTTGATAACTAAAATTGAGATTACCAGGAGTCACATAAAATTTGGAAAAACAACACATTTATAAGAGTTTGCATTTTGAACTTTGATCCGAAGAACTTTAAGGTCATAACACCGATTACCACGGATGAAGAGTAGAGATGCGGTTAGGCTGGTAGGTTAGGCGCCTTCTTCTAGGTCAGGTTACATACGGTAAGGGTGATCGAAACGATCAGTTACTAGAACTAAGGCGTTCGAGTATCTTGTCAGATCATGACCAATCTGTCAAAAATTTGGTCTATCATGGATGGTGGGATAACAGTGTATCATAGCATCTGTATGTATGGGAATTGAATATTTACCTGCAAAAAGCCACGGTTCCTGACTGGCGTACGAGACGTTACCCCCGACGTGCACCGATCCTGACAGCAGCGGTAATTCTTTTAGTAACACGTGCAGCAGTGACGACTTGCCCGCTCCGACTTGACCAATCACGGCGATGATCCTGGTCAACAACATGCCATATTTGAATATGTCTTCGCGAACTTCAAATGTTTGTAACTTAGATCTTATCATAAAGGAATGCAATGTAGGCCCACATACTTACCAGTCCACGCTATTAGTGTGGCTTGTTACAAAAAGGGAATTTACCTTGGTGAAAACTTATTATGTAGTAAGGTTGAAACTTTGTTAGATTCGGAACGAAGTCTGGAGTGCCAAATACATAAACCATGCTCGAAGTTTTCATAATATACGTTTCGTAACAAGGGGAGTTTATTTTCGTACAAAACCTTAGAAAATTCAGATTACATCATGGCAATTACGAATTCCTTATATAACTAGAGAGGGAAAAAGTTTTATTAACTGTCCGAAAATGTGGGGCTTCGGTCCACTGTTCTTCCAAAAACCTATTGTGTTTCTGTATTATGTAGTTTTTTGACAGATTACATGTAAACGAATGAAATTAAATTAAAGTAGTGGTAAAACAGCAACCTCTCAAGTAGAGAGTTTCGGTTCGATTCCAGGTCAGGCAAGTACCAATGCAACTTTTCTAAGTATATCTTGGACACCAATGGCTGCTTGAAAGGTGAAGGAAAACATCTCGAGGAAACGCATTGAGCAAGCGTGGTGATCAATCCTTCTCCTTGTGCCCGTACCCAGCAATGGGACAATAAAAACGCTGATGATGATGAATGAAATGATTGTTACACTTACTTGCCAGGCTTGATAGTGAGTGAGAGATCCGTGAGAGTATTCTCAGGATGCGAGACGACCCACTTGGCGGTGGCGTGTTTAAGTCTGACCCCTCGAGCGTCCTCCTCTACGCGTGCGGCCAGTTCATGGTCTTCGTCTTCACCAGATTCTAGAGGCGCGAGTGTGGCGTTACCTGCAATGTTATTACAGATTAACGCTTATTACTTTCCTTTGTGAGAGGCCTGTGCCTGGCAGTAGGGCGATAAAAAGGCTGATGATAAATTAGAGAGAGCGTTGCATTTACGCATAAATCCTTACTAATATTATAAATGGGAAAGTGAGTTTGTTTGTTTGTTCCGCTTTCACGCCGTAACTACTGAACCGATTGCTTTGAAATTTCGCAGACGTAAAGTTAGAAGTCCGGATTAAATAATAGGGTACTTTTTATCCCGAAAAAAATAGATATTCCCGAGGGAAAACAAAAATATTGTTTGCTTGATGGATGGATTGTAGATGGCGCTGTGTGTCCAATATAACCGAATTCCACGCGGGCGAAGCCGCGGGCGGAAAGCTAGTTAAGGATAAATCATCTATATCCGTTCAGGGATAAAATATTGGCCATGTTATTCAAGGATAGTAAATTTTCCGAGTGAAAGAATTTTTCAAATCGGTTCAATAGTTTCGGAGCCTCTAGAGAACAAATTAGTACATACATAGTATATAATGTGGAATAAATAATAAATCATTGTTTACAGACCTCAAATAATATTATACAATCTTAAAAAAGAAAACATTTGTTTAGTAGTAGTTTGTTTATTCGGTTGACTAAGATAAGAAATGCGCCGTAGCTTCTGCTTCGAGTTTATCTTGGCACAATAACAGAAAAAAGATAGTATTACTGTTATGTAAATATTATCTTAGAACAACCCAATTCCTAAAAACAACTGACTGACGAGGTGGACCATAGGCCAATCTTGACGACACAAAATTAAGCCAATCTCCACCTTATTAGTGAGCAGTATGGTATATATTGCAGTAACTCACCATTGCCTTTAGCTTCTTCTTCCTTGGTGGGCACGATAGGCTCAAGCTTAGGCTCAGCTGAGTCGCCTTTGTGAACTTCTTCGACTTCCACCTTGCGAACCTCCTTGGGTTTAGTGGAGGTTTGTATCTCAGCGAGGCCGGGCACTGGCTTGCTTGTGTCTTCGTAAAGCATGAAGTTTTGTAACCTCTTTATTGATATCGTTGCTTCTGCTACTTGAGCTATGCCTGGCGACGGAAATGTGAATTTTATTGTATGTTATGTAGGCGTGTAGAAGTGTTTTGCACAAACTAACTTTTAAAAATAGGAGTGATAAAAACCTATTCAAAATGTATAAAATAAGCGTCTAATAAATAGAAGTGATAAAACCTATTCTAAAAATTCACTTTTTGTGTAGAACAAAAAATAGAGATTCCGACGAGTTGAGAACCTCTTCCTTTTTGGGAAGTCGGTTAAAAAATAAAGCGTATAGAAATAAGAAATTATTTAAAACACTACAATTTTTTTTAGAAAGAAAGGAACAATTTTTTGCAGGAACACAACGTCACTTAAGACCTTATCTAAATGATGAAACAAGAGAAGAGCTAAGTAGATCTTCAAACACTTACCTTGCGGGAAGAACACAGTCATGGTCTGCCTCAGTATATTATAGAAGCTGGTGACGACGAACACCTGTTTCGCGCTGATGACGTTGTACGCGAGCACGTACGCGAGGATCGAGCAGAACAGGCAGATGCGAGTCGTGAACATTATGAATGATGTTAACACGCCTCGAATGTAGGATGTGGCACGGATCTGCTTTATTTCACGCCTGTAAGTTTTTTTTATAGTTAGCTATGCTCAGGAGTTGTGGAATATATTAGATATGCAAGAGGAAGACAATTTCTTACAAAAAGAAAAGCAAATTAAAAGAAAAACTATTTGAAATTTCTTGAAAAACTTAAAACACAATGTATCTTTAAGGAACCTTTTGTGGTATGAAGTGAGGCGCGGGGGCCAGCTAAAGCGGTGATTGGCCCGCAGTGCATCGCGTCATAGCCGTCACTCGGGATTGGTTCTTTGATAATAAATCACTTCTGCGCAGATGTAGGTCAGAGCTCAAGATTCGTGCCTATAACTATACTTAAAACGGATGATGAAAGTGTTGTACTTACTTTCTGGCCTTAGCAACTAGGTCCGCGAAGGGCTTTTCCCAAGTATACATCTTAATGACCTGGATTCCTGATAAGATTTCATTCATGAGGCGCACACGTTCATCTGTTCTTAGCGCAGTCTTCAACCGAAGTACTGATGTGCGCTTGCCCAAATATGCTGTTGGAAGAAAACATTTGTTAGGACCATTTCATTTAAACAAGACAAGAATGAACCAAGATCATTCATCATCATCCTCCGAGCCTTTTCCCAAACTATGTTGGGTTCCTCCTCAACCCAGTTACCCGGGCAACCCGATACTCCTTGGTTAGACTGGTGTCAGACTACCCGTAACGACTGCCAAGGATGTTCAATAACAGCCGGGACCTACAGTTTAACGTGCCATCCGAAACACAGAAACCAGAATGAACCAAGATCATTCATGGTAAGAAAATCGGTCAGACCAGACAATGCACCAGACTTATTGTCAACATTGTATCTTCTTAAAGCAGTTATAAATATGTTGAAAAACAAATCCGAATTTAAAATAACTTTATTTAGGTTGTTGTATGGAATATGGACGCAAACCCATGCAAAATAAGACACAAACAAACAAGACTTAATAAGATTGTTTTGGTCACGAGGAGCGTGTCTTCGGAGGCATTATTCCCATTCTCGTTTACGAGTGCAATAAAATCCGTATAATTTAGTCGTTAAGACTGTCATACCCGAAGGACATTTTGGTAGCAGCAACCTGAATAGAGTAATTTATGTCTTCGGTAACTCCCTTTGATAAAATATTTCAATTAAAGAATTAAAAACAACATAATTTTTCGAACTCTGCTGCGAATTTAATCTTTAATCTAATAACAAAGTATCTTCATCATCGAATAAGTTTGAGCAAAACAAAATAGCATCAATATAAGCAGCCAGCTAGTAAAAAAAACAAACTTATCAAAAATAGTTCATATAGTGACCTATTTCTTACTGCACGTGAGTAAACATTTAAATAGTGCACACAGAAAGCGACCAGTTTCACGGATGGTAGAGGATGGGGATTGCTTACTGAGATATGTCAAGTGTCAAAAATATGTAAACATCCTGTAAACCGATATTTATTTTAGGCAATCTTCGTCTTAACTTCTAAACAAAACTTTAGTCAAGAGTTATTGCATTACTGGGACCACTATATGTAATTCTGCTATACGTCTTACACAGGCGCGATATACAGAACCGGTCTAGATGTATGGTAGAAACTAACATAACTGTTATATGTGTAACGTAAAGTTTACATTACATTTTTTCTTCAACACATAAGCTCCAACCAGGCAATTCTGTTCTAAAACTGAATGAACGTTGTGTACCAACCTTGCAAAGGTATGAAAGCCAACATGAAGCCGACTCCAACAACCGCCGCCCAGCTGATCTCAACCCACATGAAGTACGTGATGATGACAGTGGCTAGCGGCCCGATCCACAGGTAATGCAAGAAGATTATAGCCACGTCGAATCTGTTCACGTCATTTGAAAGGAGGTTCACTACTTGGCCCACTGTTGTCTCGCCTAGCGCTGTTTTTGATAGCCTTAGTGACTGTAAAAAAAAGAATAAAACATAAGCACAATTTTTTTCGTATGAAATTGTGTGTTGATATTACTACTTAGAATGCTAACTTATAAACGTAGTTTCAATATTTACTAACGGGAGCTACCTGCGTTCTTTAAAAAACATAGCCTATTATCTTTATAATATTATAGCATAGATAAAACAATGTTACTTTCTACTGTGTAGATACCAACGATTGCCAACGAAAACCCTAGAGTTACACAAACTCATAATATTTGCCGAGCTATGCAAGCGTGTCATATAAGATATAAATGAGCTAGTACACAATAAGGAAATTCCCGCATCACTGCTTCTACAATTTACACATATTATGTAACTTTGACATTCATGAAATGTAAATTGAATAACTTGACTATGAATAGTATACTCATCCACTAAAATCAATTACATGACTTGATAACACTGACACGCTAACCAAGTTTAATAGGCGAGCAAAAATAAACATACGAGATTATGTTATAATTTCCAGATAAAACCGCAATCACTCAGATTTTTCATGCATAATAATGATTTATGTAAAGAATACAAGAGTGACGCTTCGTATGAGGCAATGTCAAGGTGACGATAATTAAACGCCCAGCGAACTACAAAGTCTCAAGGTGAAGATCTGCCATGTAAAACCGAAACTATTTATATCGGTATCGGCTGATGTAAGGAAAATTTAATCTAAATATATATTTAGCCTACTTGCAAATACTTTGAAATCTGTGGAAGTTTTAATAGTATTGTGGTATAGATCAGCTTTTTAACTCTACCTAATGGGGTTTACATTTTGTTTACACTAATCTATTGCCTGCCTTTGTTTCTTATAAGACCTTCTATAAAACAAAGGAAAGTTGCACAAAAAAATTCTTTGGGACGTAAAAAAAACTGTGATCTAGATAGTGATGATCTAAAATTGTTTTCTAAGACCTTCAGAATATTTCAAGGAAATTAATAATGAGTGATAACAATGAGAGAAACAATGGTATTTCGACAAAAAGTGCTTTAGATTGTTTTAGATAGTCTAAGAATGTCAATAAAGAAAAAAATAAGCCACTAAAACGTCGAATACTTAAGTACACATGATTTATTTATTTACAACACAAAAACTGAACAATTTCCTTACCTTTCTATAAATAAGTGAGCAGCAAGCGACTCGGAACTTCATGCCCATGTGTAGGATGGCCATCATGTAAGGGTGCACCACGAACACGTTGAGAGCTGAACACAGGACCACAGCCCCGGCATACATGTACGCTTCCTCTCGCTGCATCGTGTGGCCTGCGCTGTAGAACTCCACCAGCTTGCCCAGGAACACCGGCTGAGCAATCCTGCCATCAGAATTTCAATTTTGTTATATACAAGCTTTCGTCCATAACATCCGATATGCCTGCACTTCACCATGTCATGTAAAATATGAAACCGAAAAATGATTCCTGTGGCTACACCACTGAGTGGATTAGGTCATTTTTTTACACTTCGTTGTAGAATACCTAAAACATAGGTTTAGGTACTGTGATTAGGTTTGACACAAACAAACAACATATACGTATTTATTTTTCCAGTGCAAAGTTTAGTAGTAAATGCGGTACTATATACATATAGTGCAGTAAACTATGAATCACACTCGACACAGTTTTGTAACTATTAATAATTGAGTGATTGATAGTATTTGTATGTAGAGCTAGAATAAAAAAATATTACTAAAAGATAAGGATCTAATAAATGCAAATATTGATAGACGGGGTCTTCTACTCCATAAATAAATTACTAGGCGAACTCTACAGACTACAGTTCTATAAGGAAGTATTTAAAATTTTGATCTTGCGATAAGATGTTATCTTTCGGTGAGAAGTAGTAAATATCATGAATATCCTGTCCGTATTAATTAATAATGTAGTAAGTCAGTCACGTGTTACCGTTAATTCTCAAGAACAGCCAAACGATTCAAGGATATTTGTTATCAGGCTTAAAGGCTGACCTCATCAAAAGCCTAGCCGAAAAACAATCTCCGTCGCGTATTAATTAAAAATGCACCAAACTAGAATGTTAACATCTGATAAAATTATGTAACTAACCGGTATCGTAACTAAATATTCTGATATTAACGACTGTTTCTTTTATGCAAATATTGATAATTATTTAACGTAAAATCTAAAAATACTATCCAGACACAACTTCGCAGATGCGACACTAAAATGAATAATTTCCGTTCAAAATTTATCTCCAAAATCGACATTAATTCTATGCAAAATGAATTTTATCCTAACTCTACGAATACGTTTACTATTCTAACAATCAGCACCGGACGTAAAAGTGGAACAGACTACACTTATCTAAATACAAAAACAATATTAAATATTGAACTAATAAAACGGTTTTCCACCTTTACAATTCTGAATAAACTAAGCTGTATAATACTATAGTAAGTACTTAGTTATTGTTGTAAAGTACGTTCTAATCTAAGTACAAACAACTATGTAAGTACGTTTTGTTTCTACGAGAGCTCAAGTCTCACTTGTCGGTGGTATTGAAGGCAGTGGCCACCTGTTCTTGCAGGGCTAGGAGACGGTAACTCATGTTTGTGCGAGACGATTGCCCGAAGTAGCCGATGAACGAGCCCAACATACGTGGTTGGTGGATTCTGGAGGACAAAGGGAGATTAAGGAAGGAAACAAAAGTTTAGGATAATAGGATACCTACTAAAAAATCTCTCTAACATTCTTACTTTAACCTAGAATTTCATTATATATTTCTACAAAAGTAAACATGCCCTAAGGATTAGTGTACTGTAATTATGCATAATTTATATCAGAAATGTTGGCTGCAGACAAGGTTATTGCCATGCTAGTTTTTTTTTCTTACCGTATCGTCATTTTTTTTTGCATTTATTAGCCGGTATGTTCCGGTTCCAATAAATGCCATATTTAGTGTGGCATTAAAATTGCGAATTATGTTATAACAGTCAATAAAGTGTCTATTTAATGACCAGACATTTTGACGATACGCAGACAGAGATCAAATAAAACAGTATATAATATTATTATTTAACGATACGTGTTTATCTTTTGTCGTAGGTACATACAAAGTGAGGTATACAATGTTAATAAATCAAGTGTCAATGTAATGTTTGACTATTTATTGATACTTAAATGATAAGTAGTCGTTATTGTTACATCAATCATCGACGTATTTGTCGATAAGTGCACAGATTGCTTCAGATGCAATACAAATGGTTATCTTATCGGAAAAGATTTTAAGATAGTGTGTGATACACTACTGTATAATAGTCATAATAATGATAACTCTTTATACTGTCTGTCAAATATCATCATGTATCTATTCAACAGATAAAAAGTACATACTTATAAACTTATGTTACACATTAATTTATCTATGTTTGAATAACATTTCAGAATTGTTTGATCAACATAATAATACTTATGTAATTAATGTTTTGTTGTTATTATTTTCATAGATTTGCAAATTCTAAGTTTAGTGAACTATTGCATTTATTTTCTTGGAATCTTAACAATTTGTAGTGTTTGCTTATAATTTACTTATTCAGCCGATTTTGAAATTAACTTCTTCAAATTAGATAATAGATATTTCGATAGTCATACAACTTATGTATATAGGTTCTACGTTCTGAAATAAATTAAATAAAGTGGTGTGTCTCTAAGCATTTCTTGTCAGGTCTTGACGTCACTCAAAAAAAAAATTCAATAAACAATAACTTTTCCGATCTAAATATGAAAGTAAACATTCAACAAACAAAGGAACGCGATAACCAAAAAGCGCGCGGAAAACCGCAGCTGTGCTTCAAATAGCTGGAACGTGGCGCATATTAGCGCCAAGCATTAGTCACAAACATTTAATACATGACAATAAGCCGGCTGGTCCGAAGTACACAGGAAGGCACATTGATTGTAGACAGTGTGGAATTGCATCGACGCTTCTCATCGCGTAATACAAGCTCTTAATGATCAAACAGATAACGCAGTAGGTCGCGCCTCTGAATCATTTATTACAATGCTGAATAAACTGTAGCGTTTCGCAACTGTGTCAACTAGGGTTTACCGCCTTTTCAACCTCTGTGGTGTAATCATAGACAATATGCATTCGCCATTGTGTCTTGTGTATATTAATATTTACGTTATGATGGCTTACTTAGAATAATTGTAGCTGTCTTATACGTGGTGTAGTAATAAAGTAGTTTTATTTTCACCGAACTCTAAAAGTTTAGTAAATATTAATTTCATAAAATTATGTATCCCTTTTCAAATATTTTCATCACATTAGGAAACATAAAATTATATTTATGTTGGAACTTTGGACTCATTCAAGAGCCTATAGTACTATAGGATCAAAGGTTGTCAATAAATCAGGAACTGTGAGAATATATTTAACTATTTAACATAAATAAATTATGAAAAGTCATGGAGCTAAGTATAAAGTACGAAGTCCATTTGCTTAGTTCTTAATCATTCACGGCGACATGGTCACCACTAATTTTTTTTTTTTGCTAAGACAGTTATTTTTCTTAGAACCATTTTAATTAGAAACTTTTTAGAAAAGCCATCACCAGGGCACTACTGGATGTTTAATGGTTGCCATTTAATGGGCCATTCGCTAATTTATTGAGCATTGAGACACTCACAAACTCCGTCTAACTATTTGTTGTGGTTTTCCAAAGTTACTAAGGAACGGCATAGGCAGACGACAGCACGTGTTTGTTACTATTCTGCTTTCAGTCGTATTAGATACCTAGTTAAATGTATGAACACAAGTAAATCATTGAATATTAAATTATTGTAATACGGATTCAGTTTGCCAAATAATTCTTATTATAGTCACGCAAGAAAGATCAATAGATTTATTTTTAGTTTGGTTCTAACTAATTATCGATTAGTCACTTTCTGCTTCGACTGACTTGCTTTCTGTTGTCTCCTGGCCTTGAATTAGACGTAAAGTATGAAGCTACCTTTAACTTGCAATTTTTGGCAAATTGCACAGAATAGCTTCTTTATTAAAATTTACACGTGTTACAATGAAATGCAATATGCTAAGTAACTAAGTCCTCTGAAACGTAAATAGAGAAAGGTTGAATAACAATGTCGTTATTATATAAATATTCGATTATTTCGTCATATAATAAAACGTAAAGAAAAGCATTGTCTTGTGAGTCTAGTGTGAGAAGAAACATTAACGTATCGATCAATGGGAATTGGCAAGTGTCGTGGTTTTCATATTACGAAGACGGCGTACGTAATAGTGGAAATCTTTAGTTATTTTTGGAACAATTTATATCTGTTGCAAAAGGGCAACAAAGTTGCTTATACAATCTGATTTAAAGTTCCCATAATAAATTGGACTTCGGCACCAATAGATGGAACAATCGAGTCTCAAAATGTTTTGAAAAAGCTAGGTAAGTAATCTACCAAAAGTAGTACAATTTCAGAATTTTTCGTAAATTATTAGTAAGTAATTGTGCAATACAGTCAGTCAAAACAAATAATAGATTGCATGTTATCGAAGTAGGGTCATTTCGCCTGTTGGCGACCATTTAGTGCAGTTGGCAAGTTTGACGGCGATAATAAAAATGCTCCAGCACTCATTTCCATGTCAAATTTGTGTAATGTATTCCTTATATACTCTATTTTAAGATTAACTTTCAGTTGTATTAGAAATATCTTACGTTTTCTATTTAAATCGATAAACCTCAAAATTAGGCGTTTTACCCAGTTTGCGTCCACAAAATCCAATTCGCGTCCACCCATGGTCCAGTTCGCGTCCAGTAGCTTAGAAAAGGAATATAGGGGTGATTTTTTTAAGAATTAATAAAGAAAGATTGTATTAGATCAATTTCTTTATTTAACAATAAACTTAATTATTAAAAGTCAACATTATCATCATTTAAAATTCACTTTAAAAAATAAAAATAATTCTTCTCAACATTGGTTTAAGTAACTTAAAATAAGATTAGTAGTTTTTTTATTAAGATATATACGTGGTTATAATTAAATTATAATTTAAATATTTAATTCTAATTAAATTATATGTGGTTCTAATTAAATTATAATTTACACACACGTATATATCTTCATAAAAAAAAAATAATTTAATTATAACCACGTATATATCTTAATAAAAAAAATGTACTGTTTAATCTTAATATATTAAGTAATTTCATTTAAGATAAGTTCTTCGGATACAGGAAAAAAGAAGGAAAAGACAACATACACAGAAGAAGACTTAAAGAAAGCATTAAATGATATTCGAGAGAAGAATAAATCGATAAAAAAAATATTCAAAGAATATGCCTTGTCTGATAATTTATTGACTCAACAATTCTTTTAGTTGTATGTTTACACAAAATTGTTATATTGTTTTGTTAATTTAATATGGCCAAAAACTTACTATAATCAACGCGGGTCTTTCCCTGTGATTTTAGGGTAAAATTAACAGAACTGATTACTGTTTATTTTTCAAGTTGCAAAATTAATTGCCTAATTTTAAGTTACTTAAACCAATGTTGAGAAAAATTTTCTTTATTTTTTTAAAGTGAATTTTAAATGATGATAATGTTGATTTTTAATTTAAAATAACAAAAAAAAATTAAAAATTTACTGTTTAATCTTAATATATTAAACAGTACCCATGTTTTAATTATTTTATATAAGCAAGTATTTAACGAAAACAGTGGACGCAATTTGGTTTATTAGTATAGAGGATAGTTTTAGTTCGCGTCCATTGTGGACGCAAAATGGAAGTTTTGTAAAATTCGATGTAGTAATTCGCGTCCACCTTATTTTATTCGTTAAATATAAAAAACATTACCAAATTCATAAAAAAACATTATACCTTTATTCATCATTAAACTGTAGAAATAGCTATCTATCCTAAAATTCACATAAAACAATATAAAACTTACCATCAAACACGCCGCTGCACACTAATTTTTATCTAAAATTCAACGTGTTTGCGCTTTCTTGTTGAAGAGCCTAGACTAATTATTTTTTCTAAAAGGATTGGTTGGACGCACAGAACTTTTGTCTATCTGTGCGTGCCTCTTATACATTAACGTATTAGCGGTAATGATCTTTCGTTTGATTGGTGTGTTAATTATCTTGTTTTCGAAGTTTTTTTAAAGGAGATCGGCAAAATGGACGCGAACTGGGCGATGGTCGCGAACAGGCGAAATGACCCTACGATGCGCGAATGGATGAATCCGCTAACGGTCGAAGGATTAATGACCTGTTTGGCTGGCGTCTTTTGACTTACCGTCCGACGTGTTAGATAATACGGCAGACATCACAATGCCGAGGTCACGAACAAACAACGGTGACGTCTACAGGCTATGTTGTTTGCCAGTAGCCTATACTTATTACGGCAGGCGTTTAACCTGAAATCTATCTTCCTACGTTACTTGACCTTCAAGCAATAAATACCTGAATCAGGCAGTTAAGAATCGCGTAGGAGACATGATAAGTCATTTAGATGAGGTATTTTCCCAGAAATCGTGACTACTCGTTTTAAACGATGATTTATGTTAATGAAAAACTATAAAAACATTGTCACATGGTAATTAATAAATTGGTTCCGATTGGCGAAACAGGGCTGCAGAATCCCAAGCCAGTTGAATCATATTGCTGGTAATTGTCCAATCTATTTGAACAACAAAGTCGGTCACGCATTATGTCGAGGAACTCTTCTGCACGTGTTTAGAAAACAAAAGTAGGTACACATGTAGATGCTTCATTAGTAACTTTGTATATGCACAAATTTAATTTAATTTTATAACTAAGCCGTAATTCCCTATGTCTGAAATTCTGACTGTTAGCGCACCATACTTGAAAATTAAGAAATTTTGATTCATTATTCATTTCAAAGTTTAGAGATTTTTACTCCGTTCATTTTTAATGAATATCTAAATCGAGGTGTTACTTAGATGCTTAAACACGCCACAATCATGCTACAATGGACGTAGGAACATTACTAAGACTGCGTAAAAAAAAGTGTCATACATGTTAATTAGGTAGTCATGCCGACAATAGCAAGTCAATGCCGCTCCATACAAATCGTCTCACAGCTGGACGTTTTTCTTATTATATTTATCATTGTATGTTTACGTGTTCGCCTCCATTACCCGTGTAAAGTAATCCCCGGTTAATGGCTGTCCTCGTACAACCGTCCATCATGCTCATGTGTATAATACAATCTTCTAACAAGAAATTGGAGGAAAATTAATTTGTTACGCAAGCTCCTTTAGGGACATTAATCATATAAGGTTTCTCACTTTTAGGGTTACCATCCAATTACTTTGGTCACATTGTTTCTTAGAAACATAATACTTACGTCATGTATTATTTTCACCTGTATAAGTCTATCCTTGATTTCATCAGAGTTCTATACATAGAACAGTATTAGGGGTATCGATTTCCGCTCATTTGCGATAAGTAGTCGTCAAATTGCTATTTTAGGATATTTTTCCAAGTCATGCGTTTGATTAGATATTTATGCGAATATATAGTGAATTATGAGGAAGGCAATTATAACTGTATTGTCGCATTTATTGTAATAAACGCTAAATACCATGTGTGAATTCCTATGATAGAACGTACGTCGTACAGTGCATGCACTGCGATAATACCATTACGCCTATTTATTGTCATACCATTATCACGTTTTTCTATTATGTTTCAAATTAAATATTATATTATTTACTAAATTGTCAAAAAAAAAAATACTGAATCTTAATTTTTTATGTAAAGAATTACAAAAGTGTGCTGATGAATTCATTCGACGTGGAGAAAATATTGATAAACTTCATAGGTGCAAAAATAATTTCATGCTGAGAATGTGCTATAAAATTAACGCGATAATAGATCGTGCCGTAAATGAAATAGCATGGCAGTGTGCGATCGCTCTTACAGTGACTTGGCATGACGATTGTTGAATTTTTACGTCACCGTGGCGACGGCCGAGTACAGCACGGACCTCGACACAATACAAGGTACTACAGTACATAGGTGAGGCATTTCCTCGTTGAACATCGATGTCATATGATCACTCATGTTTGTAGCTCTTATCAAAGGCTAAGTTAAAAGCTAATTTATTCTAACTATTTTTAATATGCAAATCTTTGCATAAATAAATACTGAGTGGGAGTTCACATCCGAAAATCTTTTTTTGAAGTTTATAAGCAAATTAGGACGCGACAGCCGTGCATGGTACGGCTGGTTACGAGTTTCCCATATCGTAGTACCTAATATTAGAAGATTAAAATATCCTTAGTGTATCAAGTTTTTAAGTAAAACGGACATCATTAGCAGGAAAATCCGATTCCGCTAACACTAACTGATTTCTCAAACATCTGTTTGGGATTTTAGCAAGTGTGTCAAAGAGTTGTGATGCAATGACGATGCGGAAATACTGAATATTTATCACTTAGGTATATTTTGAAGGCCATGAAATACCGACTTTACACACAGCCGTAGATTTTTACTACAAGTTTCGGATCATTTTAACATACATGAATTTGTTTATAACAGATAGACGAGCCTTTATCTAAGCACGTTCTATCGTCGGCACAGCTAGTAGCTTTTGGAATACTAATATGAAATAATACCGTTCGGAAACTAAAAATCGTAGTTGAAAGCTGCTTCTGACCTCGATCATGTCATATTTTTACCCAAGGGCGATGGTACTTTGGTCAAATATACAGTTTGTACCTAGGTACATCTCTAAGAAACTCAAATTCGAGAGACGTCACGTTTCTGAAGTCACGTTCGATGCACATTCGAAAGGTCCTAGGGTCTGTGATATGCCACAAAAATAAACAATAATGAAGTCAATAATCTCGCAACATTTTCACCTTATTTATCTCTCGAATATTATGAGTATTATTGCACAAAAAGATGAAAAACATTTGATTCATAGTGTTAATCACCTTTTAATATAAACAAATCGGTAATATTATTACGACGGTATTATGTTTTGCAAGTGATACCAAGCTGAGGGCTGCTCATGACTGGGCATATTTTGAATTAAGTATGACTCAAAATTTGCCGGGATCTGGCAAACATGACACTAGAAATATTTAAAGTAAACATAGATGAGTTTCCTTATTGTATATGGCATAGGTATGGCATCGTACCGTACCTATTAAATACCTATGTCACTAGAAGATAAAACTAATTAAATTGTGCCATAACTTTTAACGAGTACCTACTGGCTTTATTGGTTTCTCGCGAGTCCTATTGTATTGTCTGAATCGGATAGAAATCGAGTTTTCAGTAAGACTTCCTGAGTCATGAAGTATTCTGGGAAACGTGAACAAATACCCCTCGAAGATCATTTACGCTAAATAGTTCACACATATCGTGATAATTGTGAATATGCCATTAAAAGTACCAGGTTTTAAAACATAGCACGTATTACTTAGCCAACAAAGTAAGCTTTAAAGTAAAGTTTAGATCGAAACGCTGCATATTGATCGAAGTTCTTATCTTATCAATGTTAATGCCTTCTGTCAAACAACACAAATACAGGAAATCGAACATGACTTTTTATATTACTATACTATTAGGGTCATTTCGCCTGTTGGCGACCATTTAGTGCAGTTGGCAAGTTTGACGGCGATAATAAAAATGCTCCAGCACTCATTTCCATGTCAAATTTGTGTAATGTATTCCTTATATACTCTATTTTAAGATTAACTTTCAGTTGTATTAGAAATATCTTACGTTTTCTATTTAAATCGATAAACCTCAAAATTAGGCGTTTTACCCAGTTTGCGTCCACAAAATCCAATTCGCGTCCACCCATGGTCCAGTTCGCGTCCAGTAGCTTAGAAAAGGAATATAGGGGTGATTTTTTTAAGAATTAATAAAGAAAGATTGTATTAGATCAATTTCTTTATTTAACAATAAACTTAATTATTAAAAGTCAACATTATCATCATTTAAAATTCACTTTAAAAAATAAAAATAATTCTTCTCAACATTGGTTTAAGTAACTTAAAATAAGATTAAACAGTATTTTTTTTTTATTAAGATATATACGTGGTTATAATTAAATTATAATTTAAATATTTAATTCTAATTAAATTATATGTGGTTCTAATTAAATTATAATTTACACACACGTATATATCTTCATAAAAAAAAAATAATTTAATTATAACCACGTATATATCTTAATAAAAAAAATGTACTGTTTAATCTTAATATATTAAGTAATTTCATTTAAGATAAGTTCTTCGGATACAGGAAAAAAGAAGGAAAAGACAACATACACAGAAGAAGACTTAAAGAAAGCATTAAATGATATTCGAGAGAAGAATAAATCGATAAAAAAAATATTCAAAGAATATGCCTTGTCTGATAATTTATTGACTCAACAATTCTTTTAGTTGTATGTTTACACAAAATTGTTATATTGTTTTGTTAATTTAATATGGCCAAAAACTTACTATAATCAACGCGGGTCTTTCCCTGTGATTTTAGGGTAAAATTAACAGAACTGATTACTGTTTATTTTTCAAGTTGCAAAATTAATTGCCTAATTTTAAGTTACTTAAACCAATGTTGAGAAAAATTTTCTTTATTTTTTTAAAGTGAATTTTAAATGATGATAATGTTGATTTTAATTTAAAAAATAAAAAAATTAAAAATTTACTGTTTAATCTTAATATATTAAACAGTACCCATGTTTTAATTATTTTATATAAGCAAGTATTTAACGAAAACAGTGGACGCAATTTGGTTTATTAGTATAGAGGATAGTTTTAGTTCGCGTCCATTGTGGACGCAAAATGGAAGTTTTGTAAAATTCGATGTAGTAATTCGCGTCCACCTTATTTTATTCGTTAAATATAAAAAACATTACCAAATTCATAAAAAAACATTATACCTTTATTCATCATTAAACTGTAGAAATAGCTATCTATCCTAAAATTCACATAAAACAATATAAAACTTACCATCAAACACGCCGCTGCACACTAATTTTTATCTAAAATTCAACGTGTTTGCGCTTTCTTGTTGAAGAGCCTAGACTAATTATTTTTTCTAAAAGGATTGGTTGGACGCACAGAACTTTTGTCTATCTGTGCGTGCCTCTTATACATTAACGTATTAGCGGTAATGATCTTTCGTTTGATTGGTGTGTTAATTATCTTGTTTTCGAAGTTTTTTTAAAGGAGATCGGCAAAATGGACGCGAACTGGGCGATGGTCGCGAACAGGCGAAATGACCCTATACAACAGCACTGAAACAATGTTATCAGCGTCATTTTACTGAACTTCAATATGGCCTTGGCCGATTTTCGATGCAAGAGGATTGCGCGTCAGTACAATTTATAGATAGAAAACAGCAAACGATTTGAACTTTGCTCGGGGCCCGGGATTCACCAGGTAGGTACTTGACTGGCTTATTGACACTGTTAAAGTATGATCAAACAAAAGTGATAAAATACAAAGTCATGTTTACATTGAAAAACCAATCGTCAATTGTTAGCAATGTGTGACTAGACAACAAAAATGAGGTTTGCCTTACCTGATTCCGCACTCCATGACTAGTAGCACAAATCCGTACAACATGCATCTTGCTGCATAGGCTCTTAAAATTACTCGTAACAAACTGGGTTTCCTCTTGCCGCCCGCACGTTGGACCTCTTCCTCCCATAGTCGCGCGAATTTGTCACCCAGCGGTCCTGATGATGGAAAAAAATTATCACTCATAATATTTATATAGTTCATTCTAAAGTTCATGGGAAGTCATTAGCTTCGGAAGACCTAAATGCCTCTATGAGTACCACTAGCAACTGTAATCTTGAGGTTTATTAACATTCCAATTGCGCAACGCTTGGATACGATCCTTCGACGCTATAAAGTGTACTTCATCATTAGGTTTTGCGTTCGCTAGTTTTACGATGCAATCAAAATTATATTCGACTTAGATAATAACATCCTCTATAATATAATCTTATCGCTAAAATATTTACCCGAGATCCAATCTTACTGATCCATATTGACATATTGGGCTGAACCTAATGAGATCATTGTAACAGGTAGATATAATATTTTGCTACCTACCTTACATTAATATTTTCAATGACCTCGTCCCTTTTGCGATAGTATCTGCCTTCCAAAGCAAACAAACTCTCAGCTGAGTATTTACGTATAGTCTGGACATGCTTAATCATTGTGAACAAAGTCATCTTGTCTTAGTACACGCGCCAATCGATAAGTATCATTTATATTGCAACATCAGTTACCTTACTTCGTGTACTTTACTAGTGTAAATCAAAGGCGTCTTATTTGTTGCGGACTTTGCCCTCTGTTCGTGGACCTTAGTCTTTGAGTTCGTTAAGCACCTTCTTAATGTTTACTTACACATTTTTTTATCATGGCATTGTTAAATCCGACTTTTCATCTTATATTAGCTTAATTATGACAAACTGTGTGCACTTTCTATATAACTTTAAGTAGTGAGCAGTTAGTTATAAGGTTAAATATTAACGTTAGTTAAGTAAGGTAATGGAGCACTATAAAGTTAAGCAAGACGACATTTGGAGTGGCAACAAAATGTTCATTGTATTGATTTAAACTTTTCTACCATAACCCGGTATTTAAAGTACATAATATCTTATCCAATTACTAACAGGGATTTCTTCTACTATCATAATTCCTATACATACTAAAATGCAAACACAAAAACTCAAAGCAAATGGTCTCAATGAGATTAAAAACGTTAGTTTACCTGTTTCAATGACCAATGTCTGAACTGATAAGCATTTCAAGTTCATTCACGTGGCATTTTTTTTCTTAGACAGGCGACAAAACAACATTAGTGTCCCAGATTATGATCTCTTAAAGATGTTGTAAATATACGAATTGAGAGGCAATAAATTGGACATTAAACTTGCAGACGCCAGACAGTGCGTCAACGAGGGTCTAAATGATTATCTTCTTGTTACGTACCAGTTATTGATTCTGATATTGTTTACGATCACAAACAAACAATAACATATTTTATTTTATTTAGCATTGTATCATATAAGTCGATTAATAAAAACTGGGTTGAGGAGGTCAGACAGGCAGTCGCTCCGTGTAAAACACTGGTACTCAGCTAAATCCGGTAAGACTGGAAGCCGAACCCAACATAGTTGAGAAAAGAGCTCGTGTATCAGTTCAAAGATTTGTAGAAATCGTAACACGCAAACTAGCTCATATTCGTATAATACCATAGATAAATGGCATTATGGATAAGACCTATACACTCATTGCGTACTACATAGTCGGACGAACATATTTGCGTCTGTTGCGCAAAAATAGGTATCCGATTCCAGGAAATTGCCACAGGTTTTGTCAGGGATTCAAGGGTATACTCAGAGCTGAATAAACAGGTTTTCAAATTGTTGCTATCTCTGTTCTATGCGCAGGTCATTTTAGGTTTGGGTTACTTTTTATACAATCCGTAAAACAATATGATAAAGCGAATAAATCCAACAGAAAGTAAGTGGGTTACACAGGTTTTTTTTATATCACGTTATTTATTGACATTAGATGCCAATACGGGATATTCGTAAATTTCCTGTGAAATCAGATTTGTTCTGGTCTACTGTTATATCATTCAACGGTAAAGCTGTATTAGTTTCGTTGCTTTTGAAAATTATCTGTTTACAAATCGTGTTACTTTTATACAGGGTTATAGGTAAATCACTAACAACCTCTCAGGACCATATTACTAATATCATAAACTAAAACTTTTGTTCTATGACTTTTAATAATTCTCAGATTTTAGTTCATCAAAATTTTCACACAAAAATTAAAATATTTCAAGTGTACGCTCTAAAAGTTACGAAGTCTATGCGAAGCACAGTAAACAGTAGTACAAAAGACAGAGGGAGAGCAGGGCGGGGCTCGGGCGGGGGAGCGTTTGACCTATTTACGAGCGGCCGTCAGTCGTTTTTATGCGCCCGCGTCGCATCATACGTGTTTTTGTAGGGAAATTCGGTGGTGCGAACGTAATTATCTTTACAGTATGGCGTATCGATATTCAAATGTCGAGTACACGGAAATGGTGCGAACGCTGGCTAGGTGTGAAGACAATGTTTCGGAAGCCTGTCGCCAGTACGCCATACGATTCCCAAACATCCCCACACCTAGCTGAGTAACAATGCTAGCCGCCACACAGTGGCATGCCATCAGGGATAGTGATCGTCCACCGAGGCACACAGTACGTGAAGAAGACGATATTTTGTTTTTTTATTTTTATTTGACCTTTTCGTAAAAAAGCGGGAAATCGTAGCGTAGCGAGTTACCAATTCAAAAGTATGACTAGGTACGAGAATAGTGCGCGGGAGGCGCAGGGTAGACAAAGATCTTGCATTCATTTGAAGAAATCGTAGGGGCGTGCTTATCACTATAGCAAAATAGAGTTGAAATGTGTTAGATAGACCAATGAAATCTTGTAGGTTTGTTTTTGGCAAATGTATTATGTTTTATAAAAAGTCATAGAACAAAAGTTGTAGTTTATGACGTTAGTAATACAGTCCTGCAAGGTTGTTAGTGATTTACCAATAACCCTGTATATTATGCTGAAGTTACAAATTCTGGAACGCACCTGACCGAATACACTTCTAAGGTTTTTTTGCGATCAATGATGTAACTTGATCTGGTTGGGAACGCAACATTAAGTTAATTTTATCTACCCATGCAAACTCTAAAAGCAAAGGGAGGGGACTAATAAATGCAACATTTCAAATGAACTTCTACCTGCGTAAAAATAATATAGAAGGACTTAAAGCTAAGCTAAAATTTTAATCCCGCTTTGTTTAGTCGATCTGTCAAGTAAGTTCAATGACGCTTATTTAACTATCGTATTGTTCTTGAGTTGTAGCGGCTGCCTCTGGGTAATTGAAGAGACATACCACGACAATTAAAGCAAGAACAATGTGATATCTACGCTCACTATGTAATCAGAGGATTCAGTAAAGGATTATGTATGTTTGTATTAATTTTATTCATTGTGGTTCAACGGAAATAACTAGATACTTACATACATATAAAATTTTATATAGAAGTTGTGACTATTATTAATGTTTAAACAATATTTCATACCATGAGATAAGGAACTTATTTTAATTTATTGACCAATACTTCTCGATGAATGATAAACTTTTTTGAGTCTATAAGTCTATTCTTTTTTTCCACGTGCTAACTTGGTCAAACTAGTTAGACAGGATTTTTAGTATTAGCAAATTCTGCCTGAACTTATGATTAATTGTTACTGATCTGCCTTGAACTCAAATAAAACAGTCGTATTATTAAAATGTGTAGGTGCAGTAAATGATACTGCATGGAAACCTTCAATCGGTTTGTCGTATCGGGCAATTAGGCTCTTACTATCCGGGTGTGTGAAACGGTTCCCTAGGAATGCGTGTTGAAATGATTCCAAGACATTTTGTGAAGAATCGATCCGTTGCCTAACATATTTTTTGAAACCAAATCCCTTTCGTTCGCCTTGCCACTTCTAGTAATATATTAAACTTAAATATATGGTCATTTGAATATGCATAAAAACATTTATCTGCAGCTAAAGTAATTTGATATACCTATAGTAACTTCTCGCCAAGTCTGAGTGGTCCCAGGTCCGTATTTTGATACTGATATGACACATTATTTTACATAACGTTGTGAAATACCAAAGCTTCTGGTCTACGCAAATGTATCAGCTGCCAGTATTCTAAATTCCTTATCGTTAGCGCGTTTTCGCTCTATATACCCTCGGAATCTGAGAACCCGGTAACTTTAGTAGAAGATATTATAATGTGTGGGAACTGGAAAGTATAAAGTTAACTCGCGACGTATCGAAGACCGATAATTCTCGGTTTCAGACCCGATACTTTTGCGCAATTGCCCTAAAATTATTAAATTCCGAATGCGAAATAATACAACGTGCACCAAAGGTGTATCAGATTTTAATAGTTTTTTTATAATCTCAAACAGAATTTCAGTTCGAAAAGCATAAAACATACTACCAGTAATATGAATAGGATCATGGGAGCTCATTAAACCTTGCTTATAAGCTACCAACATTTTTTTTATTTAGAGGTAGGGTAGGAGTGTTAAAAAAATTTATTCTATGCATAATAATGTATTTTAAAATGAAACATACCAGAATAATAGTTCAAAACTAATGGGTAGTAATAATTAGTAGTAATCCTAGAAATCAGTAAACTTTTCTAGAACTATGCAAGCAGGCCATAACTACCATAATATTAAACAGTGAACTAAGTGATCAGCCATCCTATGGCTTACAATTCTAACTCTAACTATACATAAAAGGCAAGCTAAATAAAATAGACACAAACACAATAGAAGATTGTGCTCGACAAAATTCACACTTTCTTTAGTATAAAACCAGTACTCATTTTATCAATCCAACAATAAAAAAATATGCAGGTAAAATTCACACTTCCCTGAATTTTTTCAATGGATAAAACTAGTTCCTTGTGAGATGAAGGCAGATAGAAAAGTAAAGCAGGGTAAAACGTGGTGCATGGACCCCAAATAAAATTGGGACAAGGATGATTTTAGGCTCCTTACCAGATGAGTGTTCAGCTAATGGTTCATACAGATCTTGTTCCTCCAACTCTCTTTTAATCCCACTCCAGAATATGGGCAAGGTCCATCTAGAAAACACATTAAATTAAAAGTAAATCACATGAATGACCACATGGTAACCTACCCACTTCATAATTATTTTTTACAGTAAGTTCTAGAATTTATAGAATTTTATGCTGGCAGTGTGATCACAATTATTTGCTAAACCTCAACTTTAGCAGTTTGATTTAAATATCAACTAAATGTTTATTTTATTATATCATTCTAAAATACTTCTGGAAAGATTTTTACTTTACAAAAGAGAGGGTGGTTAGATATTAAAATGTTTCAAGATTATGCCAAATTAAAATTGTAAAAGCACTTCCATTCATAAAACTGAAACTTACGTGAAAGTGAGAGCAGACAATGGGTTAGCTTTCGCTCTGGGATGCGGAGGCCGGGCTTTTTTATCTAACGCCTCCATTATTCAGTGGGTACCTGCGAAGTGAGAATAGAATATTAATATAAAAGTTTTTAAACGGTTCGGATCAAAACTAGGAGAATGGTATGCTATAAATACTTACCGTAGCAGTCCTAGACAGACGGTATGGTTCTTTAACCTTACAAGACGGGCAAACGCATGACCTGTGCACCGGCACACAGTTCCACTTAGACACGGTTACGCGTTAAAAATGTGCACTGCCTACTTATTATTTATTTTTTACCCACACGGCAGGTAATATCTTTTTTATAATGTACCCGTCGTTGTAAATTCGAATTATTGTAAGTCACTTATGTATTTCGACAAAGTTGTTAAATCTATCAAACTGAATAATTAAGATTAGCGATAGGCAACAAGTTCACTTTTGGAAATAGTTCGTACAATTTTATTATCCTGTCATAGTTTTGAATAACCACTCCGTTCACGGCCACCGCTAATTTTTTACTGCTTGCTAAAATAAAAATTGTAGTGATGATTTGACAGGACTAAATGACAGACGGATTGAAAGCCATCTGTCATCTAGCCTGTTGCTAGCTTCATGACCAATTCTATCAACTGATATTCTCTGGAACATAACGAATAGTTCCCATTGGTAACAAATGAGACTTTCTTTCTCGCGATTATTATTGAAAAATTATTGAATTAGAAAAGTCAAATAATTTAAGTGTGAGTGAATTCTTCATTTCTATGGTCACAGTTTCCAATGCGGTTTCCAATGCACTGGGGCGGCGGAAGCAGAATGCTAAGTCTATGGTCACTGGCATGTAAAAGTACGAGCCAGTAGGTCAGTTATTTGTTTTTTGGGCCATTACAGGGTTAAATTAAGTTTTTGTTTCTATCTATTGGCAGAACTGAGAACGTGACACTGACAGTTTTAAAAATTTAGCCTTGGTTGATGTCAAATTTTTAATCAATCCAATCAAAACATTGGTTTGTGTTGTGTATCATTGAAATGATTTGTAAGAGCATTTAAATAAATGGAGCTTTGACTATGGATATAAATAGAATAGCCCTTGTTCAGACTAGCAGTTACTAAATAAACATATGATTAATGATTGTGAGTGTGCTATTTCAGCGAGATTGTGTTAGAACAAGAATGTAAATACTTTCCGGTACTGGAGTATTAAAAATGTACGTGTCTTTTATACGAAGATATAAAAGTATGATTTTAGCCGGTATATTCTGCTTTTATTTTGGTTGTGGTATAACATTAAGTTTGTTACGCCTCGAATGTGCCGATGCCCTTGCTGCTAAAGATGTAAGCGATGCTCAAAAGTCTCTGGATAAGATTGAATATGCTGTACTGATCTTAAGTGGTCCAGACAATGAACCTAAGAGAGATGCAATAAGAGCCACATGGATGAAATTGTCCAATAATATATTTGTAGAGAATGGAGAAAAACTTTACAAATGGAATCACACTTGGATTGAACAACATTACAGAAATGAATTCATCAAATTCTATTTTGTAATTGGCACCCAAGGTCTGTCTGAAACAAAATTAACAAGGCTAAACACTGAAAATAATAGGAGTAATGATCTCTTATTACTAGACAGCTTCGAAGATAGTTATAAGAATCTGGCTGTAAAAATGTTACATTCATTGAAATGGTTGAGCACCAATCTGAGCAGGTTAAAATACCTTATAAAATGTGATGATGACTCATTTGTGAGAGTTGATTTGATAATAAAGGATCTGGAAGCTTATGCACCTGAAATGAATGCTCATGAACTGAGTGAATATGTTACTTACAAGGTAAACTTCTTACACAACAATTAAAAAATTCATACATGTTTCCCTCATCTACCTAGCCTTTTCCCAACTAAGTTTGGGTTGGCTTCCAGTCTAACCGGATGCAGCTGAGTACCAGTGTTTTCCAAATAGCAACTGCTTATCTGACCTCCCCAATTGAGTTAGCTGGGCAACCAATTCCCTTGCTGCTGCCAAACTTTCTGGCTTCTGACTACCAGCAACAACTGCCAAGGTGCTAGTATCCTATTCATGTTTCCCTCACTATTGGTTAATGGTGTCTGCCAAGTCCCTCTTGAGATGAAAATACTTTAAACAGGGGTCACTTTTACTATATGGATACAAAGAAATATATCATTATGACGTCATTTCAAGCTTATATCTAAAACTCTAACAACATGGTTACATGATAGATGTACTAAAACATTTTATAAAACCTTATTGTCAAATTTCAGAAGGATCTCCCCTCATATAAAGGTCTGTATTGGGGCTACTTTGATGGCAGAGCTCATGTGTACTTGAATGGCAAATGGCAAGAAAAGGACTGGTTCCTGTGTGACAACTACTTACCTTACGCACTGGGCGGTGGCTATGTTATATCTCGTAGCATTGTTGACTATATTGGCAAAAATGCTGACATTTTAGGGTAAGAACATGTTAATGAAGGATTATTGTTTTATGTATTAATATTATATATACATAGTGCACCAAAACTACCTGCGATATGGTTATTTCCTTTTTGTCCCAATCCATCCAAAGGTTGTCTGTAAGAGATCACTTTTAGCGATAAGACCGCCCATTGTGTCACCGACTTCAAAATTATTGTTTGTTCTTGTTGATTGTTAATTGGTGTGCATAATAAAGAATATGTCTATCTATCTATCTATGAAGGATAAATATGAGTTTTTAAGTTCAATGACAATAAATTAAACTTATTGCTTTAGATATTGTGGAATGTACGAGCTTTATTTATCGTCTGTTAAAAGTACATATCTCGAATCAGCAAATACAAATATATTTCATTGATATTAGAGGATGTTAGAAAATGAATGAATCGCATGTATTTTATCATATTTTAATTACAGCCACTACAAATCCGAAGATGTGTCTATGGGAGTGTGGACGGCCTCTTTGGATGGCATGAACAGAGTACATGACATAAGGTTTGACACCGAGTGGAAGTCCCGAGGCTGCTCTACCCAAATGCTGGTCAGACACAAACAACTGCCTGCTGACATGTTTCAACTGTATAAGACATTAGTACACTCACATGGCCTAAGACTTTGTAAGACTGAAAATATCTTAAGAAAATCATATTTTTATAAGTGGGATGTTTTGCCAAGTATGTGCTGTAAGTAATAAGTGATTGGATGTAGAATATGCTAGATGGTTCTAGTTTTGGTTGTGTAGTCTATTTAGTTTTATCAAGTCATAATTCCATTATGGGCATGGTCCCAATAGTGTTCAACTCTTTTAGGATAATAATTTTCAGTATTTCATATGTTGTGGAATGTTAGTTATGTAGTAGACAAGCAAAAATGTGTGAAATTATGTTTAGTACATGCAGCTTCATAGGTGAAACCTTTTGAAAAAATCTCGATAGTTATCCATTTACTTAATTAGTAACTAAACATTATGAACAATCTAGTAGGCAGTTATGTTGTATTTAGAAGATATTTTTTTCTATCTTACATATTCCATTTTGGTATAAATGTTTCTAGTCAATTGTGCATTATACCTTGATACCAATAAAACACAATATTTTCGAACATTACGAGAAATGTGCATTTTTATTTTAACTAAACAATTGAATATAAATTAGATATACAACTCATTTGTCATTTAGGGGTAACCATGTAATCATTGTGTCATAAATAACAAAAAGTGAGAATATTTAAACAAAAGTTATGATTTCTTATTGTTATTTATACACTCCCGCCCACAGGCACCCGAATATCACATATAAACATACTAAAAAATAAACTAATTATGACTTTTCATATCCATATATGTTTGATTGTTGCAAAATGTTGTCCTCGACAATTCTTCTTTGAAATAATCAATTGTCCTTTGCAGACCATCTTGTAATGACACCTGCAATTAAACAAGAATAATAATTTATGAATGTCTATTAAAACACATGTTGACAATTTAAATGTTCTGGCATCCCTACATGCTACTATCAACCATTTATGCTAGGCGCGTGAAGTTGGCCTATAGGCTGCACACAGCCCCGGATCTAGGGGGGGGCAAGCCGGGGCCTATGCCCCGGGCGGCAAATTCAGGGGGCGGCAAAATCAGGCGGCTGCCAAATTCACACTTCACAGACCAATGGACTACTCATCATTTATTTAACTTTGACCACGGAATAAATAATAGCACAAGTACAGCAATTTCGTGGCCATATCAACTTGACCGATACCCTGAGTGAGACATGCTGCACGGACATTTATTATTCACGAGGCAAGTTTTAGCAAACTAAAACTGATTAAAATTATTTGCGATCATCTATGAGCCAGAAACGTTTATTGCATTATTATTTTTATTTTAAATCCTACTTCACAGATTACTATAATAGTTAAGTACCTACAGGACTGTCTTAACCTATGGTGCAGGGTGTGCGAATAACCCGGGCGATACCTCGATCTCAGGGGCGCCGCGGGACGCCCCACCACCAAAAAATTTCGATGAATTACACCCTTTTGATAAGGAAGTTTCACATTGTATCATGACACTGACAAGCAAAGTTTCTAAAAAAAGTCGCCTCCGCTTTGTTTGATTGATCATTTTCATTGTTTTTCACTTTTAACATCCACCAACTAAGTGAAAAAATTCTCGCTCGCTACGCTCGCGGCTAAGTGACAATGTATGTATACAATTTTTTTCTGATTGTTTATTATTATTTTTATTGACGCACCGAATCAACGAACACAAATGGCACTGCTCTAATCACGGTTTCTTTTATTTGTACTTACATAATTCCCGGTTTAATTTGTGAGTCGTCAAACAAATAATTTAAAAAAGTTCGCGCTCGCTACGATCGCGGCTACTTGCTACTTTACTATGTACTTAATCATCAGATACTTTTGCGTCGTAGGCTCAAAAAATTTCGCGCTCGCTTCGCTCGCGCACTATTATACATAGATTGCCTTCGTAACTACATACATAAGTCGAATGTACCAAAAAAAAAATTTACGGAGTCCTCAAAAACAAAAAAATTGGCGCTTCCGACTGCTTGTTACTTTACAGCGCTTTTTACATCTTATAAACTTTTTGTGTCCTAAAATTAAAAAATTTGCGCGCTCGCTTCGCTCGCGCTAGTTTTTACAATTGCATCAGTCTGTCTCGACTCTCATAACGTAAACCTGCCCAACAGTTTGAGCCTACAATGATTTGGACACCTTTTTTAAGTCCCTTACCTACCAAAAAAGTTACTTTCGTTCGAACGTTCTTATTTATATTCCTTGTAACTACTCTAGGTACTTCGATCAATATGTACTACATAGGTGGCGCTTGGGTGATGATTGCACCCAGGTGCTACATGAGCTAGAGACGGTCCTGCCTGCCTACAAAGTGATAGCTGTGAAATTAAATGGATGATAAAGGTGAATAAACATAACTAGGTAGGCGGGGCGGCATTTTTCAGTTTTTGCCCCGCCTAAAAAAAATTGAAGATCCGGGGCTGGCTGCACATGTAAAAAGACTGGCTTTAAGTAATTCACTTTCACTGCATTCTTACAAATCACATTAAAGACGAGAACATACATATAATATAATCAATGCGGTGACGACACGCCAATCTAGTTCTACTGTACTCATCGCGTACTATTAGTACTGGCACTCGTGATTGGCGGCTCGTGGCATCGCGAATTGGAAGAAAAATGTAGGTATGTGTCTCACCTTAGGTTCCCAATGCAAATGTTCCTTAGCTACTGTGATGTCGGGCCGGCGCCGCTGCGGGTCGTCCTCTACCGGGGCACCCTTTGCCACCATGCTCCGGCAGCCCGGAACTTGATTCTTTATAATCATGGCGAATTCTGAAATCGATGGTATATGAATTAAGGTAAAAGAATTTGTATATGTATCTTCGGCAATTACAGGAATAGACAGAAGTCAGATAGGCAGACAATAAGCCTTACAAAGGGGTATGGTATTGCTCGGGAAAATGGGTTGACTTCAGATAGGAATGAGTTGCTCCATATAAAACACTGTTAAGAATGAAAGCCGATACTAAAATTTTTGGGGAATGGCTAGGCAAATGATGTGTAGGCTATATTTTTACCTATATTTTTCGTATGACTTAAAATTAATGTCGTGATAACACATCAATTTTGATATAACACAAGTTCAACGATTTGGAAAATAGGAAAAATAATTGAACCATCCATTATTTTTAGTTTAGTTTAAAAATACCCACTTGATAACGCTGCCTGTAAACCAGCTAGTTGGACAGTTTATTTAAGTTCTAACATAAGTAGTACTCTTTTATTTTTTAAAGCTTTCGCTGCGCGAGTTTTCTATTTTATTCCCTCTAATTTTTCCAATTGATACCATATGTTAATGGCAATAAATGCTTGTTTACCTTGAATAGTATTTTCTACGGGGTTGCCAAGGTTGACGGGCAGCGTATAACTGGAAGCCATCAAAGCCAACAGTCCGTCAACGAGATCCGATACATAACAGAAGGAACGGGTCTGTCTCCCGTTGCCATATACCTGAAAAAGAGGTTTTAATAATTTAGAACAAATAAGCACGACATCAAACAAGAGAATAAATCGTCTAAATTCTACGAGTAATAAGTATTTCTAAGAAGTTCTAATATGTCTTGTCCGAGTCTTACTACAGTATTGCCATCATCCAGATAAGAAGGGTCTTCTAATGAATCTAATCAGTCTATTGTACTTCGACAAAATGTAACATCATTCTGACCTGTAGGTCTAATCTAGCAATTTTTTAACTAAGGCGATAACCTTTGGAGGAGAACAAGCGTAATATCACTACATAGTATAAAACAAAGTCGCTTTTTCTGTCCTCATATCCTTATGTCCCTTTGTACACGTAAATCTTCAAAACTACGCAACGGATTTTGATGAGGTTTTCTTAAATTGATAGAGATTAAAGAGGAAGGTTTATATGTATAATAACATAGGTACATTAAATAGTGGGGAAATAATGTTATTCCGTGCGAGGCCGGGGCGGGCCACTAGTATTATATTATAATGCTTAACTGTAATACTTAAAAAATCCTCCTTACAGTAATAGTCAAATTCTGCAGTGCTTGCATGATAAAGTTGGACACAACTCGTCCGTCGGACACGTGCATCCTCGGTCCATATGTGTTGAATATTCTGGCGACTCTGACCGCCACCTTCTCTTGTTTAGCGTAGGAGTACGCGAGTGTCTCCGCAACTCTCTTGCCCTCGTCGTAGCATGCCCGCGGCCCTGGAATTTACAAAAGTATTTATGTATTATGACGGTTAAAACGACTTGCAATTTTTGGAGGCTACATTTTTTTTTTCAATATGTAATGATGTATTCTTTATTCTATTAAATTTTATACTCTATACGTCTATCTACATAAATGGAAGGAGCTGCACCGACAAGAGCTGGGCTCTTAAATTAATTATGGTGACCCAATTATTATGTACCTATAAAAACTGCTAAATAGGCAGATTTTTTGTTTTCGTTACACCGTGTAGTCCAAATAGTATTTATTCACTTAATATCAGATAACCCTTGACATCAGTTACTGATAAACTAAAAACTAGCGACCGCTATAGAAAAAAAAACTAGTTTCTCGTCCACTTGTAAATTCAACCTTGAAATTGTAGGTAAAGCAAGTCTTGCTCTTAGATGTCTAACACGCGTTACTTACTTGACACTGTTACAAGTTATTAAGTATTGTCATTATGCGAGGCAATGTAGAATACTATTTTATGGCACATCTGTAACTAATCTAACATAGATAATGTAGACTTTGTTAATTTTCATTATTTTGCTTAAAAAAGTGCACACACACTAAAATCAAAAAATGTACTAATGTATAAAAGAAATTAACTTAGAAATGCTCACTAGTTGTACCATATGTACTGTTTTTATAAAAGAAGATATGCTGAAAATGACAACCTACATAATAACTATTAAGGTCGTTGCCACATGTGAACACCTGTGAAATGATAATGAAGATAGAACAAGTATTATGAACACCCACGCGAAATCAATAACAATAATATACCTACTTTTATTCAACAATAATACCATATCCTCTGTTAATAACGGGTTTGCTATCAGGTGTTTGTATCAAGTTACTCAAATTGTGCGTAAAATTTTGGGCTTTATTCATTTAATTATTTTGATAAGAAGATTCCAAATATTTTCGTTATGTTGGTGAGTACCCATAGACAGGCATGGAATCTATACTGACCTATTGGATTAACATGACCCCAGTAAGATTCAGGTTGTGGGTGCACCATGGGGTCGCCGTACACTTCTGATGTGCTTGCTATCAGTATCTTTGCTCCAACTCGACGTGCTAAACCTGAAATATATTTTTACCAATTTGTATTTCATATTTTTTTAAAACTAAGTATTAAAGTAATGAATAAACAACATTATATTTCCTTACCTAACATATTGATTGTTCCTAATGTATTTGTCTTAATTGTCTTAACTGGATTTTGCATGTAGTGTGGTGGACTCGCAGGACTAGCTAAATGGTATATTTCATCTGCCTAGAAAATAAACACAATTATATTGTAACCATTACAGCTCAAGTGGTGTATTGTTTAAACAATGATAATGATGTATTACCTCTACATAAAGTGGGTTAACTATATCATGGTGAATCATTTCAAAGTTGCGGTGTCCGAACCAATGTTCAACATTGCGTTTGCGGCCGGTGAAGAAATTGTCCACTACAATGACTTCATGGCCTTGTGTCATAAGTACGTCAACTAGATGAGAGCCTACAAATCCCGCGCCACCTGTCACCTGGAAATCAATATAGTATCAGTTAGGGAAATGGTGTCAACGAGGTTGGTGCATTTGATACACATCGTTTAAATCAAAAGAATACATTATATTCAAGATTAGTAGCCAGTTTTTTTAATTATTTAATTCATAGATTTATAATTATTTGAGTTCTATCTTTAATTATCTACTCAGGCTAATAACAATAGCTATCAAAAAGCAAATGTTATATTTATTTTTATCCAAAGTAAAATGCTGACGTAGCTAACAATTGCAATACAAAATATTCTTGAGAGCACTAGTAGCTTAGAAAGTAGTCCTGCTTATGTTGTATATGTTTAAAGATAAAGACAACATTTGTAAAGATAAGGGCTTACAATGAAAACTTATTACTACACAGTTACAAAAGGGCTACTAGTTTAGTAATGTATTGACTTTAGATTAAGGTAATGTTATTTTCCTTATCATACTTCTGATATTGATATAAAGATATGGGTTCAAACTCTTCACAAATCATTTACAGTGTGTTGCACCATTTAACTGTAATCATAAACAAATAATTTTCAGTTGTCAAATCGGCAGTTTGACTAATAGCCGGCAAGGCAAGTATACTGTTGGTTAAGGTTACAGTAATAGTTAAATGGTGCTACTAGGTCTTATATTGTGGATTGTACAACTGAGTATCTGACCTGATGTGAGTGATTGCTTCTAATCACTTCTTAATTACAAAGGTGACTGAATGAATGTCTTACCAATATTCTTTTCCTCTCCTTGTAGCCCAGAAACTTAACTTCTGGATACTTCTGTGGAACTCTACCTTCTAAAATTGCAATTTTCTTTTCTAATTGATCTATCCTGGATCTAGCTTCGAGAAGTTCTCGTTTTGTGTCATCATTCACAGTGTTAACTTCTTTCTTCTCCTCCAATATATCTGTTTGAGGGAATTTATCCATCTTTGGCAGACCATTTAAACCTCTGTATTCTAGTTTTTCAGCATTCTCCTCTTTTATTATTTGGTGCACCCCACTGCTTTCTTTTGTAAGAATTAAAAATAATAGCAGCACTGAAAAATATGTAAGAACCATGTATCTTTACTGTGTACTAATCATTATTATATTAAAGTATAAAATGAAAATTCATTTTTTCCGACCTACTAAGCAGTTTAATGCAAATATTATTACCTACTATTAATCTATTAATAGTAGGTAATAATATTTGCATGCCGAATGGTAAAATATGGCTGAACTTTATAATTATAAGAACTTTTGTATACCCATATTTGCAAAATAAAAATATTCTATTCTATTCTAGTTCATGATGTTGTTATAATTGCTCAAATAAGATTTTGTGTATTACTTAAAATTTAATACACTAATATACAGTAAAATATCTATTTTCTAGTTAATATCTGCTAATACCGCTTAGTACATATATCAATATTTTAGTAATTAGTTAGTAAATTTCAATTAATGTTATGACCAATATTAATCACAACTGAGTATTATCGATCGCAGTTACAAGTACTACAATAATGGTGTATACTATCGGTTAACTAAACCCTTCCTACACTTGTGCATAGTTTACAATCAAACATATGGCATTCAAACAAATAAACGAAGCAAAAACAACACAAAAATGCGGCGAGCGTTTCTGCAAACTTATAAACAGATTGTATTGTACTTACATAGAGAAAGTATGCCCAAGACTGTTAGTGTCTTTCTCAGTTTCAGAGATTGTCTTATCATTTCTGAGTTTACTGTGATTCTGTTTCCGTTCACATTGCTAATTTTAAATAAGAATTTATGTTATACGTGGTTTTATAGCGAAAATTGAAATAGTTATACAAATGTCATATCCTTTCCATTGACACTACTGACAGACAGCACCACTTCCAGCTGACTGTCAATAATTTGTTTTTCTATCTATGGTACCCAGGCCTTTAAGCAAGAGTACACGTAACGAGACTTGCTTATGTGCGGTTCCCGGTGTCTAAAATCAAGAAACGATTGTTGTAGTATTTGATTGATTTTGCACTGTTATATCTAGAATAACTTATAACACTAAACCGCTTCAAAGTTTTTGGATACTGGAGTTCTCTTACTCTTTCTTGCCAAGCTATGTAGCAATAACTAAGAGTGGATTATAGCAAATGATTATTGATTTTCCATATTATTTATAGAATATACAATATTTTGAAATGTATTCTTCCATAATTTATTCAGTACGTGAGGAACGATCTATAGTATCACTTCTATGGTCGAAAGCGATGCACAGATGGCGCTAGTATAGCAGTGTGTAAATCTTAAGAAATATTACTAGAGTAGAATTAATGAAGCTATTAGCATTTATAGGGATAGACAGATAGTACTAGGTATGTTGTGATAGGAGAGTTGTTTTATTGCACGGATATTACACAACTATTATATTGTATGACAGAATGTGCGTAAGATCTGCGCTGGTCAGTCTGCTAACCTGCACAAATAAAAAATATACGTTTTTATTAAATAATTATCACGTACCCAATAGTTTTAGCTTTTAGTGTTGGTGGCCAAAACTTTTTTTATTTCCTCTCAGTTTTTCCAGGCCACGTTGCTTGTACGTCCTACATACGAACAATTTACTACTACTCACCTACCTATAGAAAAATGAGGTTTGAAACCGACAGATTTTTGTCGCTAAGCATTTGTCTTGCCACTGTCTTCGCGCCACGAAAATCTGTCAGTAGGAAATCGCTTTTAGAGACGAACAAGACAAGTAGGTAACTGTTTAATTTAGCGTCTCTTAATTTAGTTAACTTAAGTGGTAACCTCAAACTAACTAAAACGCTTTAACGAGTAATGAAGTTAACTTTTGAATTAATCGTGTAAGTATATCTATGATACAAACTTATACGAGTCCAAAAAACTCAGCAGACGGCTTTTAAGGAAGCAGTCTTTTTCCATGACCATGAGGAAAACATACGTGTTATAAGTATGAACTTAAAATCTATTGTAGGAAGGCTACATGCGATAATCTTAGATTGAATTGTATAATTGAGATGCAGGTATTAGAGTATTTGTAATCAGTTTATTCTGATATATACCTTTACACGCTCATTTAAGTATTCGATTGGGTTGAACGTATAAAACAATAACTTATTACTTTTACGACCGTTTGTTTCGAAGATGACATTCTGGCTCCATAATAATGGAGGTTTTGATAGAAATATTCAAAATTTTGTTTCTTAAATTAGTTAGTCAATTAAATATGTTAATTAATTTTACGTTAAGTAGACATGTAGGCAGTAATTAATAAAATAGTATTGTACTAGTTCAATATTTATAGCTTCATGTTCTGTTCTTATTTGTTATTTTAAAGTATATAATAATACATAGGTACTATTTACATTATGAACTTAACTAAATTACAAAAATAGGTAACCCTAAGCGATTTAAAGAGAACGATCCCTAAACGTAATCATTAATATCCTAATTAAAGTTTACCTAGTTTGTACTTATTGAACTCTCGATTCTCGGTTTTGTAATAGGCACTTATTACAAAACCCACAAGACCTGGGTTGCTATAATAAATCCCGTTGGATGGATATTAACAGCCCCGGATCTAGGGGGGGGCAAGCCGGGGCCTATGCCCCGGGCGGCAAATTCAGGGGGCGGCAAAATCAGGTGGCTGCCAAATTCAAACTTCACAGTCCAATGGTGCAGGGTGTGCGAACAACCCGGGCGCCTCGGTCTCAGGGGCGCCGCGGGACGCCCCACCACCACGAAATTTCGATGAAATTACACCCATTTGATAAGGAAGTTCCACATTGTATAATGATACTGACAAGCAAAGTTTCTAAATTAAAAAAAAAACTAAAAAACACGCTTTTTATAGAAAAACGAACTAAAAAATAGGAAATAAATTTTAATGAATTTAAATTAAGAAAACAGTGTTAAAAATTTCAATGAATATAAATTAATAATAGTGTGAATACAAAAAAAAAAATATTTAAAAAAAGCGTGAAATTTTTGCTTTTTAGTGTTTTGGGGACTCGGTTTAATTTTTTTGTAAAAAGGTTATTTATTTAAAGCTTTTCAGTGATACGAATAGTTGTCACTATCCATACAAGTGGGAAGTTCTCATCAATACAAAGAATATAAGGCCAAACGAGGTATTTTACATATTCAGTTGTCGAGTTCCCTTGACTTTCTCTGGTCTCCATCATCAGGTCAGCTCCAAACCTTCACTGTTGCATAGGTCTTGTCAATACGAATAATTTAAACCCAAACACGAGGTAGTTTACATATTCAGTTGTCGAGTTCCCTCCATTTTCTCTGGTCTCCATCATCAGGTCAGCTCCAAACCTTCACTGTTGCAAAGGTCTTGTCAATACAAATAATTTAAGCCCAAACACGAGGTAGTTTACATATTCAGTTGTCGAGTTCCCTCGACCCTCTCTGGTCTCCATCATCAGGTCAGCTCCAAATCTTCACAGTTGAATAGTGCTTTTAGGCGTACACCTAAGTGTCAAGTTTTTACCCTATGTATGCCTACAAGTTTTGAAGGTTGCCCTCGATTTCTCAGGGTTTCCATCACCAGATCCTGACCTGATGAATATGGGACCAACTGGCAGCTATTCCAAGTCGAACAAAAAAAGAATCACGTAAATCGGTCTATAAACCTCGGAGTAATCGATGTGTATGTGTAACCTCCTCCTTTTTGGGAAGTCGGTTAAAATGGAATAATTTTATCAAATTAGTGTATTGTCATCGGTCCTCAATAAATCTACAAAGTTTGAACGAAATCTGGCCGTTTAAAGTGGGTCAAAATCGCGCCCAAAGAAGTCGGTTACAAACAAACATACAGGTGAAGCTAATAAAAAGCGTGTAAAAAGTCGCCTTCGCTTTGTTTGATTGATCATTTTGATTATTTTTCACTTTTAACATCCTATAACTAAGTGAAAAAATTCTCGCTCGCTACGCTCGCGACTAAATGACAATGTGTGTGCTGTCTTTCTCATTTTTTAATATTTTTATTGAAGCACCGAATCAACGAACACAAATGGCACTCGCTCTAATCACGGTTTTTTTTATTTGTACATAATTCCCAGTTTAATTTACGAGTCTCCAAACAAATAATTTAAAAAAGTTCGCGCTCGCTATGCTCGCGACTACTTGTTGCTTTACAATATCCTTAATCAGGTACTTTTGTGTCGTAGCCGCGTAGGCTCAAAAAATTTCTCGCTCGCTTCGCTCGCGCAATATTATCTATAGGCACATGCGTTGTCTAATTTCATAAGTCAAATCCACGTTGTCTTATCATTTATAAGTCAAATGTAGCAAAAAAAAATATTAATGGAGTCCTCAAAAACAAAAAAACTTTGTGCTTCCGACTGCTTGTTACTTTCCAGCCTTTTTAAAACTTATTAACTTTTTGTGTCCCCAATTAAAAAATTTGCGAGCTCGCTTCGCTCGCGCTAATTTTCCAGTTGTTATGTGTACTACTCAAAATTTATCAATAGGTACATAGGTGGCGCTTGGGTGATGGATGATTGCACCCAGGCCCTACATGAGCTAGGGACGGCCCTGCCCGCCTTCATATTGATAGCTGAAATTATATGGATGATGAAGGTGAAAATAAACCTAAGTAGGTAGGGGGGGCGGCATTTTTCAGTTTTTGCCCCGCCTAAAAAAAATTGAAGATCCGGGGCTGGATATTAAAAATTGTACTTATGTAGTTTCCTTTTTGTTGTACTGGTGGTTTCAATGCGCAGACAGCTTCTCAATAAGGCGTAAGTACATCAATGGAGTGTTTTCCTTGCACATGAAGATCTGGTTCTTACTGGAATATCAGGCTGGTCAGAGAACAGACCGTCAATTCCAGCATCAAAATAAGCTTGGACCTCAGCAGCCAAGTTGCCGATAGCAGAATTTTTGTTGGTTGTTACATCACTATTGTATTCTTCTGGCAAGAAATTGTTCTCAGCGCGGAATGTGTAAGGATGCACTTTCAAGCCAGCAGCATGAGCATCGCTAACGAAAGTTGTCACTTCTCCAAGGTTATTATTTGCATCACGGGGAATTATGTAGCTCTTGTCTGGGCCCACGGCGTAAGCATACTTTGCTACTTCCTTAAGACCATCGGGAGTAGCCATGTCACCGTACGTGACGCCAGTTCCACTTACAATCTGATCGAAAGGCGACATAGACTTACTATCGTACAACTGCAGGAGCCTTAATTGTGTAATATTTTTAAGGCTTTTTAAATTATTGATTTCAAACGACTGTATATACACTGGTGCGTGAGATCCTTCATAACCGTTACGGTGAAGAATGTCAATAACTGCCAGTTCCATTGGTAATCCGACTGACTGAAAATACGTGCTGTGCTTAATTTCTGGGTACAGTCCAATAACCCTCTTTTGGCTGATTTGTAAACTTTTGACTAAATCAATAATTTCTTGAAATGTTGGAATTTCGAAGGCACCGTTCAAACGGGCATTGCCAGGCCTAATATCAGGAATGCGTTCAACAGCACGCAATGTTTTTATCTCTGCTAGGGTGAAGTCTTCGGTGAACCAGCCACTAATTTCGTTGCCGTCTATGGTTTTGTTTCGATAGCGAGACGAAAACTCAGGGCGTAGAGAAACGTCCGTCGTTAATCCTAGTTCATTATCATGTCGAGCGATTAGTTGTTTGTCTGAGGTCATGACTAGATCAGGCTCCACGTAGTCAGCTCCCATGAGTGCTGCTAGCGCGTATGAGGCGAGGGTGTGTTCCGGGACATATCCACTGGCGCCTCGATGTCCTATTACCAGAGGATGTCAAAATTCTGAATCATACTCTGCAGTGCTTATCGCTGGTAATACAGATGGTACACCGTATACGATGCCTATTATACTATAAACCGCAATCCATACCCGTTGATCCATTTTCATTTTCCTGTAAACAAGCATTATGCGTAATTAAGTATTGCACAAATAAATTGAAATATGCTACGTTGTAAACATCATCTACAATTAGTAACAATAGCTAGTCAATTAGTGTTTTTACGCTTAACAAATCAGTATTCTTAGTTGATCTTAGCCAAACAGTTTATATGAAACATATTTCGACAGTCGTCACTTGTCCTCATTCTTGGAGTAAGCCTTCTGGTGTGACACTATGTGAACATCCAAACAGGTTTTTGATTAAATATACATTAGTGAGTATTTTTGCTGCTGGGCTTGGTTAAACCCGTTTAAAACTCTAGGAACATGTTATGTGCCTCACTGTTGTAAATAAACCCTGAGTCTATACGGACAAAGCTTTTGCTAATAACAAGGCCACTTTCGAATTATATAAAAAATAAATACTTACGTGAACGACGATGTCAGCTTTGTAACTCGTAAATGTTAACGATACATTCGCAGATAGGCGAACTGGGTGACAAGAGGCAACTAAACACAAGGAAAGTACAGACATACACTAAAGTGTTAAGTACTGAACTAATGTATAGAATCGAACCACTGCTTGCACTGGCTACTAAGAGGAAAAGCCACAAGTTAATTAAGTCTTTACGTCCGTCAGTACTGCCGACAAGATTCCATATGAACTTGATTTTAACGAAGAAGGTTGCAGTATTGAAACATTCAATTGGCTGACTGAACGCATATTATATGCGAGTTAAGTAATGTACGAATATAATTTATCATGCAATAAGGACAAAGCAAGATACATAGGAGTAAAGATTTACCCACTTGCACTGTCAGTACAAATTGATGTTGTTGTACCTAGGTAGGTAGCTGTAGTTTTTCTGTTTTATGATAATTATGCCCTTATTTTCCACTCATGCACTTATGCAAATGGTTTCAAGGTATGGATGTAGCCATTTCAGTCACTTATTTACTTACTGAGTTACATTGTTGCAAGTAATTGTTCTTATTAGTACATACTATGCGGGTTTTAATGTTGGTTAATTCGTTATCGATATAAAATATGTAAATCAATTTTTAATATTTTTTAAAATAAGGAATCATTATTTTACAGATTCTAAGATAGAGGTGTAAGATTCGTAATATTTTCTGGACGACTGTACACACAAACACTTGAGATAAAAGTGAAATACGTATCATATCATTTCAGATACTTACTTAGAAGAAATGTAGGGTGACCACCATGTAGAAAATTAGTCTGAGGATAAATGTCGTCATTGTAAGACGGCCATGTTCAGTTCATACAGGTAAATGATATTAAATGTTGGGGAGTATATATAACTTACCTTATGCGTCGTAACTTACGTGAATTGCTTCAGTAAGTAGGTACCTAACATTAATTAAAATTAACAGTTGACAATAGGATTGTTCGACAACATCAGTCAACATGATATAACTACTTAGAACACAATTCACGAAAGATTTCTTACGGCAACGGCTATTCTGTTCTAAAATCTGACAGATAATAAGCTAATCAGTGTAGTGGTATCCTAAAAATATTGTAAAATTGGGTGAACCACACAATTTAATCAAGCAAATCCTGTTAAAGAAAACCCATAAAGAATTGATAACATGGACTCTCGAACGTCAGAAATATTTTATCGCCAAAACGTCAATCTGGAGTTCAGAAGTGGTAGGTCCGTGGTCGTGATCAGTCGCGTGACGAGACGGAACGAGCCTTGCGTAACACGTGCTCTGGCAGAGGTTAACGATAAAGAATCATTGCCCCTATTTACTTATATGTATTTATTTATATTACTTTATGATGTTCATTTCGTATCAATTTATCACGTTTGTAGTGTTGTGGTCAATAATTTTAGATTTCTATGTATTGTATATGAAATCCATTAATTATATAGTAATAAAATTAAGAACAAAATCAACTGCTTCTTTATATATTTTAAACGATTTGGATCCAAAAGAGGTTTAATGAAAGTTTAGTTATTCTGATCAATCGACTCTTTTATTTTCCATAGGATTGATTAATTTGCAGGAAAAGGTGATATTAAAGTAAATTAATTATTTAGTCATAACTATTCTTAGATTTTTTGGTGCCTGTCATCAAAAATAGATAGATATGACAAGATTAGGATCACAACAATAATAATCTTCCGACCCAATTAAATAACCTATATAGAGGACCCCACATGAATATGAATTTATCTTAATACAAGACTACATGAGTGATGAGTCTTCAAAAATTACGTTACGGAAATATGCGATAAAAAGAAACACCCACTTCTTGTTATAGATATGTTGTCAATAAAATCCAGCGGATTAAAAGATTAGCAGTTTAGTTGTAGATATTTTTTTATGTAGAGCATATAACACACAACTAATAATCTACTAGGTACATAGACTAGAATACGTATAATTATATAGATTAATTTAAATATCAACTCGTATTTAAACATCCCACTAGTTTTCTTATATCTATTTTCATACGGGGTAAGATGGTTTAATTAGTTTATATTTATGTAGGTACAGACCGTAGTTTCTAATTAACACTTAATAACAACTATTGGCACTTGTAACACAATTTCACTAGTAGTTCACCAATTCAATCACAATTTCACTAGTAGCTCACCAATTCAATCACAATTTTTAATTCGTACTAAGTCATCTGGCTGGTCCGTAAAGAGCCCATCTATTCCCGTGGCAAGGAACGCTCGTAGTTCTCCCTCAGCATCACCAAGAGCGTCTGGTGATGGATCATCGCTCCGGAACTCGGCCGGCAGAAATTCGTTCTCAGACCGAAAAGTGTACGGATGAACTTTCAGTCCTGCCGCATGAGCGTCCTGCACAAAACTTGTCACTGTCCCCAACTTGTCCTCGTCATTGCGAGGAATTATATAGCGCTTGTCAGGACCTACCGCGTACGCGTACGTCGCGATCTCACGTAACCCTTCTGCAGTAGCCATTTGAGCGTAAGTGAGTGTTGTTCCTTGCACAACTTGGTCGAAAGGTTGACTGCTAGAATCGCTTCCGAAGAGTTGAATCAATCGAAGATCAGTCATATTTTTCAATTCCTTCAAGTTGTTTACTTCAAATGATTGTATGTAAATATGAGATTTAGCATCTCTGTAACCATTGTTGTGCAGCAAATCCACAAGAGGTTTTTCCATAGCGAGACCCAAACGCTGGAAGTGAGTTCCATGTTTTATTTCAGGGTAAATTCCAATAGGCCGGCCAAGACCGACTTCAAGACCTTTGGTTAAATCTATAATTTCTTGCATTGTTGGGACATCCATAGCTGTGTCCATTCTAGCATTGCCTGGTCTTGTCTTAGGTATACGTTCAATTGAACGCAAAGTTTTTATCTCTGCAAGAGTAAAGTCTTCTGTGAACCAGCCACTTACTACTTTTGCATCGACGGTTTGTGTGCGATAGCGGTCGGCGAATTCAGGATGTTGTGCGACATCTGTGGTTAAGCCCAGTTCATTGTCATGTCGGGCGATGATGACTCCATCTTTGGTCATGACTACATCTGGTTCTAAGTAGTCGGAGCCCATGGTGGCTGCTAGTGCGTAGGCCCCGAGGGTGTGTTCAGGGATGTAGCCGCTGGCACCGCGGTGAGCTATCACCAGAGGTTGGCAAAAGGCCAGATCATACTCCTCTTCAGCCGCAGCTGCATCTGGCCTGGTGCGGATGATACCCACTGCAATAGCAGCACTCAAAGCACCGATGCTGGCGACTGCAAGCAGCACCAGTATAGTCATGCGCCGGTCCATCCTCCTTATATCTGAAATTAAATTAATATGTTTATGCTTTTATATATACGAGTTGTACTTAAGTACGTGATATGGTAATGTTTTATAAATATAAGTACTCACGTCGGAGTCACAGCTATGTCAGAGTCTTGTGCGTGTACTTACTGTAAGTGACAAATAAACATTAATTTGTACTCATAAAACATTGTTCAGGTTTGTGATAGCACTAGTAAAGAAATTAATACTCCTTAGATAAGGTTAGATAAGGCTTGAATTTCAATAAAGTATGCTAAACGAAAAATTAATATAATATTATCATACTATTTGATTGCTACTTTTAAATAAATTAGAACAATATTTTTTGTTTTACATGCAAGAACAACCACTACAAGTGTGTATCATCATAACAAACAAGTTATTTAGGTACTGTTTAATTATGTATTAAATAAATTAGTAGTTCTAGATAAATAAGTACAATTTAGTAAGGTACAATATCAGGTACGTAAGTATACTTAGATGATATTAAACTCTAAGGCAGCCCTTTACACTTGTAATAAGCTTACCTAATTAACTTACGATAAATCAAACGTAAAACTCTTTCGTAAGTCGCTTATAGTAATTTCTTAGAGCTTATTACAACTTACGGAAGTTACTTGCGAATTTTTTACGGAAGCAGCATACAAGTCGGTGTACTTACATTATAACACGTTGAGTACCTAATAATGCTCGATTTGTAGTAAAACATGCAAACTACATGCATTCGTCATGTGGGTGGGTGGTCGGCTAATCTTTACAACGACTTTGTTAAATACAAGTGTTGTAAATATTTATCTTTAGATAAAATAGTCTTTACTATTAGTAAGATAACTAGGATTAACCGTCCAACGTTGTCTGACACCAACCAATTGATATTTAAGATTGCTGAAATTAAAGTCATTAATCATGTGCCTTATTAACCATTTTTTATTAATCATTGCAACTATTAGTAAAGGTAAGTAAATTATAGTAGACATAGGTATGTAATGTAAGGTGTCGTTGGGGTACAAACCGAAGCACGATGCTGGGATGATCGCTCCGTGGATGGTCTTAAGAAATCTTCTCAATCCTCAATGGTAGACTGAAGCTGAAACTCTGAAACATATTTTTATAAAAGTAACGTGTTATTTGTATCCTGCAAATATTAGAAGATATTTTTAATGTAAATACATAGGGCGCATATGAAAGCATAATTTTATGTATTTTATGTACTTGCAACAGTTGCAACATACATATAGAGTAAGAAAAGTAATAAATTATCCTGTGATTTTAAATTAAATTCATTTGAGGAACAGCACCGCAAAAAGGTACCAAAAAATAATAAAAAAAGTGGACAGAAAATTAAATTTTAAAAAATAATAATCACATGCATAATAATTTCTCAAATGTAATCGTATCATGCATAGGTGCTGGTTGTTTGCAGACGGATATCCTAGCAGCCATTATTGCAAAATAAAAACTTTTAATAAAAACAAACGCCTCCCTCGGGGCGCCAACCCTCACTTTGTTGACACTGAGATTTCATTGCTAGGGGTGACGCGAATGCATTCTTGTTTTTCATTTACTATCTAGTATTATTGTATTTAGATCGTTATCTTAGGATTAAATTGGTGCGTCAATTTCTATTGTTATTATCATAATTTTCAAAAATATGTGGGCGGGGAGAAACATGTTTTTTTTAAGTGCTTCCGCACTAAGTTGCTATGAAAAAATGCTAAGAAGTCCACCCAGTTATACAACATTATGCATTTTTGTTGACGTTATTTAAGTTAGTATTGTCAATGGTAGACAGGTAAAATTATAGGTGACTTACGGCCAGTTTCTTCATCAAAAGTAAAAGTCAAAGTAATGTCTAAAGTAAAAGTAACGGTCAAATTCGTTTTTAAATAGAAAAATTGAATTTGGCCGTTACTTTTACTTTAGACATTACTTTGACTTTTACTTTGGCTTTAACTTTTGATGAAGAAACTGGCTGTTAAACAATAATAGCTTCGTACTTAAATTGCGTTTATTTATGCACCTTCATAAATATGGTAGTTTTCTGTCAGTCACTCTTATCATAAAAATCACCATTAATTATTACGTGTAATTTATTAGATACCTACTTATTTTTCTTGTAGGTAAACTTGTAACAAGATTTATCCGTTTATCTACAGCTATCTACTGCAATATTTGTAAGTATGTACTAGCATGTTGGTTTTCCTTACAAGTTACATGATAAGATTATGGATTACTTCCGTAATTCCCGCAAGATATAATGAAATTCATAATTATGACGGTTAGTTAATTTTTGCTTAGCAAATCTTATGGCCTTAGGTATTCATCAGAAAAAATATATTGATGTGTGTGTACCTGTACGTGCTGTACATAATTTATTACAGTTAATTAGGTATATTTGATACAGAGCTAAATTAGAAACTGGTCTAAAATTGAATCATGATCTCTAGGGCGGCTAGTGAGAACTAACCATAATTCTGCTGAACTTTCCACAGTAATAATTATTATTCAAAACATTCCAAATTCCTACTTAATTTAACCGCAATATTTGTTCCGTCTTACTTATTTACCTATGTATGTACTTTTTGTAAGGCGCTAGTTCAAGACAATCAAAATAACAAAAAGGTTTTATTCACGTTGGCAACCCTTACCAGTAGTTTAAAGGGATAGTCCCAGTGGTATCCCTTTGCGAATTTCGTTTGTTTTTTCTCGTGTACCCTCCGCCGCAGTACGGAGCCTCTAATCCTAGTTGATCGAATTAATAAAGTTTGTCGTTAATCATTATCGTAAGCTCGAATACAGTGTTAGACATTGATTACAGCAGGGTGAATGGATAAGTCGACTTTATTACGTTTGAGATTTAGTGCCAAACAAAGGAGTTTATTATTTTTTGTTTTACATTTTATTGCGGGTGTAGGAACAGTCTTTAATCCTTTAAGGCCTATTTTCGAAGTAAAGACTGTTTTTTTTTTTGTATATGTTTATTAATTTTTTCCATAGGTAGCAAAAAGTTCTCAATATGAACTACTTAGTATTTATTTGTCATATAGTTAACGTGCTATTAAATACGTAAACAATTTGTTTCCCACGCAATATATCCTTTGGGAGCATCATCGTTGAGTATAACAAGTGCTCGAATCTCTCCCCAGAGACCAGAGACAATTGTAAATGGGGCTGCAATAGTGCAGCGTTTGATTCAATAAACATGATCTTATTGCATTTACTAACCCCTTGCGGAAATCGAGTAACACCATGGTAACACGCGCCGATTGCATTCAGCGGTCTAAGTACCTACTAGTGTAATCGAATTAATCAAATGAAAACATACTTTGTTCTTATTTGTTTTTTACTATTTAATATGAGCACAAGACGGGATAAACTCTAAGAAGAAGAATAAGAAGAAGACTATTTAATATGAGCAAAGCATTGAAGCGAACTGAAAATTGACAAAAGAATGAGAAATGTTTCCTCTATTTGTCTAGTCCCATAATTCACTTAATTTTAAACGAAAGTTTAAAAATACCATTCGCATAAGTCTAAATGAATTATTTCGCACAGAAGTGATGTGTTTAAGTGGATAATAACCGGGTTGGTGATCCCGGGCGGAGCTGCCCCGCCCTCCAACATGGGATGCCTTTTATTTATAACAATAAGTGGACACAAATCAACGTTTTCCAAGACAAATACATAAAAAATAGAAGACAACGCAGGAGTATTGGAATAAATAAATCTGGGTCTTTATAAAAAATCAGTTCAGTAAGTTTAAGTGTGAGTCAGTTTCTAACAACTGGAACTTTCTTTTAATTTAATAAATGCATTAGATTAAAAGAAGGTTCAACTGTTCTTTGGATTTGTTTCACTACAAAGTATATACCTACCTTATTCAATTAACTTTGTGCACAGGTTGCTAACATCGTTACGTCATTAGGTAATTACATTATACATACCTATCAACAGGGTCAACAGTTCAATCACAATAAATTTCGCAAAAATATCAAATGAGTCGGCTCACGGGTCGTAACCTTATTAAAGTTCTTGAGGAGATAACATCGGTCGTCACTCCCGACAGATGTGTAAGTTTGGCGCCACAAAATGTTATTCTATTGAACAATATCGATGTTGTATCGGACAATCGCTCGTCGACGGCCCACCATATCGATGCCATCACCACGACCCACAACAATAATGCTATTGACGAAATCCTATAAACATAAAAAAGACAACATCAACGTTCCGACGAGAGCGTATCGACCACAGACCAAATTAAAATTACATCTAATAGTATTAAATTATAAGCGTGAATTATTAATTTGTGAGCCATTGTCCCGTCCGAGCATTGTGAATAGGTACTGTATAGGAATGATTGTATCAAATTGCTATGTAGAACTAATGAGCCGTTATATGCGGCTTAAATGCTCAGTTTGTTGTATATAAATTCGTAATTGAATTCATTGTTTGCAGAAACCAAACAAAAAAAAAATAGAACGGTACTTGTGATGGTGTTTATAATTAGTAAGTAGGTAGGTATTCAATATAATGAAGTAAAAGGTTAGGCTTTTAGTTACAAAAAATCGTAAGATCATTACCTATAAAACTTCAAAGTCTTTGTTGTTGTCTTAGCTTGATAAATAACACACAAAATGTTAATAATATTATGTCCAAAGCACTTCATTAACCGTGACAATAAGCTATCAATCATCGAAAAGCTCGCAAAACAATAATCACATTATCATTCTCCCATAATAACAAATGTTGGCCCCAAAAGCATAAAGAATCCGCCTTGAAAGTTTTTCAAGATACATTTTGAGAAATATCGTCGCAAGGCTGCGTCCGACGAAACCGAACAATGTAAACTTATGAGTGAACGTATTATTTATTGAAAAAATAAATAAAAAGTAAAACGGTTTGACATATTGTTAAGGGTCCTTATAAAATTATTTGCTATCACGCCATCCGAGGCTTGTTACGAAGAAGCAATCTTTAAAATGAAACAAGAGTACGACTCGAGGTACATTTACGAGAGGCATGTCGGACCAATAAAACAATGACGTACCTAACCGAAACATCGCCTGGATTAATGGTTGCCGTGGATTTTGTCTAAGGATAAGTAATTGCTGTCTTCTCATTTTAATAATCATATGGAGGGACCCACTTCAAGAGCGCTATTAATAATGCTTAGAATGAATTTTTCGAATTCCCAAATGTCATCCAGCTTATTAACCGGCTTCGTTTTTTGTTTAAGTTTTATTTGTTTTGGATTGGACAGAACGTTTTGGTTTTGGCGCGGTCATTCCGACCTTTCGTTTTTTGTCTCGCATCATGCAATCTCGGCAGATGAAATATTGTTTAGAGTTAATTAGTTATCCACTGATAAAGTCTTTTTCTATGGAACTGCTCAATTATTTGTAGATTTTTGTTAATTTGTTGTTTTCGTATGGTCACTTGGTCAGTTTTGTTTAGTCATGCATCACCATTACATAGTTGAATAGATATGTTAAATTCTTGCAAAGTCTTCTACGATAGAAAACATCTTCTTGACTGTACCTGTGCAGCTAGGGAAATATATAAAATACTTAATCAGTTAACATCCAAGTCTTGAGTTAAAATGCAGGTAAACAATCACATCACTTCCATATAATTAAAATTAGACACGCTGATTGAAACTATAATTTAAGCTTAAACACGAACTATTCATCACCGGCTTCATACGTCAAAAATCATCTGCAAAAAGATGCCACTAAATGAATAAATTTAGATTCCAATGCGCGTGATCGATAGACTCTTAGATCGGATCTATAGATCATATCGACTTCGAAAATGGAATGCGTGAGTAAGACAAAATATAATTAATGATCGTCCTTCTAAATTCGAATCGGTCTGGTGCAGACATGTTGGCGTCGTCGCAATAAACAAAAGGCAAAAAGTTTTGTTACTTTTTTCACAATATATTTTTTATTTGTGCATATAAAACGTTAGTAGATGTGCACAATTAATCATTCGTCGGCGTATTGTTGCATCTGTCGTGTCGGCTGTAGAACTGGAGTGCGGCCATTGTTGCCGATGGACCTTTGTACCATTTGATAATTCCAAAAAACATCTATTGCGCCACCTGTGGCATGCCTAACGGTTTCATTCTTTTGAATCGAACTAAATTTAAAATAGATTAACTTATTTGGTATTTAATAAACCCGAATGTAAAAATCGAAGCTGTTTTTAATGACATTATCTAATAACAATGAAACTTCAACACTATACAGGTACTTACTATTGTACTGTTTACGATGGATGCCATACGATAATAATTATTATATCGTTCAATTAATTATAGACAGACTTGCATCAATGATGTATGAGATCCAATCTTTGGGTACAAGTTAATATGTTTCTTTCAACCGATTCTATCTTGTATACAACCGTAGTTGATTATGTCTATGTAGGTAATTTAATTACGCATCGCCATTTGATCTACGCATTGAAGTTTAATTAATTTCTTTTGACACGTTAAACGACGTTAAAGTTATGTTCTTAGAACTTTCTTACTCATGCTGCGGCTGTCTGTATTCTGTTCTATTCATGTTTATAGGTGATATTGTAATGTCAAATCTTCATCAATTTCTCCCATTTTATCTTCTTAATCAGGCAGGTTAGATGGACTATGGACCAAAAGGCTGGAATCTGTAGCTGGAATTATTTGAAAATTGTAATTGGACCCCCAAAAAATGTAGTCCATCAATGTTTTGTAGACTCTTAAAATTTTACTTATATAAGTATGGAGTAAAAGAGCATTTTTAAGTATAGATTAAGCTTTAAAGTTTCCTGATTGCAGGGTGTAGTAACCTGAGCGGTTACCTGCAACCACAATCAATCGCGGCTCAGACGCTTATGACGGATAACGTGTTCTGTCGTGCAGCAATCCGTCACGGTCGGCGGCGCGGGCGCAGATCGGGCGCCCAGCTTTGTTCCACGTGGGAAAACTGTAATATTCAACGAGTATCTCGTATTAAAATGGTTGTTTTTACTGTTAATGCAAATGCCGTGTTGAGTAATTAATCATAGGTCCCTAACTTTTGTATAGTGTCTTTTTGTAGGTACAACGTAGTTTTAAACTTAAACTTGAAACTCACTGCAAACACTAGCCCTTCTTACTCTTAGCGATATTAATAGCTACTTAAATGAGAAACAATCATTTTAAATACACTTTAGCAGTCACTCTGCAATGTTGTTTACAAAAGGCATCTACATACTTAAATAAAAATTGACGTTCCGTTTCGGCACTATGGTTGAATGATTTTCTGTCAGGTCAAATATTCTGTTGTATGTGATCTACAAATAGTTGTTCCGGCTCTAGGAGTATGTACCTTCGTAATAGGGTATTACATGCATTTTTGAAATATATCTTAAATAAATTCTTTAGTCTTAATATATCTCTAAAAAATTAAAAATAATTTTTTTTCTCACGTTATGTACGAATATAAATTAATTGTTTTATCATAATTTCAAATTTCGCGCGTATTTCTCGAAAACGCGGCACACAACGGACGCCATGATTGTTTTTTGGTCATGACGTCATTACGTTAGTAAAAAACTACAGCTGTCAGTAATGCTACTGCTCCACCTGCGTCTTAACGCGTTAAATTTTGGCATTACGCAGATGTGGCCAACGTTTTAATGGCAATTTATACAAATGGCATTATTAATAGCATTAAACGTTAAGCGATAACTCGGGTGTCGGTTTTTTGGACACATCAAAGGGTTTTAGTGCGTAGCTTAGAGCGCTAAGTGATGTTGGCTACATTAATGCCATCTCATTGCACGCATGCAAGGACGAGTGTAGATACTTTGTTTAAGCGGTAACTGCATTTTACGAGCACGGTAATGGAATGGTCAAATGAGAAAGCTTTAGTTTTTAGAATTATTTTGTGTGTCTGAGTTTAACCTCTTTAATGTGTGTTAACGCGTTACTTCATGAGGGATTAACTCTTTGCAGAATTGTACCTAAGTATAGCCAACACGCATTTTTAATGCAATAAGTAACGTGTAGTTGGCCATTGACATTAACGTTAACGCTAACGCAGGTGGAGCAGGAGCATTATACATATTTTGATATGTATTGAAAATTTTAACTGACACTTTTGTTTAGGGGAGAGCGGGGCTGAAAGTGCCGGGGGTAAATTGTGCCGACGCGAATATCTCAAAAACAGAAAGAGATAGATATATGCGATCGTATTGTGTCGCGTAAGGCCTAACAGTCGCGCACACGCGGCTGCCATTTTAGTTGCGTCAGCGACGCGGACCGAGTCGTACTGCATGTGAGGGTCCTCCAGCGCCACGTAAGTAAATATTTTCGTTTCAATACTTTTTGGTCTCAAGCTAGCATTTTTCGTGCTTTTAATATGTGAGTTTTTGTAAAATGTTTGTTATTTATCCTAGTTTGTAATTTTAATGCTTTGTGTACAGTGATTTTTATATGGGAGACAAAATATCACACTATCATAAACGGGGTAAAATGTGCCGTTCATGTGGGGCTGCTTGTGCCGCGGCACAACCAAACCCTAACCAACCTATATTGTTTCAGTATTGTTTATATTTACGCGAGCTATTATGAAAGAAAGAAAATATGCAGTTTCCAGCCTCCTCAATCAGTTGATAATAACACAGGAGATAAAAATGCAGCAGTTTTCTCACCAGAGCTAATAAGACCACTGCCTAAAGCACCTCCCCGACTAATTGGACATACTAAAGCACGTAAAAGAAAGACAGCTGTTCTTACGGACACTCAGAGAAAAATGCTTTAGCAGAAGAACAGGCTAGTAAAAAGAAGAAAAAAGAAAGCGAAACTAAAAAGAAGGTTAAGGGAAAAGGGACGGGAAAATGCAAGGGAAAGGGTAAACAAACAAAAAAGCCGACTAAAAACCCCACTAAGAGAAGAGTATTGCAAGATGACGACAGTTCTGATGACGAACAAGAATGGTTCTGTATCATTTGTTGTGATGCTTATTCTAACTCTGCCCCTGGAGAACAATGGATTGAATGCAGAGAATGTAAGAATTGGGCCCATTTGCAATGTATTGAAGATGAAGAAAACCAAGCATTTGTATGTCCTAATTGTTATTCTGATCAATCACCTGGAGAGTAACTAGTTTTGGCATATTTTTTATTTCTTAAAAAGACTCGAGACTGATTAAAAAGTTAATAATTTTGGAACATATTAATAATTGATCTCATTCGCATAAAAATAAGTACAAACTATTGATTAAAAATACGTTTTTATGTTTGAATAATTACATAAGAAGCTTCCTTGTTTTTTTTTTTTATTGTAATACTTAGTATTATACAATTAAACTTTAAAAACTGTTGATTTATATTAAAAAATATAACGAATAAATATATTATTATAAAACTGATGTGTTTTAATTTCCTAATTAATTTTCATTCATATAAAACTCCCAGCATTATCAACGGCACAACCGACCTCAGCTACGGCACAACTTGCCCCAGATTGGGGTTGGTAGTGCCTTGGCGCCTCTGTATAAAAAAATCGCATTTTCATAAAAACTATTAAAAATGTGCAAAATCTGAAGTTAAATTCGTAAAATAGATTAAATTTGGCTTAGGATGAACCACTACTTTCAGACATAGTACTTGTTTTATCCGAATCTTAAAAGGATTTGTCAAAATCGGCACTTTCAGCCCCGCTCTCCCCTACTACCGTAATGACGTCATTAGCATGGCGGCGACATTTCGTAGTGTTCAAAGACAGATAAAAAAACCTAAAAACTTTAAACTGCAATAAAAAATATATTTATGTACCTTACGAAGTGAAACTAACATTTCCCGATTGCTTTTCCTCTAAACAATCATTGTAATACACTTTTAATTTTTTTCTCATCTAGACTAAAATACCCTATTATGTAGGTATGATGTATATGCAATGTATGTGTACCGGAATTTAAAACGTGAAGCCTCACACGACGAAGAAATAGGTATTCCTTGCACGAGTAAAAGTTTTTTTGATGCCATTACCTTTTCAGATAAACTTAGTGCTATTCACAACACAAAGATAACAGTAGTCTATTTACTTTTTCCCAATTCAACATCTAATTTAAAGATGGACGTATTCATCATAATTAGTTCATGACATTTAGCTATCCTTTGCCTTTCCTCTGCTGAGTTATGATACTGTTCTAAGAACACACCTCATTTTTCTATTCCGTACCACCAACTTTTGAGGGTTAACACGACGAAAAAAAAAACAAACGAATGTGCGACCGGCTTTTTTTCACCTGACAACACCCAAAGTTGGTTTTTATGTACACCATTTTGAAAATTAAATTATAGGTTATAATTTTAATATGATAAGTGTGTAATATATTTCTTGAAGGAATGTTTTGTTGAGATTTTTATCTTATAATAGTATTTATTTTATTTGGATCTAAACCATTTTATATTAAATCGTCCCTTTTTTATTTATTTATATAAATTACGTTAAGTAATTAATGAGTAAGTTATTCAGTTTTTTAACTTTTAATATTTGGTATATCAGCTGGATTGTAAAATTTCATAACGAAACGTTGTCATAAATATTAATCGTATACATTTTTCTTCAGAGAATGTTAAATATTACAAATAGGTAACGTTTTTATTGAATAATAAGCAAAGTTTAAGAACCTTTTGGTTTATTATGTGGAATAAATCCTATATCGATAAGCCTACTGAATGACTGAAGCTTCAGAGCACAAACTGCTTAGTGCTTAGTTCACATTATCCCTAGCAAAAATGGCCTGAAAGATCTTTTTTAAAAAGAGCGGCATAAAACAAAAGCTTATCTCATCAGGTATCAGCTTATAGGCAAGCTATAAAGATAGGATCTACAAAGAAATCGGCACAGATTACAGTTAAACGACCATAGCAATTGGACGATACTTTTTAACGATTGTTTTTTGGCGGGGACAAAAAAATGCGGCAGCGACAAAAGACTATCGTCACAAAGATCCTCCTTACAGATAAAGGGACCATAAATAACACCATAGTTTTATATTGTTATTATGGATTCAGAGCCGATTCCTATAAGTTGCTTTCATTTGTCAATATATATGTAGTATAATTATTTCTATCCATTTTTTAAATCCGATGATAAATTGGGACTGTCTCGATTCTACTTGTCTTTGGTTTTGTAATTTTTTTGGTTACGGGGTTTTTCCATATTGATTTTTTATTAGAAATGTACCTACCTATATTTTTGTTCCTAAACATTATCCACCGACACTACCAGCAAGGTTTGATCGAATGAGACGCGTTTTGCAACATATGTCCTACCTACGTAGTCCTAGTGCTACAAAAATGCTTAATTTTTGTTCCTTCGCTACAAATAAACCGTAGGGGTTTATAAACGACAAAATTTAATATCTTCACATACCATTAGCATAACACGACTATCATACATAATCCACCCTAAGGTTCCAACATCAGCGGCAAAGAAGTGTTAAACAAAATTGTTTTAGTTGTAATAATGAGGGATCGCTCCCCGGAAAGTTTATTAAAACCTTCCATAGAATTCATTACAAGCCTGCTCCTAAATTAAGTTTGCACCCCACGCTTCTCTTAACATTTTATAAGTTGTTTTAGCTTACTTTGTACACTGATTTAATTTTAAACGTGTTATGTGATTTATCGTTGTTTATTAGTAGTTAAGCGTCGTTCGTGCTTTTGTGCGATAGAATAACACACTGCAAAAAGTACCTATATAAGACCATTTTTGAAACAATATCTGCTGAAAAACGTTTTCCTTTCTTACCGGTTTTTTATTAATTAACGGCATTAACGGTTTCCTCGCCAATCCCTACAACCACCACAACGATGCAAGGCGAATACCATATACTAAAAATATAAATTATACAAAATCATATGTTTGTGTATACTGATAGAATACTTACATAGAATATGACTAGGCACTATGTGTTAAAATAAATAAGTAAGTAAAGGTTGAAAAACACCTATTAGCCATACTATTTGTCAGTTATACCTTAATCTCACATTGGTAAAAATCCACAAGAAAGTCACCACTGAAACTGAAATATCCAAATCGCCATTGAAAACTGAAAGTGCGTGCGTAGAAGACGTTTGCCGTCGGGCCGGGGCGTGCAGGGCGGGAGCGTCCCGTTGCTAGGCGACGCGCCGCGGGTGGGCGTGGCAATCGATACCACCCTCACCTCACCCGGTCACCTCCAGGCCTTGTGTGATAGCCCTTATCTTCACCAGATGACCTGCACACCGGTACCATGGAGCACGTAAGGAACTACGACTGTTAGTTAACTTGCTTCTGAAGTCTATGTAGTTTCCACAGCAGTTCGATTTTCGAGCATTTCATGTCTAAAGAAAATTCTAGGTATAAAATATTCAGTAATAAGTAGTAAACACGCACTCAAGTTAAAGAACTTATACGTTGATTTTTATAGGAGCATTTTCTTTCGACAACTTCGCAGTAAAATCATTCGTAATGTCCGCTGAACTTTTTATTAATTTAGTAGCAATACTTACTGATGAAAATATCTGAGATGTTATAAAATATGTAAAGCAATTTAATGCACCATCGGACAGATTGTACCAATATTTGATATTGTTTTATTTGTGTAGCCAATCAGGTTAATTTGTAAATGAAATTGTAAACGAAATAGATTTCGTAGCAGTAAGTATTAACGTTCATATTTCAACTTTCTAAACATTTGAAATCATCATCTATTATTACAATCTAAATCCCCAAGATTCTCTATTGAACTACGGAACTCTATCACAATAGGTACATATGATGTTCTATTGTTTTTTTTTATTAAAGTGTAGATGCAATTCATGCAATGCAATATGTACCTAGAGCTTTTCTTGTTGCAGAGGAAAATCTACGCGAATCGCCAGCACGTGCCGATTTAGTTCTAATAAGAGGCCTGATTTTACAAATTCGTCAAGTTCTTTAATGTTCCTGTCAAAAAGAAATTGAGTTTCCCTTCTCAGTGATGTGGGGGAGTGTGTCGGACAGGCTCCGTCGACACTGTACCTACTATTAGTACACAAAGGTCGGCTGTCGGGCACATCCCGCAGGACGTACGGCGGGTAGGGGCGCGAATTATGACCTGTCAACAACAGATCATTGTACTCTATGACTATACCTGACGCTAATTTCGATGTACCTGATGTTTCCTAGTAATACAGGATTTAGATGCTGACAATACATTATTTGTTTATTGAATTCATTGCTCATCATTTTCAGGCGACGTCTCATTGCATCTAATTTTGTTCATAGTAATAAAAATAAAGGAAAATTCGACGATGGTAATTTCTTGAAAGTTATGTAAACATGGCATCCCCGTTGTCGTGGCAACTAATTAATACAAATGGTGGAGTTCGCTCCACGAGACGAGTCCTGACGGCGTCCTCCCAAATATATGGTCCATAAAACTACGATTACGTTTTATAAACACTACATTTATAACTACTTCATGATTGTATTATTTATTTTACGTAATATATTATGCTGTGGTGGAGATTTTGATTTTTTTCTAAACTGTGCTTTCAAATATTTAAAATTCTCTGGCACAGTACACTCCATTAATTTATAGTATTCGGCCACGTGGACAAGTGTGGAGGCGACTTTTATTACGCCACTACACTTTATAGGGATATTTTATTTTATGACTTATGTTTTGGACTTTATGAGCCTATGACGTTGGTTATATTTTATCTAGTTTTGGTCGATTGGCTCTATGTTGAAAATTACTTGGATAAGATAGCATGTTAACTAATATTTTATTTAGGTAGGAAAGTACAAAATACGGATCATTTTCAGTGGATCATGTGAGCAGTAACTTCTTAGTGCATAGGTACATATTTTTTTTTGTAAAATCTATAAACTTCCTAACTGAACTTTTTTAAACGGAAGAATACGATTTTCATGATTCAAGCAGCTACTGTCTGTACTTGTCTGTCTTTACCAGGTAATACCTGATTAAAAACAATGAACCAACATCTGGAAAGATCCCATTCCACAGTATACGATCAGTGTGATCCGTAGCGCACGGAACACGGCCGGCGCTCGCCGTGGCCGGCCCGGACGCGGCCGCACTAAATTTAAATATTTTAATCCTTAATTTAAATTTTTGACATTTTTATTTTATGTTGGTATTCGTGTAGTTTCATTTTTAATGTTATTTGTCATATTCAGGAGACGGCGCAACTCGTGACTGGCGCCTCGGAACACCATTTGCTGGTAAAATATTGTCAATGAGACAGACTGACGCAGGACAATTTGTTCGAACATTATCCCATCCCCGACCCGATAGCGAAACGTTATTCGGAATGAAGATCGTGTTCATAAATAGAATGGGGTACAGTTGCTTATATACATAGAAGTTCCTTTACGTGAAGTACGGGATCAGTGCCTCAGTGGCACTAATGCTGGGAGTTTTTTAATTGTATCATGTGTCTTCATAACAATAATAACAGATAAGCAATAAGGCAAATTTTTCTGTTGAAATTAGAGGAAATCAATGATTAACCCCGATCATACAGACCTCAAATGTAGGTACCTATTTATTTACTTCATTTACATAATGGGCATTTTTTGTGTGTTTGTAAATATCTACATGCTTCGAATTCCCGACCGTATCCCTGAGTTAACTTTCATATCAATTACTTATGCCTTTTGTTTAACTTTAGAGGGTTTATTAATAGCAATTATGAACCATTAGGAACCATCTGTGTTTCGGATGGCACGTTAAACTGTAGGTCCCGGCTGTCATTGAACATCCTTGACAGTCGTTACGGGTAGTCAGAAGCCAGTAAGTATGACACCAGTCTAACCAAGGGGTATCGGGTTGCCCGGGTAACTGGGTTGAGGAGGTCAGATAGGCAGTCGCTTCTTGTAAAGCACTGGTACTCAGCTGAATCCGGTTAGATTGGAAGCCGACCCCAACATAGTTTGGGAAAAAAGGCTCGGAGGATGAATTATGAACCATCAGGAAGAGGTTAACGACGACTACGGATTATTCTTTAGTTAATACTCGTTCTGAATCACCTGTTAGCAATTTGGCAAAATAAGATGGATGTTCAGACATTTCATAACTGTCAATCAGGAATTTGGCTCAGCATACCTTTTTTTGAGAACACACCTACATATATCATATGAACCTGTCTTCTATTGGTTTTGGTTTCGTATGCCATCGTGGCCGGGAGAATAAATGACCCTTGTAGATCATTATAATACATTTGTAGATCATTAGTCATCGCGCTTGAGGCCGGCGCTAGAGTCAGCCATTACACAGCTTTTAATATTTTATTCTAATGTCCAATGTATTGTGAATATTTAAACACAAACATTGTAACGTACACTTCAATTTGTTAAATGATTAAATATATTTTTCGGTCATAATGGAGAACAAGTGATCTTTGAACTGGTATTAATAATATTAGACCTACATGAGACCAGAGACGGACACGGATTTTATTATTTATTTGTGTGCCAGTAATATTCATGTAAGTGACCCATAATACAAAACATCACCATAAGCCGTATTTTCATTGAAGGTTTTTCGCATAGCTATGTGCTGGCGACTCTATCCAATTCCCCGATTGCCATTTGTGGGTGAATTTCGAATTTCGAGAAAGATTTGAAACACATTTTCGGCTTTCAGCGTCATTAAGGCTAGCTAGGTACTTAAATTTTTCGTTTTCAAATTATTTTCTTGAAGTTTTTGACATGTTCATTTTCCTTACTGATATTTTTTCGTAGGCTTAATGAAACTATTCTTATTTATCAAGCGTTTGTGTAGAAAAGTTATAATTATAGTTTAGTTTAGGGTAATCTATGAAATTTCTTCGTAAAATGATGTTAACTTAAAATTAATCCACCTATGAGTTAGGTATCACTTATGAGTTCACCTATGAGTTTCAGATCGGAGCTCTGAGTTTGGATTGGGGCCCAAAACTTTTTACATTGAGAAAGATAAGTGGATGACATATCTTTCATTAGGTATCTACACATTATCACAGAATTAGTATGCAAAAAACCTAATTTACATCAAGCAATATGAATTAAATATTTAATTAAATTATTATCAGCAATGTATGACACATTATAAATGTAGGTCTACCTTTTTGTATTCTGAATTGACAACAATACTGCAATATAACATCAATAAGTCTCTCAGGAATCAAAGGAATTCATTCAACACATAGATTTAATAGAATTTCAATGCCGCTCATGGTCTGCGCTAGCAAACAACGTCTGGGGTCAATGTTCGATAAAAGTGGATGACGTCACAATTCATTGCGAACTCGACTCTTCATTTCACTCATCTACTATGTGGCAGGTGCGTCCTCAACTTGTGTTACGTAATTTCGCGACCTTCGAACATGACGAGGTGGCCGAGTGGTTAAGGCGTTGGACTGCTAATCCAATGTGCTCTGCACGCGTGGGTTCGAATCCCATCCTCGTCGGATCTTTTTGTTGTTGATATTGGTCGTTAATGTTTATGCGTACTATAGAATACTGTGTATAAAGTATTTGATAGTAAGTATTTTCCCATGAATATTTATAAAGTATTTTATTGACAATTATTTTTCCAATTTATTAGTCATACAGACACTTTGTTTGTTTCGCATACTTTTAAACACCGTTAGATACTTAAAATAACACATTCTTATATCAACACGTGCCTTTTGAAATGTCATTTAGCATGTTATTAAATTCCTACTTGGCTATGAAAACACCCTAATCTATCACAGTAGATCATTAAATCATTTTCCGTCAAATAAGTTTTCATTTACAGTTGACTTAACTAATGTTTGCATATGGTTCAACCGCCACCGCCACCGCCGGCTATGGGTTATTTCACTTGCACTCGTAGGGGACTAGAACACAGATTATATTTGAAAGGGCATGAATAAGTAAACATTTTTGTTTATGGTCGTATGAACGGAGATTTGGATTTCAATTCGAAGTGTGGCTATGTAAAAGTTTGATAAAAATATGTTTTTAAGGAAAAGGAGGTTCTTAGTTTGAAGCGTTTTTATGTATATTTGAGAGCGATTATTATAATGTTTGGTTGAACTGATTTTGATGCGGTTTTCAGCATATAATTTAACACACATAGGAGAAAACTTTTGGTATACATATTACTAAGGTAAGTTTTTTTTCTTAGTTTTTTTCGTATTTTTAATTGGTAAATATTATGAATTCGTTATATACCTACCTAGATACTTACCAAATGATGATAATTTAGTAATTTGCTGGAACCATCTTTTATGTAGGTACCGACTACCGAAAAATCTAATATGCTTTATTTACTGGCACTTATTAGAAATAACAATTCTGCTTTGAAAATCTTATTTCAACGTCTCTTATCAGAATTCTGTCTAAAATATTTCTTATTTGCAGAATTGTTGGAATCATGTCCTTGTTTCCGTTTTCCCTAACGTTCTTGGCTGCTGCGACGAAGAAGTCGGATCTTGCTTCCGTGCGTATTTCTAATTTATTATTATTTTGTCATCTATATAAAAGTGTTTTGTATAAGTTAGGTATAGCAGTGCTTTTATAATCCTAATATTTTTAATTATCAGGAAAAACAAATTGGGCATAAAGTTTTGTACACATTTGGGATAAAAATTCTCTTCTAACGTGTAGACATTTAGGATAAAATACTCTCCTCAGGAAGTTTTGGCCACTTGTATTGTTATAGGTGCCTGTTGAGTGTTCTAATTAGAAGGAACCCTCATTAGTATGATCAAAGTTACGCCGACGACGGCGACGGTATCTCATTCCGCCTGGGATGGACCTGACCCATAGGAAGAATGAAGAGTTCTTTGTCTGTTCTGAAACATAGATATCTATAGGATACTAGAATCTTTTCAATCTAATTCTTCCCTAAGCTAAACTTCTTTATTAAAACCATCAACCACACTTAGATGAACATTTATGTGGGTATGTGCAAATAATTAGATGTGGCGTTAGGCCTTAGTCGCACGCGCCGATCACGTGGCGACGCGAACTATTGTTACTTACGTTATTTATGAATATTGTTCGCGCGGCCGTCGAGTGGATCGCCTCATCGCCGACACGTGACTTCTGTCCTATGATTGATGTACACACAGCTTTATGAGCGCCTGGTAATCTGCATGGGTTTGTGTGTCAATGGGAAGGTGTAATCCGGACTTCTATATTGAAAATGCTATTGTACCATTGTTGTTGTCAAGTTATCCTTTTATATGTAGGTTTAAACTAGTCAAGGGTTCTTTGGTTAAATAGGTTAGCTATACCTTCTTAATATAATTATTATGGAATTGGGAGATATTAAATCTTTTTCTGGTTTAATTCATATAAGATTCTAATCTGTATAAAGTGCCCTAAGCATGTTTATTTCTCTTCGTCAGTTTTACTTTCTTCTTTTAATTCTGATTAATAAAATATATTTTGTTCATAAAACATTTCGACCACTTTTCTTACACCCTTCAGGAATAGCAAACTTGCGAAATTGTCAATAAATTATGAAATACGCATAGTGTTAGCTAAAGCCCACCGATTGGTATCGGAAGTGAGGCGGGATGACGCAGGGCGGAGGGGTGACTTCCGGGTTCCGGCCTACTGCTCCGAGCCAGTAACTCATCATCAGGGCTCGGCGGGGCGCCGGCCACTCTCCCCCACACAAAGAAATATAAAGATTTGTGTGAATTATTCCCTCCGCTTGCAAAAGGGGAAACGCATAAAAAACGTTGGTATGGATAACACATTTTTAAAAAGATCTCTGTACTTCTTTTGTTATTTTAATGCGTATTCGCAATTTGAACTGAAACAGAGACAGTAAAAGTAAATGGCATTCACAGGGTTCTTGGAAATGCGTAAAGGAGATAATGTGGTCTTCTTAGAACATCTACATTAATAGGAAATGTTCTAATTGATAAGATTTTTGATTGATTTAATAGGACTCACCCTTCTTGAATCTTCTTTGAGAGATTTTTCTTTACGGAGAATTGACATAGGTACCACATTTTCTTATAAGTAGAGTACCTAATATGATATCTTTGTCTTCATTTTCTCTCATTTTTGGCTGGCCTAGTGATTATAGTTTTTTTCTCAGTTTGCAGAAGCCTCTTGGTATACCTACAGGCCACTCCACTTGTTACAACTTAACTCTTTTAAACTTATGCAGTGATTTATAAGTCCAATTTCAATCAAATTTTTTACTTAGCTTTATATTTTCTATTTATTTGTATTTTTTCCTTATTACATATTACTGAAGACTGCAATCCAAGTAAGTAAATGGAAATTCATGTTACTTTCCCCTAACACATTTTATTTCCCATTTACATACTATCTGAATTGCATTAACGGAGGTCCGTATCGCTCGCTAGGTGGCGCTGCAAACACTTGTAACTATAATGGAACAATGCGGTTCCCACTGGCCGCCTGATAGCTTCCGCACCTTCGCATAGGAATTCAGAACACGTATTGAGATGCTTTACATTTATTTAAATTCCGAAAGGAAGTGTAACGAACGCAGCAAAGATAAAAGTTTAACTTAGTACATTTCTTTCAATTTGGAACATAGCTGTTTCTTTTATCAGTATGCTTGTGATAATTGCGATGTATAGGTAATTGAAAAATTCTTTAATTATTATTTTGAAGTATATTATAGTTGGAGGCAGTGAATACCACCTTATTGTTTACAGCGTTTTGGCAATATCTAGTATCGGAATAGCGTTTCTTGTACCTCATCCTGGAGCAAAAACAAATGAATGTGAATCATAGCTTAATTTCTCTCCCCAATTATAATCTATCGGTCCACCGGGCGGTTTTTGTAGCACGTCAATAACAATGCGACAGACATAAAACACTGGGCTTTTATAATTTACCGATTCTAATAAATAAAGATTTCAGTCCTTACAGAACGGGGCCACACGAAAAACGACCGCCCGGGTTGCATGTATTAGAATTTCCAACTCTATTGTATTTTACCATACATTCTTTTTTGCACCTTCGTCGAATACATTTGCAATTTTTATTCAGACCTTGGGTCCTTTGAGGTTTTTGTGGGACTGTGATTGTCGCTTCTACCTCTATGATGAACTAGCATCCTCTTGGTTTGCTTCCATTTACTACAGCTTCATCGTATGAGTCATCGTTTGAGAAGTGAATTCTATAAAATAAGCCATAATTCATTATCTTCAACTTCAAATTCAGCTAGCTGTCTACCTTTTCTATTTACATTACAAACAAACTGTCCATAATAGTCTTGACCGGTAATTATCCGAATTTTGAACATGAATACCTTCGGCCCTTAGTTTGTAAACAAAAAAGGGGGATTGCCGTGTGTCGAGGGCTGCTGGGGGCGGGGCCAGGTGTCACTGGCAGGCTGCAGATCTTATCTTCGCTGGGGATGCACGCGGGGCTCCTACCGGCCTACCCGGCCCTCATAACAATATCTCACCCTTGCCAATAAACTTGCGCACTAGCGCTCTGTTTATAGCCGCATCGAACTTTATTCGTTATTCCTTTTTTAGATCTTAAAGTTTGCTACAAATTTAAAAATAAATCCTGATCACTAGCCTAGTAGCTCTACATTTTTCTAAAGAACAATATCCACAATTTTTATTTTTCTATGTAGTCCGACCGAAATTAACGCTGCCATTTCAGCTGGTTGCGGTGGACTAGGTTAGATATTTAGATTAGTGCATCGAATGTAAAGTTTTCCGAACACATTTGTAGAAGTCGCTCAATAATTATTTATACCGAAATGCTTCAGACTCCAATTGATAGTAAAATAAAACACGCTTTACAATGCGTATTAATGTCATAATCAATTATTTGTAGGGAACAGTACGAGCAGCGCATGCGGCGTGGGTCCGTGCGCCGGCGCATTAACTTAGCCAGCCAATTACCCGCAGTGTTCTTGGTGCACTCGGGCCGGTTCATTCCTCCACCACCGCAATATGTTAACATATTTTTTAATTTCTCCATCGGACAGCTAAAGAGGCAATCGCGAGTTCATGCGCAGGAGTGAGATTTATAATAAGAAAACGCTCCTACCGCGCTTGCACCATAAGGATCTATAAATCTTTTAAGTACTGGATCGGCCAATCCCTGTTGAGAAACGATAAATCATCCCTTCGGACAGTAAAGTCGAATCGAATAGTATCGCGCTCTCGCTCACACTCGACGGTGCTTATGCCCTTTGGATCATTTATCATTTCTTTCTCTCGTTTCTTCTCAATGATAAATTCAATTCTCTTTTGGAATATGATTGTTCCTCGTTTTGTTATTGTGTGGTGTTTTATTGTGGGTATCGTCACGGACTTAGGTTTTTTGATCGGAATCCGATCGAAATGATCGCGAGAATTGGATTTCCATTTTAGATTTCGTGACTGGAGTGATCAATCTTTTGCCTTCGAATTTGGAATACCTACGGACTCTTTAGTTTATAGACCATTAAAAAAGTTAACAAATTATAGTGCCATTTTAAATTCATGAGTAATATGTAATTATTTTACTTAATGTTTTCTTTTTTCATGGCAATTGAAAATAGTTTATAAATATTTTCAAGATTTATTAGGACGCACATTAAGAAACTACCAACATGAAGAATTTAAGAATATCTAAAACTTTGCAAATAGTTTTCAGTTGCATTGCGGCATTTAGGGAAAAAAGGTTTTTTCAATGTAAAGGAAGCTGTATGAAATCGAAATATTTGTTTATTTTATTTCTTGCTATTTACACGGCTGTAGAAAAGACAACAATTTCATCTTAAAATAACTTAAAATACGTAATGTTTTCTCAGTCAAATAGGTAGGTAATAATATAGGTACACTTTTAACTTCTTTCACTATCTAAAACGTCGGTCCGTGAAAAAATAGCACTATGTTCAATATAAATATTCATAATATAGTTGAAGAGTCCATAGCACGATGAAGTAGCAACACTTGTGTGAAATGTACAAAGAAATAAAACCCTTATCTCTACTATCACTGGGCATTTCCTTAAATATAATATATTTTACAGCGTACTATCTAACTTAAAACTATGAATTTACATACATTTTACAACCTATAAAATCGTAGTTTTTATTAGACTTCGGTGCTTTGGCCATGCTGATCATTATAATTTTATGTTACAAGTCTCGTTTCATATTTGCTATTAGTAGTACCTACGTCTGTTGTCGCCGACAATGTTGCCTCTTTATAATATACCTGTTCATAAGTGAATTTAAAGTATTTTATAACAAGTTTACTGTATATATAATTATCTATGTGTAAAGCTGAAACGTATGAATATTTAATTATTTTCGGTTCGCATTTAGCAATACATCTGTTTGTACGAATCTTTATTCTACACAAAGGCTACAATAAATCACTGTCAACAATTGCAGTAAGTTGACAAAATTGTTTGTTGTACAGTGCCCAGTGCATCGTGTCCCTGGACATCACAAATGCTCCCAACACACAATACTTATTCAATAAAGAAATCGTGTTCCAAAAAATAATAAGACACTTTTCATCGTTAAAATGTTTACAGGAAATATATGACGTGCTGTAAAGCATTCAAATAGCGGCCATTGTTTACAACTCAGTGTTTTACAGCAAACAACAGAACCTGTGACATAAGATTCTATTGTTCACAGTTTACATTGTCACCACGCTTTCAAATAACTCTTTCTTAACAGTAGACCCAAATATTAAATATCTCTCGGACGGCTGACGTTTGGCGATGATTTAGAAATGGTCGGATTGACTATGGACTAATTAGATTTATAATAAGCGTAACACATTGAAAACAATACTGTTCCGGAGCGCATTAGTGAACTTTTCATTCCACGTCTTTTGCAGACACGCTCCCGAGTACCAATCATCTATTAATCAAAATATTTGCTAACCTTAACAAGCAAAACTCATGCATGTATGATTGTTGGTGCTCATGTCGGCTGAATACTGGTTAATTCGTCGAATGAAGAGTTCGCTAAGCGCGATGCGGTCAGTAGGCGGCGGCCGCGCCCGAATGGTGCATCAAGTGGTGGTGGTGGTAGGACTCCTGCGTAGGGCACCACCAGTCGGGCACACCGTGTGGCATCGCCGGCGCCGGCTGCTGGAACTGCGTCCAGTGGCCGCCGAAGCCCAGCTTGTTGTCCATCACACCGTTTCCTCCGATATTAGTGAGATGAGGAGGTTGGTTGTGATGCGGCGGGGCGGGTGGTCGCTCGTACGACTTTTGGTCGTGTGGGTTGAGGTATTTGTCGTTGAGGCTCTCCAGCTTGTCCGTGATGGAGGGGTGGTGGTGTGGGTGGTGCTGCGGCGCGGGGGCCGGCGGCGGGGGCAGGGGCGCGGCGGGGCTGGCGGCGCCGGCGGTCACGCTCACGCTGCCGGCTGACGAGGAGTCGTCGCCGTCGCTGTCGTACCGCGGGGACGCGTCGCCCGCCGCTCCGTGCACCTTCATGTGCTTGCGCAGCGAGGAGGGATGCGTGTACGACTTGTCGCAGCCGTGGACGCGGCAGTTGTACGGCTTGTCTGATGTGTGCACGTGTGAATGCTTCTTCCTGTCCGAGGAGTTCGCGAACCGTCGGTCGCAGCCCGCGTACTCGCATTTGAACGGTTTTTCTCCTGATAACAAAAAAAAAACACCATTTAAGTAAAATACACACATATTTAGATGTTAGACAGTTGTAAAATTTTAACTAGACAGGAAACTATAAATTATATTTATTTGGACCACTTTTTTGTCACAAGCGCAACCAGTGAGGATGCTAAAATGTTCACTTGTGCATAAGTAAATTAAGCAGATCTACAAATTATAACTTTGGATAATCCAAAATAAGTATATCCTTAAAAAGTTGGTAATGATCACTTATTAGAATAACTTGCACATAACCGTGAACAAACAATGAACTGGCAGTGCACATGTATCTAGCACTATGTATTAATGATTATAATAACAAAACATAGTTATGTATGCACACACGTACAAAAATAGACATTGGTCATGTTATAAGCGAGCACGTCGGCAATTAGATAACCGCCCGCCACTAAATCCACAGTTAAGAAAAACATCCACCACATCCAAGTACGCGAATGTCCAATCACGTCGTAAATAACCAGATTTGCTCGTTGTTTATAGTTTACGAGCATAAATAAATATTCACAACAATTGCACGGGATACTTAACACGGCTATAAATCATATTTATAAGACGACTTTGTCACATTCCCGTAACAAAGCCTGGAGTAGCAGGCCGTATGGCACTTTCAACCTTATTGTTACGACAAATGATATATTTTTGTGTTGACATTTCAATAAGCCGTGTAGCTGTGACAATAGCAGCTCAACATCCGTTTTACTCCTGATAACTTGATGATGAACGTGAACAATGGTGATAATCTCCTCAGAATGCTGTTATCACACCGATGGTATCTTATTTACAGGATAAATGTTCTGGTTTACCTGCTTAACTTTTGACTTGTTTGTAAATGCCATGGATATGCATGGGTTAAAAATACTATGGGGGTTCTTAAAAAAATGACGGAATATTGTTTGAATTGGTTTGAAATTGTTTCAGACGTTCCAACGAATTATTTGAAGGCAAAGTTGGCATTACATTAAGTCTGAAATCAAATACAGTCAAATACGAAATCACACGCATTTTCTCGTACGTGATACCTGGATGACCCTATTTTTTTCTCACTTTTTTGCGCTACCAACCAACTAGCTACTATTGATCCTCACAAGTTCACCGAATCGTATGAGATGATATTCAATAAAATACATTACAAGTAGGCAGACGGTTTGGTGACCGCACCACAATGTAGCATTACTATTATATTGTCGTGTTTACAAATAAACCTCTTCGGTTGTAATCCTGCGCATTGTGTTTGAAATATGAAGATTTTTGAGGAGCCACAGATGCTAATCTCAAGTGTCTGTTAACGCTACAATAATAGAGCTCTTTAGGCGTTCCCTTACCACAATTTTTGTATACAGTATGAACGGATCGCACGTTTTCAATGGAGTGATACTTCCTTTCTTATTCAGTGTTCCATTACAAATATTTGTACTCTATTCTCTAGCGTACTTGGTGAGAATAGTGCCAATTCAGATGAGGAATGCGAACTGTCAATATTTGCAAATTAATCTTCAATGTATGAAATACGAATAAAGAAGATTAGAGGAACAAACCACTATCCACACAAACCAGCCAAATAAAACAAAAGACAATAGAGGAATAAAAATCACGGTGGCACCATGATGAGGAACAATAAAAACGTCTCAGTTCTACTAATGAGGCTAATACGAGATAAAAGATTCCAAAACATGTGTCGCCCGTCTAATTACTAATCGGGCGTCTCATCTCCGTCGCTGTCGAACAAAAAAGGATCAACCACAAATAGTAATAATTTGATGCATCTCCGCGCACGCGCCGTTGGTGGCGTAAGAGGGTGGTATCTTAGATAAGGAATGGAAGACGTTTAGAATCAGTAATTTTAGAAAAAGCTTTGCAAAATTTTGCAGAATGGAATAAATTCGTCGACAGAGAGATTTTTTCAAAAATGTAATGAAAGCTTGAAATATGTTGAAGGAACTGAATGTTATGTTTCCACGAACAAAGTTTATTAATAGCCAAGTAAACAGAAATCATGTTTGAAATGGCTTCTTTGAACATTTAGTGTCAAAACAAAAACAAAGTGAACACAAGTCGGGAATGCACTTCGTGAATTCGTCGCGTTCCGAGGCGGGACACCGGCTAGGGTCAGATGCTTATCTTAAACGGCTGTATCACCCACAGGAGACACTTTTTTGTTACTATATTATTATCGATGTGAAACTTTATCTCCTGTTTTTTCCTAAAACAACTCTTTTGAATGATCGAATCAATATAAATGTTAACTATACTAAACATATGTTTAGATTGAAAAGAAAATCGACGCTTCAGAAGTGATTTTAACCGATTTTAGGTTAAGTCAATTTTAATAGCATTAAACGGTCCGCAAGTAAAGCACGAACAAATCCACAGTTGGCACACCGCCTAGCCCGAATTACTCTGCGGTATTAAGTTTCAAATCGCTACTTAAGAGCGCTCCGCTGTGAAAACAAGCTTTTTAGAAATAGCACGGGCGATGTGTAACCAGACACACGCGGCCTTTGCACCCAAATTGTGGTAAATGGCTTTAGGTGAGTTTGGAGAAAAAACAATCTTACACTGGATATCAAGTTGCAGAACAAAAAGGTTGTCATACAAAACGCTATTTAACGCGATTTAGGAGTGTCATCAAATGAGTGTTTATCATTTGAGTGGCCGCCGACTACTGCCGCGGGCTTGTCATCGCCTTGAAATAATAATTGGGCGACACATGATATCCGTGCACCTGTTGCTTTGAACATATTCATTAGACATTAATGCTGAATTATCTTAAATCAGCGCAACGCTAATAATGAAGATACCACGGAGTTTGGTGTAAATCTCAGACGTCTTCTAACTTACTTATCTTCTTGGGAAGTTCGTAATGTGCCATGCATTCCTTTGGTTTTTAATTTAGTTATTCCATAACAGACGATTAAGCAGATTATCAATTTGATTTAGACTTTAATACATCTCTAATGTTCGTGGTATGATTAATAAGATTAATCATCACTTTAAGCGCAAGTGTGCCGCGCTTTGTTTCAATCTTTATTAAAAGTTACATATCAAAGCTAATTCAATGTAAGATGGAGAGGCGGCTAATAAGCGGCGGATGACTGGCCGATTGCTGACACAGCCGCCTGGCCGCGAGCCGGCTGCGCCAGACATGACCACGCGCCATGTTCTTTCTGACCCACAATACTAATCGCTACATTCAATACACCATATCTAGAACACCGACAATATTCAATTAAAACATTTCGAATACGAACACAACGAACACTAGCGAGCTTTTCAAGAATATTTCTATAACTATCTGTATTTCAATGTATCTAGTGTGTCACAATAACGACTGATTGACGACATCGATGGCACTTCCCCGAAAACCGTTTTCTCTCGCATATTTAAACTCAGTTTCGTACAGCGTGCATAATGATTTATGATGTACCTTTTATCCGAAACGTATTTCGAATTAGAAAGATATATTAATATCTTCATTTTTTCCAGTTCTCAGAGAATACGGGCCCTCGTGCGGGGAGCACAAAAAGAATACTCGGGGTCGGGCGAGCGCATTCGGCGCCCAACGACCGTGTGACAAGGTGCTTTATGCGGACGATTATGAGCAGACCGAATAATGTTCCGATACCCGATAAATATCTGCCAACTCATACAAAAGCATCCCAATAAAAATATAATAGTAAATGTAGCAACAACACGGGCCACAAACTGCACAGTCACATCTCGCTGATAAATATAAATTAAAATGAAAACGTATAGCTCGGGAGGAACAGGGACGGCGAGCGCCCGTGAACGAAAACAAATTAAAACTGATATAACATTCAAATGCGCACGCGCAGGTTAGTCGAAGCCTCGTGGAAAATCGAACATGGAGCGAGCACTGGCCACTCTGGCCAGGCTTCGTATGAGGCCTTTTTTGTCGCGCTGGAGTACCCCCGTGATTCACGACGACGGCCCGTGAGACCGGCCGCTTTCATTACCTATTACAATAATTCACTCATTGAACCTCATTTAATACTGTTTGTTATTTTGCGCCAATTAAAAATACGAACTGAATAAAATAACCATTTTAATTGATCCTTGTATTGCCATAAGTGTCGGACAAGTCATTTACTGTCATCATAACTCGTACAATAACTATTTGCGAATTCAATTCACGATGTTGTAATGCCAGGAATAGTACTAAATGAAACAGGTAATTGCAGCTATACCATCTAGATCTTATAACGTTTTTGCTAGTTTCGTTAGTAATTTATTACACCTTGACATTTTTATGTCGTTTCTAGGGTTAGGTGAAATAATGGCACATTTCCCCGTCTGGCTGCACCCGTGAATTAAACTGTCTTCCCATTGTTCCGTCTGCGAGTGTGAGCACACCATTCGTCTTGCTCTGATAGGTATCTGCTGAGAGTGCACAACAAGGACTAGAAAATTATATCTAGAGCTTTTGGAGAAATGTGCAAGTTGTCACATAAACATTAAATTTTGTCTGTATCGATTTCGGGTTATGATTGAAATACAACGCAAACACATTGACAAAATGTATTTCTAAAGATATCCTCGTAGCTCATAATTGAATTCTAAATATGTACTGATCAATGTTTAGATAAAATACCAACTTAATTTATCTGAGTACCAGAATGTAATTCAATTCAACGTATCAACATCGGTTGAGAAATATTATTATGACCTCTACTTATTTTCTCATCGAAGCTTAGATCATTTCGTTCCCAGACGATTTTGTAGATAAACAATATTGTACAAGGCTGAACATAAAAAAGTACAAAACAGCTAAGCAGGCACAGGGCACGCTCGTCAATCCTTACGTCAAGCGTTTTGACAGCCCTAACCGGCATCATCGCTCCTCTCAGATAAAAAATACAAGAAATAATATCAGAAACTTGACTTCTCAAAAAATTAGGCGGATGTAAAAAACTAATTCATATTTTCCGTACACGTTTAAATGAGATCTGATCAAAATACTTTTAATATTAAGATTAACAATTTATATTTATTGCAGAAATGTCGGTTATTTAATTTGGTTTCCATCTATAAAACGTGAGAAACAGAAAATGCTGTTTTGCTTACGTGCACTCACATTTTGCAGACATTATGCAGTTGACAAAACCTTTAAAAGGAGCTCACAGCCACGTAAGTCGAAAGATTATGGTCGAGTAACATTAATGAAAGATTACGATATTTTCCACCTCATAAACCTGCTGAGGATAACTTTAAAGCTATAAAAGAAATGTTTGTACAATAACCTGCGGGATTTAAGGTAGGCGCCGTCAACGATGCTGCGTCGTGTCACAAGATGTGCGATAACTTATCAATGCGTTAAAATCTACAAAGAGATGGACGGGCACGCGAGCGTTTTAATAAAATGAACTTAAATTTTAATATCAAAATCCTTGGAAGCTGTTGCTGGGAGTCGAAGTCGAAGTGAGATGTTGTCTTACTACAGTCAGACTTTAGTACATTGTTTTCAGGGATTGCTTTACAAAGAGTTATAAAATGGCTGAAAATGGAGCTAGATCATGTGATTACATAATGTTGATCATCATTTGATCAAAATCATTGTTTGGGAAAAAAGCTTTTCTTTTAGTTTAAAAACAAAACTATCATTGTAAAATTGATTATCATAAATGTTTCATTAACAGTAATTTCCAAATGTATCAATTCAGATATAAAACGGCATGACGTTCCAAAAGTTCATAATAAGAGTAATGTCGAGAAAATGAAGATACGTCGTGGACACAAGGGAATCGTTTTATTAATTGAGCTTGTTGGTATCGCATTTCTTGGTATTCGGCCTTATAGTGGAGACCTTACCGTACGTTACTGATATTCAATGGCAAAAGTATGGACCTGATTTGTATTTCAATTTATTAATGGGAAAATTATTAATGTTTGTTGGTAACCATCTCGTTATACAGAACCGAAATTATTTATGTGTTTTCATTAATGACGAAAAAACGCGTAAAAGTGAATCTTGCATAAAATATTTTGTAACCCAAAATCTTATTAGTATTAATTAAAATATTAATAACGTAAACAAAATTCTGTGGGATAACTTAGCTAAGGTTGCAATTATTGTCGCAGCCGTTAGTTGCTCCATGAATATTAATATGTTCACAAATCATAAATATTATAATTTTGCAGCGTGTCGTACGCGAGTCGCCCAATAAATCGGTTATGTTATGTATTTGTTCGGGCCGTGTCCACTCAACACCCACGCCGGATCGTGTTTCAGCCCCCGGGCACATTTTTGGGACAAACCAATATTTCTAACGAATATTAATAGTCTGTTTTGTTTTTATTTGTAACGTGTTTAATTTTTGTTTCGGACGCGCCCACATTCTATGCGCGCCAGACATTCCTTTGGGAACAAAATTTTGATTTGTTTGTGGTTTTGCAACTGATCGCACATAGATAGCAGAATACATTTGGGATTAACGAGAATGAGTTTTTGTTAGCTGAAGGAAATTTCTTGAATTAATTTTGAAGTAATTATATCCTTGCAGGTAACAAACATTCGAACAACTAAGTATCGTTTGAAAGATTCAAGTGTTCCAAAAAGCATTGGAATACAACTTTTTGTCGTCGTGTTAACATTTCGATTGTTGTCTGATTCTGTCGATGCGTTCTATCGAGATTTTTTCGCGAGCGGTGTTAAATGTGTGGAATTCTAAAGGCTGTCGACACAAACATAGCTTATTCAGTCAGTTTTTGCAAACCACGGACCACAGGTGCAATTTAAAGGAGTGCTGTAATAATATGACAAGCATAGCTTTCATGCGATCACTGTGAGTTAGTACCTGCGATCAAGACTGAATCTGTTTGCTGCACAGTTTGAGTCAGAAGTTCTATTTTTAGGTGGAGGTGGCTCGCTTTGTAGTCGTTAAGAAAACGTTGAATATCCTACCTACTACAGATTCGAGCGATGTGTGAAAATAAATATCGGAGATAGTTCAGTGTTTGTCTGAGCCGTGCTGTCGGCGATATCACACACTCCCATACATATTGATACGAGTGAGGTGTCGGCGAAAAAACGCATGAATGATGCAGTGAGACCCTCCGCGTTCGCCCTACAAGACGAAAGAATTTCGCACACTTACGAACCTCAAAGCGCAAAATGTTTTTCTTAACGCATTGAAAACGGCTGATAGCTCATTTAATTTAATGAGCCACCTATTTGATGGGAGCTAAAAAGCACAACACTACGAATCAAACAATTTAGCCTTCAGTAATGAATAAGTAAACCTACTCGCTCGGCTTCTAATAGAATTATTTAAGTCAGTGTTGCCTAATAGAATCGACAAGGTAAATACAGCGAGTAGGTAGCCTGTTAATATTATAATAAGTGCAAGACTGCATTGCATAAATTAAGAGATGACGTAGACAGTTCCTTGAGGTATATTATTTAGATTAATTTAACAAACGTTTTATAGTTTATTGCTAAATTAATAATTGGATGACGTACGTTTGAAAGAATTTATACAAAAACTTTGAAAAAGAACATAGTCAGTATAAAATGCGCGCTTAGATAGTAAAGTGTCAGAAGAAACGATTGTCATAAGATAGTGAGGGCTTGGAGCAGGCGAGGCAGCCAGGCGTAGGCAGGCCAACACTAGTGCTTCCCGCGGCTTCCAAGCTATTGTTACGTAGCAACCGCGCACAATTTATGTTATCCTGGTACCGAGACTTGTGTTACAAACACATGGCAAAACAACTTGCCTATAAAATAGAGGGATGTTACAAACTGAAAGTATGTTTTTGTAACATTATGTGATGGGAGCTATAAATAAGCAGGCAATAAATTAACAGGAACTTATAAAAAGTTAACATCAGATAAGTAGCTAATAAGGTCTATGTTTCGAACGTTTACAAAAACGCATTGATTTTACTAATATGCCGTGAAATACGGCATATAAAAGAGATAAGTGTTAAGGGTTATGAATCTAAACAAAATCTAAATTGTTTGTTAATATAATGTAAATAAAACGATTTCCTAATAATAAGGATGTCAGTAAATGTCTTGGATGTTCCATGACTAAATGATTGGTGAGGGCGTGTCGGACGGATATTGGTAATAGTTCGAATGTGTTCCCGATTAGCTGCTCGTCGAGACCAGGTGAAACAGCCCGATCTATTTGATTGATTGCCCGCTCACGATGCTTATCTCATCTGAACAACGGACTCCTGATCGAATTTAAGATATAATTTCATTACCGAATTGTTTATGAATCAAATCGAAACGTAGCATACTATTTTGAAACTGTACCTGTGTTATGTTTATGTCAATATTTCATCTCATCCGAATCGTGATTCAGTCATTTACAGTCGTATATAATTGTATTTACCCAGGCTGTCAAAAGCAGAACGAGCATAATGAAAAATATCAATAGCATGAGCAGTTTGTTGAAATGACACCTTTCGAATGATAACTATCTGCACACACGTTGACGCCGCAGCCGATCCAATTAGTGTTTTTGTCTATGAACTAATAATTGCTCAAATTAGTGATGTCTGATAGCCATCGCTGTCGTGAAGGCATTTAATCCTGTCTAATAGAATTCAGCAAGAATCGTTGCAGTCCGATGCGTTCCGATTCACGTATCGTGGTGTGGTTAAAGTGTTTTTGTTCGCACTCCGATTCCCTGTTCGATTCACTATCTCTTTGACGTTTAGCGAAATTCTCGAACAGATAAAAACAATTTTCACGTTGCAGGAATGCTCGGGTTTCTGCAAAACGTGTCTTTGCTCGGACGCGCAATTTTTTAATATCCACATAAAGTAGAGCCGTGTTTGTCGTTCATTGACGCCGCTGTGTAGCAATATATTATTCCAGAAAAACGCAGAAATTCAAGTATCAATGTTATGTGTACTTCGGGACAATATATGCAATGGCGAGTGTAGACACTTCAGCGTCGTGTCAACGCGAAGAGGGGAGGTTGCGATTTGACAAAGATATAAAAAAATAAAGCGCTTAACGCTCTCATTGTCTACATGTGTACAATATCATTGGTACGGTGTGGGGTAGCAAGTGTGTGTACACGTCATGGAGATTTGAGCACGTGTGCATGTGTGTGTCATCGTGTCAGTGTGTGCGCCGAGGGTTGTAATGTTGCTACCGACAAGGTCTAGCCACGCCCATGAAATTATCGTTTGTTTGAACACATTTATTGTTTCAGGAGTAGTTAATTAACTTTCATGAAGGTAACGGGACAAGAAAGTATAATAAATACAGTAATTGATTTCTATGGAATTTCAAGAAATATTACTGAGCTTCACTCCTTCCACATTCATTGTATTTAGGAATATGTTTACATGAAAAACTGCAATTTCAAATTCAGATTTTGAGGAGTAACCAAAACATTTGACAATAAAAAACATTAAAAATACGTTGACCGATGACAGTGAAGGAAAGTTTTAGAAATACTGGTTATATCAAATCCCCTCTGATACTGTCTGGTAACTCACACACACGCATTTACTATTGTGTTGGGAACATTTTTTATACAATTTATCAATCCGGGGCAGATGGTCCCGGATCATATAGGCACCTTTGAAAAGCATCCAGCTATTATAGGGTTACAACATTATCATATGGACGTAAAATGGCCGATTCTATGTACAAGGCTCGTTTATAGAGATGATGATACTTTTTTTGATAAGATATAGAATTGCTTTTTAATTACCTCGGTTATAATCTATCTATTATTATTTATATTTTCATTTGTTGATCGTATTTATATTTATATATGGTCGGAAATACAGGAAATATGTAATTATTCTATGCAACAAACGAAATAAGTAATTTAAGTAATTTAGCCTGATCGTGAAATGTAAACTTTTAAATCATTAGTAACAACTGCAAAAAACGCATGAGTAAGTTGGTATAAATACTTGAAAATAATTAATTAACTTACAGGCAATAATAGTCATCTATTAAAGTTCCAACTTTGATTAGGTATTTACAATGTAATGACTAGCTCATCCTGTGCAATCGACTGCATTGCAATCACTGAACATTCTTCCGTGAACACTACAGCAGTTTTCAATTATTGTTAGGCAATTCGCACCTCTTTAACTTCAATTTACATTGATAAGTTTTTTTTTCGACAATTTGTCGAAAACAAAACATGTTTGATAGTGATAAGTCATACATAGTTAATTTATTTGTTTTTTTTTTTGCAAAACGCTTATATGTATCGATTTCACTACCTACATTTGTAGGTTGCATTACATAAATGTATTTGCAAGGAGTGTTTTAGAGTCACAGATCACTTTCCTCAAAAGCCAATGGCAATTGTTTTTGTAAAAAATAAACGTTTTATTTAACCCGTCATTCATTCGTATAAGTAGGAAGTAGTGAATGAAACAGTAACCTGAGCATATGAAGTGTTTGATGTTGACGAGTGTATTACATGTTTGTTTGCGTCGGTACCCGCAAGTGCTGCAGTCGACAGGCCACCGACAATGGCGCGGGCGCAGGGGCGCAGGCCCGCCGAAGGGTTCCGTATTGTTTGCAAAATATTTTGAAAGCGTCATTTTATACGGCATATTAGCTGAGCACTGCGTTTGATGGCCGGGGGACGTCTTCGTCGAATCGTATCATCATTAGAGCATTGTGCAGACCCCTCGGTTGCGTTTCTAGCGGGTGTTGAAGTGCCAATGCTAAAACTATTGAATTTTAATGCAGTGCAACCAGTATTAGTTTATTAGACATATTGATTTCAAATTGTGTGCACGCATTTATGAGCCTCGTTAAACACATGTTGGCCTGTGACTATTTGACTAGCCATCAATTTATGAGATAACATTCATTTAATGAGCAACCGGTGAATGCAAACATAAAATACGGCTTATTACGCGTAATCTAATATTTAAAGAAACCGTAGCGCGTAGCATTTCGTAGCTACGTCTACGCCATTTACAAAATCTTGATACTTTATGTCCGAATTACAGTTAATAAATGTATAAATGAAGGGATCATTTGGCGAGGTGTTTAGTAATAATCAAGTGTTTTATAAAGTGATTGGGTGATAGTGGGCGGAATCGCCGGCGGCGGTTTGACGCCGACGCGTGCTCATGTACCCTCCGGCTTTTCGCTCTGCGGCTTAAAAACTCGTCGACAAGAAACAAGAACTATATTTTAGTACCTAATAAAGATTTGTGATTAATTAAACAATGATTAGTTTATTAGTTGGAGACGAAATTCGTGGAAATAAAATACGGACGCTTTTAAAACGTTTTTCAGTAACGACTCAAAATTTCCGTGGCTTGGCTTTTACTAGGAAAAAAGATATTAATGTAAACAATTGCATATGTATAACTTTCTCTATTAAAAGAATACCTAGACTTATTTATCGCCTTATTTATTTATATTGTATTAAGCCTAGGTTGGAAAATTAAACAAAGCATGTTGTTTGTTTAAGGATACCTATCGATTATGTATTGTCAGAAAGCTGCAGTTTATACAAATGTCTACAGAAGAATCGGTTTATTAAGCTCGCAATTAGATTTCAGAATGGCTCATAAATCGATGGAAAATTGTGCACATCATGTATCAACTACGTTTTCTAATGAATTCATGAACATTTAATACTTACAACATTAACTACTAGTCCTACAAGAGATGGTCATGGTAAGTCTCAAATTACTTCGATCATAATTGTTTTTAATAACTCATAAATAAAATGTATTTTATTTTACTGAATCAAGCTACTGATCAGCAGAGTATCAGTTTACCAAAGTAATAACAATATGTTTAAAAGTCAAGCGCGGTCTGTCCTGATACTATAAAATTATACATTTGAAATTGAAATGAGAATGGATTTCGGTAATACCTTTATTTTGGTTTTGTTTTTGTATTAGATTGAACAAACGATCACACCAAACAGATCTAGTCATCCGAGTTGTAAGAAACCACACATTTCAGGACTAAAATATGTGTCAGGCGGGATTATAGGGTTCCAGTTAAGTTTACCCAAATAAAAAGAAGATTGAGCAACAAACCTAACATTCCAACGCTGATGCCAAGATTGAAGATATCTCAAAAGTTGTTAAACACCCATTAAAATTGGGTGGGCTGTCTGTCATAAATACGTTATTAACCTATTTTAAGGTGAAAAGACCCTGATATATTTGCTCTGGGCTAATTAAATATATAATGATCGGCAGCCGACCCCAGCTCACTATGGTTTTACACGACCTTCGGAGTAATTTATAACCACCCATAAAACAATTCTTCAAACTTCCCCACAAAAAGGTTTCGTCTATTCAAAAGCCCGTATGAGATAATAGAGGACGGGGGCACAGGACAAAAGTCTGGATGCAACACTAAACACTGACGAAGAAGAAAAAAAAACATAAAACCAGCTGGCTTCGTCCCCGACGCCGGCTATACAAATTCCTGGACCGTTCCCTTAAAAATCGATATTTAAAGTTAAGTACCAATACTTTACCAATAACAATGGCGAGGCGTGCGACAGAGACAAGACGCGACGAACCCAGCACCCAGCCCAACAACTGGACATTTTAATTTACGAGCGCTTTTTTTTATCTAACATACGCAGTTCAGATGAATCTTTCGACTTTTGTAATGAATTGAAAAATGGTGTCCTGAGTTAAATGACTTTTTGTCCTTGCTTACTGAGAAATAGACTTCACAAGTCGACGTGGACATTTATAGGATGGCCGTTAGCTCCGTTGTTTGTGCTCGAGATCGCGTTACAAGGATATTCTTTGATAGTTTGTTGTGTGTCACTTGTCATTGTGTCGGTTTTGTTATTGTGGTGCTCGGATATATCGCAACAGTGGGCATCAGTCAGCCGCAGGCGCTGCCGACTGCGGGGGGCGGTTCATTATGAATTAATGAGAATCCAAATGTTTCGCCAGATCAACGCTCGTCCAGTTGAATGGCTCTGATGTCTTACTACACGATTACCGGATGTGAAACACTTCGGTCGCTGCATGACGAATCAATTTTGTCAAAGATAACAGAGTCACTTAATACTTACCGGTACCTCCGAGTGAATATAGAGGATAACAAGGCTTTATATCGTAACAAAGTCATACAACAACCTTAAGCTATGGAGCATAAAAAAATAGGAAAAATTAAGACAAACTAAACTTACCGGTATGTGTTCTTTTGTGTATTTTGAGGTTTTCTGATCTCGCGAACACCTTGCCGCAGCCGGGGAAGGGACAGGGAAACGGTTTCTCTCCAGTGTGCACGCGTATGTGATTCACTAATTTGTATTTCGCCTTGAATGGTCGTCCATTTCGCGAGCAGCCCTGCCAGAAGCACGCGTGTGTCGTGCACTCGGGCCCGCCGACGTGCTCCACCGTCAGGTGCGTCACGATCTCGTGCATGCTCGAGAACAGTTTGTTGCACAATTTTCTCGGTGGCGGTTGTTCAGGATCCAGCCACTGACACCGCATATCCCTTCGCGGCGGCGCGCGCACGTAGCGGAGGAAGGCATGAGGTGCGTGCGCATGCGCGTGCGGCACTAGAGGAGGCGCGCCGCCCTGGTAGTGCACGGCGTCGCCTCGCCAGTCCCAGCTCTGGTCGAGCGGCTGCTGCGGGAACAGCTCGCCGCAGCCGCTGTAGTCGCGCAGGTAGCCGGGCTGGTAGGAGTGCAGCGGGTAGGGCTGGTAGTGCGGCGGGTGGTGCGGCGGCGGCGGGTGCGGCGCGGCGGCGCGGTGCTGCGCGCCCACGCCGCACGCCGGCTGCGGCGACATCTTCAGCCCATAGGAGGCGAGGTGTGCGTGGTTGGTCTCGAGGAAGGCATTCATGGCGGGGGTGGCCGACGCCGGCGCATAGCCCCATTCGCCCGCCACCATCCACGCGGCGGGGTTATCCCCGCTGATGACGGCTCTGGAATCTGCGTCGTCTCCGACGCTCAACGAGGCTGCTGATGCTGTGCGAAATTCACTACAGCCGATACGCTCTCTTTGTTATAATCCCTCGGTTCAATAGTTTCAGCTTTTGGCGACCTGTAGAAAATAAAGAGTTTAATTATAAAAAAATCTGCTACTCATTTAATATTCAAATGGTCCAATCTTTCGACTAAAATGAAAAAATGAGTCCTGCAGTATCGTAACCTTCCGAGACAAATTCAAAACCATTTCTCAAAATAATAACATACATTCGTGCAGCCATAACCGGCGACGAACATTTATTTATAATAAAAAAAATGTGAAGCAGGTACTTTTGGACATTAAATTAAACTGTGGGTAAATTTATAGGACACTTTTATACGCCTGAGACAAAAATTTCGATTGTATTCGTGTATATTTAATTTTAGTTTATTTGTTAGGCTGGCTCCAATCTCTTTTATGGTCGAGGTTTAGCATCGATAATTTATTAAAATAGTTTTATGAATGATAAAACCTGTTTCATCGTAGACAGCGTGCAACGACGGGCATTTTATTGCCAACTTCACATCCCTTTATAATTAATTCGAAGGTATAGTAATAATAGCTGGCAAAATAAACCAGCCCTCCTCATAACAAAAATATCAAAACTTGATAAGGTCAACCTAGAAAGGTGCTCTTTGTTTTATTTGTGATGCAAAATATCATCTGAACGAGACTGAGGTATAACTTCGCCTTGTTGTCTTATATTTTATGAGTCAGGAAGTATTTAACCTTCCTATTGTGATTGTATTTTCAAATGCCAATATTAAATTAATATGATTTTTCCATAGATGACCGATTCATCATGACATAAATATATTTCGTAGTGATTTGTGTCAGATCAGTGTTCTTTTAAAATATAATTTATTTACATGACTTTGTTTCTTGAGAACCTCTGTGGGAAAATTGAATGTTCTCTAATCCTACAATGGCGAGAATCACTCCCAACGTTACAGTAACTTGAACTGTCAATCAACACAACTGTATATTTTTTGTGGGCGTCTACATAATCGCATTATTTGAAAATAATGTTGTTTATGTATTGTTTAACAGTTGAGTGGGACAGGCCGCTTTACCTGAGTCTGTTAAACAATGTCGTGCCTCAGATCTCCATCTAATCTGAACATTATCTGCGAGGCTCCCCGCCGTGTGGTCGCATCACCACAAAGCAATGGGTTGACACATCTCAACAGACGCTCATGGACTAATAGGATTACAAAAATAACCCTTTATATCAATATCAACTGTCAAAGCATTTTGCATCTTAATCCGTTGAAATTAAAACTTTTGACCGGTATTTGAACGGAAAATGTAAGTTTGTAACGGTTTGCAGCTGTCTTTGGAAGGTTTCTACAGTTTTAAAGAATTAGTCATAATCACATTAGCGTGGTATTGAGATGCTATGCTTATCAGTTTAACGGATAATGCCTGCATACATAGGTATATGTGCTCACGGGGATGCGAGCATCATCGCATGCGCAGCTTCCATACGCATTTAATTGGTATTGCTGCGACTAGTAAAAGCCTCAACTATAATACAAAAAGTGGATTACTATACTATAGGTACTGAAAACGTTTAGAGCCTTATCTAAAATAAGGATTTCCATATTATTATGCAAAAATAAAAATTTGATATAAGTAAGTATTGTATGTGGTTGCTTTATAGTTTAGGTACCTATATTTTAGTATTTTATTGTTAGTTAACCACATTTTACCCGCACCCTGAGCCGTTTTATAATAAAATTGTAATTAAATTGTATGAACTTCTAAATTATTATTTTGTTATCTTTATGCGGTATCACATTATTTTACATGTACATGCAAAGTAGATATAAGTAGGAAAATAGAACAATTTCAGGTTAGGTAAATAAATTGTAAGTTAGCACCTGCCAAGTAGTTTAATAACCTACTTATAATTTAAATATTATATCGCTACTTATAACTTGTAATTAACCCGGATTTTATGACGTTAATAACCGAGGACTTTTAATTTTGAAGTGAAACTTAGTTGCTTTAAATAGGAACTATTCAAATAGTTAAACGGTAATAATCTCGTAAATATATTTTATGAAGAGGCTTTCCCACATTAAACGCTAAAATATTTGGCACTGAGGAATTTCAATTTTAAACAAGTTTTATTAACTTAAGTGCTCTTTTGATGTTATATACTGATTTATTGTTAGGTTTCGATTTGATTTGATAAATGATGCAAAACCTTATTGATAAACAAGTCTACCAATAAACCCAACTTTTTTGAAAGTTATTGAAGGAATGAAGTAAGTATGTGGTTATTTGTACTTTCTGTCTGCCTAGGAAGGAGGCAATTTTAAATATGAGTTTCAGAAAAAGCCTATACCTAGTTGCAGAATGTCAACAAAATTAGGTACTAATTCACTATCTAGGAAATCAAGTGTTATGGATCTCGCACAGAGTTTTTTTATTATTATAACAAAAAACTTAGCCGTTCAAAATGTCAGCTATTCAAACGCAACAAATACTTAGTTGCTAATTGAAAAGTAGGTACATTGAATCCTTCAATGCCTTAAAATAATTTAGAGTAAAACTACTGAAAGAGCAAATAGTTACAGACGAATGGTTTTGTTATAAATTCACAAATAAAAACATTTTTAAATATAATCTAATACTGTTTCTAATTAGCAAGAACATAAAAAAAGTAAAATGAAGCGACGGTACCCAATATTAATCAATAAGTCATGTTTTACCTATGAAGCTTTTGATAGCCATAGATACTATTTATATTAAATGACAATAAAACGGTTCGTAAGAAATAATTGTCCATAAAGAAAATAATTGAAAAACTTGATGGGTTTGTACTAATGATAGGATTTTTACAATCCTTTATTTACCCACGAAACCAGTCAATACAGCTTATTACACTGTATTATTAAGAAAAACGGATTGTATTTTTGCTCTTTACAGTAAAAAAATAAAAAGGTAAGTGTGTTCATGAGTGTAAAAGTGTATAAGTAAGTAAAAAATATAAAACTGAAGATTTCGCTAAAATAAATACTAAACATTTACGGCAAAATATGGCGTTATAATATACAGACACAGTTAGGTAAAAAAGTAGTGGTTTTCAGGCTGTGATTATTTTCATCATCACATGTCGTAGCCATGCTTTCTCTTGTTTTGTAATGATCATGGCTACATAATTCTTTGACTATAAAGAGACCATAGAGGTTTTTGAGATATAAATCTCAGAGCCTCTATGTTTAATTCGACAATACGGTACCTACATGAAATTCAGTACTCTCATTCTCAAAAGTAAGGTCATCAAGATCTTTAAGTACAGTTTGCACTTATAATTTTAAACTCCAATCAAAACAAAAAATATTAATTATTGTCAATTCTAATTTTATTACTTACAAAAACTTTAAGATAAGTCAGTTTTCAGATAGTGTTCTGACTTCTAGGGGTGGTCTACACTAAAAAGCATAACGATACTACTAAAAAGTGAAAATAGTCAGTCGTAAATAAACAGAATAGGCGTGTTGAACAAAAAATATGTTAATTCGAGCAATATACGAGCAATTATACCATCATTGTATCGACGTATTGCAATAACTGCTCATTATAAATTCATTTAAACTGCATCTATCAATTATGGGAACATTATACCAATGCTTATAGCTTTTTTCGTCCATAATATGAATGTCTTCTTGTATTGTGGGCGAATGATGAATTTTCAATAAAGCTCATAAAAACCTATCTTGCTTTCAATGAGGTTTACCTAGTACTGTTTCTGTTTATATTTCTTTTATTGAGGCATTAAATAACAGGTACCTACATACATACCACTTTTGTCTGGAATTAAAGCTTGGTAAAAGCCGAAAACAGCTAAGTAAATAAGCTAACACATTGATCTACTCCTATAAGGTATAAAACAATATCAGGGACCCGAATATGTCGAACACTTATGATATTTTCAGGAACTTCCCTAGTTACTCAGTGCTTAACAATTTTGGGAAGTCATGATTTTTATTTTTAGCATTATACCGGTAGGTATGCCTAGAGTTTTGGCTATTGAGATTATTATATACACCACTGTGCATACACCTCCATTGTCTCTTATCAGAAATTTAATTATGCTATTCAGAAGAAAACATGGACATTTATAAATATGTGTAAAAGATGAATGAGGAAAAATGTAATAAACACAGGAAAAGCTTACTTGTTGTTTTAGTAGAAATCCAGTCTTCAGTAAATCGATGTACTCATGAAAATAATCACTTAGTTTTATCTATTAGCACAAGAAAATATCAAAACACTTCACTGAACATATACTTATGTATCTAAAATAAATTTCAGTATCCTTATGTAACTAGAGCAATTACTATCACAGATGTTGGCGCATCGTTATAACAATCTCGTTTCGATTTCACAGCCGCATTCTGCGATAACAGGCGGTCTCGTTGGTAACATAAGTTTTTTGGACAAATTGTCACGCAACGATTTTTTCTCGTAACGATGAAAGAGTTCGCGACGTGTGTCCACTGACTCCGCTGAGGCTCTCAGCATGACTGCGGGCTCCCGCGTCGCCGCCCCTCGACACAGCCGACATACTGCTTCTTAGAAAATATTTTGTACGGACCGGGCCTGAAGCGCCAACGCAGCCCTGCACGCCGCCAGAAGGGCGGGACACCGTAAGCTTTTTCACCCAATGGTGCCGGCCTCGCCGCGGAAATGTCGATGTCTGCCCGTCCCACTCTGATGCGCTCGCTAGAGCGGTGTTAGAGAGGGAGACACGAACCTCGACGAGCTCATAACGATGGTATAACGAAGAAAATTTCTTTGTGTTTGTGTCGTAATGTGTTCGCTTTATCAGATTTACGTTGAAAGCTCGCTGTTAGCTTTCGAGGGCGCCACTTCGGGGCTCCTTATCGGATGATGCGCGCGGTGTGGGTGCGTGAAAGGGACGCATGTCACTCGGGAAATGTTTCGGCTAATGTATTTTCCTGTGGGAAGGAAAACACATGTCGTCGCTTTTAATTTAATACGCGTCACGCTGCGTCGTCGTGTCGTGCGGACCAAGTGCCTCGTTTTGTTTTTCCAAGCATTTTATTTCGGTTATAAATGTTGGTATTAAATAAAGGGTTATTATTTCGAGATACAGGCACTGAAATTTCGTTTTATAAAAATTCATTATATAATTTTCATGTTCAGAATGCTTTATGTAATATCACATATTTTAATTATCTGGGTATTTCTTATAAAGAATATTTTTGATTCAAAAGAAATATTATTAACCTATTTAAAAAATCAGGATTTAATTTCGCTAAGCAAGCAATAATTTTGGTTACTAAACCTAAGTCAAGTTGTGTCATTTTCTTATTAGTATTGAGCTAAAAATTATTAAGACTAAGTATTTACTTAGTAAACATGTTAACGGATATTGCACTGCCTAAATACATTTTTTCAAATCAATTATGTCTAATAAGGCGACATAAAAAATCTAATTGAAAACATACAGCACCGCGCACGATTACTAATTCGGATTTTAAATGTGGTATAACAGAGGCGAGCCAAATATAATTAACTTAATTAATTTGACATACCAAACGTACTTGGTAATTATTTGAGTAAAAAGTAGTAGTTGTTTAGTGGGGGCGGGCCCGGGCGCTGTCATTGGCTGTCGGGCAGGCTGCGAGCGCGCGCGCCGCCCCGCGCACTCCTGCGCATTCTTTTATTTTTACAAACATTTATTTTCATCCGCAGCACGAACGCTCGTGATTAATTTAATATATTTTTATCGAGTAACTTTTCTCACGCAATATGCTTTTTGCTATATTTACCTGTATCGATTCGTTACATCTCACAAAACGTTTTTGTACGCATGATCTTGTGCGGTTTATTCCATTCGTTAGAATTAAATCAACGTTTTGTGAGTGGAACAACATTCTTCCTATTAGTGTTGCGCAGATACTTATTAGAAAAACCAACGGGCCACATCCGCTTGCACACAGCCTGAAGGATTTGTGGCAGCCGATTTTTTGTTCCGTGTTGTACCTAGCTACTGTATAACATAAAGTACTCGTGCGTACAATTAATGAGTGTGTAAGTGAGTAGTGTGGAGTGAGAAAACATCGGAGGTAATTCATTGTAAAATTACTTGAGCTCTTATATAACCTCCGTGATTTGAAATAACAGCAATAACACAAGAGCAGCGCAGTAGGGCTCCAGGTAGGGAACAATGCGCCCTCCCTGTCCCGTGCGTCGGGGGCCGGTAGATATTTCATTAAAATAAATAACGTTATTATTTATTTGGGTGTTTTTCGGCAGCGATGCAAGCTACAAATTATGCGGACAATGCCTCCGCGGGACACCGGCGTTATTAAATGTAGCTCACCAGATGGCGCTGCGCTCCCCTACTCTACACCTACTTACAATCTAAAATCCCTAAATTAGTAAAATAACAAAGATTTCATTATACTTTTAATTATGTAAAGTACTACTGAATTATAAGTACAGTTTGTTCAAATCCCATTTGAGCGACAAACTTAGGTAGGTATACAGATTTAAGAATGGTGAATGTAAACTTGGTATAGTTTTTTTCTGCATTTAGCTAAGTAATTGTAATTACTTAGTCTGATCTCAGACTAAGTTCCAGTAGATATCAGTTTCTTCTGTACCTTGAGTTCAAATCTCAAAATTTAAGAAAAACCCTGTATTGATACCACCTACAGTACTACAGTCGTAAGTATCAAATATTGTACAGTCATATACTGCCACTAACATGTGAAGACATAGAATAGTTCTGAAAAAAAATGTGAAAAGCACCTTAACCAAAAAAATCAATTTCTTCTCTCTCTTACCTCTTCTGAAGAAAAAAAAATAAGTAAGTAGGTACGCATGACAACATTCAAACGCTTTTGACTTTGGTCTCACGTTGATGTCTAACGTTACTCGCAACAGTTGCTACGAAGCGTAGCGCGTAGAGGTCCAAAATTACCAAAAGATTTTACTTTAATTAAACCCACAACGATAATAATTATTACGTACTGTTGCTAAGAAGTTTAAATTATTAATATAATTCATTAAAAAACTTCATTTTAATTCATACTTAAAAATAATTAAAATTAAGACCTTTATTTCCACATAAAAAAGTTAACGCTTAAAAACGAATAAATGAAACAGGTATGTACAAAAAATCCACCTGTTCACCTCTTGCCCCTAACTGTAACAGTAATTAATTCGATTCCGAGTCAAACGTCAGTATTCGATGACTATTGATATCGAGTCGGCTCGTCTCGACTTGATTCGTATGAAAAGCCGACACAAGCCGATGTGATCGATTTTTTTGCCGCAACCATTCAAACGAAATTAGATTCGGATTCGTAACGTTTTCCATTTGTACGTATGCTATATATAAGTAATTACTTATTGAGGATATGTTTGTCACGGTGTCTTGCTGGATGCAAGAATATAGAGCATTCATCATAGAACTTTCGTACGTACATTTTAATTCATATCAAGTGTATAGCATTTAATTTATAAATTATCTGCCTAGGGAGGAATTATTGAAAAATTCATAAGACAAAGCGTATGATAATAGTTACAATTATTAAACAAGTTAACATATTCAATAATAATTCGAATTAAACTGATTTAACCTCTAGAACAAAAGAAACCTACTACGTTATTACTAACGTTCAAAATAAATTTCAGGTTGCGTTAACTTGTCCAACTTTTAGAAGACATAATAATTTGCAAAAAGCTGTCCCTTAGTTGGAGCTAAAAAGTTTAATTCTTTGGTCATTTACTTTTACTTTAAACTGTCTGCAGTATACTTTCCAAAAAAGGTCATTTATAAATTAAGTAAAAACATGTATAATTATACATTTATTTAAGTATTCTGCCCACATTGTGGAACTTGTTACAGTTATAATAATATAAATGTCATGACTTTTTATGGAATTGTTGTTGTTCGTCACGATCCCTTTGTATGAAATTAACTTAAGACTCGAATAATATCAGCTAAGTATGTAAGTTACTATTACAACTCGTAGCTTAGATTTTATTTTTAAGATACTATCCAAGTTCACGGTTACACCTGTATGTTTGTGTTTGTGTATGTTTGTTTTAATAAACGAATTTCAATTATGTCAATATCTAATAGAATATTGTGGTTACGAGTATATCTTATGAACTCAGTACCATAACATCAGTACTCAGGTACCTAACAGTTCATTTAATCATCCCATACTTACATTAAAAGTATGATTATAATATCCGTTACTGCAAAAAAGACCCTTTTTTCATACAAAGTTATAAAAAAAACTAAATAATACAAACTAATGTGAACTAATTACGTCCAATTTGTTGTGGACATGTACAAACATGTAAATGTTGCAAATAATACTGAACAATTAGCAACTTAGTTAATGACAGCTGTTATGTTAAGCACTCGTACATTTAAGGCAAAACAAATTGATGAACATGGAAGATAACGCTCCGGTTAATTAATTGCTCTCTTAAAATAGAACACTTCTTACAAACTTAGAAGGGTAATTAATGTAATAAAATATTTGATAAAACCACTCAAGTATTAACTTTACACTCAAGTTTTAATTTTAAAAGTGACATTTATTATATAACTTTCCTCGTATAGGTATTTACAATTTAAAAACTGTTTAATTAACAGTTACTTGTTTATGTACCAAAATAATGTAAGAAAATAATGGTCCAAAACTGGACAAAAGTTTTAAGTTGCACAACATTTGATGTCAAAGAATAAGCGGACGTTACAACCAGCATCAATCAGACTGGTTAATCAAGTCTCATATTTTGTTGTCAATATTCATAAACAATAAGCTTTCAAATGCAAAATACAGATTGCATTTCCTTCGATCATCGCAGTAATATTAGTTAATTTTCGCTCAGACGTGGCTAGGGGCCCCCGCGGCGGCTCGGGCGTACGGAGGTAGCCGAACAACCCACATACATGATAAGCGATAATAATTTAATATGCCGTTTGCTCCAGACCAAATTGAGCAATTTATACCCGTCCGGCGCAAGCGCATGATCCGTGCACTCCGCGCCCGCTTGCGTGCGCGCAACCTAATGAATTCTTATTATTCCAGTACTGGGCCGTGCTCAGGTAATTAACATTAACTCGTCCTGTTATTGATTTCCTTACTCGATGTACTGTTTATTGCGTATCACAACTTATAATAAACGTAATTGATGAGCGTACCGACTCGCTACTGTTGCAGGATATAATAAAACTGAACTGAAAGAAAGATATTTATTCACATCAAGTATTTCAACGCCTTCTCTATTTAATGCCAAGCAATTACAGACAAAACAAAACAAAAACGCACTTAATCGTAATCAATGGATTGAAACTTTCCACACAATAATCATCAGTTGGAATAGTACAATAAAACATAACTGAAAACGTACAAATTGATGCTGACTCAGTATCGAGTGTTTCTTTACACGATATCAGTGTGATATCAGTCATTATGTCCGTCTATTATTTAGATATTTTAATCAAGACGATCGATTGTTACGCGTAGATATAAAGGAAGGTAATTAATAATAAGAGACGGAGAGAGCGGCCTGTGGCCACATGCCGTAGCAAAAACCCAATGAAAATGGACCGATTAGAAACGGACTCCATACAATACTATGACGTTTGTTCCTCTCAGCCCTTTTTGCTTTGTGCTCAACGTATTTTTGATGATTTGCGGGACACAACAGACACCAAACAAAAGAGAATCGAATAAACAAGTCATCAATTTATAGAAATAAAATTCATCGATTAAGCAAAAGGCTTTTTGGTGATCGAATTTATTACAGTCGAGAGTTTCGCGGAAGTTGTTCATAAATTCGTGGAGGTATCTTGGCAGCTCGTTTTTTATGTAACGAAATGATTAATACCATGTTTATTTCATTATCCACCTTTTAGTTTTTATCGATATCCTTAACTAGTCTTGGAAGAAATGTGAATATCGTATTTTTTACTTCTTTTATCTGGTTCAGTGATGTTGTAATGTTTCATCAGCAGCCCAGCTTTTCATAACACCTGTGCTAATCACGGATATTTTACCGTAATTATTCGTTGAGACTGTCTTGCCTAAATCTATTGGTGTTTTATTATTTTTATTAAGAACTTGCAAAACCAATTCTTGTAAAACACGAGCAAGCAGACAGAGATGAATACTCCGGTACAAATACAATATTTCGCCGGCTGCTCGTGACTAAGCAAAGGTCAAACGTTTAGGAAAAGGAAAACAGTGCAAAATCATTTTGATCGTGCAAACCCCATTTACTGTTTACATTTGTGTTCAAGAACTAACAATAAGAACTTGTTTCTGAGGTGTACTTGTAATATCAGCTAGTTACAATCGTCTAAGCGGCATCTAATAGCTTAAACGTTGTAACATAAGTACGTAGACCTGCGCAACCGCAGCCAATCGCTAGCCGCGGCCGCCCACAAAAACCGATCAAAGTCGCCGCGCCACCACGAATGAAACGCGACAAATTGCTTCCATTTTCAAAATAGACCAATCGTTTTAAAAAACGAAGCGCAGGAGTGCAGCCTCACGAGAAACTCAACCGGTACTAATTGGACGTTTTAGTGAGGAAACCAACAATGTGCAGTGCAAGTTGCTGACTTTACGCGGGGATGAAAGATACAGACCAGTATTTTCACCTCATTTTGTTACTAAGGCTCAATGCAGTCAACCAGACTTAGGGTCTGTTTCACAATGTACCAATAAGTTCTGCACAAGTTCCGAATAAGCTATTTGTTACTTATTCGTAGGATAACACATTTTTTGCGTTTCACGACTTTCGAATAGTGCTATGTGTCACATAAAGTCAGCGATAAGTTATGGGTCGGTTGAAGTTGCAAATAGCACAGTTATCCAACACATAAACGCAAAGTGCACTACGATACGATACGATGACTAAGCAACAGCAGAAAGACCAATGGGTCATACCACATGTAGATACTTAAATCAGATCTGCAAAATATTTAATCTAAGGAAGCATGGAGCTTCCAATGAAATGACAGATCGAAGTATGGTCAACTAGAGCTAACTAAAAACATGAAAATTACACGTTGAGTTTTTGTAATCACTCACGATCTGCCCAATTTTATATGCTCCTTTAACATACCTGGTGAAAGCAGCACTATTTCCCTAATTAAATGGCTTATGTACGATGTAATGTAGGTGAAGCAGGTACTTAGGCATCATATTCATAAAAATACCAGAGAAGAAACGAAGTGTAGTAGTCATTAGAAGAGTAAATGTAATATGTAATGGCAATACGGAGGTACGTGGCAATAAAATAAAAACCACTCGAGCATTTCAAAACGTATAATTAAGTTTTAGAAAGTTTCCTTAGAAGAATATTATCTAAATTCTACGCAAACATTGAAAAATTACTCCATTTATCAATTAAGCCTTAGGTATATGAATAAAATTATACAATATATGAAAGGACTGTCATGCCAAATAAGTTTAATAAAATACAGTGTTAACATGCAAACAATTTTACTCTCTCTCTACTTCACAATACAGTCCACATTCCTTCAAGGCACCAACGTATTGATAAAATTGAAATAGGTACCAAATCAATTTTTATAGAGGTTTGCAGAAAAATACGCATAATTGAGAGAAATTGACGGCATTATCGATATTTGTGAGCAAACAAGGAGGGTGATCAGACATAATGGAAATAATCAGTAAGTAAGAGAGTTGCAAATGGCCGCGAAGGGGCCGTTATCAAGATTTAGGCAATCAGTGCCATTCAGCCTCTATGGATTTAAATAATGCCTAATAATGATTGTGATCTTTGCTGATAAACTTCATGATGTAGTAAGTTTTTATTTATATCATATTTTGTGTGCAATAATACAAAAGCATTGTTATCGTTTTAATATCAATTAACGGAATAACTTTTGGATTCTTATTTAATAATCTTTTACGTGATTATTCTATTGTTTGGTAGACAAGCAATGCAATCACCGAACACCTTTTTCCCACCTTTTACCACTAAAGCTCAAACGTCTCAAACACCACGATTATTTCTTTACTAGCAAGCTTTCAAATTAAGTCAAAAAAACAATATCTTAAATCATCATCATCTCGAGATAACGAGCAATCGACGCTTAATTACTGCTTGTTGGTTTTATGAAGAAATATGTGTTATTGATAAGCGTGGAAGTGTTAATGGAGAACCACCACGCCTACACACGCCCCCTACGCCCAGCCGCTAACGTGGTCATTATTTTCTTTTAAAGAAATCAACTTTGATTTCAATATGGCCAAGTATAAACTATTCAAATTATACTATTATAAGCTTTTTTGAGTTTTCGAGTCCTTTTATTGAGATTAGTCTGCCACATCTACAACATCGCTGCGTTTTCGATGAATTTAAAATTTCGAACAAAGTTGCAGTTATTGGATAATATTATCATGTAATTGAATAATAAGTATTTTGGCGACCCAAGAAAAAAGCTGTCAAATAAAAAAATCGAATACTTTACCTAATCTGAAGTTGTGTAGGTAAATGGTCTGGATACCTACTTACATGGCATGGTCTGCAGTTTTCTATAGGTACCTATAGGTAACTGTTTAATTTTATTAATTTGGTACTACTTTAGCCGCACTTTGTATTCAGATCATCAAGTTTTAAGTTTACGTATGCTCTAATTTATTAGGTTCTCATCGATTTACTGGGTTCGTAAATATGTCAAGAAAGCAGTCGCCATGTCGATTTCGATTAAGTTTTTTAGTCCACCATCAAGGGCAGTGAGCAAGCATTTTTTTTTCTTTTTAAGGTCATGGATGCAAGTTTTATAGGCTTGACTTAATCGACCGTTTTAAATTAATACCTTTTTGGTAAGTTATAGGTATTTGGTAGATATTGAAAGACAGTTCAAGAATTGGCTTTGCAAAACTTATCGCATTCTTAAAGTCCATTTTATTGTAATAATTTACTAATAAGTTGGTAAGGGTCACATTGATGCCTGTTCCGCAGTCTCAACTCTACGAAAAGTTTCTTTTTTTTTTGTCTTTACTATATTCAGAGACTTGGAAGTAAAGTAGCAACTGCCACATTTTGCTTTCATGCAATGTGATCTTTACTTTACTCTTTTGGTTGTTTCCATGATTCAATTTCTTTTGTTCATATAACATTACGTGAACCCGCTATAATGTAATGTTACTTACCTACAGCAAGTTCTGTATTTGTAAGTTTATTGTAGTTTATATCTATAGGTACAATATTTTGTAAGTTTATTTTAGTTTATATCTATAGGTGATATGCCTATGGCGTCTGAGGGTTAGTTCAGCCTCTTTGGAATCTAACGATCTTACTCTTTACGAACCAAAAACTTTTAAGAACAATGTTATTACATTGCGTTAGTCATCAATTTACCGCGAACACGTCCTGCAACCCTTATACCGAGGTAATATAGCCTTGCTAGTGTTGTAGAAAAGCACTTATGGGCCTGGCGCGTTTTTCCCGGCGTTATGGCGGCTCCCGCGGGGCGCTGCGGGGTGCTCCGCCCCCACTTAACGCAATTTATTGCGCGACCCTTTAATAAATAAATAAATAACCGAGGAAAATTCAATGATATACAACCGCGCGTGCTGCGAGCTTGTTCTTTCTTTCTCGAGAAACAACCCATCGAAAATTGCCGTAATTTAAGAAAATAGATTTTTATTATGTTTTGATATAAAAAGTGAACAAACGCGTTCAAACTTACTATTATACACTACTAGCTGGTGCCCGCGACTTCGTCTGCGCAGGTTTAGTATTTCGAACAATATGTTTACAAATTGTAGCCTATGTGTTATTCTGATGTATAAGCTATATTATTGTAAAGTTTCATTAAAATCCATTCAGTAGTTTTTGCGTGAAAGAGTAACAAACATCCATACATCCATACATACAAACTTTCGCGTTTATAATATTAGTAGGATATATTTAAAAAGATATACAATGTCTGTTCTCAAAATACTGACTTCAAAATTAATAATCTTCTTTGTTAATTCTATGGCAGCTTATGCTAATTAAGGGTAGGTATGATACACGAAGTAAGAAGCTGTTTACTTTTTCGTTCCATTTACACCGGTTTCGCCAATAATTCAAAATGGATTTCAAACAGGTCGGTCCAAAAACGTGCTTGATACAGTAGCAAAAATCAGTTTTCTTAGTTGATCACGAACCGTATTCAATGATCTTGAACTTTTATCGTGAACTCTGCAAAATGACAAATTGCGGTGATAGGTAGTCAGGCTTACTTCGGTATTTGGTCACGTTTCGACACAGTTAAAACTAGAAGCAAGAAGTTTCTAACACAACGTAGAGTAGATGTGTAAGTAGGTATATACATCTTCTGAGTAGGTACATACTTAGGTGCCTGTATTTAATAAAACATTGACAAAGCATTTCAATAATTACATTTCATTACCATGCAGCCATTGAGTGTAAATCCCAAAGAATAATCAAATTAGATAATTTAATTAAACACTAAAACGACCATTTCTAACTACTTAATTACCTACTTCAAAATAATCACTAATAAAAGTTCCCACTAATAGGCACTTAATATAGGTACCTACCTAAACTTAGAACTTTTAGGGAAATAAGTACCTGCGTAAGTAGATTATTATGAACATTTTTGATTTCCTACGTTGTCAGATTTAAGACGTAAATACATAACCATATTAGAATACGATATTATAATAATATACATAAGTGGCACCCAGTGTATTTCTATTTATTTTATTGATATATTTAAGCCTACGTGATATATTCGTCACCCACTGCGAAAATGTTAATTCGTTATTAAATACTGCCTAGAAATACATATTTTATAATGGGCTATGACTTATGAAATACATAACCCATTTTAATATGGAAAACAGAAACTTTAAATACAAATGTAATGTACATTTTCAAGTTTAGATGCCCGTTTAGATATTTTTGGACAATTTAATCGACGGCGTTTGATGGCTTTTCGGTCATTACATTCAGTTATCTCGATTAGATTTTTTTACAACAGAAACTTAATTTTAAAATGAATTAATATGTAATTAAATTAGGAGGAAATCAAGCCACGATCAAAACAATTTAGATTGGAGATAAAATATAAAAAAGGTATTTCATTAGATAACTGTATATTTCCTAGTCGGTGGGATTTCAATATTTTACATAAACATCAGACAATCGGGTCCTGAGTCCCGATACCGACGGAGCCGGTACAAAAAGTACAAACTCATTAGTAAGGACCGACCGGGAGCGCAAGAATTAATGAAGGTGAACAATAATTTAGGGTTTAATTAAAAGTGCAGCTCCCCGCGGCGGCGCCTCCGCCCCCCGCGCCCCGACACACAATTATTATTTCTACATAATTTGTGAAAGCGGTAATTTAATAAAACTCACAAGGTACCTTGTCTTAGATGGTTGGGAATTTGAAAATTTTGTTAATAAGGAGTTATGAGACCTCCTTAAGTCCATTGTAACCTGTAGCTTTCCGCTTCTGGTCATGAATTTTATTATTCGTGAATAATAAAGGAAGTAGATACTAGGTACCTAGTTTTTTATTTCATTATGCTCTTTTAGTCTAGGTAACTAGTCCAAAAACGTTGTTGAATCAAATTACCGTTTTTTTTTTCTAACAGTTTCATTAATATAATCATCACTGCCCACAATTGGCAAGTAATTAAAATAAACTAGTTCCTAAAAGCTAAATTAAAACGCAAATAGTTATGCTTAAAGTTAAGTTCTGAATATCCATAGATCCTACTTTATTATTTACATTGCAAGCCCATACAATTTCTGTTGAAATGAATGTTTTATGAGCCCTCATCTCAATGGCTACCTGTCCTTATTTTATTTACAACCTATTTTAAAACAACAAGTGATTTACAATATTTGAAATACCTGAACAAACAAACATTTTGAGTGTCAACGTCTTTTCTCACCGGTATCGAGTTGAACAATGCGCATTGAGTGCGACCCCGGCCTAAAAGAATGACGATTATTCTACAAATCACTGTTATTACGGCACCACAATGCAGTTGATGAACAAGGGGGATAAATAATAGCAACGCACCAGCGATCGAGATGAATCTACTTTATTTCTATGAAGTACGTACTTTACCTTAATTATAAAATTACTGTTTGATATAAAATAACGCGATGTCACGTAGATATTCGTCGCAGGGACTAAGTTAATTAAGTACAAAGAAATACACATATTTATTCTAAGATTTGGTTTTTAAAGTCGTAAAAGAAATATTTCTGTATAATAGACGCAGCATGTAGTACGCACACGGCAATTACCAAGTTCTTTATCGACATCCAATGAATGAGTTAAACGACGGCTGAGATGCCAGCGCATTAAGGAACACGTGTCTCCTGAAGTTTTTCCTGCAGTGTAATGCCTGATATATTTCCCGGACACTTGTCGGTGTAAAAAGCAATATTTGATCACAAATAACAATGCATGTGTGTCACTATGTGAGGAACTCGGTGCTGCGCGTAGTGGCGCGCGCGCACCACCCTTGACGCACAAAACAATGGCGCTGCGACGAAACCCGAAACCGAACGGAAGTGCGCGGACCCCCGGGATGCGGCGATTTTCTTGCGCTCGCGCTGTTCAAAGTTTTCAACGGCGCGGCAAAGAGGGCTAATGGGCAATAGCATTTTTGTTATCGGCGACGCATTGAAGTCAACTCGCGACGCTCATTGTTCAAGCGTATAATTATCCGCACATTCTTTTATTGTTGCGCATAAAATCAAAGAATATGTTATATTCATTTTCCCCTGACTTTTGACTTGGAGCGTATTGAGCAAACTCAATGGAAGACGGTTAAATGTTCTCACGATTTAATGCGTTTAAAGTGCTATTAGAAGCTAAGACATATTGTAAAATTTTAAGAGCATAACTGTTTTTTTCTAGATAAACGCAGAATAGAGCAATAGGTACTTGCATGTGACGCCTCAGACAGCTTAATTTGCTCTTTCTCCGTAGGTACCTATGTGTTAATCCGTGTAATCTAATCCAGATGTTATTTGTATTATCAAAAATATATAATGAATACAAAGAAATGATTAAATAACACGTAAATACACTACGCAAATAAAACGTAACATTGCAATGACACAAGCCACGCTATTTTTAAAAGTTACACATCTCTATTTTATCTTGTAAATTAATCCTTTAAGATAGACGCCACATAGGTATGTATTATTTTCGCGTAATCTAGATTAAAGGTAATAATAGCGCAGTCGATTAGAGGTGCTCCTGCCAAGTGGTGGACGTCCATATGTCGATATTGAACAACGTTTTGTCGATAAGTGGCGAGTACTCACTCCCCTACAATGGGTTAGTCACGTGCGCGTCAAGAGGTTAGATAATGCCTCCTTGTGTGACTATTTCACAACTCTAATCGTTCATTGAATGATTGAGTATTTAAAGGGCGTTTAAGTGATGTCGTTGTGCATGTAGCACGTGCTATATGAGACCTACTGTTAAACATGCATACCCGCTGTAGGCTTCAGTAAGCTTTTCATTCTGTTTTATGAGTTTGTAAAATTGCAGGAGGTGTATGAAATATTTATTAGATAAGGAGTTGTTTTCCACAGTTTTTGATATGTTCTTAGGCATTCCAAAAAAAAGTTTAAGCGTTTTCAGTTGTGGATTGATCGATCTTTCAGTGATTCAGATTCTTACTGCATTTTAACTCAAGAGATTTACCTATAACTGTTGTAAATTCTAATATGATTATATCGAACACAGCGACATAGCATAATGGCTATCTAAATATGTATGTAATGTAAATACTTGCTAAGCCCGTTCTAGCCTCCCCGTCGGCGCCAGCACCAATACATTTACAATATAATAAAACGTTAGCATCTTGTCTTGCCCGGATAGTTGTTTTCTTATGTTAGACTGCCTACTGAGAAAATTCTGCTTAAAGTCCTTAAGGAACTTAACACATTTATATCAAAAGGCATGCTTGCGGATGGAGTATGTAGGTTTGAATTATAAAATGAAAGTTACTCTTGACATGTTGATAAACCCTAGGCTTTTACCTACTGGTAAGTAATTAGGTATGTCGTTGTATCCGGAAAATTCACAAAAAAAACGAATATTTTAGACTTCAAGCTGCGGTAAAACATTTTGAGGCTCCTGAAAGACGGAGCCAGCCTTAAATTAAAAAATAAATTTTAATAATATCTAATCCACGTGTCTCACAAAGGGTTTGTCTAACAAAAAACAACAGTTGATTTACGACAAAGTGTTAGCATCTGTCAACTCGCAACACATTGACTTTATAATTTTCGATTTGTATATAGATATATTAAATACCGTAACCATGGGCGGTTTAACCAGGGCCGAGGAGTAGTGGACTTTTTTCAACAAATATAATTTGTTTGATTTGTATAGAGTGAATGGTTGGCAGTAGGCTTGTATTACGACTGTTGGGTCGCGGCTCAGCACTCATTGTTTGGTGCTCGCGGGTGTCCGCGGAACCCCGCCATTTTCCCCGCAGGGTTCTGCTAAAGACCCAATGCTATGTTAATTCTGAAGTCACCAAATGCCCTGTTAAATTTGTCAGCAAAGAATGGACTCTTGCCCTTTGAACGTCATTATTCGCGGGCTCGACAATGTACCGTGAAATGTTGGTATTATGATTAAACACGATTCGGTATCCGAGGCGTATTTGACGCAACAATAAAGGTAATTTTTTATTTTAAATATATTATTTTTATTATTCCATCTACAATATGTGCCATTATTATATTCAAGAGAAAGTTAAAAAAGCTATTAGGTACACTGTATACGATGTTTTGGAAGTGGACAACAACACGAACGAAATCAATGCGTTGATAAATAGGTTGTATTCAATTGATCCCGAGAAGCTCTATCACTCACGTTTCGTTCGCACCTATCAATTTGTGTAAATTTCAAATTGCTAACTTTTCATTATAAATCAAATTGAAATAAACAACTTTCTTCGGGTACGTTTTAACATAGGCACCTAGAAAGGGAACGCTAGCTCTCTTGAAGCCAGTCATTAGTGATCATATTTATACGTAACGGAAACTGTATACCATCTGTAGATAATTTTGAGAGATATCATCGCCTGCCATGGTGTCGTCAATTAAAACGAAATGATCGGTGTTATGGTCGAGGGTGTGACCAATCGCGACGGACGTGTCCCCACGGACTGCGGAGCTCATTGCCCAGTGGACACAGCGTGAATCTTTTGTCATCACCAGCGAAGCACAGTTATCATTTTACGGAAATATAGGTATTCCTTTTATAGAGTATCGGTAGGTATCTTTGATAACGGGAAGTGTTTTTACATAAAGCAGGTCTAGAAACACCAATTAATTCCCTACAAAACTGAATAGTATGTCGGTCGGCACACTCGTTACCTAATGAAGTCATAGTGGAATCAAACACTAAAACCTGAGATGTCGTTGTTGAGGATGAGAGCTAGGTACCCAAAGAGAAGAGACTGTCTGAGCTACTGGGTTTAATTGCTAAGGGTTACCTATGCTTTCTATTCCCATAAATATGACAGTACAAAGTTGTCCAGATATTTCTAACTATCTGCCATTGGAAGAATTAACGACAAAGGTAAATTAAAGGTAAGTCATAAATTACCAAGGTATCTTTCATAAAACATTATTCAGAACATCTGTCTATATTTAGAAATTTTGAATTTTAATTTGTTAAAATACGATTGTCTCTAACTATATCACGTTGTTGCTGTAAATTATTTTGGTTTTTACATTGGAATAAAAGTGGTCCCGTGAAGTGCGCAGGCGCACCGTGGCTCGGCGGCCGCGCCGGTCAGCGGGGCGCCGCCGGCACTGGCCCCTTGCATAAATACTACAAATATCGGAGAATACATTTGAATACGTATGTGTTATTTACTAAAATTAATTTATTCATCCTTTCGGATGAAATCTCTGGCGCTTCCAATAACTGATAACTGAACACCGATAACAACGTTATGATTCATTCAACTGTATGTTTGTATCCTTGTTTCTGTCTGTAAGTTCAATAATTATGAAGGTCCAGTTGCAATTTCTTCTCAAATACAGACTTATTCATATTTGTTTTAGGTTAGGTACCTACTACCTACTTACCAATTTTGATTCATGCCTGTTTGTCGTGTATTCGATAGAAACTGTTCATATAACCATTAGCTAAAAATAAAAACACGTTAATCCAGGACTCAAAAGCTTCTAAGTTATACCTTACCTGTACAAGACTTGCCTTACAACCATCACATAACTTAGTCCAGATTTGGAAACAGTAACGGTTAATATGGCCACATGCCATTCCACCTTACCATTTACAGGGAAATGTCGGCATAGAAATGGTTCTATTATAACGAGGCCAAACCACTTCGAAATGAATATGTGTGGATATGAATTTATGAACAAAAGTGAATTAATTATTGTTGCATCGAGCTATTACCACAGATTATATAATAGTTACTACGTAACAGATAAATCACTCCATACAAAAAAGTCCATACCTACTGTTATAAGCACCTACAAGTTCCCCAACTACCTACAAATTCCTAGCTGCGTTATAAAATGAACCTTAAAAGCTCGAGCGCTTGATTGTTATTCCAATGCGATAGCGCACAGTTCAGTGACCGCAGCCGTGCCGTGGCCGTGCTAAGGGTTGCTTCTTACAATTTAAGTAGGAAAACAAAGTTACGCTTATTTTAAGATAGCCTTTTTTAAAACGGAGTTTTTAAATAAAAAGTAATATCAAGAATATTTTTCTTTAGTTAACTATTGTATTGCCTACTAAAATGGAGTATGGGTACATATTACTAAATATTACCTAATACGTAAGCATAGATAAGTACTTAAGTAAAGCTTTCGTCAAAATCAAAGGCGGTTTCCAACTATTTTTCGAGCACAAGTGCCATATCCCATATGGTACAACTCCGTCGAGTGTTGATACATACCTAAAATTGGTTTCTGCGTAGCGACACGCGTAATGTTCCGAGTCGTCATTAAGTTGGACCAGAACTATACCTACACCTTACACTCGAGATGTGTTTTGAGATACAAAACTCACAATACGGTTCATATAACTAAGTAGGTATCTAAAGTAAAATAAGTACTTAATGATCTCTGTTGTTAAAATCATAAATAAGATAAGAATTAATTTATTTCAAAAAAATAGAATTACTAGATAAGTTCATAAATATAAAATGTTTCTAAATCTTACAATAGTCGCATATTAACCAACACAACTCAAAACAATCCATCAGTTTGTTAGGCAGCTTAAAAAACCTAATAAAAACCAACAGCATAACAAGCCACGAAATAAAAATAATAATATTGTAACGCGCGCGGCGCGTGTGACTATTGAAAGCCCTGAGCCGCGTGGGGCTACCGGTAACCCAGCGAGCGGTAGGCATTTATCGCGCGCAAGTACGTCGAGTGACAGAGGCCTGCTATTACATAAAAAATAGGTAGGTATATAGGTACGTACTTACTATTCAACTTTAACTGTATTGAGTTTCAAATAATAATGAGATTTCGATGTAAACGCATACCTACGAGTTAAAAATATGTAGGTACCTATCATGTTTCTACTATTTTTTTATTAAATTGCCGGTAGGTACCTAATTCTCGTTTTTTTCGACGAAACTAACAATAAATTCGTTCTCAATCCAGATGCAATGGATGTGTCCTATTGCAGATCATGTCTATGCCTACTTGCAGGTAAGTAGTAGGTAGATATTGGAAGGCTGAAGAAATTATTTGTTTGAACGAGCTAATCTGAATAACTGCAGGTCTGTTTTTAACCCCCGACGCAAAAACGACGGGGTGTTATAAGTTTGACGTGTCTGTGTGTGTGTGTGTGTGTGTGTGTGTGTATGTGGCATCGTAGCTCCCAAACGGGTGATCCGATTGTAATGCGGTTTTTTTTGTTTAAAAGGTATGTCAGTCGGGAGTGTTCTTAGCTATGTTTGGTGGAAATCGGTTCAGGTCTTCAAGGTCATCAGCTCGTTTGCTAGATGTGATAGGAATGTTACACGCTCAGTTTACTTGCAAGTATATGTGGGATCTGAAATTTGAAACACTAATGTCTTTTGGAACCACTGAGCTGGTCTGCTGTTAGGGCACGAAGGTGAGAGACGTAACCCTGAACTGCCTTTTAGTAAACCCATCGAGTTTGGGCTCGTTGAATTTGTCTTGACGAGTTCTCTTCATGTTTCTGATTGACGAGAACCTGATGCTGGAAATGGGATGTGGCGAATGAAACCCTGGAATTCCAATGCGAATGAAAAATTAAGGAGCTCCTTTAAAAAGCGTGAAATAAAATTAAATTGTAAATTTAAAAAAACCCCCGACCCAAAAAAAGTACGCAATAATTATGACAAAAGGTTAAAAACGCTAAACCCTATAAAAAGCAAAAAATAACTTTTAACACTACGTAAACTAAATTTTGACGTGTCGGGGGACCGCTTTTTTCCTTCAAAAATACTTACATAAATCCAAAGATACCTACCTAATTACAACATTCGTTTAAAAAAAAACCACGTATCTAAAGTAATGAATTAGAGCGGTCCCCCGACACGACAAAATTTAGTTTACGTAGTGTTAAAAGTTATTTTTTGCTTTTTATAGGGTTTAGCGTTTTTAACCTTTTGTCATAATTATTGCGTACTTTTTTTGGGTCGGGGGTTTTTTTAAATTTACAATTTAATTTTTTAAAACTTCTTTCAGTGTTAGATAACCCATTTATCGAGGAAGGATATAGGCATTTTTTATCCGCCTTAGGTAGTTGCCACGGAGGGCGGGTGATGGCTGAAACCCTTGGAAAAGTCTAAATACTTGTAAATTCTTATGCTCTATTTTTCGGAACATCCTACCTACTTGCAATCCAATCCAAGTACAAACTTATTACACTGTAAATAATTTATGTTCCAAGTTAATGTTCAGTTTCCGCACTTGAACGTCGCTGTTCTGACAAATTGACCAATTAATCATTGTTTATTGTCGCTTCCATCGTCTTATCGAATCGTGGGACACGCTCCTTTCATGTAATATCTTTGTAATGGTTTGTATGCCTCAGTCGCAATAGATGGCTCAACTAATAATTGAAAAGTTTATAACAGACTTTTTAAACGAATAAAAACGCTTCTTCACCTTCAAACGTCATCATACCATAGCCATACCATAGAAAATGCACAGAGCCATATGTTGACCTATACCATTTTTCGGGTCTTTGATAGTATTTAGATATAAGTATAAGTAGGTATAAGTTAGTAATGTTGTATATGCTTAGGGTATTTAATGGTGGGTTTATGTTTTGAGATGAAGTACCTAAAAATTAACAGCATACACACAAAGATTCAAATACTTTTCAGTGAAATCAATCTCTCCGACCAGTTTTCACGACTTCTATGTTTCCTGATACTGATGACGGTCTGTCTGTGACGCCATAGGTAGGTATGTTACACTTTAAACTATCAATTTCAAACTTTTAACTTACCTAAATACTCGCCTTGGTAACTCAGCGTTTAAGTGTAAAAGCTCAAGAAAAAAGTTCAATTTCTACAAGGTTAATATTATTGATTTCCGAAGAAAACCTTTTCAATTACCCATATTGTACATAATCTCAGCAATTTATTTACAGCTTTTATTATATACTGCGCGAAGGTATAAAGGCCTGTAATTGCAATCATAAATATCTCCCGTGTACCATTTATAACCGATACGGGTCCATCTATTAGATAGGCTGTCGGTACCCTATTTTCATTTAGTAGGTTATTTATTTTACCTTACCTTTCTGTGGGTGTGAGCAATTGTTTCATGGTGTAGCCATGGGGAAGTGAACATCTGTTTTGCTATTGTTGTTTTGTTTATTGCTATTGTTTATTGTTGTATTACATAAGAATCTACCATAGGTATAGCGATATGCCCTTTCTTCACATAGATTCGTGGAAAGGTTCACGAGGTTCAAAGGTTACAGATTCGTATTGGTGAAAATTTCATGAAAATTCGGTAGTTTTTGAGAAGGTAGGAAGACGGACTAGCCGGATTACCTACTTCACCAAACAGATAGCTCTCAGTGATTTTGGTGATCTAGTCATACTGAAATGTCCTTAGTTCCATCGAAGCTCGTGTACAAAATATCCTAAACATTAGGTAGAGATAAGAACTTACCCAAAAAATCTCAATTAACGTAGTTTTTGCATTTGAGATTTTAGGATTCAGGTAGAAAGGTGTTTTGTAGTTTTTATTGGGTTAGGTAATTGACTATTTGCTGGCTACTGGTTATTTTTACGCAGGATAACGAATAATAAAAAGCATAAGTTTTTAATAAAATAAATGATGTTCAACCATTGGAACTTTACACATTGCGGCACTACAATGCAGTTACCTAATAGGATTTATCTTTAACTTAACAACTTACACTTATTATACTTAGATATATAAATAAAGTTTATGTATCCAACATAAATATTTTGCTAAAGTGGGCGGTCGCTAGGGCGTGGTTACCCGGAGCCCCTCCTAAGGAACACACCCACTACGAAACAGGTTCGCAAAACACATTGCTGTGCACTTAATGGGCTTCATACAAATTAAAATATACTTAGTAGGTACATATACGTAAGTAAATATAATCTGGAGGAAGTTGGTAAGTAGTCTAGCTAGGTACCTACATACCGTGGACTACACAAACAAAGAAAGTAGGTAGGTCTACGCTGTAGTTTTAGAAGCTGTAGCCTACAAGTGGTGATTACACAAATCAATGCGTATAGTATACACATATACCTACATTGTATTTATTTGTTTTATCATCACTTGGTCTAAAGATAATACCTATTTGTTTTGCATATATCTACCTAGGTACCTGCAAATAAATAAATGCTTAATTATCTTCCTACCTACTATTAGGAACGGTTAGACTAGAATTACTCCACAAGTAGGTACCTACGTAAGTCGAGGTATGGATACTGAATCATAAAGCAGAACTATATATTTTTGACAGTTAAGATTACAATAGACTACCTATTCTATTATACATAGGTAGTCTATTGTAATCTTAACTGTAAAAGTATCTACTTTTCTACCTATTATAAGTTGCACTTAACATAATTGTGATACCTACTCTAATTAAAGTGTGTATGATGTACCTAATGTTCACTCGAGTTCGGTACCTCCAGGAGTAAAGTTTTATTTACCTACCCACTTCTGGCCAAAGCCCACTTCAACACTGATGAGGAAAGAAAACTGATGAAGGTTAACCAATTCTCCGCACAAATAAAGTACTTTCAAATAAAGACCTTTTTCAGTACATTCTGCTGCTACTTACCTAATTTTAAAATTGTAAAAATTTGCTAATGCATACCTACGGAATGTTACAATCATTACAACTTGCAAACTTTAAATCATTGATTAATCTTTATGAGTGGGTGGGTACTACCTTCAAAATTATGATATCATACATACAAGTAGTGATAGTATCATCATGATTTGCCTGAATTAGGTATGCCAAACACATTCCTAAATAGGCCGACTTCTTTACTATCAAACTAAACAAATGCAGCTAATGTCTTCCATTAAGGTGGACTTACTACGGAATATTTGGCCCTCCTGACTCTTTTAACAATTGAGTTACAGCCCAGCTGTCACATGGACCATTTTATTCAAAGACACCACAAAAATTACTGCTCCATTTAACTCGTCTTTTTTTTCAATAACATCGCTTAACATAGAATTTGCACATCTAAGTCGTCATAAACGTTCATTCGGCGAGTGCGCGTGCGACGACGGGAGATCTCTATATGTGGTCGCGACCACCGCAGCGCAAGTCACCGCGCGCCGTCAATGATCCTTCACAACTATGCGCACACGCAGCTGTCATGAGCGTACGACTCAATGAATTTTATTGGCAGTAATAATAATAAATCTTGAATACGATCTACCAACAGGTATACTTCCTTCTTCTTCCGTAGAGCTTTTTTCTGTAGGTAGGTAAAGGTTTAATCTGGTCAGTGGGTCGTCTTAGGGGTAAGAATTTATAGGTGCTAGGATTTTCTTCCTTTGTTAAAATATATATATATATATATATATATGGGAGCCTGAAAGTCCCAGTTTTTACCTTTGGTAGAACAAAACAGATTTCTAACCGTCACATCTGTAATGATAATTCCTTTGAATTCGTTCCTTATACACCAATTTGAGAATTATGACACCAACTCTAGATCTTTTACAACTTTTAAGCTGCAAACCTTACCTTAACCCTTTCCTGAGAGTATGTTTGTATAGACAGCAATATGGTCCTATACTCCATTTGAGTATGCAATAATCTTGACATGATATTTTATTTAAAAACACAGCTTAAGAAAAATTCAGCTAAGCAAATCTTAATACAATAAATAACAATTGCATAGTAAATTAAATTATAATTTTAACCTTCATTTATTTTTAATATGTTCTGTGTAAAAAGTACTTTCAAGATTTTTTACCTTCACTCATGAGATGCAGTGTATAAAAGCAGGTACCTTTCTTCCCTCCCTTAGAAGTCTGCAACCCTAACAGCCGGACCCAAACTTATTCACTAGATTAAGAGTTTTGGTGATAGGATGGATACTTACACAATCCCACGCCTGAAACTAAAACAAGTTTCTGCATAGAATCATGCAATTTAGTAATGAGTAACAAAACAATAAAATAATACATATACTTGAGCGCATGGTCCAATATATTAAATGCCTTTGTTCATTGTCATGCACCATTCATTAATTTTATAATATTGTTGATAACTTATCAACACAAAATCTATAGGTACTATTATAGAAAGAATTAATAAATAACTTTCAAATTATTCATTACCTGATGAGTATTATTGTTGATATTGACTTTGTCACTCCTCATATCATAACCATTATCATACAATTACAGGCACAAATATAATCATCCTCCGAGCCTGTTCCTAACTATGCTTTATACTATTTACAGGCACAAATATAATATTGTTAAAAACCTGTCTGTTTCTTACAGGCATAGTTAATTTGTGTTGTAATTTTGAATTTGAAATTGCACAGGCAATGTAGCTTACTTCTTTTTCCGGGGAAGTGATCATATTTGACCGTGTTATCCTGCTACTCTGCGGTGAATGTGATGAAAGTGAACGTCCCTTTATACTTAGATTTAATTTGTTCTGTTTATGTGATAAAACCTAATAAGACCCTATGACCTTCAATTGAGTTCTTACCACAAGCGTTCCATAATAAATTTACTTGTAATAGGTGAAATAGCTTGTAGGTTATTCAATATCCTTGTAAAACCTTATTAATGAATGAAATTACCATCATTAGCAAGGATGATAATTTGATACAAAAGTAACTCATATGTGAGATGTAACATTGACTTTATGTAGTTCATTTACAATTTCATTACTCTGCTCACTTTGTTTTAAATAAACTTATAGATAATCCACGAGCAACTGATTATTCAAGTTATAAATGCTTGGATAGATAATGTTATCAGTTGCCTAGCACATACAAATGCTTACTTATCTATCTTCAGATTTTAACAATAGTATTCTAGTGTTTAATCAAAACATTGTCAATATTGAAATCTGATATATAAAAAGACTTTAATTAATTAACAAAAGGTTACTCCTATATTTTACTTCTTAATTAAATTTGTACCACAACATATATTATAAATTGGTCAACAGTATTAAATTAAACAAGTTGGTACTTACATAACAATAAAAGCATTTTTTTTTATAACATTCTTTTTTCACTCAACTCACAGTCATCCCAACTTATGAACGATCTGACGACGTCTGATTATGACTTATTTGATGTTACAACTTTTTGTCTGGGTAGAAAACTCAAAAGTTAGGTAGGTATATTCAAATAAAATCTGGATCGGATATCAAACTAAATTGTTTTCTTTGTTATTGTTTTCTTCACGATTCCACTTGAATGAAAATTGAATGAAGTATTTTAGTGCAGGGTTGCCACCATAGATGAAAAATTATATTACTTTTTTTTATTATTTCTGGTTGTGATACAAGTTTAGTATTCACCTTTAGCGATATACTATATTGAATATATTTCCTAAATATAAACATGATATTTTCTCGGCATTTTTCTCATCTCATTCAGAAACGCAAGCAGCTAAGTAAATGTTTTAAAGGTGATTATTGACATTTTTTTTGCTTAAGAGCAATTTAAAAGAAAGGACTCGAAAACAACAATAAATAATCATTGTATTATAAAGTACCTAACGTACAGTCTCGTAATACACACAATGATAATTGTTTGTTTAATACTGAATTCATCTCAACTCTTTGCTTTTCTATAATACGTCGTATGTCGAGTTTGTGTTAGAAACTACTAATTTTGGAAACTTATTTTGGATACTAAGTACTGGTGGCAACCCTAACCTTGGCCTTCTCCCCTCTCTCGTTAGCCCGTCGCGCCGTGAGTAATCTCAGAATAAAACTATTTCATAATAATTTCATTTTAATTTTAATTTCTGTATTTCTTTATTTATATTACATTATATGTTTATTTATGCTACGCTTTTTAATTAAAAATGTGCGATTTGTCATATTTTTGTTATTAATAGCTAGACTAGCTTACCTAGAACCAACATACTGTAGAAACTTAGGCAACACTATTTACTTCCGATAAACCTGTACAAATGTAAGAATACTAATACCGAAGGCATATTTAACTTTAGCGGCAGTGTGGTAGCTAAATATCAAAGTTAAAAGAAGGAAAGGAGAGAGCAGAAGAGCTACCTACCTAGGACTTAATCTGACAAACTAATTATTAGGTTCGTACCTAATTTGTAAAAAATAATACCTAAAATGGGCAATAAAATTTGCAAATTATTAAGCTTGTTAACCACACAGTAAGGAAAGTATTGAAAAATAGGTGACTACCCACATACTTATGCGTGTTTAGTTATTTTATGTAGATCAGCTGTTGACAGATTTTTCAGTAGTCTGACGTCATAGGTGACGTTAGAACCGTGATGTCACAGTTCTGAAATCTGCGTTATCTAAATGCCATGTGCGAAGCAAATGATTTCATAACGCTATGACTGCCGCCGCTCGTTCAAGGACGTCGCCACTACTTATTATTAAATCTCTGGACTAAAAAACATGTAACGTAAACATGCGAATACGGTTGACTGCGTTGTTTCATTGCGTTAAGTATTGTAATGACATATTTACCAAACGTTGAGCAGGAAAATTGTAAGAAAAATTACATATAAATGAATAGAAATACAGTAGTTCGGCTGTCGCTGCCGTTAGAACCTACCGGATAGATGTAGAGCTATTTCAAAACATACCGTATCCAGGTAGGTATATCCTATAATAAATATTTGGGAGCACCATGTACGGTTCCATACAGAATACAGACACATTTGTGCCGAGCCCATGTAGTCTCCATACAATAATTTGAGCGCACAATCATTTGGCGAGTTTATTGTCATTCAGTTTAATGATTTGCGAGGAGTGGCCGTTGCTCAGCGGATCGTGTAGTGTATTTAGTCAAAATGTTTCAGCCTCGGGTAATGCTAACATTTATGGAGGTGCCAAAGAAAAGGAATGTGGCCACTGCCTCCAGCCCTGAGGAGCGGTTCAAGTTGATACCGTCGAGTGGTACTCCACCGGAAAAGGTAAGCCAACTCACGTACATAGATTTTATTCATAAACACCTTGAACTGTAGGTACTTCCATATAGTTCACCACAAGATTTGAATAACCAAGAATAACGACCTTCTAATTAAGTATCTAGGTACCTATCTACTTTACTTAGGGCTGATTTTTCAATCACCAGTTAACTTCTATCTGAGGAATAAATATGGCGGTTTGACATATTTTCCATACAAAAGCTGTCAAAACGTCAAACATATTCCTCAGATAAAAGTTATCTGGCGATTGAAAAATCAGCCCTTAGTTACTTATATTATAAGTAGTCGGGTGGTAACACCAAGCTCGTCGTTTTTGTCTTGAGTTAATTAGAGTCAAGTTGGCAACACATTCCATTCCACAAAAACAAAACGCTTGATATGTAGGACCTATTATGGGCTCATTAAAAATGGCACTGTTAATTATTTACTTTGAGATTTACGTGGAAAATAGACTGCCACTGTTTTCTTTTTGCATAGATTATACCTGCACTAAATAGAAAGTAGGGACACCTCAAATCGTAAATTATGACACTCACAAAACAATGTTTACACTACAACAATATGAAAACAAACCATTGACTTTTGAAAAAAGAACAACTTATTTAATCAAAGACTGGATCTTAAGAAATCTGTCACTCGTGCATTAGTTACGCCCAACTAAAATGTAACAGGCTTTGTTAAAATTGTTGTGGAAGTGACAAAAGTGTACGCTGGACAATGCACGCACCCAACGTCTTGTTTACGAAACATACTTTATGGGAAACAATAGTGTAGTGAATCCTGTGGCCCACCGTGACGGACACTCACAAAGGAGGTGCCCCATAAATCACTATCATAATGAATATTGTCCATGGTCAGTTATCAGTTTTTATACAAGACAATTTGAAATTGGAATATGGTTTTGGTGACATTCTTAGAATTTGTGTTGTTTTGTTAAATTTTATTATTTAGAGAACCGTTAAGTTACTTCGATGGTTTATTTCTATGTATTTATTAAAAAAATATATTCTTCATAATGTGCAAGTAAATTCGTAGGTAAGTGTGAAAATACCTAATTATCTTCGTAGTTTTTTGGTTGAAGATATGAAACTAAGTCAGATAAATTCTTAATTAGGTACGTTCTCTTATTTTGCGATATACATTCAACATAAAAGAATATGCTTTTGAAGCGGCCTTATGTTAAAGCAAAATGAGATGATTAGCAAAAACGAAAAAACCCGCTGTTTAGTTTTGTTTTCCAAATAAATAAACATGACTGTGTGTGTGTGAGATAGTCATGTGTTTGACAATGTTTGAGTTCGGTAAAAAAATGCAAAAATAAAAAGAAATTAAATAAAAAGCTACGATCGATGCTTACAAACAGCTCTAATAATGTTGCATCACTTGATCAAATACCTAAATAACAACAACTGACAATCGTGCCTATGGAGCTTCAGTGAGGCTTTTCATAATTTTCATTTTGAATAGTTAGAATAGGTAGAATAGTAAACTATGAATAATTGAACATAAAGTTCATAATAGTCAAATCAAGGAACGTGACTGACCATGATATTCATTTGTTTTCGCGGGATTATTTTCATGTCGCCTTGATACAATGTCGCAGCCTTGAATCAGCTGGAATCCGGCAATCGATAGCATGAAGGTGCGCCGACAGGCCAGCCGGGACAAACACACTTGGCTAATTATGAATCAGTCATAATTTCTACGAGCTTTGTAAAAGTTGCGTTATATTAGTTTCTTTCCACTATAAATGGTTGTTATCTACTGAATCGTGGGAAAAAAATCGTATCGTAGCAACTACTTTCAAAGACAAACAAAGCTATCTATAAGTGTGTTCCCTAACTCGGAATTAAGATTAGCATTTAAAATGATGTTTGACTCTTTTCAAAGGTTAGGCCAATTCATTCTTTTCTCCTAGTGGAGAAAATAGGATCAAAACGCGGAAAAAATAGAATCGATACTATGAAATTACTTAAGTATTTACCTGCGAGTTTAACATAGAGTTTAGCTAACGCACGAGGAACGTCGAAGCGGATGAAAAACGAACCGTTTCGCACCAAACTCCTGACTATTTGTAGCTTTAGCTTTCCCGAATGAAGAAATCGTGACGCTCATTGCCTCACCGACACTGTTATGAACTATACGTTATACATTATAATCGCATTGTGGTTTTAGAGTGCCTTTCATGCTTTATCGAATTGATATAACTATTGATAACGTATCATGGGTAGGACGTTAGTCGCGGATGGGTCTAGCTCGGATAAAGGTGCCATCGAATGAATCCAGTACATTAGTGCAATGAGTGTCTAATACACAGGAGCTACATCTTCTGTAGTGCCTAGTTTTGTGTAATTATTTTAAGGTTAAATTATTTATAATGAAGGACTCCGACGGAAATGGGTGGCAACTGAAACCAGGTGACAAGGAGAATGGCAACAAGTTGCCAGACCCTTTAAATGGAGAGTTCCCGAAAGGCAAAGACTCGGACACGTAAGTTTACATTGACATTTTCTTTGTACGTGTGTAACCCATAGTAAACATGCGAACTCATAGTAAATCTGCAGATACGGTGCTTGTAAACTTGAATGACACTGAACACAAATTGTTTCAATTGATCAGCAACTCTTATTAATTAAAGCCCGGCGCGCAATACAATTTTATCATAATAAACAACACATCTGTGCTGTACCACAAATGAAACGCACTAATTCTGATTAGATGTGATCTCATCACTCATCGATACTAGAAATGTCTTCTACATTTCAGCTATTGGTACCTTAACCGTGAGTTAAAAATAAACTAACTATATTCAGGAGAAGGTCGCGTTACGTTACACGTTTCCTACTGACCTATCAACATTCTTTCATAATGTTACATGACGGATGAGACTGCTGTTTTTCATGATAATTCATTATTCGGAATTTATCAAAACTCTTATCGCCATGAATTATAATACTTATTGATCGTAAAATTCGGTATAAGGAAGCAAATTGTAGCTTTTGGTATTTGCTGAATCGAAGCTATAAAATTCTATTAGTTACCTTACCTATGAGTTACCTAGTAGGTAGTACGCAGGTATGTCAATAGAATGACCATAAAATCTAAAATGATCAACATGTCAGTTCTAGAACTGTAACCTTGATCTTAATCTTGAGAATTTCCAGATACAGTCTGCGTGGGCACATTTATAAACAATGTAAATAAAATTGTTTTTGTTTAACGTGTATACCACAAAAAGCTTAGAAATGGGATCATCGTTGCTGGTCGATATAACAGGATTTTGATGATTTGTTCTCCTCGGCTTGATTAATAATTTATTGTGATCCCTGACCATCATTTCGTCGTTTCAAATGAGTTTCCAAGCGTTGAGCGGTAAAATAATAAACTTAATTCAACAATTTCGCCTATGCTATAAAACGGAATACCTACGGACTTACTCGCAATAGATAAAGTTCAGTTTATCCTATCTAAGCATTTATTATTTATTAGTAAAGTGAATTACTATTTTGCAGAAGTTCAGAAGCGGATAGCAAGGCAGATGAAGTCCCAAGCATACCATTTATTACACTGGTAAGCTCTAAATTGTATTTTAATTCTTAAATAAATTTTCTTGATTTGGTGCCAAGCCAAAGTGCAATACAAAGCACAAATAAGTAACATACTAACATAGAACTAACTAGTTTACACAGAGGCACATTAGAAACATGCAAAAAAACCGTTTCATTTCCACTATGCGTGCGTCGCCGTCGTAGTACTAATATCGATCTGTTTCGTCACTTGATGCTTTTAGCTTATTAACTTTAAGGCTGCCACTTCACCACTGATAGTAGCACCTAACGTCAATAATAGAAATGGAATGTTCATGTAAACATTACCGCTTATCACCTAAACACGGACGTGTTCAGATTGACACGCCATTTGAATACCAAAAAGTTTCTAATAGGAACAAATGTGTTATTGGACCCCATTTCCAGAATTACTTCTAATAATATAGGCAACCTAATTACATAAAAATCTTAAAATTAAACATGTATTTTCTAGCCATATCTTCTATTTTCAGTTCAGATTCGCGACGAAAAAGGACAAAATATTCATAGTTTGTGCGTTAATATGCTCAGTAGTGGCAGCATGTTCTACGCCAATCAACACATTACTGCTAGCGTTCTTACTAGATGCTATGGTAGCATATGGAAGTTCTATCAGAGATGGGAACCCGGACCCTGACACCTTCTTAGAAGCGTTGATGTTCTTTGCTATTTACAACACCGTCACTGGAGTGGTGCTCATCGTCCTCTCGTATGCCGCCACAGTGCTGATGAACATAGCGGCTTATCACCAAGTACGTAAGGAATCAATTTTAAATTACGAATTTGGACTTCAATTGTTTCAATTCAATATTATGTCACAAGCATCTCTTATAATATTAGAACATCATCCAAATTGTCTACATAAAGTACTTTATGTAAGATAATTTGGATGATGAACCTAACCTAACCTAACCTACTTATATTGTTATCTTTAATGAGCATCTAAGTACCTACTACAACTAAATGGGTTTCATCTCCAGGTACATGTAATACGACAAGAATACTTAAAAGCAGCACTAAACCAAGATTTTGCGTATTACGATATACATAAGAACGCTGACATAGCTTCCAAAATTAACAGGTAAGTCTAAATTTTAATTCGCTAAGGTGTAGGACACATAAGAACTTTTCAAGTTTTCCTTATACGAAAGTAATTGATCTCATCGTTGTCGTTTACTGCCTTCTTGAAATTTTCATAATGACGTCCACGTCCATTATAAAATTCACGAATATCTCGTCATCACAACCTTTTCATCGTACCATTGCTGGGCACAGGCCTCCTCTCACACGGAGAAAAATTGAGCGTTAATCACCACGCTTGCTCAGTGCAGGTTGGTGATTTCACACTTCATGGTCCAGGTTTCCTCGAGATGTTTTTCTTCACTTTTTTATCACCCATTGCTGTCCAAGATATACTAAGAAAGTCAATCTCAGTTGCATTGGCCTTGCCTGGTCTGGATTCGATTTAATCAGCTATTGCTGGCCAAGATACTTAATACTAAGGAAATACATACAAAGTGAGAAAAGTTGCATTAGCCTTGCCTGGCCTTGGACCAAAATCCCGCACACTCATACCTACGTAGACTAACGCGATTTACTTACGAAAGAGTATCTTAGGCTTACCAAAATGATTGCTTACAGTGATGTGGTGAAACTAGAAGATGGTATAGGCGAGAAGCTGGCTACCTTCGTGTTCTACCAGGCAGCTTTCTTCAGTAGCGTGATCATGGCTCTTGTCAAGGGATGGAAGCTGGCTCTGCTGTGTCTCATATCATTCCCTGTCACTTTGACGCTTGTCGGTGTCGCTGGACTGGTGAGTCTCTCAGCACTTATAAAAATAAATTAACCTAAAACAGTGGGTCAAATAAGTGTCACCGTCCGCGTCCCGCAACTTGGTTATCTAAATACTTATACAATGTATAGATAGGTAATCTAATAATCAAGATTCAAGCTTAGCTGTTTTGAATGAAATTTTGGATCTTAAATAATGGTAGCGTACCTATGTACAGACGCCAGCAGGTCAACCTACCCAAAGGACAATGAGCGATTCCGGTCCAAATGTCCACCACGAACGAGACCTATATGGCTAGATAGCCCGTTAAATATAGAACATTTTTTGTTATGAAAAAAAAAAATGATGCCAGAAAAAAGTTATAGCAAAATCAATTAAAACATTTTATAGATTTATTCAATTTCATTTCTTCAATTACTTTTCGTGATGTTCGATTTTCGTACTTTCTGTGACTTCTGACAAAATAGAATGGTTCATTATTAGAGAGAAGACACCACCAGTTACATCGAACTTTCTTTCTTAGATCCAGGCACCGCTGAGTATATTCAAGCACTTCTGGCGCCTCAATTGGTTAGTGATTCGTACATCCATCGGGCAAAAACTGGGTTGTTTATATGCAAATGGGTCTTACTCATCTTAGTTTTAGATAAAGTGCGGAAATGGAAGTGGAAAAAAATAAAAAATAATAATGATAACATACAAAAAGTACCGAAAATTAAGAATACATTTTTGGCTATAACTTTTTTTTGGCTTTAATTAAGTGGACTATTTAATTACATAGGTCTCGTTCGTGGTGGACATTTGGACCAAACTTCATACATTCTTGCCCAATCTCCTTTGTTAAATACTTCAAGAAGTTTTCCCAGAAGGTTCAAAATCTATTAAAGAAATTTGACAGAAGCTGGCGTCTGTACATACGCTACCATTATTTAAGATCCTAAATTTCATTCATAACAGCTGTCATCTGTATATAGGTACCTACAGTAGGAACTTCTCATTTTTTTTAAATTACTTAGGCACTTGACTGTTAATCATAATGTAGGTACAATCCAGCACCTGTAAATAGAGTTATTGTTTTATTTATAAGCATTAGGTAATCAATGTAGGTACCTACTACCTATATTCTTAATCTGTATCAAAGGAGTATGGTGAAATGTTGTCGCAAAAGATAACACATATTAACGTAATTATTTTTTTAGCAACAAGTTAAATTGTTGCGTCATATTTCGTGTTAGGTTCGTGTAAAACCTGTGATATGGAGCAGTAATAAAAATACCAATTTTGTTTATGTGTATACTGATAGTATATGTTACTATACAATCTTTATCTTAATAAGGGATTAGATAACCATAATTACTTTACATTTGTAACCATCATCGATCCGGCTTTTCCAACTCGCCCATTTACCATCGTCTTACATTACGCTTGTGAGGAATTGCGCGTCGACACCGCAGGCCCTTACAGTCTAGTTTTAGTCCCTATCTGGAAGTTAATAGAACTCTTTTTGAACAATATGCACCATGGGTAACAGTAGTAGTAATAAATTGAAAAAAATAAATATCAGGCACCACTTATAATATTAATGTCCCTTCCACGTTACCCATATTTTTGCTTATTACACTGCTGTCGTTTAGTCCATTACATTCTGCTCCATTACATCAAATGCAAGAAATCGTATGAGAAATATTTTAAATTGGTTTCATAGGTAGGAGCCAGATTCGGCAAAAAAGAGGCCATAGCCTCCGGCAAAGCTGGTGCCATAGCCGAGGAAGTAATATCTGCCATACGTACTGTATACGCCTTCAGCGGCCAGTCCAAGGAGATGGTGAGGTACGAGGGACATCTGAGGGAAGCCAGGAAAATCAACATCAAGAAAGGTAACGTTAAGAATTGGGGACTATTGTTATACACACGTTTCTATCTTCTTGTATTTATAGGTGGACGATTACATAGTAGGCTCTAGCTGTCCCCATTATGTTGCATTGTCCCGATAGCAATAACATTTGCGATCTCACAATGTGGTCTGCATGTCGATTCTATAAAATATCACAACTCACTTCGACATCACTCTCACTTCGACTTCGATCTAAAGGTAGAATTCCGTGGACGCGACAATAGTCAACCTATGAAAATGTATGGCACCGTTGTCGAGGCCCGTGACAGTCGCGCGCGGCCGACGAATTTCGTAAGCTGCTCGCGGCATTGTCAAAAATTTAATTCTGGTTTTACTAAAATTCTATAGATGTTATTAAGCGCTAGACCATGTTGAGAAGCGTACGGCCGCGAGCGGCTCACGAAATTCGTCGTCCGCGCGCGACTGTCGCAGCCCTCGGCAGCGGTGCCATACATTTTCATAGGTTGACTTTTGTCGCGCGCGGCTGCGACAATCGCGACCCACGGAATTCTACCTTAAAGTTTCGTGATTGACATTGTCAAACTACACTAGCGCTTCACTATCGAGCGTGTTGACAAGTTGAACTAAATCAAAGTCGAGATTTTGACAGATCTGTCAAAATCTGTCTATCTATAGGGAGGTAGGGGAGATGGGCAGTTGGGAGACATGATCAAATCAGAATAAAGGGGGTCCTTTTATTCTGATTTGATCATAGTTTTTTTTTTATTGGGTAGTTTACGTTACCGACTGGTAACGGTGTTCATCCATAGACTATCTGTCATTTCTGTGAGTTGTCAAGAACAAACACTCGTAAAAGTACTTAAATATTTTGTTGCGGTTTCGGATCGTTATAAAGAAAACTAATGAAAGGTATGTGTATTTTCTATTATTAATTATTGATTGTCAAAATCTCCAGTTACAATTATAGTAAGTCGATGCAATCCACACCTATTATACCTTTAGAAGAGAGTACTACAGCAATAGTTAATGGGCCCCACGTTTTTATTTTAGTCTAATATGACCGGGACCACCTACGTAGGTTGACAGGTAAGTAACTATTTTTTATTTTCTAGTTTTCAGTGCACATAAGATAAAACCGTTTAACTTAAAAGTTTTTTTACCGATTTTTTTTTCATAAACTTAGTCAAAAGTGTCCAATGCTCCCTATGGTAGGGAGGCTTGGACATACCATGTAATGTATAATTTGTAAATTTTTGCTCTTCTTCGTCAGTGAAAATTTGTGAGGTTATAAATCTGCGCGAAAAATCCTTTATAGAATCTTGTTTCAGGTACCGTTGCCAACTTGATCTAGAGACTATTATATTTAAAATAGTGTTTAAATAAAGTTCTAAGTGTTTTAAAGTGATTAAGTGCCTACCTTTAACGATGGCTAGAATGTTTTTGCTTAAATCTTTATTAGAAGAAGCTCATGCTTTAGATAATTTAGAAAAGCGTCAACAATCTGCTAGAATTCGTAGTTTAAATGAAGTAGTGGAAGCTCTGAACAATCCGGCCGTAGTAAAAAAATATATAAGGTTTCCTCAAAATCAGCAAGAAAGGCAAATTGGCGCTGTCAGTATTTTTTTTCGTAGGGTAAGCATAGATTATATTCACAGCACGAATTTAGAGATTTCTGTTTATTTTATACTTAAAAGCTGCCTCAAATTCCTTACAATAACAAATTATAACTAAAACATCATATTTAGCTGAAATTCTGTGTCAAAACTGATAAAATTAAAAACTGATTAATCTCGGTTGACATTTTGTCGAGTGGGGAAGTCACTAGCACAGCATTGGTCGATGTCGAGCTCACTTCACTTCGCAAGTGATTAGGTGATGTTTACAGAATGCAAAATCAAGGTCGTTCTGAATCGAATGCGAAGTGAGAGTGAATAGCGAAGTGAAATGCGAGTTGTTGTTCGAATTTTATAGAATCGACGTGCAGGCAGGCCTTGGCCCTGTTGCGCCCCGCTGGGGTTGCTGACAGTATTCTACTTGTGTAGCCCTTTCATTTGATACCCATATTGAGGGGGCTGTGCCATTTTGTGCCGGCGGCCATATTGGATTTAATTAAAGGTGTATACAAAATTTCAGACCAATCGGTTGACAGGAAGAGGGTGAAATTTGAATTACTAAATTTGATCCAAGAATAAATAATAAAACAAACGGGGTGAGCTAAATAAAACCGTTTAAATATCTCGTAATGTTGAAACTGATTGTAATTTTTAGGAAAGCTCTTTCATTATATCTAGCCGAATATAAGAAATGGCAATAAAAGTTGATAATGATCTGTAAAATCTGATTTTTTATGCAATAAATTGTGAAAAAGTGCCCATCCCTCCCCTACCTCCCCTAAAGTATGAAATGACATTACGAATCGAAGTGAAATGCGAGTTGTTGATCGAGTTTTATAGAATCCCAGTACTGGGCTTGTTAACAAAAGACATTAAACTATAGTAGGTACAGAAAAAAAAATCGTGCTCATCTACATTTAACAGGACCTACATACATAGGTACTTCGTCCATCCTTTACTTGAGAAGACACAGAATAACATTTCGATCATTCATTTCAGGCTTCTTCAACGGCCTGGCCATGGGACTGTTATTCTTCTGCATCTTCTGCGCATACGCCCTTTCCTTCTGGTTCGGCTACAGGCTATTGTCCACTGATGAAGACTATGATATATCTACTATGATAGCGGTAAGGACTAGATTTATTCGAAGCAGAAAATGTTTGAAACACTTTGATTATATATATGTCTAGATGGAGTGTCACCATACAATCCCAACAAAGAAGCAGAGACAAAATTGTTATGCATGTGTGCGTGTAGATGTCATTTTACACTGCGCGTTGACGTAAATAATGATACCAGCTTCTACGATTCTCCCATAAATAATGAAAAAGAAATAGACTAAATAAATAAGTTTGTATACATAGTGTTATTCGGTTTAATATTATAACTTTATAGAAAATTGAACCTTGCTTGGCACTGCTCCTTTTGTCAGTCTTCGGCGCCCTATCTTGTCGACAGTACTCATGTCCTTGCTGCGGGAGTGATCGGAACAGACTACGGTATTTTTTGTTGGTGTCCACATCGCATCTCCGCGGCTTTTTTAATGCAGTCTATCCACTGACTCCTAACAATAGGATTACTCTATTAAAAAATGATGTTACGTTGATGACCATAATTTACTAATTAAATAATAGTAGATAATATTTCGGAGAATCAGAAAATGTCTATCCGAGCAATAAAAATAGAAATTATACCTATTATTTTTTTGCGCAATGCTTAAAAAAAAATCCTTTATACATAGCATAAACACGTGAAGTTGGGAAAATGAAAAACAGCAACTGGCAACACTGATACAATATGGCGTGATTTAGTATACATAATTACAAAAAACAAATATTAATTTTCTGGGTCACTTGACCGATGATAGGTGATGTTATTGGCACTTTTTAGCCTTCCTTTATAATTCCGGCAGACTTTAATTGCACATGTCGTCATTTTACCTCTGTTATTTGTATTTTAGTTAGCGCGCGTAATACGTTTTGACAGTTAAGCGGCACGATCTGTTCTGATTGACAGGAAAGCTAATGTCGATGAACAGTACATTGACATTTTTTTCCACGCTTGCGGGCACTCGACGCTACATCTAGACATATATATAATCAAAGTTGAAACATTAATGTTGTTATGATGCAGTGATTAATCGATTATTTACGTCACGACTTATATGTATCTATTGAGTCAGTTAATTACATTTTAGCACCCATATCTTTAATTGATAATCTTTCAATAAATATTTCATCAGTCTGTAGTTGTTTTGACTGACTCATTGAGCTTATTAATACTAGATTGCTTTGTATCTACTGGTTAGGTATATGACTATAAGAATTTACATGAAAATGTCTATTCAGGTATTCTTCGGTGTGATGACTGGTTCGGCAAACTTCGGCATATCGTCGACTTTGATGGAGGTGTTCGGGTCTGCCCGAGGCGCGGGGGCCCAGATCTTCAACATGATCGACAATATTCCCACTATTAACCCCCTGCTGAATAGGGGAACAACGCCCTCTAATATTCAAGGAAACATCGAGTTGAAGAACGTTATTTTCCATTACCCATCCAGACCTGATGTTCCGGTAAGTTTAACAAACCCAAAATACATCTAATTAGTGATGCCATGACCCGTTGCGAAAACAGGCATGCTGATTTGAAATCGGTAAAATGCGTACTCGGACTCTTGATAAGATAGTAATCCTACTTCCCCTATTCTATTTCTAGAATACGACGGACATCTAGGTTATCGGGGCAAACCACTCGATAACACTGTTTTAACTTTGTCCCTACAGGTACTGAAGGGTATAAACATTAGTGTGAAGCGTGGACAGTCTGTGGCATTGGTCGGCCACTCCGGCTGCGGCAAGTCTACCATCATACAGCTGATCTCCAGGTTCTATGACGTCATTGATGGCAGTGTAAGTATGAAAAACCCTAAATTATATATTTAAAAGACAGGATAAACCAGTTCAACTCTTCAGGTGAAAGTGGTTAATGAAAAGTCCTTAAATTTCATCAGCTACTCCACTTAAAGTACATACCTAATCTTAAGTAAATAGATAATTTTTACATCATTATGCGTAGAATTACCAAGGATAGGAAAAACCAATTCCATTTAATCGAAAATGATTAAATAGAATTGGTAGTTACGTCAGTTTCAGATCTAACTTTTATTAATAGCGCAATAATCGTTCCCCACTCTATCACCCTATCACATATCTGTTACCATGAAAACGATAACATTGTACGTCCAGTTTACACCTATTATCTGCATCATTCATTTCTATTTATCTTAAAAATAAAACTTAGTACCAACCCGCTATAATTACCAGTTCAGACTTTCCACGGTGATTCTCGTGTTGGTTTCCAGTCTGATCAGATGCAGCTGACCTAAGCGCTTCATTTCCTTTGACCGATCTAGCCACTGTAGTTGCTAGTTATCCACAAGGTCCTTCATTTCGAAGAAGAAAAATACCATCTTCTCAATAACAAAATCTTTTTAGGTGGCAATCGACGGGCATGATGTCCGCGACTTATCAGTCCGATGGCTGCGAGACCAAATCGGCCTCGTGGGTCAAGAGCCCGTTCTCTTCAATACCACAGTCCGGGAGAACATTCGCTATGGGCGTGAGAACTGTACCAATGAGGAGATTGAGGCTTGCGCCAGACAGGCTAATGCGCATCAGTTCATTATGAGACTGCCGAAGGTAAGAAGAAGACCAACATTCCAGGAAATTCTAGCCATTTCAAATATGAAGTGTATTTTTTGGACAAAACGACCTGGTTTATGTTACATAATTTTTGAACACAGGGCTATGATACATTAGTCGGAGAACGAGGGGCTTCTTTGTCAGGAGGTCAGAAACAACGCATTGCTATTGCGCGTGCTCTCGTGAGGAATCCCAAGATACTGCTATTGGACGAGGCCACTAGTGCACTTGATACCTCTTCTGAGGCCAGGGTGCAGAAAGCTCTTGATAAGGTAACATTTTTATATACTTTGATAACTGTTTATGTGAATTAGAATTCATTCTTTTTGAGCACTGAATGTCTCATTTTCACAATTTTAGGCTCAAAAAGGTCGCACAACTCTAGTGGTAGCTCACCGACTGTCGACCATCCGAAACGTGGATGTCATATACGTATTCAAGAGTGGTGTAGTAGTCGAACGCGGCAACCATGACGAGTTGATGTCGCAGAAGGGACACTACTATGACATGGTCATGCTGCAGAATCTAGGAGCTGAAGATACTAATGGTACGAACATCTTTAGTGTTCCATAAGTCGAAGTCGTTTTTTTTTTTTTCAATTAGGCTTTTGCAGGTTCATTTGTACCATCACACTAGTTGCATGGATCCAAAAAGTTGGTCTCATGGAGGCTGAAAATGCCATTAGGGTAGATATCAGTCTGGAATTTTGTTGTCTTTTTATGTATGGAAAGGTCTTATATGATTCTCTGATTAGTTAACAAACTAGTTACAAAGTATGACCATGTTTAACCTAAACCCAGTACGATTTGAAGACGATCAAAAATGTTATCGTTTGACTTGCAGATAAATCAAGACTCATGCGCGAAACGTCAGAAACAAGTGTAGAGGATGAAGAAGATGAAGAGGAATTCCTCGATTTTAAAACTGGAGTAAGTAAAGTTTCTATTACTTCATTCTTCATTGTTTACCGTCGTTCTTCTCAATCATTCTATCCACATTAGTCATCCCAGAATGTTCCAAGCTATATTTAGTTATTATGTTGGGCGTCCATTCTAACCAGATACAGTTGAATACCAGCTTATAACACGGAGCGACTGCCTACCTGACTTCAACCCAGCTACCCCGACCCACAAAATACCTTCCCGTTATTTGAATAGGCAATCATTGTAATCATCGTACTAGCGACTCACCCCGGCACCGCACAGGATAACACTGTTCAGGGACAGAAAAAGAGACTTTGTTTTATACTATGTATGTCGTGATGATGGCAAATACTCAGTTCTTGAATGTCACACAGGACACAGAAGAAGACGTGGACAACGTTCCAGACATTTCGTTCTGGAGAGTTCTGCGGCTCAACAAGCCGGAGTGGAAGAGCGTCAGTCTCGCCAGTGTTTGTTCGCTCATGAGTGGTTTCAGCATGCCTCTGTTTGCTGTCATATTCGGAGACTTCCTCGCCGTAAGTTTTAGTTATAATGCATGTTAAATTCAAAAATTGTGTAGGATTTGCACCCTGTTTTTTGCATTAAGATAGTTATTTTCCAAATAGAATTTCAATGGTCTTAGAACATCAACGAAATTGCCGGTTGGCAAAAACAGGTCCTCATCATCATCCTCCGAGCCTTTTCCCAACTATGTTGGGGTCGGCTTCCAGTCTAACCGGATTCAGCTGAGTACCAGTGCTTTACAAGAAGCGACTGCCTATCTGACCTTCTCAGGTCAGATAGGCAGTCGCTTCTTGTCTCGCCTCAACCCAGTTACCTGGGCAACCCGATACCCCTTGGTTAGACTGGTGTCAGACTTACTGGCTTCTGACTACCCGTAACGACTGCCAAGGATGTTCAATGACAGCCGGGACCTACAGTTTAACGTGCCATCCGAAACACAGTCATTGGTGTCTAAGATATACTTAGAAAGTACATACAAACTTAGAAAAGTTGCATTGGTACTTGCCTGACCTGGAATCGAACCCGCGCCCTCATACTCGGGAGGTTGGTTCTCCCTAGGCCACCACGACTTTTTACGGCAAAAATAGGTCTTAGGGATACTAATAATGATCGTAAATCGAAAAAAGACTTAAAGTGATCTTGTTTTCAGATTCTATCTGACCCGGACCCTGCTGTGGTTTTGAATGAAGTGCGTAAAATCGCGCTGATATTTGTCGGTATTGGCGTCTTCTCTGGAATCACTAACTTCATCGTGGTAAGAATACATAACACATCTAACTTGGACATGTTATAATTCCTATATGTATTTGTAAACTTTCTTAAGAGCTATAGCTACTGCTATCACTTTCTAAATAAAGCATTGCACTGGAGAATTCAAAAACAGTACCTACTGCTTAGGATCGAGAAGAGATCGCCAGCTTCATACGAAAAGTTCCGAAAATATCGTCACCAAATAAATATTTCTTAGGTATTCTTCTACGGTATTGCGGGCGAATACTTGACGGAGAGGCTACGGCAGATGATGTTCAAGAAACTGCTAGAACAAGAGGTCGGCTTCTATGATGACAAGGACAACTCGACTGGAGCTCTTTGTGCGCGACTGTCCGGTGAAGCTGCTACTGTGCAAGGAGTAAGTATGTTTAAGGATTCATGAAAGCTTATAATGTGGTAGACTATGCAAAATAAGAAACTGCGATCGAAAATGCAAATGCAATGCAAATGCAAGGTACTTTGTAAATATTGCCAAAAAGAGGCTCAAGCTTTGAGCAATTAAAAGTTTCTTTGCCGTTGCCCTATGCAACGGCAAAGAAACTTTTAGCAAGCATTTCTATTATGGTAGCGATTTCTAAGCCAGAACTATCGTAACAATCGTGAAAATGACCTGGTAGCAGATACCTTAAAACATATGACTCATCTCAACACATAACATCAGTGACAACAGTGACTAAAATATGCTAAAAATACCTCTACTTTCTTCCCAGGCTACCGGCCAAAGGATCGGCACAGTGGTCCAAGCAGTAGGCACGTTCGGGTTCGCTCTAGTACTATCGCTAGTGTACGAGTGGCGCGTGGGACTGGTGGCGCTGACCTTCGTGCCTGTCATCGTCTTCGTGCTTTATAAGCAAGGCAGGATGACGTATAAGGCCTCCTTCGGAACTGCTAAGACTATGGAGAAGAGTTCTAAGGTAAGAACATTATTAAAGTGGTAAAAAGATTGACGGGGAGAGCCAGAAATATATTGGTTAAAATACTTACGGTTTTGTCCATCCAGCAGTACCTACTCTGGACTTCTTCTCAGTTGAAAATTACTTGATTGTAATAATAACATTTTATCCACTCATTAAATCTTGTACCATGGCAACATCTACATTATTATATCAAACATAGGTCATTAAGACTTTGCTGAGTTCTCCCATTAAGCGAATTATATTCTTCTCTGTACATCCAGATTGCTGTGGAAGCCGTAGCCAACGTCCGAACAGTAGCATCCCTGGGTCGCGAGGACACCTTCCGACGGGAATACGAAAAGCAGCTGAACCCCGCACTGCAGGAGGCCATCAAGGCCTCGCACTACCGAGGCCTCGTATTCGGCCTCTCTAGAGGAATATTTAACTTCGTGATCGCAGCGTCGCTGTACTACGGAGGAACGCTCATTGTTAACGAGGGCATCCCCTACGATGTGGTGTTTAAGTAAGTTCTCAGTTCTACAGAATCCTCCTTTCCCACAGAAATTTCCTTTCCCACGGGCTTTAACGAAGTTGCTTACTTTGGTTCCCCCGAAATGGGACTAGGGTCTTAAATGGAATACAAAAATAAAAGAGAACATACTTTGCCTTTTACGCAAAGTATTTTTTTTTGACAAAATTTATTTTTTCTAATTCCATCAATTGTTTTGTGGCAGGTCTGCGCAAGCCCTATTAATGGGATCATCGTCTGCTGCACAAGCGTTTGCGTTCGCGCCGAACTTCCAGAAGGGCATCAAGGCGGCCGGCCGCATCATCATGCTGCTCAACCGACAGTCCAAGATCACGGATCCCGTACGACCTGCTGTCCACAACTTCGTAAGTTTACCTTCGTCACATAGGTATCTATTTAAATTTTCTTCTTCTGGCTTCAAAAAAAGGAGAAGGTTCTGAATTCGTCTGCTTTTTTCTGTGCTACTCGATTTCTCGAAGACACCTCGACCGATTTTTTATTTTTTTACTGTATTCAATATGTAAGAGTATACTCGCAGTTGGGTCCCATTTTCATCAGGGTCATAATTTGCTTAAGGAAACCCTGACAAATCGAGGGCAACTCTTGAAAATTGTATTCACACATCGAATGAAAACTGATGATTTTAACCACAACTTTCCCCCCACAGAAAGGCACAGGTGAAGCCAGTCTCCAAAACATCAAGTTCAGCTACCCGACGCGGCCGATGATACAGGTCCTCAAAGGCCTGCAGCTAGAGATTCAACGCGGCAAGACGCTCGCCCTCGTCGGCGCCAGCGGCTGCGGGAAGAGCACGGTCATACAGCTGCTCGAGAGATACTATGATCCTGATGAGGGCATTGTGGTGAGTACTCACTATTAGGTAGGTAGGTATGTTGTTCTGTGACTCCTGTTGCTGTGGTCGGAGATAGAAAAGTGTAACCCATAGCCATGCTTATTCTACTGCCACAAAACACAAAACACAAAACTTTCTGCCAATCTTGTGCATTTAGACGTAATCGGGTTAGAGGAGATGCCTTTATTGATCACAATAAGGAATGGGTAACCAAAAAGAAATTTTGTATCTTGGTGCCAAGCCTCTACCTATACGACATGTGACAAAAAATTATAAACAATCTTCTTGACCTGCAGTGGGGCAACTTCAGTTCAGCACAATATGAATTACTGCCTTGCGACTATACGACTACACGAGGCAACAAACCTTCATTTGTCCTCCACTAACCCCCATAATGTCCAAACAGGCTCAAGACGGCGTACCTCTCCCGAAGCTGCGCCTCGTAGACAGTCGTCGCGCGATCGGCTTCGTGCAACAAGAACCGATTCTATTCGACCGCACCATCGGCGAGAACATCGCGTACGGCAACAACGAGCAGAAAGTCACGCAGGACGAAATCATACAGGCCGCTAAACAGGCCAATATACACAACTTTATTTCGTCATTGCCGCTGGTAAGTGATCTAGAAACTTCAAACTCATTTTTTCTTATAAAAGCTTTCGAGACGTCAAGCTAGTTGCAGGATTTCAAGTAGTGGATCTCATGGAATAGAACTAGCAAGAAACACGATGTACTTTAAAAAAAACATGTGTTCACAATAGTTTTCTTGCAGTACAAATTATCCCTGAGTAGGTAGGTTATACCTACAGTGCAAATGAAGCTAATGTTTTGGCTACGAAAATAAAAAACACGACGGTCGACGTAACTCAGGACACCACCAATATAGTACCTACCTATACGCGAAATTATTGCGTCATTGCCGAATGCCGCTTTAGAACAGGACAGCACAGTTACGATGTGGACCAGTCAGTAACTTGGAATATTAAAAGACCATAATCTGGCCATTAAATGCTCACTTGAAAAAAATTTTATATGATCCGGGTACGGAAAGTACTTCTCAAGGGACACGGGGGGAACCGCGAGATATATCAATATAATAGTATGTACTAAAACTAAAAGTCAAATATTTATCATCAGGGCTACGACACGAACATCGGAGCTAAAGGAACACAGCTGTCTGGTGGTCAGAAGCAGCGCGTGGCCATCGCTCGTGCTCTCATACGCAGGCCCAAGATGTTGCTGCTCGACGAGGCCACCAGTGCGCTTGATACTGAGAGCGAGAAGGTAAATAGTGTAGTGATCTTATTGGTTTACTTCAACTTTGTTCTAAATGGAAATGTAGTTAACATTCTTATTGGAAAACGAAGCATTCTCAGTAGTTAATCTCTGTTATTATTTGCTTAACCAATTTTGAAAATAATTTTACCAGCTAAAAGATGCGTTATCGGTGACTGTCATAAGCTTGGTTAGTTATTTTTCTCTCTGCCCAAATACATATACACTTATTACATAACGCCTCAGATTCAATGTTAGTGCCGCTGCTAAGCATCATGTTATACTTAGTGCTATAACTAATCATCTCCACGCGTTAGTCTAGTTATTACTCATCTGTCTAAAAAAACTCCTAACTACAATTTCCAGGTGGTACAAGAAGCCCTAGACGCTGCTAAGGCCGGTCGCACATGCGTGATGATCGCGCACAGACTGAGCACAGTCCGTGATGCTGACGTCATCTGCGTCATACACGACGGCTTAGTCGCAGAAACCGGCACCCACACAGAACTCATAGAGCGCAAGGGACTCTACTACAACCTCAATAGAAGAGGCTACGCTTAACTTTAATATAGGCTTAATATACGTGATAATATTGTTAAGAATAAATAATAATAAAAATAATAAAGAAGTGTTGCCGTAGCAAAAATGTTTGATGTCACTTACCACGTTGTTCTAAATAGTTAAGAAACGCGTGAGGCGTCTCAAATGCTGTGTGTGATAATTTATTTTGAATCATTTTATGTATTATTAAAAAAATCTATAAGTGATATTGAAGTATACCACCAGTTTACATAACAATTTAAAGAATAGGTAAATAAAAAAATATATTTAAAATAAGTGTTACCTAAGCAAAAATGTTTAATGTTGTTTACCACGTTATGCTACTTAAGAGACGAGTTAGACGTCTCAATTATTGCTGTGTGTGATAATTTCGAAGCAGTTATACAATATTTAAAAAAAAATATTCTACAAGTGATATCGAATTGTACAACCAGTTTTTATAACAATTTAATGAATTTAAAATTCCTCATGTGATAATAATGTCTTTTTACACCTTACTCAGTGTTTGTACTTAAGTATTAACTGCCAAGAGCCAGGGGAAACTGTAAGCGATTGTAAATAAATAGGATTTTATAGTTGACCTTTAGTTGAAATTAATATAATGAATTGATAGTTCTATGGAAACCGTTAAGTGTTTAAAAAGGAAAGTTTGACATTGGTCGAATTTTCAACGATTGCTGTATAATTAAACTAAATGCCTACCTGCCTAATTATGTTAAATAAATATCTATATTTTTTGTTAAAACATTGCATTTTTTATATCATTAGTTTTTAATGCACCATCTTGTTAAAGATTTGTTTCTAAGTAATTCATTGATTCATTTTACAAGTTGCGTATTCAGTCCCCAGCAAATGAATAGCTATACCGTAATAAATTACTACAGCGCACTTTTACAACTCGCTAATGATTTACAACTTATTGTATTTCCGCACAAAACAAGCTGGAACAACATAGTTTTTGTTTTACTCCATTACAAAAGTTTGACCAACTCAACTGTTGTCAGAGTTTATTGCCGAGGGTCCTACTTACAATGCGTTTCTAATAATCTGATAACTACTGAATTATTTAAAGGCAATGCATTTGCAATATACCTAAATACCTACTTCTTTTTCAAGTTTTGATTTAATCGTTTTAGGGAAGTAGATGGAGTTGGTAGGGATGTCAAGTTCAGCACATTGTGAGATCCCGCATAAAAATACTTTAGTGTTCCTCGTCATCCATCTATCCTATCAAACAGCAATTAATAAAAATTACTTGTTACATAAAACAATTAATGTCCAGCAGAGCGGCGTACCTACACCGGCAATATTAACTGATCGGAATCATCTCCACGAGCGATAATATAATAAATTAATTGTTTTATTATGTCACATCCCAGACGTGATAAAAAACCGACAAATTACCAAATTGAGACATCCCGCTATCTGCCCTATGGACACGTGAAACTCTTTAACGAATAACACCCGTCATAAGATAAAATAGATCCTATCGAGAAACAAAATGGTCGAGCCCTTTTTTTCCACCCCAGCGTGAGCTTTATGCTAATGAAACCCAAAAACAAACATTGTTATAAGCCAAATGTGTAACATACGATAAAAATAAATTAAATAATAAAGGGAATCGTTAAAATGGAAGAAATGTCCGTAATTTATCCACGAGTCACCTTTTAGGCATTCCGCGGATGCCATCGCGGCGGGGTCCCGCGGCCGCCTGCTCTAGACGCGATCTCCAAATAAAAAGGCGCCACAAAAAGACGTATTCAATAAGCCGTTGGCCATTACCGGACGTAATCGATGAAATAAATTAGTTATAATAAAATCTGTGGAGCCGCAGACGGGCTCACTACATTAGCTGAATGTCTGAGCAGCGCTAGAGTGATGCATGGCCTATAAAAAAAACTTAATCAATATTTGTCTAGTTTCTAGGTGCGCTGTATGAAGTAAAAAATACCAAAAGTCATGGTCTCTTTGCAAGTCTAGACATTGCATGACTATATTAGAGTATAGTATCAATGTCTAAAATAAGTGTGTTGAAACAGGACTTGGTGAATCATGCACGATTTGCAAACAGATTCGAGTCAATTCGTATTTGATATCGAACCTATGTACTTAACCCTTAAATGGACAATGTTGTTTTTTGTTGCCAATTTGGTATAGGCGCTTTTCTTTTTACAGGGGCCCGTTTCTCCTAAGTTAATAATGTCAAAATCGAATAGAAATCGAAGCCCATATCGGGCATTCTGCTACTAATAAAAGACCAATCGTATTCGATTAACATTTGATTGGTGTGCGATTGGTCTGCTATTTTGGTGATTTTAGTATATACGGTAGTTTGCTGTACAACCATTAAATCATTAATTAGCGGACAAAATGATTCATTATTGAATGACAGAAAGGGATGAAAACGTTTATTTCAAAGAAAAAATAGCGGAATGCCACATACGCATCAATCGTAATCGAGTCGGGATTGGATCTCAGTCGAATCGAGTCGAACGTGAATCGTATGCCGCTTAAGTAAAATTAGGAGAATCGGGCCCCAGGCTTACTGGTAAGTAGACCGCATCCTTTCATGAGGTGATAGTATAGGTCAGTACGGACTAATTTGACCATGGGATACACTGGGCAAAAGTTAACCCGTTTCAAGACAATCGAATTTTAAGATCTTTTCTTAACTTAAGTCGTCTAGGTACACGAATAAATTTTTATTGTCAGTTAAGTCTCGTTTTTGCGGATTTTTATGTGTTTTGTGGCTTTTTGGATAACTAGATAAATGTAGGTAGATGTTTTTTAAGTATTCTGCAGTAGCAGAATGCCCGATATGGTTAAAACTGCTATTGCGATCATATTGCGTTTCAATTTCTATTCGATTTTGACATTATTAACTTAGGAGGATCGGGCCCCTGGAAGTTGGTGACAGCAGTGCATCGGAGAGTAGTCCTACGCCTGACCTCTCTCCGGTCGTGTCGGATTGCCTCGGATTGTCATAGACCCATTGGGCTAGGTATATAAGAATTAAGGAATAGTGAGTGCACCTGTGTCTGCGCAAATACTTGTGCACTATATATGTCTACAGTACGTGTATAAAAGGAGTAGGTACATAAGAGTACATAAGCGAGTACATAAGAGGTGTACATTAGATGAGTATATCGGGTGTGTCGTTCACAATCACATTAAATCATATCGCATATACTTTATGATATTCTATGGCGAATTGTAAAAAAAATAACCTAATCCATTCAGTGGTTTAACCACAGGAGTCATTTTTCGTTTTTATAATTTACAACATCCTGTGTAAAGCAGAGATAAAGTTAGGAGTATCGTATGTTTTGATCAGTTGACAGCTGTCAGTTTTCAATTGAGAATTTCAGTTGTTTGTAATGACTGACTTGTATATGGTGTTCTAATTTTTGCACATTTTTATTCTATTAACTTTGTTTCAAAAAATCATTTTTTTATTTTTACGTATTTTTCTTTTATCTTTGTGTTAATCGACATATATTAACCAGTATATTAACGCATTTCATTTAATGTGATTATGAACGACACACCCGATATAAGAGAGTTCATAGGAGTTTTTCCTAAATGATTAGTTCTATATTCTCCTATGAACTCTTATATACTCATCTTATATACTTTTTCGCCTTTTGCCTTTTCAAAAAAATATCCTTAATTTTGATGTTAAAAGAACTGCCCGATAGTTTTAACAAATGAACTGGGATTCTTTTATAAATGCGTAGGTATACAAAGAAAGGCCCACAAATGAACCGTGCACTTTGTGTTACCGATACTTGGATGCGGTTAATTTATGCCTGTTAGTGTTGAAACGAGTTGTAAATAAGAGGAGTATATGAAAGGAGTACATAAAAAAGTTTATAAGAGGAGTACATAAGAGGAGTACCTACATAAGACCATACATAAGAGAGTACATAAGAGGACTACATATAGGAGTATCTCTAGTCTCTTATGTTCTTTGATATGTACTCTCTAATATACTCCTGTTATGAACTCTCTTATGTACTTTGTTTCTCTTATGTACTCGTTTATGTATGTCTTATGTTCTCCTCTTAGGTACTTTCTTATGAACTCTCTCATCTTTTGTAGTCTCTTTTGAACTCCGTTATCAACTGATGAGAGTACTCATCTTGTGTACTCTCTTATGTACTCCTATTATGTACTCTCTTATGTACTCGTCTTATGAACTCTCTCTTGTGCTCCTCTCCTCCGTTCACTCGGACCAGTGCTTTCTGTCCGTGCCTTGGTGTCCGTTACCCAGGCCAGATGTTGTCGACAATGGTCATTTGAATCTTATAGATAATTAGTTTTGCGGCTTCTGTAATCTGTTTTAATTATTTCACAAAAATATTTCCTGCTGGCGTAACGTTACGCCAGCCAGACCTTTTTCTTTCTAATGGGAATATTTAAATAAATATTACCTATAAAATTAGTTGTCTAAATAAAGTAAATGTGCCATATTTTGTATTTGTTCTTTCTTCGGTTGCGAAGTTATTCGAGATTTCGCTGGGGTAACGTTTTTGGTTTTGCTAGATCTTTGAAATGGTTAAGCGGATTCTTATCATATTTTGTACATGACTTTTTAGGACTTAGTTTAAAATTGTTCTGCAATAATAAAACCAAAATAATACATATCTTAAAGGTTATTTCATTAAATGAAAAAACATTTCCATTTGTCCCAGCACTCAGAAGTCTACATGCCTATGAGTCTAAAGGTAGTACTTTAAACGTTATTTTAAAGCTTGTAACTGCCTTCAAATGTATGTGAAGTTCTATTAGTATCCTGTAAGTATTTAACAAGTTATGATGATATTCAGTTCTTCACGAGCACGGTGTGCGTTCGCGCAGCGGAATGTTGTTGAATTTGAAGATTTAAATTATGCAGATAATTAGTGTAAGACTTTCTATAATTGTGTATGGTACCTAAATAAAAATTTGTGTATGCAGCCATTGTGGAGAAATTAACCAAAAGCTGATTCCGCTGGGCGAACGTTGTCCTGGCGGAAGTATTTTTACCTAAATCATAGACTTTAGAAAAAAAGAGATGTGTCCAAAAATTTGTGTGTATTTATGTATAATTATTTATGTATGAATGAAATCAGTGCATGCATAAACTTCGGAGAAATTCAAGTTTCCGCTACGCGAACGTTTGGTCATTAGCTAGTTTTCATATACCTAAAGCGCTTTTGGACATAGAGAGCTGTAGATTTTTACATGCGAAATTTTTATCGGTCTGAAAACAAAAAAATACGTAAAATTTAGCCCAAACGTACTAAACTTTTTGTTTGTTGACAGATGCAAAAATAAGGTCATATCGTTTTTGAATACGCGAGCGAAGCGAGCCCGAAATTTTTATCGGACTTTATACAGTAATAACGTAAAATGTAGCCCAAACGTACTTAACGTTTTGTTTGTGGACAAATGCAAAAATAAGGGCCATAATATAGGTTCTGAATACACGAGCGAAGCGAGCGCGAAATTTTTATCGGACTTATACCAAATATTACGTAAAATTTAGCCCAAACGTACTTAACTTTTTGTTTGTTGACAAATGCAAAATTAAGGGCATACAGTTTCTGAATACGCGAGCGAAGCGAGCACGAAATTTGAATTATTTTTTATTTAAGACTCAAAACCAAAATTATGTAAAATGTGTCACGTGTGTTTTAAGTACCACATTTTAACAATAATTAATTTTAAGTTTAAATTTCGTGAATTAAATTTCGTTTAAATTGTTGTTATCTACTGAATCGTGGGAAAAAAACGTATCGTAGCAACTACTTTCAAAGACAAACAAAGCTATCTATAAGTGTGTTCCCTAACTCGGAATTAATAGCATTTAAAATGATGTTTGACTTTTTTCACAGGTTATGTCAATTTCTTTTCTCCTAGTGGGGAAAATGGGATTAAAACGTGGAAAAAAACAGAATCGATACCATGAAAATACGTTAGTATTTACCTGCGAGTTTAACATAGAGTTTAGCTAACGAACGTGGAACGCCGAAGCGGATGAGAAACGAACCGTTTCGCACCAAATTCCTGACTATTTGTAGCTTTAGCTTTCCCGAATGAAGAAATCGTGACGCTCATTGCTTCACCGATACTGTTATGAACTATACGTTATACATTATAATCGCATTGTGGTTTTAGAGTGCCTTTCATGCTTTATCGAATTGATATAACTATCATGGGGAGGACGTTAGTCGCGGATGGGTCTAGCTCGGATAAAGGTGCCATCGAACGAATCCAGTGCATTAGTGCAATGAGTGTCTAATACACAGTAGCTACATCTTCTGTAGTGCCTAGTTTTGTGTAATTATTTTTAAGTTAAATTATTTATAATGAAGGACTCTGACGGAAATGGGTGGCAACTGAAACCAGGTGACAAGGAGAATGGCAACAAGTTGCCAGTCCCTTTAAATGGAGAGTTCCCGAAGGGCAAAGACTCGGACACGTAAGTTTACATTGACATTTTCTTTGTACGTGTGTAACCCATAGTAAACATGCGAACTAATAGTAAATCTGCAGATACGGTGCTTGTAAGCTTGAATGATACTGAACACAAATTGTTTCAATTGATCAGCAACTCTTATTAAACTTAATTGCCATGTTGTTTCATTTATAATGCCTATGTATAAATCAACAATTTCGCCTATGCTTCACAACGGAATACGTACTTACTCGCAATAGAAAAAGTTCAATGTATAGTATCTAAGCACCTAAGTCCTTATAGGTAAACTGAATTTCTATTTTGCAGAAGTTCAGAAGCGGATAGCAAGGCAGATGAAATCCCAAGCATACCATTTATTACACTGGTAAGCTCTAAACTGTTTTTTTTATTCTTAAATTAAGTATTTTTCCAAACAAAAGTGCAAATACAAAGCACAAAAGCAATGGAATGTTCATGTAAACATTACCGCTTATCTCCTAAACACGGACGTGTTCAGATTGACACGACATTTGAATACCAAAAAGTTTCTCATAGGAACAAATGTGTTATTGGACCCCATTTCCAGAATTACTTCTAATAATATAGGCAACCTAATTACATAAAAATCTTAAAATTAAACATGTATTTTCTAGCCATATCTTCTATTTTCAGTTCAGATTCGCGACGAAAAAGGACAAAATATTCATAGTTTGTGCGTTAATATGCTCAGTAGTGGCGGCATGTTCTACGCCAATCAACACATTACTGCTAGCGTTCTTACTAGATGCTATGGTAGAGTATGGAAGTTCTATCAGAGATGGGAACCCGGACCCTGACACCTTCTTAGAAGCATTGATGTTCTTTGCTATTTACAACACCGTCACTGGAGTCGTGCTCATCGTCCTCTCGTATGCCGCCACAGTGCTGATGAACATAGCCGCTTATCACCAAGTACGTAAGGAATCAATTTTAAATTACGAATTTGGACTTCAATTGTTTCAATTCAATATTATGTCACAAGCATCTCTTATAATATTAGAACATCATTGTCTACATAAAGTACTTTATGTAAGATAATTTGGATGATGAACCTAACCTACTTATATTGTTATCTTTAATGAGCATCTAAGTACCTACTACAACTAAATGGGTTTCATTTCCAGGTACATGTAATACGACAAGAATACTTAAAAGCAGCACTAAACCAAGATTTTGCGTATTACGATATACATAAGAACGCTGACATAGCTTCCAAAATTAACAGGTAAGTCTCAATTTTAATTCGCTAAGGTGTGGGACACATAAGAACTTTTAAAGTTTTCCTAAGGATGGTTAAAGAGCCGTATCGTTGTCTTTTACTGCCTTCTTGAAACTTTCTTAAGAATATCTCGTCATCACAGCCTTTTCATCGTCCCACTGCTGGGCACAGAACCCCTCTCACACATAATGAGGATTGAGCGTTAATGAGCTATTGCTGTCCAAGATATACTTAGAAACTACTTACATACAAACTTAGTTGCACAGGCCTTGACTGGCCTGGAATCGACTGGATCCCACACAATCGTATGCAGACTAGCATGACTTACGAAAGAGTATCCAGGCTCATCAAAATGATTGTTTACAGCGATGTGGTAAAACTAGAAGATGGTATAGGCGAAAAGCTAGCCACCTTCGTGTTCTACCAGGCAGCTTTCTTCAGTAGTGTGATCATGGCTCTCGTCAAAGGATGGAAGCTGGCTCTGCTGTGTCTCATATCACTCCCTGTCACTTTGACGCTTGTAGGTGTCGCTGGATTGGTGAGTTTCAAATAGTAAGTAAGTTTTTTCAAATAGTAAATAGTAAGTATAAGTTAAGATTTATGTGTTCCTATCTAACAATTGTTTTCTGATATTCAAAAGTTTTAAGCTTTGAGTGTGATGTAGATACTGAGGAATTAAGATATTAAATTATGGTGACTAAGTATACGTCACCGTATAATTTAATACCTTGACTACAAGAAAGGATAGGAACTTCAGGTTTCAATAACGGTTTTTTTTTTAATTTCAATTGGCTGTTTACGTCCAGCACCTGTAAATAGTGTCATTGTTTTATTTATAAGGATTAGTAATAAATATAGTAGGTATCCGCGTATCTGTATCTTGTATGGTGAAATGTTGTCGCAAAAGATAACAGATAATTATTGTTTTAGCAACAAGTTAAATTGTTGCGTCATATTCCGTGTAAGGTTCGTGTAAAACCTGTGATACGGAACAGTAATAAAAATACCAATTTTGTTTATGTGTATACTGATAGGATATGTTACTATACAATCTTTATCTTAATAAGGGATTAGATAACCATAATTACTTTACATTTGTAACCAACATCGATCCGGCTTTTCCGTCTCGCCCATTTACCATCGTCTTACATTACGCGCTTGTCGCGTCAACATCTCAGGCCCTTACAGTCAAGTTTTAGTCCCTAATACAGAAATTGATTGATATCTAATAAATAAATGTCTCCTAGAGATTACCTACTCATATTTTGGAAATCATACTTGGGTCCTGAGAATTAAATACACATAAATGCATTTATTCAGATCCTTTAATCCTCTGAGTAATATTAAACTCAACATATTTGCTTTTACATCCCTTTTAATCCATTACAATGCTACTCATTTCATGCAAGAAATCGTATGAGAGACGGTTGTATTTTTTTTATAGGTTGGTGCCAGACTTGGTAAGAAAGAGGCCATAGCGTCCGGCAAAGCTGGTGCCATAGCCGAGGAAGTTATATCTGCCATACGTACTGTATACGCCTTCAGCGGCCAGTCCAAGGAGATGGTGAGGTACGAGGGACATCTCAGAGAAGCAAGGAAAATCAACATTAAGAAAGGTAACGTTAAGAACTGGGGACTATTGTTATACACACGTTTCTACCTTCTTGTATAAGTAGACGATTAGTAGGCTCTAGGTGTCCCTATTATGTTGCATTATCCCGATAGCCATAAGATTTGCGATCTCACAATGTGGTCTGGGCTTGTTAAGAGCGTGTACGCTCGGCGCGCGATGTCAACTTTAGGTAATTCAACGCAAAAAACCGCGCAGACTAGCGTCGCGGCTGTGTGCGTGCCTATCATACTTCACGTATAGTCACACAAACCATTTTGATCCTTTCGAGTGAAATTGGTAGAACAAAAATATATTATTCAATAAATAGTTAATAGCGGGAAAATAGTGTAAGTCTATGGATGTCTAAAATATAAAAGCATGAAAATAAGTCGTTAATACTTACACTCTTTTGCAAAAAAATCGGGCACCTATGAAAACCTTGGTTTTGACTTTCTGTATATTACATACAATTTTCAACAGTACTAAATAGTCGACTGATGATTAATGACAATGTTAAGAGTTTCTGTATTTTAACCGATTTCAAAAAAAGAAAGGAGGAGGTTTCAATTAGATTGTTTTGTGACTGTTCTCAATTTGATTGTTCTCGATTTCTCAAAGACGCCTGGACCGATTTGAAAAATTGATTGTTTATATGAATGGTCCAGTCCATCCAGACCGAAAAATTGTGGTCAAATAACAACAATTGCCGGAAAGCCAAATATTGGTGAAGAGCTTGGGTTTACCATTGCAAATAAAGTTTTAAGTTATCTATCCTATATGCTTCAAAAGTTATTCGAGATCAAAAGTCAAAATTTGGGTACATCAAAAATGAAAAAAAAAAATTATAGCTCGATTGGTAACAGACATCTGCAATAAGTGATTTCTAGCCTAAGGAGTCCGCCATATTGGATTTAGACTCGCGACACATTTTTTTTCGAGTTATTCATAGCAAGCCCTTTCATTTGATACCCATATCGTAGGAATGCATTAAAAACATTTTTTTCTCCATCTTGGGTATACCGCCATATTGGATATAGAATCATACATTGTCATTAAAACTGAACATTCAAACAAAATTTCAACTCAATCGATAAAAAAAATATGCTTCAAAATTGAGCTTTAAATAAAATAGTAATGTATCAAGATTTGTTGGTCGCGCTTGAAATGTACTCTATTCTCGGTATCCACAACAGAGGTTATTCACCCTACGCGATGTGACGGAGCGACACGTCCTCTCTCTGTAAAGCCTTGCGGCGGTCTGGTTTGAGTTGACTCGTGTGCAGCGTTTTATAGTAGTTTTTAAATAATTTATAAAAAATAAAAACGAGAGATTAAATTATAATATAAAGTTTATATTTTAAAGAAAGAGTTATATTACTATAGTAAATAATTGTTATATTAAATTAAGTAAGATAGATAGGTAAAAATAAATAGATACTGAATAAACACACAAACCCCAGAGTCGTGGTGGCCTAGTGGGCAAAGAACCAACCTCTCGAGTATGAGGGCGCGGGTTCGAATCCAGGTCAGGCAAGTACCAATGCAACTTTTCTAAGTTTGTATGTACTTTCTAAGTATATCTTAGACACCAATGGCTGATAAAAAGGTGAAGGAAAACATCTTGAGGAAACCTGGACTATATAGTCTGAAATCACCAACCCGCATTGAGCAAGCGTGGTGATTAATGCTCAATCCTTCTCCGCGTGAGAGGAGGCCTGTGCCCAGCAGTGGGACGATAAATAGGCTGTAACTAACTAACTAAGATAGGTAAAAAAAGCATTTGAAATTCACAATTTTTCACATTGTTAAAATATTTTTTTCTGAAAGATAGAGACCTAAATCAAAAAATGTTTTCAACTAACTATAGGCATGGGGATTTCGTCTATGAGTAAAAAAATAAATATGATTAGATTTGCCACTGTTTTCACATGAATTTAAGCTTCGAAATAGACGCTGAACGGGAATTTTATAAAACATCTGTTACGTTATAGGGGTTTTAAGTATTTAAACTACACAAATTGAAATTTATGTTCAATTAACTATATAGACAGTGAAATTACCTTGCGTTATTAAAAAATAACATAGTTATAGGATAAGTAGTTACTGAGAAACAGTGGTTTGAAAAGTACCATTTTAGGCCAAATGGCGCGCGGTTGACGTACACGCTCTTAACAAAACACATTAAACTATAGTAGGTAAGGTGCATTGGGGCAATTTCGAAAATGGGTATATTCCGAAAATGCAAAAAATCTACCAAACACAGCAATATATTCCAGCCGGCAACATTAGGCCAAGCGCCATCTTAGATTTACTTGTGGCGACAGACGTCGCGAGCCGCTCGCGCTAACGACACGTGAGTATCGTCAAATTATTCAAGAGAAGTGATTTCGCGCCAAAATTTAGTGATTCGTAATAACCCCAACATCGTTTTCTCGAAATTCTGGTAAGTTATTTCAATATTTGTTTGTTTCTATGATAGGTTGTTGTTTTTTGCTTAATAATATTCGGAATATATTATTAAGCAAAAAACAACAACTTGGTTTTAACTGTGTTTTTTTTTTTTTCTGATTTAACCCTCCGGGTTTATTTCGACGTGATTGTTTCGCAATAACCCCATTTATGTTTTTCGTACCGTAATTCTCAGGAGTTCTCAAACTTTTGACCTCCAACGCAAAAATAACGAGATGTTATAAGTTTTAAGTTTCTGTATGTGTGTGTGTTTGTGTGTGAGGTGTCTGTGGCATCATAGCTGCCCAACGGCTGAACCGATTTTGTTTTTTTCTTTGAAAGGTGAATTAGCTGGGAGTGCTTTTAGCTATGTTTGCTGTAACTTCGGTTGGGGGTTAATTAAAATTCTTAACTTTGTTTTGTACCATAATGGCGGCGATGCTAGTTATATTTTTGCGTTGGGTTCTCAAATCTCTTTCCATAATAGGTGGTTGTGAGAGGTGGGGGGTGGTGACGGAGTAAATCACAACCATTTCCCCACAAACAAAAAAATACAGCACCACGCCTCTCACAATCTTCTATAATGGATACCGATTTCAAAACCACAGTTTTTTGCTCAGTTATTGCTTGGTTATTGAATTTTTTGTGTTGACAAAAGTTATTTCGTTTTTCAGTGTCATCATGCCTCGTACTTATTTAAAAAAGAAAAATAAGACATACACTCCTCAAGATTTAGCCACTGCCATACAGCAGGTAAGAAACGGGGAGCTTACCGCATATGCTGCTGCACAGAAGTACAAGATACCAATGACCACTCTTCATGACCATGTCAAAACTAAAGACACTAGGCAGAATGCAGGTAGACCCAAATCATTTAAAGCAATATGGGATGCAAAACTGGTAGAGTGGCAGAGAAGAAACGTTGGTACGAAAATGCCAAAAAACGTTTTCGCACAAACTATGGCAGATACTTGGCAACAAACGAACCCCGAAGTTATAAAGAGTGGATTTAAAAAGGCTGGAATATACCCTTTTAATGCACATGTCATACCTATTGACAAATATGATCCAGACGCGTATCAAAGATACAAGAAAACTTTGCTTGCCCGCACACTCAAACAGCCAAAGTCACTCAAAGAAATATGCATTGAATCATTCAACAATCAGTTTGCAACAGTTAATGAAACTATTGAAATAACAGGCAATAATTACGTTGCCTTGCTATCTGCACAATCAAGAAATAATGCCCAAATGTTCCCTTTTGAAGCCAGACACCCGAGCCAAGTACCAGCATGTTTGCAGAATTCGAAGCCAACAAAATCCTAAATAAATATAATATCAAACATAGTCATAAAGGAAGCATCGCAAGTAAAACTTCAAAACCCGTTTCAACTCAATCCAACAGTCTCATTTGAAGAATTATTGCTGAGGAAAATTCAACAGGACAAAAAGAATAGTGATCCAACAAAATAAAAACGTGTTACAAAAGGTGCGGAAGTGATAACTGCAGCCACAGGAAAGAAAATTCTAGAAGAAGTGAAAGAAACGAAAACTAAAACCAGTAAAGTATATCCGATATTATTCCGATATTACCACAAGTATATCCGATATTATCAGCAATCATAGCGATTCTGATATTATTGATTGTATCGATTTTGAAGACTTGATGGAAGACGAAGATAATTTTAATTTCTACCAGGAGGAGACAAGTTTACAGAAATCAAGAAAAGATAGGAAGTGTGTTATGAAGATGAAGAAAAACGATAAAAACATCACCAGTGAAAAGGCATTCGCTGACAAAAGTACAAATAATGCATGTTCTAAGAAAGGCAAAGGTGTTGGGAAGAAAAGCAAAGGTAAAGAAAATCAGATAGACAAAAATGAAGGAATCAGTTATTTTGCAACAGGTGAAGAAGACGTAAATGAGCAGATTGCAGTATATCCTAAAGAAACCCAAACCTGTAAATTACAGCCACCAGGAACAGAGAATAAAGAATTAGCATGTGGAATTCCAGAAAAGTGCCCCGTAGTAAGGGAACGTTATGATTTAAATGATACAGTGCTTGTCAGGTATTTTATAAGAAACAAATGGAAATATTATGTTGGGTTCATACAAAACATAAGCAAACATGAAGAACAACTGTACTTTTAGACTTCTTAAAAACGTCCAGATGACAGCAATATCTCAGTTTTGTTGAACCTAAAAAGAAAGATACGGACCAAGTTCCAGAGTCATTAGTAGTAAAGAAAATAGAATTACAGAAAAAACGAGATCAAGACAAAGAATATTACTTGACCCATGATGAAGACACTATTTATTTCGACTGATTTTATACCAAAAATTATCTACCTAAGGAAAACGTCCGCCTTCTAGATTAGTTGCATACCTATTTATTGATTTCTGACACGCGAATATTAGACATTTAAATAAAACTACTTAAATTAAGGACTTTATCGCGGTAATATTATTTAATCCCGGCTTTTCGGACCCTTTACAGCATCCATGGTCACGGGCAGACTTAGATGTCAGTCGTCTTGATATTTTATTTGCAAACATCAAATATCAACAAAATGGATCAACTGATAATCAACAAAATTTAGAGTAGCTGTTTGCAACTAAAATACCAAGACAACCAACATCTAAGTCTGCCCGTGACCACGGATGCTGTAAAGGATCTGAAACGTCAGTATTAAATAACATAACCGCGATAAAATCGGTAAAAATAGTTTTATTTAAATGCATACCTACTTCTTTTTATTGATATTATGTTTTTGTTATGTTATTGTTGCGATGCCTAACTGTAGTTGGCTTCAAATAACATTTGTGTTTTTATTTTTTATTTTACTACCGCAAGATTCTGAAGAGTAGCCAAAAATTATCAAAAAGTCTTTGATTTTTATGTGATTTAATAATTATGTTTAAGGATTGTTACAAAAATTGTTTTTGTTTTAATAATTCTAATTGTTCCCCACATTACTCAATGTGAAGTTACGTACTTATTAAAATTAAAGTTGATCTCACTGAGTTATTGTTTTAATTTATTATTGACATTCTATAAAATACATTAAGAAATGTACCAAAAATAACTTTGTTTATCCACCATGCAATTTTAAATTTCCTAAAATCTCAAATGATATGTTGAGAACCACTGTCACATATGTCTGAACATCAAGGCTTTTCTGGGGTAATTCCGAAATACAAAGTTATAAGAATTCAAATTAACGCTTATTATTTAAAAAACTTACGATATCAAAATCTACGGGGTAATAACGATGGAAAATGAAATGTACACTCTAGCTGAAATGCAATAAAGGCGACTTTTGAGCTCTTCCGGAATTACCCCGCAATACTTCGCAATTATCCATATGACCCAAAAATATGGTTCTTCATTTAAAACACTTTTTTTAGCAAATCCACTGATATATTTAAAAATATAATGTAATCTTTTCAAAGGCTTTTCAATATGTATGCAGAACTAAAACAGTAACAGCCTTACTTATAAAATAATAAGTTATACTTAAGAGATGTTTAAGAAAAAATCTTACTTATAAACGTGGCTGAAATAAATCATTTCTTAGCAATGTCTTAAATGAGCTGTCAAATTAAGTAGCCTCACACCCTTGTTTAACCCGCTAATTATCAAAATGGCTGGATTCTTACCAGCTGATTTTTCATTTCCGGTCTATTGACAGCTCAACTTTTTAATTTTATATTTTACGGATGCCATTGTTGCCATTACACAACGTTTTGATGACAAATATTTTTTTAAGCTACCAACATTCCGGTAGTGTTGAGAAATTAGTATGTTTTTATGTCATTATCTGTTCATTACTTAAGACATGCTTAAGCAACGTTTATAGGTCAAAATAATTTAATCACTACTTAAGGCTTTAAGTAGTAATTACTTAAAACAATGCTTAGAAGATGATTTGTTGATTTTTATAAGTAAGGCTGTAAGACACGTACAATAGAGCGTTACTGAATAATCAAGTGAAATGTTCATTTCTAGTCATCTTGCAGAAATTTCTGTCGGAATTGCCCCAATGCACCTTACAGAAAAAAAATCGTGCTCATCTACATTTAACAGGACCTACATACATAGGTACTTCGTCCATCCTTTACTTGATATCCACATAGAATAACATTTCGATCATCCATTTCAGGCTTCTTCAACGGCCTGGCCATGGGACTGTTATTCTTCTGCATCTTCTGCGCATACGCCCTTTCCTTCTGGTTCGGCTACAGGCTGTTGTCCACTGATGATGACTATGATATTTCTACCATGATAGCGGTAAAGACTAGATTTATTCGAAGCATAAATTTAATTTCTAATTTGAGAGCAAACAATGTTTGAAACTTTAACAATGTTATGATGCAGTAATTAATCGATTATTTACGTCACGACTTATTTGTATCTATTGAGTCGGTTAATTACATTTTTAGCACCCATATCTTTAATTGATAATCTTTCAATAAATATTTCATCAGTCTGTAGTTGTTTTGACTGACTCATTGAGCTTATTAACACTGGATTGCTTTGTACCTACTGGTTAGGTATATGACTATAAGAATTTAATGAAAATGTCTATTCAGGTATTCTTCGGTGTGATGACTGGTTCGGAAAACTTCGGCATATCGTCGACTTTGATGGAGGTGTTCGGGTCTGCCCGAGGCGCGGGGGCCCAGATCTTCAACATGATCGACAATATTCCCACTATTAACCCCCTGCTGAATAGGGGAACAACGCCCTCTAATATTCAAGGAAACATCGAGTTGAAGAACGTTATTTTCCATTACCCATCCAGATCTGATGTTCCGGTAAGTTTAAAAAACCCAAAATACATCTACTTAGTAAACCCATTACAAAAAACTAATACCCGTTGCGAAAACAGACATGCTGATTTGAAATCGGCAAAATGCGTACTCGGACTCTTGATAAGATAGTTTTACTTCCCCTATTCTATTTCTAGAATACGACAGCAGACATCTAGGTTATCAATGCGAGACCACTCGATAACATTGTTTTAATTGTTCCCTACAGGTACTGAAGGGTATAAACATTAGTGCGAAGCGCGGACAGTCAGTGGCATTGGTCGGCCACTCCGGCTGTGGCAAGTCTACCATCATACAGCTGATCTCCAGGTTCTATGACGTCATTGATGGCAGTGTAAGTATGAACAAACCTCAATTGTACATGGTTGAAAGACAGGATAAACCAGTTCAATTCTTCAGGTGGAAGTGGTTAATGAAAAGTCCTTAAATTTCATCAGCAACTCCAGTTTAAGTACCTACCTAAGCTTACGCACATAGATAATTTTTACATCATATGCGTAGAATTACCAAGTATAGGAAAAACCAATTCCATTTAATCGAACATGATTAAATAGAATTGGTAGTTACGTCAGTTTCAGATCTAACTTTTATTAATAGCGCAATAAATGTTCCCCACTCTATATCACCCTATCACATATCTGTTACCATGAAAACGATAACATTGTACGCCCAGTTTACACCTATTATCTGCATCACTAATTTTCATTTATCTTAAAAATAAAAACTTACTACGTACCTATAGAGGTATATACCAGCTTATACTTTCCCCGGTAATTTTCTTGTTGACTTCCAGTCTATCCAGATGCAGCTGAACTAAGCTTTCATTTCCTTTGATCGATTTAGTCAGCTGTTACTTCACCACAAGCTTCTTCCTATAAAAGAAGAAAAATACCATCTTCTCAATAACAAAATCTTTTTAGGTGGCAATCGACGGTCATGATGTCCGTGACTTATCAGTCCGCTGGCTGCGAGACCAAATCGGTCTCGTGGGACAAGAGCCCGTGCTTTTCAATACCACTGTCAGGGAGAACATTCGGTATGGGCGTGAGAACTGCACTAATGAGGAGATTGAAGCCTGCGCTAGACAGGCTAACGCGCATCAGTTCATTATGAGACTGCCGAAGGTAAGAAGAAGACCAAAATTCCAGGAAATTCCTAGCCATTCTTTATATGAAGTGAATTTTTGGGCAAAACAATTAGGTATATATTACATGATTTTTTAACACAGGGCTACGATACATTAGTCGGAGAACGAGGGGCTTCTCTGTCAGGAGGTCAGAAACAGCGTATTGCTATTGCGCGTGCTCTCGTGAGGAACCCCAAGATACTACTATTGGACGAGGCCACCAGTGCACTTGATACCTCTTCTGAAGCCAGAGTGCAGAAAGCTCTTGATAAGGTAAGATTTTCATGTACTTTGATAACTGTTTATGTGAATAAATTAGAACAGCAAGCACGCTCCAGCAACATTGAATTACAATGCGTGCCTGAGCATAAGTCTGAAAATTTACTTTCCACCGTAACCCATCTTGGCCAAGTAATAAAATGTGAATTAAAGGATAACGACATTCAACATTGCACGCGAATTGCGAAACTTGACAAGCAAAGCAATCGACCTAGATCGATATTGGTTAAATTCAATACCCCCCGGCTGCGTGACACTTTCCTTGCTGCAGCAATCAACTACAACAAAAACAATAAAAAGGATAAACTGTGTACGAGTCATCTGGGCATAGCTAAGGATAAGCCAACCCCTATTTACGTGGTCGAGCATCTGTCACCTGAGAATAAAGCCATCCATGCTGCAGCGCGCTTTCGCGCAAAGAAATTAGGATATAGATTTACATGGGTTCGTCACGGAAGAGTCTTCATCAAGAAAGATGAGACATCGGATACTATATTTATCAGTAGTATTGATAAACTAAAGAAACTAACTTAGGTCTTTTCGTTCCTGCACGTTATAATGCGTTTGTACCCAAATTCGATTTCTTAAAATGTTATTACCAGAACACACGAGGACTGCGCAGCTCCCTGTCTGAGGTACGTCAACACATACATAATAATGATTACAATGTCTATGTCTTCACAGAGACTTGGCTCTGCAGTGGTATATTTGATTCCGAATTGTTTAGCGATGATTTTATTGTATACAGAAGGGACCGCGAAACTGCTACTTTTAGTAACAACAAAAAAACCGGCGGTGGCGTACTTATTGCAGTGTCTAATAAACTATGTTCATGCCGTAGAACTGAATGGGAAAGCGATTGTGAGGACTTGTGGGTTACAGTTGAAACTCCACCGAACTCAACGTTCAAATCATTAAAGATTTGCGCCGTTTACTTACCACCACCTGTACATACAGAGATCTTGGACCATTTCATAGAAAACTGTAATACGGTTATAGAAGGCAATCACGATAGTTACTCACTGATAATTGGCGATTTTAACTTAAGTTGTATTAACTGGGTATATGACAATGATTGTGGATCGTGCAAAGCAGATGGAGGTACCAATAACCTAAAAAATCTTTTACTAGATTTCATTTCCTTGAATAATTTAAAGCAGTTTAACTGTATTATAAATTCCCAGAGTAAAATACTCGACTTAATACTTTCAGACATAGACCAAATAGAAGTAACGGAGTGTATTGACCCTATACGTAATATAGATAAATATCATCCAGCATTGGTGTTTTTACCCTTAATTCCTATTTGTGTTAAAAGTGAAACAAAAATAATCATTAAACCAAACTATTATAAGGCTGACTATGAGGCAATAAATTCCGAACTCGACAGCATTAATTGGTCCGATGAGTTTGCATCATGTCAGGATGTTAATGCTATGTTGGAAAACTTTTACATGATAGTCAGAGATATTATAAAAAGACATGTACCTGAATCAGTCTATTCTCGCGGAAAATATCCGCCCTGGTACTCACCTCAACTGAAAAAATTGCTCAACCAGAAACTTAAATTACGTTTTAAAATAAAAAAGTTTAATAATCCATTAGATGTATTAGAATTCAACTATTTAAGAAAAGACAGTCAGAAGCTGACTCAAAAATGCTACAATACTTATATAGACTTTATAGAAAGTAAAATAAAAGGTAACCCAAAATTTTTCTGGACCCATATAAAAAATCTCCGAAAAAATAATAACTCTTACCCCTCCAAAATGAAACTAGGCAACATAACAGCATGTGATAGTGTCTCTATTTCAAATCTATTTGCTGAGCAATTTCTGTCAGTTTTTGATCCTCCAAGTGCTGATCACGATTATACAAATTACACACAACCCCCTTTAGTTTCAGTCCCAGTACTGAGCGATTTTTCTATTACCCCAGATGCAATACGACAGAAACTATCTAAACTTGACTCTTCTAAAAGTGCGGGACCGGATAACATACCTCCAGTGTTTTGGTCACGATGTGCTCATGCAATATCTTCTCCACTAGCTAATATTTTCAACACCTCGCTTAAAACAGGTATTTTTCCAGACGCATGGAAACAGGCAAGGATAATACCTATTCACAAAAATGGCAAACGGGAGATTGTATCTAACTATCGGCCTATTTCTATTCTGTGCACCGTGTCCAAAGTCTTGGAATCGCTTATATACCCCATATTGTATGATCACGTAAAAAAATATCTATGCCATAATCAGCACGGTTTCATGGCAAAAAAGTCAACAAATACAAACCTTGTAACTTATGTCACTGAATTAATGTGTGCAGTCGATAAAGGTTTTCAAATAGACGCTATATATACCGACTTTTCCAAAGCCTTTGATAAAGTGAATCACAACCTATTGCTACTTAAACTTCAGTCATTTGGTATTACAGATTCTATGCTAGACTGGTGTAGATCCTATCTGTATAACAGACCATCTTCAGTGGCCGTAAACGGCAGTGAATCAAACCCTTATTTTGCCACATCCGGTGTACCTCAGGGATCAAATCTAGGACCGTTATTTTTTAATATATTTCTTAATGATATATCGCAAGTATTTATTTATTCAACACCGTATCTATTTGCAGATGATTTAAAGTTAACTCGTGTAATTTTTGATGAATCAGACGTCAACCTACTGCAATTAGACATAGATAGATTAAATCAGTGGTGTCTAACTAACAAAATGAATCTTAACTGCGCCAAATGCTACCATATCAAATTTACCAGAAAGCGAAATAACAAAATCTTATCAGAGTACAATATTCAAGGAAATAAATTAACTGAAGTCAACACGATTAGAGACTTAGGTATACGTTTGGATAGCCAATTAAACTTTATACAACACTATGATGCTATAACTAACTCAGCATATCGAGCTTTAGGTTTTGTGCTGCGGTCCTCTAAAGACTTCAAAAAACCCTCTACCACGCTCCTCTTATATAACAGCTACGTAAGAAGTCACTTGGAATATTGTAGCACAGTGTGGAACCCAACGTACCAAGTTCATATAAACAGGATAGAAAATATCCAAAAAAGGTTGGTTAGACATCTAGGTTTCCGGTTTAGGGTCAAAAATGCAAGAACTTATCAGAGTAGACTAACTTACTTTAAACTTACATCCCTTAAGACTCGTCGTACTATCTCTGACCTAGTTTTTCTATTCAAGTTGTTTAATAATGACACTGACTGTCCAGATCTCCTAAGTAAAATCGACATCAATGTTCCTGGTAGAATTCCACGTTACCCTCGTCCGTTATTCAGGGTTCCCCGCTGTCGCACCAATTTAGCAAAACATGCACCCATTGCAAGGATGACCTATGAATACAATACTGTTTCGAGTTCTTCGGGAGACATAGACATCTTTTCTAACAATCTTACTAAATTCAAACGTTTAATTCGGGCACGATTTTCAGACCCTGTTTTATGTTGACGTATCGACAGGTCACACATATTCACCAAATATTGTTAATAATTTTAATTTTATTGATCTCTATAGTTATCCTATTATTTGTTACCTTTTCCATTGTATTATTTGTGTTTCAGAATATTTTATTATTTTAATGTTTAATTATTTTTAATGTCTAATTTACTATTTTATTTAATTTTTAATTTCAAATGTCTAATTTAATTTGTATGTTCATGTGTTTTTTTTAATTTAATATTGTTTAAGTTTCTTTAATTTTACTAAAGATGATATATGCATGATGTGTTCTCCTGTAATTGAAGGAGCACAAATCTACAAGAAAACTGTTTTATAATTACGCATGTAAGGTGTATCCTTTGTTGGAGTTCCTTTTGAATAAAATAAAAATAAAATAAAAATAAAAAATAAAATAAAATAAAATAAAATAAAATAAAATTAGAATTCATTCTTTTTAAGCACTGAATGTCTCATTTTCACAATTTTAGGCTCAAAAAGGTCGCACAACTCTAGTGGTTGCTCACCGACTGTCGACCATCAGAAATGTGGATGTCATATACGTATTCAAGAGCGGTGTAGTAGTCGAACGCGGCAATCATGACGAGTTGATGTCGCAGAAGGGACATTACTATGACTTGGTCATGCTGCAGAACCTAGGAGCTGAAGATACTAATGGTACGGTCATTATTCTATCTTTTTGCTGTTCCATAGGGCAGATAATCTGGAATCAAGTTCTCTTTCTATTTATGGAAAGCCTAGGTCTCACAAGACCTTCTAATTGGTTAACATAAATTGTATCTTATCGTTTGACTTGCAGATAAGTCAAGACTCCTGCGCGAAACGTCGGAAACAAGTGTAGAAGACGAAGAAGATGAAGAGGAATTCCTCGATTTTAAAACTGGAGTAAGTAAAATTCCTACTAGGTACTTTACTTTATTATCCACCTAGATTTTTCCCAGTTATTTTTAGTTATGTTGGGCGTCCATTCTAACCAAATACAATTGAATACCAACTTATAACAGTGACTGCCTAACTGACCTCAACCCAGCTACCCGGCCCACAAAATACCCCTCATATTGAATAGGCAATCATTATACCATCATATGGCAAATACTCAATTCTTTGATGTCTTAACAGGACACAGAAGAAGACGTGGACAAAGTTCCAGACATTTCGTTCTGGAGAGTTCTGCGGCTCAACAAGCCGGAGTGGAAGAGCGTCAGTCTCGCCAGTGTTTGTTCGCTCATGAGCGGCTTCAGCATGCCTCTGTTCGCTGTCATATTTGGAGACTTCCTCGCCGTAAGTTTTAGTTATAATGCATGTTAAATTCATTTGCACCCTGTTTTTGCATTAAGATAGTTATTTTCCAAATAATGCGGGTTGGCAAAAATAGGTCTTATGGATACTAATAATGATCGTAAATCGGAAAAAAACTTAAAGTGATCTTCTTTTCAGATTCTATCTGACCCGGACCCTGCTGTGGTTTTGAATGAAGTGCGTAAAATCGCGCTGATATTTGTCGGTATTGGCGTCTTCTCTGGAATCACTAACTTCATCGTGGTAAGAATACATAACACATCTAACTTACGACTTATGTATTTTAATTCCTTTATGTATTTGTATACTTTCATGTTCTTAAGAGCTATAGCTACTGCTTTCTATCTCTTTCTAAATAAAGCACTGCACTGGCGAATACAAAAGCAGTACTTACTACTTAGGATCCAGTCGAGATCGCCAGTTTCATACGAAAAGTTCCGAAAATATCGTCACCAAAACTTGTATATACAGGGTTATTGGTAAAACACTAACAACCTCTCAGCACCAAATTACTAATATCATAAACTAAAACTTTTATTCTAGGACTTTTAATAATTCTCAGATTTTAGAGTCATCAAATTTTCACACAAAAATTAAAATATTTCAATTGTACGCTCTAAAATTTACGAAGTCTATGCCAAGCAAAAGAAAGCGCTAGTTAGGTAATCAGTAGTACAAAAGACAGCGGAGGCGAGCGGGGCTCGGGCGACGGCGGGGGAGCGTTTAAACTTGACCTATTTACGAGCTACCGTCAGTCGGTTTTATGCGCCCGCGTCGCGTCATACGTGTCTTTGTAGCGAAATTCGGTAGTGCGAACGTAATTATCTTTACAGAATGGCATATCGATATTCAAATGTCGAGTACACGGAAATGGTGCGAATGCTTGCTAGATGTGATGACAATGCGCCATACGATTCACAAACATCCCTACACCTAGCCGTTACAATGCTAGCCGCCACACAGTGCGCGGGAGGCGTGGGTAGATAAAGATCTTGCATTCATTCTAAAAATGCAAACCCTCCACCAAACGAATTTTTTGTAATGTGTGATAATCTCGACTCGTCCGCATCCTCTAAGGTCGACTAATCGCTCGACTGGTCTCGATCGGGCCTTTAGTTGGTAAAGAAATGGTAGGGGCGTGCAAATTTTATGTCTACAGCAAAATAGAGTTGAAATGTGTTAGATAGAACAATGAAATCTTGTATGTTTGTTTTTGGCAAATGTATCATGTTTTATAAAAAGTCATAGAACAAAAGTTGTGGTTTATGATGTTAGTAATACAGTCCTGCAAGGTCGTTAGTCTTTTACCAATAACCCTGTATATCTTAGGTATTCTTCTACGGTATTGCGGGCGAATACTTGACGGAGAGGCTACGGCAGATGATGTTCAAGAAACTGCTAGAACAAGAGGTCGGCTTCTACGACGACAAGGACAACTCAACTGGGGCTCTTTGTGCGCGACTATCCGGTGAAGCTGCCACTGTACAAGGGGTAAGTGTGTTCAAACATTCGATGTAGGCCTTTGATGTGGTTATGTAGTAATATTGGGAACTGAGGTTTTTTTCAAAAATTCGCTATGTGACTTTACCAAATAGAGACTTATGGCGGAAAGTTCACCGGATAATTTAAAGCTAATTTTTTCTTTGCACGAAGCATGATCCTCCAACTGTTGTGTTTCTTTACGAGGACCTCACCTAGGTAGGTTCTGGCCAAACTTTTTGTCGTCACGATTACCAACCTTAGGTATCGGAGACACGCTAGAAATACAGGTCACACGTTCAGAAGTGAGATGCGAGCTGGCATTAAGCTTGGCGAGAACTATACTTATTACATAAAACAAGGCAATCAGGCTAAACAAAATATGCCAAGAATACAACATTTACTAACTTCCCCAGGCTACCGGCCAAAGGATTGGCACAGTGGTCGAAGCAGTAGGCGCGTTTGGTTTCGCGCTGGTACTATCGCTGGTGTACGAGTGGCGCGTGGGACTGGTGGCGCTGACCTTCGTGCCCGTCATCGTCTTCGTGTTGTATAAGGAAGGCAGGATGACGTATAAGGCCTCCTTTGGAACTGCTAAGACTATGGAGAAGAGTTCTAAGGTGAGTAGTAAAGTAATAAAGGGAAAGGGAAATTGAGGGGAGAACTAGAAATATATTGATCCATCCAGCACTACCTACTCTGGACTTAATTTCCATCTGAGAAGATGGAAATTACTTGACTATAATAATAATGTTTCATCCCCTTATTAAATCATGCCAGTGCAACATTTACATTATTATATCAGACTTAGGTTCATTAGGACTTTATTGAGAGTTCTTCTTCTTCGTAATAACATATATTTTTCCTTGAACATTTAGATTGCTGTGGAAGCCGTAGCCAACGTCCGAACAGTAGCATCCCTGGGTCGCGAGGACACCTTCCGACGGGAATATGAGAAGCAGCTGAACCCCGCATTGCAGGAGGCCATCAAGGCCTCGCACTACCGAGGCCTCGTATTCGGCCTCTCTAGGGGAATATTCAACTTCGTGATCGCTGCGTCACTGTACTACGGAGGAACGCTCATTGTTAGCGAGGACATCCCCTACGATGTTGTGTTTAAGTAAGTTTACAGTTCTAGAGAATCCCCATTTGTATAAAATGTCTTTTTCCCACGGGCTTCTCCCATTTTAACTAAGTTGCTTACTATGGTTTCCTCCATATGTGACTAGGGTCTATAATAGGATACAAAGAGAAAAAAACAATACCTATTTTGACTTGTGCGAGAAGCGTTACATTTGTGAGGTACGCTTCGCTACACCACCCACAACATGGGATTGAAGACCGCTCGCGCCGAACGCGTTATATTTACGCATGTGCTATCTCGCTCGCGCGCGCATCTGTCTCGTTTCTTTTAGATACTCACAGAGTCTTATCAGAGCGTTCTTATTGGACAATCGCGCGACGCTCTCGCCTGAGCGTTAACACTACTTCGGCCCCTGTTATTTTATACTTAAGCTCGTTTTCTGTTTACATTATATATACTATATAATATACTTTATACTCTTCTATTTTTACCCATCATCGCTGTTTCATTTCAACTTTACCTGCATTGCTGCTACACATTTTTCACTAAATTACTTCGTGTCAGGTCTGCGCAAGCCCTATTGATGGGCTCATCGTCGGCCGCACAAGCGTTTGCGTTCGCACCGAACTTCCAGAAGGGCATCATGGCGGCCGGCCGCATCATCATGCTGCTCAACCGACAGTCCAAGATCACGGACCCCGTGCGACCTGCTGTACACAACTTTGTAAGTTTATCTTCTTTATATTCTATTTAATTTCCTTGACCGCAAAAAAAGGAGGAGGTTCGAATTCTCTTGAAATTTCAATGGTTTCGTCTGGCTTATTGTCTTTGTTACTCGATTTTTCGATGATGCCTGAACCGTCGATTTGGAAATTCTTTCTTTATATGTCGGGTCCCATTTTCACCAGATCAGGATCTGGTTACGGAAACCCTGGCAAATTGAGGAAAAATCTTGTTTTATGAAATCGGGTGAAAACTGATGATGATGACCCAACAGAAAGGCACAGGTGAAGCCAGTCTCCAAGGCATCAAGTTCAGCTACCCGACGCGGCCGATGATACAAGTGCTCAAAGGCCTGCAGCTAGAGATCCAACGCGGCAAGACACTTGCCCTCGTCGGCGCCAGCGGCTGCGGGAAGAGCACGGTCATACAGCTGCTCGAGAGATACTATGATCCTGATGAGGGCATTGTGGTGAGTACTTACTGTAACTTAGACGAGTACTCAAGGGCTTGCAGCTGGAGATCCAACGCGGCAAGAGGCTTGCACTCGTCGGCGCCAGCGGCTGCGGGAAGAGCACGGTTATACAGCTGCTCGAGAGATACTATGATCCTGATGAGGGCATTGTGGTGAGTACTCACAATTAGGTAGGTAGGTATGTTGTTCTGTGACTCCTGTTGCTGTGGTCGGAATAGAAAAGTGTAACCCATAGCCATGTTTATTCTACTGCCTTTTGGACACAAAACTTTCTGACATTCTTGTTTATTAGACGTAATCGTGTTAGAGGAGATGCCTTTATTGATCACAATAAGGAATGGGTAACCAAAAAGAAATTTTGTATCTTGGTGCCAAGCCTCTACACGACATGTGACAAAAAATTATAAACAATCTTCTTGACCTGCAGTGGGGCAACTTCAGTTCAGCACAATATGAATTACTGCCTTGCGACTATACGACTACACGAGGCAACAAATCTTCATTTGTCCTCCACTAACCCCCTTAATGTCCAAACAGGCTCAAGACGGCGTACCTCTCCCGAAGCTGCGCCTCGTAGACAGTCGTCGCGCGATCGGCTTCGTGCAACAAGAACCGATTCTGTTCGATCGCACCATCGGCGAGAACATCGCGTACGGCAACAACGAGCAAAAAGTCACGCAGGACGAAATCATACAGGCCGCTAAACAGGCTAACATACACAACTTTATTTCGTCACTGCCGCTGGTATGTCATCTTGAAACTTGAAACTCAATTTTTCTTATAAAAGCTTTCGAGGCGTCAACAAGCTAGTTGCAGGATTTCAAGAAGTGGGACTCATGGAGTAGGTAGAACCAGCAAGACACTCGATGGGCACTCTTTAGAAAAAAGCATGTGTTCACTATAGTCTTCTTATAGCACCAGTTATTCCTGTATGCAAATGTAGCTAATGTGTTACGTGTGTTACAATCTACCGTGTTTCTGGGTATAACGGTAGATACAAAACTTCAATGGGGTTCACATATTTCTAGCCTCGCGGGAAGGCTTAGTTCTGCCGCCTACGCCGTTAGGAAAGTCAGACAGTTCACGGACGTCGACACAGCTCGATTGGTGTATTTCAGTAATTTTCACAGCGTTATGTCCTACGGTATTCTGTTGTGGGGCAAAGCCGCTGATATAGAGAATATATTTATTCTACAAAAACGTGCTATACGTGCGATATACCAATTAGGTACCAGAACTTCCCTCAGAGAGCTGTTTAAAGAAATTGGTATTCTTACTGTGGCATCACAATTCATCTTTGCCAATATACTGTATATTAGACAGAACTTACATTTATATACCAAAAAAAGTGAAGTCCATAGCATTAATACAAGAAATAAGCATAAACTGTGTGTACCCTTTCACCGGCTTCATAAAGTGCATGGTTCATTTCTGGGTCTAGGTATTCGTTTCTATAATAAACTTCCTCTGTCTTTATTAGAACAGCCGTTTAATAAATTCAAAGAACAAATTAAGGCTATTCTTATTCAAAAGGCATATTATACAATTAACGATTATTTGAATGACAAAAATAGTTGGTCGCCATGTTGAACGCAAGACAGCTATATTATAATTGTCTTTTTTATTTGTGAATGACATCCTAATTTTACAATCAATTAATATTATTCTTTTTTTTTTTTTTTACAATTTTATATTTTTATTATTGACATTACTTGGTTTTACATTATTGACAGGATACATTTACTGTATTTATTGTATTTTATTTTAATCATCAATTTATATTTATTTTTTTCCTTTGGATTATAGTAAATAAGGACCACTACTTAGCGATAATTGATCCTGATATTGAGTTGTGTAGCAGTGAGTACGTCATGCTCCCTAAAGGTGCGTACGGATTGCGCGTACCCTGGTACGCGTACTCAGTTTACGCGTATCCGGAACGCCTAGTCCATACCTGCAGCTACGCGTTCACTCTTGGGGTACGCGTACCGCGCGAGCCAACTCGCAGCGCGAGCCACCGTCTGTCGGTTTTTGGTCGCGCGTCAAAGAGGACGCACGCGGCCGGCTACGCTATATTTGGACGGCAAAATGAATAAACACGCGTGTTCTTGTCGGAGTCATGGCGAATGACTGGGGCTCGCGGAGCGCTCTGGATCGATTGAACTCGCGTCGGGTTCGCGGCGGTCCGTACAGGAGCTGTACGCGTATCCAATGTACGCGTGGACAGTGTTTCCCAACTACGCGTAACACAGGAACGCGCTATCCGTACGCACCTTTAGACGGCACTGCTTGCGGTAGCGTCGGCGGTCGGGTTGCCTCCCTCCCTCAAAGATGTGCGAGGGGGGCGATGGCTGATCCTCGCGTTATGCTCGTGAACGGGTGCTGCTTGTGGTGCCAGGTCGTCTTACTGACTATAGGTACTATAAGTAGTATTATATAATTTTGTAAACTCTTTTCTTATACTTCTTTTTTTTTCTGGCTGAGCGGTCCAATTTACTAGATTCATTACTTACCTATGTATGTTGTACATGACATAAGGTTGCAATAGAATATCACATGAAGGTGGGCACTCCCTCATAAACTATTATAAATATTGGAGGCTATACAATTTTTTTTTCTTTTTTCACATCATATTTATTCAATGCTTGAGTTAGACAAGTTACGTAGGGTGAGTGCTAGCTAGCATGTGGTGGATTTTATAAATCATTTTTAAATGTAATTCTATTTTATGACAATATTGCGTATTGCATACTGCAATATACTCACTGTACTTTGTTGAAAGGTTCTTTTAACCTACAGACAGACATGTGTTGCTGGGGAGTTTGTTGCGCCACTTCTTCTTCCCAGCAAAAACACATAGGAAGTGGTGAAGGGTGGGCGTTTTGGGGACTGTCTTATGTAATTTTTTTCTGACGTTCGAAAAGTGCTGTTTTGCAGCCAAGTTTGAATAAATAAGTTTTGATTTTGATTTTGATTTTGTTACGTAAGATAAAAACAAACATAACGTGACTCAGGACACCATCAATCCGACCAATACACAACATGTGTACCAGTCATTTGGCATAATGTAGGATTCGAATCTACTCATTAAATGCATACTTAAAGAAATTTATTTAAATTCTCACGAGACGCGAGTGAAACAGCGAGTATTTACTAAAACTTTACATGTCAAATATTTGTCACCAGGGCTACGACACGAACATCGGCGCTAAAGGTACTCAGCTGTCGGGAGGACAGAAGCAGCGCGTGGCCATCGCTCGTGCTCTCATACGCAGGCCCAAGATGTTGCTGCTAGACGAGGCCACCAGCGCACTTGATACTGAGAGCGAAAAGGTAAATATGTCGTGTGATAAACTTTTTGGTTTCATCAACTTTGTTCCAAATAGAAATCTGTGAAATATTCTTATTGGAAAATTGATTATTTCCAATAATCGATCTCTGTATTTTCTGACAATAAAAGTCAAAAGTTGGCAAAATATTGCCAATTTTGACAATATTTTGCCAACTGAAGCTACGTTTTTGTGAGTGGCTAGGTACATTGTTGTTAGATATACGCAATTTGTTCTCTCTGCTCAAAAATACTTCTTAATACCTCAGATTTAAAATTAATGCCATTACTCACCACCTCTATGTGTCTATTATTACTAATCTATCTAAAAAAAACTCCTAACTACAATTTCCAGGTGGTACAGGAAGCCCTAGACGCGGCTAAAGCCGGTCGCACATGCGTGATGATCGCGCACAGACTGAGCACAGTCCGTGATGCTGACGTCATCTGCGTCATACACGACGGCTTAGTCGCAGAAACCGGCACCCACACAGAACTCATAGAGCGCAAGGGACTCTACTACAACCTCAATAGAAGAGGCTACGCTTAACTTTAATATAGGCTTAATATACGTGATAATATTGTTAAGAATAAATAATAATAAAAATAAAATAAAAAAAGTGTTGCCGTAGCAAAAATGTTTGATGTCACTTACCACGTTGTTCTAGTTTAGAAATGCGTGAGGCATCTGAAATGCCGTGTTTATTAATGTAATTTATTTTGAAGCATTTTTTGCATTATAGAAAAAAATCTATAAGTGATATTTAAGTGTACCACCAGTTTATATAACAATTTAAAGAATAAGTAAAAAAATATATTTATGTTTAATGTTTACCACGTTGTGCTACTTAAGAGACGAGTTAGACGTCTCAATTGCTGTGTGTGATAATTTCGAAGCATATATGCAATAAAAAAAATATAAGTGATATCGAAGTGTACAACCAGTTTATATGTATAACAATTTAATGAATTTAAAATTCCTCATGTGGTAATAATGTCTTTTTACACCTTACTCAGTGTTTGTACTTAAGTATTAACTGCCAAGAGCCAGGAGAAACTGTAAGCGATTGTAAATAAATAGGATTTTATAGTTGACCTTTAGTTGAAATTAATATATTGAATTAATAGTTCTATGGAAACCGTTAACTTACCGTATATTAAACTAAATGCCTACCTGCCTACTTATGTTAAATAAATATCTATATTTTTTGTTAAACATTGCATTTTTTATATCATTAGTTTTTATTACACCATCTTGTTAGAGATTTGTTCAAAGTAATTCATTGATTCATTTTACCCAGTAAATCACATAAAACAAACAAGTTGCGTATTCAGTCCCCAGCAAATGAATAGCTATACCGTAATAAATTACTACAACGCACTTTTACAACTCGCTAATGATTTACAACTTATTGTATTTCCGCACAAAATAAGCTGGAACAACATAGTTTTTGTTTTACTCCATTACAAAAGTTTGACCAACTCTGTAAGTTGTTGACACCCGTGCATCGGAGAGTAGTCCTACGCCTGACCTCTCTCCGGTCGTGTCGGATTGCCTCGGATTGTCATAGACCCATTGGGCTATAAGAATTAAGGAATAGTGAGTGCACCTGTGTCTGCGCAAATACTTGTGCACTATATATGTCTATAGTATGTGTTTAAAAGGAGTACATAAGAGTAGATAAGTGAGTACATAGGAGGAGTAGGTACATGAGTATATAAGAGAGTTCATAGGAGAATATAGAACTAATCATTAACTAAGCCTTTTCAAAAAAATATCCTTAATTTTGATGTTAAAAGAACTTGCCGATAGTTGTAACAAATGAACTGACTTTGTGTTACTTGGATGCGGTTAATTTATGCGTTTCTAGTGTTGAAACGAGTTGTAAATAAGAGGAGTATATAAGAGAAGTATATGAAAGGAGTAGGTACATAAAAAAGTATATAAGAGGAGTACATAAGACATACATAAGAGGACTACATACAGGAGCATCTCTAGTCTCTTATGTACTCCTTCTATGTACTTCTCTTATGTTCTTTGATATGTACTCTGTTATATATTCCTGGGGCCCGATTCTCCTAATTTTACTTAAGCGACCTTCGATTGACGTTCGACTCGATTCGACTGAGATCCAATCCCGACTCGATTACTATTGAAGCGTATGTGGCATTCCGCTATTTTTTCTTTGAAATAAACGTTTTTATCCTTTTCTGTCATTCAATAATGAATCATTTTGTCTGCAAATGATTTACGATTGCAAAATGATTGTACAGCAAACTACGGTATAGACCAAAATCATCAAAATAGCAGACCAATCGCACACCAATCAAATGTCAATCGAATACGATTGGTCTTTTATTAGTAGCAGAATGCCCGATATGGTTAAAACTGCTATTACGATCATATTGCGATTCGATTTTGACATTATTAACTTAGGAGAATCGGGGCCCTGTTATGAACTCTCATACTTTGTTTCTCCATGTACTCCTTTATGTATGTCTTATGTTTTCCGTACTCATCTTGTGTACTCGTCTTATGAACTCTCTCGTGTGCTCCTCTCCTCCGTTCACTCGGACCAGTGCGGTCCGTGCCTTGCGTGCCTCACGCTCTCACACGTTTTTGCTTACCTTGCACTCTGCCATACATACATGTGACCCTAGATACTCCTGTTATGTACTTATTTTTGTTTGAATTTATTTTTGGAGTAAATGATGCGCCTTAATGCAGATAGCCGATCTGGTTAAATAAATACCTTCAATAAATTTGTACAGACCACGTTCAGTAAAGAGGTCGGCTTACGATAGTTCAAGTCGCTTTTAATTTCATTTTATGCCTAAGCTCGTCCGCGTTCCTCGAAACTACCACACAAATGGGTAGTTAGTTCCTCAGATTAGGGCTTTCAAATAGATATACATAGTATAATTACTACACAATATTGAATCAATTAGTAAGAAGTGAATATTTCTGGCAACCTTCATAAGATGACGACACGTCACAGTTTAACCGGCCCGGATTTCAATAAGCCGAACATAGCATACTTTCTAGATATTTTTAGATAACGCTATATCTGTCCAAGGTTACCGTTCAATTTACACGTTCACTGCCTTTGCTGTTTTATTTTATTGCAGTGACTAATAGAAATAAGGAGAAGGAGGCATTAAATATAAAAAGTCGAATGATTCTGTTTCTTAATTTTTATTGGTAAATTCACATTCAAATAATAGATCACGTCGAAGACAGATATTACATTATGGGATATTTCTACTGACAAAATTTAGTAATTATTTGCTATGATACTGTATCGGTACTTTTCAATTTCTAAATCTACTGCTTCATTAGCTACATCAATTTTAGAGTGCGTAAATGCTTCAAAATTCCAGTGTCATGAGTGAATCAGCTATGAGACTGTCAGAAAATAGAAAATCGAAAATACACAATTACATTGTTCACTTACGAATTCACGATACAGATCGGACATCAAAAATATTTCTATATTAATAAACTACTTTCACATAATCGTTACTAAAAAAGACAAAACGCGTGCGAGTCACGACGCGCGTGACGCAAACGATACATGTGATCAAAATTTAATCTAATCGATTACTTCCATTAATGATCGCGAACTACCATTATCGCGGAATATATTCACAGACATTTGTTAAGCATGCCCATGGTGATAGTATGAAGTTAAGAAACAAGGCACGTCCGCGCTCGCGGGCATGCACCTGAGATTCAGCGCCCGCGGCCGGCCGCGCCGACACCTCTCTGTCGCACCGCTCTCTTCTATTGTACAAACATTACCGTATTAAATAGTCACAGGTCAATTTCAGTCCAACTATCAGTTTACGAATTAAAATAAAATATATTAATCTAGAACGTTTCACATCGCTTAAGTTACGAATGAGGGGGTCGAGTACGGGGGTCGCGTGCGGTGCGAGGTCTGCGGGCGGTGCGTGGGGACGCTTACGAGTCCCACCAGTCGGGGCCGCCGCTGCTGCCGCCGCCGCCGCCGCCGTACGACCCGCCGTAGTTGCCGCCGTACGACCCGCCGCCGTACCCGAATCCTGAAATGCATAAAATAAACACCGTGAGTGGCATGACTTCATGAGACATTAACGTATTTTGATTTTAATTTCGGATATGCCGCTTTATGGAGGCAAAATCTTGCGTTGAGAACAAAATGTACTGACCAGAGCCAATAGTAGAGGGCCCTGCGGACCGTGGAGTCTGGCGTGGCTGTGTACGGAAGTCCCTCGCGCCAAACCCGCTGCCGCTGCCTCCGAACCGTCCGCCGCCCGACCGGCTGCCGGTGCGCCGGCCGCCGCCGCCCAGCCGCCCGTCTGCTGCCGTGCTCGTCAGCCAGCTGTAACGGATATACATTTTATTAAAGGATACCACTATAAACAAACAACATAGTCAGGATAATCATATAATGATATAATTCATCAATGGTGAAAAGTCAAAAACACATATTGTAGAAAAAAAAATCATCTGTTGCAACAATTTCAAATTACATTAGTACTTACTTAGGCACATCTTGCTTGGCCTCAACGAGGAGCTCTACGAGGTCCCGCGCGAGGCCGCGGTTGGTGTCGTTGAAGAAGGACGTGGCGACGCCCAGGTTGCCCATACGGCCGGTACGACCGATGCGGTGCACGTACTCCTCAACGTCCGACGGCAAATCAAAGTTAATCACGTGACGCACGTGCGGTATGTCCAGACCTGGGAAACAAGTGATTGTCAATTTTGCACATAGACAGCAGATATATCGGAAACCTAGAGATTTTTTGTGAAGCCAAAAATTAAGAACATGACATATGTGCTTCTTTTCTTAACTACAAAATTGGTGTTTTGTCGATTAGAAAATTAAAAATATTTTTCAAAATATAGTCGGTATACCTCTGGCCGCGACGGCTGTAGCCACAAGGATCGGGGTCTGTCCGGAGCGGAACCGGCGCAGAGCCTCCTCGCGCTCGCGCTGTGTCCGGTCACCGTGGATAGACGTCACTGGGTATCCAAGATTATCCAAGTACTCTTCCAGTTGATCAGCACCTGAATACAAGAACAAGTACAGATAAGATTGTGTGCTAAGATTAGTAAGATTAGTAATTAAATAAGAAAATGCTTTTTCAGGTTTGCTTTCGCACATTCCCTGTTCATCAATTAATTTACCTTTCTTGGTTTCGACGAACACAAGAATAAGCTGATCCTCTTCAGGGCGCGCACGCTGCAGCAAGTTGGAAGCATTCAGCAAGTCCAACAAGAAAGAACGCTTGTCCATTTCCTCCACCCATACCACCTGGGAAATGAGGTTTATTTTGAAACCATATGAAAAACATTTAAGATTTATTTTAATTTGTGAATCATTTATATTCAATTTATGAAAGTTTTATTTATTGTATTATTTACCTTCTGTGTGATATTCTCGGATGTGGAACCAACGCGTCCAACAGCAAGGAAAACGTAATTATACAAGAAATCCTGTGCTAACACCTGGATTTGTTTTGGGAAAGTCGCAGAGAACATGAGCGTCTGGCGCTCGCCAGTCTTTGGCATCGTGTGGCTCTCGACGATCTTGCGGATCTGGGGTTCGAAACCCATGTCAAGCATTCTGTCGGCCTCGTCGAGCACGAGGTGCCGGCAGTGGTCCAGCGCCACGCGGCCGCGGGCCAGCATGTCCACCAGCCGGCCCGGCGTCGCCACCAGCAGGTGGCAGCCGCGCTCCAGCTCGCGGAACTGTTCGTGTATCGGGGAACCGCCGTACCTGCACACCAATATGAGCATTACTACTCTATTTCACACACAATTTACGTTCAGTACTCTTTGTATGATATTAGAAATACTCACACGACACATGGTCGCACACGGGAGCGGTAGGCGAATTTTCTAGCCTCATCAAAAATCTGTGTAGCGAGCTCGCGCGTCGGGGCCAACACCAAACCCAGAGGGTATTGCTTGCGCCGGATGTGCGGTCTGTTAAAAAAATAACATTTGTCAATTAATCAATTTTGTGAAATAGAATGTAACAAATTGGCAAGTGATACTCACCCCATATGTTTGACAGGCCCAGCTTCGTACATCTGATTGAGGATGGGCACAAGGAATGCGGCCGTCTTGCCTGAACCAGTCTGTGCGCACGCCATGACATCTCTTCTGCCCAGGACTATCGGGATTGCATACTTCTGGACCGGCGTCGGCTTGTCGTAGCGAGCGGAGGCTATATTCTGGCGCATTATTTCCGTCAGGTTAACATCCTCAAACTGTAAACAATCATTCAAAATCAATAAGTAGCTATGACATTAAGGATTCATTTTACTTAGTACATCTTGTATGTGAAGTTACGCACGCTGGTAATGAAGTCTGGGACGCGATCGCCGCTGGCCTCAACGGGAATATCCTCGTATTTGGAGAAGTTAATTCCTGTGTTGCCAGTGCCAAACAGCTCCAACTCCTGCCGCTCGTCGCGAGGTAGCGGGATCGTCCAATCATTCTGTAACAATTGTTGTTGAAGTTAATTTGTCCATCATGCGCATATCTAACCTAAGTCAGATGGGTAACAATTTTAGGGCGAGTTACTGAAGCATAATACTTAAGTAGCAAATTATTTGAGCTGATATTATATAGCCATGAGTGCTGTCAAAGCAAAGCTTTTTCATTGTGCCTCATTTTTGTGCATCACGTCCTTTCTTCATGCGATTGTAACGGCAATATCTAGCGGAAATAATTGTTGCAACCCGCCCAATTCATAGGTAATAAAAGTTAGACTGACTGAATTGCTTTCATGTCCAACCTCGTCCCTGCGGTTGCTCGTGAGGCGTACATCATCGGAGTGCCAGCGCGAGTTGCTGCGCTCCTCAGCGCGCGGCTCGGGCTCCTTCCAGCGGTCGTTGCGCGGCGGCGGCGGCTCGTTGAACTCGCGCACGTCGCGGCTGCTGGCGCCGCCCGCGCCGCTGGCCGCGCGTCCGCCGCCCGACGCGCCCCAGCGCTCAGACGACTCCGACCAGCGCTGAGGCTCTGAGTCGCCATTTTGATATCCTGAATCACGACCTACACCAAAACAAAGTATTCATCAAAACGTTAGGCTTTGGACTTTATTGACTGCACACATATTATACCAAAAATCTTATGAACAATGACATCACAAACTCGAGGCGAATCTGCATTAGTCACGCCGCCGAGTCTGCGTATGATATTCAAATTAGCAAACTGTTAACGATTGGATGATTTTCTTCTCATCAATTGATCAAGAACGTTCTTGACGTAGGGTACACTTGTATGTCTCGTTGACGATTCAGAAAGCCGAGTGTAAAATACATCACCTTTCAACCAAAGGTATTGCCCATTATAGTATAAAACGATGTAAAATATGATCTCCAGTACTTCTAATAAACGTGAACATAGTGTTTGGTATTTTACAAGTTATCGACTTAGATGCGAATACCAATCAATACATTGATAACAACGGACGCTGATAAGATGTTAGATAAGTGTTAGTCTAGAGTTGACTGTCGACTGTCTATGAGAGACTTGTAGTAAGAGACATGTGGACATACCGCGGTCCCTGCGCGGGTATCGCGAGTCGTTGCCGCGATCGTATTCACGTTCGCGGTCACGGTCGCGGTCGTCGCGCCGACCACCACGGTCGTAGGTTCTAGAGTTGCCTCCGAATGATGAACGGCCGTCCCGTTGATCGTTTGAACGGGCGTCTAAGCTTGGGCGCTTAGACTCTTCCCCTGCACAAATGAATCATGTAGTAATCTATTGAACCAGCACGAGAGTCGTCAGTCGCGTGAGGCCACGACTCTCGACCTTTAATCTTTTACTTTGATAACACTTCCGTTGAAAATGGCTCAAGTTTATATTTTCCGTGGTTAGATTCGTTTAAACTAATTTATATGCAAGATAGTACAAAACTTAGGAAGCATTCAGTATTATTATCAGCAATTTCAGACATACAGCAGCATATCAGTTAGTTATCATTTAATCATAAGCTCAAGAGACCATACCATTTTTTAATATAATGTCATACAATTTCCATGTTAATTAATATTATGAAACCCGGTGAAATACGAAATCAATGCATGATAACGTCAAACCAATGAAACGTTGAAATGTTTTCATGACTTGGGTGGCGGTACTTGTTATATTCCTGAAGAATAGTTTTAGATAATAATTATAGATAAAACTATGTATAATTATATTGCGATTTCAATGTTTTTTTTTTCTATAGCTGAAGGAAGCGTATTGACGGTAGGTCTTACCAAAAATCAATACTCAAATAGGTCAATGCTCGGGAGAGCATTATCAAACCCTAATATAAGTGGATTCCTTTACACGCGACCGATAACCTTACTTTATTCAACATTATTCTTACCTACAATACGATTTTTTTATACATAAAACCATGTAAGTAGCAGTTCTGTAATAAGATTGAATAAACGCAGTAACAATACGCTAGATAAGAAAATATTGATAAAAATCAATGTTCAAAACTTTTATCTGTATGTCCCACTTTCCAGAAATGCCTACTACAATTCAGCACAAAACTAACACCCACGTCGTACAATGTTCCTATTTCATGTATCGGAGAATAGGGACATCATATCACGTTACACTGACCCCTGCTCAACTCAGCACAAAGCTGAATTATCATAAAGGAACTATAACGATAGTCTTATTTACAGTTTTGCTTCCCAAAACCGTTCATGTTTGGATACATATTTTTGAATGAGACATTTCATTCGATTCATACCGGTACATTCACCATGCGTCATTCCGAATTGGTAGTCATGTATGTTATTTTCAGTTAGTCACGACATTTAAATGCGTATTCCTTGAGACTGCGTTGCTTACAACAGGTCATGTTCTCATAAGCAAAGCCGCAACCGTATCGCGAGAATTTTCTTGTTTTAAGCCGAATGAACGCTCCACGGCACTTACAATAAACATAAACATCAGCATACCTAGCTTCGTTAGATTACTGATTACAAGAGAATAAACAGGAGTTACAGTAAAGGTAATTTTACAACAACTTGATTTATCTTGATATCAAAGAAATGCAAAAATCACAGTCTCTTTAAAGTTCTAAAGCAAAACTTCCATGTTGATGAGAAGCTTGGAATAATGTTTGTTTTGCTACAACCATATTAACACCTCTGGTGGCATACAAGAGGTCAAATAGCGTCAGGATTTTTTTTTAATAATTCTGAAGAGCACTCTGGGACTTTGCGCATCATGATTGATTCAGATAATAAGTAGAAATCCCTGCATTTCTATTGCTTGCACCAACATTCCCAGAACAGAGTGATGACACCTGTGTTTTTTTACAATTATGTGAATGTGATTTTACTTGTACTAACATGTTACATAGTCCATTAGCTATGTTTAAAGTATTTATGAAAGGCGTTAAATTCATCACATTTTAGTACAAGTTATTACAGTACATAGACCTGATATGAAGAAATAGCAAGCGTCTAATGGCCTTTACCTGTCAAGCCATTGCAGATATTGAAATGTAATAAAGTAGCATAACTCTTTATTAGCATACTTTACCAACATAATATGTAGTGTTAAAGGACATTGGGCAGATTGGTATACCCCACCAATAGCGATGTCATATATATCATTGGATAGGCCTTTTTATGTAGAAAAACATTTACTATGACAGCTTTGCTGAAATGTTTGTCCGTTCTGAGATATAGATCAAAAACTGTGTAAAAGTTAAACTAAAGTTAACTTAATAATCTATTGATATCTCAAGTTTTTAGAGGAAAAACTAAGTTGAAATAAGTGTAAGTCTCCTGAGTCCTACCTGCTGTACCCGTTAGGGTCCATAATTGTTACTATTATTTTGCATTTGAACCTTATACTGTACTAACTGGATATTGGGCATAACAACAGACCCCACCAATAACAAAGTCATGCATATCGATGGATAGGTCTTTTTCTCTAAAAAAAAAAAAACTCAAATGCAAAATAATAGTAACAATTATGGACCCTAACGGGTACAGCAGGTAGGACTCAGGAGACTTACACTTATTTCAACTTAGTTTTTCCTCTAAAAACAGATTATAATAACTTTAGTTTAACTTTTGCACAGTTTTTGATCTATATCTCAGAACGGACAAACATTTCAGCAAAGCTGTCATAGTAAATGTTGTTCTACATAAAAAGGCCTATCCAATGATATATATGACATCGCTATTGGTGGGGTATACCAGGTCCCATATATTTGTGCCCATTGTCCTTTCATGCAGGAAACAGATCAAAGCAAAAAGCTATAAGAACTGGTGATTTATGTGATGAAAATGCAAGAACCACCTACAATGTTTGATTGAACCCTGAGTAAAAAGGATAGGATATTGAGGGTTTATTTCAATTAAAGCCATGAATGTTTTATGTATAAATATGATAACATGATTAAATTGCAGGTATGTACGTCAATTTCTATGACAATTCCTTTATTCTGCCACTAAAATATGATAAACACTCACTTGATAGCAATTGTTTATTGTGTTGTTTTAACTATAATATCACAATGGAATTGTGATCTTTACAATACAAGCATGGAATGCACTTGTAACAATAAGTACTTTTAAAATTCCACCATATCATCTTTTTGGATAGGCATGATGCATTTGATTTATACTGTTGGTGACTCACACTACAATCCATATGACCTACTTGAATAGTTATGTTTTACTTTAATGCTTACTTCACTCATTTTCAGCAAATTCTGGAAATTTAATTCATCAGAAATTCCATTTTCAATTATGTACTATGAAAAATAAAACAGAAAATCTAGCAACCTATTAGTTATAATCAATTACATGCTGTAACAATAAACTCGTACACACTACATTATCATATAATTTGCATTGTTATTAGGACAAGAGGAAGGCAGTGTGCCAAGGACATGATGCAAAGTGCACAATAATACAAGCTACTGTTGTTGCCATCTTACCTTGTGAAGGGTTGGCCTGCAACTGCCTGCGCAGATGCGGGGGGATGTAGCGGCCAGCACTCTTATTAGCCTGAGGCTGCAAGTCCAGACCAGCAAGCTGCAAGATCAAATTACATTACAACACACTGAAATGGCAATTGTGAAAGCGCTAAACAATTTTGTAGCTCCTATCGCAACCTTTAATAATTTTGTAATCGATTATTTTTTAGTCTCGCTGAATGTTGAAATTCAAGTTCATAGTATAATTAGAATAACTTGGTAGTCTAGTATTGGCAAATTGAAAATTCATGATAGGTAAATTGTTAACTAGGCGCAAAGGAGATGGCCAAATTTTCATAGAAAAAAAACCCAGATTCGACAGCAATGAAATGGTTACCAATGGGTTCCTTATGATAGACCTTTGATGGTGCCAAAAAATCCAGCCTGAAATCCATGGGGTATAGGAGCTATTTCATAATATAGTTAAAATAGGTTATGTTGAATTAATGTTTATTTTAAAGATTATTAACATCAAGGAACATAAAAAAGCAAAGTAAACTAATATTTTACAAGCCAATAGTAATAACCCCATGGTTTCCGAGTTGGCCTAGTGATTAAAAGGTCTTGTATGTAACCACTCCAGATACGATTAAGCACCGACCTTACCTACTTGGAGAGGTTTCGCAGTTATATGCAACCTTCACAACTGGCTATGAAACGTTTTTTTCAGAAATTGTCTTTGAAAATCGCGCCATGTGACATTGTCAAATATAACAAATGACTTAGCAATGCAAAACGGTCCAATCACGAGCCTGCATTCAACTTCTAATGAACATCAAACAGTAAAAGTAAACTTTTTTGTGAACTAAAATCTTGATCGAAAAAACGTTGTAAAAAGAGAACCCCATGGTTTTTAGATGATTTGAAATACTTTTTAAAATCCACAAATTATACTGAATCCAATCATACATATGAAGTTCCTGTCGACTCTGGGTGTTTTTTTGGCCATCTCCTTTGATGGCCGCACCCAGTTTGACAAAAGTTCTTTGTCTATCTCATCTACAAGTAGATACAGTTTTCAACTCTAGCTCAATGAGCTGTGATAGGTTAGGAACATTGTAACCTCTTTTAAGTGATACATTATGAAATATACAAAGACTTTAAACATGAAGTTTGTGTTATTGTGCTTTGTCTCAAATTAAAACTTAAGCTAATGTAATGTTATAATATTAAATGCATTTAAATTAAGGGTATTTAACTGATTTTACTTTCAATTTCATGTGTGCCTTATAATTCCCATAGAGGTTTAAAAATAATAATTTGTAATTTGATATGGTGAATATTTTACAGCTTTGTTATTTTATATCTGTTATATAAACCGTATAGAGTGAGATTACAGGTACAAACTTATAATTTCATTGTGTGAAGAACTAGTCATCAAATAACCTTGTGCATTGAATTGTTACACCTGATTGATAACCACAAAACTTTCCATGTCGTAAAATATACACTCAAGGCAATTTCAAGAGATCTTTTTGTTTAAATAAGCAACAGTAGTACAGTAATAGTGAAGTTGCTACATATCGCCACCCAACTATAGCAAATTAGACATGCTAACTTGACTACACAAGCATGACAAAATACTACATGATAAAGCTGCTATGAACTAAACATTCATTTAAAACTCTATAGATGATCAAATTACAGCTATCCTTTTAGATATCTCTTCATGTGCTTATTCCGGTGTAGGTACCTACATATTAATTGCGAAACCTTTTATTTCCTCCCGCCATGACACGCAAATATAGCATGACAATGACCTCACTCGTAAGTGCCTTTGGAAAACTACTGTAATAACTAAGTAGGTGTCGACACTATGTACATCATGATATTTCACAAAATCAATGAAATAGATACCATAAAAGTGGAAGAACCAAGTCGCCATGTTGGTTAATCTGAGACACGTAAAGCATTGCGATTTTAGAGATCGATGCTTTCATCAAATACAAGATCTTTTCATGAATTAGAAGCGTTTTATATTCATGGCATATATCTTTGAATGGTGCATTTAATAGCTGTATTTTCATCCAAATTTGTAAAAAATCAATACTAAGTGCATGTAGGTACATGAGGTACAGACCTGCTGCTCTAGACCTGTTCCATTTTGGTTGGTAACATTACTCATATTACTACCAAGCGGTACGTTTTTTTGGGAACTTTGCTCCAAAAATATTATACAAACACAGTCTACAATGAATTTTGCACAAACACAAATTCACAAAATCACATGAAAAGGCTTCAATTTTTCTCTCCGAAATCACTTTTCATTCGTAGTTTTTGTTCTTCACTGATTATTTAGCATCTCGCTTTAATTCTCATTCACTCACTCCCTCTCATTCGGTCAATATTTCCACATGAGAACAGAAAATTCCAATATAATTGCTTTTTGGAATTGGTTTTTTACTTTCCGTTTAATATTAATGTTATATCCAATTATTTTCATGCAGAATTTTCACATATCACGTGGATTTTAATTAAAGAAATAGTAAATAAATACATTATAGAAGACTAAAATGCTCATAGGAGTGCCATTAAGAAAGGAAATTAAATTAACTGGCAACATTTTCATCTGTAATTTTAGATGAAAACTGCTTTACCATCAGAGCACTTCCGCTTCTAATCATTTATTTTTCCAGTAGATGTCACTTTTTCTTGTCTACACACAGATTATTTCGAAATTTTAAGGCTCGGAGCACATGCGGAGCACTACCTGGAAATAAATAAATATTTTACCAAGATTTTGCAGATTTACCAGATGTGTATATTTTTAATTTCTAATGTCGTTATCTATTTGCCAAATTGAAGAAAAATAAAAACAGGAACAGCAACATGAGCTATATATGAAGTCACATCACCCTACTTAGCTTATATAATTTTATATTATTACACTTAAAACTATTTCAACTTATACAGAGTTACAGAGCATGATTCTGATTAACATCATGAAGAGCATAGTAAAATCATATTTTTTGAAAAAAATATGTACTGAGTTTTGACTTAATACTCAATAACCTCCATGTGCACTAAAAGAAATATGTGGCAAAAGTAACAAAGAAGTTTATTTTCTAAATATTTACTATGGATAATAACAATTATGAAAAATGTATTAACACTTTCTTTAAAAATACTTCATAATAGCTGGGCCAAGATTTTGATATCTCTGTTTGTCTGTACGGGGGATTAGTCAGTCATACATTTACAAGAACTTCCACACCTATATTTTTAACACTAAATATTTATTCGTATATCGATAAAATCGTTTTTATTAGGATATAGTTATTAAGTAAAATACCTCTGGGATAGATATTTATTTTTTGTAATGTAAGATAATTAGGAATGAGATTAAAGGACTGGGTTCTATGACATTTTAACACTTAATATTTCTATTTGATTGACATGTAAAAAATTCTAGTAAACAAAACAAATATTTTCTTTCTTTATTATTTTTATCTTCTTGCATGTAAGTTCTATTGCCATTGCTTATTTTGTAGCATATGTATTGCACAATTTTGTAGAAACCCCATATCTCTGGCTACAGAATATAAACGTGGATTGTTAAAATAATATAATGGGTCATTTAAAAAAGTTCAGTAATCTACCTTTACATAAGTATTTAGAGGTCCATATCTATTCTAATTTGTGTACCAATTGCATACTTATACACTTACTTCTAAACATGTTAGTTCGTATGAATATTCAGTACATAGTTGTAACAAATAAAAGCAAACTTGCTAACAGAACAAATATACAAATAACCTCAGCCCTGATTAAGATTTTTATGATAAGTCCAATGTATATTCCTACAAAAATCCTTTATTTTTCTTTAATCTCAACAGACTAATTTCAATAGGTTCAGGTGTTTTTCTTGCAGTTCGAGTTTGAATTTTCCTACAAAGTACTTAATCTTGACTTGTTTTATTAAATTCTGATGCAATAAGTACACATGTGTGTAACGTAAAGTGCATTGTTATTTCAGCATGGAAACAACATCTCATATGCCTCCGCAGCCACGCGAGCGGCAGCCACCTCCGGAGCCCCGGGTACGTCAGCCTCCACCACCACCACGGCGTGCAACCGCGCAGCCTCCACCCCAGCCGAGAGAGCGCCACGCGCCCCCTGCGCCCCGGGAGAGGATACCACCACCTCCTCCAAAACACTGAACCCAGATCTCGACAACTATGTAGAAATATCAGGGAATGCTTTTGACATTAGAAATTAATAGTGGGCTCATACTATTATATATTTTTTTTTCAGTCTATGATAACCCAAATAATCCAAAGCATTTCCTGGTGTAACTGCTCATTAATGTTTTATTGTCTTTCTTACTAAGGATATTATGAGTAATATGATCCATGTGTTATGTATGACTCATACTAGGATAATGCAGCTGTTGTTGATAAAGAAATCAGCAGGATATATTTTGCTGATGTTTGTGTGAACAAGAATTATTGTACAACTGTTTTATACACATATATTTTGTACTTTTTTATTAAAATGTTTATAAGACTTTGGCTTTATAGATACCCAAGAGTAAAATAATATACCAACTATAATGTGATTAGCCACTTTTTCTTATAATTATCTGTATCTGTCATACCTTGCTGAGAGCTTCGCAACATTTTTTTGTTTGGGGAATAACCTATTTCAATAATTATATTTTTCGGTTGAGGATATTTACCTAAAATCTTGGTCAATTTCCTGTAACTTTTTTTGGTATAAATAAGAGACGAATACCTACACAGGGTTTTTACATTATAAATGAATCATGATAATAACCACGAGCAATAATTTTAGTAGAATGATGTTAGCTGTGTCAGATAATATATTTCAACACTAATGTAGCAGACACTTGCGTGGGCGAAGGATGTTCATAATCTAAACGTGATAACTTTAAAAATCCTCAGTTTGTTCGCTTCTCTCTGAATATTAGGTACCTAGTTAGTGACAAACAAACTTAGAAAAATGTATCGTCGATTGTTCCTGATGTTAATTTTGTTTGTGTGCGTTGTGTTTTGTCGCCCGAATGTTGCGCGGCAGGAAAAAGTTCTCATGAATCCACAAGCAGCTATGCGATTCTGTAACAAACACATCACCGATGCTAACAACGACGACTTCACAGATGTCGCATCGTAGACATCGCTTTTAAAAACAACGTTGATAAAAACCGTATTCGCTAAGCAAAAAAACTCGTCGACGATCTGACGAACAACGATGAAAGCTAGGATGTTTACAGTGTTGCCAAATTTCTTTTAAAGCAATTTAAAGTATAATCGAGAAAATCTCGACTAACGTTTTTTGGCGTTATTTCGACATTTTAAATCAATATAAATGCATAATATGTTTGTATAAAACACATTCTATTCGTTATGCAACGAATATTTAATTAATTATATCATTTTCGATATAGAAAATAATGACTCAAATCTTTGACATTTGTTATAATATAGGTTATGTAGTATAATATTGTATGTAGTCTGTGTCATTTCAAAACTTTTCAAAACCAAAACAAACATTTTGCTCATAACTGGATTATATCTTTATTTGTCTAAATACGAGATTTCAAAGCTCCAAATGGCTTTAAGCGGTCAAGTGGACTTTAAAAAAAGTTGTACCCCTAACCAACGGCATTCTACTTGTCCTGTGTTTTAGTTGTGTGCGTTCGCGCAGCGGAATGTTGTTGAATTTAAAGATTTTAATTATGCAGATAATTAGTGTAAGACGTCCTATAATTGTGTATGGTAAATAAAAATTTGTGCATGCAGCCATTGTGGAGAAATTTACCAAAAACAGATTCCGCTGGGCGAACGTTGGCAAACGTTGTCCTGGCGGAACTTTTTTTAATCCATAGACTTTAGAAGAAAAGAGATGTGTCCGAAAATTAGTGTGTATTTGTGTATAATTGATTATGTATGAATGAAATCAGTGCATGCATAAACTTCGGAGAAATTCAAGTTTCCGCTACGCGAACGTTTGGCCATTAGCTAGTTTTCATATAAAGCGCTTACATAGAGAGCTGTAGATTTTTACGTACGTTGTTTTGAATTTGTTTATATTTGTTTAAAAAACAGATTTAGAAAAAGTCGTAGGGTTTAAAAGATAAAAATATAAACGTAAAATACACTTATTAGGTCTTAGTTCTTAAAGTATGCAGTTTGGGGTCTAGATTTTCACGTTTACACAAACCTTGTAAGTGTCTCCAACATGTTGCCAAGTATCAATGATATTCCGTTAGTAATTAAAAAGTTATAGGATATTTTACCATGAACAGATCACTGTTTACAAAGCAGTCGAGTATCACGACGTTCTAAAGTAATTGCATGGTAAAATGTATGCCAATAATTAGTTTAATCATTCAACTATTCACTTGCAAAATTTCATGTCATTAAATTCAGTAATTAAAGAAAGACAATTATAATACTGACGGAGCATCGAAACCCTACATAATCCGACCAAGTTCGGATAGGTACAAAAAAGCGGCCGTGCCATATGTCTAAGCAACGTTCTTAACTTGGAAGGTTAGTATATTTATTAATATGGTACAGTTGCGTACACAAGCGTTAGGAAAAAATAAAACAATTGCATTTCTTGAATGAAAAATATTTTTTAAATAATAATGCCACTATCTACGACATTTTAGTTAAAATACGTAACGTTTATTAACGTTATTTTTAATCACGTTGTCAAGTAATTTATGTAAGTAATAATAATAAAAATATTTTTGTACACGGATATCTAAATAGAGAAGTACTTGTTAATTGAAGATTTATTTTTATCGTAGAAGTGGCATTATTATTAAAAGAATATTTTTAAATCAAGAAATACAATTGTTTTATTTTTTCCTAACGCTTGTGTTCGCAACTGTAACATATTAATAAATACTAACCTACCAAGTTAAGAACGTTGCTTAGACATATGGCACGGCCGCTTTTTTGTACCTATCCGAACTTGGTCGGATTATATAGGGTTTCGATATTTTAATTGTCTTTCTTTAATTACTGAATTTAATGACATGAAATTTTGCAAGTGAATAGTTGAATGATTAAACTAATTATTGGCATACATTTTACCATGCAATTCCTTTAGAACGTCGTGATATTCGACTGCTTTATAAACAGTGATCTGTTCATGTTAAAATATCCTATAACTTTTTAATTACTAATGGAACATCATTGATACTTGGCAACATGTTGGAGACACTTACAAGGTTTGTGTAAACGTGAAAATCTAGACCCCAAACTGCATACTTTAAGAACTAAGACCTAATAAGTGTATTTTACGTTTATATTTTTATCTTTTAAACCCTACGACTTTTTCTAAATCTGTTTTTTAAACAAATATAAACAAATTCAAAACAACGTATGGAAAAATCTACAGCTCTCTATGTAAGCGCTTTATATGAAAACTAGCTAATGGCCAAACGTTCGCGTAGCGGAAACTTGAATTTCTCCGAAGTTTATGCATGCACTAATTTCATTCATACATAATCAATTATACACAAATACACACTAATTTTCGGACACATCTCTTTTCTTCTAAAGTCTATGGATTAAAAAAAGTTCCGCCAGGACAACGTTCGCCAACGTTCGCCCAGCGGAATCCGTTTTTGGTGAATTTCTCCACAATGGCTGCATACACAAATTTTTATTTACCATACACAATTATAGGACGTCATACACTAATTATCTGCATAATTAAAATCTTTAAATTCAACAACATTCCGCTGCGCGAACGCACACGTTTTAGTTTGGTTCCAAAACTATCGAAAGTAAGTACCTACACACGTAACATTTATATTTTAATATACAATACAATCTTTGTGAACTACGTCTATTAACTAAAATATTTATCTTTTAGTGTCTCGCAACGCACTGCCTTCGTTGAGTGAGCTGGAAGAGCTAGTAAGCTTTTTGGAAAGCAAATCATGTTTGATTATGATGGGCCGTGCTCGTACTCCGAATTCGAGCAGTCGTCAGGCATGATCCGAAAACAACAGCCTCATACAGTGACGTAGTGGGTGTATGAAAATATTGGACCAATGGTGTAAGGTTAGTACTTAATCAATAATCATTTATGTAGTGTGTGTTTACTGTTGCATTGAATCATGGTTAGTAGGTACTCTTTTACATTGTGTTTTGTATGTATTAGGTACTAAATAAAATTAGTATTGACAGCAGGCATATACTGTATATATGATATACAATGATTTTACTCTATCCTTCAAATTCAATCATAAAGGCAATTGAAATTGCAACTGAAAGTTAAACCACACCAAGCAAATAGTTGTATTATTTATTTTATATATTACCATATAATTTTTGCTTGTGTTACAGTACTGGAAGGACAAAAAGGAGCAGTTCAGAGGAAGTCCAGTTCAATTGCAGCTGCGAGGCAACATGAAGAATTTGCCAGAACTCGTTGTAATTGAGTTAAAAATACTTTCCATTATGCGAAGAGAATGTTTTTGGAATCTGAATTTAGATAAATAAATCTATGTTCATTATAAAATACAAAATAATAAAAAGACATGTTAAATTAAAATATTGTTTTATTAATTAATGATTACAGAAAAGTTAAGTATTTTTATAATATAAAAATTACTTTGATACCTGCACACTATTGTGTAGTGTTAAAAATGTATATCTATTTAACATACACAGGTAAAATACATATGTATTGTTAGAAGGTGTCACACATATTATTGTTTATTAAATAACTTCTAGCATGATGTCCACTGTCCAAGTCACTGCTAGAGTCCGGCTTGCTTGTTAACCGGGTCACAGTTGCTTCTTACCTTGTACTTATCAATAATATCTGGATGGTTGATGGCATCTACTGTATATTGTTGAATCCTTGAGGCAGATGCCTGTGAGACATTGTTCTTGCAATCTCACATAGCATTATTTGGTACATAAATCCCACTAACCAAAAAATTTACAGTTCATACAAAAGGTTGATGGACAGTAAGTTTTAGGGCACCTATCCACTGTACTGTATGATGATTTATATTATATTAAGTGTAATATATTGGTGTGGTTGCTAATTCCTCCTTAACGATGCGCCTTTGTTAGGACACGAGAAATCTTCTTTCAACTGACTAATCTGTTCTTCAGTCAATCTTAATATCGTTTCTATCAGTAGTTAGTAAATCCATAATACGTATCACGGAGGCCGACTTCTTATTTATTTAATTATCTTGATGTTTAGTTTCTTCCAACAAAAAAATCATACAGGAAAGACGAACTGCCATCTAAAACATGAAAAATAGGCGTAAACGTTTCAGGAATTAAAGTACGATAAACAAAACGTCATAAAAACATATTTTCACATTGCAATTTATTAAATAACTTGTTTTACTTACATTTTAATCGCCTTCATCCAAGAAAACATCCACAATTTACAAGCTTTTCGGTTTGACAGATAAAATCGAGGGCGAAGGCGAGGTTGTCGTTGCAGGCGAGGATGTTTCGTGTTGCTGAATACCGATTTTCATACATTTGGCACCAAATGTTAGTTCTATGTCACGCCGTCAACATCGTTGAGGCGCTACGATCGCGCAATTTTAACTAATGAATACCGCCGACTTTACATCTGATGTTACAACGATGATTTCTTGGTTGTAAAGATGTTTTGCCTTAGTGAATCGCACCCCAGTACGTAAGAGCAATGCGCTGTTCGCCTTCGCTGATGACTCCCCGGTGAGCAACTCCTGCCCTGATGGATTTCAAATGGACATCTCTGGAGTCTGTCGGGAGGTGTGGTATGATGAATACGACAATTAGACAAAATACCACGCGACAAAATAGACCTTGAATTCGCTGTCGTCATGTCGACCGAGGAGATGAACATGGACAATCATTATGTGTCGTAATAATTGTTTCTATGTAGAATAACAAAAGTTTTTATTAAACTTGTAACGATTTAATTAACGTTATTTTATTAATGAAAAGGTTTTATTTAAATACTAAATAGGGTCATTTCGCCTGTTCGCGTCCATAGCCCAGTTCGCGTCCATTTTGCCGATCTCCTTTTAAAAATCCTCGAAAACAAGTCAATTAACACACTAATCAAACGAAAAGTCATTACCGCTAATACGTTAATGTATAAGAGGCACGCACAGATAGACAAACGTTCTGTACGTCCAACCAATCCTTTTAGAAAAAATAATTAGTCTAGGCTCTTCAACAAGAAAGCGAAAACACGTAGAATTTTAGATCAAAATTAGTGTGCAGCGGCGTGTTTGATGGTAAGTTTTATATTGTTTTATGTGAATTTTAGGATAGATAGCTATTTCTACAGTTTAATGATGAATAAAAGTATAATGTTTATTATGAATTTGGTAATGTTTTTTATATTTAACGAGTAAAATAAGGTGGACGCGAATTACTACATCGAATTTTACGAAACTTCCACTTTGCGTCCACAATGGACGCGAACTAAAACTATCCTCTATAATAATAAACCAAATTGCGTCCACTGTTTTCGTTAAATACTTGCTTATAAAAAATAATTAAAACATACTGTTTAATATTAATGTATTAAACAGTACATTTTTTTATTAAGATATATACGTGGTTATAATTAAATTATCAACTGATATAAGTAATTTCATTTAAGATAAGTTCTTCCGATACAGGAAAAAAGAAGGAAAAGACAACATACACAGAAGAAGATTTAAATAAAGCGTTTAATGTTATTCGAGAGAAGAATAAATCGATAAAAAATATGCAAAGAATATGCTACCTTGTCTGATAATTTATTGACTCAACAATTCTTTTAGTTGTATGTTTACACAAAATTATTAAATTGTTTTGTTAATTTAATATGAAAGGAAATCGATCTACGGATCGAAAACGCCTGTAAGAGCTACTGGTCCATGAAGGGAGAACTCCCTTTATGTCTGAAGCGGAAACTAGTCGACATGTGTATTCTGCCCATCCTAACCTACGGCGCTCAGACTTGGTCTTTGACCGAATCTCAAAAGTCCAGGCTAAAAGTATGCCAAAGGAGCATGGAGCGTAGCCTGCTCAGCATACGGCTTAGTGACCGGATACGCAACACCATTATCCGGTCCAAGATCCGGGCATAGTCGATGTGGGCAATAAGTCTGCAAAGTTGAAGTCGAATGAACCCGGACAAGTGGGCCAACATCACCACACACTGGATCCCTGAGGATGGAAGGTGACCGAGAGGGAGACTAAGAAAACGCTGGAGAGAAGACTTGGACAGCTTCCTCTCGGACTGGCCACAAATAGTGATGGACAGAGAAAAATGGAAGGCTATGGGGGAGGCCTTTGCCCAGCAGTGGGACAGCATAGGCTAATAAAAAAAAAATAATATGGCCAAAAACTTAGTATAATCAAGGCGGATCTTTAGCATTCCCTGTGATTTTAGGGTAAAATTAACAGAACTGATTACTATTTATTCTTCAAGTTGCAAAATTAATTGCCTAATTTTAAGTTACTTAAACCAATGTTGAGAAGAATTATTTTTATTTTTTAAAGTGAATTTTAAATGATGATAATGTTGATTTTTAATAATTAAGTTTATTGTTAAATAAAGAAATTGTTCAAATACAATCTTTCTTTATTAATTCTTAACAATTTCACCCCTATATTCCTTTTCAAAGCCGCTGGACGCGAACTGGACCATGGGTGGACGCGAATTGGATTTTGTGGACGCAAACTGGGTAAAACGCCTAATTCTGAGGTTTATCGATTTAAATAGAAAACGTAAGATATTTCTAATACAACTGAAAGTTAATCTTAAAATAGAGTATATAAGAAATACATTACACAAATTTGACATGGAAATGAGTGCTGGAGCATTTTTATTATCGCCGTCAAACTTGCCAACTGCACTAAATGGTCGCCAACAGGCGAAATGACCCTAACTACATGTTTAGTTCCTGATGATATAAAAATATATAAAATCCACATTGAATACATAGGTTTAGCTGTATATAACACATGCAGTACCTATATAACTAACCTTGGCCAAGGTTAAATAGATAATATACCAATTAGGTAGGTAGTTATCATCAGGTAACGGACATTGTTATCTATTGTTGTAAAAATAGTGATTTAGGTGGGTGTTATTATTCAGTTATTATTCTTGCTTGAATCATGATAAAGGAAAAACCCTGTTAGAGCCGGTTCACACATGAGACAGCTAAATGGTTAAGTGATTTCCGTTTTACAGCGTTTTCACACTAACGGATTTTTGTGCGAGTTGTAAAACCGAGCGCGTGACACCGTGATCCGTACAACTTTGTCGTTATATAGTTATATGCTCAAATCAAAGAACCTATCTACTTCTGATTTACTTATTTTGTGAATATAAATATTCATTTCGTCGTATCCGTTAAAAGAACCTGTAAATACGGAGGTCATATGTGAACCCCACCGACTGTTGCCCTGCTCCTCTTCAATACTTTTCTGCATGAACTCATTGCATTATGTTGGTAGTGAATGAAGGGTTAATAAAATTCAAAATAACGTACAATATTTTAATATCTTCGTAACGTCATAGTTCGGTTCAGTCATGTCTCACTTGTACACATGGTAAGTGATAAGCACATAGTCATACAGGTACATTATATCAAAATAGTCTTTGTAACTCAAGCGCGGGGTAGCAGGACGGCGATGTAAGACCAGGTGTTCAACTGATCGAGGACGGGGTTGAGTCCAGCTACAACGAGCTGTGAAGCGACCAAGGAGATGGCGCCCTGGAACCTGTTCACGTAGTCTATGATCACCTCTTCAACCATGGAGTTCACGATGCCGTCGATGTCGCCACCGCCGATAACTCCCGTTAGTTGACACTGGAAGAACGTTAACAATATCACTGTGAATAAGTGTACCTTTGATCTGAGGAATATACATACTTATCCGACTAGGACCTTGTACCTAAGTACTTGTAAGTATGTACTTATTTTAGATATTTTAATCTCTTAACTATTCTATTGAGAATCTCGTCTCGAATAGCTCGTCTAAGCTAAAATGACGCGTTCCAACAACGCATTTACGGAGCAAGGCGCACTGAAAAATAGTTGGGTGCATATAGGTAAACTTACCTTGAAATGAGGAAGAACGAAGGTAGCGTCTTCAACTCTGTCGATGAGAACAGATTTTTCATCGTCTGATTGTTTAAGGAACAATTTAGCTTGGAACCTGAATCCTTCTACTTCGAATCTGAAATCAATACAAAAGTTTATGAGTATGGTATCTGCTGTATCTAACTAAGGATATAACAAGTAAAACGTTCGGGTAAAAGTACTTACTTCGCACTTCCTTTTCCGTACAGTGGGATGGCAGTGAAGAAATCACCGATCAGGTCGTATTCCTCTGAAAAAGTATAATATTTCAATGAATAGATGTTAAAAGTACATAGGTACCTACAAACGCGGTAAACGTGCGAGTATCTACTTAGTTGACAAAAATATGAGAATTCTCCGAATAAAATTGTCATAGGTTCCTACAACGAAAATATGTAGGTAGATCAATCGTAGATAATACGATAATAAATTACCTATGTTTATAGCACGTTCGCAGGGAGGTAGGCAGGTGATACCTTCATGATTCACTGATAACTCAACAATCTATCAAATACATAATCTAATAATGTAGTAATTATATTAGGATTAATATCAGTTGCTTTTCCCATAATTCAATCTAACAAAATTAAAAGGAGGAAAGGAGCAATGAGTACCTAACGGCGTTTGGCATCTATTTACGTTTATGTACCTATTAATCAGTGTGTAATGAGTGCTTACCAGCAGAAATGTCAAGTTTTGGCACAGAGATGTCCAGGTCGAAGGTAAGATCGTGCAGGTTGAGGTTGCTCCTGTGCACCACAAAGCCACCGATACCAGTCATGAATATCTTCTGCAGCTCCAAGTCCAAGCTGTAAAGCAAATGCTCTGTTAATAAGATATCCGAAATTCGAAGTCTGCCATTTGCCATTGGGTGGTATGCCAGTACCGACTTTAAATACTCCAATACCTAGTTTAAAATAGCTAGGTATGTGATAATGTGACTAAGCTTTCTGTGCCAGGGAGAGACGGTAGATAGTCCTGAGCATGCCCTAATTTTTTTATTTTACGGCTATTTGTCAGTATTTGTATAGAAATGGGACAATGAAATGTAGGTAAATTTTGGCTAGTACATTATAAGAGATCTTATAACTGTAGGTCCTACGATACGTGATACTGGTAACAAATACTGATCTTTCGAATGACTTACTTGATAAGCCCAGCTGGGATGTATAGATGGAGATGTTCCAAGTCGAGGGGGTCCAAGGGCGGGATGCCGAAGATGGACGAGCCATTGTTGATGACGCGGCGGATATAGGCGATCAGTTGGCGGATCAGCGCGTTCACGAGGAGGTTGCGGCTTTCAGGGGATTCGGCCAACGCTTCAGCATCTGCAGGTACAAAACATTGTACTTAAGCATACATTTTCAATCAGGTACCTACTTTAACCGGTTTTAAGGTTTTCTAGGTTGTGCCAACACTGCTACAGATATCAGAGTCCTCGTTAAACAAATAGGCAATATATGATAGGTTGAGGAGCTTGTCATATAATTTTCCTCATAATTAGTAAAATTAATCAAATCGCTACGCAGGTGATGTCGACGTTACCAACACGTCCATTCAAAAGCGTCACGTAGGTATTCATTAATATAATACACACAAAAACATCGTTTTTCTTTTTAAATCTTCGGAAAAATCTATGAAAAGAGCGTCATACGAAGAAGGGTAGGTAAAGTTACTTACTGACTTCAAACGGAGTTGGTTTTTCAGCGTTAGGTGCGGCGGCCGCTAGGGCACACAGGCCCAGCATCAACACCAATGTAATTTTCATTCTGAAACGGAAAATTATCCTTCGTATCATGGCGTAAATAATGATGGACAATATCATTTTGTGTTATTATGTATTTGCATTGCAGATTGTATCATTGGCCAAATTATAAACATGTTATGTGGTTGGTTGGTTAAGTTCCTTAAACCAATGAGGTTTTAATAGTTTTTAATTCGAACTAAATTACAAGGATGTGGTTTTTGGTAATAAACCCCGCTTGTATCAGAGTTTGCCAACATTAAATTAGCACGTCTTTTTATCTATACGGATTTTGGTATATTTATCATTAATGACTCCAATTTTTAATTCTCGATGATCTAATCTCTGCTAATACCATAATGCGAAGTTTTTTGTTCCGCTGAATATTTTTAAACCTAAATAATACAGCAAATAATTTGGTATTGAAAGTAAAATCCCTGAATTACTATGCACGTAGATATAGGGAGTTACTACCAATTAATTAATCAATTTAATTAGGTAGATACAAATATATATAGATATGGAAACAAAAGTTGTGTGGTATCGTTAACGTATTTTTATTCTCACAAATAATTTAAAAATATTCAGATAATTCCGTACTTACCTTGTAGTTTTCTCGGGTCACAAATTGCTACTGTTATTTTTTTCACGGGCACCTGGTAAAGGGTTCTTAATCTTCAAGATCAACACTGATTTGTCGCATCAATCACTAATATCTGCTAATAAATGCGATGATAATGTTAATCAGTGTCGCATTATAATAACAATATCTCTATTTACGTCTGTAGTAGGTAGCTACGATTTAATTGTTTTTCGTGCTAATATTAGGTACTCACGTATCAAAAGATACGTTATTGTTAAAAATGATCATTATCGAACACCCATAGGACTTATTATCGTGTTAGAGCCGATAATTACATTATATTATCAAGGTAACGACGTCGATTGAGGAAGTTATCTCATCAGATTTACATACTTAAATGCTTAAAAAACAAAAGAGAGATTACGAAATGTACTCGTACATTTCATCAAGGTACGTTTTGGAAGCGAGCTGCCGACTGCAAATGCAGACCGCATGTGCCGCAGCTGTACTATAGATTTGTACGTATTTACATGAAGTCATTTTGGGTCGAAGCGGCAGCAGCACGTGCAGTCGCCCCCAGTTATCAAGACGTGCGATCGGCAGTTGCAGTCTGCCGCTCGCTTCCAAAAGGTACCTTAAGTATGTATATGTGTACCTATGTACTTCTATTTTTGACAATGTGCATAAATATGATAATGTTTTGAAAAGAAAGTCGTAGATAACACAACTAAGACTCATTTATTTCGAATTGGTGCAATGAACTGTCATAAATGTTCCAAAATCGCAACATAGGTAAAATGGTCACTGGGTATAACCATGTGTGAGTTTGCTCATTATCATAATTATCGTCTAAGATAAGTTAGGTATGCGCGTGTAAAATATTATAAATTGTTGCCTTCTAACTCACACGGTCTCATAATAAATCATGTAGGTACTATAGTTACATTTGTTTGTAATTTTTGTTGATTGATCTAACCATAAGAAATCTAAAAAGTTTGAAATCAATGGAACGATTACATTTCTTCTCACTTCTGCGTAGGCCCGTCGTAGCCGCGTAGCACTGCTACTTTAATTACTAAAAAGCATCTTTTTTGTAACTTAGTAGGTATTTAAATATCCAGTCGTACTTTCTGGCAAAAATATTAAAAAAATACTTAGGTATAAGGTACGTTGCAATCAATAAATTATAATTCACTCAATCAGATACAATCAATCTACAAATACCGATGATTGTTTTTTAAAGGTACCTAAGGTAAAAAGAAAACAATGCGTATAGTGTAAAAGGCCATATTATTGTAATTAATTGTCGTTGCCACCGTTATCCTGGTTATCAGACAGCAAAACAGCAATAATGTTCCAGTTGTCGAACTTGTCCAGCGTTGGGTTCAGGTAGCCCACAATCTTATCTATGTAGGCTTGGGCTATGTACTTGTTGAAGCGTGTCAGGTAGTCGGCCAGAAGCTCCTCCACCATAGAGCTAATGAGGCCGTCTATGTTGTTGTCGAACTGGGTGCGTGACTGTGACAGAGGTTGGACATGTGATTAGGAAATACTCTTTAATACAAAGTTAAAGTAAATGCTTCAAGTAAAATACATCTAAAATAAATCAACCGTCTTTTTACGACCTTTCAATTAGGTACCACACACATATTTCTTGTAAATGCACTGAATTGAGAGTACTTACCACAATCCGTTCGATGCTGAATTCAGGCTCCTCGATTTTGTCCAAAAGTACGGATTTACCATCATCCGACTGCTTCAGATATATTTTGCCCCACAGCGATGTATTGTGTATTTCAATACTACAAAATAAGGTAAATGTTACAATTACAACTTTTCAGTTTCAATCACATATTGTAATTTCGAAAACCGTCATAAAATGGAACGCAAAATGCAATAAAGGCTTGCTTGTTAGCCTGTTAGTTTCTACCTCCTAAACATTAATTCATACAATCCATTCAACGTGTGTGTGACCATAACATCATTATATTTAAATTTCGTTAACAAACAGCAGCAGCAGCAGTAATTACTTACTCAGCTATTCCTTGTCCTTTTATGGGTATTGCTTCGTAAATATTACCATTCAACTCATAATATTCTGTAAAAAAAAGAAATATTTTATAGGTATGTACCCAAATACACACAGATAAGCATAAAAATAAATCCGGCGTCACGCCGACCATGGATGGTTTCCGACGTATGCCATTATCATATCTTAGTACCTACGTATATCAAAATAGATTAATTACTTATTTCATACGTTTCTAACCTGAATTAAACTTCAACACTGGAATGTCGATGTGTACGGCGATAGAGACGTCATTTTTGTAAAAGTTGAAATGCTGAAGTTTGAAGTTTCCCAATCCTGTTGCTTTTGCGTTCGTTATATTGACTTTGGCGCTAAAACAAATTGATCTTAGTCAGCCTTTATAATTTTCTCAACAAATTTTTACGGGGAGATTCGATTTCGAACCAATATTCATAATTCATAGAAAGATATTTAACTAAACATGGGTGCTAGCTTGATCGAGTGTTGAATCCGCACTAGGCCACCATGAATACCTAAATTGAACATTGATAAAACATATTGCTTAAGTATACAAATACTTTAACTGAAAATGTATAGAGGAATTTAATATGTCTACATTGTCTATACCTGAATATTTGTCCTGCTGCCAGGTCCAGTTGCTTCCACTGGAACTCATAAGGATCCAGTACTGGTATTCCGTTATTAATGTCGCCACTTCTGATCAGGAACCTTATTTGTTCCGAGAGTTGATGGATCACTGCTTCAGGTGTAAAGCGAAGGTTGGTAGCTGAACTGTATTCTGAAAAAATATGGATAGGATTGTCTTGCAAAGGAAGAAGATCTTTAAGTTACGGCGGTATCTGAAGATGGAATGCAGTTCAAAACCAAGAAAATTTAAGGGAACGATAATTTGTTTCATGATTAGTAGAGTACAAAATCTCCGCTCCTCAATCCTATTGGTTAATATTTCTCAATTTCTCCACTCCGCAGCCTAGCTCCGCTCCGGTGGACAGGCAGCCTTAGTAGAAGTAGTAAAGTCTCTGAGCATTTATTAAACTAAAACTTTTTAGTGACTTGAAAAGTTCATAATTACACTCTCTGGTCTACTTCAAATTTCAAATATCAATTAATTCTGACTTCATAACAGTTTGAACTTTACCAAAGCCATTACCGTGCAGTCGTAAACATAACGACTTCTAAAATAAAACTGGGTAAGTACATACCACTGGTGGAGCTTCTGATGTTGTTTAAAACAATTGCCAACACTAACAATGATAGTTTGAATTTCATTTTTCCACGATAGAATGATCAGCGCATGAAAATCACAATTTTGGATTTTAGAAGCGTTTTTCTACAATGATAAGACAGCTCCAGAGCGCAGGAAATATAAACTTTAGTTAATTGAGTGAAACTGGACAATAGCTTTTGCTTAGGGGAGATGTTCCTAAAACGGGTACCCCTCCTAAAACGGGTAGGCTTTGCCATTCGTATATTATAGGTCTTAGTGTGAACCTGTGAGTGTAGAGCGGTGCACTACCACCCCGCCGATCACGGTCCGTTGGCTCGCGCGCCTAGAACGAGCGTTTTCGAGATTAGATGTAAAAAAAGTTTTTTGCAGAGTTTACTAAAAAAAATCGGATTATGCTAGTGCTGACTACTCAAATATGGTGCAAGATACGGTTTTCGCAGTTTTGTATTATCATTTTGCATGTTATATGCTTATTAATTGTGAATACTTAGTGGTCTCCTTGTTTACTATTTTAAGGTTAAGGTAGTTGAAATTTAAAACGTGCTTTTGGGCAAAACGGGTAGGGGCATAACGGGTGACTACCCGATTTGAAATAAGGGGCCACTTCCTCAATTGATCCCACAGAAAGCTAATCGAAGACAAAGGAAGCCACAGAGAGCTGAAGAAGTACAGGAAAAGCGTGAAAAAGAAATTAAAATATGTTTTCTCTGATTTTTAACAAAATTATCTGCTGGTAGGATTATAATTTCAAATGTAACATTTAATAAACTAAAAGTGTGATCTAGACTGATCAAAATAAGAAAACTGTTTAACATAATTAAGGAGACTAATTAACGATAAAGATTTCCTGGATAACAGGAGGCTAAGATACGCTTTCTAATTCATTTATCACATGTATTCATTCATTACCTGCTTTGCCCAAAGGCGCTACCCGTTTTAGGACCCCCCTGAGGGCAAAGCGGGTATTTGGAAGGGGTTTATTTTTTTGATTTTTTTTCTGAATTTTGAAGAAGATTACTAAGACTATCTTATGTTTTCCAAAGTTTATTATATAAACAACCATGAGAGTACAAATACAAGTCGCATGTAATGTTCTTGATTATTTTATTTAACATCTTCCCTTAGCTTACCCGTTTTGGGAACATCTCCCCTACGTCTATTTATAGAATGTCATATCTACGAATTGAACCATTATTTAATCCTAAATATCGATGCAGTTTCGAAATCCAGATTTCTTTATCTAGGTATCAATATTTGTTTTAGATTATGGTAAACATTTTACAATCGAGACAGACAGTTACGAAATAATTATTTATTATCTTAATAGGTACTTACTGCCATGCAATATAATTGATGTAACCAAAGGTATGGTATCTAAGTACATTAATTAAAACGATACCGCTGTTCTATCCAGTGGCAAATTGAAACACGTTAATTAATATGTAGGTCCAATAAAGTAAATGTAGGTAAACCAAATGTCAAAAATGTTTGCAGTTCTAAGCTAAAATAAAAGATGATGTCCTCCTAGCCGATTATCGGCTACGGCGGCTGTTCTCATGTAAGGAGAATAGCCAACTGCGCAAGACCACAAAGCGATTACGGCCCGACTCGGGGATCGAACCTGAGACCTCGTGCTCAGCAGCCACACTTGCGGCAGCTAGACACACTTTCTAACAGATTCTATTTTTGATAAAATCTCTTTATAATACCTAGGTATAGTTAGACTTGTTCAGGCACCTCAATAAATCCCAGACTGTAGAGTCAATGAACAGAGTTCAATGTCTTTCACGGCCAAATGCGAACTTAATCAACGTTATTCCTCTATAAGCCTTTGTTGAATCGTACATCAAACGTATGTAAACTAATTCAATTAATTTTCCCATGAGGACTAGACCATACAATACCGCGTCCTTGACACATATAAACATAAAAAAAAACGTTTCAAATGCATATCTGTGAGTTGATCGGCGCACCCGTCTTGGTGAGACTAGGATTTTATAGCACCATTGTAGAGAGTGACATTGCATAATGTATCTCCATAAAACTCGACCCAGACGGATTGTGTTCACTGAAAAGGCATTCTAATTTATGTGCTACATATGTGTCATTATATCTCTAGATCGTTGACCTGGACGGCCAGTATAATATTAGGTTTCTATAATTTACCAGCAATTTAAAGTTCGCGCACCACGCCCGTCTGCTGACCATGAGAGCACTTTATTTGTTTACATTTTTTACCGATGTTTTATTACATAACGAGTTGTAGATATTCACTTCTATTTTCCGACTGTCTGGTGGAACTTTATTGTGTTTACAATGTACTAAGATAAATCTACTGACATAATCTACAAATGCTGCATTTTGCAGTTTTCTTCAGTGGACTAGAAAAGCTCTTGGAACACGCATTTGCCCTTGCACCTAATGACAACAATATTATTGTTGGTACTTAATCTGAATTCTGGCACACGCTTTCAAATATAGGTTTATTGCTGAAAACTATGTCCCATTTAATTTCTAAGATGTTAAGGAGCGTGTTGATACGCTCGGTCCATCTCTTCAGTGTCATTTCTTGCTGTGAAGAATAGGTCATAGTCAACTGTGTTCAATTTGAAATGATCGAAAACCTATCTTCTTACTTTTTTTATAAAGTCAAAATGATAGGACAGGATGAGAATAACAATGATGGAGTAAGATCCCAATTATACCTATACCTATACGTTATATGTATCTCATTCTCAAAAAAAATAAATTTTTCTTATCCATCCAGTGCCGTTAATTTGTTTCTCCGGAAAATTATCTTAGTAGGCACCTATACTATATCTGCATAAAGTCAAATTATGTCAGCTGAGAGGATAACATTTGTCACGTCCTATGAGTGATATCTATCCAGCCATTCAACCGTCTAATCGATTGCTTCATCGATAGTTACGAGCGAGATTTATAGTCCTGTATTATTTGTGTTCCGATTCGGCGCACGCGACGCCAGATGTCAAAAACACATCAAGGCGAACAAACAGCCGTTGACATAAGTAATTGTTGAGTTGATAGCACCATTGAACTCGTAAATCAATTAGTGGCCGACACTACTCCGTAAAATTATATTTTTATGCTCAATTTAGGTAGGCACCTAATGATCGGTTTCTGGCTGTTGGAAATGGGTCACCGAGAAGAAGATACGTGAAAATTTAATTGAATAGCAACGGAAGGAAATGTCAATGTAATTTATGATCGCTATAAAATAGAATAGTATAAGATCATGGCATGGAGCTGTTGAACTCTGCAAAGAACATAAGAAAATGAATCGCCCATATTGTTCGAACCTAGAAAAAGGTAGAGGAAAAGGTGGGAAAAACGGAATACGTAGTGCCATTTACTCCACCACCACTGGCACTTTTTGCCACTGTTTGGTCCAGTTTATAAGAAAGCATAATGCTCACGCACTATGAATACATACTCAGTCCATAAACTTTCTTCTGTCACTTGCAGTTATGTGCTGACCGTTAAAAGCTTTGCGTATGGTACGTCTAGTATGGGCGGTTAATTTGTTTCCAGTCGAATGTGTCAATGATGAATCATCTGGGCATGGAGAGCTTCGTCATTATTTTCGCAGTGGCGCCAACAATCCGTAGGCGCGTTATTTTTAATGTTTCCTTCGAGAATAAAGCAAGTAAGTACCCACATAGCAATTATCCATGAATTGAAAATCATCATGAGAATCTGTATCTATTTCAATGCTTGTGTCGTAATTTGTTTAACTCTCGCATAACCCGGGTGAAGCCGTGAGAAACACTGCGTGATTAATTGCATACGAAGTATTTAAATCTGCATTTTGTACGTTAAAATACCTTAGTTTATATCTGAGTAGCTACGTCACGGTATGTTTCTATGTGAGGTTACAATTAATCAGGTTTAACGCCTTTGTAGACAGACTCGCTGTTTCTGCCAGGTGTTGTGAAAACAATAAATTCTTTTAGTTGGTATCTGTTTCCCGTTTATGTTACTGACATGCTATTTCTGTCGAGGTCATGTGTTACCTCACCCTAAAGGTACCTACTATAATAATTAATGCTATGGAACTAAGGAAGCTGAGTGGGTGCGTTTTTAAGAGTTTCGTAGCCAATAGTTAAGATGCTACGCGGTTACAAAAAGTGCATGCTACGATTCAATGAGCGTAGCATTTATAAGGAAAATTCAATTAAACAAAATCTGTAACTACAGCTACTCTTCAAACCTGAAGGAAGTGGAACACATTTGTCCACCAAAAAGTAGATTACGAAGATTTCTCTAAAACCTTAACCATTTTCAATATGTGGAGGTACATCTACATACCTACCTACCTACATTTGTAACCTTTGAAAATGTATCGTCGCATTGCTAATAACTTTTAAAGTAGGTTGGGTATACAGGCTATTCATAAACTAGGATTATAAAAGCGTCAGAAATATGTATAAGCATTCAAAGTATGCACTTATAGGAACTAGGGTATATAGACCGTAATGCACTTCAAAGTAATTAACCTAGTACATTGTGATGCTTTTGGACAATATTTCGTCAATGTGTACGCTAGTATTTATTCCCAGTTCGCTGTCTGGCCACTACAGTTCATTCAGTGTACCATGGTCCGTGATACCATAGACTGACGAGCGTCTGCCAAGACGCGCGAAACCAATTCGAATTTTAAACGATAAAAAGTTGTGAAAATAATTTGTGGTTGATTAGTGATTTTATTTTGTTTTCGACATGTGGAGGGCTGTACTAGGGCTTTCGATTTTCTTGTATGTGATTGTATCACATGTAACTACGGCGCCGGCGTATTATCCGCACAGTGAGTCGGTTTTTCTAATTTATATTTTTGAATAACATAAAAAGGCTACATTTGTATATGAACTGGATTGCTTCATTGAATTCTCGTTTTCATGCCAAAATGGGGATTTGATACAAAAAGACTTACTGTCGTCTGAAGCTGACACACTGCGTAGACCAGACACTATTTTTAAATAGCTCTACCTACTACCTACTTAATATTTAAAAACATGCAATCATTTTTTTGACACCTTTTCTTTTCGGGACTTTTCTATTGGCTTAAAAAAGTACCTACCCACTAATAATTAATTACACTTATGTGCTGACTGCATCTGTAAGCAAAACCAAAAAATTGCTCACAGTCTTTCAGCATTTCACAAGTCTTTTTAAAAACATGTTTATCCTTACCTATTGTGATTTCGGTAGATAGGTAACCTACCTACTAAGATTTGGATCCTTACGACTACGTAGTTGTTCAGACAGAAACTTTGTAAAATAAATAATAAGGTAGATACAAATCCATGCATTAATAGCTATATATGCATCCCGAAACTAAATTGTTTCAGTTCATGTTAGGTACCTACCCATACCGTGTCACATCTATGATCTTAATACATTGTCGGCTTTTGCTCAAACAAAACACTCAGAACAATGATAAATAATGATTCTTTAACAGTTGCAAAATCATCATGATCTCTAGCGAATATGTTCAAGAGCGGAACAAAATAGGTGTCTATTACTCTTATCCACATCGAATTCAGGACCAATTTACAGATGCCAGTTAACTGATTGACCTATTTTTTTTATCTAACAATATTTTGGAGATCATTTAGAACATCGCGGGTTTTATTAACAATCATTGCACTGTAACTGCTGTATTTTCAAGTGGTTTATAATCTATCTATTTTAGCTAAGTATGTAGTGAGATCTGACACTGTTGATAAAATAATTACAGATCTTGATCTTATCTACCTACGTACGTAACTATTGGCATCTTTAAATACATGAGATAATTTGTAATCCTATTACGTAGGCACGTAACAACAGTGTTAGAATTCCAATGTCACATTAGGGCTAGTGATAAAGAATTAAATACCTATCTAATAGCGTACCTACATTTCTTAAACATCTGACACCTTATTATTTACCTAACGTTGTTTTAAGGTAGCAGGTTTTAACCATCATCTTGAACAAAGTTAATGTTCTGTTCTGAACCTTTTTAAAAATCACTTTTTACAATTTGCAGAGTTGTTATACTGTGTACCTATATATGTAGGTACAAATGGTGATAACTATCTTATCCTTGCTGCCCTTTTTAGTAGGAAGTACCCATATATGCAGACTTTATTGTTACCTTGAAAAGTGGAAAAAACGACCTTTGTCAAGGCGTTACTGTTATACTCTATAATAAAGTGTAGGTGGGTCGTAGTGTTGTCTAAAAGGGATTAGTTCTACCTTGGTATGTTACTATCATCTTTTTTGGTCGGAACTACTTCCGCTGTGGGTGCAGCCTAAGGGTCTGACTCTTACCACAGATTACCTACTACACTTTCTAGGTTCCGAAGATTAACATCCTCCAAATTCATAGAAGCTAAGACGTTCGTTTAGATCACTTATCCCAGTTTATGTAAGCAAGCCGTATGTTTTAACAACAGACAAATTGTAGGTATTCAAGAATTTTACTAAGCTACAGCTTTGAATTTTCACAGAACGTGGCCCAAGGTATACGATATCGAATGGCCCCCAAACGCAGCGTCAGCCTTACATCGAGGTGCGCAATTCCACATATCATGGCAGCGGACCACGCGAGGAGGCTCGGGCCATGTGCTCCGTCAAGACTCAAGAGGTCAACGCCACAGCTAATGCTACCATTACTAGGAGGCTACATGGAGTCGTCACTTCCAGTGAGTAAATCTGAGAAAAAAATCTGAGTCAATGACAACCAAATCCATTGATAAAAGTCGATATACGAAGCCATGTGTGATCAGACATGTGTTTAGCTAAGATAGATGAGGTCAACGCGACCGTTAGTCATGGCAAAGTTTCACAACGAAATTCGTTCATAATGGTGTTGTCTCAAAAAATCATACTGTAGTCCTTGTAGTATTTTATTTTTGTTTGGCATAACTAATTTAATATTCAGGGTAACTACTTTTACCTGATAGTAGGTTTTTATAAATATGAGACAATGTGTTTAAGAAAGATCATATAGGTATGCCAGATATGATAAGTTGGGAAAGAAAGAGAAAAAGACGACTAGTCGCCCTTTAATTAAATATCACAAATTATGTTTTTTTTTTTTCAGGAGAGCTCCACAGTTCTATCCAGCGGCTAGAAGTGATAATCTACGGGCAAATGCAGCAGCTGTGGCAGAGTTTGGACGCTCTGAGGACGCAGCTAGGCGGCAACCCGCGAGCTAACAGCATGTATCCAGCTAGGAACACCGTGTCGTTCAGATACCAACCGCACTCGCTGTGATTCATAAACAACACCTTTTATGTCGACACAAACATGTGAGAGTTGTGGGTATTTAAAAGTAATCAATTCATTACAATCACGGTTAGGTAAGAATTTTACTATTTCATCATCCTCCGAGCCTTTTCCCAATCATGTTGGGGTCGGCTTCCAGTCTAACCGGATTCAGCTGAGTACCAGTGTTTTACAAGAAGCGACTGCCTATCTGACCTCCTCAACCCAGTTACCCGGGCAACCCGATACCCCTTGGTTAGACTGGTGTCAGACTTACTGGCTTCTGACTACCCGTAACGACTGCCAAGGATGTTCAATGACAGCCGGGACCTACAGTTTAACGTGCCATCCGAAACACAGCCAATGGTGTCTAAGATATACTTAGAAAGTACATACAAACTTAGAAAAGTTGCATTGGTACTTGCCTGACCTAGGATCGAACCCGCGCCCTCATACTTGTGAGGTTGGTCCTTTACCCACTAGGCCACCACGACTTTTTTTTACTATTTAAGACATTAAAATATTTTCATTGGAATACTGATAAATAATGTTGTTTTATAATGTAAGTTTTTTGGATGATATTTTTATATAAATTTCTAACAAGTAGGCTATTACCTATTTAGTTAGCTACTTTGCTATGCTGCTGTATTAAAGCGCAGATAGGAAAGAAACAATAGATACCTATATTGTACTAACCAGAAATGATATGGTTTATAGTACGCGCCAAATAAACTTGCAATAAAGGTCATTCAACCGCCCTGCCGTCAGGGGCGCATCACCTGTCCGCCATTTTGTAACACTGTCCTTCCGTCATTCCGAATTTGGAATGCGCTTGTCTGCCCATATTTGAACTAAAAACGACTGATCATAATTTTGACCAAAGGTTTGTAATCCTTTGCGACAAGGACGCCTCTTACCACGATACACTTGTATTGATCGTGTTAGCGACACTGCCCATACATTTTTTTCGTATCGTTTTGAAATATTGGGATACATTAGTAGAAGGAGGTGAACAAACTTTATTGCACGCTTATTTGGCGCGTACTATAGGTATATGTATTAAAGATCTGATACTTACATTAAAAAGCGGATAGCTACTCGAATATTTTTTTTTCATGGCCTCCTTTCATACAAACAGATTTGTGGTAGGTTGCCAGGGTACAAGCTTGTATGGCATTGACCAGGTACGAAATAAAAGCAAATTTTTTTATAAAGTTCAATTTATTAACAATTAGTAACTGAATAATTCAGCAGCTTACGAGGTCAAATTCACATCGGTGTGGTTAGAGACGAACTTGACCCCGTAATAACAATAAACAAAAACCTCGTTAGTTACAATAGTTAATTTAAATGATGTAAAACTAAATGTCGTTATTAATAAATATTATAACAAACAAATTATTATGCATTTATCTCTTAAATTACATTTAGAATGTTGCATTAGAATGTATGTACTTATAAACAATACAGAGATTCTATTAGACTATTAATTTTATAATTTAAATACATTTTTTCGACGATATGGAAATGTTACAACTCGCAGGAGTTGTACTGGTTTGCCTATACTACCTTATAACACATGGACGGATTATTACATTCAGTGGAATCAATACATCACAATACGTTCACCGTATTTCAATAGCTAAAATACGATAAATTAAAACCTCAGTTTATTTCAATATGATTGGTTTGATCGTTTACATTTCAGAAGAGTTAGCAATAGTGTAGACTACTGAACCCTTACTACTGTACATATTATGGAAACAAAAAAAAACTGTAGTACTTGAAGAAAATATTAAACACATAACACATGGCGTGGGTAGATAAACGTTCACATTATACCTACTTTCTAGAAAAGTCCAGAATTTAAATGTCTAAGTTCTAGAATTTTCTAGAAGAAGTTTGGTGGTTAAACAGGTATTGTTATAAGGCGTTTCAAGCGGCAGAAGCCTGCATGTATCGGCGCAGTTCCTCTTGCGTGTCGAAGATCATGACGGGGAAGGGCGAGCCGGGCACGTGACGCCCGGCCCATCGGACTTCTACGCGGTAGTCGCCCGGCTCGGTGGGAGAGAACTGTCGACAATAATAATAAGATTAGCTTACTTTAGGAGCACACAGCACTGTGGAAGGTAATTGTCATATATTATATTTGTTTGTTTACAATAATGGCAACAGTAGGTTTCTGTTAATATTGCACTAGGAATACGTATTGATGTCGCTGCTGGGCAAAGTCGGTAAGATAAGGTGACGTAGCAATAAGGTTTTAGTTAAATGAATTGTATAATAAAAATATACTATTCTGACAAAGTTTAGCTCCCATTTTGTGTAATTGCAGTCGGTGTTCCTTTATGGTTTTGGAATATACTGATATATTATGACTAAGACCGACACTATTGGCACGGCCTACCAAAAGGTGTATCTACCTACACACACGAGACTAATCGCGTAATATCGTTCATAAAACATTCGATATAAGAATGTTTGTGACCCTACAATGCTATCATATTTTCAATGGAATTGTCCCAATGCTATTAATGATTAGTTGATAAGAGTGTTGGTTCATTCCTTGTCCAAATTAATAGATCTTTATCAAGGAATGTATTTAGCGGAGTCAACGTGATTTTTATATTGATTAAAGTAAATAAACTTATCTCTCCAATTTACACAATTCAAAAATAAACAGTCTTAAATCCTAAGGTACCTTCAATTAGTTAGATGATCGGTTGCCAATTGACCGTAGGTATATTAAACATTTAGCTTTAACACGGGCACATGAATGTATCTCTACATACATATTTTTATTTTACTTTACTGTTATGCGAAGTGGCTAACTTATTTAATGATATTTTTTGGGAATAAAGACACTAGTCACAGGTCCAGGCAGTTCAGGTATTGGAATTGCTTAGATTTACCCCCTCCTTAACAACATAGTAGATTTTTGAAATTGAACCTCCAGTTTTAAGTTGATTAAAAACACTAAAGACCATTTTCTTTGACAACATAAACGTCCGTTTCCTTAGCTGAAAATTGAATGTCAAAATTTATAGTACTTGAACAGTTCTTTGTAAACTGACGTTTATGTTGTTAGTGACCTTGAGCTTATTTACAAAGTGCATCGGTACTAACTTTACACAGTATGGTGCGGTCCTTCTGCGTCTCGCGCTGCATCTCGACGCGGAAGGCGCCCTTGGGCCCGCGCACGCGCACGGTGAGCTGGCCGGCGCCCGCGCCGCGCGTGTCGCACAGGAAGCGCGACTGGAACGTGGCCAGCACGCCCGGCTCCACGCCCGGACCGTATACGCGGACCTGGGGTGTAAAAAACAAAACATACCATTAAGCTGTGCCCTATAGGGTCCATATTGTTTCTAATCATATTGTACCACCTGTATAACTGTGGAATGCTCGTAAAAATTGAGTATTGAGAATTGCAACAAAATGTATGTTTACAAATATGATGGACTTGTCTATAGTGTTTCAATACATTTCACTCAAAGGTAGACTAGTAGAGAACGCCTAAGGCGTTATCCCGCCATCGTACTTTATGTAAGAAAAAAAAAACACCTAAAGGCATAAGCAAAGTTTGAAGTTCATCATGGTCTCATGGTATTTAGTTTATTAATTCTGATGGTATAAGGTAAGACATATTGGTATACATACATTTCACTATTTCTGGTAAAGTAAGATGAAAGGTCTACCAGCTACTTCAAGGATTTATAGGTTCTAAATATAACGTACCTTCGACGGGTCGGGAGCGCCGGCCACCTTGAGCACGAAGGGCGAGCCGGGCACATGCTCGCCCGCGAACTGAATGCTCAGCATGTGTCGGCCCGCTTCAGCTGGCTTCACGTTCAGTGTGAACGTGCCGTCTCCGTGCTCGTAAAGTTCGCAGTATGCCACCTGGAATGTAGATGCAGCTTTATAACTAACTAACGATATAACTTTCAGCAAGATATTCATTCATTCATTCTTCATTAGATATTGAGACTTGGTGACAGATTTAGTACATCTTTAATAGACTATGCTTGTCATGCCTGTGTAGGTATAGGTTTCGTTGCATCCAAATTGACAGTCTTGTGGGTAGCTAGGACTCAACGGCGGATCTACCGTAGTAGACAACCATAAAGAACTTGTAAAGTCACAATTGTTTTAGTTGCTCCCTTATGTACCCTCCCTTTATACTCCCTTATGATGCCTTGTTTATTAAGTTATTTACTCCTGCTGAACCACCACTATTGGGCCTCAGAGGCGGGTGATGATGTTCCCTGGTAGTGTACCTTGTTGGGGCCGGTGCAGTGCGCGGTGAGCTCGCCGGGCCCGGCGCGGCGCGTGTCGAGCCAGGCGCGGATGTCGCGGCCCAGCACGCCGCCCGCCAGCCCCGCGCCCGAGCACACCACGCGCGACGCGTCGCCGCTCTCAGACCCCAGGGATACCTTCACTGATAGCGGGGAGCCTGGGGTAGAAAACAAATAGTAAAATAATAGAGTTCTCTCTATACATTTGCTGAAAATCGAACACACATAATAGAGGAATACTAAAGAAGACCTGCGCCGACCTCAAACAAAACTGAGGTAAGAGCAGGAGCTGACCTAACGAATATATTTTCAATTTGGATTAAAAAAATATAGATAAAATTAGTTTTTTGCTGTCCCACGTTTTGCCGCTTGTAGACAACGACAGCCATTCGTAACGATATGACATAGAATTTCAACACATAATCTTAAAAATATAGACTAATAGTTACCTTTAACGAGTCGTCCAGCCCACAGCACTCTGAGCTGATGTTCTCCCGGTCGGCGCGGCGTGTAGGTAGCTCGCCACAGTCCGGGGCCGGCCGCTGCTAACGCTACGGGGATGCTGTCTCCTTCGGGAGATGTTAGGGAAGCTTCTGGAGCCCCCGGCCCGGCTGCACTGCCGTCTGTGTGGGGAAAGAAGACGATGTAGTTATTGAAGAATGTTTAAAATATCTATACAAAACAAATAAAATGATAGGTATAAGACCTTAGGAATCTGAATAATTTTAATTTGATAGGCACATTCTAAAATTAATGTCTAACTAGATTTGAAAGTAAGCAAGTGACGTCACACCGTAATTTTTACATAAATGGAAAAATTTACTATAATTTAATTGATAGTCTTTTGTGAATGATTTGTAGGTCAGCTCTAAAGAAACAGTAAAAGGATATTGAATAAAAAATAATTTTGACCCCGACGTGATTTGAACACGCAACCTTCTGATCTGGAGTCAGACGCGCTACCGTTGCGCCACGGAGTCACGACGACTGGGCTCGAATTTTGTGTATGCTTTGAAGATCTACATCTTCGTACCTACGTACTCAAATGAAGTGGTACGTGTCGTGTGGAATAATGAAATATGTACTTGTTTTTAAGTGTTGAATATAAGAACATAATATTGTCAAGGGCTTAGAGATTGAAGGATGGGATATTAAGTTCAATGCATTACTTGATTTGTTTATCAAAAGGACCATTTTTTCCGTCATCATAAGCATCCGTTTTTCTTAAAAGAACTATGAAGTTGCTAAATTGACCGTGAAAATTCATAGTAAAAACATAGTTGTTGGTCGGTGAACTTGGCCTTAACAATATACTTCCACTAACCGATAGTAAACACAGCGGGTGTATGCGGCGCCGCATGAGCCAGCCCTCGTCCCGCTAACGTGACGCGGTCAGCACTGGCGGGCGGCGCCAGCAGTGCTCGTCGCGGGGCCCCGGCGACCAGGGCTCCGTTGTATGTCAGCTCGAGTTCGGCCTCCCCGCCTGAGCTGCCTTCTACGCTGGATAGTGTTACCACTGCACGACCTGATACTGTTTCTACACCTGGAAGGGGAAAAATGTGTTAATTGTGGACACTTTTTAGATAGATCAGGCGGGATTAGCACTTGCCAGAGGGACATTAGCAATTGTAGAGTTGCGTATCGGGAAGGACACAACAAACACGCAGCTGTAGGTAAAGGCTTTTAAGCATGGTCACATATCAATTTTTGGTGAAATATATTAATTGGAAAAATTAGAACTGTATGTTTAGCCTGGTGCATAAACTTTATGTAGTCAACTTTGCTGTATTACTAGAACATGAGGATAAATATAAATAAAAGGTACAGGGGTAGGGATGAAGGTGACAGACAACTGTCATCCGAGCGGCAGGGGTCTTTTTCTCCTAGTTAACATTTTCATGAAGCCCTAGCGCCCTCAGGCGAGGAATCAATTATGCAATTAAAAATTCTAATATCTATAGATTTATGTGAATTAGTGATTGTTGTACTAACGCTGATGCCTGCCGGCCAGCAGACACTCGAGCGTGCCGGGCCCGGCGGCGCTGGTGTCGAGCACGAGCTTGCTGGGCGCCCGCACCCGCCCCGCGCCGTCCGCGCCCCATCCGCCCACTGCCACTATCGCTGATGTGTCTATCACCTGGATAAAAACATAAGAGTTATTCTAAAACAATGCCATAAACAATTCTTCCATAAATACTAATATAATAAGGTTCCCAGACGTCCTATTTAGCTATGAGAAAGCAGGAATAGTGAGTACAGGTGGTATGTCACGCGCAGTTGGCTAATCTCCTTATATGAGAACAGCCACGTCTTCTAATAGACTGAACAATGAGGCTAGCAAGCACGGACTAGCAAGCGCAGCGTAGGACGTCCACCAACAAGGTGGACCGACGATCTTATAAACAAGGTCGCCGGAAGACGCTGGATGCAGGTCGTCTCCAACAGGTATCTGTGGAGATCTAAGGGGGAGGCCTATGTGATAGCAGTGGACGTCATATCGCTGGGATGATGATGAATGAGGCTTACTTTTAGATATCTTGACTAAATAAATAATACATATTTATGGTTCCACTATTCAAGCAAAGTATGCAAAAAACACATTGCTTACCTTAACAGGGAAAGGGCTGCCGGGAAGAGGTCCAGAAGACGTGAATATCCTGACTTCATACAAGCCGACCACTAGCGGTATATATGCACAGAGCCACTCTCTAGGCGCTCCGGCTACCACCCGACACTCTAACAGCCCAGTGTCTGAGCTGTCTTCTTTCTCGTCTGATGTTAGTCGTTCAACCTGGAAGTAATGTACATAGTTATTTTATGGTTAGGAGTTGATAATAATATGGTATATTATGTATTGTCGTCTATTGATAATAGGTTAGGTAATTAAATCGATAATCGAAAATCGAAATCACGCCATTCTTCAGAACACGAGTTATTTGGTTTTAACTCAACATAACTTTTGTCTGAAGGATATGTTTGACTTTTAAACAGCTTTTTTAACTTGTATAGAAAATATGGCAAGTCGCCATATTTATTCCTCAGATAGAAGATAGCTGCAGGCCCTTAATTGAAAAAAATCTGAGAAAAAATAAATATATCCGAATCCGATTAGACTGCAAGCCGATCCCAACATAGTTGGGAAAAGGCTCGGCAAATGATGAATCAAGAAAATATGTTCCTCACCTGCACAGTAGGCGTAGTATCTTCAGTACAGTGTATAGTAAACGCGGCTTCCTTCCCCACATGTGCATGCGCCAGCCCCGTGCCCGCACACCGTGCTATGCTGGTGCTGATCCGACTGCTTAGTACTCCGAGGGATATCCACATAATATTCATAGCAACAATAACAAATCCTCACCTGCACAGTAGGCGTGGTATCTTCAGTACAGTGTATAGTAAACGCGGCTTCCTTCCCGACATGTGCATGCGCCAGCCCCGTGCCCGCACACCGCGCTATGCTGGTGCTGATCCGACTGCTTAGTACCCCGAGGGATATCCACATAATATTCACAGCAACAATCAACAAGTCCTCACCTGCACAGTAGGCGTAGTATCTTCAGTACAGTGTATAGTAAACGCGGCTTCCTTCCCGACATGTGCATGCGCCAGCCCCGTGCCCGCACACCGCGCTATGCTGGTGCTGATCCGGCTGCTTAGCACGCCCAGGGATATTGGACTGCCGGATACGTTTGCTCCTGGAATGAGGTTTATTGGTAGTGTCAGTTAAAAATTCTTAAACTATATCATCAATGTAAAGTTATTTAGATTTTTTATTTAATATTATATAAGTTAAGTTATATCATTAATGCTTCAAAAATAATCTGTCTTTAACACGCTTTTATTAGGTGGACCTGTTTGTATCTAGCTACGTAATGGAATCTAAGGTGACTTATCATCTTCAAAGAATCGTAGCGTTATGAAAATTGGCACCTGTATTTAAAATTGATGAAAGTACAATAATATGGTACTGTGGAACTGATCTGAAGATATAAGATGGAGCTGGAAGATATATTGGATCTTCATGCTCGAACATATCATAGCTATGTGTGTAATATTACTTCCATTTATAAAAGCGTATTTTTCTAGTATTTGTTTTCCACACTTTCTGATTGCACCATTTTTTAAAAACAGAATATATATCACAATATTTACCTCCATAAGTGATATAGATCCTATAATGAGCGGGTACGGTAGGTCGCAAGCGCACTCGGTATGTATGTCCGTCCTCTCTGATATCGACTGGTAGACGAATACGACGCTCGCCCATAGCTTCACATATCACTTCTAGTTCGGCTACACCCGCGTCTTTTGTGTCAACTGGGAATAAAAGATTTTTATTACAAAATTGTCAAACTCAAAGGTTTTTATTTCATATAGACCTACTACCGGTTCTTACGAAACGTCAATAGGTAGATGCACGGTTCCAAAAAGTGACTCTTATGGAGAAGAACCGGCAAGAAACTAGATAGGCACTCTTATCAGATGATTCAGTCGTTTTAAAATCATTAAAAGTAAGGTAATTGAAGAAAAAAATGTGTTATAAATATCGATATTTTTGGACATCTCTACCATTAGATAAGAATAAGTATACTTTGCTAATTAATTGTATATGTTACCTGTGAAATTGATAGGTGTTTGTGCTATGATGTTCCCTGTAGGTAATCCAGAAATGATGACTCTATTGGAATCGAATGATTCACAAGTGTAAGGGCTGCCAGATACTGGCTTTGATAAGTGCAGTACCTCTGAAATTTAAAAAGTACAAACTTTAGAACTCAATATAACACAAATAAGGCGGCACTAGCAGTGGATTTCTTTAACTTACCTATCCACGCATTTGCGGTTAGAGATTGCAATTTGACATAACTAATACGGTGCTAATGTCTAGATGGATGGATACATTGGCTTTAGCCGACTTTTTAAGGTTCAAAGCGTCCAAACACGTCATTTTTTATTACTTACCTATAGTGCTCTGTCCAACATCAGTGATGGTATATTCCGCTTGCAGTAATCCTGACTTAGTTTGGTAGCATCGCACAGGCAGGGCTCTGGATCCAGGGCCAGAGACGACCACATCGAACTCTCTGGCCGGTCTGCCGAGAGTATCGATACTGAATGACGCTACCCTGTTCACTTGTGCTTGGTACAACCCTAGGCCGGAGGCTGCCACCTGGGGAAGATTGGCATATATGAATGTGGGTACATATGTGCGAAATGTTAATAACAGTTGTGGAATTTACTACGTTTATTCAGATACCTTCCACCGAGCTTTTTATATTGATTTTAGAATATCATCTTCTTAGGGGCTTAAAAGAAGTGCAAAGTATGTATCAAACTTTGCTGTTTTTGAAGTTGTGGAAATAAAATTCAGTATGAAGTTTTTTATCTAGTTTCAATAAGTCTGCACTTATGCAGACCTATGCCTAATTTACATGCTAAATGATCTCCATACAAAATAATACTAAAAAAGTAACATGTATTTGAAAATTGTATGTTTGTAATCTCAATCATTTATTTATTTAGAATTGCCAACAGGATGAACACAATTACATGAGTTAAATCAAAACTTAATATCACATACCTCCTGTCCATGATGAGCCGGCTGTACATCGACAATCAGCGGCTGGTTGTCAATCGGGGCCCCGCTCCACAGCAGCGTGAGTCGATGCGGCGCGGCCCGCGCGGGGTGCCACACCAGCTCCTGCCGGGAGCCGCCGCGCCGCCGCACTGAGTGCGGGACTGCGGTACCGCCGCAGGATACCCGGCCAGATAGGCGACCATTGCCGGCGCCGCTTGTGTTCACTGTGAGATGAAATGTAGTTTAGAGTAAGGAAATGTACTGGATGACCTATGGAAATAAACTTGGTGAGAAAGAGTCAACAATGACAATGATGATTGACGATAGAACTTCTGTGGAAATAAAAATTTAATCCTAATCGAAGACCGGGAAGTGGGTCAATTTAAATTCCAAAATTTTCTTACATACATAGTTAGTTACAAGTGAAACTAATATAAGCGTGTTTAAAATTGAATAAGACATGAGTTCATAGACCATAGTGATACTGTTCCCACTAATTATACTTTTTGTAAAGAACAGGAAGCAAAGTAATTTTGTAGCCATAGCTGAATAAACAACTTTTAGCTAAACAGGTCTTCCTATATCTGAAGCAAAAACCGTTACCTCACGCCTAAATAACGAAATAAAATCTATAAACAACATTGTTTCAAATATTGCAAATATCCAATCAAACTCACCAGTAAGTATAGCCGGTCGATGTGCCACCGCGTCACCAATAGACAGCACTTTAACAGCCGACGCGTCCAGGGCCTCCACATCAGCGACGGGGCCCCTCGTGCTCCTCACGACGTACCGGCCCACGCGGCCCGCGGGGAACGTCAGCAGCCCCGTGTCTTCTAAGTGGGCTTCGGCGACCCGGGTCCCGGTGGGAGAGAGTACTTCCACGTCTGTTAAGTTCTCGTCTATTTCCACTGTTGCTATTCCGCCTGGAAGAAAAGGTGATTGACGCTAAGTGCATTTGGTTTATTAATGAAAAGATGGCCTCGTGTGGCAACATTCTTTTATTATTTTGCACCAAATTCAATTTCGAAGGATTCAAGGCTAAAAGCTAGTGGGGCTAGTAAAAGCTAGTGTAAATATAATCTATTTCTATTTCTTTTTAAGATATATATTCAATTTCTTTTTAACCGAGTTAAAAAAAAATACTTTCTCAATTTTACCTGTATGTGAGTTACTATGATTGTGCGATATTTTTGCAACGCCTGAAAAAGGCTGTAGAGCTGAACTACAAGATTACATATCATCTTTAAAATACCTTACCATATTAATACAATTTTGAGTTTGAGTGTTTTTACCTCACATTTAGCTGAACTGATTTTAATGCGGTTTTCACCACAGTATTTGTCAGACTTTGGATAAGGTTTTATGTATACTTTATAGAAGTCAGTTTTTTTCAAGTTTTTCTAGTTTTATTGTTCCTATTAACTTACCAATTTGTACATAAGTATGTGGCTCGCTGACGCGGCACACGAAGGGGCTGCCGGGCACGGGCTGCTCGTTGAAGGTGACGGACACGCGGTGCGGCTCGCGCGACACCGGCACGAACGTCACGTCGTACAGACCGCGGGCTACTGCTACCACCTGGGAACGAACGAATAGATTTAACCCCTACACTGCTGAACTCCCTAATCATTAAAAAAAATTATGGCCTTAGAATGTAAGGGAGGTTGAAAGATCACATATAAGTAAGGAAAATGTTAACCGCTGACTGGAGGGTCATTTGACACCTCCTCTTTGAAAGTTGCGGAAACTGATTTGCATCAATTTGCACTTAATGTTTTAATATGATATATCTATGTAAGATGTCCGTGGATGGGAGATGCGTGGATCGTGTGATGACGATCTTCCGTGTTTCGGAAGGCATGCCAAACTGGTGGGTCACGGTTGTCATTTGAACATCTTTGGCAGTCGTTACGAATAGTCAGAAGCAAGGAAGTCTTACAATCAATCTTACCAAGGGGTATCGAAAATTGCCTAAAATTATATAATATTCCAATCATTTTAGTCAATGTAAAAAGCTTGTACTAAAACATCTAAATACCTCCGCCTTGACCGTCGTGGAAGGTGTAGACACGACGAGTTCTAGCGTTCCTTCCCCAGCGCCAGCCGCGTCCACACTGAACGTTACCGGCTTGCCCACTTCTACTCCACGCTCTTCTGGCTCTGCGCCCTCGTCAAGGCTCAGCCCTTCTAGCGTGCCTTCTAGTTCTGTGACAGAAATATTTGGTCTTACAGTTTTAGAGGAAATGCAGAATGCTATGAAATATATAGGAAGAGGAGGGTGGGCATTTTGGGTGGTTGTCTTTAGTTTTTGACGTTTGAAAAGTGCTGATTTACAAGTCATCAAGTAATTTGAACAAAAGTTTTTGGGTTTAAAGAAGTCAAGTAATCTATGTTTTTTATTCCATAACCAAGCAGAAGAAAACAATGACAAGGAAATTTTACTGCCTCATCTACGTTTTTATAAATCATTGTGTGGCGTTCAAACTTGTAATTTCTCAAAAAGTAAGGCGCTATATTCAAGCAACGAAGGTGACAAATTAGTATTAGAAGACCTAACAAAATCCAAAAACCAAAAAAATAAACATACCTCCAGGTCCCAACCCGGTAACTCGAACCCTTCTAACATCATAGACATTACAAGTGAATGGCGATCCGGGCACATGTCTACCAGCACACGTCACTTGCACTGTATGCCGTCCAACTGCCTCTGGTGTATATGTCGCGGTATACCGTCCCTCGCCGGTCGGAGAGAGGCGGGCGCGGACGTTGCTGCCGCCGGGACCCGCTACATACACTGTGGGTTCGCCTGCTGTAGAAAGAAATAAGGTTTTACAGCCTTACTTATAAACGTGAATAAAATATAAGTAATACTTAAGGGCTGCTTAAGAGAATTCTTACTTATAAACGTTACTTAAGCATGTTTTAACTAACATTTAATCAATGCTTATGACTTTACGTAGTGATTAGTTAAAACGTTGCTTAGAAGGTGATTAGAGATTTTATAAGTAAGGGGTTAGTCTGAAAAATTAAAGGGTCGAAAAAGTTTGGTTTGAGATAAAAAGATACAGAGCGTTATAAAGCTTAAAAATAATGCACAGTTGTATTTGCAGACACTGGTCAATGATGGCTCCTTTCTCGTTATTAGAAAGAGGGTAGTTAGGAAATGAAGTAGCCGACAGCTTGATATGTTCTTCGGGAGAGACAGAATAATGAAAAAACATATTCAAGTATGATTATTGCAAATGTTAAATTGGGCCTTCCGTCACTGTTACACTCAAAATCTACGAAATCCAGAAGCGAATCCATTCTTGATAACTAATTGAAACGATCGTTTTTTTCTTCTTTACCACTTTACCACATACTTTCTGACAATATCGAAAGCAAGGAGCTAGCAGCGGGTCTTTGTCTAAAAGCTGACTTGTATAAAGTAACGTACAGTGACATTTCACACAACCCCAAAATAAGGTCCGAATGCGTCGTCGAACGCGCGTCGACATTTGAGGCTCGGCGAGACTGACACTTTAACTAGTTTGCTCCCAAATAATAAACACGAGCCTAGACAATGCTGTGATACACAAACAATAGATGGATGACAGTATTCAATCTAGCCATAATATAAACAATTTGCTTTTTACCAAGGTATGACCTATTAAAGATTAGGTACAGATTTTTCGACACATTGTATCCTATGTTGCTACCCGCCTCTAATCACGCAAGATCTCTAGTGAGAAAACTCTCTGCAAATGTATGTGCTGACTCTACGATTTTTGTTTGTACCTAAGCCAATAGTTTCAGTTTCACCATCCGTGTCCTTAAGTGTCAAAAATGGATGTTTTATCTACCACGGACAAGTTGAGCAGTAAGAAGTTTTTAGTTACCGAAACCGGACGGATAACGTGTGCGGGGCTGCTTCTACTGGCTTGAAGTTTACGTAACACACTTACTATGAAAGCCAGTGAGTTGTATGTCAGCAGGTTCGGCTCTAGGCGTGGACACGAGCCCGGGGCCGGTGGCGCGGGCGTCGGCGGCGGCGGCCGGCGCGGACACGGCGCAAGTGAACGGCGATCCCGGGACTGCCTGGCCGTTGAACCGGACTGATAGCGTGTGCGGGGCTGCTTCTACTGGCTTGAAGTTTACCTGTGAAGAAGATGAAGGGTAAGATTGGGGCAAAGAGATTGTATCTAAGATTTTCGGTGGCGACTTGGTTATAGTGAATAAGGGATTTTTTGGGGTAGCTCAAGGAATATTCCTTGGACCACCGTTGTTTGTAAATAGAATTGTATTTACAAATACGCTGTCGAAAACCTATAATTAAGATAAATTAATAAATTTTGCGTTTACTTACTTTGAACCTGGCGTTTCCTTCGCTTTGTACATAATTTGGCACATTCCGACCATTCACAGCCACTATTATTTCTAAATTGCCGGCACCTGAAACAATACCAAATAAAATATTATGTACTATCCGTTTTAATATTTGCTTATGTTTATTGATCTTCAGAAGTGGTATGACTTACTTCCTCATTCCTAATTCAGTAGTAATCAGCACAAAAAGAAAAGAAAAAATGTTAAATGGGATAACTTTTTATATTTTTCAGAAATTAAAAAATATACATGACTGACTCAAATTAATTGTCTATGTCTTATATCATACCAGCATGTGAAGCATTGATGGTGAACGACACTGGTCGTCCGACGACGCCGGGCGAGATGTCCGTCACGTTGACTCGCGCCGCGCTGTACGCTTTCACGAGGAACGGACTGCCTTCCACGTGCCCACCCATAGCGCCGGCACGTACCTACGAAAGCAATCATAATTTTATGATGGTTTTTTGATGTAATTCTTCATAATTTTTGCTGTCTTTACAGGTAGTCAGAAGTCTGACAACCAATCTTATCAAGGGGTATCGGGTTACCCGGGTAACTGGATTGAGGAGGTCAGATAGGCAGCAACCAGTCTTATCAAGGGGTGTCGGGTTGCCCGGGTAACTGCTGAGGTGGTCAGATAGGCAGTCAGCAAGTTAGAGTGGAAGCCGATGCCGACATAGTTGGGAAAAGAAAATTTTTTGCTGTATTGGAAGTAGGAAAGGACATGGTGTATAACTTACCTCAATACTATGATCACCAACGTCGACAGGCACAAATGAGATGGTATATCTTTTGCTGGCTTCATTTTCACCAATAGTCTCTTCAGCCGATACCTACAAAACGGGGATTTATTCACTAAGATTTAATAATGCTGCAAGTTGGTAAAAATAGACATTAGCTTTACTCCCGGTCATTATAACTTGGGTTGATAAGGAAAGCAGTATAATACCTGTACAGGTACAGGTCTCCTTGCAGGCCCCAGCACCTCAACGTGGGGTGAGGTGGGCGAATCCACGCTGAAAGTGTACGCCTCACCCACTGACACCTTGTCTGGAGACTCGCCCGAGCCCGCGCCTATGACACGCGCCGGCGCAGACACGTGGCACACGAATGGACTGCCTGAGGTAAGAATACATATTTGCTAACAAGAGGAAATATAATAAAAAATTTTTTGGCCAACAATTCATTCATTGGAGATTTCAAAAATTATAATTCCAATGCAGATTCATTGTTGTTACAAAATATAAGCTTATTTATACTTTTTTTTTTAAATAGGCCTCCCCCAAAGAACGGCAACAGAAAAGGGCCTGTTCTCGGCAGCATGCATTATCATATACTGCATACCAATGTCTTCAACCGACACCGAAAAACATGTATGAAGAATACATAAATATTTACCTGGTACATGATCTCCGTTGAACCGCAACTCGACGGTGTGAGGTCTTGGGTCTCGCGGCGTGAAGCTGATGGCATAAGTGTGGGCACCCTGAGCTGCCGCTGCCGTTGGCACACGACCACCGTTTACCGTCACTTCCAAGTTCCCTGGACCCGCTGCCATCGTCTCCACTGGACAAATAATAGAGGGCTTAACATGTGTAGCCTATAGGCTTGGCATTCGATTTTTAAAGAAAAAGTTTTGGATAGCTTACCCAAAAATGTGACAGGTTTTCCGACGGTACCATGCGTGACATCTTTGACTCTGATCGCTGTGACGTCATACACCTGGAAAAGAGAGTAATGATTTGATATACCTGTTCAGTAGCTTAGAAAGCCAACGAGAAAGAGGCTCTCCTAAGGCTTTATTGCAGTACAAACTTGGAAGTTTTGTAAGCTTACCTTCAAGTGGAAGGGGCTGGCGGGGATGGGCACGGAGTCGACGAGCACGCCGAGGCGGTGCTCGCCGACGGCGCGCGGCACGAACTCGGCGCGGAACAGGCCCGGGCCCGCCGCCGCCACGGCCGCCGGCACCGACGCGCCGTTGGGCCCTGCGCGCGACACGCGTCAGCCATCCGCCCCGCCCTAACTACCCCCAGTGTTAGCAGTTAGGCCGAAGCGGATGAGCTTAACCAATGAATGTTACACGTCATGTTATTTCAGTACTCTCTGGAAACTGAAATCTTATTACTCAAGACTATATGAACTTACATAACCCGTTAGTTTATCCTAACATTTATAAAATTAAAACTATGTCGTTAGTCGTGTTAGTCCTAATAACTAAGCGATTAAACAAGTGAAGTTGTTAGTGCGGCGAAGCGTTAATGATATTTCTTTAACGTAAAGTTCTCTAAAATAAACTATGATTTCTCCTGTCTTTAACTTCTCTGACCCCCTTAAAACCCTCATTCTATGTCATTCTTTTTCAGATAGATATCCAAAAAATATTTTAATGATCCCTTTCATTTATACCACCCTGTAAAAAAGAACCAAATAGATTATGACATAATTTTCTGCACAAAAAGCAAACAGCTAGTGGTTAGTTAAGAAAAGCTACACATTGCAAACTAACTAGTTAACGTTACGGGGCTCTTTTCAAAATAACATACATTTCTAAAATTTACTTCTCATGTCTCTTGACTAGTTAGTCAGTATCAGCTATCCTGAACATTTATGTTACTGAGTAACAAGGACACAAAATATGGAACACAGAAATAATAGCCATATATTACAAGAGGCTTATAGTCTCACCCTCAACATTGACTTCGATCTGGTCAAGCGAGGCGGTGGGGTGGTGTAACGTGAGAGCCGCGCTCTGGTGCAGTGGCGCCGGCCCGGGGACTGTCACGCGGGCCCCGCCACCACCTCCTTCTGATACTTGGATCACTAGAGGGCAGCCGGGGACACGCATCTACAATATACATAGTAAGTTTTAATATTTACTTAGTAGAAATTATACTCATATAGACAATGGTTCAACTACATAATAGGTATTTTACTTAATAGATAGACAAAAATCTAAGAATAATAATATATTGGTTGAACAACTATCCGAGAGTTGTGCTATTTCATTTGATCTTTCGCATGTAGAACAAGAACTGAGAAGATTTAACTCTGTGTCAAATAGCCAATTTTATTTCATGAGTAAATCTAAATTACTTACTTTATTGAACGATACATTGACCACATGGTCACATGCTTCCGTTGGTGTGAATGAGACCATAAAGCGAGCGTTCCCCTAAAACAAAAATTGTGACAATAGTTATTTATTTCACTGACATACTGTGTATATTCACATTACATGTTAGTTATGGGCACATTTTATGTAAATGCAATGAACAAGTGTATGTTAAAGCACTTACTTGTGGGTGTACTTGAGTTGGGATGTTGAGCCCCCGGGCGGCAACTGTGATTTCCAAGTTGCCCTCTCCAGCTTGGGCGGCATCCACTGCCAGTTGAACTGGTACTCCAACTCTGGCAGCATTACCGCCACTCACACTAACTAGCTTGCTGTCATATGCTTTGCAGACAAATGGTGTGTCCTACAACATCAAATACATTTTTTATTAAAATTACTCTGGACCAAGGTTATTCACTGACTAAATTTTGTGATTACTTGTGTTTGTTAGCAGTTCAGTGTTATTTCTAGCTGATATATTGTAAGAAAAGTACGTAGTTACATGAACATAATTAATAAATGCATTTGGTACGTACCGGAACTATTTGATTGTTGTACTGTGCAGTAAGTGTGTGAGGTCCGACATTCTTCGGAGTAAAACTGGCGACCAGACCGGTGACAGCATCTCCGGTTAGCCGTACAGGGACGTCGCCTCTTGGGCCTCGTACTGTTACTGTTAATTCTCCACCAGCGGAGCCTTCCACACGAACTGAACATGACGCTAATTCACCCACGGGAATCAGTTCTAAAATGACAAAATGCAACAAAAATATAGATGAAACTTATACATTTCTGTAACGACAATGTTTCAGGAAATAGTTCATTTTGATAGCAAGCAATAGGCAATCAATTTGCTAATTTAATTATCAATTTATGCTTTGGGAAATAACTTTATGTTGAAATTCCCGCTTATTTTTGACAGTTGACATATCAATCGCAACCCGCCACAGACAATAACAAACGTTTAGTTCATTCTACAATATTTCTACAGAACCAAGTTTTTTTGTATTTCTAAAATAAGGTATTCTAATTTTAATGGATCCAATAATTCTCTGTGAATATAAATTGTATAACTATAACTGTAACCAAGTAATTTGGATTTCTTATATTCCGTACTGCTGGCTGATTGGCTCCGAAAAAAAGTTACAAAGCCATATAATTAACCTTTTGAACGCCAATGTCGGCTATAGCCGACATGAGCAAGCGTGCCCTGTGCGCCAACGACGGCTATACTCGACAAAAACAGGTCTCAGAAAAATACAAAATAAACCTATTAAATCATTACTTTTATGTATTTTTTAGTAGATATTTAATTAAGATTTTCGGGCTTGGCGTACAGGGCATAGGAATACCGATATGGCGTGGCGGTGAAAAGGTTAAAGAAAAAGAATTAATGTTTTTTTTTCTAATCTATTAAATGGCTGCAGCCTCTTTTTTTTGAGCTGTTAAGGCCAGATAAAGAACCCAATAATAGTGTAAAACCTTTTTTCTTAGGTATTGACAAATAAGGTTTGAATTGTATTCCGAACAGAATCTGATGATAATTTACTGACCAACTTGCGATGTATCGATAGTGACTCTTTGTGCTGGTGCTACATGGAAGATGAAAGGAGAAGATGGCACTGGTTCTCCGTTAAACTTGATGTCCACTCGGTGAGGAGTCGCAGCTTCAGGCCGCCAGAAAACGAGGCACCTGCCTCCTCCAACCACCTATGGCAAAATAAAAATAACATAAAATGATTGTCATTTATATTTATACTTACCTACATTAAATAATTATATTGGGTACGCTTACCTGCACGTGGTTAGGAACTTCTCCTTCATTTATTGAAATTTCTAGCTGTCCTTCTCCAGCAGCGCTGGCATCCACTGAAAAAGGTTTTTTGTGATCATTCAAAAGCAACATTAAAGGTAGAATTCCGTGGGTCGCGGCTGTCGCAGCCGCGCGCGGCCTACGACAGTCGTCGGCCGCGCGCGACAATAGTCAACCTATGAAAATGTATGGCACCGCTGCCGAGGCCAGCGGCAGTCGCGCGCGGCCGTCGAATTTCGTAAGCCGCGCGCGGCATTGTGTTGAAATTAGTAGATTTTGTTCGTCCGTTCCTTCTAGTCGAAGTGCTAATTGATATCCTTGAAGAAGAAGAGGATGACGTGTTGCTGTGGCTGTATTATGAAAATAGATTACCAATCGACCCTATCTTTAAAAAGTAGAAATGATGAAGGATACTACCAAATACTGATTCAAAAGCATTTGTATTGTAATGAAGACAAAAGGAAGTTTTGCCGACTAAATAAAAAACAATTCAATTCTGGTTTTACTAAAATTCTATAGATGTTATTAAGCGCTAGACCATGTTGAGATGCATACGGCCGCGCGCAGCTCACGAAATTCGTCGGCCGCGCGCGACTGTCGCTGACCTCGGCAGAGCGGCGCCATACATTTTCATAGGTTGACTATTGTCGCGCGCGGCCGACGACTGTCGTAAGCCGCGCGCGGCTGTCGTAGCCGCTATCCTCGGAATTCTACCTTAAGTACTGTTTGTGCGTTGTTCATTTAATGCAAGATTATTTTTAAAGCATTTTTAACAGATATTTAAATAAAACATTGACATAGTGTAAGTAAGTACGTAGGTAGGTACTAAGGTATTCTAGATTCAGTCAGCTACCAATTTTAGGTAAAAGCAGCTTTTTGGCTATTAAGACAATTTATTATGGCCAATTAAAGTGAAATCTAGATAGCTAACCAATTGTGGAAGTAATAGAAATTATGGTAGGTAAGAGACGTAACAACCCCTTCGTTGGCAAACGTTCGATGGTGGAAATGTCCCCCTCTTCCCAGCCGCCATAATTTATGTTCCAGAGGGGATAATACCATAATCACCGTGCTCGGTAGGTATCGGAATCATAGTAAGGGCTCGAGAAATCCGGTAAGTAATTTTATGGAGTGTTTTGATTTTGAATGTGATTTAATAATGTTCATTTTGGGTGTTGCTCTTGCATCTTAAGTGAAACTTTCTTGTGTGTATCAAATACATTAATCTGTCTTCGGCTCAGGTCTTTAGACTCCACAGCATGACAATAACAGGCTTCAAAACCGTGGAGTGTCGGAATAAGAAGAAAAATATCAGGTCGGCGAAGGTTATACCTCTAAACTGGCATTGCTGGCCGACCACCGCGTTGCCCACATCTGTCACTTTGATTAGGCTGGCGTCGTACACTTTGGCTACGAGTGGGGCCGCTGCCAGCTTGTCGTCCGCGATGGAGACCTGAAATAAATAAGTACATGGTAAAAATCGAGCTCTTCTTGGACAGTGAGTTTAAAGGTAACAAACGATCTATTATACTTTAACTTTTACTTTTGATGAAGAAACTGGCCGTAAATAAAGTGCGAAGAGGTCTTGAATCTAGCGTTTTCAACTTTTTAATCGATAGCTTAGTATTTAGAATGATGAAACGTCATGTTTTATCTATTTTAATCAGAAAATAGACTTTCTTATTCATAAAATTACAAAATGTATACCTACTAAAGCGACCTCGCGTGAAAATATTACCACCCAAAACAAAAATGTGAAAGACTGCCAAGTTCGATAATATGGGAACGCTTCGCCTATAAAAGAAGTGAGATCTGAATAAGTACCAAGTTCCATACACTTACTTCAGTTAAAAATAGTTACTTTTTAATGATGTTACTTGGCAAGTTTTCACACACCTTGTTATAAACCTACTAAACGCAATGAATCAAGTATTTAATTTTCTATTAAAACTTGCCAAGTAACATCATTAAAAAGTAACTATTTTTAACTGAGGTAAGTGTATGGAACTTGGTACTTATTCAGATCTCACTTCTTTTATAGGCGAAGCGTTCCCATATTATCGAACTTGGCAGTCTTTCACATTTTTGTTTTGGGTGGGATTTCATTTATTTTTGTAAGGTTGTTTATTTTATTTTTTTCATATGACTAAGTTAGTTAAGGAAATGACTCATTTATACTATCTTTCAGATTTTTTAATATGCACGCTTCTTACAAAGAAATGAACTAGATTTACCAACTGACTGACATGACATGTTATCATATATTATGTTCGTGGATCAAAGTTACACATTCGTTATTTTCGAAAGTGACTCACACTTGGCCGTTTTCAGATTTTTACTTTACTTTGACTAAATACAAACCTTTGTAACGAATTTCAGATCGGTACGACCATTCGAAGATATATTATATAAATATAGATAAATTTAGTTCGTTTTAGTTCCTTAGGGGTATAAAACACCTTCATTATTTTAAAACCGACTCACACTTGACCATTTTCAGATTTTTCCCTTTACCTTGACATAAAGACCTACCTCCATGCCAAATTTCAAGTCAATACGACCATTGGAAGTGGTCTAGGTTTTTGATGAGTGAGTGAGTCAGTCAGTCAGTCAGTCAGTCAGTGAGTGTATAGTAAAAATAGCGATTTTCTGACGTCAATATCTCAAGACCTACAATAGGTATATTAATGAAATTTTGTATTTTAGATAAGTGAGGGGTCTCAACAGATACTTGAAATTTGATATGCGTAAATAAAATAGATTTTGAGTTATAGGGTGTTCGAATTTGGCCCGAAATGGTTCGTGTAATATAACCCACGGCCGGTGTGTCGCTTTTTTTGCTCGAACTTGGCGGACACACTGCCGTGTGTCTAGATAAATAGCAATAAGATTTGTATAAAACAGCCGTTGCGGGACGGGTTTTCACATAATTTGAATAAGTATTTTAGTGAGGGCGTTACGCAACGATTAGCGAATATGCTAAACAGCTGATAATCGTAACTTTTCTACTTTAATATTAGCTTCGTGTGATAAGATTACAAATTAGATGTGGTAGGTAGGTACAGTGATTCGCTTTATATGTTGATTTTAATATGAGTACTTGTACATGAAGTACCGTGAAGTAAGCTTAGCTGTTTAGGCCGGTTATTTACTTAGTTTGCGTAACTTTTCTTCCAACAGCTGGTGACACGTTGACTTTTACTACACACCCATAAAGATTGCGTATACTAATGCCCTAGGAAGAAGCATTGGGACATTGTGTCATTACTTACATCAATAAGGTGTGTGCCGACCTCCTCGGGGGTGAACTCTATGCGGTACACTCCTGGGCGCTCGGCCACGTCCAGGACTCGTGCGGTCACTGGACGCCGGGAGGGGGCTGTCACTGTCACGCCAACCTTAAGCAAAAACATTGTTTGATTAGCAAGGTTTTGTAAGACTGACATATTTCGGATAATTTGGGTTGGTTTACTAGATATCATCTTATATCTCTTAAGGGTCCATGTTTAGAAATACATGTTACAAACCTATTTTGTTCATTTATAGCTGCGAGGTGCTTCTACATAAATAAAAGTATTTCCAAAGAGTTGCATTGCATTTTGCCGAAGGTAATAAAAAGGTACAAAATTCCGATAATTTAATTATAGTTTCACGAGCTTTCCCATCGACTGCGTAACATGTCGTGCAATCCTTGAATGAAGAGTTAAATTGATACAAATTGGTACGAGTGAGTGCTTCGGGCGTCGAGTTCCGTGAAAATACTGGCTTTCAATAAAAATAGGTCCTCTGATATATAACGATAAAACAATGCAACTGCAAATTGCTAATGGAATACTGGGTATTTATAATAATGAAATATAAAATGAATGATTGAATTTAAAGTTTCATAAGAATATGAGTAGGTACTTGTACATGACCATTGGACCATTGGACTTTTGCCACCAACCAATATTTAACTGTGTAGGTTTACATACAAATGTATCTATAAATGTATGATCTACTTTCCAAATAAATGCAGACTAACCTCATTCTTACTAAAGGTGGCTTCACCGGCTGAGGTGGAGATCTCGAAGACGGCCGGCACCCTGGCAGGGATCAGCCGAGTGGGCTCCCCTCCGCCGCCGCCCAACGGCCCTGCCATCACCTCGACCTTCCACGGAGATCCTGCGAAAGAACATTTGGAAAATTAATACAGGTAAATACAGTAAAATGTAGGTACTTTTCCTGCCCCTACTCATAACTTATGCTCAATAGTTTTATAATTTGATGACAACAATTTATAACAGATCCCTTCTTAAATCAAATGCAATCTTTTAACGTACATAAACTAGGTATTTATAGCACAAATCGAATGTGCTTATGGATACACAATAAATGTCAATGTAGGGTATATGAGAGCCGTCAGCCCTCACCCGGCGCGGGGCGCGAACGATCTGCGGCCCGGGATAATGACACACAACACATGATAAATGTAGTGGCTGATGGCACTACTGGGTAGCTCCTAATAGACATCATTACCGCTAACTTTCTCATATAAACCACCCTTTTCTATTCCCTGAATATTTTATTGTAACTTATGAAAAAATGGTAACCTTTATCTGTTTCTATGAGCGCTTTTGATATCAGCTTTACGGTAGATTGACTTGTTTCTCTTAGTTTCACGTTCTTAAGTAACAAACTACTTTATTTCAGAATTTCTGCGATTCCGCAAATGACTTAGCTGTTAAAGTTTGAATAACTTTAAGAAGTAAGCCATCTTGAAGCTTCAGCTTTCTAAATTAAATATCTTTTTTTATCAAAAGCTGCTTTGCTATGATTAAATTAAATCGATGTTATTTTTTATAAGTAGGTAGGCAAAACTTTTTAAATTGAGGTAAGGCCTTCTATTCTTTTAACAGTAACTCAATAAGTGGGTATCTATTGTGTTGTTTACCCTCGTCGAAATGAAAAGATCAACACCTGCAGAAGAGCTATGAAAACTGTGTTTAAAACCTCGCACGTATGCGGTAAACAACAGCATGTAAAAGGTACTTTTCCACATATTTCTGAGAACCTGGAAGTAAACCCAACGTATGTGCGCAATAAACGGTTTGCAATAGATACCAACATCCACAACAACACAAATTGATACTAAAACTTTATGACCAATTTAGAAACGAATCTTTATATTTAACTAGGTTTTATGTCTTCACGTCGTATTGAAATATTTATGTTTTACAGTTCAGGAATTTCTGTAATACTTAGGTAGTTACTGATGTAGGAACGAAAGTTTTGTTAAGACAATAGGCGTGTGCAATGAAATCGTTACGAAATTTCAAAGGTCGACACAGCGGAACAGATCGCTACGAGGTCGTCTAGTTAGAAAATAGACAGTTCTAACTTTTGCATCGCATGAGGCCACACACTCCATGCTACATGCAGTGCTGTCACACCTTGCCTACTGGTCAAATATCTAGTTACATAAAGGTTTTGACGACAGTAGCGTTGTAGTTTGTCTTCCTGTTTGAGTTTTGGTGAACATTAAACATCGTCGTTGACCGTTAGTAAAAAAATAGTTAGATACTTCGATATTTGGGATAGTTAAAACTTATGAAATAAAATCAGAGTTGAGAATAAATACTTTAATTACTATTCTTCTACAATCGAAATAAGACTACAAGATTATTACTTCTTGATGTCGACGCTTCCAATTCACAATCTCAACTGCCTGAACTTACAATCTACTGAACAAGAAAGCAGCAGTAATCAATACACTTATTGTTTTATTTTTACACAACTTCCTTAAAAATATTCGAAATGCATAACAACATACAAACTATTAAAGTATAAATATTTTCAACCCTTTCCACTTATGTACAATTTAATTTAAAAGACTATTCTGGTTGAAAATATTGTAATACCTTTCCCGCCAATATAAAGAAGACACACTTCCTGTATAAATTGACATTTTAAATGCATTTCAACTTCCGGTGAAGATTAAATACAACAATTAATGTGAACATCATTTAAAAATTAATATGCGATTATAATTATATAAAATATATTTCTTATTCTAAATAATATTTTATTTGTTAAAAATTTACAAATCACAACCACAACTTCCGGTAAAAATAAAATACAATAATGATTGTGGGTTGCCAGTATAATAAATTAGTAAAATAAAATGACTTTGTAATTATATTTCTTATTCTAAAATACACTTTTATCTTAGATATTTACAAATCACAACACTCGGCCATCCACATAAAGTGCTTCCTCCGGAGCACGACAAAAATATCACAACACTCAGTGTCCATTATGAAAGATTGATTACATTCATATTTATACATAATTAAGAATTACATTTTAATAGCAATTTAAATACAGTCGAAAAATACATGATGCATAAATTAAAAAAATAAATAAAAATAAAGTAATTTTTATATAAACATTGTTTTAGTCAGTCATTGTTTTGACTGTCAGAGTCTGATGATGAACTAGATTCGGAACCAGAAGATTTGTTTAGTTCATAGGCTTTGACATGGATCCAAGGTCGTAACCTATCAGCGGCTACAACTGATTTATATCGTTTACTATTAAAACCTGGCACGTTGACTATCTGATACCGGTCGTTACCTAGAGATTTCGCTATTTTATACGGTCCGATAAATTTTGGCATTAACTTTTTACTCTTTCCATCATTGTAAAAGTTGGTTTTAGTGACTTTAACTAAATCACCTACTGAATATAACATAGCAGGAGACCTTTTCGAATCATGGGAATCTTTCAGTCGTTTTTGACTTTTGCTAATATTTAAAGATGCTTCACGTCTAATTTCGGTGAGATTTGAAGCATCGGTTACTTCACGATTACTATCACCCTTATCGATTTCTGTCGCAGAAGTCTCATGTTCACTTAAAATGGAATTGTTATTTGTCAGTTGAGAAGCTTCCTCATCCTCAACCATTAACATGTTGTCAGAGATGTTGCTTAGCTTCGTACCAAATAACAATTCTGATGGACACTTTTTTGTTGTGGCGTTAATTGTATTGTTGATACCCCACTGTACTTTGCCCAGTTGCTCATCCCAAGTACGTTCGTCTTTACCAAAGTTTTGGGACGATAAAGATGTTAATATAGTTTGGTTAAAACGTTCTGCCTGACCATTTGCCCTGGGACAAGCAACTGCGTTAAGCACATGTTTAATGCCATTACTACAGCAAAACTCTTTGAACTGTCCGGATGTAAATGCGGTTCCCCGGTCCGAAATTATTCTAGTTGGGACCCCAAAATCTTCAAATAAACGTTTTAAAACTTTAATGACATTTTTAGTTTTAGTGTCTTTGACTGGTCTGGCGAAAATGTATTTTGTGAAAGCATCAACTATTGTTAAAATGTAACAATTCCCAGTTTTACTTCTTACGAATGGTCCTAAATGATCCAAATGTAAAGTGTGAAATGGCTTTTCAATTTTGGGAATTGGATAAATAAACCCCTTTCGTGTCCTACTAGCATTATCTTTATTATATGCGCATTCAATGCAAGCAGATACATATTTCTTGACGAAACGTCTTAATTTGGGAAACCAATATTGACTCTGTATGCGTTCGAAGGTTTTTGCAAATCCAAAATGACCAATGTCGTCATGGTTGGATTTGCAATTTGCCACCTAGCACTCTTAGGAACCACCAATCGCAAATCCTCACCGACCTTTCTATATAAAGTATGATTTTTGACTGTATAATTTTTCTTAATTTCAGTGTTTTCCTCTTCTGTGTTAGGTTTCAGAATCCTCACAATACGCTGTAATTCGGGATCAGCAATTTGCAAAGTAATTATCCAATTACCTGAGGTAATGTTCATAGTTTTAACAGAATCAGTCGAATCAGTGGGTAATGGATTTCTACTAAGAGCATCGACGTGTAACATACGACAACCAGGGCGATATTCGATATTAAAGTCAAATTCGCTGATCTGGAGCCACCAGCGCGCTATGCGTGGGATCAGATCTCTTTTTGTTAATGTGGTCCTCAGAGCGTTACAATCGGTGTACACAGAAAATTTTTGGCCTAGGAGATAAGGGCGGAATTTCTTTAAAGAGCAAACCACTGCCAGTGTCTCCAATTCATATGAATGAAAGAATTTTTCTTCTGCTGTGGTTTGTCTACTAAAATATGCTACTGGCTTAAGTACTCTGGGACTGGACTGCCATTGCATGAGAATACCACCCAACCCCAAGGAACTGGCATCTGTGTGCAACTCTGTTTCAAGATTTGGATCATAAAGGGCTAATAAGGGTCGTTCGACAAGCCGCGATTTTAAAGATTTAAATGAATTCTCTTGATCCAATGTCCATTGCCATGGAACATCCTTTTTTAACAATTTTGTTAGAGATCTAGCTACCTCTCCGAATCCTTTAACAAATCTCCTAAAATAACTAGCCAGACCAAGAAACTGTCGAAGTTCGTGGATATTTGTTGGGACGGGAAAATCTCTGACCGCCGCAATTTTTCTTTGACTAGGCTTTATACCATCGGCTGAGACTTCATAGCCCAAGTACTCTATCTCTCTATCAAAAAATCGACACTTCGACAATTTCAAAGTAAGGCCCGCATCTTGTATTAGCTTCAAAATATCCTCTAGTTTTGGAAACTCTGCTCAATAGTAGCTGCTGGGATAAGCAAGTCGTCCATATAAGCAAGCACGGAATCAAATCTACGCTGTCCCAATAATCTATTAATCATTTTTTGAAATACGGCAGGCGCATTTGCCAATCCAAACGGCATACGTTTGAATTCATAGTGGCCGTCTGGAGTGACAAATGCTGTGATGTGACGGCTTTCCTCTGACATTGGTATTTGGTAATATCCTGAGGCTAGATCTAAAGTGGTAAAGAAGGTATTACCACTCAAATTTGAAATCTGGTCATCAATTAATGGCAAGGGGTATTTGTCTTTAATAGTCTTACTATTCAGGGCTCGGTAATCTACACACAATCGCGATTCACCATTTTTCTTCTTAACAATTAAAATAGGACTAGAATAATTGGATTCAGATTCTTGAACAATATCATTATTTAATAGGTCATCTACAATTTCTCTAACCTTTTGCCTTTCATGAAAGGATAACCTATAAGGTCTGTATACTATAGGAGTTTTGTCATTAAGTTGTATGTTCATTTTTATATTTTTAGCGCAGCCTAACTCACTGAGGTTTTGAGCGAAACAAGACCTATATTTGTTTAAGAGTTTATGCAGTCTTTCGATTGTTTCAAATTGAATATTTTGTCCTACCTTTATTTCCGTTATATCTAAGGGCGGTAGTTCCAAACATTGATTTTGAGTGTTTATAGCAAATGTTCTAGTCTCCATTATAGGATTCACCCGAGCCAATAAGGTATCGGCTTTATATATTAAAGGAGCAGTAGTAAGCGAGGTTACAAAAATAATAGCGGTTTTGTCACTGATTTTATAGCATCCCTGATGTAAATGGTACTCCTGATTGGGACTCATCCTTGTACCACCATCAATATAAATATCCCCTGAAAAAGGCTCCTTGCAATATACTTCAACTAAACCTCCTTTTGTAACAATAGTATCCTTTTTAACAAATAGTTTTATTGTGGAATCATGAGCCAATTTTTCGGGTGTTTGATGGTAGAAGAACAATGACTCACTATCTTTCTTAACCATTACAGAGGGTAGCTCTGTAAAGTTCTGACCTATTAGTAATGATGCAGGCAAAAAGGCATCATCAACAGCCAACACATTCAGCTCAGTCTCTACTTCATCTATTTTTACTAGAATTGTTGACCGAAATTCCGGTTCAATAATGGAATTTCCAAATCCCCTCACAATAGGCAAGTTATCGAAACTTTTGGTTAAACCAAGTGATTTAGCTACTGAAGATTTAACAAGGCTGCAGTCGCTTCCAAAATCGATAAATGCATCATACGGTTGGTCGTTAACACAAATTTTTTTAAAGTATTTATTGTTAACAACAGCTGGAACCTGACTAGCTGAGCTGCTCAGCTGAGGGTCTATTGTTGAAGCCTTTTGATTGTCCACTGGACAGCTCTCTAAAAGATCAATGTTCAAGTTCGCGGAGGTTATTTTTAAGACCTTTTTGTCAGAAGGCTGTTCACTTTGGCTGTTAGTGTTATGTGAAAGAAGAGGTTTTTTATAGCAATTGTCAAAGTTATGCCCTACCCTGCCACATTTAACGCATTTGACTATGGGTTTTGAACAATTTATGTAAGAGTGTCCGCGTTCTTGGCAGTTAAAACATGTAACATCATTTCCCCTATTTGCAGGGGAATTCCTATTTTGTCCGTTGAAACTAGTGCGAGAATCACGTTTTCGAAAAGCGTTATTGTTAGAAGAGGAAAGATGACGTGGATTTTCTTTTGTTTGATTAATTTGCTGCGAAGCCAAGTAATTCAACAAATCCTCTGGTTCACTACATTTGAGAGCTTGTGCTCCATTACGCACAGAAACGTCAGCAATTCCATAAATGATACAGTCAACTGCTTTGCGTCCACTTATTTCACACCTACTCAATAATGACAGCTTATCATAAAATAGTCACGGAGTGTTTCGTCAGAACGAGACTTGCGGTTTAACATTTCCTCTAATAGCTTTCCAAAGTTTTCTTCACTCGGGAAAGCCTTTTTCATTTTACATTGCCATTCTTGCCACGAGAAGTTGAGCGTAGGAAGAGACTCGTACCATTTCTTGGCTAAACCAGCCAACTTTTGCAATGAATAGTGGATAATCTGTTTCTCATCCCAATTGTAAATAGCGGCACATTCATTTACTTTTCTCAACCATCGCTCAACGTCTTGTGACCTATTATTAGGGTCAAACTCTGGGACAACATTTGTGGTATTCATGTTCTTACTTGAGCCATCCTGTAGCGCAGTGATGATTTTCAACAGGTCACCGGCTGTCAGACTTTTTGATGATCGCTTGACTTTTGCGGGTAGTACAGGTGACCCAGATTCACTCGATGATGATCTACGGCGACGCCGACTAGGTCGCTCTGGAGTGGACTCTTCGGCTCGATGACCTGAAATTCGTCGAGCACTTCATATCTGTTTTTTTTTTGTCTACACATACGTACAGAAAGAATCGAATTTTATTTTGATTGCTGAATAGAAATAACTGTGAATCAGACTACTTCAATATCCAAGCCCAACAAAGCTGAACTTTACGACTAAATGACATTGTTATTTAGATAATGTTAATGAAGTATTCGAGACTCGAAGACGGACTTCTCATACTGGACGCCCAGATTGTAAACTTATTTAGGATAGCTAATTAATTCAAATATTTATAGATACTTGTCAAAACGAACAGTTTGACATCACGCCAGGTTTCTTCACAGCTAGCTAGCTCACTAGCTCTCCTGGCTTCCAATATTAATGTGATCATCATCATGCTAATATTAGTCTCTTGCTCACCTACATGGCTGTTAACGTATGCATAGCTCACCTACATGGCTAGCCATTCACCTACATGATTAACCTCTCGCTCACCTACATGGCTGTTCAGGTACGCATAGCTCACCTACATGGCTAGCAATTCACCTACATGATTAACCTCTCGCTCACCTACATGGCTGTTCAGGTACGCATAGCTCACCTACATGGCTAGCAATTCACCTACATGATTAACCTCTCGCTCACCTACATGGCTGTTCAGGTACGCATAGCTCACCTACATGGCTAGCAATTCACCTACATGATTAACCTCTCGCTCACCTACATGGCTGTTCAGGTACGCATAGCTCACCTACATGGCTAGCAATTCACCTACATGATTAACCTCTCGCTCACCTACATGGCTGTTCAGGTACGCATAGCTCACCTACATGGCTAGCAATTCACCTACATGATTAACCTCTCGCTCACCTACATGGCTGTTCAGGTACGCATAGCTCACCTACATGGCTAGCAATTCACCTACATGATTAACCTCTCGCTCACCTACATGGCTGTTCAGGTACGCATAGCTCACCTACATGGCTAGCAATTCACCTACATGATTAACTTCATACTGTATGATTTACCACCCTTCATCCGAAGCTTATTTATCTTGCATAAGATCTATAACATACCTTCTAATAATTTTAACTAATCGATCTCAGTGGCGTGCACTTGGAGAGGCCTATGTCCAGCAGTGGACTGCGATAGGCTGATGATGATGATGATGAACCCCGCATGTATTCGTATCAATCACTACTATCAGCTCAATTACTAATTGAATTAATAGCAGTAATAACGATACAACCGTCATTTGAAAATAACGAATCGGCCAAAGCGCCGCGCCAATATTATCGGAGAGTTGCCCCGACCAAAATATAGCGCATGCGTTTAACCGAATCATCGTTTTCGCTGATCACTAGTGTAAAGTGCCCACAAGGGGTGCCTGTGACTCCGGAGAGCAATGGGTGTGAAATCTGTGTGTGTATAGTGTATAATTTTAAATTTTTGACAATTTGCTCGCAACGAATATAATATTTCTTCTTAGTAAATAGCAAAAATCATTCATAAATTACTTACGGTTGCTCTCAGCCATGGCTCGTGGGTCTTAGCACTTCTGATTTGAAATAAAATCAGAGTTGAGAATAAATACTTTAATTACTATTCTTCTACAATCGAAATAAGACTACAAGATTATTACTTCTTGATGTCGACGCTTCCAATTCACAATCTCAACTGCCTGAACTTACAATCTACTGAACAAGAAAGCAGCAGTAATCAATACACTTATTGTTTTATTTTTACACAACTTCCTTAAAAATATTCGAAATGCATAACAACATACAAACTATTAAAGTATAAATATTTTCAACCCTTTCCACTTATGTACAATTTAATTTAAAAGACTATTCTGGTTGAAAATATTGTAATACCTTTCCCGCCAATATAAAGAAGACACACTTCCTGTATAAATTGACATTTTAAATGCATTTCAACTTCCGGTGAAGATTAAATACAACAATTAATGTGAACATCATTTAAAAATTAATATGCGATTATAATTATATAAAATATATTTCTTATTCTAAATAATATTTTATTTGTTAAAAATTTACAAATCACAACCACAACTTCCGGTAAAAATAAAATACAATAATGATTGTGGGTTGCCAGTATAATAAATTAGTAAAATAAAATGACTTTGTAATTATATTTCTTATTCTAAAATACACTTTTATCTTAGATATTTACAAATCACAACACTTATAATTATTGACCTTCTTGAGTAGATATGATAAACAACATGGCACGATGAAGCAGGGTCTTACTTCATAATAAATCTCAAGTGAAGAGGTCATAAAGTTAACACTCAGTTAAAATGCAGAATCTAAAATGTTACTTTTAATTAACCTTCAATCCAAATGGCTAATTTACCGAAGTTTCTAATACATACTAACGTTGTCAGTCACAGCAATGATTGTCTGACATAACCCTTCCTTATTAGTCGTGACCTCGGCCTCGACTGCTCTTCAATAATACATGTGGGAAGATGCACAACAGCCAAGTTCGCTTTGCTATTGTTTGCTTTTAGATTAGTTATCGAACTCGTACTTGAGTTATTTGATTTGGGTGTAGCGGTATTATCGTATTCATCAAGGAGTTGGTACCTTTATGTTTCTGAATACGTATCTAGGCAAAGACAACGCCCTAAACTGAAGTCCGTACAGGAAAACATGTTCGTTTCTTGCTGTTAATCTGCATACAACTGACTCAACTTTCAACTTGAGCTTCACAACAGTGAGGTTTCAAAAATACATTCTTATAACGGTAGGTTAGTAGCAGCATCGTAGGGGCAGAGGTTTTGCATTAACCTGGGCCCCACGCCAAATAAATACTGTACTTGAATGACTTGTAGTCTATGAAACAATACGAGATGATACGCCAAACGCTTTCAATGTGGCCCAGTCTTTAGTGTGTCATACGCTTCGCAGTAATTTAAACTCATGACCGAATGTAAGTACCTTGTAAGTATTAAAATGTATAAGTACTAAAGAAACCCATCGGCGCACCTGTCGGACTCAGGCCGGGCCGTTACTGGCCCATACTGCCGCGATACATAGTAGGTATTGATGATCACTCACGCGAATATAAATAACGGTATAAGATAAACGACCAATTTAAAAGTATTAATTGGTCGTCCTAATTAAAAACTTCGTATAAGAACTTCACGTTATGGCACAGGTTATGGTTTTGTTGGTATGCTGGTAAATAGGGATATGCATAGAGTGGGCCCCCCCAATAATTTAAGCAGGAGCTCTGATTAAAATGTAGGAAGATGCCCCTGTTTCTTTTTTTTTGGTCCCTTGTTATGCAAACAATATTTTATAGTAGATTTTCATCGCTGAAGGCGTGAGTAAGAAAAACATCTTGAAAATCTCTTCATATTCAGAAGAGTTTGTTCAAAATCTGTGAAGATACAAAAGAATTTCGAGTTTAAGTGAGTGATTAAACTGGAGGAGTCTTTTATTCCACAAGAGGGATGGTCATGACCATCGTTACAAACACGACCGGTCGGCAAGAGGTACTGTTCATTTGTGCTCAGATTCAGCCGAGATAAAAGACGTCCATTAGAAAATACATTTCTATGATTTACAAGTTGTCTCTGGTTTATAGAGGTGTATTTGTTATTACGTACTGTGACCAGTGGAGCGGCCTCTAACGGTGAACTAGCGGAAATAATGACTGCAAGTTCAAACGCGGAATATTGCCTATTGAATGAATCAATGAATTATTGCATTGAACATATTCGACACATTGATCAATCTCTTTTTATTTCCCTATATTGTTTTATTAGGACAAATATATTTAATGTAAATAAAATTGTAACGGTGAGCCATACTGCCGGTAATTAGCTTACGAAGATAAGAAACATAGGAAACTGTCACGCTTTCATTAAATTAACTAACGTGTAAGTAAAGAAAAGCAGGTAATTGTGTAATAATTGTCATCGGCAACTTTCTCTTGGCATCACAGATGGTATTTTCTGTTACGGCTAGTACATTACGCAATAGGAACACTCGTAAAGAACTTATAATTATAAATATTGATTGCTGTCTGCTGTACGGTCGCTGGTATCAATTTTCGTTTCTTCAATTGCATGAATAAGTTTTTTAATCGCAAGTAACTTTTAATTAGAAAATATAATTCAGAAAACAAGTACTCGTACCTAAATTACAAATCGGTACTCTGAAATTTGTCACTACCGTATTTTTCCATATTTATCCAGTTAAGTACATTGTACATTGAACGTCCATTTTCATTTTCTGTTCTATCATTATAGATATTTCATAATTCGTAAGAAGGTTGTCTGTGTGAGTCACCAATGTAGTTATTAATGACCTACTTGTAATAAACGGATGGTAGATCATTACGTAGGTAGCCATAGTTTATGTTAATTGAAAAATTACCATAGCCAATATTTTGTTGTGCGTGGTAAATCATTAATCGATCGATTATACTTCAATTATTTTTATACCTATGGGTGTGTTTTATTGTTTTATTTGATATTTTATAGTTTTTTGATATTCTATAGTTCTAATTTCTGGCAGTTATTTGGAACCATTACAACAGTAATGGCCGATGTTTTAAATTTTAAGGAAAGCTTTACATTTCTACAGAAAGAAAGAAATTTCATCTTTTCTGTTAAGTACAGGACCATGCAATTGTTTTTTGACTGTTCATGTCCAAGTATGTGATCAGGACCAATCAAATCTTTTGACTGTTCATGCCCAGAAATGCAATTTTAACCCAACTGTTAATTAAAATATGCAGGTAGTTATAGTTACGATTCTAATCTAAGGTATTTATGTAAATTAACGTTTTCGATTAAAACAACTCGTATGTAACTAACGCATTGTCTAGCACATTCTTGCATGCATTAATGCATGCCCAACATGATAGTTAGCCTTGAATTTATATAACTAAAAGATAAATAAATAACAGTCAAATAACATTTTTGAGCTGTAACTTTATCTATCTGGTAATTTCTGCAGAGCGAGCGCGCCTACTGGGGCCCGATTCTCCTAATTTTACTTAAGCGCCATTCGATTGACGTTCGACTCGATTCGACTGAGATCCAATCCCGACTCGATTACGATTGAAGCGTATGTGGCATTCCGCTATTTTTTCTTTGAAATAAACGTTTTTATCCTTTTCTGTCATTCAATAATGAATCATTTTGTCTGCTCAATCTAAATCATTTATTTACGATTGCAAAATGATTGTACAACAAACTACCGTATAGACCAAAATCATCAAAATAGCAGACCAATCGCACACCAATCAAATGTCAATCGAATTCGATTGGTCTTTTATTAGTAGCAGAATGCCCGATATGGTTAAAACTGCTATCACGATCATATTGCGATTCGATTTCTACTCGATTTTGACATTATTAACTTAGGAGAATGGGGGCCCTGGCTGTGGGTGAATGGGAGTCGGGTCTATGGCTTCTTGCACTTCCGTCCTCAAACACAGGCATGCTGCTCTCCTAATCGCTGCCACTGCGGGGAAGCTGTCAACAGCCTCGGTCACCACGGCCTGTCGTGCAGCCGGAGTGCCGGCCGCATACCACGACATGCCAACATAAACGACGTGATCCGTCGCGCTCTTGTTGCCGTCGGCGTGCCAGCCGTACTCGAACCAAATGGCTTGGCACGCGACGATGGCAAGAGACCAGACGGCATGTCGCTATTTCCGTGGAAGGTGGGTAGGACTTTAGTGTGGGACGCGACATGCGTCGACACTCTTGCGCCATCTCACCTTCCCGGAACTGCATGTCGTGCTGGCTCCGCCGCTGCACAAGCAGAGAACCTCAAGCGGCGCAAATATAGTAACCTCATAGGCAATTACATGTTTGAGCCGTTTGGGGTTGAAACTCTAGGGCCGTGGGGTCCGAGCGCCCACCTTCTTGCCAGGGATATTTCCCAGCGCCTGGTTGACACTTCCCGGGACCCAAAGGCTGGCTTTTATTTCGCACAGAGGTTGAGCATTGCCATCCAACGTGGCAATGCTGCCAGTCTTTTGGGTACATTACCCAGTGACAGCGATGAGGAGCAATTTTTTGATGCCCTGTATTAGTTTTAAGTTGTATATATGTCACCGTAAGATTACAAACATCGTTAGATTACGATCTATCTCGAGAGATTGTAAACTGTCAAATTATTGTGAACTGTAACATCTGATTGCAATTTAACGCATTACTTTTCGCTATATTGTAATCTATCGATGAGAAATTGTCAAATTGTCAACTGTCCGAAAGCTCTCCCTGATTGGTCAGTCTTTTTGTAAGATCGACCAATAATCCGTTCTGTTCCCATTGAGTTCCCGTAGAGTTAGGAATGAAATAGAGGTGTCAGTTAAATAAAATAAATGCACTTCAAAAATTCTTCAAGGATTTATTATTTAGTACGAGTATGTAATTAATATTCCTGACATATGGAGAGAACAAATTGTAACGAAATATTTATTCTTCAAACACAAATTGAAATTGGAAACATGTTGATTTCTGACACTTACGCGAATATTAGACATTTAAATAAAACTACTTTTACGGATTTTATCCCGGTTATATTATATTATTTAATCCCGACTTTTAAAACCGACCGCGATAAAATCCGTAAAAGTAGTTTTATTTAAATGAAACTGGAAAATTATAAGAAACTTTTATAAAAAAAAAAACAAAACAATTAGGTAGTTTGTCTTCAAACACAAATTCATTCCTAACTCTACGGGAACTCCATGGCAACAGAACGGCTGGTCGTGATTGGTCGATCTTACAAAAAGACTGACCAATCAGGGAGAGCTTTCGGACAGTTGACAATTTGACAATTTCTCATCGATAGATTACAATATAGCGAAAAAGAATGCGTTAAATTGCAATCAGATGTTACGGTTCACAATAATTCGACAGTTTACAATCTCTCGAGATAGATTGTAATCTAACGATGTTTGTAATCTTACGGTGACATATATATATATAAGTTTATTCTGGTAAATATAGTAATGTACGAAACCAATGTGGATAGATAGATATCCCTTATTAGGTACAACAATTAATGAATATTAGATAGGTATATTGTAAGTAAGGCCTCATCTTGGTTGTCAAATAAAAATATTTATTTCATACAATAGTTTATGACAGAGGCATCTCAAAGAGAGAAGGACTAACAGGTTTGCTCGATGTTTGTTGAAAGATTTTCTTTGAGTTCAGTATTTATGTTATTTGTAAACCAAGCTATTTAGTCATCATTTTCCGTCACATCAACGTTTACGTAGGTGACTCTACTTAAGCACATAATTATTAGCATAAATTACATGCATGTAAGTAAAACGATAAAATCGCTTAAAACCTCAATGTTTACATTTACGGGATATTACCGTGTAAACTAGCGAGCCTACATCTGCGCCTATTAATGCGTGAATCCGACTCTAACGGTGCAAACTTGTTTATTAGAAATACCTAGTGCTTCTTCATAAAATGTGCTGTCTTTGTGCTGGTCAATGTGTTTGTATAGCTTTTCCTTAAGTAAATGTCCCTTTCTTTACTGTAAGTTTCATTGAACTGTAGATTTTTAGAGAGTGTATGTAAAGTTTTACGAAGTTCTGTGGTTGTTTTATTATGTTTTTGCTTACAAAAACTGAAGTTTTGCCTACAATTAATCGTCTTCGAGTCGAAGATTTTGAAATCGATTCCTGCAAATTGACACCAGTGGGTATCACAATGCCTACACCACTATTAATGCCTATCCCTTCCTAGAATGTCAGGCGTGATATACAAGAGAAATGATGTGGACATTAGCTCTCGCAGAGTTTCCGTTGAGTTACGTGTATGTAGTACAAGTTATTTAGTTGCACGCATTCATTCGTGCGGACTCGTTCACAAACGGAAGACATTTGTAAATATGGCGGCGAGAAGCGATTTACTGTTACACCTTTATTGTTACGAAAGTTATCAAATGGAAAGTTATTCGCGATATGACGGTTTACAATTTAACTAACTATCTTTTATTTATTTATTTTTTATTTATTTACAAATTCTATCGTTAAATCTTAACGCTCGAGGGAGTTAGTACAACGACTCTGATCTGGTGTTCGTAAACTATATTATTGGACTTATTACAGCAGCTGATATAACATCTCGATATTGTGTTACGTAATGGTTTGCGGCTTGTTATAACAGCCGGTATACATATGTATATATAGATATACATATATACTGGCTGATGTTTTGACAACCTGTTCAGGTGTTGTTGTACGGACGTTGGAAGGAGCCTCATATGATACGAGCTCGTAATTACAAGAAATAGTAGATACTCAAGGGTTTGCTACAGACAGACCGACACTTACTAGTGGACAACTTCCACTACTCAATTCATAAATATAAACCCAAAAAACCGCCTACATTTCTCAGAAAAGTTATTAATCTAGGTGGCTAAATGTTTTTAAATATACAAATAAGAAGATTGTGGTTCAGCATTATAGAAATATGTACAGTTATCGCAGCTACAACTTGGCTTGGCACAAGTTACCTTAAAAATGCGATATATTTCTCAACCGAGAACGACTCGAACGTTCATACCATACATAGTGTCAATGATTAACTTGAAAGTAGTTTATTCGAAATGGTCGCTCAACTTCGCACATATTTATGAAGTTTATTCGACAAGAATATTCATACTTGTACGTGCAAACTTGCCAGTATGCACTTGCGTATAATAAAAATGCATCTACTAGCTAGGTAATCGTGTAATTATTTTGTCTGCAATGCAAATTTCAAATATAATGCTATTGCAACATAACGAGACAGGATATGAGTTCTCTTTACATACATATTATGTACGAACATTATCAAGATTTTAATTACAAGCAAGTTTCCAACGCTGTATTGTCTACATACTCGCGAGCTGCGGATGGCTCCGAGTCACTCTTGTCTGATGTTATCGACTACTAAGAGGCAGGATCATTATAATAAATTATGATGAGTAGGATTCCTACAAGGTGAACGTGTCTTTGTATTAACATTCAAATATTTAACTTGGGTTGTTCAGTGAACTTGTACATGTTTTATTTTTGCCGAGTAATAAACTTAGTTATAATCGATATCGTTAAAGTAAATATTTAATTAAATTCTGTAATATCAATGAACGGAATTAGATATTATCCTCAGTTTCAAGATGTAGCACAAATTAGTTGTTGGTCGTAACTTTAAAGGTCAAATATAACAACTTCTTTACTTTGAAGTAGAAATCCAAAACTAACTTTGATAACTGTTGATAACATTAATTAAAACTTCTAGTTGTACTTAGTTATATTTGAAAAGACTAGTGATTACCAACGACGTTATAATTAAGAGTATTAGGTCACTCAAATTGCCTTCCTACTTAGTTATGAGTTCGTTGCCCTCTTAAATCAATTTAGTAATCGGCATCATTACTCAATTACAATTTTTTATCAATCTGCTTTTTGTAGAGGTGTGGATTCATGGATTGCGTAGCATTTATTATTTAGTTTCTTTGCATCTACGTATTGATTCATATCATTGCCTAATTAGGCAAGAGTGTGAACATATCCAGGTCATTTAAAAATTTACTTAAACCTTGCTAATAACTTTACTCTTTTCCAAGTGTTTATGTTAGCAGTAATGTTGTTCGATTGGTAGTTTTCTAACAGGCACTGACTGACGGATGTCACGAGTTGTCTTGCTATTGTTTCACATACATTGGTGTTTCCTTCGGGACGACACGACCCATCATGGAATTAGCTATGTAGGGAAAGTTTCACTGGGGTACTCTTTTGCTAGCAGTGGATGATTAAAAAAGCATCGATATTGTACCTATTGATTGATGTTTGAGTATCAGCGACCTAGAAGAATTATTTTAAAAGGAAATATTCTAGAAGCGTATTCTTCGAACTGTGTCAGTAACTTGACAAATTGAAGCAAAAATCCTCCGAAACAATCGAAGGCGTGCTACCCGAAAATAACAGTGATTATGACCACACCTATGTAGCAGTTTCCATCAATTGAGTGGTTCATGTATTGTTAGATTTGGTATCGGAGCGATTTGGTATTGTTCCGCCCGCGCCCCGTCTGGCACGTCTGGTGACCTCCTTACAGCCTCACCCCACTTCGCACAATCAACGGTTCCGAGTACTTTACCTATCCGATGTGTAAAACATGCGCGTACGCCGCACACAGCTCAAGTAGTACGACTTCACTAACTTACTGGCTGCATAATGTAAACGAACTTTCATTAGACCTAAATACCAAGCTTTGAGAATCCTAAAAGTAGTTTCACATAAAGAACTCGGTGCTTGAATAACGCTGAGTATAGGTACTCGCTGTGAATCGTGTAAGCCGAGAACGTTAATGTAATTTGATCAAAAGTAAACTAGCAAAGTTGTGTTTGTATTTCAAACTCGAAGCATTTGGTTACCTCGCATATCCTCCGCTAGCAATTAAGTTATTCCTATTACATTAATCCGTTTCAAAATCACATTACATGATTTGAAGTTCGCTCAAAAGGTGTACATTAATTTGGTTTGTTCAATGATGCGGAATAGATTGTGTTACATGCGGATGTATGTACAAGTATAGCGATTAAACTGTTGTGTCTGGAAATGAACGGTTTGAGTCTCCCTAATGTGTAAACAAAAGGCAGCAATTGTTTAGTGAAATGATTTCCGCGTGTGAGCGCAGTGCGGTATCAGCTCGGCGTGTGACAGCGTCACGTAGAAAGGTATTTAGACAGGCAATGCGGGCAGCCCGTTGTCCTCGGCGCGAGTCGTCCGGCCGGCTCACTGCCACCGATAAGTTCCTGCAGCCGCCAGCCTTTGATGGACCCATTCAATTACGAGCATCGCATCCGCATTCACCGCTGCCACTGACGACTAATATTGCCAAACTATCAATTATGAGCGATGAATATTTGCGGTCCAGTTTGTGCGAAATATGTAGACGCTCCAGTAAATTATGGAAATAACTTGCATAAACAAATCGCCAATATTTGGTAAAATATTTGCATCGGAATTAGTAACAGTTTCATTGATGCAATAACGTTGCTGTATGCAGAATATGTAGTTGCACATTACTTATGCAGGAAAATTTGCTATTGCGTATGCTAGATTGTTGTGATCACAACGAAAACACATGGCTTGAGTAAGATTTTGATATCTAAGTTCTTTGTGGAAAACTTAATGCTGTACTGTACAATATAAACTAAACTTGAGTTCGTCAGTTTTGAAAACAAGTCTTTTCTTTATATTTCGAAAACGTTTGGTGTAGAGACGACCAGTTTTGAGCAGGTGTCGTGTTAACTTAAATAAGCAATCGCTAAAATACAGGAAAAACAGATTATGCTTTGCAATAAACTTGAGGTAATAACTTTAATATGTTAGCAATTTCGTTAAGTAGCAACTTCCTGCCGTTTAGTGCTGGTTTACTTGAAATCGGCCATGTTCGTCTAGTCTGTATATGTATATTAAGTAACTACTTATCCGGAATGTTAGTTATGAAACACGCAATGTTTCATTCACAAGCTTTTACACGGCTGTTGAAATCTTATGCAGCTGGTGAGACAAATGCCTATGGATGGTAATGCATTACTGTTTGTTTATATAACTAAATCATTCGTTTAAAATAAATTAAAATATGCAGGCAATTTTTTTTTTAATAAGTTTATTTGAATTAAAAAATCTCTGCTTTCATTTAAAATAATCTGATCATCTAATGTCGACTTAAAATTATATAAGATGTTTAATAACGAAATCAATATTAATAAAAAATTGTATTGCTTAAAATAACTGTGCCAAATTATTTCTAAAGATCTAGCTACTTATATATGTAAGTATGTAGGTTAGGTTAGCAATAAATTCCGTGGCTATAAGTGCAGGAAATATCGTGTTACCGTGATTTAATCTGCAGCAAGTTTATGTTAAACGGTGTAAAAAAGTAAAGTTTCCTGTGAACAGGAGTGGTGCAACCTGACACCGGCGCGACACTCGACACTCGAGAGAAAAAGATTACCTGCAGATACTTGCTGTACCCTGATACAATGCTCTTATTAATTATTATTAGTTATTAATTATTGTATTGTATTTTTGCAAAATAATTCTACCTAGTTATTAATACATCAAATAAAGATAATGAATAATCTATTTACTCAAGAATAAATGTTGTCTCTTAATATAGGTATACGGTATACCTATTATGTCTTCTACACAAGTGTTTTATAGCCTTCGCCGCTAACCATCAAATTAGAAAACAAAACTTTCTACCTACACGTTTCCGTATTGAAATTCACAAAGGGCTTGGAACAACAGCCAGCCTATTAGGTGGCAAATATTTGAGTAGTAATTAGCATTATATTTACGTAACATACGACTCAATACACTCATCACCGACTATCACCGAACGAACGTAACTAATGATGCCGAATGCATTATTATTCATACCGAATTCAAACACGTTACGTTCAACGCAAATCGCATGAAGTGGTTATTATGACAAATATGGCGGCTCAATAATTTAAGTGGATGAGTTGCAGCCACAATGACTAAAACATTATCATTTGTCATTTTCAGAATTTGTGTTACCCACGCATTCTAATAACATTTTTGTGCACATGCTTTTGGGTCCTACCTATGTACTAACCAAATTAAATATACAAAATAAATTTGCAATTGTTTTCTCGGAATTTGAGATTGAAAACACTTAATTCGAATTTGTTTGTTGTAGCACCGTGGTTAATTTGCAAATTATAAAGCCTGCTTCCGTTTAGGAGCAGGCTTTATAATATCAAGGCAGGCAAATCAAGTGAGAAACACAGGGTATTCTCAGGTCCAAAATTGAAACCTTATCACCAGTAGTCACGATTGGATTAATAAAGCCCAAGATGCTGACATATTATAATACACATAGGTCATGATTATTAGTGAGTCAGCCTAGTTTAGCCTAGTCGTAGATACAGATGACCAACATGCATAGATGACTTTTTACACCCCTTTCTACAAACCACATAAAAACTTTTCTTGAACTGGACATTCATTCGTCTTTAAAATTATAATTCAAGAGTACAAGTAAAGCGGCATGGTCACCTGACTGAGACGATGTTATAATTGTACGTAACACTCGTCACGGTCGAGAGTGCGAAGGGTTAGATTAGTTGTTATTACTTCAGTTCAGGTGCATTACCGCGCTCTATCATGTAATAGAAGTTCACGATTATGAGTGCAGTAGTTATAGTAATGTGTTTCTGTATTGTTTAGAGTACCCAAACACTGCGAATTTTTGGTCGGCCGGCAGTTTGTTCGGGCTTATAAATCAGTATGAGATGCACTGTAGTTTGTACATTACAAAAGTCAGGTATTTAGTCGATTTTAGATCGACTGAAAACTTTAAATCATTGGTCAACTGTCGGCCAACTGTTTATTTTAAACTGTGCGGATGTTACATCAAAACTGATACTTGTTTTGGGATCTAGTTGAGACGACATTTTTATACTCAATTTATTTTATAGCTGGATTTTTATTTAAATTTGTGTCATGTCAATTTAAATGATAATTTTTATTTTTATAACTTAGTTTTTATAGGGGCTGTACCCAATGTAGCTTCAATAATGAATTAATATTCAACCTGTACAAGTTATTATCATTATGAGTCATAGTGAGAACATTCAGAAAGCTTTATCAACGAATAGGAGATGCTTTTAGTAAGTCATCAAGTATTCTGTTCCGAGTTGTGAACACAATTATATAAGAAGAAAGTGATAGTAGCACATGTGCGTTATATGTTTGAATATTTAACTTATGCAAGTAAATAACGTTTACGTTGGCAGTGCTTTCACTAACGTAACGTGAGATAAAACCATTGAATTAGGAAATTAGAATAATAGGTACTTTAATTAACTTGACATTGATGATTGCAGTTAAGACTGAGACATTTTCAATTTGAATTAACATACACAATTATGAAGCCATTGTCGTCAGCTGTAGCAATTCTATTTTTATATAACTTAATTAATGGGGACTAGGCCTAGTGAGTTTAATAGAATTTTATGGAAATAATTAAATGTGGATGAATGAGACCATTATCACACAATCTGAACTGGGTACTTAAATAAAAGACCATGTATCGTCAAATAAACCAAAATTGGCAATGAATAAAACCTAGTAACCCCGATAATTTCGTTACAGCAATACCAATTCTAATTCCAATTGTATCTGAAGTAGGTTTGTAGATAATGATCAGGTTTGCGGGTAGTTTTTGCACACAGCTGCTACAGTCACGCAACTTCGGCCGGAGCGATCGGCTCCGATGCCTGTTGTCTGCAAAAACTTCACATCCGCTATCTGTTCACGAGATTTTTACTGCATACATACTAACCTACTTAGTTCTAAAGAATATTTTTGGTTGCGTACGCGCCGCTGAACAAAAGGGGTGTGCGTGAGAAGCGGCCCTTATAAAAGAGTTCAACGCACGGTGCGTGCTTTGTATGTACCCAGTGGCGCGAAACGTAGCCTAGATCCCTAACGTACATACCCATAGGTACTGGCTAGGGTGAATCTAACCGCTAACTTGTTAATGTTACGTATTGAATGTGCACAACTATACTTATCGACAATTTTATAATGACATCATAAGTGTAACATACTTTTAACTTAAACTCTTCTTTCCACAACATCGTATGTTATTTCCAACTTAAGCATTTCCTAAACAAGGCCGCAATATTAGTGTTAAACTACGTGGGCGATGGCTATGTTATTACTTAGATTACTTTAATGGAGCTTGAAACAAGTTTGTGCGTTTGCCGTGCTCGTTCTCACGCTTAATTCGACTGGCTACAGCAATAAGAGGTGGAATCATAACTTAGAAACTTAGTACAGGGATAACTGTTCTGGTACTTACTACAAAAAGCAATTAGCTCAAAAAGGTTGCGCAAAGGTTGCGAATGACGTGTCGCGGCCACACCGCCTACAATACGGATGTAGGAATATGTTATAGATATGCAAATGAACTCACTTATCGAGGGCGACACTACCTCCGGAGACAAACTCGCGTCCCCCTAGCGACAGTATGTAGGGCACTGCACTGACCAGACGAAAAGAAATCACAACAATAACACTTTCATAGAACATTCACTGCACCATGGAGTTGCGAAGCGTGGCGAGCTCAACTGTTCTTGTTCAACGCTAAGATCAGAGAGGCACTGCGTTACGTCTATTAGTATTTAGCACATACGCGACAGAATACGCGGCGATAATGCATTTTGATAGTTCGGAGGCATTGCCTCGTTCGGAAGCGAGCGCGACGCAAATGTCAGGCACAGGCGGTGCGCAGGCGCAGAGTCGCCCGCGCCCAGCTGCGTGACGTCACTGTGGTATTCAAAATGGCGGCTGGAATTCGAGAGCCTACATGTAGTGGCAGCAAAACAACCAGTTTGCCGGCATCGCGTCACGTCGCACCGGATTGTGCTAACCTACACCCACTTACTCATTGTTTTCTGTTTACGCCGAGTTTCTAATATTTCAGACTTATCGCGTTAATGTAATAGACTTTTTGCTTTATCTGCAAAAAATGTGGTTGGTTATTGTGTTTTTTTCTTAATTATAATTTTATTTGATTTTTAATAATCAGAACTCAGACAGATGTATTTTTTACTAGTAAGTTGGATTTTTGAATAAATTGTAGTTGTACTTTTTTCTGTATTTTTTACCTACTAAGCAAACTCAAAAAAACTCACATAAAGTACCTACCTACCTGTTCATGACAGTTCGCAGCTGATTCAAAGAGCCCGCTGAATACAAAAGCTCCATATACTTCATCCAGTAGCAGTTGTAAGTGTGTCAAGTCGTGGCCAATTTGTATGGATCTGAGGAAATATGGCGGTGACATGACGTCACTAGTTCTCTCGCTAGAGTACCAGCACACTGAAAACTTTTAGTCGGCCGATAGTTTGGACTCATTAATCAGTATGAAGATGAATGATGTAGTACGTAAATTACAAGGATCAGGTACTCAGCCGGTATAAGACCGACAAAAAAGTGAACATTTTGATGAATTAAGATTTACTTTAAATATTGTTTTTGTCATCTATCGTCCGATAGTTTAGTCGGCGGTATGCAGGTATTCTAAGCGGTACCTCCGAGCGCTGACAAACGGCAGTGGGGCGCACACAAGTTGCACGACTTCTCACTAGTTAGGAACACGTACGACCGTTTAATCATGGTGTTACCTGCATAAACACCTTTTACATGTACAAGAACTTTATGGAGGATTCTGAATTCGCAGCTACATATTTGCTATTACAAGTGAAGTATGTACGTACTTAATAATTCACAATAACTTTACTATTTAGCAAATAAGGTCGGAACAACAGCAAAAATCTATTTCTTTTCGTTTTTATTAATTAATCTCCACCACTCAAAGCCTCCGATAAACTTTTACAAGATTTTTAACCACTCTGTACAACGGCCCCTTTCACTGTCACGAGACGGCAGTCTTTCCACTCGCTCATTTCACTAAGGAAGGAGAGAGATGCAGCATAAGGCTTTGTATGCACTTGTTTTATCGCGTTTAGCGTTCAGTCGACGTCGACTCTTGACTTGGTGTCGATCCGGAACTGGGCCACGGGGTATTTGTTAACTAAGTTTTTAACTTGCATACGATTAGTGACTGATTGGTTAGTGATTTTATTGGAAACAAGAATTAGGTAGACTATATGTAGATATAGGTTTTTGAAGACTTGGTTAAATTTTGTCTATTCTAAATGGAAAATTGTGTTGTGAATATGCTTACAGAGTTTCAGAAATATAACTGTCTACATGGAAATATTTGCTTGGTTTTGTGTACTTATTTCTGGCATTCAACACTTAGCTTCCAGGACATTTATTTTATTAAACTGTACTTTTCCGTATAGTTTCCAGCAACTTAAGTTTCATGAAAATCATTTGAGGCAGACGCTTTAAAATTAGTACCTAGTCCTGGGCGAAAAGTAATGTTTCATTTCAATAAGTATTGAAATAATATCAAAGAAAAGATATAATAGAGATAGATAGGAACAATATTTCACTATCTCCATTAACTTAATCAGCGCAATAGTTCAAAAACGCGATTAAACATGTTCAATTTATGAAGTGTACAGTTTGAGTGAGTCGAGGTATGGCCAGTGTTGTTTCACGCTCGACTTACTATAACTTAATCATGTTGAGTACGTGTTATACACAAAGTGTACACGGCTAACTCACTGAACTCCGGCTAAGACCGCTCCCAGCCCAGTTTGTTGAGTAGCTGTAGATCAAGAGTAATAACCGAAACGAGATTTCATATAAATCATATGCATTGATTCATGCTAACAGGGTAACATTGGAAAAAACTTAGGATACTACGAATTCTTGAAAGTATCGATAAGGGGATGTTTGGATATGTTTTCAGGGTGGTGATTCTCAGATCGAGTTGATTTGTTTAACGTTTTATTTAAAAATAATCTTTGAGTACGTACCTATAGTTGTAGGTACAAAGGAACCGAGAATATCTATGAATTTAATTTAAGCTAAGTAATATATTATCTATAGATATTTAATCAATGATAAGATAATCAGCCTGATAAAATATAATCTACAATATTTTATCAATTATCTTACGTACAACTCCCAAAAACAAAATGCCCATACCGTTTTTGAAACAAGCATGAATTGGTAAAAATATCGGCCTATTTACCCAAATAACGAATGCACAGTCATGACTTATTCTAAAGTGCTAATCAAGCTCACATGACGACTGGACATTAGAATTGTAGCTTGGTTGTTACATGATTGACGTAAGTAGGCAAGTTAGCTGCAAATGTGCAGTAGGCCGCCAGCGTGACGCGATAACTCTTGACTTGATGCCGTGGGACGCCGGCTTAGAATTGCGCTCCCCCCAAATCATCCCGTGGGTGTCGTAAGAGGCGACTAAGGGACAAACCGGAGGTCGGGCAGCAGCGTCCTCCGCGTACTGCATACCCTCACTGCGATCGCCAACCCGCCTGCCAAGCGTGGCGATTAAAGGCAATTACCCCCCAATGAGAAGCACAGAAACCAGGCCCCCAGTCCCCGGCAGCTCCGCTATCCCTGGCGCGGGTAGCGGTCAAGGTAACGGCGGAGCAGGGGGTGCTAAGAATCTCCGGAAGAGATCCGGCTACCCACCCCCACGACGACTGGCCCTGGTAACACACAACATACGCACATTGAGGACTGACGAAAAGATCTGCGAGCTGGAAGAGGAGTTGAGCAAGTTACATTGGGACATTATAGGGTTATGCGAAGTCCGTAGAGAGGGAGAGGACACCGTAACCCTGAAGTCTGGTAACTTGCTCTACTACCGGGAGGGCGACCAAAAGTCCCAAGGTGGTGTCGGGTTTCTCGTTCACAAGTCCCTCGTAAACAACATAACAACCATCGACAGTGTGTCGAACAGGGTGATATACCTAATACTCAGAATATCCGAAAGATATTCGCTGAAGGTCATTCAGGTATACGCACCGACCTCGTCACACTCCGATGATGAGGTGGAGACTATGTATGAGGACGTAAGTAGGGCCATACATAGTTCCAAAACCCACTTCACTGTTGTTATGGGGGATTTTAACGCTAGGTTGGGCAAGAAAAGCGGTGATGAGTTGAGAGTGGGGCAATTTGGATATGGGCAACGGAACCCTAGGGGACAGAGGCTGGCTGACTTTCTGGAGAAAGAGGAACTCTTCATGATGAACTCTTTCTTCCAGAAGCCGCCTCACAGGAAATGGACCTGGTTGAGTCCCGATGGTTTCACGAGAAACGAGATAGACTTCTTCATGACCGACAAGAGACGGATATTCAGTGATGTCTCTGTGATCAACAGGGTAAAAACCGGAAGCGATCACCGAATCGTAAGAGCCTCACTGAATATCAATGTTAAACTTGAAAGGTCCAGTCTGATGAAGTCTACGCTCCGACCTACTCGGTGCCATATTCAAAACCCGGAAAGCTTTCAACTCGAGCTCTCTAATCGCTTTGCTTGCCTCGAGAACTTAGTGTCAGTGGACGAGATCAACGACGGGCTAGTGGAAACTGTCCGCACGGTAGGGGCTAAGTTTTTTAGACCTTGCCGTAAAGATAGGCCTCATAAACTGACCGACCAAACCTTAAACCTCATGGCTGAACGACGCTTGCTACAGTTGCAGTCTTCCCACGACGCGAAGTCATATAGGCAGCTCAATAGACGAATATCCAAGTCCTTGCGACACGATCTGCGTCTCTTTAATACGAATCGTGTTAAAGAGACCATACAGCGAAACCAAGGCTCCAAAGTGTTCGCAAAGGACAAGTCTATTGGGCAAAGCCAGATGACTAAGCTGAAACGGGAGGATGGCAGCATAGCGTTGACCAAGGCAGAGGTTTTAGGCGAGATTGAGAGGTTCTATGGACAGTTATACACTTCGGTCGCAAAGCCCGTCAACAGCTTGGCAGGAGATCCAAGAGCCAAGCTGTCCCGACATTATACCGAAGATATCCCGGACATCAGTCTGTACGAGATTAGGATGGCCCTGAAGCAGCTTAAGAACAACAAGGCGCCGGGTGAGGACGGAATCACTTCAGAGCTTCTGAGAGCGGGTGGAACACCGGTACTTAAAGTCCTCCAGAAGCTCTTTAACTCCGTCCTGTCCGAGGGCAAAACGCCTGAAGCATGGAGCAGGGTGGGGTGGTGTTGTTCTTCAAAAAAGGTGACAACTGCCTGTTGAAGAACTACAGACCCATCACACTTCTAAGCCATGTTTATAAGCTGTTTTCAAGGGTTATCACGAACCGTCTCGAACACAGGCTTGATGACTTCCAGCCTCCCGAACAAGCCGGTTTCCGAAGAGGCTTTAGTACCATAGACCACATCCATACGCTGCGGCAAGTTATACAGAAGACCGAGGAGTATAACTTGCCATTATGCTTAGCGTTTGTGGACTATGAGAAAGCCTTCGATTCGGTGGAAACATGGGCGGTACTTGAGTCACTCCAGCGATGCCATATTGACTATCGGTACATCGAGGTGTTGAAGTGTTTGTATAATAACGCCACCATGTCGGTCCGAGTACAGGAGCATAGCACGAAGCCGATTCCATTGAGAAGAGGCGTAAGACAGGGGGACGTTATCTCCCCGAAACTGTTTACCGCCGCAATGGAAGACGCCTTCAAGCTCCTGGAATGGCAAGGACTTGGCATCAACATCAACGGCGAATACATCACTCACCTTCGGTTTGCCGACGACATCGTAGTCATGGCAAAGTCGATGGAGGAACTCAGTATGATGCTCGAGGGCCTCGACTGAATTTCACAACGGGTGGGCCTGAAAATGAACATGGACAAGACGAAAATTATGTCAAATGTCCATGTTCAGCCCACCCCAGTCTCTGTTGGAAGCTCGGTACTCGAAGTTGTTGACTCATATATCTACCTAGGACAAGTAGTCCAATTAGGTAGGTCCAACTTCGAGAAAGAGGTCAACCGCCGAATCCAACTCGGCTGGGCAGCGTTCGGGAAACTACGCAATGTCTTTTCGTCCGACATACCTCAGTGCCTCAAGACGAAAGTCTTCAACCAATGTGTGTTACCAGTGATGACTTACGGCACCGAAACGTGGTCTCTCACTATCGGCCTCATCTCAAAGCTCAAAGTCGCTCAACGAGCTATGGAGAGGGCTATGCTCGGTGTTTCTCTACGTGATCGAATCCGAAACGAGGAGATCCGTAGACGAACCAAAGTGACCGATATAGCCCACCGGATTAGCAAGTTGAAGTGGCAATGGGCAGGCCATATTGCTCGCAGAGCAGATGGCAGATGGGGCCGAAAAGTGCTGGAGTGGAGACCACGGACTAGCAAGCGCAGCGTAGGACGTCCACCAACGAGGTGGACAGACGACCTTATAAAGGTCGCCGGAAGACGCTGGATGCAGGTCGCTTCCAACAGGTATCTGTGGAGATCAAAGGGGGTGGCCTATGTTCAGCAGTGGACGTCCTATGGCTGAGATGATGATGATGATATCCCGTAAGCAATGGCTGGAAAGAATACTTTCGTCATTTTCAAATTGAATTTAGAATGCCGTTCGAACGTAAATGTAAGTGAAATTCATCTTTTAAAAGAATTAAAAATCACTTATTTGCCAACTTCATTTAGCAAATTAATTTACATAGACGGCTGTATTAACAAATTCTGAAAGTAAGTATTTCACGAGATTATTTCGAGAGACTAAGATGACGTAATCTGGGATGCATCGTCAATATTTATTAACGTAATTAGTTATCTAAAATGGAAAGATTAAATTGCATTACAACCTTGAAGTGATATTTCTCTTTGCTTTAATCGGATCCTGAAATGTACGTGAATGTTAAATGTATGTAATAATGTGTGCTAAGTTGAGATGCACGACATAAATCTTATAAGCCGTGTTCAGTTTCGTTCCTATTCCTAGAAGTTTGCGTAAAGAGCTTATCAGAACTACACGTTTTACAAAAAAAAAAAGAAGAATACTATAGACATTTTGATATGGAGTCAGAATTTTTAATTCATCTTGGAGAGTAGCGGATCCGAAAATTCATCATTTGATTTTTCAAGTAGCGATTCATAATCATTATAAATAAATAAACATTAAATTACGTAATAACTGTTTTTCTTTAAACACCACACACTCCCATATAACCCCTAAATAACTGTATTGTACCCGACTGTACCTCTTGTCACGCACACAAAGTCACTGTATATGTACAAGGGTTACCCACACATAAGGCCGCGCGCACGACTGAGTTGAACTTACTATAATGCTGTAAGTGGAGTGTTTCCCTCAGACACGCAGTAATGCCCAAATTACACGCACCGTGGAAAAGAATCACAATACTAGCGTAGAAAGCTAAGTGCACCACGTTGTGTTCACTGCACACGAATTGTTTTGTACCATGGTTACGTCGTATTATCGACCATTAGGTACAATGATTTCGTGTGCCTCAAAGCTGCAACATATTACGTTAGATTAGTTCGCTTTAGTTTCGTATAGGACCGCAAAAAATCTAACAGATAGGATTTTCATCATTACCAAGAAAAACACATCCGTTGTTAACCATATTATCTTCTTCATAATTACTCTAACTAGACTCAGAACACTAATTAATACTTATTTAATGTGAATAGTATCGAGTGCCACCGGGCTGTTCGTGTCCAGTCGATATGTATTATTCTATCAAATACATTATTATCTTTATTGTGTCATGTTCATAGATAATTGTGATTAGAGTTGGCCATGGAAAAAAAAACATCCGTTATCGATATATTTAACGATATCCGGGCCCTGACGCGTCAATGTTCTTAGCATAATATGATATACTAGATATTTTCCCGCAGTTTTAGGAACTATTGTCCTTACTTCTACAAAATATGGCCTGTATGTTACTCGGGAAGAGTGTAACTTTGCAACAGATTATTTTCTCATGGGACCAGTAGTTTCTAATCCTTTAGGAAGCAAACGAACAAAAAAAACATAATTATATTAATATAGGTTTAAAACTAATTACCTCGGTATCCCTACATGAAACTTTGTTGCTAGCTGCCTCCACCAGAGAGTTGGGACCAAACGTTATAACTACCGTAAGTTCTGTAGCGGTCACTTCGTTATAGGTGCTAATTAATTAATTATTTATGTTATTAATTTCGCTTAGCTAATAGATTTAGTTTGCGTATGGTACCTAATTAAAATGATTTCAAAGCTTAAGTATACATTGATGAAACTTACTCATTTATCTATAGATAAAGATCTATAGAAACGAAACGGCATATTAGCAGTGTATGTTGCAGAGTAATATTTTAATTTATTAAATTCTACAAATTAAAGCTATTGCCTTTATAAAAAATAAGGCCAAACAGATGTTTTTTTTATCTAAATCAACATAGAAAGCTTGCTAAAAGTTTCACAATTATTTCATGTTTTATGATATAAAATAAAACTACCTCAGTATGATAATCTGCCTTTACATGTTACGTATCATAAAAATCATTAATAGTAAATTAAACTTAATGATAAAAATAATTAGGTTAATTACTCTTAAAAATTAGTTAATGGTATTTGTCAGACAAAGGGAATTAATCGATGCTAAGTATAGATTAATCCCACTTAAACAGCGGATTTAACACAAAAAACTTCCGTTCAATTAGTAGGTATCAAAGAATATTGTAATCGTATGTATTAGAAATTCGATTTTAATATTATAATCATGTAATGAATAGTCATTCATCAGCCATCAGGATTTTTGTTCAGTCATTGGATAGAAATCTCACTATTATTCGTTAGAGTTCATTATTTTCGAATGTCACTTATTTGTAACTCTCCGTTATTTTTGCGTATAGTAAAATGTTGTAAAGTCCCACTTTAGAAAGGAATTAACGGTATTCTGAAACAAGGAACTCAGTAAAGAATAACTTTCGTATTCAAAATGCATGCACGAGTATGTAATGCGAAACCATCTGCAGTCATTCAGTACGAGATGGAAACAGAAGCTTAAGGCGCTGTAGCTGAAGAAATGCAGCCAAATGCAGCTAGGTATAAACAATGCGTAGGTACTGCAAGACTGCAACCGAGTACTATTGTTGCAATTTTGATTTGTTTCGTACAGTGTTGCCGGCTGGTGTGATTCGCTCGCTCCTTTGTTCTCGTATTCCAGTAATCACATACAATTTATACAGCGAGCGCGTTCTTGGATAAACCAGCGTTCACGGAACAGGCTCTGCGCAGTACTACTCATAGGGTTACGAGTAGGTACGTCTTCTTCTAATTAATGCAAGCGTTGCACTTCGCTCTTCTTTTGAAAGCCGATTTCGGTGCTGAGCTTCAGTCAGTATTCAACGAATTAAGTTCGTGTTCTACGTAAAATATTAATTTAATATTTCCGTATTTTTTTCTATTATTGATGGAATGTCCACGAATTAAGATTTAAAAAATATGTCGTACAGGACTCAGCATCGGGATCTTTTGAGTATTGTTATGACTACAAGACCGGTAACCGTAACAACCTGTATTTAAAAGGTTAATTAATTTTAATCCACATATCCTCACATTTTCCCATTGTCATTAAAATACCTTAAGCTTGGTCGTAACTCGTTTTGTTCAGCAAGGTCGACCGCATTCAGTCTGTCTATCAGGTGTCAACTTAAAGCTGTATACTGTACATAGGTAGGTACTCGTTTTTCAAGAACAGCTGTTGTCAACCTATGGTTATAAATCACCCAAAATATCCAAAGATTACAACGACAAAAGTATACTGGTTGTAGGTGCAAATGTCGGCTTTGAAGTGGGCTCTAGAGGCTTCTCAATGGATAGGTAAATTAAGCTTGTTTTGATCTAAATAAGCTTAAGTTAGTTTAAGTTTTGTGACATTAACCTGAGGCTAAGTAGTGCCCCCGTTAAGAAGAGCCAATCAAAGCTCAAAACCTACCTTTCCTAAAAGCGCTTGGTCGGATTTTTCGAAACTGATGTATGTATGGTTTTCTCTTGATTCATATCCTTGCTGAAAATGATAGAAAATTTAGAAAGACTTACCAGGTACATGTTCATCATTGAAGGTGACCCTCACGGTGTGGGGTCGCGGCAGGCGCGGCGTGAACGCAGCCGCGTACCGATGGCCCCCGAGGGGCCGCACTGAGCTGGCCACCAGGGCCCCGTTACCTCCTGACACTTCCAGCTCAAGATGCCCGGGGCCCGCCATGCTTCCGTCAACTGTTTTGGAAATAAACCGAGATCTTGTCATCTGATGAGGGTTATAAATGGATTGGTTCTTTTGGTTGACGGTAATTTTTTTAAGAGGACGAATTGGAATTTTTGGCGCCAAGGATGTCAATTTTTCTCAGTAAATACAAAACGGATCAAAATACAACTTGGTTACCTGAAAGTTCATGATATAAACCTTATTTTGTTAGTTGTAGAAACATGATTAGGTAACTTTTATAACAGAGAAAAATATATCAAACATACCTCTTTTTAAAAAGAGATTCACATATTATGGGCAAACGGGACCGATTTAAGCCTCTTAACTTTTTTAGTAGTTGAGTATATACATACTCTTTAAAATTGTAGTAGGAATTTTTATTAAATTATCATTTCTAAATATTAAAATTACAAAACCATTTTGTCGCTTACGACTTTTAGTTATAAGCTAGCGCGCGTATTGTTATCCTCGCCCCGCTCAGACGCTCCGACCCCTTTTGGCGCCTTAGATGCGCGTGCCGGTTATGAAATTATTGTTGACCACTTCCTCGCCTTAACGAATCTTTTATGTGAGGCACAAAACCCGGATTAAAATATTCGTGGGAATGTATATGATTGCAATAAACAGAATAAGGCATATTTTTGGGAGGAATAATAAACATCAATTTCTTTACTGTTATTTGTAAAGTATTAATTTAATTGCTTCTAAATTATGCTGTTATAATTAGGTAATTTATTAACTGGAGTAGGTATATATTTAGGTGGTGTTTTCTGTTAATTTTAGAAGCATGTATTTTCAGTGAAATATACGTCGGTACTCTAGCAGCCAGCACATAAATATACCACATTATGCAAATTTAAAGTTACCCACATGATTTGAAATTCATCTCTCGTACCTAAAGCTACTTAGCATCATATACAAGATAAGTTGGTGTGTGCTATATAGTTTAATTGTAATTAAAATTAACCTCAATGTTGAGCTGGGAACACGACATTGCTATTGGCAGATACCCAAACCTGTACCACCAACATGGCGGCGCTAACAATAAAAACACTACAATAGAACTTACCTATGAATTCAACTGGTTGTCCTACAATTCCTTTGTACGATGGCTTTACAAGTATTCCTTTGGCACCTCTATTATTATCCCTTTGAATTGGTCTGCAAACAAAAAGCGCAGTTACAACGAGTTACAAAGAAATGCTGCTGAGTAGCTTGTTACAAATACGAACTGTTTGCTAAATTTATACAATAGTACAGACTGCACGCTGCAGGTGACGATGAAATAAAAATGCACTTAGTACGCAAACTTGTTGAAATAAAATACCTTACTTTACCTTCTTTGATGTTTCAAATTAAATGAAAGAAAAATAGTCGGCGAAGTGCAAAATTTATACGATAGTGAAATGTCTACAGTGTTCAACATTTCAAGTGCTTTATATTTTGTCGAAAGACTTGTCCAATGCGGTCTTTCATTGTTATATTAAAATTTTACCTCGCATTGTAGGACCGAATGCATTCTTTTAAATTATAAGAGAATACCATTGTGTGGTTCTATTGATGTCGATTTTCATTTGATCGTGATAAATTTCTTTAGTTATTCCATTAATTCAATGATCGTTCACCATAGATAAAGAGAGGTACATACATTTTCAGCATTTTTTAATAGCTAGTTTATTTTTGCATTATTCATCGATCTAATATTACAAATATATGTACTTAGTGCTACTCATATATGTACGTAGGAGTAATAAGGTACCTGAAACGTGCGTGTGCGGCGTCCGTTTCAGTGCGGGCCCCCCCGGTAGGGTCGCGGGGGGGCCTATTGGATAAAAAAGACTGCTGTTGTTGTTGCTTCTCCTCCACGCTACTGTAGGACGAGTCGCGCACCACGTACGTGCTCTCGCGCACTTCCCGCTTACTGAACTCTTGCTGCTAACAAAACATACTATTAATGGCCCGTTATAGAAGGAAAACTTAGAGCTTTCCGTCAATTGATTTAAGCACCATAGAAAAAATAATACAAAGGAGCGTTGTGCAACCGCTATGTATAATGCTTCTTCGAAGCGTACCAATGTTATGATTTGTTAACGTTACATGAGAAAATATAATTGAATCCTGTTTTTATTCGAAATTCAGTTTTCCTTTGAGATAAAAATCACAAAGCGAACACATGTGTAGAATGATAGTCGATATTAACACTTATTACTCAAAAAGATGGAAGATCTCTAACGATAACCGCTCATATTTTGCGCATAACATTTCGCAATATTGCTCTGACTTTTCCAAGAATTACACAAAAGGTTGGAGAGGTATACTGGCTTGCAACACGAAGAAATCAGCACCAAGTGCCTTTATAAACGGAGTGTACGAGGTGCAAGGGAAATTTTCAGCGTAATATTATACTAGACTCCAATTTTATTGTAACGAGCTATGAGAGATGTAAATTCTGCTGTTTTGTTGTTTGTTACGTAATAAAATATTCTTTGAATGATAGTTTGCATTTGTTTTAAAATATGCATTTTCTTGGTTTCTTGGAAATGGTGTTTCAGATGCAAAATTGGTGGTACTGTATGGTATTGTGGGTATTGATAGATAAATACATATCCTCAAAGAAATACGTATGAGCCAATTATGCTCTGGACGACTTCTTTTGTTCACAGTTTAGTATGTAGTTGCGTGATTAAAAACCTTTAAAATAGTATGCGTTCACAGTTTTCCCACTAAAAGACTGATGCATTCTTCCCATATAATTGGAACTGACATATTACCTACAAATATTCTTATAGGACCTATAAGAATATGTGCAGGCAATGTTTCTGAAGTAAACTGTAAGTGTGGCTATCGAGTCAATGGTCTCAATCTTATGGCAGGAAGTTACCTCATTGTAGTGTAGTGAGCTAAGTGATGCCATAACATGCCGTAACCATGGGAGTCACGCACGCTACATAGTTGCGACTTGTTCTAAACTTGCGTATTATTATGTAAGGGTCAGTGGGAGTTTAGCCTGTAAGGTCCGCCGGAGGAGTTTATTGGCGCGGTTAGACGGCGTGTTTGCAGTTTACTAAACTATCCCTAAGCGTAAATGCATGGATATAAGTATAGTTATATTGTTAGGCTAAGTTATGAGAGCGCTTTAGAAGGATGTTTTGTGCGGCTATATGTTATATAGCTGTCGAATTTAAATATTACAAGCTCTAAAAACGACTCATGTAGAATGAATTGAAATAAATCCAATACATTTCGTATTGGAAAATTTAAAATATCCACTATAATGCTTTTCGAAAAGCTTTTTTATTTATTTGCAAATAAATACATACATAATCTGATAACAAAAGAGAAAATACAGTTGATGATTTGAAATAGATTTGATTTAAATTAGAGAGGAATTAAATAGAGCCGGTTAATAAATATTTTGTGGATTTTTGAATATTGGCGTACATTCACTATAACAGTCATTGAACTCCCGCAATTACAAAAAGGCGCGGTATATTGGTTATTTGTTAGCGTGAGTTGTAACAAAGAGCCGTACCCGAGTGGTGTAAGTGTCGGAGTCCCGGTCGTCGGCCAACCGATCCAGCTGCCGGTTGAAGGAGTCTCTCGAGTAGTCGGTGAACTTGTTGAGTTGCGTGTTGCGCTTTGTCTCGCGGTCCAGGGTGCTCTGCCCGGGGACCCGCTCCGATGGGCTTTTAGGAGACTCGAGGCTACACACACAAACGGTTATAATGCACCACATGTTAATTTAGATGCAGTCTTGTAATTGTAACGTGTATGGAACTAGCCTGGAAATGGGGTGATTTTGAAATCGATTTTAGTAATTATTGTTACTGAATGGAGCCTTTGTCTAACGGCTCGTGTCAATACTTTCAATAGCTAATGAAGTCTGGTTTTCTTCACGATGGATAGCGTACCTTTGACTATTTTACACATTTGACCACATACAATGCCAATATATCTCAGATTATCCACTCATAACAAGTTGTATATTTGCCGATAGGTTGCGCAAAAATAATATAACTACTTGCGTATCATTAATCATGCGTCCATTGTTTCCTTTGTGTGGCATATTATCGATATCTCACCTGTTGGCGCTCATCATTTGTCTTGTTTTTTCTACGCTGTCCCAGTCTCGACGCTGATGATAGGATTTCCCGCCAGGATCGCCCGTGCCTAAGAAAATATTATAGTAAATTATTTTTGCAGGAATGCTTGCTGTTTCCCGCGCGTTTCATTCGTGTCTTATCAATATATCTTAGTATGTCAAATCAAGATTTCTGGTGTTTTTTATTTAAAACAGGTAACACTCGTAAAGATTATTCAGGTAGTGTACGTATTTGCATAGCATTGCTATTCTATTGGTCAGCTGTCATATACAAATTCCGGGTGTATGATTTATGGCGCGTACGTTATCTCGTACGGGGAAAATGCTGGCGTGTTGCTTAGTTTACTAAAAAAGCTCTCATAAAAATATTGTATGAAAACTTGAAGTGTATTTCAATACTTCAAATAAATAACACAAGAGATGTTTAGCTATAAATATACCTGCTTAATCTTAAGGGGAAATGTAACAGAATTATTTACTAATGCGAGGGGCTTGAACAAACTATTAATTCAACGCATGAATCATTAACATACGCACGCGTATTCGGTAAGTACGCGTTTAACACAAACGCTAATTGTATGTAAATACTGCGGTAACTTACTGGGGCTGCCGAGCCTTCTGGCGCGATCGCTTTCCAGTGAAGACAGGGGGCTGGCCTGGTCCAAGTTGTCCTGGGAGCCGCTGTACGAACTATACATCTTGTAGTTGGAACGTTTCTCCACCACGCGCTTTGTTGTGGTCACCGGACTGTACCGCTCCGTCGGACTACTCACCCTACAAACACATCAGTTACTAAATACGCATCTCAATAATTTCAATTTAATTAAATCGTAGTTGCTAAACCACATATTTGAACGGCGCTTCATAAAATTGTATTTGTTGATTAAATTGTTGGTTGATTCGCGTTTGTCTATGTGCGTAAATATGTGGATTAAGCTATTTGGGTTTTTAACTAATGGTATGAGTATAGTGGAGAATTGGTATTTGTGATCGAATATGAATTGCAAGTTTATCTACTATATATCCTATATTAGCTGGTATATAGAGGTCTGAATGCATAGTTGGTTAGCCCTATTATTTCATTATTACAAAATTGAAATTAAAATTTTAATCATCATTTGTATAACCGGCGGTGCAAACCGCGTCATTAATTATATTTAATTTAATACAAAATTTTAAAACAACGAAACGGAAATAAATTGAAATTGTTACGGGACAAATAAATAAAGCATTTAAGAGAACTAATTGGGCCCATTAAGACTGTGTATTGTTATACAAATGTATTAACAGGACAGCTATTTATTAAGACAAAGGACTTTTATTTACAGGCATGCTGCAATACGGCGCTGAAAAGTCTATTAAAATTGATTTACAGGGTAAATACGAGGCATCTGCACTCAAGCTTTAAATGTAAATAAATTAATTAACACATACGCAGAACACGGCAGGGTATTGAGGTCTATTGTTGCGTGTGAGTGAATAGCACGCACCTGTTAATTGGACTGGCCGTCCTGTTCAAAGGGCTGTCTTTTTTGGCGAGCGAGCCGGTCCGGCCGACCGGACTGGTGGCGCGGTACGGCGAGCTGGCGCGATACGGACTCGCGGCCCTATTCACGTCCAACCGGGAGCCGTTCCCCAAATGTTTCGTTGTTATCGGACTCGCTGTCCTGTTTCTTGGACTCTCCGAACCGTATCTCGTGTACGTTTCCTTTTTCGTAGCTTTTGATGTCGAGTATGCGGAGTCGGTCACGTCGTAATTTTTTTCCTTGGTGTCAGAGCCGTACGAGGGTTTGTAATAATCGGTGGAATCACGTCTCTCCTCGCGTCGGTCCACTGAACTCGTACTGTGCTTCGTATTTGACTCGTGTATATTGTATTGGTTCATTGGACTTTCAGATCTCAAACGAGTGACTGTAACAAAGGGAAATTGGATAACAGATACGTTTGTTTATTAGACTATGGGGATTGATAAGCTTTAGCTTCGACTGCTATTGTTATTGTAGAGATTTGAAGTCCATTACAGATGTATGATTTGTTTATCTTCTCGGTAGATTAACATTCTGGAATTTAATGAAATATTTTGCAAATGCAGGAGTTACCTGGACTAGATATCCTCGCGTAAGCAGGTGAGGGGCTGGAGCTGTCACGAGGCTTCTTAGACCGAGAGCCGACTCGGAACATGTGTGGCGACCCGTGAACATCGTAACCGTTGAAGTATATGTACAACTGAAATTATGAATTTATTACGATATCGAACAAAGTATTTGAACCAAAATAAAAAGTAAAACAGAATCGTTTGCAATTGTTTCATGTTCCACATCATAAATTAATTTAACAGCGGGCTAAATCAAAAATACTAATAGCAAAAACATGTAAATATGAGTGGCTTTTTGATTAACAGCTGGACAAGTTTATGCACTAAATATTTATTTCGATAAAAGCGAAGCATTTATACAATGGCATTACCATCAAAAGCATTATGCTTTATACATTAAATCCCGATTATTACTATTATATATTATGTATGAATATTTCCTATTAAACGGACTGATGATAATAAAGGATGTTCATATTTTTCTTTAGGATTTCGATTTTATTTTTCGGTTGTATCAAAATATTTTTACCCTATGTTTTCCAGGCGCTTTAGGCATGAAAGTAGCACGGTACTTAGTAGCGGAGAGTTTCTCGAGTGCACACATGACACTCCTCTTGTCATGCACAATGTCTAGCTGTAGGTCTCCCTTGACGCCGCAGCCGCTGGTGTCCAGCTCGAAGGAGTGGGGCTTTAGAGGTTCAGCGCCCTCGAGCGCTCCGGGGCTTAACCATACTCCGTGTGGGTCAAAGACTTCACAGGTGAAGGGGCCTCCCTAGAAGAAGAGAAAATAAATTATAGTAACCATATGAATTCAAAATAAGAATATTTATAAAAATCTATCAAACGTAAGGTCGAATTAAGAAAACGACAGATTTCTAATTTTTCGTTCTGTCCAAAATACTTTGGAAAACGAGACATTACCAGAGATGAGATAAGAGATTTCTTTAGAAATTAGCATTGCCTTTGTAAATTATTTCTTTCCTATCGTCTTTCTTTATTATGTGTGTTTACAAAAATATTTAACTAAATTTGACAAATTACTAACTAGAAGATTACCAAAGCATACCTGAATATGCTCGCCCTTATAAGTAATAGCTATGGTCCATGTTCCCGCCTCATCGGGCTGGAAGGTGGCACTAGAAGCCGTGGTGCCGGGCGCTGATGGTGGCGGGTGACGAGCCTGCAGCGGCACGGCACGGCCGCTCGGAGAGTGGGCTGTTACGTCCACATCCTGCCTCCTTGGTGCCCCTGGAAGAGGAAAAAAACGATCATCAAAGCGTAGAGGAAAAAAAAGTATTGAATGTTTTGAAACGGAATCCCCAAGTGACCAATTGTGAAGATTAATTTCTCCCCAGCGCTTAATCGACGTTTTGACGGTAAGAATTTTTCTATTCAGGTAATCCAAAATGATAAGGTTATTACTTCGCAAATTGGCCATGACGAACTATAGAAGCACAACAATCGATATGCTTAATTCGGTTATCAACAACGATCATTGCTTCAGACAGATACAAATCTGTTCCCATTCTATTGCAGTACACAATGTACTGTTATAGTTGGTATTTAATAGCACTGTACCTACCATACATACATATCTACTGTGTATGTATAGCATTAACGTTCGAAGTCCAAAGGTCAATTACGCGTAAGGAGCGGTAGTACATGCACGAGCTAAGGACATTGCAATGTTATCATGTTTGCTCTCGACTGTACACGTATCAATACGGTACGTACCTGTAGCACTGACTAGCACTTCGACTATGCTCCCTATGGCACACGGAGCCATTCCTGGCGGCGGAACGGTTACCAGTCTTGGTAGAACACGGAAAAAGTAGCGCCCGTCAACTCTGAAAGGTAAATAACGTGATACAATGTAAACAAAAATTCAAAATTACATAGCTAGTAGGTATAGTTGCAATTTTAACTATTAATATTGCTTAATAACTTCATCAATGATAAAGACACACCTCAAATCCACTCTTTAGTGCATGCAATAAACTAATAAATATATCGTAAATTTATGTTTTCAATCATTATAAATATTACAAAGCACGGCGTGAGAGGTGACTCAATAGCGTGACTGTATCGACAATACACTAGACACTTTATAACCAATAAAATTCTAATAAAACAGATACCTGATGTCATCCACGGTGAGAACGATTTCGTGCATGCCAGCATGTTCGGGCACAAACTCCCCGCCACCTCGAGCATCGAGCTTCAGTCTCGATTCTTGCTCCAGAGGATTCACAATCGATACTTTTACTTCTGATATCGATAAATCGTTGGATATGCTTTCAATTTTTATGTAGGTCTGAAATAGGGAAGCGAATGAGCGTTGAGTTCGGTTGTTTAATCAGCTGTTCCAAATTCAAAGTCGTGTAGTTCAAGTACGAGTATGCCCTGAATATAGCCACTGGTTGATTTGTTCAAAAAGATGAATCGATTACGTAAAAACAACGTTGAAAAGAAACTTTATTAAATCAAATACACAATTGCTTTAAAACTCATTAAAAGTTTTCTTGTCGATCTTCTTTTAATGGATTCTGAATTAAATTTACCATAAATACCACGATTTAAAATCTCCCTTAAGTACAACCAGGCCCTTAATCTTCACTTCTGCCGGATAAATCAGATGGAAGCACTTCCGGCTGTGATAGACAGTATCGCGCATCGGGGGAATTTCATAAGACTTCCGCTTTTCCGTTTGAACTCAAATAATAAAAAAGCCAGATGAATTAGCGATCTCGTCCCCAAAGATCGTTAATGTGACTTCTCAAATTCTACGGAATAAGTATAAATAGAAAGTCTTCCTTTGACTCACTTATATTACAAAATTATGTAAGAATTTATGTGATGTTACAAAAATGTAGATAACGTACTTCAAAGATTCTTACTTAGTGATAAACTTATATTGCTTCCTAAATAACTCATTTGGTTATTTTGAAGATAAGCCATCAAAGATCAGAGTACACAATGAACTCTAAGTTCCTACCAGGTAAGTCGTACACTACTGCCAAAAATCATAAATATTACTCACAGGTTCCCCAACTCTTCCCGACGTGGAGTCTAGAGCTACCCTCAGCATGTCATGTATGGGAGGGCGGGGAGGCACGTTACGCAGCTGTGTGGCCCACGCCATCACTCCTAAGTGTTCCACATCGCTCTGACTCAGGTCGCGAGCTGATAACACCGAGTGTACGCCTGGGAACATACATTTAGTTTTAATATAGTATTTAAGATTGCTGTTAAGATTTATTTATTTTATTTAACCATTTTTGTACACAGTAAACACATGACAGAAGTAGAGGTAAAAAATAGTACAAAGCATCTTCCAGCAGACCCGTAGTAGGAATGTTTGAATATAGAGATGTAGACAGACCGCGTGAAAGAAGGACAAAGGACATAGTAAACGTCTATAAATTATATAATTGTATATATATAGAGCAATAAATAAAATAATATAAAAAAATGTGAATACAGCTAAAATGAGAACATTATTGAACCTCTCTGAAAAGTCCAGAGGAGTCGGTAGTTACCTATTAAATTCGATTCAATTTGTCTAACATTTATTACAGAACGTAATATATATCGCACATGAAAATTGTCCGACTTATATTTCAGATATCAATTTAATTTATAATAATTCTACCTCAAATATTTTGTTTGTAATAAATGGGCATAATTCATTGGGAGCTCGAGGGCATAAATCAGAGATTCACTATAATTAATAACTTCAACTATAATATCAGAAGTACGCTCGTGAATGTGTGCGGTGATAGTTTAAATTATCATTAAAATACTGCGAAACATGATCTACCAATGAAATATTATTCATAGAACCAACCAATATGAATACTGAATATCTATAACTCTGAGAATTTGTATCATATGATTTTAATTGGTATGTATGATTAATAATAATTCAGAGAATAAAAGTAACGAAATATTTTTTTAATATTAACTATCCCTCAAGGGATATTGATATGACTTAAGTATTATGTACATAGGTAAGCGTTATTTATGTTTTGATGGTGTTAATTACATTAACACAACATTTACCTATTTTCTTAGCAGCATCGATGGCAAGCTGGTTGTTCTCCTCCCAGCGCGCCGGGTCCCTCCGCAACCGGCTCGGAGGAGGCGCCGGACCACCGATAGACCGCACGAGCTCGTTCGACACGCGACCGTCATTCCAATCCGTCTAACATGTAAATAAATCATATCTCAATAGAACTAGAGGCATAAAATCTTTGATACCTTAGTACTAAAAAGTACTTATTCCACCACCTCGAAACAATCTAATATTTAATATAGCTTGCAGAAAGACTTTAAGGTAGCCATAAACAATGTAATTCCTTAGTAATTTTGTAAATGACGGAAAGTAGAATATGTGAACAGTAAGTGGGTACTGGAGGTACCGCACTATTGTAAATCATATCTTTCAATCACTAGACATAATATTGTCGTGAGACTCGCAGGCCTCGCTTAACTTGACGAGCCATCGTAAATTTTCTAGTAAAACGTGACTAAATAACTCAGGTATTTGTTAAATTACTGGCACTAACCATTGCAACAGGCCACCTTCACCTATTTGATTTACGTAATCTCGTGTTACCATGACTGAGAAAAAATCGCCTTTAGCTACAATGTCTGAACATCACACGCCTACAATGATCTTTATTTTAAGAAAGTTAACCTTTCGAAATAACAATCTGGCACATGTAGATCCCTAAAGGGGCAAGCAGTGTTTGGAAACTAACCGTGAAATTGGTAATTGGTCTCTCCAATCGCGAGTTGACCCAGTCGAGAGTAGCTTTGAATCCCGCAGACTCGTGTTTCATGAAGTATGACAGGTAGGTCATGCCCGACAGCTCGTCCAGCCAGGGTGATGCCAGGTATTCCGGCTCCAGCACCATGGGCACATCCAACTCACGGTGCGCGAGTTTCATCGCGCGACGACAGTTCTCTACAGCTTCATGGCGATCTACAGGAATAAAGTAAAACATACGTTTTCACAATAGTTAGGGATAGTTACACACTGCTGTGTAAACTTAGTGCTGTTAATTGTTTTTATAATTTTAATAAACAAGTATTTAGCAAGTTGTTTAGTTTGAAAGTCTGCTTTTGATATTAAATTGAATACTGCGGAGTGCTGCGTTATCGGTTAACAGTTTACAAAGTAAAAACGGTTGGCTATTAATTTCATAAAATCAATTTGCGCCCTTACAGAATTTCCAATTACTTTTAAAGACTGCTCGGGACGTTGTACGGTGTAATGAAATCTGTCATAATCAATACTGACTGAGCTCGCGCCAGTGCGGGAAAATGCCAGGCTTGCAGTAGTCGAGCAAGGCGGAGAGCAGAACCCCGCTGTTCCAATCGGTCGTCAAGTTGTTGACGCGGCACTCCGGCATCGCCGCCTGCAGCCACGATAGCATCAACTTTCTGCAATCAAACACCAATAAACGTGCAATTTGCCACTCACTTGCCGCCTCCGCCACCGTAGGGCACAGAACTATCCAGTTCCGATCTCTGTAACAACTTTACTACGAGCTCCACTTACTATTTACATCCTGCTTCTATAAAAGTGGGAAGTATTGAGCAGCTTACATTTTATATTTAGGAATTTCTAATATTCAATGTGAATAGTGAAGATGGCACAAATTCTTTCGTCATCGTTAGAGCTTTATGTGTCCCTTTGATTGCGTACGAATATTTAAACGTATATCAAATATTAAGATATCCTTGTCCATTTTTAACGTTGATACTTTTAAACGCAACTAATACATGTGTGTGGAAACATTTAGATACTTAGATATAGCTTAAGCTGGTGGAAAAACTAGACGTAGCCGGTGTTTCTAAACACCGGGACAGTTAGGCAAGCTCACTGAGCGTATCTTAGGTGCGTTTACTCTAAGTGCAGTCTAGAGACATGGGCCGCTGCGCAGACGCGGGCGTGTCGCGCTAATTGCTATTACGCCAAATAAACGTTTTGTACTGGTTAGATACAGTTCGTTTTCAAGCCAAGGTCAGGCCCGCCGCTAGCTGTTTGTTCGCCCGCGTGCAAAACCAATTATGCCGCCCTACGACTACATATTGTACTGGGTTTTGTCAAAAAATATATAAGGGGGTCCGGACCCACCCGCCCATTCATATCCATTTTACTTGTCCAACAGAAAAAAATATGTACATGCACCTCTCTCATTGCAGAAAACGCACTTCCTTTTGGATACATAAATATTGCAATAGGTACATAACATATATTACACATAACTTTTTATTTACTTGAAATGCTCAAGTCTTAGAGTAACCTAAGAAGTCCTGGGTTAGCCCATAAGCAGACTAAGCAATTGCTTAGGGCATCAATGCAGTGCAATCATTACCCAAGTGGCCCCTATGTATTGAAAGATTGTGATTAATGGGTAGGTACCAACATAATGTATATCAAAGTGCTTAGAACGGATTATGGGTAACTTTAACTAACGAACTTAAATTATCTACAGCAATGTTTAATTTCAGTAAAATATGTTATTAATGGTTTTTTGTGGGTTTCCCGTTGAAAAAATCAACGCACGAGACATATTTCATATGTAAGGAAGCGAGCGCGAAATTTATTTAGTCTAAGGACACAAAACAAATAAAAACCACTGTAAATTAACAAAGCAAAGTCAAAAAGTAAGATATGCACAGAAATGAAGCGCAAATGTACATGAAGCCGCGAGCGAAGCGAGCGCGATTTTTTCCTTAGAGTTTTCATGAAGTAAACATACCATAAAAAGCCAAAGTGAACAAAAAGCTATAACGGACGTGCGCGAGAAAATGATCTGATGTCTTCTGATTGCGCGAGCAAAGCGAGCGCGAAATTTTTTGTAATATTTTAGAACTCAAAACAAAAATTACTTAAAATTTTGCCCAAACGTACATAACTCTTTGTTGATGATGGCGCCTATGTATTAAAATTTTGGGATTTAAAGTAGTACCGTAAATAAGAAAGTTCATATGGAAACTAGAAGTTACTTTCTTATTAATAAAAGAACTTAAAAACGACGCTCCCTTTTTGCTAGGGTAGACTAAAAAAATCTTGAAAAATAAAAACAACTGTAAAGTGAAGCAAGCCCGAAAATTTTTGAGTTTTGGATCACTAAAAGTCCTAGAGAGACATATATAGTAAAAAGCGACTGTGAAGAGAAGAAGCCGCGAGCGAAGGGAGCGCGAATTTTTTTGAGTATTGGGACATTAAAAGTAGCTATAAGTGATAAAAAATTGAAGCGTAAAGTAAGGAAACCGCGAGCGAAGCGAGCGCGAAAATTTTTGAGTTTTGGGACATAAAAGTAGTGTTTCTTCGATAATTTCTCAAATTTAACGCCGAATTAAACACAAATTCGCCTTGGGCGCCCCTGAGCCCGCGGCGTCCGGGTTATTTGCACAGGCTGCACCATAGGTTAAGATGACCCTGATGCTATCCATTCATTTGGATACAGTTCTTGTAAGTTGCAATCTTTGATGAAATTTAAAACAAAAATAGGAGTAACATTCTGATCAAGGATTGGATGGGGGCGCCTGCGGCGCCCTAGGCCGTCGCCCAACCGCGCCCTACCCTAAAACCGCTACTGACTGCGATATCTGACATGGAGGCGCGAGCGCAGCTAGCGCGAACTTTTTTGGGGATGCAAAGGATGAACCCGTCAAAATTGATAGGGGACGACCAAAGCGAGGGCGGTTTTTCAGAAATTTTATTGCTAATCTACTCATCTATTTTTAGTAAAAATATTTTTATTACGTAATTATGGTTTAATTTTGCCGTATGGGTTAATTTTGCCGCCCCCTAAATAGTGCCGCCCAGGGCATTTGCGCCCCCTGCTCTCTCCCCCCACGCTACGCCAATTGTTGATCTTAAATCATTTTTAATAATTTTTAATTTTGAAAATGATCAACAGATGTAACTGAAACCGACAGTGTAAGTAATATTCTTAGCGCTATTGTTGTGTTTGGAAATATTGAAATCAAATAATTGGTAAAAAGATATATATTTTTTTTAATATAACGTGATAAGTCGCTCGATTTGCCGCCCCCTAGGATGTGCCGCCCGCGTGCGGTGCACGCGCTGCACGCCCGCTTACGGCGGGCCTGGCCAAGGTTTAATGGTATTGTTTGCATTACATCAGCATCTTCGCGTGATTGCATCGTTCTCTGAATTTATCGCATCGCAGTGCATCATAATTATTATTATGCATTGTTGTTTTTTGTGCGATGCTTAGTGAAGATGTAGTTATGCTACGGTTTTAATATAAAGTATGATTTATGCCGGTTCCGGGTATCATTTCAGAATGTTGTGTAGGTTGTTAATTATTTTAGTATCTTAAATCTACGTAATTAAATGAATTATCTACCAGGATATCGAGTAGATTAAATCAATAGGCAATATATACTAGCTCGGATAAACAGCTGTGGCGTTTAAATTCTAAGTAGTACAATTGTAATAGTTAAGTAAACATAATTACCATTTGACTAGTAAGTAGTACAAAACCTTACCTTGGAGGGAATTTGCTGCGCCCGATTTGGTAGCGGACAATGAGTGACCAAATCAAACCCAATATTAGTTTTAAATTCCCGTTCACTATGTCAACGTTACCTGAAACAAGTGACGTAGGAAATAAAGTATACAGTTACAATAAAAATACAGACAGAATGATATTCCCTATAGAGTTCTGACACGGGTAAATGGATCTTTATTGAAAACGAGTAGGTAGTTGTAGCAGCAAACAAAAAGATAGCGACAGTTACTGTTTAATGCAAATGAAAATGGACAGAAGGTGGACATGCAAGATTTTAGGACGTCACTAGAATATAAGGAGGATTTATATTTTATTTTACAGAAGTGTTAAGAAAAATATTTTCTCTGTTTCATGAGAAATATAATTATTAATTCCCTAAAAGCTTCAAGCTTGACCAGAACTAATAAAAATAAAAAAGACTAAAGATATGGACCATCAGCAGGCATATCTTGATCGCATTATTTGACATCATAAAAACACCTACCAATATTGACCAGTTTGACGCCGTCATCTTCGATGGCTTGGAGTGCTGTGGTCACATTCTCCAGCTTGTGGTGCTGGTTGGTCGGGTTGCGACTCCAGCCCTTCAGTCTCCGACCTTGGAGAGCTTCGACTAACGCACATAGAACTGTGCCGTCCCTCAGATCTTCTACTAGATCTGCAACCTGTAGGGTCATTGTAAAATGTATGATTAAAATGTTCAACAACCATTAAATGTCACGGCCAAATTGAAATTGCATTTAAAGAAAAGTCACGGTGCATTGTAAAACAAACAAATTAGTTTCGACATAACGCTGATAATGAAAACAAACTAAGTAGGTACGAATTAGCGAAGCAAGTTGTGTTAACCGGCTAACTCAATTAATACGGTATTTACCTTTATATTCATTGGTTTCAGGGTCTCATTGACCCAATTTCTGAAGGTGTTGGCCTGTATCTCCACCCAGAGGTCCTCGTGGCCTTTGATGGCCATGCCCTTGGCGGCCGTCCCTTCAGGGCTGCGGGCAGCGAGGCCGGCCTGCGTGATGCGCCCCGCGGACCCCTCGGCTGAATGCGCCCGCACCCCTTGATGCGTCACTCTCACCCCCTCCATTATGACACTGGTTATTTTTATTTCATCTATTTAATATCACTTCATTTTCTTTGGCACTGCACATCGTTGTCGTCTGGAAAGATTTATTCATATTATGGAATATGTTAACTGCATAGCTATTGCGAATGGAAATTTCTATACAGGAATCGAGAGTTGCATTTAGAATATTGATAAGTAATAATAGGAATCCTAATCAAGGTTGGATAAATAAAAAAGCAAAGATAAAGAATTGTACTCTTCTATCTAGTTATCTGGTTAGATGTTAACTTAAATAGAAAATCCGCAAAGCCTCATTGTTATGTGCAAATTGTTGCGGTCACATCTAATAACGATGCAAAAAGTCCGTAAACAGTTAAGCAATATCGATGGGAGTAAGTAGCCGTAACCTCCATTTATAGCACGTCAGGCTATGTGCTCGCACGCGGACGGATCTAGAGTTTTAAGCAGATTGACGACGCATTGTCACTTCGATTCTGATTGATGACTGTTCCCGACAAAACTTGACTAGACTCTACCATTGTGAAATATAAAGTAAGATAGATACATGTACTGTTTCAATTTCAACTTCAGCCATTAGATAAATTCTATAAAAACCAGTGTTTTCTCAATAATAAAGATTGTATCTAAAAATCGTACAATCACGTCACTTAAATCATAACAAAAGTAATGTTCAATGTCTTTGATAACAAGGGGCAAGACTTATCAATAATTATATTTTGAGAGCCTGTCCATTAGATTGTCATGGCTTTAATATTTATATTTTGTAATGTCTCAAAACAACACAACCTTCAAAACAAAAAATAATTGGATTCGTCCAACAAAAATGAGACGTTTTATCAATTTCGCGGACCTCAATTTAATTCCTACAAATATTGATATCTTTATAATTGCATTGCCGTATTAAATAAAATACAGTTATTAAGATTTTACGACGTATTCGAGACGAGTCATATTCCTATTTCGGTCGTGTAGTAGTAAAATACCTACAAGTTGCGAGTACATCAGATTACGTAATGTCCTACCTTTTAACTGGCAACAGATGACAATCATAAATATTTATGACCCTGGCAAATATAGTCAATGAAATACCATTATTTACGACGAACTTTCCTTGCTAACTCCTCGTATAATATTATTGTTTGAAATAATATGATACACGTTTATTTTTAAGCACTTTATTGGTATATTGCCTTTTTAGAAGAAGAGGGAAAAGAGTATCACGACGTTTTCTCAAGGTGGATTGATGATTTCAGACTTGTAAGTCCACGTTCCCAATAATTTTTCCGACACTTTTTCACCAGGTGTGTACAAGACACGAGTACTAAGAAAGCACATACCTAAATGAATTTGGACATTTGCAGACATCGTTGAACCAATTGGAATCTGCAGTGTCTTCCTTCGCCCAAGATATAGAAACCTAGCTTGTACCTACTAATCCGGATGCTCATTATATTTTTATCAATTTCTAATAAAAATCTTAAATAGCATGTAAAACCAAAAGGTAGTTTTTAATCGCAAAGCAGCTTACTATTTTATTCCGCTGCGCGAATCTGCGTGACACTATTTTCTTTGGTGTCCCTATTGCTTCTCACTTTGATGTGCCTCAAACGTCTGTTTGTTTAGCGTGTGTTTCATGATTAAAACGTTTGAAGTTCTATAATGCAACTCTTTTGTTTTCCCTAACGCATTATTGAAGAAGATTGTAACTTGCTACTTATTTAAATAACAATGAAGTTACCGTATCGTAACACATTTGCAAAACAAGCTAATTCATTGTTCGAAATTAAACCGCTTCCTAATTCTGTTCGTAATAAATTATTCTCAGAAACGGAACGGAAGTTAAACCGAGTAACTGACAATTATAAAAACCCGTGGGATACTTGCATGACGTGGCGCAGCATCCATTAATTACGTAGGTGTGATCTCAAATAAGAAGATTCAAACCAAACATCGATATATGGAAGAAATGAGAATAATTCCCAAGAGTTATACAAGAGTCCTCGTTATACTTATTCACAAGTTTCCGAGGGTCCGGTAAATGTATTTTGGCCAAACGTAACGATTTTCCTGTTATTTGTAACAAATCTAAATATATCTTCGAAACTTTAAAAAGTTTAACAAATTAGGTACCTTTCCGCTGTACAGGAAACCTTTCAAACAATTTGTTTATATAATTAGCTGTTGTCAACCCCTTGTTATATAATAATTAAAGATTAAAATGGAGGTACGCAGATGCTCGTTTGCAGTATCTGGCGCCCACCAGATGTCTGTGAACTGAGCTAATGTGCGAGGGTTCCGTGTAATCTGCAGTTTGAGATGACAGCCAGAATGAACTAAAGCACATTTGAGTTCATAAGTTATTCAAAATTCTGTGAAAACATCGTTCTATCGAAATGTTGAAAATAAGTAAAATAAACTTTTTCAGGCATGTGTTTTATCGCATTTTCTCGGCGCTTTTATGTTTCGGAATCGCGACCAGGTTTTTCTTTCATTAATGGTTGACGGAAACGCTATGAACATCGCTTTATTGATTTATAAATGCGAGTAGTTAGGTAATCGACATTGACAGTAAAAAGCTTCATTTTCCCATTATGTAAATAGGAAATAACTGAGTAACCAGGTTGCATTACTTACCCATTAACATGCACAATGCTCGGAAATAAAATGGCACAGTAGACGCGTCGCTCTTGGCAATTTAGACAAAGTGAACAGTTCTACTTTGTTATTACAAACTATGATATTCAATTGTCGTACCTTGCTTATTAGTTTTCATTATCCTGTCTTTCTCAATTATAGGTATTCGAGCTATAATAAGTAGGGCGTTACTTTGCTACAGGTCATTATCATGAATTGTCAACAGCGCGTATATCTAATTATTTTCGTTTTATAGTCCTTATTCATATGTGCAGGTTCCTGAAAATGATTTTAACAGAAAGCTATCTAAAATTAATAATGAATGTTTATTAGTACTTTAATTATTGTCCATGGAGTAATTAAGGCTTTTTTAAACCATAAAAAATCTTTTCGAATTCGGTATGAAATAAACATTTCAGCAGCAGTGATTTAACGACCTATAAAAATCACATCCATACTGAATGGAAAACTAACAGGTCCTGTTCCAATCTTTATTGAAATATCATCCCAAACATCGGGCTTTCGACAAAAACGCTAATTAAACATGTTTCCTTTGTACTGCTACACCAGGCATCGTATCAGTTACATACGACAATTTTTCGTGTTTCATAGAGAATTGAAAAACAAATATTTTCGTAATAAATTGAAAGCGTTCGTGTGTCCAATTTTATTCGCGTGAAACGTAAAAATTTTCGCTCGCAAAAACATATTGCATCGAACACGACACTGACGACGCACGTAGACGCGATACATGTTTTTGTTATTCATTTTACACATACAAATCTCAAAAATTTACTTCTGTTTCCGACGTAAAACAACGCGCAATGAATGAAAATATTTCACGATATTTTATACAACGTTTTGCATATATGTTTACTTGGCCAATTGTCAAGTTACTGAGTTCTCAGATTAAAGTGGGTTCTTTCTCATCTTCCCAAATGCACGTATTATTTTTGCCATTAGGTGTTATTATAGAGATATCAGAACATTACTAATTAAAACTGAAACAATACGAGAAGGAAAGATATACAAAGCCGGGTATCATACGTTGTTATTTTTGGTACATTGTTCTATGGAGCTTTTATGGTTCAAAGATCCTTTTTGTAAAGGCGCCACCACTAAGCACTAGCCAAATTCTCATTTGACAATATTTTGAATTAACCGTTGGATACTTAAGAGTACCTACTACCTACGATGGTTAGCAACATTCGTTTTAAAGATAATTTTTATGCCAATCATAGTTTTCAGTCGGTCAGATACCGGATGCCTGATCTTTGTAATGAGCGTACAACCACTCATCTTAATAATGATCTATGAGCCAAAACAAACTATCGGCCAACTAAGTTTGCAGTGCGCGGATTCTCTAACCAAACAGTACATAAAAACAATCGAAGTAGAAAAGTTTCTTTCATCATATATGTTGTTAAGTATTGATTAAGGACAATACATAATAAAGGCGCACAATAATCAAGTATGAAGCTGTACAAAAGAGAACAATGAGTGTATCGGAGGCAGAGCGTGGGCGGCGCGTTTAAATCCGACCGGCTGTATTCTTATGTAAGATATTCTATTATAACTTAATGTAGTGGGCAGAGGTTTGCTACTGATTGTCCAAGCAAATAATAATTATATAATTTGTGATTCGGTAAATACTCTTCCGAACGAAAATCTGTTTAAAGCGTTTTACATTTTCACTATTAAGAACTAACCTGACCACAGCCTTTTGGTTTATTTTGCCCAGACATCATTTTACACCTTTGTTCCACTAATATATTTTCATTTGAAAAGTGATTATTATTTGCATCATCCAAAAAAAAGTTCATGTTTGACCGCTACTTGAACTTACGGATTCACAGCAGACTCATCAATTTAGAAATATCGTCACATCTATTTAAACGATTCACCAATCTTGACACTTACGTCATTGTACTAACAGCCTTATTATCGCGAACATCGGCACTATAGGTTCGTAAACGCATAATCTGATAGAATTTATGCAAAACTCTTGATTGCGATGCCTCGGATGAGGTAAACTGGTTTTATAAACGGGAACACTGATTCATCTGATCGAAGGCACTTTAGTACTTTGAGTAATTTGTTTGTAGTCATATTCAGCTTTTTCTTTGCTGTGGTTGAAAAGGATTTTATAGCAAGCTTTAGCAGGGAACTTGGCTGTAAAAAGTGCATAGATTACAAACTCAGTGGTCACTTGTGTTGTGGAGATTGTTAATGCATCCTTAGGCGATAATTAGCTTAATTAGATTTTCTCTATTGTTTTAATGAACGATCATAGGTTTTTCTTATTATGTAGTACGTCTTCTTGCTGTACTGTTTCCCGTTTTATTTAGGTTTAATGCTAATTAAAGGGCCCTTGATTTATATTGATGAAATACCGCTAATTTCCTATTCTTGTTCAACAAATAGGCACATTAACGATATTCGATTAAAATTTTATGTATTTCTTGAAGTAAACAAGTTAACTATAAAATTAATTGATGTGTTGTGACAATGATTAGGTACTAAGTATAACGGGTAGGTATACGCTTATATTTTTATAGATTCGAGAATGAACATTTAATTTATTGTTTATTTACGTGTACTATGTCCTTGACTATAGGTAACTATTATTGAAGTCAAGATGAAATAAAAAAATATATTTGCCCCAAAACATATTTGAGGAAAGCTGGTGCTCGCATATATCGCCATGTTTGTAATTTTTTTGTTAATTTAATGGTAACATTACGAAGGTAATAATGGCATGGTAGGCTAATCTGAGGAACTGGTCAGAATTAAGAACAAATCTTAAATAAGCTACATTTATCGACAAAGGGTTTCGGTCATTTATCATCCGTTATGCGAAATAGTTTCCTTAGGACGCGAAACCGCATGCGAAAGCGAGTCTTCTAAAATTACTTCTTTTACTTTACGTACCTACCTACTGAATTAGTATCGCCTACACCTTTCCTTACCTTTGTCCTACCTACACTTTTGCTTTTATACAAAGGCAGATAAAGTGCAAAGCTGTAAAGTTCAGGTGAGCATTCAAATGTGAACTTGGTATCGAATGTACTAATCTCGTTGGTTTGATATGTACTTAGATCTTGGCGATAAAGTTAGTAAGTATTTAGAGCAGTTGTAGTCTACTCCTCAACATACTGCGACCCTTCTGAAGAACTTTTTAAAAAAATATTATTTAGTGAAAGAATTAAGTAGAAATTAGTCTATTTAATTCTCCATAATTGTGTTTTGTAAGTCGTCTTCGATAAGTTTAAAGAGACTGTAGGTATTATTGTGGTAGCTATCATTAAATGTATTTGAGTCATGTGCCGCACACACATTCCTCTTCTAATGATTACTAATTAAATGATACCTACTACACAAGGACAGTCACGGCGACATGACTTACCCACTGACGCCCACTGCGTGACGCGACTTAAATAAGTCATCCGTCATCACTGAGGTTTATCTCAATTCCTATAAAAAATACGACGTCTTTACTATAAAAGGAAATCGAAATAGTGCTACTATTACTTTAAGGATGTAAAAATTGGTTCAGTCTATAACAATACATTTTAAATCTGTATTAAAAGGCCTACAACCCGCCAGAGAGGAAGTGGTGACGTAGAAATTTTGATATCGGAGAATTCGGATATTTTGGAAGCTGTTCGTCAATATTTGGAAGAAATTTTTATATATTGATACAGTTGCTAGTAGATTGCGAAAATCTTTGGTACCTATTTGGAAAATACCTTCCTTCATTTTCATATCTACATCCCCCAATATATGGGCACACGATGAATGACCATTCCTATCATGATTACCTTATCAACATAAGTAAGAGAACTCTATTCAAACTGCAAATTGTGTGAAATTATTGTGAACAGCTGATTGTACGAGTCAGCTGCAATTGTACACAGAATGTTTGTAAACGATTCCCATTGATGATGGTGCCGTTTGGATCCTGAATATTCCTGCTATTGGTTCGTTTCAATGATTATTCAGCATTTTCATGATGGCTCACTGAACTAACCATAACTAGTAGAATGTAAAACATGTTTTTGAAATTATCGATTCTGGTTTATTATTTTTTGAGCGAAATAAAATTTATTTCGTCTGTGATAATTTATAAAACATTATTAATAATGTACACATAACTTTATAATATTTCAGGATAAGTTACTGAGAAGAAGAATTTTTATTTTCTTATTCCACAAATCTATAAATACTACTTACTCACGAATAAGGAATAATTTTAAACTGTTGAAAGCATGATAAGAAAATACGGGGAAATCATGTTTCCCCTTTGAAAAACACTGTTGCACACAGTGTTCACGTAAAGTAATGGATTTTCCAGGAATGCTGACCGGTGTATTAGCCCGGATTTCCTAGAACTACTATTGCTATGCACATTATTGCAACGTTTGGACCAATAGGTATCTAAAGTTATTGAACAGCTTTCATCAGATAAGGCACGTGGTATTCAGTATCCTATGTACAGCAATAATAGATTCCATAGACTCAGGACTAATTATATTCAACTAATCAAAGCGCCCCAAATCCATGATTTTGATCTAATCTGCATATTAGGTAAGTATTGTGTGTAATTCTACATAGTAAATCTAAAGGGTTGTTACCTTAGTTCCCGGAACTGTGATTAGTTGTAAATTCCTGGCAGTAAATGTATTTGATTGCATGTTTATTACAAAAAGGTTAGCTGTGGGTTGATTGCGATTGGGTGTCGATGAGGCTCACCACCCACAGCGCTGATTTGAATCAATTTATGGCACGCATACAGATCTTATTATAATAAGGTAAACGCGGGTGAAGTCGTCATGCCCCAATAGTCGTCAATTAATCTTAAAACTTTTATTATTATTTTCTACTGAACTTAAAATGGGCCGGTTTATATATCAACCTATTCTTGATAATATATTGCACAATTGAAATAACAATACGGGGTTTTAACAGTCACGGCTTCTAAGATATGTCATTTGAAAGGTGTGTGCCCTAACAAAATCGTTTTTTCGTGAAGTTCAGCCGTCACAAGTGAAACTCACCACGTGGTTTTGTGTTTTGATTTACATAACTCCAGTGGGGTCTGTGGTATGTTTCTTTGTTTAATTAGATAGTTAAGTTTATTTGCTAGCGATGTAATATGCAATTTGGAATACTTTTAACATAGAAGATATATTTTTTTAATGTGACATCTATTGGTACTTCAAAACTCCCATTTGACCCAAAACCCGTCAATTTTACAATAATTATGACGACT